>NW_026622874.1:31871271-33333772 GCF_023065955.2 Ursus arctos
CAGTCGGTCAGAAGTGAGGGAGACCTGGGGACCTCAGAATTTGTGGCTGGTGTCTCAAGGGAGGGCAGCTGTGTGGAGAACTTTGCCCTTAACCTACGAAGTTCAACTCCTCTGGGTAGTTGGGTGTCAAAAGTTTTGCTCTTCCCTTCACCCAGAACCTCAGTAGGAAAATCAATGTTTCATCAGGTACATACTCTGCAATCTCAGACTCAAAAATGAGGTTTGTTTAAGATCTATGATTTTATTTCTTGTTCATGTTGGGTGCCTAGTGTTGAAATGTGGTCCTATTGGCTCTCTACAGCTGATCATTTAGGTAACAACAGTATTGAAGTTAAAAAACACACACACCTGGACAATTATTTAGATCTGGTACTAACCTACCAGACACTCTTTTCTTTCCAAAAACCCTTCTCCAACCTCCAAATTAATCCATCTGCACAGTGAGAGGAGGAAACTAAGCACGCGGCCTCCACCGTGAGGGACACCAGGGGGACATTCACCAGGACGGCTGGAGGGCATATGTTGTGGCTCTTGTCTCCCTATTGGGGGAATACCCCTGCTCACCCACAGTATGGCGATCGTAATTAGCACCCTGTAGCCACTCGGGGCTTCCAACCCACCCAAATCTGTTTGCAGCATTTCACAACTTACTGAGAACAGCCTCTCTCGCATTTAGGGAGCTGTCTCCCTCCCGCCTGCTCCATTGGCTCTATGTATTTACATAGATTCTTCTTCCATGAGACCGAGCCCAAGTTCATTAGAATCATGCGTTCTGCTTCAAAACCTCCCTTAATCTCCCTAGGTGTCCTTTGGGCTCTACCAGGTGTATTCACTAACCTTGGATATGAGTATTTAGGAACAATGCTAATGTTCTTAAATGGCTTTGCGGTCTCCTCTCCTGGATTATACTGGCAGGCACAAGAAAGAAATACCAATGAAGCCCCCGGAGCCATTTTGCAAATGCTCTTTTTCTTAAACCAGGGAATGTCTGACTGCGAACCCAAATGGAAAAGACGCAGGATGGCGCTGGGATGTGTGACGCATGTTGACTCTTTTCTTTCAAAGGAATCTAATCTTTTGGAGTGGGCATTAGGCAATGCTTTCAGTGTATTAGTAAGGGCCAAAAAGAGAGAGAGAGAGAGAAGACACTTCATACGTTTTGGATAATGCCGTGTTGGTGCTTCAATAATACTCATCTTAAAAGGGTATTTGTTATTCCTTATGTACAGTGCATTTCAGAGTTCTGCGTTCCATTAACCCCTTCTCTGAGCAGACTGCAGACAGTTTGAAAACCTTCCTTTTAGGGAAGCTAGCTCAGCCTGGATATTAAGCTTGCTCGGGTTCTAGGGGTGACTTAGGGGTGTTATAATAGAGCAGTGTGAGTAGTAACATTGGCTGCCTTTAGACAGGGAAGGAAATGGCTTGGAGACAGGACTAATAAGTAGATATTTTTTATTAACCTTGTGTTTTGTACCATGTCAATATATCAACTATTCGAAACACAAATAAAAGAACTGTATATAACTTTTTGAAATGGTAAGAAAAATGATGCAGTCCCTGGGGAAAACAGTATGGCAGTTCCTCAAAACACTAACATCGAATCACCATATGATCCTAAAATTCCACTTTTGGGCACAGACCTGAAAGAATTGAAAGCAGATATTTGCACACCCATGTGCGTAATGGCATTATTCACAAAAACCAAAACGTGGAAGCAACCCAAAGGACCATGGATGGATGAATGGGGAAATAGAATGTAGAATACAGTATTATTCAGGCTTAAAAATGACACACACACAAAAAAAACAACCCTCTGACACAGGCTACAACATGGATGAACCTCAAAGACATTATAGTGAGTAAAATAAGCCAGTCATAAAAAGACAAATATTACATGGTCCACTTACATGAGGTGCCTGGAATCGTCAAATTCGTGAAGCTAGAAAGTAGGAGGATGGTTGCTGGGCCTGAGAAAAGGGAGAAATGCGGAGTTTAGTAGGGACAGAATTTTAGTTTGGGAAGATGAGGAAGTTCTGGAGATGGAGGGTGGTGATGGTTGCAGAATGGTGTGAATGTACCCAATGCCACAGAACCGTACATATAAAAATGGTTAAAATAGCTAGTTTTACGCCCCCCTTTTATTTTTTTTTTGCCATTACACAAAGAAAAAGAAAAAAATGTAAGAAAGATTTATGGCTTTCCCCATTGGTCACTGCACTCACATTTTGCCTTTCCATCATATCTGGGAGACAACCTCCATGGTCTGTCACCCCATCTTGTTTTCCTGAGACCTCAGCAAACCCCCGGTTCAGCACGGCACTCAGGGAGTGATGGGTAGAAAGATTCAGCAAAAGAGAATGCTCTGCTTCCGTCTAACCAGGCAAACGAAGAGCTACTGAGGACCTACTCAGGCCCTCCCGCTGTACTAGGAAAAGTAAGGTCATGGAAATGTTCTAGATGCATTTTGTTACTTCAGTTCGTGCAATTAATAAAAATAAAAACTAGATTCCTACCGTGTTTGGGGCACTGTGTTCGGTCCTGGAGACACAGAGATGAAAAGACAGGGTCAGATATTGAGGGTTTGACCGTCAGATTTGCATACTGGTAATTAGATAGGTTTTACATATGATACTGTGCTTGTCCAGATAGGGAGCATAGAATTCCTCGGGCCTGACCTTCGGGAACTTAGAAGTTTCAAGATCGTGCAGCAGGTCTAATGAATCAATATCTTTTGAATACCTACTATGTGTCAGGGCCTGACCTAAGTCCTGTGAGTGATTCCGATTACAGATATGTGAGACTGTGTTCTGTTCCTTGGGAGCTTACTTCTGGTTATATGCCGAGTTGTCCAAAGAGATAATAGGGCAGCATACAATTGTGTGGGACACATTCTTAGTTTTGCCAGAGACTAGAGAAAAGATTGTAAGAGCTGGCATTGTCAGGAAAAGTTTTACTGAGGGGGTGAGACCAGAACTGAGCCCTGAGAGAGAAGCAGAATTTCACCTGGTAGAAAATGGGTGCTAGGAGAGACAAGCGAGCATACAACAGATCCATAGTTACCAGATAGAGTAGACGAAGCAGGTTTGCCTTTCCCGAAAGCATCCTAGTGGCATAGGAGTCTCTTAAGCAGGTATCCTTGTTCATGAATGAAGTGCCTACTATGTGTCAGCAGCCATTGCTCTAGGCACTGGAGGCATACCAGCGGACACGCCAAGTTCATGCCCTCTGAGAGTCCATATTCTACTGGGAGACACAGACAAATAAATAAAATACACCTCATGCTAAGTGGTAATAAAAGTTCTGGCTGAAAGCAAAGCACAGGGTGGGGTGACTGCCAGATAGGTTTGTGGGGGAGGGTACTAGGTGTCCCATCAGGGGACAATTGCAAAGCAACCGTGCTTCTGAGATGTTTGGAGAGCCATCCTATGGCAGATGGCGGTATGAACTCCTTCTCCTGGTGCTTCCCGACCCAAAGTCTATGAACTTGGACTCTGAGCCCAAGGGAATGTTCCACCAAGCTTCCTACTGCGATGAAAATGTAAGGTGGTAACAGTCGCAGAGACCACATGTTCTATCCTGAATGGACCCTTCTGTGGCTTCTTTCCTTGGGAATACTTGCAGGGGTGTGTTCTGACGCCAATTTTCTGACACCAACCAAGTGTCCTAAGATGAAATTCGGTAATGACACCAAACTACCTGGAGTTAGGGTCAGACCCCACCAGCCAAAGGGCGAGGTCCACAATAAGACGGCCTTAAGTTCCCAGGTGGCCCACACTTGCGCCCAGCCGATGACAACTTGAGAGTTCCCATAGCCCCCTCAGGTTCGGTCATTCTCTAGAGTGACTCACAGAATTCAGGAAAATGCTATGCTTGGGGTTACCATCTTATTATAAAGGATGCAAATGAGCCGCCAGATGAAGGGATACACAGAGCAAGGTCTAGGAGGGTCTGGCGGGGGCCTGAGCTCTCATGGGGTCGAAGTGCACCATCCCTCCTGGTGCACAGACATGTTCACCAACCAGGAAGCTCACCCGGATGTCAGTGTCCAGAGTTTTACCTGGGGTTTCATGAAGAAAGCCTGTTGGCCAAATCACTGCCCATGTGGTTGAACTGAACCTCCTGTCCCCTCCCCCCACTCTCCCTGGACTTTGGGGGTGGGCCTTTAAGTTCCGACTCTGCAATCACACACGTTGTCTTTCTGGAGGGGCCAGCTCCTCCCCTAACAGTATGTAAGGGCCCACCGTGTAATCACCTCCTTAGCAGAAACTCACATGTATCAGAGGGGCTCCTTATAAATAACAAAAGACACTCCTATCACTCTGGAAATTCTAAGAGTTTTCCAAGTTCTGTGCCAGGAACTGGGGACAAAGACCAGACAGATTCTTTCTTGTATCACAGGTAGCAAGAACTCTGCCTTGATTTCTCCAGCTAATGCTTAGATAATGGTCACAGAGTTGGCTATATTCTACCCAGGAGAAAAATCAGGTTTTTTTCAGTTCTCAGCAAAGAGACCCTAAGAAAGCCTGGCCTCAGCAAAACCATGCTTTGCTGCTGATTTAAAATCTGTAAGCTAAAATGTAATATAACTGTATCCTTTGTCTTCTCGGTTAATGACCAGTCATGGAGTACCAATAAGAGTTCCTAGTTTCAGCCTTTTGAGTCTGGACCCCTCTTGCTGATGAGCTCTGCAATCAACTTCCCTCTGACACCTCTTTAAACATCAAGCAGCTGTTTACTGCAAGGTTCTCGTCTGTTCTTTTCCCTTTTTCTTGGTCAGTGGATTAGCCAAGATTGATTTTTCTGCATGGCTGGGGAAGGCCTAAGGTTAAAAGATAAAAGGTAGATATCTTTTAAATGTAATTTGGATTTCTTTTCTTGGCATTAGTTCTGATATCAACCACAGAATCACTTTAGTGTTCCAGAAACACCTGGGCCCCCAGCCACAGAGGCCGGGGCCGAACAAGCCTGGGCTTCCAGCACAGCTGGGTGGTCCGGGTGGAGTTGCCATCAGATGCCATCCCCGCCACCATCCCCCGCCCCCGCTCTCTCTTTCCCCCTCTCTTTCTCTCCATTTCCATCTTTCTTTCTCTCTCTCTGACTCCTTCTTTTGAATTTGATTCTGCTTGCAAAATGCAGCTAGACATCACACATTCACCCTACACTAATGTCCGTTCAGGTCAGTGTGTATTTATCTTTTGCAAACGAAAGAGCTCAAGGGGAACTGTTTCTGAGTCAACCAGATGACAAAAGAACCAATTGATTCATCCGGAAAGCCTGTCAATTCAGCAGAACAGCATTGGCAGGAGTGGGGTTGTGGACAAAGCAGGCACCTGATGGACCCAATTTTCCACTTTTTGCCAGGCTTCTCTTTGGCAGCCAGCAGAGCCTGTCCCAGTGCCATGCCAGGTGTGGTGAATAACCCTCCCCACCACTGGGGGGATATCTTTCCACTTCCCCCGTGAAGCAATCCTCCCTCCGTTGAAGAGCAATGGGCAAGTGTATCAATACCGTCTGCTAAGGGCTGGGCACTCTCTGGAGCCGGGGGCAGAGTGGCAGGGGCAGTGGTGGAAAGGGGGCAATGGGAGGCTACATAGCAGGAGAAGAAGAGAAGCGTGCAGGCACGGAAACTGACGTTCAACGCGAGGGGCTAAGCAGGCAGAGAATATTTGAGAAGAGGGAGAGCTGAAGAGCGCAGGCAATTCCGGCTGAGCAGTGCTGCCGGTGGTAACTGAGGCCAGACGCCCACTGTTCTCAATAGTCCAACTCGAAAGGTCTGAAGCCCTTGTGCCCGCAGGAAGGGGCAGCGTGACGTCACAGCATCGAGTTTACCTGGGATTTGGGGGCAAGAGACAAAGGGGCCCCACCGTGCTCCAGCTGCTCCTTTCTTCCCTCCTCCTCTTCCCACATCCCTTTCTTGATGTAGTTATTGCTAAGATTGGAAAGGGACACTTGAGTGATCCTTACATGTGTCTCAGCCACACTCAGAGTTACAAAGAGCTGGCTCCAATCCAGCCAGCCAGGGAGAAAGCTTCTAAATGCCAGGATGGGATTTTAGCCAGCCAGCTGGATGTCCCTTCCTCACGCCGACGCTGCCTCTGCCATTGGGTCAGCAGGTGGAGGTGCCAAGAGAGTTTGTGCAGTGTAGCCAACACAGGGAAGCTACAGCGAAGGAGCAAAATGGAAGCCCTCACACCAGGAATCAGGAGATAGACACACGCTCACAGACAGACTGGGGGTAAACACGAACGGGAAGAACTGGAGAATGGAGAAGAGAAGATTCTGGATCAATTAGGATTCTCCTGCTTGCAGGTAATAGAAACCTATTGTGTCCAAGTTTAGGTGAAAAGGAAGTTTATTCGTCAATCCAGTTAAAAAGTCCGAGGGTGCCCTAGCTTCGGGCAGACTGGAGCAGATGCCCCCATGGCCCCTGGTACTGTCTCTCTGCCCTTCTGCGAGCTGGCTTCATTGTCAGGCACATTTTCCCTTGTGGTGGCAGGAGAGCCCCCCAGCATTTCCAGACTCAAACTCCATCTCATTCGTACCAGGAGAAGTTCAGGACGGGCTCTCCTTGGATCAATTTGGCTCATCTTTCCTGTCGGGACTAATTACTGTGGCCAGGGAGACGGGATGTTCTCATCGATCATGCCTGGGTCAGCCCCACGTAACGTACACAGTCTGGGCATGGGCAAGGAATGGTCCTGTTGAGAAAGGAGGGGTCTTCTTTACACAAGAGGGAAATGTTGGCAGGAAACAAACCAACAAGCAAAACAAAACTGATGTCCACCCCGGATGCTAAAAAGAAGCTGAAATCATAAAACTTTGAACCACGAGCCATCATACAGCAGATGCTAGAATCCAGAAGTGGGTCAGATTTATATGAGGACTCAAGGCTCATGTGACAACTGCCCAGACCACGTTTGGTACATGCGTCTCTCTTTGGGTAACTGGTTCAGGGCCTTTCTGGCCTGCTTCTGGTTGCTTTTAAAAGGAACGTGCTGGGGCGCCTGGGTGGCTCAGTCGGTTAAGCATCTGCCTTTAGTTCAGGTCATGATCTCAGGGACCTGGGATGGAGGCCCGCATCGGGGTCTCTGCTCAGAGGGGAGTCTCCCTCTGCCCCTCCCCTCCACTCGTGTTCTCTCTCTCTCTCCCTCAAATACATAAAATTTTTAAATTAAAAGAAGGGAGGGGAAACTTGCCATTTCCAGGTCAGACCCCAGACACCCCATTCCAGAAGGGAATCCGTTATGGAGTTTAAGGGTGCCCTTCTCTCTCTTTTTCATCCTTACATGCTCTGATCTTATATTCTCACCACCCCTCCCCACACACCTACTCATATGTTTCCGTTGTTTTCACACAGTAATCAGAGAGGATCATTTGTATGGCCATTCTAGTGAATGTAGCCACTGAGACAGACCCTACTCTCATAGACATGCAGTAGAAGCCCGGGGGCCTGCATGGGAGTTTAACACAGTGGCCCACGTAGTGTGCAGAAGAAGTGAAAGAAAGGACAGGAGGGCATAGCTGCATAATCTCGTAGCTGCAAAGCGTAATCTTGGTTGCATTTACCAAAATTTGGCAAGGCAAGGAAAGAAAGCCATAGTTAACGGAAGAGCGATCTTTATTTACACAGCTCCCAGAACTGGTGGTCTCACCCATCTGCCGAGCCCAGACAAGGGACACACAGCCATGAGGGCACAGAAAGGAAGAGCAGGGCTGCGGGCCTGATTATCAAAGCTGCAGGTCCATCCTGTTGCTATCAGTCCTGGCAGGGTATGGTGGCTGCTGCCAGTGGAGAGGGAAAAAATTACCCAGGCTGACGCCTCCAAATAATTGATAATTTGCCTAAATGAACAAATCAAGTAAGATTTAATTGTTGGCAGGGATTACCACCCAGGAATGCAAAGTATATAATTGCTTAAGCATTACACATGGCTTTCCATGAATCCCTGTGCCCTCCCCCTTTCTTTCTTCTAAACCAAGTATAATTGTTTAATGACATTGATGGAGAATAGACTTTTGACATTATAAATGACACTTATGACAGCACTGTCAGCTGGTGACAGCTCGCTGACAGCCCCAGTGAGAAATTAATCATTTTAGATGCTTTATGATTTGCTCATTTAATGTCACAAATAAGATCTTGCTATAAAACCACACAGAATCTCATCCCCTAAGGGACAGTTGGGTTGTGTTCCTCCCTCCAGGATGGGGGCTGGTGGGGTCTGGAGTAAATGGCGGGGAATATTTGGTGGTAGCTCCCCTGTACCTCCAATTCCAGGGAGAGGCTAAAATCTCCCTGGGGAAATTTGCACCTGTGCAAAGTCCGAATTTACTTTTCTCTCTTGCCACTTGTTTAAGGAAGCTTTCAAGGGGAAAGAGCTAACCCGACGGGACTGATGCTAATAGCGACAGAAAGCTGAAAAAGCGGAGAGGTTATTTTTAGCTGGGTAATGGGGAGTAAATGGGGCCACCCTGTGATATGCTAAGATATGCCTGCACTCATTTCTGCCTGGAACTCCCACACTCTCTGCTGGGCAGACATCTGTTAATTGCTTTCTGTTGGACTTCACTTTGACATTTGGGGAAATGGAAGGAGACTGTCGAACCATCTTTTTTTTTTTTTTTTTCCTAAACTATGTCTCTGTGGAGTTTTGGAGCCGGGGAGGAAAGGAAGCGAGGTGAGTTTGAAGCTTGCTCTCTGCTTGGGTTTGCTAAAACCTTCCACACACTATGCCTCAGGCAGTTTAGCCTGGATTTTATTGAAAACCAGGTGTGGGGCTCCCGACAATCAGAGTCACTCAAGTTTTTCTTTCCACACTATACTGGCCTGAGCTCCATTTAATCAGAACACATGCTTATCTCCCGACCCACCTTTCCATACATTTTACTAATCTTATAAATAGACTCTTAAAAAACAAGAAAATGAACTTTCCAATTTATAACAAAAAAACATTCATCTCTGTGCACATGCATCAGTACTTTCTTGCTGAGGCAGTTCCTGTCACCAAGCAGCAGGAGGCTAAAAACCAACCTTCACGAGGGGAAGGTGGTAGTTGCACCGGTATATAATCTTTTCTCTGCCTTTTCTTTCATATTTAGGCACCTAAGTTTGTGCGCACGGGTGTCTATTGTGTCTGGGTAGGTTGACCTCTGTGGCGTAGTGTGATTAATGACCACTAGGTGGCGACAAACGACCTACCCAATACGGCTGGATTATTGGATGGGCGCAATGACTGATGCAGGTGAAATGGGTTTGCTTTCTGTTTCAGCAGCATCGGTAAAAACTTGCTGGATGCTGCCCACAGGGCAGGCACCATCAGAAGTGGTGTTTATACAATAACTTACTTGTTTATCTTTTCAGCAATCCCCTGAGTCTTACAAAGGGTAAGGAACTGATTTGCCCAAGGTCACCATATTTGGTGGCTGGCAGAGCTGAAATTGGACCTCAGCTCCTACTGATGACGCAGGCTGTGTTCTTATGGCCTGCATACTCCTGCACTCTTAAGGAAATACCCTGTTAACTTGGGGAAGAAGTTGAATGGCCAACACTAATGTCTTGCCCTCCCTGAGGTCTGTAGCTTCCTTCATCACCATAAGATAAGGAAAGGGAGTCTGGAAAGAGCACACTTATCAGGTACTTAGAATCTGAGAGTTGGGAAATTCTTGACCATCTAGTCCAGGCTCCCATTCAATATAGGACGCTCCTTGGCACAGCCCTGAAGGAGGACTACACAGTGTCCGCAGAATCTCTTCTCGAACCAGGATGCCAAATGAAAATGGCATGGTTCCTTCTCTATTTTCCCATGCTCACCTTCCTCTCCAAGAAGGGAAATTCAGCGGGACAGGAGCAGAAGAAAAATTCATAGCCCCTGTTCACCAAAGCAATTGTGGGTGTGATGGTTAATTATATGTGTCAACCTCATTGGACCACAGGATATCCAGACATTTGGTCAAACGTTATTCTGGGTAGGTTGTTTCTGGAGTGAGATTAACCTTTGAATTGATACGCTGAGTAAAACTGAAGGCCCTCCCCAGTTCAGATGGGCCTCATGCAATCTGTTGAAGACCCGAAGAGAACAAAAAGCCTGACCTCCTGCGAGTAAGGGGGAGCTCCTCCTGCCTGACCCCCTTGGAGCTGGGACATAGGTTTTTTACTCCCTTCAGACTCAAACTGAAACATAGGGTCTTCCCAGATCTCAAGCCTGCCAGCTTCGGACAGGAACTACAATTGACCTGGAATTATGCAGGGGGTGAGGGACACTGGCCTCCTGCACAGGAGAAAATTCTTGTGTACTTTTGACCCCCCCAAACTTCACTATTAATAGCCTACTGTTGACCAGGAGACTTAACAGTCAATTAACATATATTTTGTATATTATATATACTGTATACTATACTCTCACAACAAAGTAAGCTGGAGAAAAGAAAAATCCTATTAAGAGAGTCATAAGGAAAAGAAAATACATTTACAGTAGTGTACTGTATTTATTGAAAAAAAATCTGCATGTAAGAGGACCCGTGCAGTTCAAACTGCGTTGTTTAAGGGTCAATTCTATACTGTCGACTATCGAATACTGAACTCACTATTTGGGTTTTGAGCTTGCCAGCTGAAGATCCTGGGACTTAGCCTCCATAATCACATAACCGTGTGAGCCAATTTCTTGTAAAAAAAATATAGAGACACCGCATGTACCCATATACACACACACATACATATATGCACGTTTCCACTGCAATGTCCAAGCATCACCAATGCTACCTTCTAAATTTGAATCTTCTATTTTAATATCTGTATTGATACATCTTCTGTTAGTCCTGTTTTGCATCAGTGGGAGCAACTGGACCGCGGACCAAAGCAAGGATTCAGTCATTTAGTCAGTAAATATTTCCTAGGGAGACGACAGGGAGCCTCTCAGGCGAGGCTTAGCCACAGAAGCAGTAGTGATTTCTCCCACACAGCTCTTAGTTTATTCAACCAGGGAAGCAGAGTAGAATGCAGATTTCCAGGAAAAGACATTCTTAGGAAGGACTGTGGACAGCTTTGCTTTCTTGACTGACAGGCCAGCCTTTGGGGCCTCCCTTAGCTTAAAAAATTATTTCTGAAAACAGAAGAGTTCTCTTGGCATGGGTATAATATTCTTTTAGCAGCACCTGAATCTGGTGACTCCCCTGAGGAGCCACAAATGGGAACATTGAACTTCTGAGCCAGAGACGGGTCCTCCCCCCGCCCCCAACCCCGGTTCTTCCCTCTCTGGTTTCCTCCCTCCGCTCTCATTTCATGCCTATGGGAGTTTGTAGCATTTCGGGACTTTGGCTGACACGTCTCAGGAGGAAACTAGACGATCGTACTCATGCACGCATTTCTACCTAGAAGTCCAACTACCATCTAGACGTCCACATTTTCAAAATCAAACCCTTTTGTTTTAACCATTAAAGTCACCACCTGGCCCTAAACCCTCAAGCCATGTTTCTCTCCGGGGTGCCGCAGGCTGCTAGGCTGGACAGTTTGACACCCCCTTCAACGCATCTCCCCTCCTGCATCAGCTACTACCACGGCATGCTTCCAAACGTTTCTCAGATTTGCCCTGTTCTCTCAGTTTGCGCCGTTCAGGTGTTTAACGCTGCACACCTGGGGGCCTTCCACAGCCTTCTGGGGGGGCTCCCTGTTTCTCACTGCGCGTGCTCAAATAATTCTGGTCAAATGCCCCTTGGACCTCACCCTTCTCCTGCTCCAGACGTCACAGATCCTTCTCGGGCGCACGCAGGCACACACACTCCTCTGCGTGGCATCCCGAGGACGCCCCCTGCGCGCAGATGCACTCATCTCCGCTTCTTCTCCGGCTTGGATCAGTCAGGCCTCTGTGGGTCCTGCACAGTCTCTCTGTAAGGTGCGTGAGGCGTGTCCCCAGGAGCCCGGCCACAGGACTCGGCAAATGTTTTCTGCCTTCCCCATGCCCCTCTGCCTGCTCCCCATCCTCAGTACCCCCTGCAAACCCCTCGGATGCCTCATCTGCCCTCTGATCCCAGTTTTGTATAATTTAAAATGTAATTACTCAAGTAACATAATCTCCATAGCCTTTAAAGATAAAATTTTGTGGACAGTGCTAAGGTCCCCTTGGATGATTTTCCCCTTGTCCAGAGGTAGCTTGGCAAAGTGGTTGAGGTGTGTATTTCCAGATATTTTTCAATGTTTTATATACACATATATGTGCCCAGAGAGAATACGTGGCATTTATATTGCATGTGGCTGTTTTTAATATACACGGCATCATACATTTTTATCTTGTAAAATTCCTCGAAATCTATCCATGTTACACCCCCCGCCCCCCGACAAGCCTCACTCTCAGAGGTGACTACTTCTCCGTAGTATGACTCCATCCCTGTTTACTTGGCTGTCGCCCTTTGATAGGCATTAGATTGTGCCAGGGTTTCGGTTTACAAGCACTGCTTACTGAACAACTGGAGGACACACCCTTGTGCACGAGTGTGAATTGCTTTCGCTGATTGCATTTTGTCAGAATCACACAGTAAGATGACAAGGAAGCTGAGATTTACCCAAAGATTCTCAAGTACCAGGCACTGAGAGAGCCATTTGCACAACGAACTTTGAGCTACGTATTATCGTCCCCATTTTATAGGTGAGAAAACTGAGGTTTAAAGAGGCACCGTGAGTCAGAATTGAAATCCCACTTATGCTCTTCCTCCTACCAGTCCCTTGTGCTGAGTACTTCCCTCCAACTCTGCTGTGAATTTCCTGACAGCAGGAACTACACGCCTATCCCCCTTAATTCTCTACTTTGTCCTGAATACACAATAAATCTCAATAAAACCTGATTGATTATTTGGAAGACAAATTAGCACTATCATCTTAACTAGCATGATATTTTATTTAGGCATTTTAGCAACAATAAGAAGACACTAGCATCGTAGAGTAGCTGGTTAAAATATTATTAGAAGTTAATTCATATTTTAGCAGATAATTCCTAATTAATTTGCTGTAGTTATCTTGTTAAACGTCAATTAAATCTCTCCACATCCCTTACAGGTTTCTGCTATTCATAAAATGTAATTATACAGCTATTGCCCACATATTCTTTATTACTTATATAATCTACCAGTTAAATACAAGTCAAAAAGATTTATCTTCCAGGTTCTTAATAACACCACTAAATGTTCTAATTAATAATCAATAACGCATTTGCATAATTAATTGGGGAAAGAATCCTAATGAGATGGTGCCTTGCAGCAAGCCAAGCTGAGGCTAAAACTTATCTTCTACGGGGATCATTGCTCAGAGTACAAGAGTCTTTTGAGCAACGTAGATTGCTTTCGCGCTCCAGGAGGCGCGGAGTTTCAGCCCAAACGACAACGAGCTCCCGTGATTCTGTTGGCGCGTCCGGATTGACCTTGTTTCTTAACAATATGTAATATGAGTGTCTTCACGGAATGGAAACTATTTGTTGGATATGAATTTTCACAGACACAGGCTTAAGTGAACAAAAATGAATTTCTTCATTTTCCTAAAAAACCATTTAATTCCCTGAATCTGAGCCCTTACTCCACCTGATGCACGAAGCGAACCTAGTCACTTTCAAGTAAACTCAGTCCTATGTGGCATCTTCTCAGCAAATAGCGTTATCATACTCTCACATTCTGCATTTGGAAAAAAAAGAAAAGAAAAAACGAAGGGAAACACTCTCCCTTTCGGTTTTTTCCCTCTCCCTCTCTTGGCACTGATTTTTAGCTGGGACGAGGGTGGTTTCACGGCGCTGCACCGCCATCGTGTCATCTGGGCCGGGGCGGTCCATTTCCCACGTTCCACCTGTTTGGGTCCTGGCTGTCATCCTTAGAGATAGGATGCGAATGTTGGGTCCTCGAGGGAGCCCCTTTCACGCTGGCCCCACTACAAGGTGTTCAATCATCCTTATTCTACACCAGTCTTATTCACCGAAGTATTTTTGGTGTTGCCACCGTCGCCTCCGGTTACCCAGGTTCATGAGGGTTCATCTTCACATCCTCGTTCCGATCTCTTGGTGTCTGTGCATCCATCCCCCCTTCTTCGACACGTCCTAGCCCTTCTTGTGAGCTTGGCATCACTAGTTGTGAGTCATTTTTTAATGGTGGAAACACTAAGTGGCGGTCAGGGTCCTCACGCCACCCCTCTTATCCCCTTACAGCCTGTCTGCCTAATTTTTCACATGCCCGAAGGCACAAGGGTCACTAAAGGGATGCTGAAGACTAACTCCAAGGTGGGACTAGTAAAAGACTGATCTCTCTTCGACCCCAGAAAAACAGGGTCTTGTCCTACTCTCCTCTTCCAAATTATCTGGGGGTGGTGGGCATGACACAAAGATGGACCCACATCTCTGCTTTGTAGAGGCTCTCCAGTTCTTCTCTCCCTCTCCCCTACATGCAGGGAGGGTGGGGAAGAGACAGTTCTACTTGGAAGCACTGTTTCTTACACTGTCTTATGCCAGAAATCTCAGCATTTTATCTTAGAGGTTGACAATGTGGCACCTTTTTTTCTGGCTCTGGAGGTAAAGGTGGCCCCTTGTCAACAGCAGGAATAGGAGTGATCTCAAGGGAATAGAGAAAATAATATGCCAGTAACATCTCAAAGTGTTACTCTGCCACACTTTATTTTGTCAGAACCAAGATGGGAAACACTGGAATATAGGGAGTCACCAGTGTTGACGCCAAAGAGGACCAGCTTGAACCCGTGCCATAGAGCCAAGGAAGCATTGCGAAGTTTCTGAGGGTTCCATTAGCCAGCCATGCAGTTAGTCACAGAGATGGATGTGTAGACCCCTTAAAGGGACTTCCAGTCTCAAGCAAGTTTCCTGTAAAGTAGAGAAAAAATGTTCTATCTGATTCGTTTTTTTATCCCAAATCTCTGGCTTCAGTTAAAAAATAAGGCTATATGCTTGGGGGCTTGGGGCCGAGAGTTGCACATTCTAAGAGTTTTCAAAGAACCAAAAAAAAAAAAAAAAAAAGGATTTAAAATAAAATTCCATCATTGTTCATTGAACTACAAATTGCAATTGGTGAAAGAAAATAATATTTTGATTTGGAAGAAGAAAACTCCTTCAACCCGAGCACGTCGTGAGCCTCTTAACGCAGTTGCCTCTCTCCAGACAACACTGTCAGCACAAGCACACATCAGATCAACCAGAAGTATTATCACCTTATTGAAAAGACTATTACTTGTCATTTTTTATGAAACATCTGCCCCTTTCAGTTATCAACAACAAAGAGCTTTCCCCCTTCTTTCCTGCTTATTCTTCCTCTTGGCTCTTATCACAAGGGAATTGCTTTTTCACACTGGCCCTTCTCAGGGAGAAGAGCTGTTTCTTCTGTCCATAATAACAGAAATAACGTGAAACAGGATGGGTCTACCTCACAAAGCTCCGAAGGCGCTGTCCGTCAGGTCAGCACCAGTGCCGTGGAGACCAGCGTGGGCAGCCCCCTCTGAAGGTCATCTTGTCCGTCCTCTGTCTTCTGGCAAGATGCCCTTCAACTCAACCAACAGAGGTCTCACCTTGAAAGTCTTCAAGGAAGGGCACTCCTTGGCTTCTTGCTATTGACCATGCCCAGCTCTTATATTTAGGAGCGCTTGATGTCGAAAGAAAATCTGTCTTACCATTTTTCATTTTCCTTCCTCCTCATGAGACTTACCTATGAAAAACTAATGAAGCAGGTAAAGGTTGTTTGGGGTGCCTTCTCTTCCCTCCTCCTCCACTTTCATGCATCCTTTGCTCTCTCCATCTCCTGGGTTTTTCTGGGTCTTAATTGTCATAGAGGAAAGTAGATGGATGCACTTTAAAAAAAAAAAAAGATATTACAAAATGAGCCCTGGAAGAAAAGAACGATGCTTAATACAAAATGTTGAATTATTAATGATGACATTTCAGGCACCTCTGAAAGGGAGACTGGGGTCAGGGTGAACTTTGCTCACATCCCTCAAATAATGTCATGCTTGTAAGATCAATCATGACTATTGAGTTAAGGCAGCCAGCTATGAACTTCAGGAAACCTGCATCTGGCTTTCCTTAATAGCCTTGTCACTCCAGCCAACTTATTAAATGTCTCTTAGCCTCATTTTCCCTATCTGTAAAATGGGGGTAATCAGCCTCCTTCTTGGTTATTATGAGAATCAAATGAGATGATGTGGGTAATGCACTTTATGGAATGTCTACCGGGCACGTTGTGCTTAATACAAATTGGCTACTATTATTATAACGGGTGGCTTTTAATGGATACGATCAAAAGATTTTCAGGGGCACCTGGGTGGCTCAGTCGTTAAGCATCTGCCTTCAGCTCAGGGAGTGATCCCAGGGTCCTGGGATCGAGCCCCACATCGGGCTCCATGCTCTGCTGGGAGCCTACTTCTTTCTCTCCCACTGCCCCTGCTTGTGTTCCCTCTCTTGCTGGCTGTCTCTCTCTCTGTGTCAAATAAATAAATAAATAAAATCTTAAAAAAAATTTTTTTCAGACAGGCTAGTAGAATACTAAGAAGTGCCAGCAAGGAGAAGTTGCTCTCTCTACTGATATATTTGATAAATATTACTATATAATAGACAAGTATCTTTCTCTCTCCCCAGGAAAAAAGAGCCTGGCCAGTAGTGAAGGAACAGAGGCATCCAGAAATGAGAGGCTCCCCAACGCACAGTAGGAGTGGATGGTCAGGTGGGCCATGAGGAAGGACAGCTGCTGTGTCCTCTGACCGCCCAAAACATTTTGTGATTCTTGCTAAGTAGCATGAATGTCAGCAAGGGCTGGGAGTTGGGTTGAGCCGGTGCACATTTCACATCTCCGTGGTTTATATTTCCCAAGACTGACCCATATACAGCCTCTTTCACTGTAAGATAGAGGTCTGCTTAGCCTATAGTCAAGTAGACAGACAAGTCGTGATTTGGTGAAACCTGAAAGAATTACGAACTGTAGAGAAAATAGCCAACTAAGGGATAGCTAAGGTGTATTCTCCTTTCCCCTTGATATCTGTGGAAATGTACATCTTCAAGCGTCACGGAAATAATCACCTATGCTTTCTATTCCCCCCCCCGTTTTTTTTTATGGTTTTTATTGGTATACAACATCATTCAGACTAGCTCTTCCATCTCCCAAGCTGATTTCTTTTGCATCTGTGTTTATATTGGTACTATTCAAACAATGATTATCTACCTCCCCTGTCAGTTTCCATTGTGCATTTCACATATTATGAACTTATTTAAACAAAAATCATCCTCTCCGGGTACATTTCTTTCCCATCTGTTTCCCCCCTGCCCCATGCTACCAATTCTCATTTCAAAGCAACATTGTAATATCATTTATCCTTACTCTCTCTTGTTTTCCTGAGCTGCTTCTGTAACATTCTGAGTGGGAGAGCTGGTGGCAGCGAAATAGACGGTATTATTGATTTATAGTCAAGAAGGTGTTTCTTACTCAAAATGTTTCTGAAAGGATTCATATCAATTTTTTTTTAGAGCAATAAGACCACGGTAATGACTACACTTTATATTTTTAGGGTGCTTACAGGTAGTTTTTAATGTACTTTCGCTAGTGTCATTTTAGGGAGTTTAGAGAAAGAAGAAAAGAAAAATACAGCTGGCTATCCAAATCATTCTAAATATCCAGATTTTTAGCAACATTGTAGACTGGCACGCAGAGGTTTGACTGAATTATTCAGCCTTCTTCTAGATGCTTGGTGTTGTGGAAAGACAATTAATTGTCTATTAGAATCGATACGGGGGGATGGTGTAGGGGTGGGAGTTGTTTTTATTTTATGAAAGAATTTAAACGTGGAGAGGCAGATCTGTCTCTGAATACATTTTTAGCCTAATAATGATTTGTTAGCTTCCATTTGTTCAGAAGTAGTGTTCTGTTTCCCAGACTCAGAAAGCCTTGCTCTAAATACCCTAATCCTCTCTAAATCAGGTGTTTGTGTGCCTATTCCCATACAGATATGTTAGGGCCATGAGAGATAATTTATTCTCATAATCTGTCTACAAAAGATGAATGTTCCTCCTGCCAGCGCCAGCCTGGCCCGGATGAAAGGTCCAGTGCCTCGTGCATGCTCCGGAGGCCAGCTGTGGGAGATCGGCTCAAATTTTTTAAGAGAAATAAGCCTTTTCCGTGTTTGAAAAAATATCTGTGGAATCCACACTCCAGACAACTTCCAGAGGTCACTGAATCCTGCGTGGAGTTTCTTTTTCTTTTTTCTTTTTTTTTTTTTTTTTAAGATTTTATTTATTTATTTGACAGAGAGAGAGCGAGCCAGCAAGAGAGGGAGCACAAGCAGGGGGAGTGGGAGAGGAAGAAGCAGGCTCCCAGTGGAGCAGGGAGCCCGATGCGGGGCTCGATCCCAGGACTCCGGGATCACGCCCTGTGCCGAAGGCAGACACTTAACGATTGAGCCACCCAGGCGCCCCCTGCGTGGAGTTTCTAACTCATTCACAAATGGGCCATGTTTCTCTCCCTGGAACGGCCATCCGGGAAAACAATACTATCTCAGAGAACACATATCCTTGCAATAAGAGGTGGTTTAAGGACTCAGAGGCCTTTTTCAAGAGTCCTGAGCTTTGTTAGAATCTCTCACATGCAGGAGAAACTGTGGTGAGGTGGTCGTCCTCTGTCTGGCTCCATCCTTCCCGCTGCCTTGAAGCCCCGTACTCCTGAATCGGACCTCAAGCCTCGTATATGCTGGAAACCATCTGCTCCACTTTCTCTGGGCTAAAGGAAGCAAGAAAGCAAGATGCTTCAGTCGCTCTGTGTCTGTGATGGTTTTATAAGTAAGGAAGAGTCTATTCATCTCTTTTACTGTTCATTACACCTGAGGAACCTTATTTAGTCAAAGGAAATTGGCCTCTGGGGAATGGTTAGAATTAGCAAGGAGTAAAATCTTTTGGGGTGGAAAACATTCTCGGCATGTTATAGAAAACAAAACCCAACTCCCAAACCTGCTCCATGATACGATCTCCCATGGTAAGCAAAAGGTCTTTCCTTTTCTTAACTCTTCTCCTATGGATTTTTTATCAGTTTGGTCCCTGCTCTTCTGCTCTCATTTTCTGTTTTCCTCAGGTGGTTCAGGTCTGGTTTCCGTTCCACACAAGCATGAGCTTTCCTAAAGTGGAAGCTCCAGACATAAGATGTGTCATCTTGGGCAGTCATGTAGCCCCTGGAAATTCCTATGTGGGCTGTTGGAAGAGTTGGGTCAGGATATTCTAGCCTCAGAAGGGACATTGGACCAGGTGTTTCTGTTTTTACTTTTGTTTTTGTTTTTTAAGATTTATTTATTTTTTTTGAGAGAGAGAGAGACCAAGCACGAGTGGGGGGAGGAAGAGAGGGAGGCAGAGAATCCTCAAGCAGACTCCCCCCACTGAGCGTGGAGGGAGCCTGACGCGGGGCTCATTGTGGGGCTCCATCCTAGGACACCGAGATCAAGACCTGAGCCAAAATCAAGAGTTGGAGGGCTCAACCAACTGAGCCACCCAGGTGCCCTTGGAGCAGGTCTTTTTAAGTGAACCCTTCTTATCACGAAAGACTACCATCCTGGTATTTATAAATAGTTCATTCTTGTCATAAGTTATCATGACCATGACCTTGGTCAAGTCATCACTGCCATGATCTTTGTTCCCCAAATCTTCCTCTATTTTTCTAGTTCTTCATTCTTCTGACATGAAAAGGCTCCTTTCAGAGACATTAAGGTCTATAATCTCTACTTCTTTACTGGGGCAGCTTATGTTGCCTCCTTTTCCAGTATTGGTTATATTCTGGCAGCTGCTTTCCACTGTCCTCACCAAATATACTTATGCAGCTGAAGATAAAGGACTTTCTGAAATCAAGAGACTCAGAGATTTAGGTCCAATATGATGTACTTAACCACAGGCATAGGACAAGGAGATGGGGGTGGGGGAGCCTCCTGCAGAATCTCTGCCCCCTTCCTTGAGTGGGAAGTTACTGTTTCTGCCTCAAGTCTCCATGTCAGGGCTGAGAAATCTTTCACTGAGCACTTGGACCTGTGATGAACTATAATTTGAAGACTGTCTGGAAGCTATTGCTCTGTTTTCAGGCAGTTTCAACAGTCACTTTAGATACGGGGGCTCCTGGCTTATGTCACTCTTTGCTAAACTCATTCTGAAGGTAAGGGGTCATGTCCTGGTTTGGAGTCAGGAAGGTGGTTTTAGAATGTTCTCTCTTCTGTCACATTTAGTGTGATCTTCAGTAAAGCCCTGCAATGGCTCTGGGCTGATTCCACATCTGGGAAATAGAGGTGGGCCTAGGTGATCACCAAGGAGGCTAATTGTTGGGCAAGCATAGCATTTCATGTTGGTTGTCCTAGGATCAGAAGTTCAGACACTTCCTTGGGCTTTACAAGCATCAGGACACCTTATTAAAGGATAGATTTCTGGACTCACTCCAACAGGTCTTATTTAGTAGTTTTGGGGGGAAGATATGGTCCAGCAGACTCCATGCTTAACCAGTGTGCTAGGTGACTCTGACACTCAGGTCCTCAGACCATGCTTCGATAAATGCTACTTTGGGGGGTATAATTGTAGAGTCTCAGAGAACCGGTCCTCTCCAACTCCTCATTCATACTTGAAAAGTCATTAACAGAGTACCAAGGGAAGACTTCTCAATGAGCTCAAAGCCCACAGGTCTTGGATAAAAATATAATTATGCCAAAGACTGAATGACAAGTGAGTCCCTTCTAGAAGTAGGTTTTGATGGGAGAGAAGTGAGGACACTGAAAGGGACTAAAGACTGAAGGCGACATCAGGAATGGCGAAATGGCGGGAGTGATAGGCGGAACAACTGCCTGACTTTAGAATTTTGCTACAAGTGGTTTTCGGAGATCTAGACAAGGAGTTGATGAGAGGTGGGGAGATGTAGTAAGAGGTTGAGGGGCATGGCTGGAATAACACATCCAGAAAGTAAATACCTGGGGGTGTTTTCTGAGGGACACACTGGTGAGAAGGTGGCTTGTTCCAACAGGGACCCTGTGGTTCCTGGCTGCGTCCTGGAGACACAGGCAGAGCCATTCGATGATGTGACATCTGTGGGGTGATGATAACCATTCGCTTGAAGTAGACAGAGCGTATGTGTGGGAGCAGGTGTATTTGTGCATAGAGGAGAGGTGAGAGAGATTGAGGAGTCCTGCGTAAGCGGTCCTGAGGACAGAGGGACCCTGAGCAGCTCAATAATCCTGTCTGAGTTTCAGCTCCATTGGTAGAAGGGCAAGGCACAGAAATTAGCCTTCCATCCAGTTTATTTGTTGTTATCTAAATTCCAATTTATTTTTTTGTCGAATTGGTCTATTTGCATGCGAAGTGCCTAGCTCTAATCTACTCTGATAATGATTTGGGTAAGCAGGTTGGAAATTTCTTACTCTTCCCTGAAGGCTCACAGTGTGGGAAGGAAGAAGAGTAAAGAAACCTTTTCATGATTCAACAAGGGTGAAAATTATATCTTGTTTATATTCTTCTCATTTTCTTTTTCCATCTCTTAGGACTTTGGATGCTGAACTAGGCTTGGCAGGGCCATTGACTTGAGGAGATTGGGCGACTTGTTTCTTGGAATTCAGACATCTCTTTATCATGAAGTCTTAGTAATGCTGCCCAGCCAATTTCTGCATTAAACAAACACAAAGTGAATGAGAGGAACATTATTTAATCTCTACACGGCCGATACCTATTAATAACTTAGATTTTCCTGGACCTAAATGTTGGAGACAGCTTATTCATCTTTTTTCTTTAAATGTTTGAGTCCTCTCTAAGATTTATTCTCAGAGATACTTAATTCTTACATGGCTGAAGTTATATATTCTCTGGGTAAAAATTCAACAACACTCCTTCCAATTCCAATCCATTTCATTTGGTTCTTTTCCATTTTGTCCCATTCTCCTTCATGTTTTATTCTAGAAATCACTGGAGTCAGACCTGGAACTTAATTCCCTTTTTTGGATGCCTGGTTCAGTTACCGAGACTCCGTTTCAATGGCGGGGTTAAATCTTTGTAAAGGTTTAATTTCTTTAAGCACCCCATTACCAAACCTTTTCCCCAGCCCTGCCAGACACTGAGCATAGAGTAAATGGGGATGCATTCACTTAAGAGGTCAGGATCTAGGTGAGTGGCCAGATACTGCCAGGGCATTGCTGAAAAACAATTAATAGAAAGGAGAGTCTGAGGGGTGCCTGGCTGACTCAGTCAATAGAGCATAAGACTTTTGATCCTGGGGTTGTAAATCGAGCCCTATGTTGAGTGTAGAGATTACTTAAAAATAAAATCTTTTTTTTTTAAGTGATGTTTAAAAAAAGAAAAAGAAAAAGAATGAAAGGAGAGTCCATGAAAGGGAAAATCTGAAGCAGGTGAAATTTATTTGAATTTATTCCATCTTCTTTTCTTTCTTTTTTCTTCCCTTTTGGGGCCCCTATTCACTTCCTCTTTCTCTCTCTCTTTTAAGATTTATTCATTTATTTGAGAAAGAGGGGGAGACAACAAACACGAATGGGGGGAGGGGCAGAGAGGGAGACAACCAGACTCGCTGCTGAGCGGGGAACTGGACACAGGGCTCGATCCCAGGACCCTGAGATCATGACCTGAGCCAAAACCAAGAGTCAGATGCTTAACCAGTTGGAGCCACCCAGGTGCCCCCCCTCTCTTTTTAAGATTTATTTATTCATGAGAGAGAGAGAGAGAGAGAGAGCACAATCAGGGATAGGCACAGAGGGAGAGGAAGAGAGAGAGAATCTCCAGCGGGAACCCCCCCCACACCCCTGCTGAGCGCAGAGCCCAATGCGCTTGATCCCATGTCCCAGGAGATCATGACCTGAGCTGAAACCAAGAGTCAGATGTCTAACCGACTCAGCCACCCAGGCACCCCCCACCCCTTCTCTTTTCTAGCCCCAGCACACTCATGCTACCCTTCTATTATCCTGGACACTCCTCTATGGCATCATATTGGTTGCCTGATTCCTTCTTCTTATCCAAACACTGGCTCTCTACTTTCCTAGGTGAATGCCAGTTACCTGAAAGGCTAAAATACACTGAAGAATAAAAGGTTAATATGTTGTCCTCTCCTGTGGATTTTTTGGATTTTAAAAGGAGGCTTCAGAAATTTTTGAATCTGAATTATTGAACCCAAGTGTGGAGAAAAGGGAACCCTTGTGCACTGTTGGTGAGTATGCAAACTGGTACAACCACCTTGGAAAACAGTACGGAGCTTCCTCAAAAAATTAAAACTAGAGCTACCCTATGATCCAACAATTCTATGCCTGGGTCTTTATCTGAACAAAGGAAAACACTAATTTGAAAAGATATATGCAGTTCCCATTATTATTTAAAGTAGCCAAGATATGGAAACATACTAGGTGTCTATCAATGGGTGAATGAGTAAAGATGTAATATATAGAGACAATGGAATATCATTCCACCATATAAAAGAAGGAAATCCTGCCTTTTGTGACATCATGAATGAACCTTGAGAGCATTATGCTAAGTGAAATAAGTCAAAGAAAGAAAATTACTCTATGATTTCACGTATATATGGACTCTAAAAAAGTGGAACGTATAGAGAGTAAAATTGGTGGTTGCCAGGGGTGGGGGACATGGGGAGATGTGGTTAGAGGGTACAAACTTGCAGTCATAAGACGAATAAGTTCTGGGGATCCCATGTGCAGCATGGTGACTGTATTAATGATACCGTATTATATACTTAAAAGCTGCCAAGACAGTAGATCTTCAATGTTGTCAGCACAACAAAGAAATGGTAAGTATGTGATGGGGATGGAGGTGTTAGCTAATGCTGCAGTGCTAATCGTTTCACAGTATAAGTCTATCAAATCAGCATATTGCCCCTTTTACACCCGAAACTTGCACAATGTTATATGTCAATTTCATCTCAATAACTCTGGAAAAAATTTAAGTGCTATTTGTTTACTTTTAAAAATAAGTGATTTAACTCAAAGGAACGAATCTCTTTGGTGAAGTTCTAGACAATTTTTGAACTGAGTGGTCCTGTTGTTCAAACACTACCATTGCTTTCTATTTTCTCCCTACTTAAAGTCAGTTCTGCCAGCTGGGATGAAGGGCTAACTTTTACTTAAAAATACTACCTGAGTAGATCACTCACTTCCTTCCCGTATGCTGCCACATGACAATGGATTCATTCAACAGATATTTACTGAGCACTTACTATAGTCCAGGCTGTGTGGAGTGCATTTGATAGAAACGATAACTAGGGCGAGATTCCGGGCAGCAAAATTTAAGCAACCAGAGTTCACTTCCTGGTAGCCTCTAGGCTAGGCATACTTGCCAAACCCATCCCATCCATGGGGGGGTGAAGGGGGGAAGCAAAGACGGATAGAGAAGATAGAGCACACTTGAACTTAATTCTTACAGCTCTCGTACTGTGGCTCAAGAAGAAAGGGTTTGGAAGAGTGAGATAAATACTTCAGTCAGAGCAAGCTGGCTGCCAAAGCGTATTTAAAAATCAAATTACCATCTTAATAGTATGCATCGTTTCCATATCAAATGATGACATTATTGGCAAAGACTAGAAGGTTTCACAATTTTGAGTGCTTAAACTGTACCAACAATAGATGAAGCTATCTTAAAGGGACTACAAAGCCATTCTGCCATCTGGCACCCTCTCCCCATCCTGGTGGGAATGGAAAAAAGAACGCTTCCAAGCGGTGAAATGAAATTGGCTGCTGTCTTGAGAATACACGTTGTGGAGGGCCTGTTAGCCCATCTGACATCCTTCTCACTGTGGCTGCATAAAGGGTTGACTTCCTGAACAGCAATCTTATAACCATACCGTTTTTCATTATTACAAATATATGACATGTTCAGTGTAGGAAACACAGCAGAACACCAAGCAAAAAACAAGTCACTCATAAAACTTGCAGATAGCTAATATTGCTACTTCAGTGTGTATCTTTTCAGTCCTTTCCAAATTTCCATGTATCCATGTGAGTGTATGTGTGTGAGCACACGTGTATGTGCGTGTGAGTACGTGTGTGTGTGGTTTTTGAAGCAAAAATGAGATCAAATTCCACTGAGTGCAAGGCTGACTTCATGACTGTGTAGCCCGTGGTTGGTTTCATGTTGCCATGATGCCATCATGAGATTCGCGGTAATTTTATCTTTGAACTTGTGTTTTGTAAGTGAAGTCCCCTGGGACATGCTCGGGAGCACAGGAGTGACTCCTTGTTCTCGCTGCCTCATCTGCACGAAGCCGTCATGGTACCTCATGAGCACAGGATTGCCATGGGTCCACAATGCAGGGGTCTCTCTTGATACTGAAAGCACGTGCTAGGTAAGGGTGTTCCATTCCGACAGAGTGAGTAAGAGTGCTGACAGTCGTGAGAGGCCGTGCTTTCCATCTGAACCAGAACTTGCTTCTAACGGGGAAGAAGACAAGGGTGTTCTAAGAAACATGAATGACCGAGAAACCTTGTCATATCCTTTCCGACTCATGCTCCTTCTCTCTGTTAGCCAGTCACTTGTGCCAAAAATGATGACATTGAAGGAAAGGGGAAAAATAGGGCACCCCCTAGTTCTTTTTTATTTTTATTTCAGTCCTTCCTTACTCATCAGTAAGCTAAAAGTAGAGAGTGTTGGTGGATTGTGCATGTATCAAGAAGTGAAATAAAAACAGTCGGGTTCATTTTGCACAACGTTTCTACACTTTTGGCAAGAAAGAAATACATGTGCGTACGAACTTCAAAATATGAATTGTATAATTTTGGTAACTCTGCTATCGAGCTAAATGGTTTTATTTTTTGCATTTTAAACTAGCATTATACAATAGAAAGATGAATGATAAAATTCTTGTAATAATTTAAAGTTTTAATTTTTCTTTACTTAGAACCACACAAAATAGCAAAAAAATGCCATGCCAAGTCAATTGAGAGACCATTGAAGAAAGGAAAGTTACTTTTAATCTGCTAATCTACCCCACATTTTTATTTTCTACTGGGCTATGAGAATTCTGTAGCCACCCCTGACCAAACCATATACTGTGACCATTTTTCAAGTCATTAAATATGATTTGAATAGATTATTGCCGACAGCTGTATAGAGGTGGTTTCCATTGATGAATTTTTTCAACTTATCTCCTATTATTTTTTAGACATTTAGTTTGTTTCAATGTGTCTAAAATTAGTTGATTCTCATAGTATGATGAAAATTTTTGTACCTAAACGTTTATATACACCATGGTTATTTCCTGAAATCAATTCCAAGAAGTGGGATTGCTAAGTCAAATGATATGCATATTTTTAAAGGTTTTGAGATATTGTGACACATTGTCCCTCAGAAAGTTTGTAGCAATTTACAATTTTCACCTTAATATGGCAACCTCAGTCAGTTCTTCAATTATGGCTTGTATCCACGCATTCTGTCTTTGGCATTTTCTCATCAGTTTATTCCTTCATCAACGAAGCCACCCATGGGCCAGGCACTGTATTAGGAACATACTAGGGCTAATGGTGAGTGAGACGGGAACTTGCCTTCCTGAAACTTACAGCCAAGGGGGTGGGGTCAGGCGTTAAATAATCACAAAAACACATACGTATTTACAAACTGTGACGACCTTATGAAGGAAAAGAAGGGCCTTTTAAAAGCATTTAGCTGCAGACTTGTCTTAGCTGGAAAGTCAAGAAGGGTCATTCAACTACCCTGAAGAAGTGGTAGTTCTCTGAGATTGGAAGGAAGAGGGTAAAGTTGGTAAAGAAGGGAGGAGAAAGAGATCAGAAGCGTTGCAGACAGAGGGGGGCCAGCCTGACCAAGGTCCCGTGGGAGGAGAGCAGATGGCAATGTCTTGGATCAGGTCAGTGCGGAGAGTGGAGGGGAGAGTGGAGAGAGATGAAGCTGGAGTGGTCATTTTGGACAGGGCCAGGGGTCGGCAAACTACGGCTTGCCTGCCAAATCCAAATCCCACCTAGTGTTCCTTTTTATAAATAAAGTTTTATTGAAACACAGGTGTGCTTGCTTTGTTTTTGTTTTTCCATACTGTCTCTGGGCTGCTTTCTTGTTAACAATGGCAGAGTTGAGTCATTTCCACAGATATCACATGATCTACAAAGTTTCAAATATTTACTATGAGTGCTCTCTAAAAAGGAAAAGTTTGCTTACTGCTGGACAAGACCATGCAAGGCCTTGAAATCTGGAGACATTTCAATCTTTACCTCAGAGCCATGGGAAATGATTGAAAGGTGGCATGAGGAGACTTGGACCCTGGGGTGGGCTGGAAGGGGTTGAGGGAGACCCAGGCGCCCAGTGCAGGTTGTCACAGTATTCTAGGAGAAAGCTAATGGCCCCTTGGAACAAGGTAGTGGTTTTACAGATGGAGATGAAGAAATGGTTGGGAAATAAAACCAAGGGATGTGACAGGATGCATGAGGGAGAGAGGTACCAAAGGTTACCCCAGCTTCCATCCAGTAGAATCGGGCAGACCATAGTACCCTTTGTAGAAACAGGGACAACTGGAAATTTGGTATGCTCCAGGAGATACTAATGAGTCCAGTGTGAGGTCCCTTTAAGGTATCCAAGAGGATTTTGAGCAGGCAAGCTGGACAAAGATTTCTATAGCTCAGGAAAGTGGTAAATACTTCTCATTATCATCAAATATCTCATCATATTTTCCACCATGGTTTATATTTGCCACTGACTTTTCAACACAAAGAGCATCTATTTAGTGCCCATGGTGTGCTAAGCACTTGTGGCTTGCTGCAAGGGTACAAATAGGAATATGACAGCCTTTCTGCTCTCAAGACACACACAGATTACAACATAAGGCAGTCACTGATGAATGCCTTGAGAAGTGAGCCAAAAAATGCTATGAGAGCAAATGGCAAACACAGAAACAAAGGGACAGGGGAAGAGCACTTGGTTCTGGAAGGGGTGAGGAATCCGCAAAGGAGGGACCAGACCTTTGAAGGATGAATGGGGTTTGGGATGGTAAAGAGGGCTGAGGTCCATGGATGGACGCACAAGCAAGAGGAAAAGCACGGGCTGAGCAGTGGTTCTGAGAAACGAGAGCAGTTACTTGTTGCCAGGGATTTCTTTTTCTGTCCTTACCATACCCATGGCCAAGCCCCACCCTTGCCCTGGACTTCAGAACAACGCTCGGCACCCTAATACTGCTTTCGTTGACTCTAATCTCTACTTCCTGTGAGCATATAATGTGTCATCACCCCTACTACAGATAGGAGATCTTATCTGACTGATCCCTTACTCCCACTGCAGAAATAATTAATTGCTTTCTCTTTTGCACTTTTATATTGCTTTATCTTTTATGCTATAATTGCCCTTGTCATGTGCCATGGGGGTTAAACGCATATAAGTCCCTCTTTCTATTGGGACAGGAACTTCTTCAGAGTTTCTACTCTGTCTCGTACACCTCTGGGCCCCCAGTGCCCAGCACAGTGCATGGTAACAACAGCCACGATACCAACAACGGGCAGCTGAATGGGATTGGACAGAAGCCAGGAACTCCTGGCCCCAGGGTCGTCAGTTTGAGTGATCTGATGGAAAGTCCCAGACTGCGTGCTGGTGAGGACTGGGAGCGAGAGAAGAAATTGGATTTGAATAATTGAATTTTAAGAAGAAGGCATATGCTTCTGCTGTAACCTCCCCACACCAGACAGCATAGCCCAGATGCAAGTCAAAATGCATTATGTATTTAATGTGTCTCCTGGGGTTGGCGTTTGAGATAATCGGAAGAGAAGGCAGGGATTATAATCAAAGTGGCAACATCTGAAGACATTTAGCTCGTGGGGAAAGGTCAGGGCATTTCTTAGATAGTTAGTCAACCTTGTGCCAGAGAAGAGTGGATATGATTGAGGGCCGGTGTGTGTGTGTGTGTGTGTGTGTGTGTGTGTGTGTGTGTGTGTATGGACAGTTTAGAGAGAGAAGAAACTGAGTAGCAGGATCGGGATCTCTAGGGCAGGTGTTTGGGGCTGTAGGAGCTGGACGCCAGTTCGTACAGTGGATGTTGATGTTGGTGTTGGGACTCGAACCTGGGAAGAACAGAAGTATTTTGCATATGGGGGTGGGAGAGGCAGCGGGAAGATGAGATCCATGAGATCCGGGGGAAGTAGTATGCCCTGCCCCATACCCTGGAGGTCCCACACCTTGGCTGGCTGTGCAGCTCTCGGAGAGACGCGGGGCTGAGTGCTCTCCCTGGCACGAGCACTCAACAGCATCACGCACGTAGCATTACTCAAGTCTTTTGTCCGTCACTCAGATGGGAACAGTGAGATCGAATGGTGGCTGGATAACCATGATGTCTACTTCTGTTGTCTCCACTCTTAAAAAACTACTCAGAAAAGAGGAAGCATGAAACAGGGAAAAAAAGTCACCCTTGAGGAGCCACACTCCTCTGGGAACTCATCAATGCCATCTTGTCACTGGTCAAAGACGGAGAGATTGAGAAATCAGGAGATGAGTGGCTGGGTCGTCTGTTTTCTCGGTCCAGGAGGAAGCAAACAGGCCGGGGCATCACACTGGAATCCCTTAGGTGTCAGGGCCGGCAGAAGGAGCGTGCTTCCCGGATCACACTGAGCGCCTTCGCATTTCTCGCTGTCTCCACTGTGTTGTTCCGTTGACAATTCTGAAGCCTTGCCGCAGCAACCAGCTGTCTCTGTCAACCCCAGCGTTTTTCTGTCTCTCATGCTCACTGGCTTTCCATCACACAAAAGAGTTCTGTTAACTAGAAGCCTTTGCAGTAAGGCAGTGAGGTCGTGGGGGTTGGAGCCCCCATTGGCCAAAGCTGCCGGTGGCTGTCTGGGGCTCCAGACATTTTTAAGATCAAAATCAGGGGGGAAATAAAATCAAACCCTTTTTGAAGCTGCTGCTCCAGCTTTCTTTGGAGTGCAGAGTCTCCTCCCCACCCCCACCCACGGCCCCAGGCTCTGTCTGACCCAGCCTTTTATATACTTATGCTCTAGAACATTTCCAAAAATATACATGCACTTTAACAAAAAGGCATCTTCGCCAGTGTTCCCTTGGCGGGAACAGTCTGCATGTGGGCTCCAAGCCCTGCTGCTTGGAGGAGAGGAATGTGGGAGAAGCTGCAGGTTGCAAAGGCAAATCTTTCAGTTCTCTCCGGATCCTCCTTCTGGAAGGACGCTTCTGGCCACAGAGTGCAAAGAGGACCCCAGGATTTGCAGGCAACAGACAGCTCACAATCCTGGTGCCCTCCTTCTCTGCTGATATGACCTTGCAAAAGTTACTTAGCCTCTCTGAGCCTCACTCAGCTTCCTCATCTGTACCTTGAGACTAATGACAGCCCTCTGCTGAATATAGGGGAACATATGCTTAGAGTCTAATACAGTGAGCACCTGGTTGACCTGCAAATGCAGCTGTGATTACTGTCAGTCCTAGGTCTGTGCTACGACTGTCTCTTTTCTTATCAAGAGCTCCCCCCTACTTGGGGTTTCTATGACTCGCCCGACTTTGCATGTGCTAATCTATGAACACACACAGAAGAGGAATAAAAACTTCCAGTGAGCGGGGGCCTGGATGGCGCAGTTCGTTGAGCATCTGACTCTTGCTTGTGGCTCAGGCGGTGATCTCAGGGTTTGTGAGATCGAGCCCCGCATCAGGCTGTGCGCTCAGCATGGAGTCTGCTTAAGATTCTCTCTCCCTTTCCCTCTGCCCTTCCCCCCACTCAAATAAATAAATAAATAAATAAATAAATAAATAAATCTTTAGGGGGGGAGAAAAGCGACAAAAAAGCCCAGGGAGGTGCAGACCAGGGCTGTAGGAGTTGCCATCGACACTCCTGCTGCTGGGCAGGGAAGAAGGTGACCCAAGGTTTAGGGCTCTAGGACTGGCTGCCTCCTCAGTCGGCCTGGCTGAAGCCTGAACTCCCACCAGCACAGAGTCCTGTCTTGGACAGATCAAACATGATCTCTGTTAAAGAAAATTCCCCAGGGGGGAGATGTGTCATGAGGTGTTTGTCCCTGCCTGTGACCAGGAAGGATGTGAAGAGAGTGATTTTTATATGAACTCTAACTCTCTAGAATTGTGAAAAATATCCAAATACCAATGGAGTTTAAGCCTTTTGTTAGGGATATTCTTAGGGCACTTTCACAGGGGGAGGTTTTGTTGCCCCACTTAATGATGGGGTCCCGGGGTGGGGCATTTCCTTTCACCTGCTTTCCTCTCTTTCCCACCCCTGGCTGACCCCCGAGCCCTGAGCCGGCCGGGCTGCAAGCTGCTCATCACAGAGACTGCATTTTCTGTGGGACACTCTCTTCCTGCCATGGGTGTCCATGTGACCTGCGTCAGTAGGAAGATTGGGGTTCCCCGGCATGTTCCCCTTTCCCTTCCCCATCCTTCCCTATGTCTTCCCTGCTAGAAATTGAAGGGGAATTCGATTTGGTCAGGGTAGATGGAAGATGGAAGAAGAGTCTTTCTAAACGGTCTATGGAGCTTAGCCCTCTGCCTGCGCCCATCCTCCAGGTGCCCTGAGCCGGCACTTCGAGGAGGGAGGTACTTGGAAAATTCACTCGGAGCTGGCCTGGCCGTGGAACTAGCAAGAGAGAGAAGTCAACAAGGCACAATGGTTGAGCGCCTGCTGTGTACATGGAGCTGTGCCGGTTACGAGGTGGGGGTGTAAGTGTGGCTGTCCTGTGTGGTGTAGGGGCTGTGCAGTGTGGGAGCGCGTTTAAAAAGAGGATTAAAAAAGAGACTGGAATCGTCCCGGCTTCAGGGAACCTGCAAGTAACATGGGGTAACATGACCTGAGCGGCAAGGGAAACAGCGAGAGAACACAAGCCAACGGAGGCGACGGGGAACATCGCAGGCCATCGGAACCAGCCCCGAGGCGGGCGTCAACAGAGCGCTCCTCATGAGAAGTGGACCGGACTTTGCAGCACGGACACCGAGCATGGGCCTTGGCAGGTGGAAGCATGGGTGGAAATGAGCTGGATAAAGACAGGGCTGATGGGGCGGGGGGGCGGGGGAAAGCGGCAAATGTGGAGGAGGCCGAGATGAGACTCTCACCGAGCCCAAGCTCCAAAACATCCTGGCCTCTGCCAGATGTAATGAGGTGTCCCGGATTACAGGGGTTCGCTCCAAAGCCTGAGGCTACAGGTAGTTGAGTTCATAGGTGCTTGAATTCCAGTGGCAGAATTTAGACCTGACATATTACGCAAAGGGTAAAATGTGCCTAATTGTTCGGTAACTACTTATTACATGTTTACGCAGGGTGGAGCCGCGCTCTGTCTTTTAGGATACAAGGGATTAGGAATGTCAGTGAACTGGAAGGGAGAGTCTACCTCGGGGCGGGACGAGTCTTACCTGAACAGGAGGCTGGGGAACCCTGAGGGTGCTTGGGGGATGAAGACTGGTCCTATGTGGTGACAACAGGATAAGGAGGAAGAAGAGAAATGAAGAGATGTTTGTTTCCCCCAAAGGATGAATCGATAGGTCTCAGTGGTGCACTGGTGGGCTTATTTGCAAAGACCAGAGAGGACCCATGTGAACTGTGTCTTTCTCTTTATCGTTCCCCTGAGCTGAGAAGCAACCAAAAAAAAAAAAAAAAAAAAATCCGCAGTTGAAAGGTAGAGGTTCCAAGCCATTGAACCTTTTATTTGATGCTGTGGTCGCTCCCTGCACGACAGCATCTGGTGTGACCCTGCGAAGCTGAGAGAAGTACCTGGTAGTGCCCACTGGAACCTGAGAAGCGATTCGGAGGCTTAGCCTCCCTGCCCTGGAGGAAATGTGCTGCGGCAGCCCTACACAGGCGCAACTCGGGGAACAAACCGGGAAAGAATCCAAGATCAAGTTGTCCTTCCTTCCTTCAACCGGTGTTGATTAAGGATCAACTTTGGGCAAAGCACGAGCAACCCTATGGCCATAAACTCTAATTACCTAAGTCTCTAGATGCTGTAAGACTCTCGGGATATTTCTCCTCGTCTGCAAACACCTTGTGCCTTACCCATGTTTGTGTCTGATGCACGAGAGGACTTGGTCTGAGCTTCACAAATGGACACACAGGGGAGGAATACTTGAAGGGGCCACGGAGGAAGGCTGGAGGACTCGGAGATGCCTCCTGGAGAAGATGCACCGGGATTCGGATACTGTGGGGGGGCTGATTGAGCCGGCCGGGTTGAAGGCTCCCCCGGGGAGTAGAACCACGCTGCAGAGGGGTGAAGTGGAACGCACAGTGTCTGTCGGGAAGGCAGTCCCTGATGGATAGGGATTCCTTATCTCTGACTCAGAGACTCAGTCAATGTGGTCTAGCTTATCTGTGCTTCCTTGCAAGGCCCGCCTCTGAGTGGTGACGGGGAGATTACTGCTGAATCTACTGTGGTTTAAACATGCTTCATTTTGTTCACTCAAACACTCCCTGAAGGTAATGCTCAGAATCTGGGGACAATTACTCAGTTTTCCCATATCTCCACGTGGTCACCAACCCAGAAGCTCTTTGAACCCAGTCCTTTTGGGTTTTCGTGATGGCTTCACTACCTAGTCAGGATTGAGTAAATCGTTGCTTATTGGTGACTGATTCAACCTCTGGCCCCTCTCCCCTCCCTGGATGTCTGAATGTTCCAACCCTCTCATCGCAGGGGGCAAGCAGCCCCCCTCCCTAGGGGACCCAAGGGCTTTCCCAAAGTCTCCTCATTAACATAATAAAAGACACCTCAGCACAGGAAATTCCAATGGTTTTAGGAGCTGGGAGCCTGAAACCCGGAGGGCGACCAAACACCGACCTCTTATTACACATCCACGTAGCAATATTACACCCCCCTTGTCGCCGTGGGGCCCACGGCGGGCTTACTGGATTTCAGCTCAGCTGCCTTCCCTACACAGTGGTGACGCTGAGGATGGGGTGCTTCTGGATCGCACCTACGTCCCTGAAAGTCAAGAAGGCCCAGGGAAGTGAAGCTGCAGGGAGTTTGTGTCACCAGGGCTGTGTGGACGTGGTGTGACCATAGGGCAGCCTGGGGAACATCTTCCCAAGCTACAGCCCCCACAGGTAAGTGAGCAAAACAATGGGGGCAGATACACCTCCCCCTTTCCAGCCAAAGCTTTCCTCTCCTACGTCTCTCTACCTCTCTGCCTTCTTTTTCTCACCATGTCCCGGCCCTTCTGGGAGATAACCCTGGCCCCCCAGAGCAGAGTCTCGGGGCGCGGCCATCTTGGACCAGTGAGACCCTGAGGTGGGTCTCCCGGGCTGCATTCATGCTAGACCCAAAAAGACCTTAAGAAATTTTTAAAAATCACATCCCAAGATTTTAACCTTATTTGTCTGGATGCAAATTCCTGCTTAGGATGCTGACTCTTTACTCTTCTTTCTTTGAATTCCTTGTGTTGAGAAATCCTCTCGGGGCAGAGAGATTCCTTAGACCCTGGACAAGTTAAAAAAGAACAGCTCTGGGAGACACATTACAGGTGTTCCACGAATTTCCATCGTCAAAGGCGCCCTGCACCGTTCTCCAGATGAACCCCAGGCATGGCAAAGTGAAGAGGCAGCTCTGGGCTCCGAGCTCTTAGGAACACAATGGGAACTGGGGGCTAGATCGTCACTTCCAGGTGTCCCAGTCTGGCCACCACATCCCAGCACAACTGAAGTGGAGACTGCAATCCGGAGGCCCAGGGAAATGACACTGGAAGGGAGGGGCAGGGCTGAGCACCAGGAAGAGAAATAGGGTGGATCCAAGGAGAGAAGGGGGTCTGGTGGAAGTTTCCTGGGAAATAGGGTTGGGGTTAGCAATGTTGAAGGTGGTCCACCAGGGGGAGGGCTGTAGGAGGTTTCTTTCCATCACCCCCAGGGGGAGGGAGGGAGACAGTTTTCCTCCCAGTAGGAGCATTTTGGGAGCTCTCCCCTCCTGGGCTCCATCTGCGGGTTCCCCTGCTAAGAGCGGCGCAGGCAAACCAGCAGGTGCCTCTGAAGCCTGGGTCTCCTCCTCACTCGGGGTGCGCTGAGCAGGCTCCAGAGACCCTCCAGTCATCACAGGATGTCCCCTGTTCCTGCACCCTGGCTGCTCCTCTGCTCCCTCCCTCCCCCCACCTGCGATGACCCTTCTACCGCGCTTCTCACTCGCACTAGATGCCGTGGAGGAGACAAGCACTATATAAATGCTAAACAGACAGCCGTGCCTGTCCCCAGATAAATAGACCGCCAGCTCCCGCTGTCAATCCCACACCTTTCATGAACACAGACACATCTCCGGAGAAGGGGGAAAATGTTGGTGTCGCTCCTCCATTTAATTCTGTGATTTACCCTCAATCTTGATACCAGAATGTTGTCCTCTGGTTTTTGTTTTGTTTTGTTTTATTGCTTTTTTGATATTGATTTCTTTTTCTTTTCTTTTCTTTTTTCCCCCCGGAAAGACGTTATGGTTTGTTATTTTAATTTCCTGGATTCATATTCAGAAAATAGGATGCTTTTCTTCTGATCGCTCTTCCAAAATAACGATAATAACTATCATATGTACGGTCCTCTCACATGCATGATCCCATACAAATTCATTAGACTGGAGTCAGAGGAAACGGATTCCTGTCTTAAGGCCATCTCGCACTCCCTGTGTGACCTTGGGCACATGGCTTGACCTCTCTGAGTCTTGCTTGTTTTATTTGTACAATGGGCATTGTGACAGAGCTGTTCTTCCTAGCGCAAAGGTTTGTGCGAGGAGTAAATAGGATAATTTATATGAAAACTTGAGGTAGGTATTGATTTTTAGATGAGAAATTTGAGGCGCAGAGAACCTGAGTGGTTTGCTCCAAGGGCTGTAGCTTATAAGCAGCAGAGGCCATATATAAACACAGGTCTTCTGACAACAAGTGCTCTATCCACAAACCACAAGTCTGAGTGATGGCCGGCACTTGGGCAGATGGACGTGAAAGCCAATAGTACAAAACATAATACTCGTTAGCATTTATGAACACTTACTGTATGCCAGGCACTCTTCCACGAGCTTTACTCATTCAAGCCTTATAATAACCGTATAAGGCTATCCTTAGTAGGTTTATTTTATAAAGATTCATTTCTCTAAGGTTACAAAGGTGAATCTGTGCACAGACTGCAAGGCCTGTGTCACTAACCACTACCCTATCCTGCCTCCGAGCCCATGTGCTTACAAACTGGACTCCAGGAGCCTTTCCAAGAGGGAGGACGGACTGGGAGGAGGGACTGGGTTACAGGAGCATTGGGCCATTGACTTCCCTAAACTCATTGCAAGGTTTACCTCCAAGGTAAATGACCAGGCCAGTGGTTCTCAACCTTGAACATGCCCCAGAACCACCCGAAGGGCTTGTGAAAACACAAAGTGCTCCTTCTCCTGATTTTCACTCTCTTGTTCAGGGGTGGGACTTGAGAATTTGCATGCCTCACAGGTTCCCAGGTGGTGCGGAGGCTGCCAGTTTGGGTACCGCATCTTGAGAAACACAGCCCCAGAAAGTAGAAGATGACAAACTTCACCCCATCCAGCCATCCAAGGACTCGCCCTTATCTGAATAAGGAAAAGCTGGTCGAGACCCCAGAACATCTGAAATGGTCTGGACCCATTCAATGGGTCTCTGAAAATATTTCCTGCAGTAGAAGGCTGGGGCTGCCCTCCCTGGGCCAGAGCTCCCCCACGGGCTGCCGTGCCGAGGGCAGAGGGCATGTGCTCTGCATTTCGGAGGAGCCGCTCAGAAGCCCCCGCTGCAGATTAAGTAAACAAACAGCCTCTTCAGCCCCAGGAAAGGCTGTGGCCAAGCCCCCTGGCCCTCCCAGACAGAACCTTTCCTTCAGCTGTTGTTGTTTTGTTCTGCTGCTGCCTTCTCATCGCCTTGTACTGACAATAGTCGTAAATAACCGCAGTGCTGTAGAGAAATCATTTTAACAGCAGAGAGTCAAATAAATACATTAGACCTGACAGCTTAACTACGCGGAGTCCATTTGTATGTGGTGGCCAGCTGCTTCCCGAGACGGGCGGTGAACGCAGCGGCCACGAGAGGGCGCGCCGAGCTCACTTTGAGCGAGGCCAGCCGCGGCCGCCCCCCAGCCCTGCCCGAGCCAGGGGCTAGCGGCGGGGGGTGGGGGTCTCCGCTAAAACAAAGCTTTCAGATTCCAGTTTTAGCTGAAAAGTAATGCCAAGACCCGCCCCCAGCCCTCATCCTTTGGTAGGGGAGGATTTTGTTCCCTATTCATCTGAGTTCAGGGTGAGAGTTGAGGTTTGGGGTGCTGAGATTTGCGTCCCCAGAACCGCGTTGTCCCCAGGGATGACAGAGTCACCAGGTCACATAGCCTCCTGCGTGTGCCATCCACGCGCACCCCCAGTCCCATCCAGACGCTCAGGGATTTTCTTTCTTGGCCTTGGTTTTCAGTGGATTTGGCCCATCATGGCCATTCTAATCTGGTCCCCTAGTTCCCAGGAGGAATTATCTGCCTCTTTTCCTTCCCACAGTGTCGTGGGAAGTGCTGAAGGTTGATTGTGGGCAATGCAGATTCAGGGTACCATCCTCTTCTGGGCAAAGAGACATCCAGGGCGTCTGCTGGACCCTGCTTCGCCTGCAGCCCTCTGCTTTCCCCTCACCAGGGCCCACACGCTTTGAGCTCAAGAGGGCTTCCCTGGTGACGGGACTAAACGCCTGTGTGTGGAGAGGGGCTCTCCATTCAGGCTGACCACGTTTCCTCCAAACCCTCACCTAGCACGTAAGCCACTGGAGGTCGAGGTGGAGAGGCAGGTGTGTGAGTTCTTCCCAATGGACACCCCCCAAATGCTCTCATGCTCTTTGGTTGGGGGTTGGTTTTTCTTTGTTGCCTTCCTAGATACCAGACTTCAAACTCCTTGTGAGCGTAGATGGGATCTTATTCTCTGCAAAAACCCTATAACCTAGCAGGATGCTTGTTATTGGCAGTCTCTTGATTATAGGGGACAGATTAGAAGAACACTTAGCCGCTGTCTTTGAGTCTGCGGTCATGAGGTGAATATTTTATGTTCTGTCAAGGTAATAGAGAGTACAGCAAGTTAGAGGAAAGGAAGCACTTCCTGGCAATGCTATAATGAATTCCAACAGAGTGGTGGTCTGTCTCTTTGGGAGCAGACCGGGTCGGGCCGGGTCGGGCCTCCTTGAAGCAGGCACTATTTTTGCTGTGTGAGCACGGAGTCGCAGGGATCGGGAGCCCATGGAACTGTCTGCATGGTGCCACTCTTTTCTCCCCCCAAGGATTTATCCCTCCCCCCACCAGAGGCTGCAGAGGAGGCCAGCTCGTTGGAACAGCCCTGCCCTCAGGCCCCAGTTACGTGATATTGACGACAGGACTGGTCTCTGACATGGTTCAAACATTGTAATAGTTTATGGCCTTTGCAGATGGTTCCACAGTGGGTAACTGACATGACCTGGGTCAATCCAAATTCCTCCCTGGGAAGACTGACATGGAAATTGAAAAAGAGGAGTTCATCTTTTTTTGGGTTCCTGGATGGTAAGATGGAAAACCAGGCGTTCTTGCGACCATGTTTCTCATCTTACGGATAAGAAAAGTAGAAGAGGCCTTCAAGCAACACGCATACTCACCACATACAGAAGAAGAGAGAGAGCGAGCTAGAAATTCGCCAACGGGAGATAACTGGATTTTTGATGATCTCTGGGTCCCTACTTCCTGTTGTTTCTGAGGCCTAGCTACGTCCTCGTTTTTGAGTTCCCCATGATACTTTGGTACCTCTATAGTAATTTCTCTTACAAACACCTCCCCTCCCCCCAAGCCCCATCTTCAGTTAGATTATGTTGCCTAAGATCAAAAGGCTTTGGCTCATTGTGGTCTCTTTAGAGTAAGACCCCAACCCACTGCACAAGTTCAACTCCCAGTGTCCTCCATCAGGATTCACCATCACCACAAACACACCGTGCAACGCTCTGCTATGGTACCATGCACCCATCCTCTCTGCCCAGGATCTCGAAGAATCCCTTCATCCCCTTCAGCCTCTTAGAAGAATGGCCCCTCTCCTTGGACGCTGTCCTGGACATAGTCCTTTGTCCAACCTTCTTAGAGTGTGCTCCTCTGCACTGGGGTTCTAGAATCGTGTTCTGCACAAGACTATGACCTCCTCGAGGGTGGGAACGTGCCCCGGTGAGCCCCATTTCCATAATGCCTGCCACATTGAAATCCAGAGGGTGTTTGTACAGGGACGATGAAGCTTGTAGTCCTGCCCACAAGCAGGGAAATCGGTACTGAAAAGGTCCCTGTGGCCAGTAATTCCTAGAAGATGCAATGATAGAATAGAATAGAATAGAATAGAGCAGAATAGAGCGATAGAGGGACACAGCAGCACAGTGAGGACCTCTGTCCCTTTTCCTTCTGTCTTATCTCCATTTAACTCACTCCTTTCTTCAACACACACCCTTATGTGCAGTGCACACACACAGACACACACACACCCCGAGACTGTCCCTTGCTTCCCTAACCCCCACCCAGTGTTTAGAACTGGCTTACACCTCACCTCACTATCTTCCCAGCTATTACCTTCAGAGCCTTCTCCAAGCTCCGACTGCCAGAGGGAAACTTCCAACTCAAAGGCAAAAGAGAAAAGAAAAAGAAAAAAAGAGGGGAGGAGGAGAGAGGAGGTGAGAGAAAGTAATATCCGATTTCAACATTTGGTTCTTTGCCGTTTAAACTTCTGGAGGCAGCAACTGTACAATTTGTATGTTTTGTATCATGTCTGCTTCCTTGTGGGAGTTTCATAAATTGATGATGATAACACAGCACATTTCTTTTAAGTCCTTAGACATTCAGTCTTTATTGCTTTATAAAGTCTGCTCGGGGCACAGATGAAATGAAACTGGTGAGATTTTGCTCTGTCCACTCTGCAAATTCCATCACAGAATTTGCACCTGCTACGCAACTGGCATTCGGAAGTAGCAAGTCACGTTGCCGAAGGTACCAGAGGCCAGTGCTGGGAGGCTCAGGACGGTGGGCGACCCAGGGTGATGGAACAGGGTCAGTTCAGCGGCTGCTGGGAGAGGACGCAACTTGAAGAAAGATCAGTCTAGGGAAACAGATACGTTCTGTAACCTCCACCGGCAACTGGGTTTTTTTTTTTTTTTTTGAAAACTATGCAAAATTCATTTCCCTCCAGTCCTGTAATAAAATATATGCAATATGTAAATAGCATTTCGAATGTGGAAGCCATTACAGTCACCTGCTGTATTTAATGATTGGAATGCCATGATTTTTTAATCCACAGCTAAATAGCTACACTAATAGGAATATTACATTGATGGACAAACTCGCTCCCCAAGCCAAAACGTTTTTGCCTTTTATGCTGATTTCATGAAACAAATGTGTGGCATTTGTCGTTTACGCCAGAAAACAATGAGTTCTGCAATATCATTACCTACCTATGCAGAGTGGGTGTGACTCTGAACTTCAGACTGGGAGAAAAACCTTCATCTGTTAATAAAACGAATCAGACCTTTTCAGGCCAAGTTATAAAACTGAGCAGATGAAAATAATCTCATACGAGCAGATTTCTGTTCCCTTACCCACTCTCAACCCCTCAGAATAACACCCCCCCCCGAACACACACACACACACACACACAATTTGTTCTCTTCTTGAATGAACTAATTTATTCCTGAGGAGCAAGGGTGACTTAACTCATGCTGGCTGTATGCAAATGACAAGCTGTGGCTAGTTCCTTTCTGTGTGGAGAGGACGAAAAAAACCCCATCGCGTGGCATTACCAGACCCAACTGGAAAACGCTGCACCCAACGTCCCGAGCCCGGTAAACTTGGCCTCTCAGCAGCCAGCCTCCCCACGGTGGAGCAGCTTCAGGTCCCAGAGAGACAGAGCTAAATGGATGCCTGTCTCTTGCCGAGTACCTTAAAATCCTGCCATTCATCCCAAGAACTCGTATAGCAACTGTTTCCTTATAAAGTGCATGCAAATGCGTCCGCGGGACACTGCACGTGCATTGTTGGTCAACATAATGAAGTCACATTGTGGCCGGGCTCGCTGTGTATGTACATTCACTTGTCAGATAAGATGCTGCATGCAAAAGAGCCTTGCCAACCCTACAGAGCTTTGTAAACTATAAAAACCATAGGCACACGGGCTTGCTATTATCAGGGTTGTGATTATGAATCCCTGAAAGGCAGAGCATTACAGCAGGCAGACTCGGGGTACTCGCAGACATGGAGCAAGTTGGGCTTGAAATCAGAAATGAGCTTGAGATTTACTGATTTTATTATAGGGAATAAACGCTTGGAGACAGAAGGGGATCCTTTATGGCTTGCCGTGAATACCTTACTTGGAAAATGCGCATCGTGTTGCCTGCCATCTAGTGGCAGGAGGGTAAATTTGCAATTCCCTGAAGTCCCTGGGAAACGACTTACAGACCGTCTCTGGGAAAGGCTGGCAGGTGGGCGAAGGGCTGTTGGTGGAAGCTGACCGTGCAGGAGTGAGGGACACCGACGGTCTCTGCCGCCTTCGCCAGCCCAGGAGCCTGACCTCGGGCACGGCAACCGCGTTCGCTGGCATCTCCACTGTGTAAACCTCGAGAGCCCTGTGGGTCTTTTAGACATTAAGTAAGAATAACAACAGAAATGATCCGGATGATGATGATAATATTAAGAAGCATAAACAATTATAATCATAACACCAGATTGCTTCCACTGTTCCTTTCTAGGCTCTGATGAGTAAACACACGAAAGGCTGAAGCGGGGGACTGAGCCTGCCCGGGAGGCTGCAGGCAGCCTGTATAATCCTCCCTTCCCTGAACTCCGTGCGCGGGGAGACTTTGCTGAATTACACTTGGCCTTTGGAGCACCTGGAGCTTTGGAAGACAGGAGACCCACGCCAAACATCTCTGGGTTTATGCATGCAAGTTTTTCGACTTCGGGACGCCCTGGACGGCTGACCACCGCAGGCCAGGTACGGCCTTCCCTTCCCGCGCCGCACCCAGCGAACACAGCTTATGGGAGCCTTCCAAAGGAGTCTGGGCGACCACTGGCAGGAAACAACAAAAACGAATAGATACAGCGCTTGCTTAAATTAAAAAACAAAAGCAAAAACTCTTAGGTGAAGCGTTTAAGTGATCTATTCATGAATTTGAAGTCACTGATCACAACTAGCATGCACTGAGTACCTAACTATGTATCAGGCCCTCGACATGCACAGTGTCAGGTAAATCTCCTAGCCACCTTATAAGGTAAGTAGAGTTGCTACCCCATTTTACAGACGGAGAAATAGAGGATCAGAGAGGTTAAGCAGTTTGGTGACAGTCACATAGTAAGTCATGGAACCGAGACCCAATATCTGTTTGCACCACTCTTTGCACCCTATGGACTTGGGGTGTCTTATCCCAACCACCGAATATCAGAACCTTAGTGTAGGAAAGAACTTTAAAGGTCACCTAATTCAATTGCTCATCCCAAGCCAGAAGGTTCTTTTACAGCAGTGACTTACAGACTCGGGCAGGTTTTGATCAGTCATATTAAAATCATAAACGAACCAAAACAAGCCAAGGAAACCAAAAAACAAGTTCTGAGACGGACTCCGCCACCCGCAACTTTCCTTGCCTTCAGTTTCTGATTCGGTGGCTTTGCACCGAGGTCTGGAGAGTCATCTCCAAGGCTTCTGAAGTGTTTCTCCAGCCCAGCAAGGGTGGAAAGCTGGGCCCAACAGCAGTTCCATGGCAGGAGGAGGGAGGAGTAAGAAATGGCTTGGGGCAGGCAGAGGACGGAGCTGGCTTCATTTATCTGGAGGCACGGAAGACCGCAGGTGGGAGAGCACAAGGCTGTACAAGAGACTGGCTTTCAGGAACGGTCAGGTCCATTTTTTTAAAGGGAGTAAAGAACATTAGCATCATTTTCCCTTTTAAACGAAATATCAAGCAGAGCTGCTTCGGGAGCCCACGCCTTGCCCTTCTCCCGCATGCTGCCTAAGCAAACAGGCCACAGTTGAGTCAAACCTTAACTGAGCTGAGTGTCTTGCTTCCATTTTTAATTGGTGGCAGGAGCAACTGAGGCCTCGGGGGCTCTCTGTGCGCCCCTTACTCGCTTGCTGATCTCTGGGGCACCGTGAATTGCTGCTGTCTCTTGAAAAGAGTGTTGGAAAAAGACAGGCAGCTGGGGGAAATGCCCATGTTGGGGATGGCTCTCTGAGATGCACGTGGGAGCCCACTTGCTTGCTGTCCCAGAAATGGCCAGCAGGGATGGGGTGCTTTATGTCTGAGGGTCTCAAACTCCCATGGAATGTGAGTGGTGGCTGAAGCGCCATGATGCCCAGATCTCACCTCCTTGTGGTTGTGAACTGGCTCTGGCTCCCTATTTGGCCTTTGGCTTTCTAAAGGTGAAAGGATGATTATTTGAAGACTTGGGTGTCTGTATGTAGCTAGAGTCTTTGCTTCCCATTAAAGCGAAAACATTTATCTGGCCAAATGAAGCCACCCTAGACTCTTCTAAAAGCAAATGTCCTTTAGCTATTTTGTGTCTGATGTTTGTCTTCCTGTGTATTCTCTCTTATCTGGGGACTTTGTGGATTTCCTAAAAAATCAATATAAGAGGCTGAAAGGAAGTTCACACGAGCTACCCATAAGAACCGCATCGAGAGAGAGAGAGAGAGAGAGAGAGAGAGAGAGAGAAAGGAGAACAGTCCCTCAGCCAGTGAACATCCGTGTGCCTAGCCCTATGTTAGGAACTGTGGGAATGCAGGGAATCAAGACAAGTTCAACTCTCAGTGGCTCCTCTCACAGACATTGGAGGGGACAACACAGAAAGAAAGCTACACGAACGGCTTCTAGTTAAAGGTCTTGGGTTTAAATCTTAACTCTGCCCGGTATTCACTGGCTGGCTCGTTACTTATCCACTCTGAACCTCATCCTTCTCACCTGTAAACTGGGGATTGGAAGAGATTTTCTCTGTGAGAGTCAGGTGAGCTTGTAAGAGATCGATCAGGACATCCAGCACGACAAGATCAGAGAAGCGGTATGACGAAACGGTTCCGAGTGTGGACACGGAATTTGAGTTCCTGCAAATGAAGTTCCGTGCGTGTAACAGAACATTCCCACTGGAGGACGTGTGTGGGTGATACATTATAAAGAAACAGGACGTCACTACGTGCCTGGAAGAAAATCGCAGTGTGGCGTGTACTGACGCGTGCCAGGAAGGCTGAACGGGTCTGCTGTGAAGACACCTGTTTGCCCCAGTGTTGCCCTCCTTTCTTTGAACTTAGACTCATTTAATTTAATTTAATTTTTTAATTTTGTTTTTACGTTAGACTCTCACCCGTGGGACTTGAGTTCTGAGAAACTCATGTTGGGTGACTCCAATCCCGACGAATGTCCTTATTCTATGGATGAGGAAGCAGGCCCAGAGAGGGAGAGAGGCTTGGCCGATGTCCCATGTGGCTGGCTGGTCCTGCGAATGCACCCGTGTCCCCGAGTCCTCATCCACTGGCTGCTCTCTCGGACTGAGGCAATGCTAACTTATTGCAGGTTCATTCGGGTGTTTCAGCAGTCAGACAGACCCTGAAACAGTCCAGGTAGTGTCTGGCCAAGCTTTATAGCTGGTACGGGTTTTATTTCTCATTGGCCCACCAGGACAGAGCATTCCTTTCTCCATCCGGTAAGACCTTTTCCTTTTGGAGCCTTCTTTTCCTCCTTTTTCTTGCTTTCAATTCCAGGCCACGTGTGTGGGAGTGCTTTCTGAAATGCGAGTCAGCGTTACACTTGATACCATCTTAAGAACTAAAGGACTTATTTGCTTCCAAAATAATGGGTTCCATTAAACGATGAATGTATCTGTTAAGGAAAGAGTGCAATCTTCCCATCTAAAACTAGTGGCTTTGTCTTGTCTGTGTGTCTGTGTGTTGGGATGGAGAGCAGAAATACAGGCAAGTGTTTCCGGAATGCTAAATTCATTCACTGTTGAAAAGACGGGTGGAAAGAGTGTGGTAGGCTCTTTAGGTTTTTGAGATAGTGACATTTTAAAAACATTTGTCTTATCTTAAATTTTGCCTTAGATAAGATGCCTTCGGTGTGAATTCTCTTCACAGCTGTTTGCTTCTCATTAAAGGGGTAGACTTTAAGCCCTTTGTATCGCGCGTAGATAAATTTTTTGACGGAAACAGTGATTCTCCTGACTTTATTTTACAAATTTGCTTGTTTGCGTTGGCCAACTCAACCAGCTGTTTTGGATTCCTGTGAACTCAGGGTCGTAGTGCTGATGCAGCCGAAGAAGTGTAGAAATTAATTCTGAAAATGGCAGGGAAAGGAATAAGAACCTAAGCCTGAATCCGTGCTTGGTAGGCTAAAACTGATCAATTTCCCGGTCCCTAATTAAAACAAGCCACCAAACACAACAACAGCATAAAACCCAGGGCTTTTCCTGGTGATGAATGCGACCAGCCTGCAAATTTCTCCTCGCTGGGAACAGAGATTTGGGGTGCTACAGCAGTTAAACAGAAAGCTTGCTGGTAATTTATGTTTGATAATCGGTGAGTATCTACTCCCTGCCCAGACCCTGCGCCTACCCTACCTTCATCCCCCAACATAGGTGTCCACTGAAATTAAGCCAATGGAATGAAAGAGGACGTTTCCTTCTTTCACAAGCATGTCTTTGAAGGATGTCCATTCCTGGACATTGAAAGGGTAAACAAATATGGCAGGGTACCTAAATCTTTTATATTACTTGAGTTGTGAAAATTTGCATGTGAACCATCTGCTTTTAAATTGAATCCAAGCTTTCCATCAATTAGCACCATAATTTCAGATGTAATGTAGGTTAACTTGTGATTGATCTTCAATTAACACTAGTTCTTAACCATTTACTTTATTTCGACTGCATTTTCCCCTCCCAGATATATCGGGAAGTTGTAGGAAGACCTTCCTGCTTTTGAAATGCTGGTAGCTCTTTTAGGATGAAAGAACCCACATTTCTCCCACCCCCCTTTCTTTCCTGAGTTTATAAGAGCCCGGGTAATGCGAAGTCAGTACAATTTTGTTTTCCAAAAGAGCATCAAGGGAATAGCTACGAAGAACGTTATTTCATACACACGTGTGTGTTGTTGCGGGCGTTGTTTTCGCTTGACTTGTTTAGATGGGAATGGTCACAAAATAAGTCACAAAGTCATCCCAGGAATCCCCAAAATAGCATTTGTAAAACCGAAGGTTTGGTAATTATGTAAATCTTAAGGAATTTGGAGATTTGGCTCCTTTCCTAGGACACAAACTCTAAGGGTTGAAAGAGAACTCAGATGTCCTCCAGCCTGTACTCATCCAGGGCGGGCAAGCCCACCCAAGGACCCCTGCCAGATGGTCAAGCAGCTTTTTCTTGCAGTCACCATTGGACAAAGGGCAGAATCTTCCTGGTAAGACTGTTGAAGAGAAATTCTGACAGCTCAATAATGTTTATCCGTTGATATAATCCAGACACTTCTTTTGAAATCTAGAATAATGTGCAATGTTACTAATAATTTCTCTATGGCTTATGATAGTGTATGAGTGGGATATGTTGTTCAACTTTTCTTTTGTAAGTTTGATTCATGAAAGATTTGTTACGTCCTTGCACATGTAATTTTATCACACAGGAGACTGTTTTTTCTTCAGAAAAACACACACAGATCTTTTTCAATTTATGGTGGGGTTATGTCCCAATACACCTATCGTAAATTGAGAATATCATAAATGGAAAATGCACTTAATATAGCTATCTTTTTTTTTTAAAGATTTTATTTATTTATGTGACAGAGAGACAGCCAGCGAGAGAGGGAACACAGCAGGGGAGTGGGAGAGGAAAAAGCAGGCTCATAGCGGAGGAGCCCGATGTGGGACTCGATCCCGGAACGCCAGGATCACGCCCTGAGCCGAAGGCAGACTCCCAACGACTGCGCCACCCAGGCGGCCCTGGATATAGCTATCTTACTACATGTTATAGCTTAGCTTAGCCCAGCCTGCGGTTGGGTAACATCATCCAACGCAAAGCCTATTTTGTAATAATATGTTGAATATCTTATGTAATTTATTGAATACTGTACTGGAAGGGAAAAACTGAGTGGTTGTGTACAGAATGGTTGTAAGCGTATCGGTTGTTTACCCTCTTGATCACGTGGCTGGCTAAGAGCTGCCGCTGCTCAGCATCCCGAGGGAGCCTCGCACCGTGTATTGCTAGCCCGGGGCAACGATCAAAATTCCAAATTTGAAGCGTGGTGTCTCCTGAATGCATATCACTTCTGCACCATCCTAAAGTGGAAACATCGTAAGTTGAACCATCGTAAGTTGGGGACCGTCTGTACTGGTTTTATAATGGTTATCATTATGAACATACCGTGTGCTTAACAATCATTTCTGGTATGGTCAGCTTATGTTGTGGACCATTAAGCAAGGACAGGTTTTTTAGTTTGTTTTTTTTTTAATGAAAAAGATCTGTGACTTTTTCCTTCGGATTTTCTCCTTCTCCTTCTCCTCCTCCTCCTCTTCCTCCTCCTCCTCCTCCTCCTCCTCCTCCTCCTTCTTCTTCTTCTTCTTCTTCTTATATGCATCACTATTTCTCTTATCAGCATGCTGTGTTGAAAACACATCAAGGGGGGCGCCTGGGTGGCTTAGTCGTTAAGTGTCTGCCTTTGGCTCAGGTCATGATCCCAGGGTCCTGGGATGGAGCCCCACATCAGGCTCCCTGCTCGGTGGAAGCCTGCTTCTCCCTCTCCCACTCCCCCTGCTTGTGTTCCCTCTCTCACTGTGTCTCTCTCTCTGTCAAATAAATTAAAAAAAAGTCGAAAGAAAGAAAGAAAGAAAGAAAGAAAGAAAGAAAGAAAGAAAGAGAAAGAAAACACAAGGGTCACTGTGCTAGTTAGGCCAAGTAATCCTTGCTGTTGTAATAAACCAACCCCAGACGTCAAGGGCTTTACTACAGTAAGCATTCACTTCTCACTCCTGTCACGGTCCAATGTACACGTTCCCCTGCAGATGCTGTTCCTTGTTATACTTCCACCATGCTTCTCCATTCGGCTAGGAAATGGGAAACAGAAAATAGAAGGAAAGAGCAGGCGTGGGAGTTTTTGGGGTCCTGTGTCCACCGTTTCTTCATGCATTCCAGAAGCTAGGACTCAGTGGCTGGCCAAACCCAACTGAAGGCTGGCCAGGAAAAGAAACAGCGCTGTGAGCCATGACCAGCTTCTGCCACCGGTGCTGTTAGCATTTATTTTCCCTCTCTATCCTGGAGACCTATGTGTCTAGGATAGCTGCTAGAATTTCTATTGCATGTGTACATTTGGTCTTCACTGGAAAACAAACGAAGAGGAACCTGAGGTTTTTATGAGGTGCCCTGAATTCCTAGGTATATACATTGAAATATGGAACATTTTCAGGGCTCCGCTCTGCAGTGATCTCTGAGGGTGTTCTCTGCATCAGGGAGTCCAAGAAAGAAAATGCTGGAGGTTAGACCTTCAGTACAGTGCATTACCTTTTTTCCCTCAAATATCTGCCCGAGACCACAGCTGCCACTAAAGGGCACAGCAGATGTCTTGCAGGAAACCACCCCTGCTTGTGCCCAGGACTTAGTAACAGTTGGTGGTGTTCTAAGTGGGGCAAAGACATGGTCCTTGGCAGTATTGTCATTCTGGGCCAGACTGGTATCACAGAAGACAAGGAATCACCAGCCCTCTTAAAAGAAGACTTGATGGGGCGCCTGGGTGGCACAGCGGTTAAGCGTCTGCCTTCGGCTCAGGGCGTGATCCCGGCGTTATGGGATCGAGCCCTATATCAGGCTCCTCCGCTATGAGCCTGCTTCTTCCTCTCCCACTCCCCCTGCTTGTGTTCCCTCTCTCGCTGGCTGTCTCTATCTCTGTCGAATAAAAAATTAAATCTTAAAAAAAAAAAGAAGAAGAAGAAGACTTGATGGTCCATAAACTCAGACTGGAAACCCCACTCCATCTCAACCATACAGTAGAGAATGTGATCCAGGAAGTGGGGCCTAGAAGTGGATTGTCTTAATAGGATAGATAATTTACCTCCTTAGCTACCGTCCTAAACTATGGAGACGTCTTCTTTCCTGATTGTTAGTTTTTCATTCCCAAACTATGTGAGGGGCTAGAAGAGTAGGGGTGGCATGAAGGCTTGTCTCTGTTTTACTTACATCTAGTGACTCCGTAGGGACTTCTCTGTGAATCTCTGTGAAGCCGCTGTGAAATGGGCCATTTGCTTAAGGGAAAGTCCTGGTTCCTCCTTTAGCATTTGCATATTAATCTTTAACAGGACTAAAGCAAAGTGTCACTTACTTAGTGACCCCAGCTTATTAAAATGTAGCTCAGAATAAGGAAGCGAGTGAGGGAGACCCTCAGTATGAAAAGAGATGCCACTCACTGAATTGCGCAGTTAGAAAGGAGAGATGACATGGGCAAGGCAGCACTTCCCACGGAGGAGGCCGTGTCGTCTCAAGAAGATCTAGGGCCCCCTTCCTTTGTCACAGGTAGTTGAGAGTTGTCTCTGCTCACTTCTTGTGGGTGACAGGGATGAAGGGGGGCAGGGGGAGGGATGTGGCTCCGTAATCAAAACCGTGTTGCCTTTCTATGTTCATTTACCAAAGTCAATGCCGTCGACTCCCTGTTCAAAATTGTCTGATTGTCCTTCAGATTCCCTACTTTCGAGGTCTACATAAGCAAAATCTGTATTTGTTCTTCCTTCAAGTGATTCGGTTATAACACTCAATCTCTCCTTCTCTCTCTTTTTATTCTTCGCTCGCCTATGAGTGGAGACCTCTAGCTTACCTCTTTTGCTGGCCAATACATTTTATCCCCCTTATCAGTGAGTATCTCTGTGTTCACTTCTCCAGTTGGACTTGAAATGCTTTGCTTTATTCCGCCTTTTTAAGAAGCAGCTAAAGGTTGAGTAAGACCCTTACTCATTAAGGTTTAGTCTTGAAACATGGGGGGAAATGGGTTAGGATATCTCGTCTTAAAACTCCCCAATGAGTAGCTTTAGTTAAATAATAACTCGGATGAGTGTCTGTTGCCCGGAGGGCATCACAAGGCAGGTCAGGTAGGTGAAAGGCTCATGGGCCTTTATAATGAAAGTGCCTGTCCTTGATCTCTGGGACACAGGGTGTGAGACCCAGAACCGGAGATGTCGTTTATCCCCCACTGTGCCTGTCCCAGTGCCCTAACCGTGATGGTCGCTTAATTCTTGGTTTTCTGAGTGCACAGATGGAAGCTAGCCTGCAGGCGTGCCAACAGAAGGAAAGGGAACCTCCGTAGAAGGACAGGGGCAGAAAGAATGGTTTTTCGATTTTAGGCCACAGTGAAATGCTTGCAGGGGTAGAGGTCAACACACTTTGAGGAGATGAAACATCCTGAGTTGGTAGGAGAGGAGGCACCCCAGAAAAGCGCAGTTAACCTCTGAGTCTGCAAAGGACTTTTCCAGAATGCATGAAGGTACCAAGTGCAGAAGTTGTGTCTCCTCCAAATCCCATTAGTGGGGAAAGAGAAGATTTTCACAGCACCTTTTAAAAAAGTGAATGGCAAGAAACAGGATTTTTCTTTCCTCTGCCTTCCCCTGCCCCCCCCCCCCCCGGCCGTGGGGACCGAGGGAGGGGCCCTGAGCCACCGTGCTCGGAATAATGGCACCAGAGCAATAATGAGACCTTTCTCAAGGACTGATTTGTCTGCAGAAAGGAGAAGTGATCAGGTATCCATTGTGAGCAGAGTCGCCTTCTCTTAACAATGGCTCTGATGAAGCTGGTAGAAGGTTCTTATCAGGAAGAAAAGACTCCCAGCAGCAGGAGAAGGGGAGAGGGGGTAAAAATGAAAGGCTCCCCAACCCCCAAATCATCCTCCAGGCTCAGTGCGGTGGAGAGGGTGAGGGGAGGCACACTTCCTGAATGCCAAGTGACACTGGCTGGTCAGTCCAAATGAGCCTCTAAAGAGAGAGATTAACAAAGATTGGGGGGGGGGGGCGGCTTTCCTGCAGGCAGGCGGTCAGCAGGGGGGGAGTTTGCTGCCCGGAAGCCCTGCAATCCCGCATTTCTCAGGCTGTGGGAAATAGCTAGAGGTCATAACAGCTTATCCTTTGGCCTCTGCCTAGGGATTTTCTAGATCCAGGTCACAGGGCCACCCTTCTTTAGCTGGATTCTGGGAAGGAGGAAGAAATTCACAGCCAGCGGAGAGCTTTGATGAGACTCTAGGCCCATTTTTTCCAGGTTACAGACACTCGATTCAGAAACAATTGATTTTCTGGGTGCTTAGAGAAGGGAGGAGAGAATTGGAATTATTTTTGCACCTGTTGACTTCTGTTAGGGGCTTTACTGATTTGACTCAATTAATCCTCATCACCTCCCGAGACCAGGTGACTCTGATCAAACTAATCATACTGCCTTCTGTTCAAAATGCTTCATCGGCTCTTTATATTAAAACTGAGGGAAGGTCTGGCCTTCTTCCACACCCAGAACTGAAAGCTTCGACCATGGGGCCACCACCCACTTCTCCTGCCTTTCCTCCCACTACTTACACGTAACTTCTCCCTCCCTGGAACTCCCAGAGCAGTTTTCTTCTCTCTTACAAGATTTCTCCTATAGGCACCTTTTACTGTTATTTATGGTCTTACCAAGCACTCTCTGTTGACCCATGAGTTCTTCAAAGGCAGGGACTGTGTCCTGCCTATTATCTCTCTATCTTCCACCCACTGGCACATAGTAGGTGATCATTAAATAGTGATGGAACTGGATTTTCATTAGCATTTGAATCTCTAATTCTGAAGTAGCATGCACTTTGTCTTGCCGTCTCGAGGTTGATTTGGGAAGCGAATTCATGGGAGACCTCTGGATCTGCGGAAGCAACATTCAAGTGCTAGCTGGGACATCCCGTGGCAGAGCTGTTCCGGATGCCATCCTTATTAGGGACAGGGTGCTCAAATGGATTTGGATTTTGGCTCCTTTCACCCCTTTTCCTTCTCCTCTAAAGAGGGTGGGATAGAACATTACAAAGTGGAATTTATTTCACACCTAGACTTTGCCTAGCTCTTGTTACCCACCTTTACATCATTAGCTGGTTTAATCTTTGTAAGGATCCTTTGAAGGAGACATTATTCTCATTGTGTAGGTGAATAAACGAAGGTGTAACAAAGTCAAATAAGTTGCTTAAGGTCAAATAGCTAGCAAAGACCCATACTGACTCCAAGCTCGTGTACTTGCCCACCATACAACGCTGGGCTCAGTCCAGAGGACGAACACATGTATCCTTTCAATTTCTGTAAGGTTTTTGTATACTTCTCTCCATTCTTTAAGAGCTGACAACAAATTTTGGTTTTCTACTGTTATGTGAGAATATTCTGGGAACCAGGGCTGCAGGCTTGCTCTTCCTTGTTAAAAATAAAATTTCACAAAGTCCCTTAAGGATAGACTAGATGGATAACAGAAGGTAGCGGTGGGTCTTGTACTGTGGACCCTCAGAGTACCCAAGGCTGTCTTAGTGATCATCAGGGAGCCGCTGGTCGGGCAGAAAGAATATGGGTGTTACGGTCAGAAAACTATGGTTCAGAGTCCATCTCTGCCACTGACCAGTCAAGTGAAATTTGAGGAAGTTATGTAAACTTCGCAGGCTCGGTATTCTTATCTGTAGAATGGAGAGCATAATAACCCTTCGATTGTTTGTTGTAAGGATCGGAAGAAAGGACTAAATGTGATCAAATGACCATGGAGGAGTTGAAATTGCCACCATGATGGGTGAGCCACAGTTAATTAAATCGCCCTTTACACGGGGCTTTTAGATGTGTTCTCTTATCCTTCCTGAAAGTGACCAGATCCATGTGATACAATGTTTTATTTTAATGCCTTTCAGCCTCTGTGCAGGAAGCTTGCCCAGCCCCATTCTAAACTCAACGAGCACCCATTCAGAGGGCTCCTGTGCACACGTCTCTCTGCCCTGGCTTGCTCCATAGACATGATCTATAGAAGATCTTGTCAAGACGGCACTTAGAAGAGGGCAGAGCAGGAGAGGCAACAATGTACCCTTTTTTTTTTAAAAGATTTTATTTATTCATTCAACAGAGAGAGAGACAGCCAGCGAGAGAGGGAACACAAGCAGGGGGAATGGGAGAGGAAGAAGCAGGCTCCCAGTGGAGGAGCCTGACGTGGGGCTTGATCCCAGAATGCCAGGATCACGCCCTGAGCCAAAGGCAGACGCTTAATGACTGAGCCACCCAGGTGCCCCCAATGTACCCATTTTTAAAGATATCAAAGTGTGTAGTGCTCACCTCCGCAGCACATATGCTAAAATTGGAATGAGAAACAGAACACTGGCCCGGCCCCTGTGTAAGGATGACACATAAATTTGGGAAGCATGTCATATTAAAAAAAAAAAAAAAAAGAATACCAAATGTTTAATAACTTGCCTGAGACCATGTGGTTAGTTAGTAGCAGAACTCAGAATCAGATCCCCAGACTCCTCTCAGGACACCAGGAACCAGCAGCTTAGAAGAGATCTTGTCCTGGCCCAGCGAACAGGTGACAGTCCAGAAGTAGATGAGATTAGTTTTTCTCCTAGCCTCTAATTTCCTTTGATTTCCGTAGCCTGGCTACATGCTAATGGCTTGGCAGAAACTTCAAAATTAAACTTGTGAGAGCAATCACTGCTATTGGACCTCTAGGCAATTATAGTAGCTGTCAAAGGTTTTAAAGCCAACATCCCGCCTGACCCTTTCCAAATGACTCAAAAGTGGCATTTTAATGAGAAACGAAAGCAGAAAAGGTGTTTTTAATTTTTTTTAAATAAAAGGGTTTTTTTCTTTCTTTCTTTTTAAATGGACAAACCGGCGCTGAATTTTATTGCCTATCCGAAGGGTACAGGTGGGATTGTGAGACTGGGGAGCAGAGCCCAGGGCTGTTGACTTTTGTTTGTTAACAGCGGCTCCCTTAGCCTCTCCCACTGGAGCCTATTATGAGAAGCCCCACAGAGGGGTGTCGAAGGATTAGCCCCCAGTACGGCTTTATGCTCCTGAGTGCATTTGGGATAGCTGAATTACCAGCGCTGGTCCATCTGCATTTTCTTCTTTATCTCTCAGTCTGGTCGAGGCTAACCTACTAGGTGCCAAGACTGAGCTACTTTTAAAAATCTATCACCTATCTATCTATCTATCTATCTATCTATCTAATCTTCCAGCTTTATTGAGATGTAATTGACATATAACATTGTGTAAGGTTAAGCTGTACAAGGTGATGATTCGATACATGTATGTGCTGCAAAATTATTAACCACAGTAAGGTTAGTTAACACTTCCGCCACCTCGCATAATTACCATTTTTTATTTTGTAATAAGAACATTTAAGATCTGCTCTCTTAGCAACGTTCAAGTAGTCTATAATACAGTACTGTTAACTGTAGTCACCATGCTGTACATTAGATCCCCAGAATTTATTCATCTTATAGCAATTAAAAATTATTTTTATCCTACTCTTTTTAAAGACAAAATTCACACACCGTAGATGCACCCCTTCAGTAGATTTTAGTACAACCATCACCACTAATTCCAGAACATTTTCATCACTCCAAAAAGAAACCTGTACCCATTAGCAGTCACTTCCCATTCCCCCTTCCTCAGGTGCCAGGGTGAGCTGGGGGCCTGGAGTTATGGGACCCTGTAGGAAACATCGAGGGCTGTGGGAGTCAGCCTGGGGCAAGCTGGCTCTGGGGTCTTCGGTGAAGTCCGGCACTCACTTCACTCTCCTTTCATGGGGCAGGTGTTTCTCTTCACTGGGCTACCTGGGCTTGGGAGAAGGGGTGGGGGTAATGCAAATTTCTCTTTCCTACCTCCTCAGTGGGTCTCGTCTTTTCTTTTCTTTTCTTTCATTCTTCCTTCCTTCCTTCCTTCCTTCCTTCCTTCCTTCCTTCCTTCCAAGATTTTAAAGAGAGAGACAGCCAGCGAGAGAGGGAACACAAGCAGGGGGAGCGGGAGAGGAAGAAGCAGGCTCCCAGCGGAGGAGCCCGACGCGGGGCTTGATCCCAGTGGGTCCTTTATTTCTGGCTTCACCCAGGTGCTAGAACCCCTCATCTGGAACCTATGGATCTTGTGAAGGTATTTTCCTGTGCGGATAGGTGTTCCCATTGATGTTTTTGGGGGAGGAACAAGTGTTAGAAATTTCTATGCTGCTGCTGTTTTGCTGATGTCATTCCCCCTCATTGTAGTCTTGGTTCTATTTTCCTAATGAAACATGGTGTTGAGCACTTTTTTTTTAATTTTTTTTTTAGAGAGAGAGAGAGTGAACACTTGTGCAAGTGGGAAAGGGGGGCAGCAGAAGCAGAGGGAGAGAGAGAATCCAAAGCAGGCTCTACACCCAGTGCTGAGCCCAACATGAAAATCCATCTCATGACCTTGAGATCATGACCTGAGCCGAAATCAAAAGTCTGACGCTTAATGGACGGAGCCATCCAGGCACGCCACGTGGTGTCGAGCATTTTTAAGTGCATATTGGTCATTTGTGTATCTGTGGATAGATGAATGAAAGAAGAAACCAGTGGAAGAGGTCTTTCCTCTGAGAATCTGAACAGTCTGCCACATTTTAGGTTTAACTCAGTACCCTCCCACCTCCATTATCCCATCTTCACTTCCTCTAAGTCAGCTCCGCTCTCACCCTGTAGAATGTTACTAGTCAAGGTGCAGGCCAGGGAGAGTGGCAGACACATCACCTCTGGGCAGGATCTCAGGCCCCTCCCCAGACCTAAACAGCAAAACTCTGCGTTTTAGCAAGATTCGGAGGTGACTCCCACGCTGAGTCAAGTTCAAGAGACAGCCATCTAAAAATGTGACCAGATGCTTCGCCAGAGTTGTTTCATATTCAAATGAATCATGGTATCTTTAGGTACAATTCAACCTTAGTGAAAATCAGCATGAAAAGGTTTGTCCCGTATTGCTAAAATGAGATCAGCAAATAGTTCTTGAATCCCTACTGGACAGGGGAGTCTGCATCGCTTTCTGTGCTGTGAAGAGATAAGACGGTATAGTTGCTCCTTCCAAAAAAAACAAAAACAAAACACTTCAGGAGTGGCCTATAGGGACTTCCAAATTATCCGAGTCAGTCTTTTGGATTCAAATTCTTTGTCACATCAGTTGGGACAACTGTCATGTGAGTTACATTAGCATAATTAAGAAAAATGGACACTGAATAGACGTGAGTTCAATTTTGATGGGGAAGAAAACAAGACAAAAAATCTTAGAGTCAGAGACAGTAAAAAAAGGTCAAGGTTGCTTGTGGGCATCTGTGGGGACAGTGCCAGGACCTGGGGATGCTCTGCAGGGAGAAAGGAGAAAGAACTCAAGACACACCTCACATCCGTCACTGTCTTACACCCGTCTGGGCTTGGCTACCGGGGCACTGCAATTTGACTTTTCTAACCCAGGCTTGACTTTCCTTTAATAAGAACCACCCCAAAGGATTCTTGGTGTGGGACAGTGGTAACAATGGAATAAGACATGCTTCTTCTCCAATTTCTTTGGAGAGGGAAGGATTGATGGGAAACAATGCAAACATCTTCCCGGCACAGATGGGCAAAACATTTTGCTCGGGGCAGATCAGAGCTAGCACGTTAAAGACAGTTCCAAGAACCACATCAGAAGTGCTTCAGGGAATGAGAGAGTTGGCTGGGAAAGGACTAACAACAGGAGCTAAATAAGGACGGGCTGGCTAATCACCTCTGAAGGGGGAGCCAAACAGTACGGCGATGATCTTATGGGGAAATGCTACGGGGGGCTTGCCTGGGCTGTAAGGCATAATTGAAGTAAATGTAAGGTGAAGGACTATAGGAAGAAACCTTGCACCGATGGAATTACAGGGGACTCTCCCTCTCTTCTTTCTCTACCCCTGGTGTGTTAAACGATTCTCATCTTTGTGGTGTGTGCATTTACAGTGTAAGAAATCTGAAAAGACAACTTGAAAATTGCCTGAAGAGAGACCACCTGGTGTGTGTTAACCTGAGCAGATGATGCGGACAGCAACACCCAAGCCTCCTCCCAATTTCATGCACCTTGATAGGTGGACGCCATTTGGAGAAAGTCTTTTGCGCAAAATGCCGAAGTGTGTGTAGTGTTGGAGGCCAAGGGCAGGGCGCCCCAAGATGGGCCACTTTAGTATGAAGATGATTTGGAGTTAAGAAGGCAATCAAAACCCAGCAGATTCAGGAAAAGATCTTTACTTCCCCGACAACTGCCCAAAAGAATTTAGGTAGAGGACCCGCTCCAGGAAGAGAGCTATCGCATGGATAACTACCTTTTGGTATGAACTATGTGTGGTGGACAGGGAGGAATCTAGCGAAGTCCTCTCTTTGTCCCATTGTTTCAGTGTAGGCTAGCAAACATTTATCATTTACCCTTTCTCATTCTCCCTGAAGATTATACTCTTTCCGTTTGAAGTCCCAGACCCCTACCTACACCCTTCTCCTTAGTTCAGGATGACATCTAGCCTTCATTTCACTTGATCATATCTGGCATTTCCATATCTGGGTGGATTCCCTGTACGTACACTATTAAATTTGATTTCCCCTGTTAACCTGTCTCATGTCAATTTGATTCTTAGTTCAGCTAGAAGGATCTTGAAGGGATCAGGATATTCTTACTCCCTGACATTAGAAGGGGCATGGCTTTTTCCTTATTTCTTTTTTGCTTGCTGTAGTGGAGGAAACAAATATTTTCTTCTTACCCTTCAAGGTTCTTGAGTTTCTGGGCTGGAGCTCTGTAACAAAAGACATCCTAACGAGAGAGAAGCATACACATTTATTTAATATAAGTTTTACATGATAAAAGAGCTTTCATAAGGAAACAAAGATTGAGGGGAGCCTGGCTGTCTCAGTCCCTACGGCTTTGGACTCTCATTCTCAGGGTTGTGAGTTTGAGGCCCACATTGGGTGTACAGATTACTTAAAAATAAAATCTTTAAAGAGAAAAAAAGATCGAAAGCAATCAAATTTTAGTATTTTTTGTTATTCATTCATCCATTCATTCAAAATTTACTCAGTGCTCATCATCATTACTGTAAGTACACTCTCCATCCCCTTCACCTCTTTCACCCACCCCCACCCACCTTCCCTATGACAACCATCAGTTTAGTATTTTTATAGTAGGTTTGGTGAGGAGTGGACAGTAGTGGGAAAATATGACAGCCACAGGAATATGAGCTAAGTGTAGTCAACAGGGAGACACTCTACAAGGCCCATCTATTTGGACTTTTCTTGGAGTCACTCAGATTTGGAGATAGGATGCTTCTTTCCTTCAGTTGTAGGAAAGGTACTTCCCACACCAGGGTCTCATGACCTGCTTCAGGGGAAGGTCAGGAAGTCTTCCCTGAAACGACCGTTTCTTAAATTCCTTCGGCTTAAAATGTTCCAGACACAAAGGCACCATATTTGGGGGCAGTTTTTTCTGAATCCTGTCATGGCTGGAAGAACAGTAAAATAGTGAGGGTTTTTAACTTCATTTTTAAATCCACTGAACAGTTTGGCAGGTGAACAGAGAGTTCGGGGGCTCTTTTACCTGGTAAGGAACCATCGTCATAATATTTTTCAGTTGTTTTTCTTGTTTTTTTAATAGATTCAAGTGGACCATTCTTAGAATACCGCCATGGCCAGTGGTCAAGGGTGATTCCCGAATTTGCTGCAAATATCCAGGAGCTAACTTCTGCTTTCAACATTTATAAAAAGAAAAGTTTCACGTACTCTGTTGTAAGTAATGTGGCTCCCCTGCTCCTTTGGCTTTTTACAAAGTGATGCAATGACAGGTGTGTGACCCAGGCAGGGCAGCTTGGGGAACGACTGGCTTCGATCTTTAGCTTTTAGGTGAGAGACTGGAAATTGAGATGCAGGCTGAAGGGGAGAAAGCTGGAGAGCTAGGAGCTGAACTAAGCCATAAACCTTCCTGGCAGTGGCCCTGAAGCTTCAGGACTGCTCGGCTTTCGGAGGGAAAGTGGAAGCTTGAGCGCCATTATTTATGGGGGGCACCCCTGGAGCCTGGGCCTGAAGCAACGGCCCGGTCCTGTTACTCCGTAGAAAGGGCTGTAAACATGTACAAATCCTGAGCGCTTCCCGCACGCAGCTGGCAGGGTTTTCAAAAGCAGATTGTCCGCTTGCCCGGCACACCGCAGGCCACTCGTAAACATGGCCTCCTTGGAAAATCTGCTGACTTCGATTTCATTTCCCTGCATCTCCCTTTGACTTGAGGAACTGGAGTTTCAGCTGAGCCAACTCCTCCTTCTAGGGTTGGTAGGACACCAGGAGGTTGGAGGGCCAGTCCTGTGTGGTGGGTTTTCAGCAAGCAGCCCCCTTTCAGGAGTGGGGCCTCCATCTTGTGCGCAGGGAAGCATTCGTGGCCCTGTGAAAGGAAGCCAGTCAGTCATGAGGTAACCAAACTCCTCCGGAGCGGGGGACAGGAAGCTGAATGACACGCACCCAGCCACAGATGTACTAATTTAATTTCATGCCTCAACATCAGCTGCTCCTCTCCACTTAAAAGGAACATTTGCATCCATCTGTCATCATCTCTCCCTTTCATTTGAAAATCTCTTTGCTCTCCTTTCTTTCCCTTCACCTCTCCCCCCCACCACAACTTGATGAAATAATGGGGCACATTTAAAATCCAAACTCAGGCAATTCAAATTCTGAACTGATGTGATTTTGTTCCATTCTGAGTCAACCTCCAAAGAGTGTCTGGGGAGTAGAAATCAAGGGGCCAAACAAAAAAGCAAGTGAGAGAGAGAAGATTTCGAATGCAAATGAACCTCCTCAACCCATTTGAAACAACCTGCTGTGAGCTGGGCTAGAACGTATGGCCCATTAGCACCTTGTTAGGCTGTCAGAGTCTGAGCGGCTTAACGGGGTGATAATGGGGAAGAAATGGCTTGAGACCTTTTCCATCCCAGCCCCAGCTTCTTGCTATTCTATCCCACCCACTCCGGGACCCCAGGCAGGGGGCTGCTAAGAGTAGCTCAAGAGAAACGAAGATGGGAGAGAACAACTTCATGAAACACACAGTGATCATTGTTAAAGGCACCTTTCTAGCAAAAAAAGAATGCAGAGGTTACTTTCCGTTTTCTTGGAGGTGGGGGGTGATTCATTTGTTTTTGTGGGAATCTTTTTTTTTTTTTTTTAAGATTTTATTTATTTATTCGACAGGATAGAGACAGCCAGCGAGAGAGGAAACACAAGCAGGGGGAGTGGGAGAGGAAGAAGCAGGCTCATAGCAGAGGAGCCTGATGTGGGGCTCGATTCCACAACGCCGGGATCACGCCCTGAGCCGAAGGCAGACGCTCAACCGCTGTGCCACCCAGGCGCCCCTGTGGGAATCTTTTTGTGCTTGCTCTTTCCTGCTTTATTCAATATTGAGATTTAGTTTCTTTTTTTTAATGTTAAAGACGACATGGTAACATCTCAGTGATTAAATCTTAATCCTCATAAGACAAATCCTCAAATAGGAACTGTATAGTGGACACACCTATCAGTAAGCGTTGTTTGCAAAGGCTTGTAAGAATACAATACTTGCTTTATTTGGAGCAAGGATTCGGAGACGGAAAGGCTCACCGGAAGGTCCTCCATCCTCTTCTCTTCCTCTGTTTGGGTGGAGAGCAGTTTGAGCGGTACCCCTCTAACACCATGGCTGGTAGACTGTAGGAAGGCCATAGCTCTTGCTGATGAGAATGCTCATTCTAGATATCAAAGATATTAGATAGTCCATTACTAGGCAATAGGAATATTTTCTTTTTTCCATCCTACAAATGCACAATCGATCAGGTTTAGTATGAAGTAAGACAGAAGAGCCTTACTGACTTTGATGAACCATTAGACGTGACAGTGGGGAAATAAAATCCGCTTTAGGGTTTTTGCCAAAAGGTTTAAGTGGGATGACGGTGCCTTTCAAGTCAGGCTTTAAGGAGCTTGGGCTAATTTAGGGTCAATGACCTTATAAATTTAGGACTTGCACCCAGAGGGGGGTGGGGAGCAAACAGTAACCACGTGAATTAGCATGGAGAAGGTCCAGAAAGAACAGTTACTAGGACAGCTCCCAAATGAACTCTGTTGTTTTCAAACCAAACTTCTTTGAAAGTATTTTTAAGTTCCTCTGTTTTCACCACCAGGATGGTTTTTATGTGGTTTTGCTTGGCGTAAGGGGAGAGATTTCATAACCTCCTAAGGTCACCAGAACACTTCTGTGCTCCCAGACTGTGCTTAAATACCAATGAGAGATAAATAACCCGAGGGTATTTGTTTTAGTGTTCATTTCAGCGTGGAGGTGGGGATTAGGATTTACAATACCAGGACGATTCTTTTGTCTCTCTGTCAGAATAAAAAATGAGTAATAAATAGCCATATTATACTTAATTTTATAAAAGTGCAAAGTAAGTGCAAAATTTTGCTAATTTTTCAAATGGCCACGTAAGTGCTAACCGCTAATAGTCCTTTGCTTTCGCTCCAAAGGGAGCTTTCTCCCACTTTTTTCTATAGGCAGGATCCCTGAGGCTAACTCGACATCCCGCTATTCTTAAGGGATATGGAAATGTCCCTGGGACAGCGGTACTCTGCAGGCTGAGGAGCCCACAAGGTTAATGAACACCCACAAAGACTGAGGAGGAGAGCGAGCGTTCTTCACGGGATGATTAGCATGCCTGCATTCTTCCCTTTGTGGTAATGATGGTCAAGAAGGTGCCTGGCGATAGAGGGGAAAATGGAGAGTTTCTGCATCTTCTGCCTCCAAAGCTTATTAAAATTCATTTTCATTCAAATAGGCATCGTCTGATTTTCATCATCAAATAAGCACACACTGTACATATTTAACAGGCAGGAGACCTGTGCCGGGTTCACGTCGTTTTGAAGTGAAGGCCTGTTCTCTTAATGACTGTCCATGCTTATCTCTGCATGTAAATTTCTCCCCTTCCTCTTTTTTACCCTCGCCACTTTCCTGCTACCCTGGTTCTGGGATCTTTGATAGGCAGCCTAGATGCCTATTATAATGATAATTCATTTGGAGCGGAAAGGAATCTCCTCTACTAGTCTAGCTCATTATAAAGGTGAAGCCCTCGGGAGGGCAGGCTGGGAATGAACAGGTTTACGGAGTTATTTTTCCCTCTATGAGAGGCAGAAGACAGGATGGGGGAGGGAGGTCTCCTCACTTCTCTGCTTTGGGTGTTGGAGCCGGCGTCCATTCCCAGACATGGCGATTGTCCTCTAGCGCTTCTGGGGACCGTCATCAGCTGGAAGGTATTTCGGCTCAGGCAGTTCTATACTGAACAGCTGCTGGGAACAGCTGGGCCTGCCCCACTGTTGTCAGTGTGAAACCAAGTGGCAAATGTGAGTGTACTGGGCTTCCTTAACGGGTCCATGTGATCTGATAATTCAACACAACACAAAGACGTTGGCTTCTCTTATAGTGTGCCAGGTAGACCCTGGTAAGGCTTATTTTGTTTTATTTTTTTGTAAACCTAAGGGACATACAGAATCTTTTTGAAAGCTTTGGGAATCCCAGAACATGATCAAAAAGGATATCAAGAAAGCAATCACATCAGTGTTGAGAGTTTTATTAAACTCATGACAAGATAGCTTTTTCTAATATGATTCAACTTGAAAAGTATCTCGTTGCAATTATAGTCCAATCAGAGCAGGACGACAAGTAACTTCCTTTTCTTTCCTTTTTATGTTTTTCTCACCTGCCTTAAAAAAAAAAACCCACTTGAGATCTAAAATAATCTAACTCAGTCTCATGGGTTGAAAAATCATTTCTACATCTGCAGAGTCCTGGTGTAGAGGGTGGGGGAAGAAATTAGCTTTACAAAGCATATGCTGTGCCAAAATATAAGATAAGTGAGATCTGGGATAAAGCAAAGAAAAATATTTCTTGCTCAGGGTCTGGTTCTTGTGATTTCTTTCTTCTGTTGAAACATATTGTGTCTCCCAATTTTAGAACCTTGATTATTTGGAGGAAGTTCATTCTGATGAAACAGTTCTCCTGTTTTTCAACAAAGAAATTGGACAAGTTCAGGAAGTTTGTCTAAGCTCCTCCTCTGAGTGTCTGGAAAAAACCATTTGGTGGCAGCAATTGCCAGGAGCTCATTTCTAGCCTTCAGGGGCCCCTAAGAGTTGCCTGGCCCAGCCTAAGTTAGGCACCCAATGACCTGATGATATCTGACGCTATTGCTTCGGCCACATTGTTTTTCCGCTTAGGAAATGTCACTCATAGCTGGTGGAACAATGAGAATAGAGTTGTATAGATGTAGAATTATGAGAGTAGCTGTTTCAACCTCATCAATACCAAAGTTGGCAAACATTCCCCTTTCTTATCTGTAACAAAAATAGCCAAGGCAATGTGAAGGATTCCAAAAGAGGCAATATGGATGAAACCATTTATTAGATTTACAAGAGCTGAAGAGAAGGGCTAAAGCTATCCATCTCCTATATTTTATGGAGAACAGGACCAATGACTCAGACTATCAGGACAGTATCTGCAAGACAGAATTGAAATCCCAAAGTAAACAGAATAAGTGCATGCATTTTAGGAGAAGAAGGATCAAAGGCCAGACTAAAAAGCACATATAAGCCTTCAAATACATTGACTACAGTTCTGTCTGTAACAGCTACGCAGCCACATAACTTTGTAAATAAGACCTCATTTCAGAAGGCCTTAAAGATTTTCCCCCCTTAGTCCTTTCTTACATTGGAAAGCAAGTTCCAAATATCAGGTGACAGGGGGCAAAATTATTATTTGATTCATGTGAAATGCATGTGTGTAAATAAATAAAACAAGAATGATGTTAAGAACAAATAATACCATTTAATTGAGAAATACACAAGTTAGATCTTCTCTTTTGGCATGATGACATTATCAGAATAAGTCATTGACTGAATGTGTTTAAGTGTCCTGTGTTCCTACGTGTTTGGAAATGGAGTAAATCTAGACGTTTGCTTTAGAATCTTGACAAAACAAAATGCTAACATGTTCATCTAGGGACAAGGATTTCATTTTTTCAGTTAGACATTGATTTCAAAATGTCTTTTTTTTTTCTTTTCTTTTCTTTTTTTGGCTGTGTTCCATCAGATGGAGCTGGTTTCAGCCCCCTGTAAATGGCTGGTTTGGTGTTTATAAGCTATGTGATCTGGGGCCACTTTTATTTGTCTTTGCTTAGGCTCAGTTTGTCAGTTGCAAAATGGGAATAATAACGGTCCTTAGTGCAACGATGAAACTTCATAATAAAATTAAAAGTTAGCTCAGTGCTCAATAGTAAATGTTAGCGATGATGATGATGATGATGATGATGATGCAGCAAAAGAGTGTATGGCAGAGCCTTGGACCCTTCTAGAAGAGAGCTATAAAGCAAGGAGAAGGCATGCACCAGGAATCCTCTGGGGTGTCTGGTTATTGCAGGGGATTGAGGCTAAAACACTAAGTCCATTGAAAGAGTATTCACTGAGCACCCACCAGGTTCAAGTTACACACTCCCTGCTCTCTTATAGACCAGATCCGAGTAAAAGTTATAGGAAACTCATGCAGCTTACTTTGTTTCAAGCCAGAATAATGGCGGTGCAACAGGAGAGGCACATCCAGGGGACTGACCGTGGGAGTTGAGGGAGAGACACCCACCCACCTTCAGCAGGGAGGGAGGTGGTCAGAGAAAGCGTAGAGGAAGGAGTGAAGATGCATCCTTTAAGAATGAATATAAATTTGAAAGGCAGAAATGTTCATTCATTTGACAAATATGTAGTAGATATCCGTCAGACACTCTTTCACATGCTAGAGATTCAGCAGTGAGCAAAGCAGCTGAATTGCTTTGCTTGGTGGAACCAGGAAGGAACATTGGAATGAATGTTCTTTGGATTAGGAATAAAAAATCTAAACTTTATGATGACAAGTAACAGTGATTTCCACATAAACATCTTCAAGTCACAATACCTCACTTATCTCTATCCAACAAGCATAAAATTGTGATCCATTTCTCAGAATTAGAAGACGATTAGAGACAAAATTGTATAGATAGACATAAAGAGATAAAATCTTAAAGTGGAGCCTGTACTCTTCGCTCTGTTTCCTTGACTCATCCTCGTATCCAGTAAGTTTTTCTATTTGACATAAAGATAATAATTTTCTCAATATGCCCATATCTACGTTTATATCTTTTCCATCTCTCAATATAAATTTCCTTTTGAGAACTGCATATCTAAGTTCTTTCACGACTAAGAGTCTTCATTTTATTTTCTAACTTGCCCCCTTGGCACATTACAGCTCCTGCCCCTTTATTTCTACTTCGAGTTCACAGCACGGCACTCCTAAATATCTCTCCATAGCACCCCAAACAGCTTACTGAAGGAAACAAAACAAATCCACTTATGAAATAGGACTCCACGATGCCAGCCTGAGCTCTATCAATCCCCCCAAGGGAACAAGACAGAAACCTAGTGTTGTTGGATCTGGCACTCTGCTCCTAAAATACAAAATTGCTGAATTAAATATAACACTACTATTAGCAAATCTGGTGACATCATGATTAAAAAAATAATTTTGTCTATTGGACAGTCATAGTTGCCCTTGGTCTGCCTGAAGTCTTCTTCAGCCTCTTGGGCAATATCGATCTTCATTGAGTTTTGAAATCCCAGAAGCTCATACAAACCAGATGGCCCCCCCAAATTAAGATGAATGCATGTAATTGTCATTCAAAACTCTCAACATTAGATGTTGCCATATGCCTGAGGAGTTTGCCGCCTGCATGTGTCCCTGTCCATGGTACTAAAGAGCTTGCCAGGACTTGAGGCAAATCTATTAATGAAGATAATAGTAAATATTAGAGAAGAATGTTTGAAAGCAAGGTTCTGTCAGTGCTATTTCTCAGAGATCCATGCACTTCATTTAAAACTTTTTCACACTGCTGATTTACTAACAGTCTCTTTTTAATTACCATCCTCTCTCTTTCTCTGATTGATTGACCTTGGGTCATGGGAAGAAAATGTCAAGGTTTGCAGGGGGAAAGGAACATGTATTTATTAAAGGCAGATAGTTGAACTGAGGTAGGATCTGTCACTTCCTATTATAAAATCTTATTTTCAAAGATTTTACAACATGACCATAAAAAATTATACTCTTGGATAAACCTTAGAAATGATTCTTCGCAGGATAGCTAATCAGGGGAAGTCCTATAACCTGCAAGTTATGCTCATGGAAAATAAGGCAATGCTGGACTGTAAGTGCTTAACTATCTACCACCTATTGTGTGGAATCATATAACTTGAAAATCAATAACCGAGTAGTGTATTTAAAACTTCAAATCCCAGAGTTGTCCAACACTAACCAATTAGAATTGGTCTTTGAGCAAAAACACTGAGAGGGGTGCCAAGAGATGGCGGAGACGCTGAAGTTCATGAGCCAGCTGTTACACATTTGTTGTACCAATATCATTATGAAGAAGGGGCTAGTGAGTTGGCAAGAAAACCTAATGCCTGGTGCTTTTGAAATCATTAAGTAAGATGGCATTTCCTCAGCTTATACCAGGGCCACCTGAGGCCTTTGAGAACAGGTACAGGGGGGCGGCCGGGTGGCTCAGTCAGTTAAGGGACTGCCTTCAGCTCAGATCATGATCCCAGGGTCTTGGGATCAAGTCCTTCATCGGGGGTCCCTGCTCAGTGGGAAGTCTGCTTCTCCCTCTCCCTCTGCCCCTCCCCCCTGCTCATGTTCCCCCTCTCTTTCCCTCTCTGTCATAATAAAGAAATAAAATCTTAAAAAAAGAAAAGGACAGGTACAGGGATTTCTCTACATAACTGATTTTAAAAGTAAAATCAGAAAAAAATAATAATAAAGTAAAAAACAGGGCAGTTTCAAATTCAAGATTTCTAGTCTTGTACTAGAAATTGGTTCATATATCTGTTACTCAACAGAAATTTAAAAAAAGAGCAAAATAGTCTTTTTTCCTCGGGTGGCTGAAAAAGTAAAACCTATAATTACAATGCAAAAAATATTTGAAACTTGCATTTCAGATCTCTACAACCATTAATATGTTTGTTCGAAAAAAATAAATTACAGATATTTGATTGTATGGGAAATTCTTCACAGCTGTGACTATCTAGATAAAGGAAAATAGAAATGATAATTTTGAGACAGTGCCGCATTAATTCTGGTGAATGAGTTAATTTATAAAATGATTTACATTGAGTACTTAGGACAATGAAAGGCACAAGCAAGCTCTTCTACTATAAATATGCTTTGTTGTTGCTGATGAGGTGTTTTTTATTGTTGTCGTTAAACAGATAGAGTCAAAAAACTTCTACTCTTGGCCAGCCATAAACCCTCTTAATCAGTTAGATATAATCACCAGAGGTGCTTGGGCAACTTTCTTCCCTCCTCTTTCCTTTCTTTGTCTCCATCTCATTACGCACACCTCAATACGTGCTTTCTTGTCCTGATGATCTTGGGTGAAACTGTTTAGCTTAAATAAAAGTTAATTGTGAAAGATAAAAGTTCTCTGTGGGTGATCTAATAGTGATAGAAGTGTCCTTAATTCAAATAACAAAAGCATATATTAAAAGGATATTCAGCAGTTTAGTCCAGGAACCCACAGGATAAAATAATGTTCTCAGTTTCCTTACATGGAAAATGGAATTAAAAGACCTATCTCATAGGGATGCCTGGGTGGCTCCGTTGGTTAAGCGTCAGGCTCTTGGTTTCAGCTCAGGTCATGATTTCATGGTCCTGAGATCAAGCCCCATATGTGGCTCCACGCTCAGTGCAAGTCTACTTTAGATTCCCTCTCTCCCTCTCCCTCTGCTCCTCACCCTCGCTCTCTCTCTCTCTCTCAAATAAATAAATAAAATCTTTAAAAATATACTTATCTCACAGAATAAAATGTAAATGTCTTCAAAGTAATTAGAACTAGGGTTGACCCTTGATGTCTAAATGTTTTAAAATAATTTTTAAAAAGAAAATTAAAAAGTTTTGTTCTTATTCTTGGGGTTTTTTGTTTTGTTTTGTTTTTTAAGGATTTTATTTTATTTATTTGACAGAGGGAAAGACAGCCAGTGAGAGAGGGAACACAAGCAGGGTTAGTGGGAGAGGAAGAAGCAGCCTGCCAGTGGAGGAGCCCAATGTGGGGCTCAATCCCAGGACTCTGAGATCACGCCCTGAGCCGAAGGCAGATGCTGAACGACTGAGCCACCCAGGCGCCCCTCTTGGTTTTATTTCTCTCGTCAGCACCAGAATGTATGAAGATCTTGGAGGGTCTGAGGTGGTTCTGAGTAGGAGCCCAAGAGTAAAGCACTGCTTCAGCAAACTAGCCTGTAACTAATCTAATAAAATTGGCTCAGTTTCTAAGGCCCAGGGATTTCCCACTTGGTCTCTGTACAGGCTTTCCCTTTTATATCTCTCTGATGCTTTCCTCCTATAGACAGAATATACTTAAGGCCCTACTCGGTCCATCATAGGGCATATGAAGCTATTGTACTCATCTTAGGGCTGAAGGTCATACCTGGGAGTAATTTATGGACATCAGGAGTCATTGAATCCAAAAAGACTCTGCTGTAGGCAACGTTCAGGATTTTAGGGGAGCCTCTACATTTTATCCCCTAACTCTTCCTTGGCTTTTAACTCTGCTCCAAACTAGAGGACACCTCTTTCTATTTCCATGAAGATGCAGACAGCTAGCATGTCGAGTTTCTGGCTGGATTCTTCAGGAATTACGTGTAATCCAGGCAGCCTTCAACATTCGGAGGGTCCCTGGGCCTTTGGTTTTCCATGGCTAAACATCTTCTTAAATTTATTTTGTTTTTTCCAACTCATAAATTCTGTGACCAGGTTTTGTTTCTTTGTTTCAGGCCTTCCTCAGGGGGATGTCTCCCTGTAACTCTCGAATTTGTAGGGTGGCCTGATTCATGATTCCCCTCACCTCCAACCCTCTACCACCAACTGTTTTTGTTTAATTTAACTTCTAGCTTTTGTTTTACCTGGGTGCACAGACGTTCCCCAGCCCATATGTAACATGTTTAATTTTATATTTATGTTGTAATTACTTTTGCCAAAGTCAAGCAGACATAAAAAAAATTAAGGGTGTTTGCCCCGCAACTCAATGGAATTGATGGAAATATTCATAACACAGGTGACTTGAACTAATATTTTGATCTAGACAGAGATTATATATCTGTTTTCTGTATTTAGCCATTTTTTCCCTAGTAAACTTTTTTTTTTTAGCTGGTTTGGGTATGCTGGCTGCCTATATTCTATAGTCGCTTACCAAAAGATGCCATGCAAATTCATCTCCTCACCACTTGAAATGTGAAGTGCAAACTTTGTTTTGGTAATTGTTGATTTGTTTTCGGTAGGGCAATTTGATCTGTCCACAGACTCAGGATGACATAGTGGAGGGGTGAAAGAGGGACGAAGAGTCATTTTCCTAGACAGTACTTATAAGAGGCCTATACCTTTCAGGAGTGCCAGAAGGGTGAGCTGCTGTCTGGGCCCTCACATCTTCTGGGTCCAGTTTCCTGAGATAACTCAGTGGGGGTGACCATGTATTCACAGCAAAGATATCATCTTCTGTTCTTCAGAACATTCTCCGGGACTTGCTTGTGGAAACGGGAAGGAGCAAACCCTGTTTGTGTTAATATCTCAGAAATTCACTTGTACTGCTAAGTTGCTTTGAACAGTCAACTGTTGAATCTTTGGCTACCCCTGTGTGTAGAGTAAGGAGATAATTGCTCTGATCCCAGGGTGAGCCATCTGCTAGTACAAATTGCTCTGCTATCTGCTTCATTGAAACGCTTGTGTTCGTTATATTAGGTTGAAATGTTCATGAAACGTGGTTTATACTAAGCAGTGTTCCTGGAAAATTTGATTCTATAAATGGGCAGAACACTTTTAATTGCAAAGGCTCGTCTCTCTCTTTAGATTTCTTAAGCTTTGCTGATTTGATCTGGGGCCCTGGAAAGGCAGCATCCTGTGATAGCAGCTGATTATCGATGCCTGGGAGGTTAGAGCAGTAACGATCCAAATTTACAAGACTCATAACTGTTTCTGAAACCTCCCTCAAAAACAGACATTCCTGAGTTCTGGAATCTGAACAAAAGAGGTCTTGTTATTACCATTCTAATGGTCCTTGTTGATGCCGCTATTGGAGACATCAGTTCGCGTCTCATCTATCAGCTTTACTCTTGTATTGTAATACCAGTCAGGGGAAAGTAGAATTTGATAAATGCCCACTCCCAAATCTTTTAGTTTGCTGTGTTAATTAAAGATTAATGACCAGGAGGGCTTGAGATGGGATTTTTTTCTGACGTGTTGCTTTCTTTAAGCCTCCTGATATCACACGGATCTGCAAAATGTATCCTTGGCACAAAGAGAGAAAATAATGATTTAAGTAGGAGAGAAGAGTAGGGTCTTCAATTAACAAGAGAATGTTAACATTTATAGGTGGATTTCATAAGTCTTCAGGCACATCTGGTGGAAATTTGAGAAGTAAAAGTAGGGAGGGGCAGAGAGACCATGTTAGGAATTAGCAATTTCCTCCTGCCGGAAGACTTCTTACTCCACTGTGACTAAAGCTAATGCTGATTTATTTACTCATCCAACCTTTGAACGACAGTTTAAAAAGCCATAAAACAAAAGATTCAGGCAGGAGGGCACATTTGCTCTGATTGAATACTCCAGTGATTTTTATCATCTGAGGTCTGTTGACATAGTAGGGATATTAGAGGACCTGGAATCACCAGGCTGGGCCTCTTGCACTGATATCTTCATCATCCATGATGATTTGTACACACCAAATATTTCTTCGGGTGGAATCATTTTACAAATGATGCGTGGAGATTCTGTGTAGAGGGCAAAGAAGTTAGTAGATTCAGCTTCAAGCAGTAAGTTACAGATGTGACCAATGAGAGTCTTCCATCGCTTGCTAGTAGGCTGGACCAGACAGATGGGAATTTAGGCCCGCGTGTGATGAAATTAGCTTTAAAATTCCTCCTTTGTGTTTCCCACCTGTTTGGGGCAGCCAAGACCGAGAAGAGAGCTATTTATTTGAAACCTCTCTCCTCTCTCTCTTCCTCATCTTTCAACAATTTGATTCCCTTTTTATTATCATTATTTATGTTTTGTATAACTAGAAAAATAATTTGTCATGGATTACATCTTATTTGCAGGAGGTTCGAGCAAGATGGCAACAAGGCATGGACAATATATCATCATTTAGCGGCTTCTCTTGTAACTATACAGAAGTAATGGTGGAAAGAATATATATAAACAACTGCGAGGACAGATTTTGAATGATCCAGTAATTTTGATTTATACTTGGTATTTGATGGAACTGTATTAGCAGTTAAAGTCAATGGCTAAATGATTCCCAGCACAAAATGAGCCAGAAGTACAAAGGAAGTTTAACAATGCACGATTGAGAGCTCCGAGCCTCTCAGCTTAAATTTCCAAAGTGCAGTGTAAATTACAAGCCTGGTTGTCACTGTTAACTAACAATTCTACCCAATATGGTCTAGCCGGGTAATTTGTCCACTATTCCTTTATGAAACCGTAAACACCAGCTTAATTCCATTGGCTTTTCAGCCTCATTTCTCATATCTACCGCAGAGGACGGGTGGCTCTCCTGCCTCTGATGACAATAAGCCCCACTAAACAAACAACATGTGGAACCCGGGATGGGATGGAAATGCTTTCCGTGTGTATTGATAGCACTGGCCACTGATTATCTTGAGGAGATCTCAAGCTCCCCAGGGCCTCCCCGGGGTAGGACTCTCCTATCCTTGTGTTTCCCTTCCTTAGCCAATATACCCTCCCACCTCCCAACAACCGTTCCCTTTCCACTCGTTTTCTCAATGGCTTTTGCTGTCACAGAGAGGAAAGAAATAACAGTGTTGGAAACCAAAGCCCAGCACTGTACCAACATTAACAGAAAGAGAAAAAGAGTCCAAATTTCGATCAGAGCCTCAAATCCAACCAAGCCAAATATGCAATTAGGCAGGCAGGTGCCGGTTGGGCAGACACTGATGTAGACTGATTTCTACTACTTCATTAATTTGACTTGCGTACCCTGGGCAATTTGGTCATACCCTCACAGCACATTTCTTAGCCAGAAATGGATCCCCGAAGATTACAGATGTTATGAGGGAAAGGCCGTTCAGACATGAGGTCTTTGATCCTTGCAGGCAGGTGGGAAAGCTCACAGATGTGCACGGTGCTTCCCAGTCCATCTGCATTGTAGCGATGACACAGAACGTTTTATGCAAGGGGTTGGATGCAGACCGGAGAATCCTCTTTCTTCTTTAACCTAAACGTGGCATTCGGGCACAGAGCACGGTCAACCTTTATATCTACCCACTGGTCTTTATTGCTGTCTTTTGAATCAAAAAGGATGATCCTTGCTACTATCATTCATTTGAAAAGCGTCATTGGAATCTTTCAATCATATGCATACACCAAATATTTACTAAGTTCCTCCTTCATTAGTGTTGTAGTGGATGTTAGGGATGTAAAAATGAAAAAGGCTTGGCCACTGTCCTTGCAGAACTCCAGGGCTACAGGGAAAGACTGGCATGTGAATGGACGATTATATCCACTATAGTCATAATAGTATGTGTAAATAATTGGCATAAGAATCCTGAAGAGCACTGAACAGGGAGCGACTAACTGGGAGGGTTAGGACAGCGTTATAAGAACAAGTGATACTAGAGTGCGTTTCTAAAAGATACCTAAGAATTTGCAACTTGGAATGGGGAGTTGCTGTGGTGGGGAGGGTCTGGGAGTACGTGGAGCCATTGTTGTTCTCAGCATTGTGCCAGATGAACTCATTATGCCAGATGAACTCATTATGCCAGTACCACTCCAATATGCACCCCCTGACCTTCCCGAGAGCCGGCTCCTCCAGGCCGGGAAAGAAGGGCTGGAGCTGTGGGGCGGGAGGAGGCACCGGTGAGGTTCATTACCTAAAGGTCATTCGAAGAAGAGGAACATGATGTGACTTCTCTTTGGAAGCCCATCTTCTCCTGAGCGGCCAAAATGCCACCATTTAAGAAGACACTCGCAGAGTTTTACTCTTTAATTTCTCTGCTCATTAAGCCTTCACTTCTGAGGTGTGAAAATGACTCCAGGCTGGTAATAAACTGCTGGAGAAGTCATTATTTTAAAAAGGATCTTGCTCCCAAAGGGGCTGGAGGGCTACAAGCGTGCAAGCTCCGCTTCTCTGTAGGACAATGATTGTCCAAATGTTTCAGTTATCATAAGAATAAAAAAGGGCTGTCTAGTTACCGCAAGAAAAGATGAAGCACAAAGTACCCAGACCTACTCAATCATCCCTCTAGTCTATTTTGGGGGGTGGGGAGAAGGCGCATTTCAATGGGGGAAAATGATAGTATTGTTAGCCTGTGCCTTATAATGCAAAGACAACTGAAAGTGTCCTGAAAGGACCAAAGAAGACAGAAGTCACTTTCAGGAAGTTTCCTGATGTTAACGAAGGGCTCTGGAATGAGGTGGAGTAACAATAATGCTGCTAATAATAACAAAATGCTCTTGGAGTGGCAAACGTCCCTCGCCTTGACTTTCCAGAGAATTTAGTCCTGTGTAGACCCAACCTCTTCAGTTTTGCCTTTTCACACGTTCTCATTTTACCCCCACACTAGTAAGGGGTAGAAAAGTTCCTCTTGACTAACACAGAATCTCCCCTTATGCACAGGGGATCTGCTCCAAGCCCCCCGGCGACCCCTGAAACTTCACATAGTTCCCAACCCTATATATACTATGTTTTTTGCTATTCATACATACATATAAGGTTTAATTTATAAATTAGGTTCAGTAAGAGATTAACAGCAACAACTAATAATAAACTAGAACATGATAACACTATGCTGTCATAAAAGTTATGTGAATGTGGTCTCTCTCTCTCTCAAAATATTATATTGTACTCACCCTTGTGATGATGTGAAATGATAAAAGGCCTAGTGATGAGATGAAGTGGGAGGAATGACGTAGACATTGTGATGTACTATTAGGCTACCATTGCCCATATTGTCAGAAGGGGGATCATCTGTTTTAGACCCAGGAACCTAGAACTTCGGAAAGTGAAAGCACAGATAAATGCAGGCCATTGTATTTTCCTAGGGCAGCAAGTCCCAGACTTTTGGGACATCAACTTTCTGGGTCTTTTCCCTCCCTCCCTCCCCCCCAACCCCCTCCTGCCTCCCTCCCTCCTTTGCTCCCTCCCTCCCTTCCTTCCTTCCTTCCTTCCTTCCTTCCTTCCTTCCTTCCTTCTTCCGGTTGTTTGTTCAGGGCTTATGGTTGTATTTCTCCCCTTAATACTATAATGAAGAATGCAATCTCTGCATTTCTCTCCAAGTAAAAGTAAATTAAGACAATTTGATTTTGAGAAATTTTCGAGCCTGCAGTAGAACCCAGTGAGGTAATCAGACGGCTCCTGTGTTGTTGCCTGAGTGGGATTGTGGGAGGCATACAGGGAAAAATGACTGACTGAATGTGGATAAAATGTTATTCTAAGGATTCTGCTTTTCATCCAGCATTTTTAAAGTCTTTGAGCAATCAGCCCCCTCTGCTTGGGCCAATTAAGGAGCATGATTAGAGGGAAATTGAAGCTGCCGGCTGGAGATACAGGGATAATGTTTCTCTTCAGGAGGCAATCTCTTCTCTGGGGAAGAGAGTTCACTCAGTCACCTCACCTCTGACCTGGAGCCTCTGATGGGGAGAAGGAATAGTAAAACCCCTGTGGCCTACGCAAGCCTTTGGCTTTTCTCCTGAGGTTACGAATTATTCCCTCCTCAGCAATTTGGTCACATGTCCTCACTGCAGCATCACCCGGGGACTTGGCCTTCACTTCTAAAGACTCATTCTCAGGTTTCCTTCTGCCACCAGGTACATGGCCCTGTACAAACACATGGCAGATGTTCCTCAAGACATAAACTGAATAACTGCCCTTTTGCTAAATGCTCTCTGGCTCTCTGGTCCAAATAGCAATCACAAGTTATAGTTCACCTCTTCTCCCACCCTTTATATTATCTGGCCAACGTCCACATGATCGGTTACCCTTCAGGCTTTTGACAATTCTGCATCAGCTGGGAACTAATGAGGAGACTGAATTTTACTCACCAAAACAGAGCACAAAGGAAAGAGGAGAGAGAGAGAGAACACATGGTGAATTTAACTGGAGTGATGTGGTAGAATGCTCTCCTATTGTCTCATCTTGATGAATGAGGCTAGTCCAGGAAGTTTGGCAAATAGAATCCCTATATCTTGTTGGAACAGCACGAAGAGCTTTGCCCTTTCAACCCATGCCAGAACACTATCATTACCTCCAGCACCAACTTCACCATCACCTCCACCATCTCGTTCATTTCCACTTTCACACTCAATGCCCTGATGATCGCTTCACCCATCTCCTCCATTTCCACTCTCACACTCAGTGCCCTGACGATCACCTCCACCTCCACCATCTCCTCCATTTCCACTCTCACACTCAGTGCCCTGACAATCGCCTCCACCTCCACCATCTCCTCCATTTCCACCTTCACACTCAGTGCCCTGACGATCGCCTCCACCTCCACCATCTCCTCCATTTTCACCCTCACACTCAGTGCCCTGATGATCGCCTCCACCATCTCCTCCATTTCCACCTTCACACTCAGGGCCCTGATGATTGCCTCCACCTCCACCATCTCCTCCATTTCCACCTTCACACTCAATGCCTGATGATCGCCTCCACCATCTCCTCCATTTCCACCCTCACACTCAGTGCCCTGACGATCGCCTCCACCTCCACCTTCCTCACCACCGCGCTACCACTACTGCTACCACTTCCAGCCCTACCACCTTCACTTCCATCACCACTAGCATTGTGCCTTCAGTCATTTAAGATCAGTAAATGAGCAACAGTGGCATCTTCCTTATATTTGAATAAGGTAGTGATCAGTCTGCCTTCCCTCTTGTTCCTTTTCTTTTGGGAGCTCCAACTGATCATTTAAAAAAATTTTTTTTTATTTTTAAAGATTTTATTTATTTATTTGACAGAGATAGAGACAGCCAGCGAGGGAGGGAACACAAGCACGGGGAGTGGGAGAGGAAGAAGTAGGCTCCCAGCAGAGCATGGAGCCTGATGTGGGGCTCGATCCCAGAACACCGGGTTCACGCCCTGAGCTGAAGGCAGACGCTTAACCGCTGTGCCACCCAGGCGCCCCTGATCATTTATTTTTAATTTAAAATTTTTATTTACTTAATTTAAAAAATGCAACTTTCATTTTATTTAAAACTTAGATATTAGCACTGAAAATTCTCAAAATAAACCATATCCCTTTTATACAAATGGTAGCAGACTGCAACATTTAGTTCTAATTCTTCCTTAGCACAATGACTTGGCTATCATTCCAAAAGAGTACATCATTCTTCTTTTATATTTGTTTGAAATTAAATTTTAGCTCTTACTTATATTAGTTCTTTCCCTTTATGTTATTTGGGTTTATTTTGATGTTTTCATTCTAATTTCTTTTGAAGGCTGTGTAGTTCATTGATTTTCAATCTTTCTATTTTTCTAATGTGAATAATTATGGCAATAAATTTCTATGCATTCTATTAGCTTCATTCCAGGTCACAGTGTTTACATTATTTTGTGATTTTTCAGTTCAAAATATTTTAAAGCTTCCATTATGCTTTATTCTTTGACCTATTTAAAAGTATGTTTCCTGACTGCCTGACAGGGATTTATCAAGCTATCTCTCTGTTATTGATTTCTAGCTCAATTGCATTGTTGTCAGAGAATGTATTCTGTAGCTTTCTGTAATTGTCCTTTTGCTCTATGTCTCAGTATATGATTATTTAAAAATCTAGTAGATGAGGCACTGTTAAAATGCTTTCTCTTAATGGCAGGTCTTGTCAAGAACATAATGCTCTGTATATTTTAAATGGTTTCTTTTCCTCTTTTCCTCTGGTAGCGGAGGGGATTTTTCTCCAATACTCACTATGAGAACTGGGTACAGTTGGTGGAAGTAAAACTCACAAAAGTGTCAGTGCACCTCCTCCTCTCCCACCACCACACCTCTGCAAATACTGAGCCCCATGGAGTCTTTAATTCTCAGACTTGACTGCTGAGCACCCAGCAATTTGTCAATTACAGTTTAGGTTTTGCTACCCCAGTACTGGTTTCTGTAAAGGTTTTTGCTCCTTTAAGTGGTGGTTCTTTGTATCTGTCTGTCTCTCCAATTCTGGAGGCATCAGTTTGCTTCTGTGACCTCAATTCTCTGATGGATCTAAGAAGGGTTGTTGACTCTCAGCTTGTTTAGCTATGTGTGCGTGTGTGTGCGTGTGTGTGTGTGTGTGTGTGATGGGAATCGTGACTTCCAAGCTTCTTACGTGCTGATTTTGAAACACTTTTCTTCAAATGCTGTCGTTTTTTAAAATTGAAGTATAACTGACATACAGTGTCCTGTTAGTTTCAGGTGTATATCATAGTGATTTGATATTTTTATACATTATGAAATAATCCCCATGATACATCTAGTGACCATCAGTCACTATACAAAGTTATTACAGTATTATTGACAATATCTCCAATGCAGTACATTATAACCCCTGACTTATTTATTTTGTTAACTGGAAATTTGTACCTCTTAGTTGCCTTCACTTCTGTTGCCTGTTTCCACCAAGGCCTCCTTTTTCTGTGAACCAACAGTGTGTTTCCTGTATCTATGGGTATTTCTGCTTTGTTTTCCAGATTCCACATGTAAATGAAGTCATAGGTTATTTGTCTTTCTCGATCTGACTTATTTCACTTAGCGTCATACCCCCTAGGTTCATCCATGTTATTGAAACTGAGAAGATTTCAATCATTTTATGGCTGAGTAATATTCTAGCGTACGTATATACTACATCTTTACCCATTCATCTATGGATGGACACTTGGGTTGCTTCCATAGCTTGACTTTTGTAAATAATGCTGCAATAAACATAGGGGTACATATATCTCTTTTGAATTGGTGGTTTTCATTTTCTTCAGATAAATACCCAGAAGTGAAATTACTGTATCATGTGGTCTTTAATTTTTTAATTTTTTGAGGAAACGCCATACTATTTTCCATCGGGGCTGCACCAATTTACATTCCCACCAACAGTGCAGAAGGGTTCCCTTTTCTCCACATCCTTGCCAACACTTGTCGTTTTTTGTCTTTTTGATACTAGCTAATCTGACAGGCGTGAGGTGGTATCTCATTGTGGTTTTGATTTGCTTTTCCCTGATGATTAGTGATTTTGAGCATATTTTCCGTGTGCCTGTTGGCCATCTGTATGTCTTCTTTGGAAAATATCTATTTAAATCAGCAGCCCGTTTTTTAATCAGATTCTTTGTTTTTATTTATTTATTTATTTATTAAAAAAAAATTTTTTTTTTTAAGATTTTATTTATTTATTCGACAGAGATAGAGACAGCCAGCGAGAGAGGGAACACAAGCAGGGGGAGTGGGAGAGGAAGAAGCAGGCTCACAGTGGAGGAGCCCGATGTGGGGCTCAATCCCATAACGCCGGGATCACGCCCTGAGCCGAAGGCAGACGCCCAACCGCTGTGCCACCCAGGCGCTCCTGTTTTTAAAGATTTTATTCACTTATTTGAGAGAGAGAAAGAGACATGAGCAGGGGGAGGGGCAGAGAGAGAAGCAGACTCCCCGCTGAGCAAGAAGCCCCATGGTTCAGGGCTGGATCCTAGGACCCCGGGATCATGACCTGAGTTGAAAGCAGATGCTTAACCAACTGAGCCACCCAGGTGCCTGTTTTATTTATTCATATTTGTTATTGAGTTGTGTGAGTTCTTTATATATTTTGGATATCAACTCTTTATTGGATATATGATTTACAAATATCTTCTCCGATTCAATTGGTTGCCTTTTTATTTTGTTAATGGTTTCGTTCACTATGTAAAACCTTCTTAGCTTGATATAATCCCATGTCTATTTTAGCTTTTGTTGCTCTTACCTGAGGAGATTGGTCCAAAAAAAATATTGCTAAGACTGACGTCAAAGTGCTTATTGCTGATGTTTGCTTCTAGGAGTTTTATGTTTCCAGTGTTGCATCCAAGTCTTTAATTCATTTTGAATTTACTTTTGTTATCTGGTGTGAGATAGTGGCCCAGTTTTATTCTTTTGCATGTAGCTGTCTGGTGTTCTCAGCACCATCTATTAAAGAGACTGTCTTTTCCTAATGTATATTTATGCCTTTTTTTGTCATAGACTTGTTGACCATATGTGTGTGGGTTTATCAGGGGTCTCTATACCTATTCCATTGATTTATGTGTCCATTTTTATGCCAGTACCATACTATTTTAATTATTATAGCTTTATAGTATAGTCTGGAATCAGTGAGCATGATAACACCAGCTTTGTTCTCCTTTCTGTAGCTATTGCTTCAGCTATTCGGGGTCTTTTATGGTTCCATACAAATTTTAGTATTCTTTGTTCTAGTTCTGTGAAAAATGCCATTGGTATTTTGATGGGGATTGCATTGAATCTGTAGATTGCTTTACATAGTCTGGACATTATAACAATATTAATTCTTTCAGTCCATGAGCATGGTATATCTTTCCATTTATTTGTATCTTCAGGTTTTTTTTCAACAATGTTTTATAGTACCGGGACTATAGGTGAAAGACCTCAGAGTACAGGTCTTTCACCTCCTCAGCTAAATGTATTCCTAGATATTTTATTAATGCTGTCATTTTTAAAAGCAGATACTTTAACTTTTGTTGTGGGGATGAAACATTTTTTCTTTTACCCTTCTAGGTTCTTTGGTTGGTCTCATAATTATATTAACATAAGAGATATTAACAAGAGAAAACGAATTTAATTACATACAGGGGCCTCTCAAACACAATGAGATGCAAGGACAAGCTGTGAAATTGAGGCTTATATGCCATTTTTAGTTAAGGAATGGATTAGAGGCCTGGGACTTCAGTGGGGAGAGAGTGATTCACAGGATGATAAGAAAAGGAGATAGTTGTTTGGTAATTAGACATTCGTTCTGCCAGACACATAGGTCATTTAGATAAAAAATCATCTCTTGGTAATAGCTCTCTTTCTGAGCCATGTGCTTTATCTAAATTGTTTTAGGCAGTTTAAGGGAGAGGCATAAGTGTTTCTTGAGTCTGATGGGTCTTGATTGACTTTAGCCCAAAATAGTCCACATTTAAAAGTGACACATTTTAGGGATACTTGTTCTGAACCCCTTCGTTTTCATTGTCCTTAAATAGTAAGTCTAGTGGTTTTCCAACATAATTCCAATGGGTTTGTTTCTGAAGTTCTTAAGGATCTGTTTCTATTTCTTGTTGTTGTCTGTTGGTTCTCATTCCTACTACCTTTTCCCCTCATGTCACTGAAACTGTTCTGTGCCACCCATGGGCCTTGAGAATTATTTGTTTAGGTTCTCAGAGGCCCTGGATGAAGATACCTTCCTCCAGAGTTGATTTCGGTTTGCGTTTTCAGGTATCTGAAGAAAATAGAGCCAGACTTGATATTTTTGGGCCACCCTGACCACGACCATTTGAGCAATTTCTACCAGACTGTCAAAACTTGGCTTACCTCTAGTTAAAAAATGAGTTTGTTTTTCTCTCCCAGGTCACCATTTTATCCTCCCCTCCCCCACCTCTTGTCAGGATGTGGGAGATTTATTTCTAAGGAGCCTCTATCCTGAGAGGGTGGCACTTTGATATCCTGGCTGGCTGGGTGTGTGTGTGTGTGTGTGCGCGCGTGCGTGCACGCACACACGCACAAGCACAGCCAAAGGGGCATTGTTCTATAGTACTGTCCACCTTGGTTAAGATTTGGGTTTTCAGTTTGTCCTTTTTACCTAGAAAAGCCATCAAAACTTTAGCTTAGTGTTACAGTGATTTCCTCTTGATTGTCAAATGCCCCCAGGGGCAAAGCAGCATGGAATCCCAACTTACTCTTCTGAGTTCTCAACTTTTTCTCTATTTTAAGCCCGGTAATAACTCCTTTCAGTTCTTTGATACTTTTTTTTAGAACAACTATTTTGAATTCATGCCATTTGTGTCTCTCCATTTCTTTGGGGTCGGTTACTGGAAGTTTACTGTGTGCCTTTAGTAGTGTCATGTTGCCCTGATTTTTCTTGATCCCTAGAGCTTTGCAAAGGTATCTCTTCATTTGAAGCAGCAGTCACCTCTTCTAGACCTTATGGACTGACTTCAGTAAGAAGGACCTACACTTCTGGGTGAGCAGGGACACACTGAAGCATGTTGTGACCCCAAGTTTAGGGGTGCAGGGCATCAAGTGCAGGGGCATAAGGTGGCTCCAGGTGGGAGGGGTGTGATTTCTCATCAGTTCAGGCCACTGGGGCTCACAATACCAACAACTGTGTGGTTCTTGGCAAGACTTGCAGGGGTTCTGCAGTGGCTGCAGGGGTTTTTGGGGTCCTCAACAGCATGTCTGGATCCAGGGGCTAGGGATCAATGCAGGCAGCAGTGGTGGGCAGAGTGGGTAGAGTGGGTATGCATATGTTCTGTTGCAGGGGTCCAGCTGCAGATACGCATCGTGGTGAGGGATAAAGCTGGCAGTAGGGGACCAGGCCAACTGTGGGCTTCCTTGCAGCTGTGGGGGTCCTGGCTGTCAGCATGAACTCATGTTGTTTTAGGTTCTCACCAAAGGCAAATGTGGCCATGGAAGCTGGTGATGGGGAGTCAGTGGGCAGCATGCAGGTGCACAGCTGCGGGGGCTAGGTGGAGTGAGCCCAGGGGTGCTGGCTAGTGACAAGAGTCAGGGTTGGATCTATCTGGGCCCACGAACAGCTGTGGGGGCCCTGGCTCTGCGTGCAGCCCCGTGGCTGCTGGGGCTAGCCAGGAGTAGGCAAACGGCAGTAGAATCAGCTGCCAGTTTCTAGGTTGGTGCCTTGCATGCCTGCTGCCGCAGATGCGGGGCTGACTGCTCTTGTGGGAATTCGGAGCTCCACGGAGAGGGGAGGGAAGGGGGTGGGAAGAGACTCGAGCAGCAGGTTTTGGGGAACATGACAACATGTGGGGAGAAAACCTCAGCAGTGAAGTCTGCAGGGGTTCCAGGACGACGGTGCTGGCTGTTGGTGTCTTCATGGGAGAAAGCTGTTGGGATCCTTTTCACACCTGGGGCCCATGACCGGTCCTCAGTGAAAGCTGGGCTTACCTGCAATATGGACAAGAGCTGTGACACCCTCGGCAGTAAAGCCTGTCAGGGTCTCATGGACAGCAGGTGACTGGGAACTGCGTTGGCTCCCACTGCTTGGCTGATCTGTACCCCTGCCCTTCTGTCTTCTTCCTAGCTTTCTCCAGATGCTTCAGCCCTTCTCCATCTCTGGGTGGGATGAAACTGAAGCAGGTTCTTTTGTGAAGTGCCCTGAAAGGTTGGGGTAAGTGGCTGCTCACCCCACTTTCCCTTTACTGGTGAGGGAAACTCTTGACCTGAGGCGTTCCCTGTTGGTGCTGAGCAGGACTGGCCTGGGGGACGGACTGATGTAGGCAAAATGAAATTTTTCTTTCTACCCTTTTTGTGTGGTATTTTCAGCTATTTAGTTTTACTGTGTTGTGGAAGCTTCTTCACTGGACTCCTGAGCTCTCCCAGGGCTATTTTTAGTCAAGGATAGCTGTCTAATTGTTGATTCTGTTGGTGGACGGAGGCTGGGGTCACCTACTCCACCATCTTGGTGATGTCACTGTCTCAGTTCTTTGATACTTTAAAGAAAATACTAAAGAAAAATGCATCCAGTATTTTATTTGTTTTCCACTGGACAATGAATGACCTAGTGTCATTACTAGAAGCAGATGTCTCCTATATGTTTTCAAGTTGTCCTTGATTGCTTTTTTGTTCAAAGATGTGTCAATACATCTTTTCTACCAATCCAAAAAGCCCATTTGCAAAACCATTTAGCCTCAGAATTGTTGGCAGCAAAGTCAGAGCCTGCTTAGTCTCTACTGGTTTATTCAGAGGCACACAGGGAAGCAGCGTGCATACAGCCCCTGCAGTCTGACCCGTTTGGCTGGTTTTGATCCTGACAGAGGGTAGGGGGAGAGGTCTTGTGATCCTGATCTCGGTTGGCTAGTCCAGCTAGAGGTATGGTTCTGTAGGCATAGGATTGCAAATGACTCCTTCACACACCTAAATCATTCTTTCTACCCTCAGATTTTACTGTACTAAGGATTTTTCTATTCTCTCTCTTTCTCTCTCATCTTTCTATTCTTGGGTCACTATTGACATTCCAGGTCTCTACCTCTTTCTCAGATCTAAATTGTCTCTTGTGAGATGTCAATTCTTTTTTTATTTTTCAGACATCTCCTAATTTATTACTCCTCTTTGAACCACATTAGGAGTCTGGAAGGTCTGGATCCAAGATAAAGCCTTTCTACTTTCCAGGCTAAATCTCTTTGCTGAGTCACAAACCATGACATTTATTGAATGCTTGCTATCTGTGCTGTTTTACTCATTATCTTGCTGAAATGTTACTCACGTCATACACGATTATTTGGAAGACAAATATTATATGCGAAAGATTTGTCTTACAGATTTCAGACATTTATCATTTTCTTGTTTTTGTTTGTTTATATTCCTTCTCTCTTAGTTTCAGTTTGGACCCTTGGGGATCATTTGATCTAAAAGTTTTCTTTTTAAAGATGAATAAACTGAGAGTCAAAGGGTTTAATATTTGCAGGTCATACGGGTAACTCGTAACAGAGTTAGGTTTAGACTTACAGAGTTGACAATAGTACAGAGAATTTCCTTCCACCTTTAGCCCAAATTCCCTTACTGTTAATATTGTCTTGTAATCATATTCCAGCGATCAAAAGTAAGAAGTTAGTGTTGGTACAATAGTATTAGCTAAGCTACAAATTTTATTCTGATTTCACCAGTTTTTGCTCTGATTTCTTCCTTCTGTTCCAGGACCCAATCCAGAATGTCTTGTTGCATTTAGTTTCCTGTCTCTTTAGTCTCCTCTAGTTTTTGACAGTCCTGTTTTGCCTTATCTTTTGCTACCAAGACATTTTTGAATACTTCTGGTCAGGTATTTTGCACAATGTCTTTTGATTTGGGTTTGTCTGATCTGTTCTCATGACTGATTGAGATTATTTTGGGGGAGATACTTTTCCTGTTTCTCCATAATCTTTTGTCCCCTAATTTTAGCATCTGTTGGTTGTTTCCTTTATATTTTATCTTTTATAAAGCAAATCTCTCTGGCAAGAGAGAATGGTATCAAATTTTCACATTCTGCCTGAGGGACCAAAGTGACAATATGGAGTGGTTTATGTTGAAATCAGATGAAAGAGTTGATATGAGTTTGAACTGATGTAGAAAGGTGGTGTATTGGAGTAGGGTATAACCTAGAAATATGGATCAGAAGTGTAAATGAAACCCAGATGCAAATAGTATCCAGACTTAAGACCAGGCTGTCATATGAAGAAAACTTGGACGAGACACATAAGCTAAAACCATGCAAAATGATAAAGACTAACTACTCAATTTGAAGATATGGGTGGAAGGTGAAATGTCAGACAGAGAAGCGACTACAGCTACCTAAAGCACTATGAAAGGTGTGCAGGAGGAAAGGGGTTTACCAGGGAGGATGATTATATAAGGGTTTTGGTGGAGGGGCATTTTCACCAATCAAAATAAGATTCTGTAATAATGGAGAAACACTCAATTTAAGCACATATTATAATTACTCGTGGAGGATATTTTACCATATCCATTAAGGGGTGCATAATTGGAGCCCAGTTGCCATTGTTCTTATTTTGCTTTGCTGGTATTGGTCACATCCATCATTTCTTCCCCTCTCTTTTCTCTCCATAATCTCAGAGAGGGGCTTAAGTGGGGTCATGAACAAAATGACCCGAAGAGGACAGCACGGAGTAATTCCCCTCCTTTGCCTCCTTTTCTGGATCAGGAATCCTTTGATGGGAGAAGTAGATTGTTACGGGATTTCTCATGCTCCCTAGCTTCCTTTCTCCACTTTTGCTGACAGAATGAAGTTTTGAACACTCCCTGTCATCTGTTGGGGAAGTGCCTTGCAAGGTCTAAGAGAATTATGGAAGGGCCAGAAGAAGGAAAAAAAGAACAAGGGGGAATCAGGAGGTCAAGAAGCAGGAAGTACAATCCTGCCCAGTCTAGATCTTTGGGACAGGAGAATGTCAGGGTGCAGGGTGTACAACTACCTGGAGCAGCCCTATGGCCTATTTCTCAGGATCCCAAGCAATGGGGTGGAGGGCAGATGGCCAGTTGAGACGATGTTAGTTGTACGGACTGGGGATACTTAAAAGACTTTTGCTCTTCATCTTCATGTTGATGATGTTAATCTGGAGATTTTAAGTTTGATGGCGGAGAGAAGGCCCGCTTTGGGATGAGTACCCATGTCTCAGAATCTTCTATTTTTTCCATACTGCTTCTAAGTTTGAAAATGCACCCTCTCCTGAGAAGGGCAAGATAGCCAATATAAAGCACTTTGAATCAATCCGCTTATTAAGGACAAACAAAGCAGTTACTTTTGAAGCACTTAAGGCTTGGAGCTAGTTTTCTATTGCTGATGTAATAAATTACCACAAATTAGCTGCTTTGTATGACAGAAATTTATTATCTTACAGTGCCTTTAGCTCAGGAGTCAGAAATGGCTCTTGCAGGTTCTAAAATCAAGATGTCTGCAGGGCTGAGTTCCTTACTGGAGGCTCTGGGGAAGAATTTGCTTCCAGGCCCACATGGGATGTTGGCAGAATCCAATTCCTAGCGGTTATAGGACTGAAGTCCTCATTTCCTTGCTGGTTGTTGGTTAGCTTTTAGAGGCTGCTTGCTTTCCTTGGCTCATGGCCCCCTCCATCATTAAAGCCGCAATGGCGGGTCAAGTCCTTTGCATATTTCAGTCTCCTGACTTCCACTCCTGTCTCATCTTTCTTGCTTCCCTTTGTCATATCTCTGACTCACTCCAGCTGGACAAATTTCTTTAGCTTAGACCGGGCCTGCGTGAATAATCCAGGATAGGCTCCCTGTTTTAAGGTTTGCAACAATTACATCCACAAAGCCCCCTTGCCATGTAATACGCTGTACCCCCAGGTCCTGGGATGTAAGGCATGAACGTTTTGCGGGGTGGGCAGGTGGAGGGGCGTTGTTTGCTGTACCATAAGTTCAAACAACACACGAGAAAGGTTATGAAAGGGGTTGGGGAGAGAGGCAGGCCAAGTCCTGGAGTTTGCCTGTAATAAAGCCAAGGGACTGTCGGAGGACACCACAGTGCTGGGCAGGAATGACAGGGGAGCACGGGAGGCACGGGTCCCCTGTGTGGGTGGCAGATAAGAATTTAAAGGAGAATGTCAGCTGGACGCAGAGATCGTGGAGGACAATATTGCCTTCTTAAATTTAACTGGACTGACTTTGCTGAGGAAAGCTAGTGGGAGACGGGGTGGGCTGATCCCTGGAGCACCCGACTTCTTGGAGGACCATGTGGATGTCTGTCTAGACCCCGGCCTCTTGGGCATGTGGGCCAGCAGCGGAGGACAAAGCAGAACTCAGAGAATCCTGGAGGAGGTGACCTGCTGAATCCAAGGCACAGCTCTCTCCATCTGTCTGCTCTGCTGGCAGTTCTGTGACAGCTCTTTGCGCCCTTTGACTCCGACTGTCAATGGCACTGGCCTGATGGTATGGCTTCTGAGAAGCTCTCACACTCCCTGACATGCATCCTGACTCCCTTCCCTGCTTTCCACTTTCTTCTAAAGGGAACTCTGGCTCAGCCTGTCAGCGGAGCTGGGATGTCCAGTTTAGACACGTGTTATACAGGACCCGTCACGTGCACCGTCCCCAGTCTCTTTACCCCAGCTGTTGCTAGGGCAGCCAGCTTCACACAGGCGCCACCAAAGATCCCCTTGCTTCCCTTCTACCTCAGGATCGTGCGACACCACCGGGGGGCTGCTGCAGAAAGTAATTGGCAGCATACACACCTTAGACGTGAGTAAAAGTTAATATTCCATGGAACAATCTTTGACGAGCTGGAAATGGGAGCTTGTGATGAATCTCCCCACTTCTTTCTCTGAGGTGGATGTTTCTGAAGTGTATTCTATACCCGTTCCTCACAGGGTCCTAGTGGAAGTGGCTTCCCACAGGAGTGACCAGCTCGATGACATACCCTCACACTGGCTCTTATCCCTTCCTAATTTTATGCTCTCTGCTCTCTGACTACTGTTCCCTAGAATCACTTCCCAGAATAAATTACCTGTGTGCGCGCTCTGCCTCAGGTTCTGCTAAGACATGTGCCAACGATATGACCTGGCAAAGCTGAGGAAAATCTTTGTCAGAATCAAAAAATTCAGTAAGACCAAACTCAGTCTCTTTTTATAATACCTACCCATGAATCATAGGCCACGGCTAGGAAGCAAACAGCCCGGAGCATCTCCCACCGCTGGCTCTCGGGGAGATATATGGCTCTGTAAAGCCCTTTTAACTGCAGGCCAAGTTGTAGATGGCTTGCTTGTGTAAACAAAAGAGGCAGAGAAGCATAGAGGTGGCATTGTACTAGGATTATAAACAGTTTATATGGATATCATGAGGAAACAAAACAGAAAGCCTATGATATATCAATTAGTCAAATGAATTGATTGCTGTATTTTAGGCCTGTCCTTTGTAAGGAATTGGGAGGGGACAGAAGAATAGAGGTAGAGTCCTCATAAATCTTTTATCTAAAAATGTACAGTAGAAGCTTAGGTATTGAATAATCTTGGTGATGCTTGAAAGGCCAGACACTGTGAGGTTGGAATGAAAGCAAACACCCTAGAAAAGAGGAATACTTGGCTGTGAGTAAAATACATAGTTTAAAAGAGCTGACTCCACTTCTTTCCTACCTGTGAGACCTTGCTCCCAGTGACTTAACATATTTGAACCATAATTTTCCTGTCTGGAATTTGGGGATACTCAAAATTTTTTTCTGATATGTCGTAAGAATCAAATGACGCTATGTATAGAAGCCAAAATTAACATAAAACCAACATTTGATGAGAGCCCATTTTGCACCAGGACTGCCCTGGACAATAGGGAATAGAGAGATAAGTGTGATACGGCCCTTGCCTCTGAGGAACTCCCACGGTATGAAGACAGAGACAGGTGCATGTGTGAATATATAGAAGGCAATGCCATTCAGAGAGGGAAGGAAAATCCGAGGCATCCAGAAGAGAAGCAATCAATTTTTCTGGGTGTGGGAAATGAGAAGTTGACATCTATGCTAGAAGCTGCGTAGCTTTCTTAATGCATAGAAAGAAATGGAATATGTGGGGGGAGGCAAGGGCGTTCCAAGGAGACTGATGAGCAGAACTCAAGTCATCTGTGTGCAAGTTAGAACGAAGAAATGGTAAGTTTGCTTTGGGACTTATTAAATGGCAAGTTCCCACTGAGCCTCCACAATGTTAGTATTCAGTACATAGTTGGAATTAGGATGCAGAGACTCAGGTGAGGGCATGGAACTGGACATAAGGATTTGGAAGGGATTTGCGTGTCCATCGTTGTTACGACGCGAGTGGGAAACTGCTCAAAGAAGACTAGTATTGAGTAGAAACAATAATTGGCTCAAGGACAGAAATCCGTGGAATTCCAATATTCAGTGGGTGAGGACAGGGAGATGGAACGAGAGGTTATACTAGAAATTTTCCCCGAGACGAGAAAACATAGATATGGAAACGACATGTTAGGTACTAGATTACCAGACAGAAATGTAAAAGTAGGTGTCTGAGGACGTTTTGCTCGCTCTCATGTCAACAAGGAGAATATGAAAGAATCTGTAGAAATTGGGAGAAGAATTTATAATGAGGACTTCTTTGACGAAAGTCTATTCCGGGATTCCTATTGTTTCTCACTCAGGTCTGTTGGGAAGAGCCTAAGAGAAGATCTTTTGGAGAACTTGGTATGCAAATCTTGTATTTGGAGTCCAGGGTCAATCGCCTGGCATCCAGCACATGCCTTAGGAATCATAACGTGGGGGAGGGGCCAGCTGAACCGGCCTGTGGTAGCAGCACAGTGAGAAATAATTGCATTTTCTTCTAATGGTGTGTCCAAGGTACATGATCCTAGGGACCTCATGATAAGATGTTCACATGGTGTCATTTAAAAAGTTGTCTCGACCAGAAGACCGAGAGAGTTCTAGTTGGAGGCTTTGGTAGGGGGTCCTGCAAAACACTCACTAATTTGCTCATGAGAGAAAGAGTCGGCTTTACATTCCTGTCAAGTCTGGAGACAACAGAACGTCCTTAAGACAGTACTAGGCAGGGCAGAGCCTCCTCATTTCTCTTCCCTTCTTTTGTCATTCTATCCCCAATTAAACTGCGGGAAGTTTAAAAATAGCAATTAGGAGGAGGTGACAAAGAAAGAGAGAGAAAGTGAACCTCACCTTCTTTCTTGAAAACAGTCGATCTGCTTTCAATCCTGTGCTATTTGGGGAGTGGAGGTGGGGGGAAGGGAAAGGGATTGTTATACCTTTGAATGAAGATCGAAATGCCTATTAACTTATTTAACTTGGAATTTCTAAGTTCCAAATTGAGACTCTATGACTTAAATCATTCTTCTGTTTTATTGGTTTCCCAAGAGTGACTGTCTTTTATTTATTTATTTATTTATTTATTTATTTATTTATTTATTTATTTAACACAGATAGAGACAGCCAGCGAGAGAGGGAACACAAGCAGGGGGAGTGGGAGAGGAAGAAGCAGGCTCATAGCGGAGGAGCCTGATGTGGGGCTCGATCCCATAACGCCGGGATCACGCCCTGAGCTGAAGGCAGACGCTTAACCGCTGTGCCACCCAGGCGACCCCCCCCCTTTTTTTTTTAATAAATCCAGGGACTTGGGAAAGAGATCTCCCAATAAAAAGGTATAAATAAATAGCATAGTACCAAAATTCAGTTTGCAGTTTGAATAGATCCCACAAGTTATGTTTTTTTTCAAGGCTTGATTTGAAGAGGATTCAGACAAAGAAAGAGAATAAAAAGGCAGGGAAGTCGATAAGATTAGAGTGGTAGAAATCGGGGGGGGGCAACTATCAAAGATAGGTCTGATGCAGGAGACAGTTATATTCAGCCTAGCAATGAAGACAATCCAGATAAACTGTAAAATTATACTGTTTTTTTTTTAATCCATCTGCGATCTGAGGATTTAAAGAAACCTAAATGAACTAAATCCAGAAAGAGATGAGCCCTTTCTAAGAGGAAAGAGTCTCACAAATGCTTTACATGCTGGAGACATAGTGGCAAAGGACATACCCCCCCCCCCATAAAAAGGGTAATGAGAAGCCAGTCTCTTAATGAATGTTTCATGACTGCATATGGACTGGCATGATGGGCCAGAATTTTGAAGAGTCTCAGTCACAAACCGATTCTGCACACACCCACCAACTCTTTTCCATGGACTTTCTCCACATCACCGTACCACACCTGGGTAGTGTGCCAAAAGTTGGGGAGTGGGGGAGCAGGGCAGAAGAACTGAGAGAGATTTACCCCTGGGTGCAAAAGGTCTTTTCTAAGAGTAAGGCAGGGACCAGCAGGACATAAGTGCAGGATGTGACAGAAATGCCTTTAAGTTTCACTGGAGCTTTACTAAGTACAGTTTAGTGGCCCAGTAAAGGCCAGGGATGGGCTTGCAGAACAGCTAGCCCTTCCAAGGCACAGAGAGCCAGCATCAGAACTGGAAAGCAAGGAAAACTCTCCGGTGACCCAAAAATCTGACATCTAGGCAATAAAGGAGTGGAATATCCCACAATTCGAAAAGATAGTACCTGGAGAGATGTCCAGATCGTGACCGGTACATGGATCCCAACAGACCTGCAGGGAGTCTGCTTCTCCCTCTCCTCCCCACTTGTGCTCGCTCTCATTATCTCTCTCTAATAAATAAATAAAATCTTTAAAAATAAATAAAATCTCCAACAGACCTGATCCTGCCTTCACAATATTTCAAACAATTGGTAATGTGACTATAACTAAAATTGTAAAAAAGCCCAGATCCAGCTCAGTACCTCACTCTATCCACAAACCACCTGGTCCAGGAAGAGGGATGGCTTTTTCTGGGGATTAATATTATTTCTTTAGTATCTATCGCTCTTTTATACATGATGTCCTGTAAGCAATAAAAATTACAAAACATGAGAAGAGGCAAGAATATGTGAAGTCTTATAGGAAGAGGCAAATGAAGACCCAGACAGTCCAGATAAGGGCTTTAAATGAATCATTATAAATATATTCAGGATTTTGACAGAAAAATGAAAAGTATAAAAAAGAACTACATGAAAGTATCAGAAATGAGGAGTTTATATTGGAGATAAAGACTTCATTCAATGGCTCCATTAGCAGTCTGGGTACCGTGGGAGAAAGTATCCGTGGATTGGAATATTGGTTAATGTAATTATCCAAACCAAGAATCAACGAGAAAAAGACAATAGGAAAAACCACGCAGAGTGCCTGAGACCTTTGAAACAATCCCCAAAGCTCAAGAACATATGTAATCAGAATCTCAGAAGTAGAGGAGGGAGAGAGACCAGGGTGGAAGAAATATGTGAATAGATAATGGTCTGGAAGTTTTCAAAGGTGATGAAAGACATCAATTCACAGTTCCTAAGAGCTCAGCAACCCCAAGAATGATAAACAGAAAGAAAATAATACTTAAATATCTCATAATCAAATTGATAAACACTAAATATAAAAATTAAGTCTTGGGGCGCCTGGGTGGCACAGCGGTCAAGCATCTGCCTTCGGCTCAGGGCGTGATCCCGGCATTATGGGATCGAGCCCCACATCAGGCTCCTCCGCTATGAGCCTGCTTCTTCCTCTCCCACTCCCCCTGCTTGTGTTCCCTCTCTTGCTGGCTGTCTCTATCTCTGTCAAATAAATAAATAAAATCTTTAAAAAAAAAAAGAGTTTGGGGGCGCCTGGGTGGCACAGCGGTTAAGCATCTGCCTTCGGCTCAGGGCGTGATCCCGGCATTCTGGGATCGAGCCCCACATCAGGCTCCTCCGCTATGAGCTTGCTTCTTCCTCTCCCACTCCCCCTGCGTGTGTTCCCTCTCTCGCTGACTGTCTCTATCTCTGTCGAATAAATAAATAAAATCTTAAAAAAAAAATTAAGTCTTAAAAGCAGCTGGATAAAAAAGACTCATGGGATGTGGGACAATAATAAGAATTATGACTGAATTCTTATCAGAAATAATGAAGGGCGAAGCTTATCAGAAATAATGAGGGGAGAAGACAATGGGTACATTTTTAAAGCGCTGAAAGATTTAACAAGATAAAACAAAAATCGTCAACCTTAGATTCTAGATACAGGAAGATTATCTGTGCTTTTTTTCAGAAAGAATAGAGCAGAAATAATTCCTCTTCAGAAGACCTGAACTATGAAAATGAGAGAGGATATTCTTTTTTTTTTTTTTAAAGATGTTTATTTATTTATTCGACAGAGATAGAGACAGCCAGCGAGAGAGGGTACACAAGCAGGGGGAGTGGGAGAGGAAGAAGCAGGCTCATAGCGGAGGAGCCTGATGTGGGGCTCGATCCCATAGCCGGGATCATGCCCTGAGCCGAAGGCAGACGCTTAACTACGCTGTGCCACCCAGGCGCCCCTAGAGAGGATATTCTTATACCAGATAGAAGTCTGGTTTTTCAGAAAGGAATGCAGAGCACCATAAAGGGTAAAACTGTGAGTAAATATAAGAGATCTTTATATTTTCTTTAAACTTCTCTAATGGGCCATTGGCTGTCAACATAACAATTTTAGCATTGTTGGCTGAGCGTGAAGAATTTCCCAGTTGTCTGGTGGATCCTGTGGGACCAGGGATAAGAGTTTGGTTTGGGGGGTCTTGCAGGACCAAGGCCGGTGAGGCAGTTTGTGTGGCTGTAGTCGGGGAGAGAACCTGATATTGATTAAATGCAGGGAGATTGAGCAAAAAGCAAATATTTTGAGAATAGTGGGAATGAGTGTCTGACTATTAGAGTTATAAATATAGAAAGAGGAAAGGCCATAATAAACCCTTTGGTATTGGGTTAGGATGGGAGGTATTGGTGTGAGCTCATGGTTTTACATTTATCTATCTATCTATCTATCTATCTATCTATCTATCTATCTATGTATCTATCTATCATCTATCTATCTAACAATCAATATATAGATAAACATATAGATATGGAACTAGAAATAAATACAGATGTTGTGGGTATATACATAAATATATTTTCTAGTTTTGCCCATTGAGAGGACCTAGAATCAATGATATTCCAGGAACAATAAACATACCTAGATTTTGCTTTCTAAATACTATTATCCACTAAAAGAAACCATAACTTCTTGAAGAAATCGTTGATTCTTGGACTGGGTCAGGGAAAGTTCAAGGTAAATATGCAATATTTCATGCATCAGAAAGCAAGAAAATACTCTGAGAATGTTGGAAGATAAAACAGAAGCATATAAGAGCATGCTTATGTGAACTCCTGCTAGCCAAATCCGGCAATTTGAACATCACAATAAATAGTGATAGTAACAGGTTATGATCCATTGGATAAAATAAGAATCGGGTGTTTTTTTATATTAATATAAATTAATGAATTGATGGAAGAGAAAGGGAAGCTCTATCTTATGGTAGGATGACAACTAATAAATGTAGAAGTACTATAGGCATTAGAAAAATCAACACTTCAGTGCTATCATAATATGAAATTATTCAAACAAGAATCATCAGTAGATATTAAAATTGTGGGTAAAAGTTTGAATAGGAACTAGATATTTATGTACTGTTAAAGCATTTTCCCACAAGTTGCTTATTAATTAATAAGTACATTTACTTAGTAATTTACAGTGGAGTCTTTTTTAGCAGACTCCATTTTAATCAAGAGATATAAGTTAACATCACCAGTAATAGGACAAATAGAGATGGTATGCTTCCTGATATGTTTCATTTAGAAGCATACAGCATCATTTCTGAGGAAATGTCGAACAGAATAACTGAAGTTTATTCTACAAATATATAGGTTATTCTACAAATAAATAGGTTGTATGTAACAATGATTATTATTTTGAAAGAATCAGCCAAATGTGTTGCCTGCTTCCATCCTACCTCAATATGTAAATGGGAAGGTTTCAATGGGGCAAGACAGAAAGGGGGGCAGTTGGCCAGAGTAGGCAAAGCCTAGGGAAGACCCCTATTCTCCCCATATGTTTTGGACAACCATGAGGGACCTCGCTGTATGGTCCAGGAGCTCCTCCTTTAAGACAAAACCTTTATGAACGTTAAACCTCCTATTCTCACCTTAGCAGGAATTTCTTTAATCAGATAATTAAATTGCTTTCTTTTGAACAAACTGCAGAATCACAAACAGAGAATCTTTTTTTTTCCTTTTTAATCAAACTTTTTTTTTTTTTTTTTTTTTTGGGGGTGGTGGTGGTAGTTACTTGGAGCACATGGCATTTTGGAGAAAGAAAATATGTAATCAGAGAGTGGGGACACTTTGGGTAGCTGAAGGACAGTTGAAAGACATCTCCCTGTAATAGTGAGAAGCATGTAGGGAAAAGTTGAAGATTAGGAGTAGAGAAGGATCAACTGAAAATTTTGTTTTCTCCCCCCCCCTTTTTTTTGTGGACTCAGCTACCTGTCTTTATGCTCTGGAAAGTCACCCAAATGGTCATTGACCTATGGAAAGAAGGTAATCGCCAATCCCTTGAACAGAACTAATGGCCGATCAAGACAATTTCCAAGGGAATAGTAACTGTTGAGTTTGTAGCAGTCACCCATCCGATCAGAGTACTAGAGAAAATCATCCTTGTGGGGGTAGGGGGGTTCTTTCTTGCCCTATCAGATATATATGGTTGGAAAAGTCATCTGGGTCCCAGAAAGATTTACAAAAAACCACAGATTCTGTCGTTCTACTGCCTCAGAAATCCATGTCCTCATGCTTTCTGATCACCTTAAGGCCAGCCCCAGAGAGGAATACTGCTTCAGAATGGGATCAGGCACTTTGGAATTTCAGATAAGTAAAAAGCAAAACAAAGCAAAAAATCTTGTTCTATGGTCACTTAATAATGCTTCCTATGAGTAGCCAAGAAGAAAGACAAGATTGTTTTCATCAAAGACTGGCAGAGAGAGAGAGAAAAAAAATGTTTAGAATATTTTGCTGTGTCCATCTAGCTTTTAATCTTAATATCTTCTCAGATTCCTGGAGAGAGGGTGTGTATGAGGACGGCTGTGTGCAGCTGCCTACAGATCCATCTTCTTGTTCAGTGGGGCCCCAAAGGGCGGAATACAGGTGCGTAGTTACAGGTTGAGTTCCAGCAACTCAATTGGCTAAGTGACAATGTCATCAATGTCCTTGTGCTGAAGATTCATGCCAGGATGCTGAGGGTTGGGGAATAAAATTAAGCATCATTTGGGGGTTATTTAGGATGAATAGCAGATCCCAGTATGCCTGGGACTCTCCTGGTTTTAAACCCCATGTCTCAGCCCCAGGCAAACCTAGATGTCTGGTCACCCACCTAGTGGGTCCACCTCAGTGATTCGTGAAGCTTTTCTCAAACCCTAAAACCCCTTTGTTCTGATGCTTGTATATGTACGTCCGGTGTTGCCTTCATGAACTCTGGGCTTGGTAGAACAGAAACAATCATTGTGTCCCTAGCTTGGTCAAGAGGGCAGAGTGTTGGATTAAGAACTGGTGATTTCACCAATAAGCAACTCTGTGACCTTGAGAAAAAAATCTTTTCTCTCTGAGTCTTTTTATTTCCCAGAGTGAAGGAACTCATATGGAGGTTTTATAAGATTCTTTCCAACTCTACCCTACCATGGCTTTTTTCTATGAATTTAAATAGTCTCATGTGAGTCTTAGGAAGATGCTTTTGCATACCAATTCTCTGCTTATCTGTGTGTACGTGGAGGGGGAGTGGGTGTAGGAAGGGAGGTGGGGAAGGCAAGTAGGTAGAACAAAAATAGGGTATAGAAAGGACAACAACAACAACAACAAAAATAAGAGAAATTCTGAGCTTTTATTCCTAAGAAGTCAGAGGACACATTATAAATCTATTCACTTACCACTATAGAATTCCTTGTAGGGGCATAACAAGGTCTCTCCTTTCCACACCTAAGCCCACAGAGGAGAAGTTTGCTCAAGGTTACACATTACATTTGTGGCTAAGGCAAGAAGCAGAGGTTATGTCTCCTAGACTCTCCTGTTTTTCTGCCGGGCTGCCCTGCATATGAAGTGCCCCTAATTAGAGCAACTGCTCTTTCTTCTTTCATTTTGAACCAAAGTGGGTAGCAGTATGTCGGATAAAAAGCAAACACAGTAGATGGGGAATAATTTTCAGGCTTGAGCTCTTCTCCCAACTCATTGTCCAACCCTTGGCATTGTTGACATTTTCGGATACGGGTTAAATACAGCAAGGGGAAGTCAATGCTACCCCTTAAAAATTAATTGATCAAGTACTAGGTCATTTCAGAGTAATGTGCCGTGAAATTATGTTATTCTCCAGAAGAATTTCCATAAAGTTTAACATGCCATGACACATTCTTTTTCCATTGGAGTTAGTTTTTTAAAAAAGTACATAAAAAGAGTCTTTGGAGTCCAGGGATGTGAGTGAGCCTTGCTGCAGACAAAGCAGGACGTGGGTGGCAAGACTTTCATCGCGGCAGATGCTGCCGGATCGCTGTTAAAGGAGACCCCATTACCATGGCATGTCCCCTAAAAGCACAGCCCGGCTGGTATCTGCAGAGGCAAGCGAGGAAGAAGTCATTAGTCTTGGTGCTTTTTTACTGTTATTCACACTGGGATAATGAGATTATTGGAATATTTTTTTTCCTAATGAGAATGAGACAGAATACCTTGGTCTCTAAATGATTTAGTCACAGGGGGAACACATTACTCTTCCCTTGATTGCTGTCAAATGCTGGAAAATTGGAATATTATACTGATATTTATCGTGATGGGCAATATTTTTCCTGCCTTCTCAGTGTCAAATGAGATGGCAAAAATATTTGTCTGAAAAGCAGACTCCTTTACAAGGTTTATAGAAAGGAAGACAGATGAAGATGTAGGATAAGGAACCAGGGGTGGAGGTTAGAAGGAGGATAATTGGAGGATGGTTTTTTGCTATTTCTTCTCCTTCCCCCCACCAGTAGAGCTATCCCCTTGCTTTAATTTCCTACCGTCTTCTCTTCTAGTAAGCTCACCAGTGCTTGGGGCTAATTAGACATTGTTTAGATTCAGAATAGAAGGTTAATTTCAAGGGGAAATGAGTTTGTGCTGGTCTGGAGGTCATTAGTGGCAGCTAGTTAATTTGTGTTGCTTGGGTAGAAATAACATCCCCGGGATGGAGAATTCCTTGCAGAGGGAAGGAAGGTTTTTGTGTGGCTTCTAAGAACCTTTCACCTGAGACTTGTCAGCCTCGGGTTTATGCGGCCGGTACAGACTAATTGGGCGACCTGATGAACTGAGGTCTGACCCAGATCACAGGTGGCTTTGCAGCCAAGCTGGACAAAGAAATCCTGAGTTCTAACTCCTGCTCCAAACTTGTTCTCCAAGAAGGTCCGAAGCCTTGGAAAAACGAAAAATATTAAGTGAAACATTGCCGTCATCATTATGTGTTGGTTTTCAGAAGGGAGATGTCACCGTTATTTCTACATTATAATCGGGAAAGGTTAGTGTTCTCAATGTAACAGGTGGAAAGAGCTTGCAGCCTAAGCACTGGCCCTTGATTTGTAGAAATTCGTTAGACTCGTTCTGGGATCCTGTTATAAATACAGAAAGTCAGGCTCACCCACTGTGGTTCTGATTCAGTGAGCTCAGCGGAGGGCCTACTCACCTGCTTTCTGACAGGCTCCCAGAAGATCTTGCTGCAGCCCTGGACATAAACTGGAGCTCTTACAGGAAACGGAGATGTTCTGAACGCTTATGACAGTGGAGGGGGCGGCCAGAAAGACATGTTGAAGGCCTTATGTAAGTAAGTGAGATGCGTGGCTGTGCATGTGTCTGCCATTAGGATTGTATCTTCTTACCACGAATCCCTGGAAACGAGAAATTCCTTAGTGCCAGGCAAGAGGGTGTTCGTGTAGCATAGATGACACTCGGATTCTAGCTCCTCCATGAAATTTCCCGCAAACCTCCCCCCGGCCCAGAATCTCTCTTCCTCTGAAGCTAATGTACACTTCCAAATTAAACTTGGCAATGTCCAACTCGTAGTATTGGTCTCTGTATCTATGATTTCGTCCCAACGGGACTGTATGCAATTTGAAGTGAGAAATCATCTATTTGGTTCATCCTTGAATCTCATCCCTGGGGATTTCCAGAGAGCCTTCCTGTAATCTATTTGTACTGAATTAATTAAGTGGACAAAACTGGGCCACACAGAGAGACCACCGCATGCCGTGAATGGCCCTCCATGGCACCCTGTCGTGTACCCTTTCTGTCTCTTGCTCCTTCTTTGTTTTGCTATTCGGATGTTCTCCCCTCCCCCCATCATCTCACGTTCCCAGATAATGGCTTGCCTTTTTCCTCTTTTATCTCCTTCTCTTCCTCGCTCAGTGTCGCCGACAGGAACGTTACTCAGCCCATTGCTGGGTCAGTGCTCCCTACTAGCTGCTGGGGACCATGGTGAGGGTTGGGATTCTAGCATCATCTTGCATCAGAATGCATGCAGATCATTTCCTGGGTGGTGAGGGATAGTGTATTCTAGTCACGCTTAGCTAGCTTCAAGCTGGCTTGCGTCTCACCCCCAGTAAAACCACTTATTTATAACATATCAATGTATCGACAAGGTGGGAGAGCAAGGCTGTCCTAAGGTGAGCTGCACATTCCAAAGCGGTGAGCACTAATTGTTCTAGTGATTGTGTATTTATTGGCGACGACGTAATTACTCTCTTGGGGGTCACGCATTCCCCTCCAGGTTGCTATGTCATTGTGCTCTTGGGATCAGGCCAGGGCAGAGTGTGGTCACTGACACTCCAACTCCCAGAGCCATCAGCCGGAACCTTCCAGAGAAGGTGGTGGGTCCTGTTCCCTGAGGGATGCGGGGTGGTGGGCGGAGCGGCTTGGATTCTGACCTGCTGTGGAATTGGTTTTCTTGGTTTTCTTGAAGTGGTGCAAACTACCACGTGGGTCGAACGTGTGACCCCAGTGACCCCACTGGGAAATGGGCACAGCAGACGCGTCGGAGTCCGGTCCTGGGAAATCAGTACCGGGGCTCTGCATTCAGAGGTGTTTGGCAAGAACCTATTTCATGGCCCTGTGTTTTGTAAGCACCTGACACCCCACAGTTGCATGGGTAGTGATGAACCCCTGGACGAAATTGCAGGGAAATGTTTAAAGCAGACTCACTTGACTTCTGCACGTCCAGCCACAGGAAATACATACCAGGCCCTGTTGCTGATTGGGAAGCAGTTATTTCCTGGCAGAGTGACTGAGATCGTCTTCAGGGACCCACCTCCACCCTCGGAATCAGGGAAGATGAGACACCTGCGGCTGGTCGGCCACAGCCACCCCCTGGGGCCTCCAACTCGGCAATGGCTAGGTCTGCGATTTTTCCAGCGGAAGCGTGCTTGCAAGGATGGGCACAAAACCGGCAACCCAGGGGGCTCCTGCAGCCGTGGTGGGCGCCGGCCAGCTGGCCCCCGGCCGGGAGAGATCAGGGCCCTGCCGCAGACCTGGGCTGGGGCTCCGGTGAGTTCAGTGTGCACTCTGGTCTTCCATGGCTGGCAGCTGTCTTTGGAAGAGGGAAGAGCTGATGCAGGGAGATGGCTGACTGTGGGAGAAATGGGTTTCCAGCAAAGTGTTTCATCCCGTGTTTTTCTCTGTTTCCGTATACATTTTTAAAGCAGATTTATTGCTAGCAAAAGTGCTGGCTGGACAAAGCTCTCTCATGCTGTGCGTTTGCTTTTTCTTCTCTTTAATATTTTTAAACCTCTCTAGGTGTTTCTCCCTCTGACACAGACTGGCAGAGAAACCTAGCCGTCTGGATTCCCAGTTCACTGCTGGAAAGGCTTCGCTGCTTGCTGGCTGCCCTGCCTGGCCAGCTCCAGGCCTGCAGGCCCCTCGCAGCGGGGCATGCAGCACCAGATGGAGAGAGGGAAGGCCGACCCAGCGAGAATCCTCTCGAAGAGAAGCAAACTGCCCTGGGAGGAGAAAGATGGTGCTGGACCAGTTGGACAAAAGCCCAGCTCTGAGTTACTCCCCCCATTCGGGGGAGAATAAAATCACAAATGAGAACACTAGGGGGCCAAGAACCAGCTGGAGACAAAGGGGTGTTAGCTTCGGGGTGGGGGCTGTGAGACAAGGAAGGCTCTGACGAGATGTTCAAAAGTCTGGCCTGCCGTGGACAGCTGCCACCTGAGCTCCAGGCCCGGATCATTGTCACAAGTCCAGCAAGCCGGGCCGTCTGCCTCAGCCCAGGCCCCAGGAAGACTGACAGACAAGGAAAGGCCTCAAGTCTCCTCTCGCCTCCCCCATCTTTTAGCTTTTCTTGTTCACCCTTGGTGATTTAGTGGGGTGAGCCAAGATCCCTCCCCCTAGGCAACTGGCAGCAGAAGGAGGAGGAGGAGGAGAAGGAGGAAGAGCAGGAGGAGAAGGAGGAAGGGAAGGAGGAGGGGAAGGGGAAGGAAGAGGGGGAGGGGGACAAAGAGGGGGAGGGGAGAGAGGTAGGGCAGGGGAAAAAGGAGGAGGAGAAAAGGAGAGAAGAAAAAAGAAGCAGGGGAAAGAGGAGGGGGGAGAGAGGAGGGGGAGAATAAGGGAGGGGAAGGAGGGGGAAGGAGGAGGAGGGAAAGGGGGAAATAGGGAGAGGAGAGGGGAGGAAGAACAGGTTTTGAGATTCTGTGAGTTTCAGAGAAGAGGCTGCTTCTCATCCTCTCCACCCCTGGGACACTGTGTCTCAGCAAAAAGCGGAAATGGTCTTTCTGGAGGGTTTCAACTCTCCAAATTTCAAAACAGCAAACAGAAATGGAAACCAACGGCAGGAGGATGGCTTCAGTCTTGCTGTCCCTATCCTGTGGGGCAGGCCACTGCTCCTTCCCGTTCTGGATCAGAAAATCATCCCTGCTTGTGTTCTGCCTGAACTTTTCATCCTGGAACATCAGACAGCTTCTCCCCGCTGCCTATTACTGCACAACTCCGAAGATTAAAGACTTCTTCCTCCCCCAATCCAGCTCAGAAACAAAAGCGACATGAAGTGACATTTAGTCATTTCTTTGCATTAACTGATGATTATCTCTTGAGCTGACTTGCGGTTTTCCAAGGGATTTTCCTACCTGGGTAAAGATGGGACTAAGGCCTCGTGTGTGGAGGACAGAGGTTAGGTTCTTTTAAGGGTATTATGCAACACACACACACACACACACACACACACACATACATATACAGATATATATATGTTCAAAATTGATATATACACATACACATATATGCTTATACCTATGTTTAAATGAGATTTATACAATATTTAAAATATCTGTATAATGCTTTATAGTTTAGAGTATTTCCATATCTAGTGTCACATTTGGTGAGATTCATATGACAACCTTGAAGGATATGTAACAATAGAGTCCTAATTTTACAGGGGAAATTAAAGTTCAGAGAGGTTGCGACTTGTGTAAAGTCACACAGCTCCTGAGAGGCATAACTGGAATTCAAACCTAATTTTCTTTTTCAACGTAAGATTTTATGTTCTTTCCTTTATATGATTCTGCCTTGTAGGTAAGGTGAAACAATGCTCATAAAAAGGGTTCCTTCATCTTTACCAGGGTAGGTGCTTGACACCATTTCATCTAATTTAGTCCTTAAAATAGTTGTTTAAAATAGAAATTAGTATTCTTCGGTATATAAGTGATAGAGCCAGGATTTGAACCAAGAACTGGAAGATTCTAGAGCCATGCTCTTCCCATGACTCTGGAGATTGGACAAGGTGACATCCTGCCGGTTGGCAGGGGGCAGAGTAGTCCAACGGTAAGGCATGAGTTCCCGTTGGAACTTTGGATCATATCTATTATTAGCTTTGGGAATTTGGGCAAGATCCTTAGTCACCTGGAGCCTCAGTTTCCTCAGGCATTGTGGGATTAACAATATCTGTCCCACTGTGTGCTCTCAGGATTAAATGAGATCAAGTAGGCCTCTAGCATTGTGTCTGCGACACAGCAGGTCCTCAACCGATGATCCCTACAAAGCTTCTGTCTATACTCTGTCTATATGGCTGATTTGGCTATGATTCCCTAGTCCTCCCTTAGACCAAATAAACCCGCACATATCAAGAAATGTTGTCTCAGTAAGAATAGGACATGAAGATCCAGAAGAGGGTTTCTGACACTGAAACTAAGCCTCTAAGGCACAAAAAGCAAATCCTGGACCAGAGAGGTCCTGAGGTTTGCTACTGTTGGCTCTTCCTTCTCCACTTACCCAACTGTCCGTGTGAGTGAGTAAGGGACAACACAGAGATACAAGCACATAGAAACCTCCAGTATTGCTCTCTGTTCTAACCAACCCTACGGAGGCCGTGTCAGCCATGCCCACGCCCTCCGCCCCATGCCCGCTTGAGGGGGTCATTCTTCTTTGGCTTTACCTTCCTGAAAGAAACAAAAAGAGATAAGTAGCTTAGGTTATATATTAGGACAGGGAAAATTCTAGTATGAACCCTCCTCCCCTCCCAGTCTAGCACAATCCCACCTCCATCTTGGCTTTCTGCTCACTGACAGAGTCGTCACAACTTGTTAGCAGGGACGGAGCCAATGAGTTTATAAGGCCTACACCCCACCTGCTCTTTGTTGCAAATGCGATATCCCTTGGAAGCTTCAGAGTAGGAGGAGTTCTGTCCCTTTGTTACTTTGTATTTTAAATTAAATTCGGCCCTTTCTGTCTTAAAAAGAAAATAAAATACCAAATTTGCCCCCTAACTCTTTCTTTGACATATACAGACCCTACATTTCTAGGCTCTTAGTATTGGTGTTTTTCTTTTTTCTTTTTTTTTTTTCTCTCTCTCTCTTTCTGATGCATGTGACATTTTAATAATTCTAACACCAGGGGTGGAGAAATGAAAAAGGAAACAGCGTGACAAAATACTTCTGGGCCATTTTGGAATTAGTGATATTTTTCAGGAGTGATCAATTATATTACTTAACTGGAGAGCTCAGATTATAAAGAGAAATATAATTAGTGGCAAATGCAGTGAGATATATAAAGACAGATAGGCGGGCCAAGGCATGGGAGCTCATCAATTTTTCCTGGTTCCATCAGGAGGGCGGTTGTTTTAGTGCAAGACTCCATCCGAGTGTTTGGAAAGCAAACGCAAGCACACTCGCAGCCTTGCCAGTGCTCAAAGGAAAAAGCATCCACTGAAAATCAGAGGGTCTGCATCTGGTCGACCATTGATTACCACGCAATTCACTTACCCTGCCCTGTGTCTCAGTTTCCTCCTCTGTAGAAGAGGATTAATAATGCCTACCCTGCCTCCCTGGGAGCTGTTGTGGGGCTTAAATAAACCATATGGATGTGGACTTGCTTTGAAAATTAAAAACCCTATATACATGCAAAGAAGGATTAGGAATATTATCGCTATTTGAGCTGGATCTTGCAGAATAAGTAGGATTTGACTTTCTGGGAACAGATATGGGGGATATCAATTAAAGGATACAGAACAAGCAAGGCATCGAACCCATAATTAGTCTCCTGTAGCACGGAATATTGAAATAGAAGAGGGAAATATTATAACCAAAACGTGGGCTGGAGCAAGAACATGAAGGCTTAGGAGTTTGAGGGGTTTTTTTCCCCAAAGCAGGAGCAACTGCTGATAAGTTCTAGTGGGGAATTCTGTAACTTAGTCAGTTTTGCAGAAAGACGAAACAGAGCGTGTAGGGTAGAAGGGTTTGTCAGGAGGAAGTGGTTAGGACATTGTGGTAAGAAATAAGGGATGCCAACGCAGGGACGGGCACTGAATCTGAGAGAAGAGGCATCGCGGGAGAATTAGTGAGGCGGGATACACGGGGCTCATTGAAATGCCCAGGAAGAGCTGGGGAAAAGGGAAAGGAAAGCGGGAATCAGCTTCCTTCACGGATTCCAGTGTGAGTTCCTGGCAGGATGGCCATGCCGTTGACAGACATCTAGAATGCGGTTGAGGAGCACCTTGGGGCGGGGATGGGGAACGATAAATGTGATCCATCCCGCCAATGTTGATTGTAAAGTGTTGATTAGACCTACACCGAAAATGCCGCTTACGTGGTAAAAAATTGACAGGCTAGAGCTCAGGAGGGGTCAAGGCATTTGAAATCATTAGGACGGGGGGAAAGCCATTGGGGTTGAGAAACTCTATGAAGAAAACAGGAAGAGTCAAGGGGACAGAGGCAAGAGTTTCAGGAAGTTGACTGGAAGGCAAGGCGGATGTGTAAACTGAACTTCCTCCTTGAATTTTCTGCTTTCCTTCCAAAGCTTGTTACCTTTCTCTCAAGGACAGTGACAGGGAGGGGAGGCATTCCTGTCTCCTGTGAGGAGGCAACCAAGGGCCACAGACACAGTGAGAACGTTTGCTCAGACTGGTCATCACTGGCACGGCCCTTGAAGAGGCTCTGTCAGAGTCCACTAAAGCCACGTTTGGCCACTCTGTGGCCTCAGGGATTCTGGGAGGTTACTCCGCAGCTAATTAGGAATCACTCTTAAGGATCAATATCGTCTTTGGAGTCCCTGTATCCTTAGCCAAAACATTAGCTCTTCTCTGAGAATATGGACGGTCTGCACGGCTGCTTTGTTCACGGAAAGCTACATTCTACTTTCCTGGAATTTTTTCACACTAGCAGCTTGTAGATATGAAGGAGCCATCCGCTTGTAGCACTCCTCTCCCTGGAACCCAGGCTCGACACTGTCATAGGAGAAAGGAAATGAATCGGACCAACAGATTGGAAACTCCAGCCAGACAACTTTTCATTCCCTGGCTGAAAACTGCACCCCCGATTCGGAATGCCAAAAATGGCGTCTTGGCTTTGGTGTCTCCCTGTGCCTGGGTATGATTTTTACGGCTTTATTTATGTATGTGCATGTGTGCGGGTGTTTGTTTTTGAAATCTCCAACACACATTTTACAGGAAGAGTACTGGCATTTCAGAAGTCATTGATGTTTTGGGTTCTTGTATCCTAGAGATGTGGGTCATTGCCGAACAATCTGACATAAGCATTATCAGGCTTGCAAACCTGTTTTCAAGTGAGGTGCTCTAAAGCAATATTTATAGCAAAGTTATGACCTCGAGGCATCTCAATGTAATCCATTTTTAAATCTCATTTTTTCCCTCTGAATCCTTCAATCTAATTAGGCTCACATCAGTATATTATTACGGAGAGTAATCATTCCTTTCTTCTAATAACATTCATGGATAATTTTATTTCTCATTTCCAGCCTCCTACTCCTGTGGTGTAATTAGTGTCTTTGGCACCTCGTGATGCGCAGAATGAGTTGCAGCTGCTAATTGCTAATTGAAAAATTAGAAACTCAGTTAGAAAAAGGATCTAATTAAAATGAAATTAGATAAAATCCCTTCAAACCGGCTCCTGTCTCTCACTCTTTCTCCCTTTTCTTTTTCTTTTTCCTCCTTCTGCCTTCTTTTCCTACCACGGAACTATTAGCACTTGCAATATGTGTGTGATAATTGACAGCCAAATACCTTTTCAGAGAGTGCGATCCGGGGCCTTTAGAAGGGAGCTGGGGAGAGTTTATCATTGAACTCAACTTCAGAACTTGGACTTTCTCGCTATTCACGTTCTACCGATGAATAGGAGTTCCACCTTATACGTAAGATTTCCAGGGTCTCTGTAGAGGGTAAGTGTGTGGTCAGCCCCACATGCTTTTCTTGTGTGTTTGGAAGGGTCACTGCCAGCCTCATGCCTGTGAGCTCCAGGGAGCCCCTCACTTCCTGTTGCACATCTATCCTACCCTCTTCTCTACCGCGTTGTCCTACCCGATGAATGATTATCTAGTAAACGCTCAGCCCTGTGGGAGACACAGAGCGAACCACGTCTCTTCTGTCTCCAAAGTACTTACAGTCTGCCGAGAAGTCTAGACAGATAGACATAACAGAACATATCAACAGAACATATCATCAGATGCAAACTAGTGTATTAGACTTTATGTGATATTGAGTTCCACCCTTCAAATACTTTTTTTTTTTTTTAAGATTTTGTTTATTTATTCGACAGAGATAGAGACAGCCAGCGAGAGAGGGAACACAGGCAGGGGGAGTGGGAGAGGAAGAAGCAGGCTCATAGCGGAGGAGCCTGATGTGGGGCTCCATCCCATAACGCCGGGATCACGCCCTGAGCTGAAGGCAGACCCTTAACCGCTGTGCCACCCAGGCGCCCCACCCTTCAAATACTTTTGAGCACTTTCGTACAACATGCCAGGCACTGCACTAGAACCTCGACATGTAAAATATACACCACATAATTCCTACCCTTAAGGAGTTCATGTCTGAACACATGTAAAGCAGTGATTTACAATATCATGTGACCAAAGCAATAGTAGCAAATGTACGAGTTGTTGAATTAATGTAGAAATATGGGTGATGCATTCTGGTGGGCCAGGCAGAGAGGACATCAGAGAATATTTTACATAGAGGGAGTGACATCGCCATAGGATTTTGAAGGATAAGCAGGAGTCCATTAGGGGACAAGCATTTTAGACAAATGTGTCATTTCCAAAAACCAGACACATAAAATAAGATGATGACTTCTGGAACTGTAAGTAAGTTGGTATTTCTGAAGCCTAAATTGGGAGGTATAAGCAAGAGAAGAGACTGGGGATGTGGGTAGGTAGGGGTCAGATTACCAAGCATCTTCTGTGCCTTTAAAGTTTAAAGGAGAAATAGATTTGAATATTTGGGAGAAATTTTCTTGGACAATATCAGAATTAAATGATGGGAGGATCAAGAAAAGTCTACAGGAGGGGATTTTGTGAAATGGCAGGTACATTCTAGATTAAACCAAAAGATAGGAAAGACTTTGAATATCCAGTTTGACTATAACAGAGAGACTAGTTTAGGAATAGGTAGAGAAAAGTAAAGTGAGTTCAGATTACGGTTAAAAATCAGGCAAGGAAGAGACACCTGGTGGCTCAGTCCCATAAGCGAGTGCATCTGCCTTCAGCCTAGGTCAAGATCTCAGGGTCCTGGGATGGAGCCCCTTATTGGGGGGGGGGGTCCTTGCTCAGCAGGGAGCCAGCTTCTCCCTCTGCCTGCCACTCCCCCTGCTTGTGCACTCTCCAGCTCTCTCTCTGACACATAAATACATAAAATCTTTTTAAAAAATCAGGCAAGGAAGTTTCTTTTAAAAAAACAATAAAGATAAGCACTCTCAACCGCATATTTTCCTTTGTAGATATCAGGAGACTCCCCTTTAAGATGTGGACACTAAGAGTCGGAAAGGAAAGCTTAACGTAATTTATCCAAGATCGCACAGCTAATTTGTGACTCAGAAGAACGCGACTCTAGCGGGTCTGATTCCAGAAGCCATTCTCTCCACCCTCCACCAGCTCCCCACCTCAGGCCCTGCCTCCTCCCAGCGCCCGCCCCACCGCCTTCTGCCCAGCGCGCATTCTGAAGGAGGCGCCCTGTGCTCGGCCCAGCTCTGCATAGCCGGCCGCTGCACCTGTCCTCAGACCCCCGCAGACACAGAGTGCATCCTGGCGTTTCTTGACTTGCGGGTCCTTCTTGTTCAGCCAGAGAGGCGGTCACTGCCGATTGATCTGCGAGCTGGCACTTAGAGGAAGCCATTCTGTCTTTTAAGAATTCGCAGTCAACAAAAAGCAAAGAGATAAATGAGAAAGGGTGGTGAGCTAATGGGCCAAGGGAGTACTTCCCCGCACATGCAGCGGAAGGAGAGAGCCGGAAACCGCTAATACCAGGAATTCACTCGCCCATAATTTAATGTGTCTGAAAAGCTTCTATGCGAGTCATCTATTTTCTGCTTTAGGAATACTGCCCAAACAACTCTGAAAACAGAGGTCTACATGTTCTGTTCCTCATAACTTACTTTGATCCCAGAAGATAATGGAATGGCAATTTAAGATAAGCCTTGCCTTAAGAAGTCCCTTTTGATAGCTAGCGTATTTTTCATGCTGCAGGTCAGCTAACTTACCTCTAGTTTATCAGGACGGAACTTGATACTTTTTTTAACCCACCTACATCTTCTAGAATAATTAAAGAGCTCTGGTTTTTCCATGACTTAGCCCGCTAAACAGAGTTCAGGTAAATGCGTGCAAAAGATGGAGAGGGGTGTTAGTGTGTGAGCTTTGGCGCGGACCACTCGGATTCATATCCGAACTCTTCCACGTAATCGTGCGAGCTGATAAATCTCTCCATGGTGATGACGATGGCAAAAATCACAGTATTTATTAGGGTTTGGGGACACTCCAATGAAATAATACATTACGTGTTTAGTCCATGTTTGACACACACCCGTTACTGAGACAAGAGAGTAGGAAGAAAAAAAGAAAGGCAAGAAAAGAACGGACGGAAGTGATGGCTGGTCCTATTTATAGCACTCAGCTCTGTGCGGGCCAGAGACTAAGCCCTCCGTGCTCCTGGCTCGCTCCGAGAACGGATGTCGGGATAGCACCAATTCTTTGCCTGATTTGCTGCCTGTCCGTTTTCGTCATCCCAACTACATTGGCCCCATGCTCTCTTGGTGGAATGAGATGTTCTAAAGCATATCGACAAAGGAAATGACCCACTGACCATCTCCTGTTCGCCACTTCTGGAAGGACACTGAACAAGGAAGAAAACTGGGTTCTGAACTGGACGAGAGAGTCTGCTTGAGTTCATCTTCGGAGGGGACCCCAGGGGAGCTACTTCTGCTGGATCCGACACAGATGCTGGCGCTCCTCTGCTTCTCCATGCTTGCTGCTCTCGGGGCTCTCCTCTCACAGGGTCCCCCAGGGCTCTCCTGTAAACTTCCGGTGAAGCTTGAAGCTTTCGGCCTCCTCCTTTTGGGGGCGGGGCCTGATCACTACCTGGAGAAGATGTAAATAAGAACTACGGGAAAGTTAAGTGAAATGACCACTTCCTGGACGAGAAGGCTACAGGAGGATTGCCCGTCTATGCCAATTTACTGAGAGGCATGTTTTAAAAACAAGCTTTTACAGATGTTCAAGGGAACATTTATGGATTATAAATTATAACACCCTTAAAATTCGGTGGCGGTCAGCTCAAGTCTCAGGAAATACACAGAGTTACTTGCCTCTGCTAAACTATTCCCTTGTACATCACCTTTTTCCATTTTCCTCTTACATAAAGCATCACTGCTCGTCAACACAAAAATAATGTAGCCAAGCATTTCTCCCACTTCGACCTAAACTGTCTTGCTCCTCAAATAGGCATCTGGGGAATTCTCCACCCTCTTGGACTCCGCGTTTTAAAGGGGAGAATGAGAAGATGTACATCAAGAAAGACAGTATGTGAGGCACATCCGTATTCAAAGCATGATTCTGGTGGACAGGTCAGTTCTTCGGGGGTTCAGCACACTTCCCCCTCAACACACCCTGCGAAATAGAGCCAAGATGGCAAAGCTATTGCTATTCTGCTTCCTCACGAAGGGATTTTCAAAGAAAGGTGACTTTGAAGGACTCAAGGTGAAAGTCACTGTCAGCTGGCAGAGCTGGCTGTTTGCAGAGAAGGAATTCACTAGAGGATAGAAGAAGGGCTGGGGGCTTTAAGTTCTTGCTATGGCTAAGCTCCCCATTTCAGAGAAGCAGGTCGTCCTGCTAATTATCTGTCATGTCACCCTGGCTCTCCATAGAAACAGATAATTTCCTTCTCTGGGTTTTTCAAATCCATTTAGAGTCGCAAAAGACCCTTCCCACCCTGTCTTTCAGAGATTCTAGGAACAAGAGTAAAGGTTGTGACCACTGGAGCAATTTTCTTCAAGGTCTTCTGAGTATGTTAATATTTTCACAGGAAGACAAAGGCGCTAACTCAGTCACCACAATACCTTTAAGTGAATAGATGCTGTTTTATGGTTTCTAGCTACCTGGGGGAGGGGGATGCAAATAATAGTAAGGGCAAATTTACTCAAGGGGAATAATAGAGTGTATTATGAGACCCAGGTACATGTCACACGTAGAACTTGGACAGTCTGGCCCAAGGGTGCCAGCATCAAATCTTCAATAATCTAGATGTTATTACGTGCATACATCTCGAATCACCATATCCCATAATGTGAAAATGATAAAAGGGAAATCAGAGTAAAAGGAAATGCAGAGGGATGTCCCCAAGGGAGGCTTGGCTGCTAAGAGACCTAATAAGACTGGTAAATTCACTGAAGTCTAGAGACTCACCCTCAGCTTTGTAGGTTGAGGTTCACATTTGTCAGTTTCCTAGAGTTCAATGGGGAGACGGGTACTCAGCAGTGATAGTAATGTAAGAATGTTCAATGCAAGTGCACCCATCGGGCGTCCTTCATCATGCTAGGAGATGGCAGAATCCAGGGCCGAGGAGGGAATGAGCCCTTGGTGAGTTGATCTGGTACTATTTCTCTTTGTAGCTTCAGCATCCAGCCCAGGACCTTGTCCTTAATTTTGCTGGATAGCAAATGACCACTCAGTGACAGAGTGATTGGCCGGCTGGTTGGGTAAGTGAGTGAGTAGATGGGGGCAGATGGGTGGAGAGATTTAAAAAAACTGGTAGAAGAGAAAGAGTGAGGGACAGGAACATGGCAGTCGTCCCAGCTGATATTTATTGGACAGCACTATGTGCCCAGCACTGTGCTAAGTGCTTTCACTTGCTCTAATCCCCAAACCCTCACAACCACCCCAGGATGATAGGGAGACTACATTTGCCATTTTATACAGGAAGAAAATGAGGTTTAGAGGAAGATAGTTGGCTCAAGGATACCCCAAGACTAAGTGGTGGAGTCAGAGTAGCTTCACAAGAGACTAAAGCATAAAATAATCTTTCTCAGGGCAGGAGAACTAGAACATCTAAGTTAACACCACACTTGCATTCTCGGGCAAGCATGGTCTCTCTTGCTGGACAAGCTATGGAGGACGCCATCTGTAATTAGATGTGCTCTTGTGAAGGTTAGCCTCAGAAAGAGGAAACATCTATGTAGTTTAAATGTTTAATATTGCCTAGTGCCTCCCTCCATGTTTATAATAGGAGAATAACTACCAGTGACCCAACCTTCATTGAAGCCTTCAAAGCACTTTCTCCGCTGGACGGCGCTCCTATGGATGGCTCTGTTTCTCTACGTTCTTTGCTTCCATTGCTCTTCCTTTAAATTTACACTACCTTGGAAATCAGAGGTCCTTTCAGATAATTTTAGATATTTCTACTCTAGTATATATTGTGCGGAATGTGTCCTTATCAACAGCTATTCTTGTTTCTCTCATTTTTCAGTGGCTGCTGCACATTTCTGGGTCACCCAGCATTGGCGCTAAGTAGCTGGCGGGGCATGAGGAACGGAAGTGGCTTGCTCAGCTGGATGGAGCTGAGTCTCCTGATTCCAGCCTGGTGCTTTCCTGAGATATTACACCCACAGCTGAGTGAATAAATATCATTTCACACAATCTAATAGCCATCAAATTAAAGTTGTTTTTAATGAGATATGTCATGTTTTTTTAAATGCTTCATGAGTTCGGTGGAACATGGGATTTCTCAGCTCTTCAGGCTTTCTGTCTGCTTTCTCTGATCTTCCCCAGCCAGGGACCTGCCCCCAGCCTGTGGACTTCTGGTACTGGTTTATGGAATCTGAGTGGGTCTTTGTCTTGTGGTTTAAGACCTTTGGAAACCCAACCATGGATTGTATAAATGACTCCTCCTGTAAGGCAAGCAGACACCATGTGGACAGGTCTCTTAAATCCACGTACCTTTCCAATACATCTATTTTGACAACAAAATGTCAAGATTACTAGGTATTCTGGACACCTGTCAATCCCACAGTTAATCATAACATAAACTCTCCCTGATCTAGAAAGACTTTTCTGTATGCCCTTCCTAAATTTGCAGGACTCCGAAGGCAAATTGATGATACCAGAAGTTCTTCGGGAGATTGAGTATCTTCTGAGATTTTGTTTTTTCCTCAGTGAAGAAGCTTGACGAAGATATGACTACTATGGGGGATAACTGATGGGTCACTTTCTGCAAAAACCAAAGGGCTATTTACAAGGACTTTCTCCCTTTAAGGAGTAACAGCATTCATTTTTTTCCGTGACAAGTATTAACAAAAGAAGCCAGCCTCCTCTTGTGTGTAGGGACACCCACACACCCACACGCCCACTCCCACTTCACCCCCACCCCACATGCACCTCCAGTGGAAAGCCTGAAAACGAATCAGGCTGGCCTTACATAGCTAAATAGACCTCACCATTATTTTTCCCATATATTTTCTTCTGTTTCTGGGTAATGCATCCCATACGTTCTCCAAGTACTTCATTATCTGCCTATTTTCTGTTTGATTCACCCCCTTCCCTGGCTAGTAATTTCACTGGTATAGCTCGAAATTACTTTTAATAGTTTTTTTTTTAAACTCATTTTAAAATATCTCCCCTTCCCTAATCCCTTCATGCTACACTTGGCTTTCTCCTAAACTAATCTCTGTGGTAGCAAATTAAGGTCAATAAATATTAAATACACCACCAATCAAAGTTTATAATGAGAATCCTTCCATTTATTAGTTTTGTTTTAAATTAAGTGGAATGATCGATGGGAGGGATTCAGAGCACTGTGGATGACGGTCTAAATTCTCCCAGCCAAGAATCCGGCGGGCATCGCCAAATCCAGATGGTATAGCCTCAGACAGCTCTGTGTTAGCACGGTCTGAGGTATGGCCTTACAGTGAATAAACACTCCTCAACCTCTCTGTGGGTTCAGGATCCTAAGGTGCTCGGGACCCGAGGGCAAAAGTACCAAGTGGAGACTCACAGGCCTATATATTGAAAACTTCTAAATCAAGTTAATAAACTATTAAATATGTTCTAAGTGTCCACAGTGACGATTATATCTAAGTTCTAACCTGAACCCTGGTTGGCATTTACAATGCTTCAACCCTTCAGAATTCTGTTCTTGAACAAGGTAGCATAAGAGCATGGGAAGGCCTGGTCCCTGACATGTGGCCTTCCCTTTGTTTGCTTTCCACTGCTGGCTCTGATTTGCGCTGCCAAGGCCCTCGTGAGCTTTCATATGGACATCGTAGTCTGCACACCTAAGGTCTGTCCAATCTTTGCCACCAAACCTCTCTTCTCTCCTCAATGAGGCGTGGGGAAACAGACCTGGGGAGGAGGCTTACCTAGGTCCTAGACGTGAGCTCCAGGCTGACTGGGTTGGGAATTGGTGAAGGGGTGAAAACTCTGAGTGTGGTCAAGACTGAGGGGCTTGGGAAGCATGTCCACTCTGGGTAGACATCTCCTCCTGACTCCATGGACCGGGGAGCAGTTGGGGGAGTAAGACAAAAGGAACCCTCTAAAATGTGGGTCCCTCTTGTGGGGGCAAAGGGTAGCACTGGTGTTAGAAACTCAACAGAGTTTGGAAGAATTAATGTGAGAAGAATCGGAGCTGACAACAAATTATTACTTTAAGGATATTTTCATCTTATTTTTATTAGGTAGTTTCCATTATTATAAGCAATAACCATTTTTATTAAATTAATAAGCATTACACACTCTCGAAACTCCTCATAAATCATTCAGAGTGCTGCTATTTTGGCTAGATGAACAATCCACCAATTCTGTCGCATCTGCTCTTCTCCTGTACCCGTTCATTCCAGCCCCCATTACTAACAACACGTGCCCACACGCAAAATGCATACAGACTATCAGAGGAGAGTTTTAACCTGAATGAACCTTGCAAGTATGACTCATATAGTAAATATTTCTAAGTTGTAAGTGCCCTGAGAAACCCTTTCTTCTAAGAGCTGAGGTTGAGTGGAAGTGATTTGCCAGTGTTTTGTTTGCTGACCTTCATATTTTCAGGTCTCACGGTGACTGAAAATCGGGACGTTGGGGCCACCAACAAGGTCAATTCTGGGGAAGGGGATGTAGCCAGGTGTCCCTTGACCAGTGGCTAATTGGGGTGATCCACTAAGAAGCCATCTTGTGTTTCCTCTGTTTTAGAAATCTTTTGTCTACTCTTGGGGGAAGTTAACTAATCAGAGGGAATGGAAATATTTTCACTTGACTCTAGACACAGGAGATAGGCTAGTGTGTGTCTAAGAACAGAATCATGTTTACCCCAAAAAGAGTGTAACGATTTTTTTTTTTAAATCAGGATTATAAAGGTAGATTTTACATTTAATAAAAATCATCAGTTTTAAGAGTACAACTTGATGAAGCTTGACACACGTTTATAGTCAAAATCACCATTGCAATCATCACATAGACCGTACCCCCAGAGCTCCTGCCTGACCTTTGGATGTCAATACCTGCATCTGTCCTCAGCATCTGTCAAGTGATCAGCTCTTTGCTGCTATTGTTTTACCTTTTCTAGAATTTCATATAAATGGGATCACATAGTAAATAGACTTTTGTGTCTGGTTTCTTTTACTTCAGAGATTTACCCATGTTGTTGCATATAATAGAAGTTCACTTTTAAATTGTTGAAGAGTACTTAATTAGATAGATAACCCACAATTGCTTATTCATCAGTTGATGGACACTTGGATTGTTTCCAGTTTTTGACTGAGAAAGAAACAAACAAACAAAAAAGAGCATCCTTTGACATTTGAAAGCTGGCCTGGCACTCACAGCTAGGTCATGCTATTGTCCTATGGGACATACAGTGTCACAGGAATAAAAATCTCAGACAAGGTTACTCTGAGACCATGAGAACGTGAGGCAAAGCAAGTCTGCCTCATAATTTTGTCTAAGTACAGAAAAAATGTATTTTTTAATGATTTATTTATTTATTTGAGAGAGTGAGAGAGAGAGTGAGCACGAGCAGGGGGAGAGGCAGAGGGACAGGGACAAGCAGACTCCCCGCTGAGCAGGGAGCCAGATGCAGGGCTCAATCCCAGGACCTGGAGATCATGACCTGAGCCAGTCAGACGCTTTGCCAACTGAGACACCCAGGACCCCCCCAGACAAAAATATTCTTATCTGCTACCTCCAAATTCTAAGATTTTATTTATTTATTTGAGTGAGAGAGAGAATGAGAGGGGAGAGGGTCAGAGGGAGAAGCAGACTCCCCGCTGAGCTGGGAGCCCCACGCGGTACTTGATCCTGGGACTCCAGGATCATGATCTGAGCTGAAGGCAGTCGCTTAACCAACTGAGCTACCAAACGCTCCTCTGCCTCCGAATTCTAAACATTCCCCTTCTTGGACAAAATAAGTGACTACTGCTTCTTTACTAATTATAACTATATGTCCATCTGCCCTCCCTATAGATTTATTATCTGGATACCCAATCATGGAATTACCTTCACTTTCACACCCTCAATCTAGAGTCAACCCCCACTTTCTTCTGGTGCCTTTCAAATAACCCAATCAGAGTCTGAATTCTGTAATAGTCGCATTCTAATACCCTCTCACCAAGATGCCCTAAGCTTCACCATGGCATGTGTTCTCCTTCACTGCAGTGACTAATAAGCCCACGCTGTTAAATGGTCGGCATCTTCCTGGGGCGTTTTGGCTGGAAAGCTATTACTTTTTAAAAAAAATTTTAAATTTAAATTAAATTTAGTTAGCATATAGTGCATTATTAGTTTCAGAGGTAGAATTTGGTGATTCATCAGTTGCATATAACACCCAATACTCATTACATCAAGTTCCCTCCTTAATGCCCGTCACCCAGTTACCCCTTCCCCCCACCTCCCTACCCTCTAGCAACCCTCAGTTTGTTCCCTGGAGTTAAGTCTCCTATGGTATCCTCCCTCTCTGTTTTTATCTTACTTTATTTTATTTTTCCTTCCTTTCTCCTATGTTCATCTGTTTTGTTTCTTAAATTTCACACATGAGTGAAATCATATGGTATTTGTCTTTCTCTGACTGATTTATTTTGCTTAGCGTAATACTCTCTGGTTCCAACCACGTTGTTGCAAATGGCAGGATTTCATTCTTTTTGATGGCTCAGTAATATTCCATAGACGATATATACCACATCTTCTTGATCCATTCATCTGCCCATGGACATCTGGACTCTTTCCATAGTTTGACTATTGTGGACATTGCTGCTATAAACATTGGGGTACAGGTGCCCCTTTGGAACACTATTTTTGTATCCTTTGGATAAATACCTAGTAGCACAATTGCTTGGGTCAACCGTAGGGTAGCTCCCTGTTTAACTTTTTAGGGAACCACCATACTGTTTTCCAGAGTGGCTGTACCAGTTTGCATTTCCACCAACAGTGTAAGAGGGTTCCCCTTTCGGAGAGCTATTACTTTAAACATTCACATATAGGTCTTTATGTGCATTAGTATTTCCCTTTCTTTTGTATGAATCTAGGGGTGGAATGGTTGCTGTGTTGGTAAATGTATGCTTAATTTTATAAGACACTGTCAAAATGGTTTCCCAAAGTGGCTGCAGCGCTGTGTTCCCATCAGCAGTGGTGGAAAGTTTCGGTTGCTTCACATCCCTCCATTGCTTTACCTTTTAGGTCTTTTCGATGTGACCATGTCAGTGGGTATGTCCGGGAATTTCACTGTGGTTTAAACTTCCATTTCTCTGTTCATTAGTGATGTTGAGTATCTTTTAGCATCTTTTAGACACACGCATGTGTCTTTGGTAAAGTGACTTCAAATCTTTTGCCCATTTTTAAATTGTGCTATTTGTCTTTTATTGTATTCTAATAATTAAGTTTCTTTATGTAGCTCGGATTCGGGTCTTTTACCAGTTAGACTTTGCAACCGTTTCTCCTAGTCTACTGTTTGCCTTTACATGTTTGTAGCAATTGTTTTTGAAGAGCAGATTTTAAAAACTTTAATAATATTTATTTTATCTGTTTTTTCTTCTTTGGTTTGTGGTTTTTGTGTGCTAAGTTGTCTTTATTTACCTAAGGTAACAAAAGTTTTCCCCTATTTTATTTTTCTAGTCTTTAAAATCCTGTATATGCTTTACACTTATGACATATTTTATTTTATACTAACCATATTTTAATTGCTCAGCAGTCATGTGGTCTGTGGAAACACTGGACAGTTCAAGACTTAAGATGCATCAATCTTATTGGTCTTTTCAAAGAATCAGCTTATAATTCTTTGATTTTCTCTACCGTTATCCTGCTTTCAAATTCACTTATCTCTGTTCTCATCTTTTTTATTTTTGCTCTTCTGCTACTTTGGGTTTAATGCTTTCTTCTTTGCCTAGTTTCTTAAGATAGAAATTTATATAACTGATTTGAGACTTGTTTCTTTTCTACAAAGCTTTATCCACAAATTCTGATATATTTTGCTCTCACTTATACATTTCAAAACATATTCTGATCTTCCTTTTGATGGCCTTTTTTTACTCATGTGTTATTCAGAACTACCCTTTTTGTTTTCAAATATTTTAGAGTTTTCTAGATCGCTCTTTGTTATTCATTTCATTTTCTTTCTGCTGTCAGAGAGGTTTTAATTTTCTTAAATGTATTAATGCATGTTTTATGGCTCAAAATACAGTATATTTGGTGCATGTTTCATGTGTACATAAAAAAAAGGAGAATTCTACTGCTATTGGGTAGAATATTCTGTAAATGTAATTGGTGTAAATACCAGTTAGCTCATGTTGATTGATGTTGTTAAAGTGTCCTATATCCTTATATGTGTGTGTGTGACTGGTTATTTTATCAACTACTGAGGAAGGAGTGTTGAAATCACCAACAGTAATTGTGAATTTGTCTGCTCTTGCCGTTCTGTAAATTTACTTTTTTAAATTCTTTTTTAAATTTTGCTCCATCTAATCTGCTAGTAATTCCACCCAATGCAGTTTCATTTTAGGTACTGCATTTGTTATTGCCAGAAGCAAGTTAGTTAGTTAGTTAGTTAGTTAGTTAGTTTCTTTGTTTCTTCCTTTCAAATATCTTCTGTGTCTCCCCTCACCATGCTCATATTGTCCTTTGCCTTTTTGAACATATGAAGCACATCTATGGTAACTATTTCGACATCTTTGTTGATTAATTCTATCAACTGTCATTTCTGCGTCTGTTCTAATTAATGAGTTTTCTAGTTATGGCTCATATTTTCCTATTTTCTGGCCTGGTTTTGACCGAATGCAGACATCATGAATTTTATTTTGGGGGTATTGAGTTTTGCGGTATTATTGAGAAAGTGTCACACTTTATTTTGACTTACACTAAGTTCTTCGGAGCAGTTTGTCTTTTATAAGGCTTGCTTTCAAACATCCCAGGGCAGATTTTTGCGCAGCCTTTGTTCTAGTGCTCATTTAGTTCCACCACTGAGCCAATTTTATTCTCAGGATTTTATCCAATGCCTTGTGTATTTGGAGTCTCTCACTTTGGCTGGCAGGAGCATAAATTATTCTCAGCCTTATTTGATGTCCAGACATCAGTCTATCTACTGCTTTCTGGTGGTTCTTTGCCCAATTTCAGGTAGATTTCTCTCATGCATACTCAAAATGGTACTCCATCAAAGACTCTAGGGGACCTTTCTTAGATCTCTGGATCTCTCTCTGTGAATATCTCCTCTACCACATTCTTCCTTGCACACTCTAGTCACACACTATTTCCCTGAAATCCAATTTCTATGTCTTTAACTTGGCCAGACCATGGGCTTTAGCTGTGTTCACTTTCCCTGAATAGTAGCCTGAAGACTATTTCATTGATCTATTTTTCTCTTAGGACTCACAGTCACGTGCTACCTATGACTGAGTCATTTTCAATGGAAATTTTTTTTATGGTTTTCTGGTTGTTTGAGGCAGGCAGATAAATCTGAGCCCAGTTTTCTCATCATAGTCAGTAGTGGAGGATATTGATGTGCACTTTTTTGAACGATCAACGTTTTCTGTTGAGCTATCAGTCATTTTCTGATTGCCAATAAAGACCTAGTGTTGAAAAGGCAGGAACTGGGTAAAAGCCTTAGGAGGATAGACGTAGGGGAAGGATATTGACTTTTGGGTTTTAAGCACATGGGCTCTTCTATGTGGTCATAGGGTCATTGAGTAGTCTAGAAGGTTTGGGACTGGTGGACTTTGTGTGGAGATTCTTTTTTTATTTTTATTTTTTTAAGATTTATTTATTTATGGGGGGAAGGGAGTGGGGGAGGGGCAGAGGAAGAGGGAGGGAGAGAATTTTAAGTAGACTCCCTGCTGACCGTGACCTGAGCTGCAATCAAGAGTTGGATGCTCAACCGACTGAGCCACCCCAGCGCCCCTGTGTGGAGATTCTAATGGAGGCTTGGTAGCCATGTTGGTGTGGAAAAGAATCATCCAGGTAAGTTCCCTTGTGTAACTGGGACAGTGCATGGTCTCCTGCCATGAGATCGGAGCATTCTGTAAGATTGACATTTTGCACTATCCCAGTCACTGATTCTGGACGATGGCAGGACAGCCAGTGCGACTTTCCTAAACCAGTTCTCAGAAGCCAGACTAGGGCATCATAGGTACTCTTATTACAAAAAGAAGGTTGCTTCAGAGTTGAGTTGTGGCTGTTAACTTTTTCATTATAAAGTATTTTAATCCTTCCTGTGTCACAGCCCTGGGTGGAAATAGAGGAATAAATTAGTGGGTGAGGCTCAGGCTTAGTATATTCTTTCTTACTTTTAGAATTAAACCAAAGATGGGATAAAGGTTTCATTATTCCTAATGAGAGATACATCCATTCCTTTTGAAGAAGTTAAACACTTATCACTCTTTAATTTGAATTTTTTCTCCTTTCTTTATAGTCTTAATTGTTTTATAAAAGAATTGAGCCTGCTTATCTATGGATCTATTTCTGATCTATTAATGAATTACTTTAAGTTAGGCCTACATCCTATTTGTAAATGTATATAGGATAGTTTCTTCTCTCTTTTTAATTTTTTTAAAAAGATTTTATTTATTTATTTGAGGAAGACAGAGAGCACGAGCAGGGGTAGGAGCAGAAGGAGAGGGAGAAGCAGGCTCCCTGCTGGAGGGAGCCTGACATGGGGCTCGATCCCAGGACCCTGGGATCATGACCTGAACTGAAGGCAGACGCTTAACCAACTGAGCAGCCCAGGAGCTCCCCCTCTCTCTCTTTTGTAAAAACATTAATTTATTTATTTCAGAGAGAGTAGGGGGAGGAGCAGAGGGAGAGAGAGAGAGAGAAACTCAAGCAGACTAGAGAGAACACGGGGGAAGAGCAGAAGGAGAGGGACAAGCAGACTCCATGCTGAGACAGAGCCAGATGTGGGGCTCAATTCCACGACCCTGAGATCACGACATGAGCGGAAACCAAGAGTTGGATGCTTAACCGACTGAACCACCCAGGTGCCCCAGTTTCTTCTGTGTTACAGATTACGTTAGGCACGCCTGGCTGGCTCACTTGGTAGAGAATGCAACTCCTGATCTCAAGGTTGTGAGTTCGTACACGTTGGGTGTACAGATTACTTAAACATAAAAACAATTTGAAAAAATGCTATTTGGCTTGTTTGGACTCAAGAAAAACAGAACTTTGCAATGTCCGATTGCTCTAATTCACAGGATTTTTAGTCATGACACTAAGGAAGTTGAGAAGACAGGAAACCTTAGGACCACTCACCCGAACAACAAGGGAAATGAGAACATACTTTAGGACAGACTGGAGTTATGCCAACCAGGTGTTATATTTTGGTAGCCTTTAGGTATCCTCTACTGCTCCCGACCCAACTGCTCCACCCTTATAGTCAGGATGTATGACTTTGCTCCTCTGTCTTTGTTTCTGCTTATTCTCCTTCTCTGGATTGACCATGTCTCCTCTCTTACTCATGGCTTCTTCTTGTTTATGGCTTTTGTTATATCATAGCTTTCGCTTCCTGCCTTCTTTCTACACGTATCTTCTCTTCCGCCCTTCTCAACTGTCTGCTTAGTCTTTCTACATTCTGATTGGACTGAATTCTTATTTTGGGTTACATCATAGGCTGCTGAACAGATGGCTATGGTAGAACAAGTACCCATCCTTGGTTCAATCACTTGTAACAACACAGCGTGAATAATACTGCCAAACTGAAGGCTCATCCCTATGAAACCACTTAGAAGGGTGCTGGGATTATTGAAGGCACAGTGAGATATTCCAGAGGGAAAATAGAGGTGTTAGACATCCTGTATTGTCTATATAATGTGTAGATGTCAACTAAATGATCATTGAGTGAGTGAATGAATGAAATAATAAACCTACTCTCCATTGTCTGACTGGATGAAGAACGCTTAGCTAAAACATACTTCATGCTTTAAACTTCCATCTTATTTCATCAGTCTGGATTTTCCCCCTTTGTAACTTTTCCTCTTCTCTTGCTTCCCCCCTTCGTAACTCAAAACGGAACTGGGTGCCTCGAGGCAGAGCAGACCCTCTACTGTTGCATGAAGGAAGGTGTTTCATTTTCCGCAGCATCCAGTCTCCCAGCAGCTAAGTGTCTCATTCCTCATTTGCTTCACAGGGTGGCTGTGAGGAAGAAATGAGATCCTCTATATAGACTCGCCAACCTCAGTGTCTGTGCCGTAAAAAGTGCTTCGTATCAGCTGGGTGTTATTTTTCTATGCTGCTCACGATTGGGTCCTCATTTAAGGCATATCCCAAGCTCCAAAATACTTCTTAAAAATTGTTCCCTTTCATATCGGGAGGTACTACTTATTTCTGCACCATCAATCGTGCTGGGGGGTGGGCAATACATTAAGTAAAATAATCATACTAAGGGGTTGTTAATTTATTTTTCCCTCTTTGTAAGATTTTTGTTTTTAAAAGATGATTTTGTGAACTCCAAGGAATTAAACTCTAAATGTATATACCCTAAGCAAATATGGGTTGGGTAAAGGGCATCTCGTTCATGAGTGTTCAAAGGTAAGAAAATGCAGTGGGAAATATTTATTTTGGCTTATTTTGCTTTCTCAGTTCAAGCCCTGAATAAATCAGGTGCCTAATGTTAGGGTCAGGTTTAATTTCTACAGCTCCTAGAAGACGAGGACCAGGTCTATGCATTATCTTTATGGAAAACCTTCAGCAATCAAATACTTAAAAAACAGTTATGGCAACTAAGTTCACAACGGTGTCGTGAGAAGTATTTTTCTGCTTTAGGAAAGGGTGAATGAAGAATGGAGATTCTTGGCCAATCTAGTTGATGAGTTAGAAAGCCAATATTGGGGGCGCCTGGGTGGCACAGCGGTTAAGCGTCTGCCTTCGGCTCAGGGCGTGATCCCGGCGTTCTGGGATCGAGCCCCACATCAGGCTCCTCCGCTGGGAGCCTGCTTCTTCCTCTCCCACTCCCCCTGCTTGTGTTCCCTCTCTTGCTGGCTGTCTCTATCTCTGTCGAATAAATAAATAAAATCTTTAAAAAAAAAAAAAAAAGAATGCCAATATCGACCCCATGTTCCTGGACTCTTTTGTTGGCCCTCGAGCCCTTATTTGTTTATGTTTTCAACTGTGCAGCAAACCCTCCTCTTGTTTGGAGTTCGAGGAGAAAGTGGACATTGGTGAGTTACCAAATGCCATGAGACCCTGGGACATCGACAACTTCTCAAAAAGTAGTTGCCCCCCCGGCCCCCCACCTTTGAGGTAGATAAACCATAGGCAACCTTTTGCATGGCCCTCATATATAGCTGCTTGCTTTGGGGACGTCTTGCTCACTCGTTATTTTAGCAATGTTTCGGCAGGCAGTGCAGCCAAGCAGAAATACCACACTCTTTGCTAAAACCCGAGGTCAGCACAATTTCTTCCCAGGGAAATTGTAACCTTTTGTGCTGAGATTGGGATGTCTGGGTTCGAAAAGAGGAGAGAAAAACCAGTTTCTGGGGTCCCCAAAGCCCTTATCTCTTTCCAGAGCCCCAGAGCTCAGATCACAAGTTCATTCCTGGCAGATGGAAAGTCAGTCTCCTGTCCCTCAGGGCTGCTAAGACAATGCAGGATATTTTGCAAGTCACGCTACCAGGAATATCTACGTCTAAGTGATGTACGCTTTTGAGTTTCCCGTTGTCTTGCTCTTGACTCTTCCCCATTTTATTCCCTCATTCTTCTTCATAGAATGGCTTTTCTCCTTTGGACTAAACCCTCTCCATCCTCAAAGACGCAACTCTTCCAAAGAGGTTTTCTCGAACTTGACACATCACACGTGCATCTTCTTCTTCACCGATTCTAGGGAGTTGAACTTTGCTCTTGCAGCCTCCTGTGCTTGCCTCTAAACTAGAGAGCCCAGAGGATGGGATTCAAGTCTATTTCCACGTCTGTGTCTCCCATGGTTCTGTGAGAGCAAGAACCATATGTAATTTATCACTGCATCTGGGGGCTCAGGGTTGAGTTAAAAGCTTTCAAATCAGAGACTTCTAGATTCAAACCCATTCTGTCTCTGACGTCTTCATGAACTTAATTTCCTCTTCTATAAAATGAAGAGAATAATGCCTTGAAGGTTGATGTGATTTGAAAAATATATATGTAAGTTACTGAGATTGTGCTAGGGTTTTTGGTTTTTACTGAACACACGTATGCTGAACATCAGGACCCTCTCTGAAGGAGAAAAGATGCCACGAAAGATACACAGGTCGAGGGGCATGTAAGAAGGTGTAGCCAGTGGAACAGCTCGCCTTTTGGTGACATGGGTCCAGGAGGTGGGATGTTATGAGCTGACTCTCTATGGTTAGGTCTGCCGGCTCTTACATGGTGTAGGTAGGCTTGGCAACCACTTTCTGGCCGGCACTGTGCTTCTTCTCCATTGCTGTCTCCACCTTCCACAACCTGAGATGCACGGCCCAGAGTCATCACCTGGGATTACCACGTTTTATGGACACACATGGTATCAGAATAAAGATCTCAAGAGAAAGAGTCTTTCTGTTTTCATTCAGATCAAAGCTGAGGCTATAATATTTGGACTCCAACCTTTTCTTAGAAGACTTGGAATGGTTCTCTTGGTTCCAGTGGATTTCCATTTGTGTAGAAACATGTTAATCATATAGGCCTGTTTCATGTCTTACCCTTATGGGAGAAAAAAAAAAAAAGCTGTGAAGACTTTGTCAGTCTGAGAGCACAGCTGAGAAAGCATCAATTGAGATGGCAAGATTGCTGAGGTGGGAGATGGCCCTCAGGGTTCTGTCTCTCTAGACACACATTGAACAAACATTCCTTGAAGATTTCTGGCACGCTAGCCCCAATTTTTCCCTTTGGTCCATTTCTCTTAATTTTTACAACATGTGAGATAGATATTATTGTTGCGATTTGTAGAAAGAGAGTCACAGAGGTAAAAGTGATTCACACATAGACACACACAAAATAAGTGGATAGTCAGGACTTGAACCCAAGTCTGCCCTATTGTCAAGTTCAGCTTCTCTCTTTTAACCCCTACCATTTTCCCAGTGTTGAAAAATACTTTTTCCCAAAACAGTAGAAATGCTGAGGTCAAGTGCAACCTTCAGTTTCATATATTCGGGAAACCATGGCCTCACTGTGAATCTGACAAAGCTATACTCCTTCCTCCTAGGAAAAATATACACAGGTATCAGATTTTACATCTGATTTCTTGGGTTAACAGAGCCCTAAACCCCATCCATGGGCCTCAGTTTAGGAATTCACAATCTGGTCTAAATCATCAGGTTACTTATGGAGAAGCTAATACCAAGAGAGAGGGAAAGGAAATAATTTAGTCCATCACTTGGTGGCAGAATCCAGGCCTTTCAAATCTTTATTTAGTTTTATTTTACCACCCAATGGGTCTCCCATATGCAATTGTACACTGAGAAAAAAAACCACACTTGGGAGAGAAGGAAAGTCAGGGTGAGGGAACATAACCACTTTAATTATTGAAACTCCAATTTCTAGGCCCAAGTTTCTGTTGGATGTGAGGGCACTAGCCAACAGAGTGGAGGTAGAGCATGCCAGTGATTTGAACTCCTTCACACCTTTATTAGTCCAAGAATCCTGGATTTCCAAGATGCCTCATTTACTAAGGAGCTCTTTCTACGACATCAAGATTCCAGCCTTGCCTCACGCCCTATGGATCAATGGCTTGCTTTTATCTGACATCATCCACTGACATATTTCCCTGGGATCGAAGAAGGAAGAGAAGAAATTGCAGGTAGGATTTGCAGCTGGTTGGCATATTGTGTTTTTATTGAAGGGCTTTACTGTTCCCACATTGCCTGGATTCCCCAAATCCATGCAGTCAAGAGTCTCGGCATGCATAAGAAGGTGATAGGAGAGCCCTGTCGATAAGCCTCCACTATTCTAGATTGGTTGTCTCCTTACCAAACTGGAATATCATCTTCAAGGGCTCTGACTCTTATCCTGGCAATTCTGTATTTTTATGAGAGAATAAGCAGAGGAAATCCATGCTGTGTAAATGTAAATCCATATACAGACTCCCCTAGGGTGCTCCTTAAGGTAGACGACCTACACTGTTAAGTTCAGGATCTGCAAAAGGGAAAAAAAAATGTATGAAGTCACACTATAATTTTGATGAATTGTACAAAAGCACCTCTCCGGTAAAAATCAGCTCTTCCAAACTCTTATTGAGTATGTGCCTGGGACTGTGTTAGGTGATGTCGGGATATAAGATACGAGTAGGAGCCAAGGCATCTATTTGTCCATCAATCCATTCATCCATTTTTCAGGGAAAAAAAATGCTCTAGGGTTTCCACAGGAGCACAGAAATAAGTGTAAATCAAATTAAAAAATCGGGTAGGACAACCTGGAGAAGTTGGCCATTAAGCTAAATTTGGAAATGAAGTGGGGCACTCTGGGTAAATTAGAGTTTGAGGCAGGATGAGTGGGGTATCTGTTCAGTGCAGAGATTGTATGATCCACTGGCATGGAAGCATGACCCAGCATGGTGGGCTTAGAGAATTGCATGTACTTCCATATTGTTGGAGTAAAGGTCATGGAAGGTAGAGGAGTGGGGGCAGGGAGGGAAGAGGCTAAAGAGCTATTCAGGGACAGGATCACAAAGAATTTTATGTGCTAAGCTAAAGAGTTTGAACTTTACCTTGAAAACTAAGGGGAGCTATTGAAGGATTTTAATAGACATGAGGGGTAGGATCAGATTTACATTTTGGACAGATTATACTGTCTGCAGGGAGGAGAATGTGTTGGGAAGTGGCCAGACTAGAGGCTGGAAGATGAGTTAGGAGGCTATTGCTGTAATCCAGATGGGATCCAGGATGAAGCAGGAACAGTTACTAAAGATAGGAAGGCATATCTATTAAATAGATATTTAAGATGTAGGATATACTGTTTGTAAGTGGGAACGAAAAGGAAGGAAGAGTGAAGGACTCTGCTTTGGGCAATTATTTGTATGTTGGTGCCAGCCATTGAAATAGTGGATATAATGAGAGCAGCACATGGCAAGGACATTAGCTTAAGGCAAAGTAATTAATTCATTTTAGGATATTTTGTAGTTGGAAGAACATTCAAGTGGAGATACCAACATAGTCCAGACTATATGGGTCTCAGGGAATAAATTTGAATGAAAATACAGCTCTGGGATTCATCATTCACAGATGGCTGTGGATGAGATCACTGAATGCAAGCATAAAGCCTGAGAGGAAAACAGGTGAGGATAGAGATCAAGGAGTGGCCAGAAGTTTAGAAGGAAAACTATAGAAAAGTTCTTTCAACAGAGGTCAGAAGAGGAGAAAGTTTCAGTAAGGAAGAATTCTGCATGGTCAAGCGCTTTAGAAGACAAAGATGGGGTAATTTCGATCGCTTAATGATCTGAAGGGCTTTGGTGTCCTACAAAAGATCAATTTCATGACAGAGGCATAGTTGCAAGCCATATTATAGGGGGATGAACAATGAGTAGGAGAAAAGATAAATTATAAGAAATTAGAAACAACTGATGTAGATAATGCTTTTAAGAAAATAGTGAAAGGAAGGAGGGAGGTAGGAAGGTTGGGCCAATGGATATAGTTTTGATTTGTGTTGTTTAATTTTGTTGTTGTTTTAATGGGAGAGATCTGAGGGTGTTTATTTTCTCAGTGGGAAGAACCCTTACAAAGGGAGAATTGAATAAAAAGGAGAAGAAAGGATGGAGCTGCATCCATTAGGAGGTACAAAGGGATGGGATCTAAAACATGAATGGAGGAACCATTCTTAGACAGCAGACCAGACGGAGGAGGGAGGAGTGGGCAAGAGGCTGAGGGAGTGGTCTTGTGTCTTCGCCAAGATAACACAGGCAAGTCTTATTTGAGAATGGCTGTGTGTTATCACTAAGGGTTTGGGATAACTAGACTCAGAAGTGCCTAGAGGCCATAGGAGGGTGCCTGGGCAGCACTGAGGGCCGAGTGGAGACAGCAGCCCATGAAGTTGTAGTGCCATCGATGTGTGGTTCGGAAGAACCAATCGTAGAGACACCTGAATCCTGACGATGCATCAGACCGTGGTCTGGACCATGAGCCTACCTTCCCACCGCACCAGGAAGCAGCCGTGCTGCAGCCGAGCACACAGCGACCAGGGAGGAAGTCTACCCCAGGTCTTCATTTCACTAGACCACGTTCCGCTTGTGTGACCTTGAGCTGGTAACTTCACTTTCTGAGCCCCATTTTCCTGACCTGTAGAAGGGTGAAGACGGCACGTATCTGGGGTAGTTACTATGTATGAGAATTCACTCTGTCAATTATTTAATAGTATGTAAAAACGATGGATGTTTTTCTGAATATGAAAAATGAATACAGAGCCTTGGAGAGCTGCCTACTATCTGACATAGAATAAAAGTAAATGTGAGTTGACGTGGCCGAAACGCAAAGTTGAGCAGTGCTGAACAGAAAGGACCTTTGAGACTGAACATGAAGGCCTGGAAAAGTCTCTTCTTCCTTTTTTGTTTCTAAGTGAAATTGTAAAAGTTATAAGATAATGTGGAGTGACCAAGATGCATAAAGTGTCTCTATCCTAAGAAGCTCATCTGAGAACGAGCACCAAAGCTCATCTGAGAACGAGCAACCAACTTTTGCTGGTTGACCAGCCAGGAGTTGAATATGAGGAATAAGAAGCTGGTACAAGCTTCTAAGAAGCTGCCCCAGGGGACGTGTATCCAGAACACCCTTCAGGTCCCACATGAAGTTAAAAGGAGAAGGAATCTTCCATTTTGGGGAAGCCTTCTAGAATCTTTTTGAGGCAACTGAGGATAGATCTCCTTCTCTCTGACAGCCAGATAACTTGGTACTGCCCCACCTGGTCTGCCCCCCAGAGCATGGTGTCAGATGAGCAGCGTGTGTGTGTGTGTGTGTGTGTGTGTGTGTGTGTGTGTATAAAGGGCTGCTACAACTAATCCCTTATTTATAAAATCGATCCACTTTCCCAAAAACACTGAATGTTCTGAAATGCCATTTGTGCAACACATACTGAGGAGGAAACAACAGGAAACAATTACAGAACAATAGAAGGTGGCGTGTAAACTGGAATGAAACTGTGAGTTACGGACGATAAGAATTACAGAAATTCATGGCAAGAAATTGGGCATTGTGGGCTGGAAGATCAGAGTTAAAAGAAAAAAGAAAAGTCAAAACTGGAAGAGCCCTAGAGGTAATGTAGGTCTTTGGTCTTTGGTTTTTTTTTTTTTTTTTTTTTTGTGGTCTTTTTCCACACTCCACTCCATTTTACAGGCGAGATGGCTGCGGCTCAGGCTCAGAGAGATGGCCTCCCTTGCCCGGGGTCACAGTGAACGAGAGCTATTGTAAAAGCAGGAAAAATGGCAGCCGCAGCCAAGAGGCAGGTGAGCAAAGCAAGAACGAGGCAGCAAGAGCAGCCACTATTATGAAAGCAATTTCCATTGATGTCGTGCTTCCTGGGCCCCTTCCCTGCATTAATCACTATATATGTATAATTCCCTTTTAATACATGCAGCAGCTCTGTAAGGTAATTTGTAGGTTATAATGAACATTTATTTCGTTTTTTTTTTTTTTTAAATTTGGCCATTCTAAATCTGAATCGCCTTCTTATGTTTGAAGAACCCGTTGCTTTTCGAGGCGGACAGTGAGCTCCACTATAGAAGTTGGAAATTCCAGGCGAAGAGCAGAAAGGAATTTTCCCAAAGATAGCAGGCTCTGGTTTTAACTTAATTTAACTTCGGTTTTAATTCCAGCTCTGCAGGCACTAGCCAAGTTGCTCGGTTCTGCTGTGCCTCTGTTTCCTCACCAGTGAAAATGGGGCTGACGTACAGACTTCACAGAAGTCCTGTGAAGATTAAGTGACTTAGTATATGGAAATGCAGAGAAGTACTTGCCACATAATAAATGCTCAGTAAATTATAGCTGCTTTCTCAGCCTCCCTAGCAGCCGGGGCCAGGGCCCAGGACCTATGTCCGCCAATCAGACACCCTCACTTCACATGCTGACAAGCCACACAGGAGCTGCCTAAAAAAAAAAAAAAAAAAAAAAAAAAAAAAAAAAAAAGTCATTTTTATTTAATATCAAGAGGCTGCAACGAAGACAGCATCTATAACTAGTTTCTAAAGACGTCAGTGGCAGCCGTGGACTGCTGGGACTTCCTCCGAGCTACCCAGTTTCCTTCGGATAGATTACTTTTCTCCTTAAATTATCAGCTGGTATCAGTATCTTCCATCTAAGAATGCTGACTCATTAACGCGGCCTTACTATTTTTGGCTATCAGCGCCTGAGAACTGTGTTCAAGGAGCTGGTATATAGTGAAGCTAGGAGGCTAATTCAGATTTTTCTGGTTCCACATCCTGGTTCTTGTGCACGACGCTGCTCTGCCTTGGAGACTCACAGACTCCTCGTGTTAATGAACATGAGGACGTCGTGTAGACCACCCTTCCGGGCAGGAATGTCCCCTACGATCGCCGAACTAGTGGTCGTCCGGACTCTATGAACTCTTCCTGCGGTAGGGGAATCGCTGCCCTTCCGTTTGGTCAATTGTCAGACCCCTTTTTGGTTGCTGTTCTTCACACACACACACACACACACACACACGCACACACACGTGGTTGGTGGCTCAAAGAACATACCTTCTGGAACATACTGTTTTATTAGTTTCCTGGGACAACTGAGCCAAGTTACCACTCACTGAGTGGCTTAAAACAATGGCAATTTTGTCTCTTAACATTCTGGAGGCCAGAGGTCTGACATCAAGGTTAGTTCCTTCTGGAAGCCCTGGGCAGGAATCTCTTCCTGCCTCTCCCCTCACTTCCGGCGGCCGCCAGCCATCCCCAGGCTTGCTGGGCTCACAGCTGCATGGCTTCCAGCTCTGCCCCACCCTCACTTGGTCTTCCTCTTCCGACTGTTCGTTTCCTGCATGTCTGTGTGTCCAAATCTCCCCCTCCTTTCTCTCACAAAGACACCCATGACTGGGTTAGGGTCCAATTTAATTCAGCATAACCTCATTTTGACTTGGTTAAAATGGCAAAGACCCTATTTTCAAGTAAAGTCATAGTCACGGGTAGGAGGGAGAGGACTTGAACATATCTTCTTGGGTGACACAATTCAAGCTACAACTGTGGTCAATAAAATTAAAATATGAAAATATTTTTAATACAGCACAGATGAGTTTAGCTCTGTGAGAGAAAAGGCACAATTGGTTCACGGGAGGAGGAGGAAGCTAAGAAAGTGACAAGGCAGGGCGCTCGCAGGCACGTCTGTCTGCTAGAGAAGGATCTGGTCCCTGCTCCAGTAAACTGCGCTAGATCTTAGAAAAGGCTAGAACCTGACAGACACTTAGAGATTAAAACATTAACATTTATCTCCCAGGCCCTTCCCTTTCCCGAAGGTGACCACTACGAAAGGATTTTCTTCGGACCTGTATTTTCTCTATTTATACATATATGTAATTTAAAATATATATATAGGTCAAGCTATATTATATATTTATTTGTATTGTTTTTCATCTTGCTGTTTTCTCTTAAATTTATATCCCATATGAGCATGTGTAAGTCTGCCTTATTCCCAGTCATTTCACTTTTGATCTGAAATTGATTTAATTTTTTTACCAGTGCAAGCAGATTTCAGTTAAGAACTTATACAAAAAAGTCTTTGCCCACAAATGCAAATATTTTTTTAGATCTTGAAAGGTGATGTTACCATATCAAAGGGTATACATTTAAAATCTTTGTTAGATACCACTGGCTTTTAGAAATTAGTTTATCCATTCATTTTCTCACAAACAGCCTATTTTTGTGTGTCCTTGCCTACGCTAACATTATATGCTTTATTTTTGCTCATCTGATATGAAAAAAATGTATGTTTTCCCTTCACCCTTATTATTGGTAATGTTGGAAAGTGTTTCATATCTTTACTGGTGATTTAATCTCTCCCGTGAATTACCTGTTCACAGTCCTTACATTTTTATTGATCTATTTATCTTCTTCTTATTAATTTGTAGGTGTAATTTTTATATTTTGTATATTAATTCTTTGTTTTATATGGTCACTGCAAACCTCTTCTCCCACGCTCCTGGTGTTTTAACTTTACTTACAGTCTTTTGAGGATAGAAGTTTTAAAGTTTTATGTATTCACATCTATAAATCTTTGTCATGTTTTTACATCTTCTACATTTTTGGATGCTTTTATAGTTTTAATGTTTGCGTTTATTACATTAAAATCTTTGATTTAACATGCTTTTATTTTTGTGCACATGTGAGGGTCCAGCTTCATTTTTTCCCCAAGAAATAGCCACTGATTTCAACAGCATTTATTTATTTATTTATTTATTTATTTATTTATTTATTAAAGATTTTATTTATTTATTTGACAGAGATAGAGACAGCCAGCGAGAGAGGGAACACAAGCAGGGGGAGTGGGAGAGGAAGAAGCAGGCTTATAGTGGAGGAGCCTGATGTGGGGCTCGATCCCAGAACGCCAGGATCACGCCCTGAGCCGAAGGCAGGCGCTTAACCACTGTGCCACCCAGGCGCCCCTCAACAGCATTTATTAAGTAGTTTATAGAAAGCATTGAATTCTGTTTAGTGTTTTTTTTTTTTAAATAAAGTTTTATTGGAACACAGCTACCATCATTTGTTTAGTTTTGTCTATGGCTGCTTTCACTCCACAGTGTCACAGCTGAGCGGTTGCAACTGAGCCTTGAGGTTGCAACAGAGCCTACAGGATTTGCAATCTTGTCCTTTACAGAAAGGACAAGATTTTTTTTTTTATTTAATTGAATTATTTTTTTAACTTTATTGAGGTAAAATTAACAGATAAAATTATAAGATATTTAAAATGTTCATTGTGGTGATTTGCTACTCGTCCATGTTGTAAAAGTTTCCCACCATCTAGTTAATTAACATACCTACCACTTCTCATGTTTATCTCTTGTTTTGACCCCTAATTCCCTACTGAATTGAAATACCTTCTTTTATATACTACCCGTCTGCCTGTATCATAACTTTTTCTGAGTTCTCTTCTGCCCCATTGATCTACGTATCTATTCCTGGGTCAATGCCGCACGATACAATTATAGGCTAATGGCATATTTGGATATCTAGTATGTTGAATAATCCCCTTGTTTTTCTGTTTCAGAAAGTTCTTTGCTCTTTTGCATGCGTTATTCTCTATATATGCATTAGAACCACCTTTTGAACTCTAAAACAAAAACTCTTGCATTTCTGATCAGAATTCTAGAACATCTGTAGATTTGGTGAGAATTGACATCTTAACAATATTAATACTTTTCATTCCGAAAATGCATCATCATTTATTTTCTATTCCTTTTACTTCCTTGGGGGAAAGGGTTATAGTTTTCTTCTATAGGTCTTGCACATTTCTTATTAGATTTGTGCACATGCATGTAATGAATTCTGTTGCTATTGTGTATTGAATATTTGCTATTTTGCCATCCATACTCATCTTCTTTTGGTGGGGAAATCTCATGGTAAGGAAAGGAGTCGCTCTGGTCCCACCTGCCTCTCACTACAGAAGACAAAGTAGAGGGGACATTTTATCTCCCCACCTCTAGCAGCTACAGAATGAAATATAACTTAATCTTGGTCAATGAAATGCTACTACCAGAGACTTTAAACCTTAAGAGAATAATGCAAAGGATCCGTTAGAGATATTTTTGGTGTAGTAGCTGCTTGGAGGCAAGAGCGATGAGGTTTAATGGCTTGGTGGTGAGTGTGCTGGGACAGAGGAGACCAGCAGCATGGCAGTGGGTGTCCAGTGGTGGTATTGTCATGCAAATTGCTTTTGGTATGATCTTGGCTATGCATTGCCTGTTCTTGGTTTCTGCCTGAACTTCTCTCAATCAGTTCCGTGACCTATTTGATACTCTGCCAATAAACTTTGTTTCTGCCTAAGATAACCAGAATTCGTTTCTGTTATTTATAACCGAGAACCCTGAGAAGGGATTATCTTACCATTACAGTTTATAATTGGTTATTGTTGATGCGTATACACGCTAGCAATTTTTGCAATAGTCTTGGAAGTCAAGGCAAAAATGGATTATTTGACCTTCTGTCACTCATGTTTAGAAGATTCTGAGGCTGTCATCGTCCTGAGAGTCTGGCTATTGAACACCTACCGCATGACGGATACATGTGTCCTTACTGCATTCGATTCCTGTAATTATCTTGGAGACCTGGCATTTTTATTTCTATTTTTATCAACAAAGAAATGGAGCTTTAGAGACATTAAGTTCCATGGTTATGTAATTAATCAGGAATGGAGCCAGACTTTGAACTTGTATTTGTCCTATCACTGAGCCTCTGATCTTTTTAGTTGGTCAAGCTGACTTTCTAAATAAGTGTCATCTTTTAAATACATACTTTCCAGGTATACATATGTAATATTCGTCACATTTTCCCCCCTAAGAACACAGGCATGGTCCTAGGTCTTCTCTTTAGACCTCTAAGCTTTGTTCATGTCCATCCTCTTTGCCCTCTGCAGCTCCCACACCTGTAACCAGACTGTTTTTGCTTCCTTGTCACAAACACATTATTCTTTCCCTCCTTTTCTCCAGTTTATGTATCCAAAGGCTTCTGTGTGTTCTCTGGGCAATAAGGTTCTTTCTCTCCCTTCTCCAAACTTCTGCAGCAGATCTCAGTCCCACTCACCTGGAGTCTTACACAGCTTTGCATGTTTATTGCCTCATCACCCCGAAAAAAACTGATCTAATTCTAGAAGGCATGAATTTACCCTATTCATCTTTGAGTTCCCCTACGGGGACATACATCCATGTTAAATGGCGTGCTCGTGGCAACTCTAAAAGCATCAGAAGTCATGAAGGCTCCGAGGTCTTAAAAAACGATTGCCCCTTGTCTGAGATAGTTCAGCTGCGGGTGGTCTATCGGCAGAGCGTAGACTTCTGTGGAGGTGGTTTTCAGATTCTGTCTAAAAATTATTTCAGACCTGTGGAATGTTCTTGCAAATACCTAAGGTGTGCATTGTGACCAGTTGACAGTCTCCACCATCACGGAGCTGACGCAGAGGTGTGTGGCCAGACCCGCAGCGCGTGGTTGTACAAGGGCACTGGATAAGGTGGCGCCGCCATCTGACTCGCACTTCCCGAGCCTGGTGCTCCAGCCTGGAGCGGGGCCGCCAGAAGAGAGTTTTTCCTGATTTGCACAAAAGCTCCCCATAGCCTCTCAGAGGCCCTGGGTACAGATGAATTTTGCATAAGTAGAAAGTACTGGTAGTAGATAGCACTAAGTACTTTCTTACTCAGAAATCAAGGCATTGACGTTGTTGGTTTTCCCTTCTATAGAAATTTTAACAAACAACAAATGACCACGTCCTCAGAGAAGTGTAGTTTTGTATTTACCCAAAGACAGAATAGATGTGCCTAAGGACTGCTGATTTTAGTCATTGTTTACCTTCACCGTGATTGGAAAGGTTTTTGAGAGTCATTGCTCAGAGGTGTGTGCAGGAGATTAGGGTGGGGACACCCTCAGACTGGAACTGGAAGGGATCACATCTCCAGTGTCCTTGACCTTGACCTTGACCTTTTCCCACATGTACTCCTATGTTCCTCCTTACAACATGCGTGTAAGACACACACACACGAGCACATGTGCACACTCATGTACACACATACACACTCTGAGACACACACAGACACACACACACACACACGCATACACACACACTTGCTCCATCTAAGCAGCACTGCGTGCTCCAATCCCCTGTGCTTCTCAAAGTCACTGCCACATCACAAACTTGCTCTTATAGAAACTCAAGCCCTGGGGCTCCTGAGTGTCTCAGTCATTTGCGCATCGACTCTTGATTTCAGTTCAGTCATGAACTCAGGGTCATGGGATCTTGCTGCGCGTTGGGGGGGATCCACACTCAGTGGGGAATCTGCTTGAGATTCCCTCTCTCCCTCGTGCTCTGCCCACCACCCTCCCCTGCTCACGCACGTGTGTCTTCTCACTCCCTCCTTCCCTCTCTCTCACATAAATAAATCTTAAAAAAAAAAAAAAAAGAAAGAAAGAAAGAAAGAAAGAAAGAAAGAAAGAAAGAAAAAAAAAACCCAAGCCCTTTCTCTATTTTGAAGGGGAAGAAAAATACAATCTCTTCTTTTTCAGGGAAAATAAAGCTTGGAGTTTTAAAAAGGGACAGTAACTAGACACATAAAACCATGTGCCACAGACACATTTTTCAGAACACAAACGTCTGAGCATAATTTTATATACTGTTTAGTCAGCAAATCATGGCACCTATTTCAGAATGCCCAGAGACCACTTTCTTCATTTCTAATCACCCCATTCTGGAATAGATAGTGAATCACGATGTTCAGATTTCTGGCCTTGGTAGAGTTCACTGAGTCTAACTTTGGGTTGTAATGGAGTCTTCAGTCTTCTTCCCCAAACCTTCACTGAGGCCCAGTTTCCTTGCTCAGCCCCTCAGGTCATTCTCTCTGGCTTCGCAGGGTGGGGTCGGGAGTTGGGAGACTGCCCACATGCTCTGAGACCGCCTTCTCTTGGAGCTCCCCTTTCCCCACCTACCAGAAAGACGGTCCTGTCCAACTAATTGTACGAATGTCTCTCAGGGTAGTAGAAACTCTTACACTGATTTTAGTGTCATTATTTCCCTCTTTCTCTATGGCTTCAGTCTATAAGCTCCAATTGTGCCTCTGGAAAAGGTTTGTTTTTCTGAAAACTATTCATCAATATTATTAAGATTGGTTCTATCCCCTAAACTAATATGCTGATCTAGCGTCTTAAGGATTTGGTGGCCGCATTTTCCAAATGTGAAATTGGACTACATAGTCTGACAAGGTGATAGAGCATTTGGAGTTGAGACTGACCTAGAAATTTCAGGACACGCAGTTGTCATACATAATGGCCCAGCGGCCTAGATAACACACACCACTTTCCCCGATGCCTGTCTGCATCATGACAGCTTCATCTGATGGTCCAAGATAGCCAGTCTCTGTCTGCTTTGGGTCACCCAGTTAGTAAATCCCAATTTCCTCTCAGAGGGATGAATCCTGCTTTCAGCTTATTTGTAACAGAGGGATGAGTGACAAGTCTTGTACCTGGCTCCACCTACTTCTACAGATCAACTTGGCTCTACACAAAGTGGGGTTCCCCCGAATCTCTTATGGCTGAGGAACCAGCCTAGCCACACTGAAACTCAGGCTATGAAGGCTGGTATTCTCTCCTCTGGCCTGTTTCGATGAACTAGTGTGCATAGGGTGGGATGGAGATACTTTGGGGAGAATAAAAAAAAAAAAAAAAAAGGAATTTTCCCCTGGGAAAAGGCAGGGCGAAATGGAAATAAAGCCTGGGGGTGTGTTTGTTTTTCTACTGGGGACTGAGATGAGGAGCTGAAATTGATTTGTAAGACAGAGCAGCAAGACTAGTTCTCTTGAGAAGTTTTGTGCTTTTCTAAGCGTGAGTATGGTTGTTGGGCACCTGGGTGGCTCAGTGGGGTAAGTGTCTGCCTTCGGCTCAGGTCATGATCCCAGAGTCCTGGGATTGAGTCGCACTTTGGGCTCCCTGCTCAGCGGGGAGTCTGCTTCTCCCTCTGCCCCACCGAGCCCCGGCTCATGCCCGCAGTGCGCGTGCGCTCTCTCTCTCTCTCTCGCACAAAATAAACAAAATCTTAAAAAAAAAAAAATGAGTATGGTTGCCTAGGATCCAGGTGGTAAAAGAGAAGACAGAATTTAGGAGACGGGCTCTCTTCACACTTTAAATCAAAAGCTAGAAAAGAGTAAGCTTAGTGAGGAAGGCATGTTGAAAGCTGGATAGGCTGAAAGCTAGGCCTCTTGTGCCAGTTAGCCAATCTGTGAATGCAAAGGAAAAGTTCTTGAAGGAAATTAAAAGCGCTGCTCCAGGGAACACATGAATAAGAAGAGAAGGAAACACCCTTATTGCTGATATGGCGAAAGTTCTAGTGGTCTGAACCAAGTGAGCCACAATGTTCCCTTGAACCAAAGCCCAATCCAGTGCAAGACCCTGGACTCTTTTCAATTCTCTGGAGGCCGAGAGAGGTGAGGAAGTTTCAGAAGAAAAGTCTGAAACTAGCAGACGTGGGTTTGTGAGGTTTACAGAAAGAAGCCTTCTCCATAGCGTTGAAGTGCGAGGCGGGGCTGCAGGTGCTGGTGTAGACGGTGCTGCGAGTTACCCAGAAGATCTAAGAAAATTCGCGAAGCTGGCTACACTAAGCAACAGCTGTTCATTAGAAGAAGATGCCATCTAGGACTTTCACAGCCGGAGACAAGTCAATGCCTGTCTTCAAATTTTCAAAGGACAGGCTGACTCTTGTCAGGAGCTATGCAGCTGGTGACTTTAAGTTGAAACCATGCTCAGTTACCATTCTAGAACTCCTAGGGCCCTTCAGAATGATGCTCAAACTACTCTGCTCTAGAAATATAACAACAAAGCCTGGATGACAGCACATCTGTTTACAACACGATTTGCTGAATATTTTAAGTCCACCATTGAGACCTACTGCCCAGAAAAAAAAAAAAGATTCTCTTTAAAAGATAAATGCTCATTGACAATGTGCCTGGTCGCCAAGAGCTGTGGCAGAGATGTCCACTGAGATGAATGTTGTTTTCATGCCTGCAAACGCAGCATCCATTCTGCAGCCCATGGACCAAGGAGTAATTTCGGTTTTTTAAGTCTTATTATTTAAGAAATACATTTTGTAAGGCCATAGCTGCATAGATGGTGATTCCCTCGATGGATCTGGGCATGGTAAATTGACAACCTTCTATAAAGGATTCATCATTCTAGATGCCATTAAGAACATTTGATTCATGAGAAGAGGTCCAAATATTAGCATTACCAGGAGTTTAGAAGAAGTTGATTCTGACCCTCATGGATGACTTTGAGGATGACTTCATTGGAGGAAGTCATTGCAGATGTGGTAGAAAAAGCCAGAGAACCGGAATCAGAAGAGGAGCCCGAAGCTTTGAGTGAATGGCTGCAATCCCACGATGAAACTTGAATGAATGAGGGTTGCTTCTTAGGGGTGAGCAAAGAAATTGGTTTCTTGAGATGGAATCTACCGGTGAAGATGCTGTGAAGGTTGTTGAAATGACAGCAAAGGATTTAGAATATTACATAAACTGGGTTGATTTGAGAGGTTTAACTCTAATTTCGAAAGCAGTTCTACTGTGGGTAAAATGTTATCCAACAGCATCACACTCTACGAAGAAATTGCTCATGAAAGGAGGAGTCCATTGATGTGGCAAACTTCATTGTTGTCTTATTATAAGAAGTCGACACCCCAACCCTCAGCAACCACCGCCCTGATCCATCAGCAGCCTGCAACATTGAGGCAAGACCCTCCACCAGCAAACAGATCACGACTTGCTGAAAGCTCAGATGATGGTTAGCATTTTTAAGCAATAAAGTATTTTTTTTTTACTTTTTTTAGACATAATGCTACTGCACACCTGCTAAACATAGTGTAAATATAACTTTGATGTGCAGTGAGAATCCCCAGAAATCCACTTGAGTCACTTTATAGTGATATTCAGTTTCTTGCAGGGGTCTGCAACTCAACCTGCGCCCTCTCTCAGATCTGCCGGTATTGGTTTGCTATTATGTTTGTCGCTGCCGTAAGGAATTTTATTATCATCGTCTCTTGTTTTTGTTCTTGCTATGAGGACTTCAGACTGGGTACCCTTAATGGAATTATTCTTGAGCTCATTAGATATCTTGCCGGAGCTCCCACAAACACCCTGCATGAGCTTTTGCATGGGGCATTGAGGAGCTGTAGTTAATCAGTTGATACAAAAGTCTTTGCAAATTTGGATATAAATATTAATGCAACCTGACCTAGATCCACAGGCTGAAGAGGCCTGTGTGTATCGTGTGACCTATAATTCCTGTTTTATAACGCTCCCTGCGGAGGCAACAGCTAGCTCCTCTCTGCACTCCATGCTTTCCTCTCCTTCCTGGACAGACGGACCATGATGCCAGCTTCTCCTGCGGGTGGGTGCGTCTGTGTGACAGAAGTCCAGTTGTAGAATGTGACACGGAAGTACTACGGGCCACACCCAGGCTTCCCCTGGGCGCATCTTGTGCATTGCTTCTTCTGGGTGGCAGGAATGAGAAAACCGCTCAAGAACAAAATCCAGCTCCTGAAAATGGCAGACACTCCATCAGTCTGGGTCCTTGAATAATAGCAACTGTTCACCCTACTGGCAAAAAATAAGCTTCTACTGTGCCTGTGCTATACATTTTCGAAAGGTTCTTTGCTACTGCAGTTAGCCTAATACATTTCAAATATCATAAGCCTACCGCAAGTATAAAATATTTCTTTGGTGTTTCTTCAAAAGGGTTATTTACCCACAGCATTATAGATGTACTTATTTCTTTCTTTCTTTTTTTTTTTTTTAAAGATTTTATTTATTTATTTGACAGAGACAGCCAGCGAGAGAGGCAACACAAGCAGGGGGAGTGGGAGAGGAAGAAGCAGGCTCCCAGTGGAGGAGCCTGATGTGGGGCTCGATCCCAGAACGCTGGGATCACGCCCTGAGCCGAAGGCAGACGCTTAACGACTGCGCCACCCAGGCGCCCCAGATGTACTTATTTCTAAAAATAAGTAAGACTCATGGGATTTGGTCAGAAAGCACTTTTATATTTATTCCCCACTGTCTTTTTATACCTGCTCTGTGATAGAGGTCCTTCCTTTCCCATGCACAGAAAACTAGGGTGAGCCTCACAACATTTCTGGTCACTTCTAGTAAAGACTAAGACCTATGATGATTTCAAATTGCACACACAAACTGAATTTGGTAATAAACGTGTCCATTCCTATGTAATAATAACCAAAGCTTCCAACTTCACCGGAAGGTCACGTTTTCCTCCTTCATCTTCTTGCTAGGGGCGTGTTGCAGATGGAGTCCCCTGCCTTAGAGAAAGATAGTGTGGTCAGTTTTTTCTCTACGTTTTATCGGACCTTCTGGAGTAGAGTGGAGTGTAGAATATGGGGGTGGGGATCACAGGGGCGTGAGGGGAGAGAAGGGGAACAGGCCCAAGAGATAGACATTTCTATCTGTCTCTTTCTTTCACGAGGCTCTTCAGAAGTTTTTTGAAGATACGATATCGCTGGTAGTCTCTCACCTTCTGTTCCTTAACTTGGGTGTATGGTTCTCTGGCCCAGTTTCATTATTGAAACTCGATTCCTCCTCAGTTTTTAAAAGTCTGTGGTCCACCTCCAGATTCTCTCTGGTCTCAGCATCCTTTCAGGTGGGCTATTTTGAAAAGCATTTTAAAAACTCTAATTCCGGCTCTCTCTCTTTGGTACCCTTTGATCTGTCAACTTTTATTTCTTGCTGGCTGGGTGAATAGTCAACAGAAATCCTCCTTTGTTCTACCACCAAAGCCTCTAGCCAGCGCTTATTTTTTGTTCTTTTGATTTCCAGAATGGAATTAAGATATCAATACATTGTGGCTCCCTTCTTTTTTATCTTTATTTTTTTTATTTTAATGTTTTTTTATTATATTATGTTAGTCACCATACCGTACATCCCTGGTTTCCGATCCAAGCATAGGAACACATCTCAGACCCACCTAGTATTCTCATTGAATCCGCAGCTCTTGAAGTTAGGTGAAGGTCAAAAGGAGATACTCAGCACCACTATCCCCAAAGAGATTCTCATCACGAATCTCTGCATTTCTACTCTCTCTTTCTTTCTCTTTTTAAAGATTTCTTTATTTATTTTAGAGAGAGAGAGGGAGAGAGAGAGGCAGGAGTAGGGAAAGAGGGAGAAGAAGAAAATCTCGGGCAGATTCCATCTGACACGAGGCTCGATCCCACGACCCTGAGATCATGACTTGAGCCGAAACCAAGAATCAGACGCTTAACCAACAGAGCCACTCAGGCACCCTGTGCATTTCTATTCTCTTGTCCCTTAATATAAATCCTTAATGTGGCCAAAGAGGTCCAAGAATCACGACACTGGTTCTTAACATTTCCTCTGAAAATTTGCATCTTGATTGTGTATCTGAACCTGGTGTCCAATATAATTGTAACTCACGTAAAACTTCAATTTCACATCCTGCTACAAAGAGGTTAAGCGTGTTATATGTCAAAAACTAAGATATGAGGTTGTGAGCCTCAGCAAGTAGACAGCTAGTGAAACAATGAAGAGAAATCAGGAGTTGTTAATTTATTCAACAAATATTTACTGAGTCTTTACTATATAACAGCTTCTGAAAAAGGCATTAGAGGTTGAGTAAAGTAGAAAACATACATAGTCACTGCCTTTATGGAGCTTATAGTCCAGATAGGGAGACAAATATTAATTAAATAATTAAACAAAATAATATATAATTAAAAATAGTGACGATTGTATGAAGGGACACTACTGGATGTTACAAGACGGAATCAGAGAAACACCTGATTTCGATGGAGAGTTTTTTTTTTTTTTAAAAATTTTTTATTTATTTATTCGACAGAGATAGAGACAGCCAGCGAGAGAGGGAACACAAGCAGGGGGAGTGGGAGAGGAAGAAGCAGGCTCATAGTGGAGGAGCCTGATGTGGGGCTCGATCCCAGAACGCCGGAATCACGCCCTGAGCCAAAGGCAGACGCTTAACCGCTGTGCCACCCAGGCGCCCCTCGATGGAGAGTTTTTAAGGGAAAGTCATTAGGAGGAGGAGGTGGCCAGGGAAAATTTTGAGACGAGTGTTCCAAAGAGAGGGAAGGTTGTCTTTAAAGTCTGTGAGGCCATAGCTAGCATAGCAAATTTGAAGAATTAAAGGAAGACCAGAGTCAGCGTTCCCTTAGGAGCTCAGTCATGCAGTGTCTTGGAGGCCACATAGAACATTCTGGAAATCCATTAAAGGATTTTAAAAGGGGGAGTATAAAGGGATAAGATTTGTGCTTAGAAATGATCACATTAACTGCTGTAAAGAGAATGAATTAGGGCTGGGAGTAAACCTAGATAATCCAGAAGAAATGTGCTTCAGGCCAGGTATGGTAATGAAGATAGATGGAAAGAAGAAGGCTTATTTGGGACATATGTTGGAGGTATATGCAAAAGGACTTGGACTTGAATTGGAGGAAGGAAAGGGAAGTGTTTAGGACAACTCCCAGGTTGGTGGCTTGGGCTAAAGGTGATCAGAGAAACCATGTACTGATGGGGGGAGCTCTAACTAGGAGCCGAGTGCAGGCAAGAGTGAGACAGTATAGGGAAAGCAAGAGGAGCTTAACTCCTGCAAAGTCACTAGTCTGAGGCAAGGGTTAAAAGTTTCCATATACTTAGAGACAAATACCTCTTTCTGGGAAAGAGAATAAATGAAAGAGAATAACCGTTAGGGAGTAATGGTTGCCTGAGTGAAATTAGAAGTAACAATTTAAAGCCTGCTTGCATAAGTATTTTTATTTTTCAGGAGTCTTGGAGAATGTTGATCACGAACAAAGGCATCCTGTGATTGTCTTGTGTCCACTAAAAAGTAATGACCACAAAACAATGACTGTGGGACTGAAGGATGCTTCCCTACTCCCAGCCCTTCACCCTTTGGAAAAGCGCCTTTATAAGCCTTGCATGCTACCACTCAGAAAGTGCTAGTTCTCTTCTTGTTGGCTCTCTGGTATACAAGCTATCCTTAATAAACTCCACCTGCTTTCTTCTCTCAAGTTCAGTGTTCGTTTCTATGACCTGGAGACTCAAGAACCTGGTCTTGGAGGTCTGGTTACAGGCGGAAGGTAAGAAATTTTGTTCAAGACACACTGAATTGGAAGAGTCCATGGAACTTCTAAACAGAGAGGCTAAACCAATAGTTGCATAGAAGGATCTGGAATTCAGAAGAGAGATTTAAACTGGAGATTAAAATGTGGGGGTTGGTGGCATACCCTTCTCACCTAGAGGTTGCCTAGAGGAGAAGCCAGTGAGGTGAGAAGAAAACCAGGAGCATGAGACATTATCAAAGCAAGTATATCAAAAAAGAAACGGTGGCCAACTCCATTGAAATTTGTTGAGATACCAAGTAAGAACAGGAACTAAAATATGCCCATCGGATTTTGCAAAATGGAAGCCATTAGTGATCTTAGTAAGAACATTTAGGGGAAAAAGAGCTTGAAAGAAAAGTTACCGAGTGGGTAGCAAGCACTCCAGGATCAAATACTGGAATGATGAAGTTCATGAGAACATTCTCAGAAAGCGAGATTCAGAAAACACAGGGGACACAAGTCAGGAATCAAGCACACAGAAGAATGCCAGGGCAAAGTACTACAACAAAGTGACAAAGAACGATTTGGAGTAAAAGGATCCTTAGTGATCATTTAATCAAACCTTGGCTCTATGGATGAGGAAGCGGAGCCCTAGAAATGACTTTTTGGACAGAGGCCACACGATGAAAAGATGGGTGAGCCGAGACTAGAACCTTGTCCAGGTTGGAGTCCATGGCTTTTTCTGCTACCCATGTTGCCTCCCATCGTCTGTTTATTCCAGGCGAGAGACTCAGGAAGAGGATTTCTGCTCCATTGTCAGGCAGCACCTGGCACTCCCATCTGGAAGAAACTCATTGGAGCAGACGTAAGTGACCTGTAACTTACAACTGGCAAGCCAGGGTCAGAAATAATCAAGCCTCAGCCTGATTTATCAGCAGCTAGCAGCGCGCTGCCGAGGCAGCCTGTCTCTTTGAGTTGCTCAGGCACGGGCCACACAGCTCTCCCCCAGTCCTCCAGTGGCAGGAGGACTTCATAAATGACATTTGATTATGCTCAACACAGCAGCCAGGGGCTGTACACCAACTGCAGTAAAGACGACAAACACAAGCGATCTCCATAAAACACGGGAGCCCGGGGGGAATGGAATCGAAATCTTAATGTAGAGATCCACGGCCACTAAGGCAAATGACAGCAAAATGGGAACAAATTGCAAAACCGATAATAATAAAATTCCTGCTTGTGCTGCCTGTAAGGCATCGGCTCTCCAATATCACCCCCAGGGCGCAAAGTCAACTCTCCATGGGGTCAGTGGAGGCTGTTAGAAGCCTGCTTGCTGGGCTTCTCAGCTGGAACCCTTGGTTGCTGAAATAGTTTTGTCTTCGATTGCGTTGGAACTCTCTAATCCTGCCCTTCTGTCTCAGGGGACTCATAGGCAAATTTAGCCTTATTCCCAAACTGGGAATATTCCTTGAGACATATGGATCTTGGTTTTTTTGTTTTTCTGGTTTTTTTTTTTTAATTTCTGAAATATTTAGTTTTGAATGAAATTTTTGAATTTTAATGCTAGAGGAAGTCTTGGAGAGATCATTTAATTCTCCCCAAGTCCTTATTCGTAGAAACTGAGCGCCAGAGAAATAGGAGCTTTAGTCCCAAATCACACAGCGTGTGACAGTGCTTGAATTGGAATCTGGGGCTCTGAATACACAGTCACCGCTCCTGGGCAGATTAGTGAAGGAGAATTTACTGTTAAATCAGGAACTAAATATAGATGGACATTTTTTGTTTTTGTTTTTTTTCCATTCTAGGAGAGTCACAGAATTTACCTCAGGGGAAAATTTATTCTTTTTTTTAGAAATACACTTTAATTTAAAAATAATTTTTTTTTGTCATAAAAGGCATAGCCTTGGGTCTTGTCTAAAATGGGGAAGCTAAGTGGATTGTAAAAAACTGCACAGTAAAAGTAGAAGGTGCATTCCCCAGGGGCTAGAGGGGTTGTTTTGATGTGTTGTGACTGGGGATAGCGGTGGAGTAGATTTTCTCTGGAGGAGACTTCTGGCGGGTTCTTTGCTTGCGGACAGAAGGGACAATGGGCCAGGCGGAGTGAAAATTGGCTGTGAGTTCTACAGACCTGGACAATTTGGGGAGCAATGGCTCCCTTGCAGTGGAGATGGCTCTAGAATGTCTGATATTGGCCTGACATTATCCCTGTTACCCTTCAGTGACAAGGGTTTGTTGCTCTGCTAAGCGTGGTGTGAATGGTGTGGGGTGGAAGGGAAGCAGTGTGCACTGAAGAGAAGAGGCCCTCTAGCACCTCTCTCCCTGGAGATTTTGAGGCCTTGAAGTGAAAGCAGCATCAAAGGAAGAGAGACCGCATCCCAGGATTCCAGCAGTTGACAAGCAAGGGGAGGCCTTAGGGAGAGCAGACAGGGAAGACCACCAGCCAGACGGCAACATGGGAGTCGGCAGCAGTGGGCCCCAGACTCAACCCCAAGCCAAACTTACTGGGGAAAATACTCTTGCAGGGGTGGTGGGAGAGCCATGAAAGGTAGGAGACCATAGATTCTGCTTTAGAAAATGAGAAATTGTGTGGGGAGTAAGCATCAGGGGTGACCGTGGATTTGGGTACTTGGGCCAATCACTTACTGCTGAGCTTCCCTGTCCTCATGCTGAAAGAGGTTCAAGTTTACTCTTCAGAGTTGTTGTTCTGATTCAATACGATGCTATGCTAATGCGGATAGAATGAGCACATTATTATTTCTCTCTCTTTCTATTTCTTATTTCTGCTCCATGGGCCATCTCAACCCAATTGTAATCTGTGCCAATATCAGTGCAATCATTGATTTACCTCTACGTTCTGGATCCCATGCTTAGCTCAGGCACAAGGACGTTCCAAAGAGCAGGGGAGCGAGGGCGTTGTGGTGTAAAGGGTGATTCCAGGCCCCCTCCTCCTCAGGAGGCCAGCATTTCCTTCCTTGACGCTCCCTTTTTCATTTGGGGTTTCAGAATGAAAGACTGAGGAGCTGAAATCCCCCCTCTTCTGCATTTTGAGGTTAAGATTTCAGAGATATCCATAGTAGGGAAAAAGTCCTGAAGAAAAATAAAGCCGTTCTAATCACCAGATACGAGCATATGGTGAAAGACATGGTAGGGATAGCAAGAGAGGTGGTGAGGACACACAGGAGTCAGAGAGGGTCCGAACCTCTTTTACTGGGGCTTCTCTGGAGCTTGTGGGAAAGCACAATATGTATTTTGAGCTGTGGACATCTCATTTCACTGTTTAAAGGAAAATAGCAGCCCCAGGCCACAAGGGGCCCACACAGAGAAGAGGCCTTGGGGTGTACACGCACTCAATACTGTGACCTTCTCAAATATAAACATTCCAGAGATGAATAGTTTATGACTTCTGCTGGTGCCTGAGATAGCTTCATAAATGAATGAATTAGATTTGGCCACAGTAAATACCAATGGTAGGAAATTTGCAAGACCAGCCAAGGGAAAACAAGGAAATGGAAATTTCTGGTTGTCCTTACAAGAAATGTGATTATTTTTCATTTGTAGTCTCTGTAATATATATTAATTTTCATGCTGTAGTTTGGGTCTAAAGATATCAAAGGATTCTTACTCTTTGTGGCAGGTGCTGCAGATTGTCTATTTGACATCTCTTTTCTTCTTTTTTCTTGATAATTCGACTCTGACTTTGTTTAGGGCGGCAAGAAGCCTAGTTAATTCCCCAGCCCCTCCTTGCACCTAGGCTAGGGGTGGCCAAATGGAACCATTCTGGCCAGTGAGGTGCCAACAGAAGTCACTGGATGGAACTTCTGGAAAGGTCCTGGGAGGGGTTCACCATGATTTCCTCTGAGGGATGCCCAGGGCTGTCACACTGGCAGCTAGGATTCTCCATGGATCTGAACACTTCAGGCAGGGGGTGAGAAAGACTGCCTCCTCCTGGCATTAAAGAGGCAAGTTGAATGTCAATCACCTCCAAATCACCTCCAGGATAAGAGGGTCTATAAACACGGGACAGAAGCCAAGCTCATATATGTGGGCTAAAACCTCAAGCTGAATCCTTGCCCATCATCCATGGGAAACTTCAGGAAGATAGTCACACCTGTCTCATGGCAGCTTCGTAAGCATTATTAGGTATTTTCATGCTGAAGCGTGCAGTAGTCGCTCCTCAAAATTTTGCGAGGCGAAGTGGAATTCAGAAGTCTCTTTAGAGTTGTCCAGACATTTTGGCAAATCACAGGGCTGTGTGTGTGTGTGTGTGTGTGTGTGTGTGTGTGTGTGTGTATCAGATATATCAGATATATCAAAGACCAGGGCACTGAAGGTTCAAAGATATACAGTTATTGAAAAAACGTGAACCCAAGCTTCGTCCCAACAGGGTCAAATGCTGCGTCTGTGTTGACTTTTTTTTTTTTTTTTTTTAAGATTTATCTATGAGAGAGAGAGAATGAGCGGGGCGGGGGTGGGGGGTGGTGGTGACAGAGAGGAACAGAGAGAATCTCAAGTAGACATCCCCTCCGAGAGTGGAGCCCGACACAGGACTCGATCCCACGACCCTGAGATCATGACCTGAGCAGAAACCAAGAGTCAGATGCTCAATTGACTGAGCCACCCTGGCGCCCCAGTACCTGTGTTGACATTAACTGTTCTCCCTGCAGGGCACTGTTGCCATTAAGTTGGTGAAGTCTATGTGACATCTCTACCTTTACCCAGGAGAAAGTGACTCGTATTTCACCCTATAAGTTGAGTCCAGTTAGAAAGAGCGCAAAGGAAGCATGGCAGATACATGAAGAATATTGTGTAAAGTGAATCAGAGCCCCTTCTCCACTCCACTTAATTTCAAGTTACCTATCTGCTTTGTAAATGTTTAACTATTACAGCTCAGGTTTCCTTAAAGGGGGCAGGCTATTGGCAATTACTTGCAGCCTTTGAGAACAAACAGAGCAGCCCCATAGAACACCAAGGAAACCACCAGCAGTTGAGCAGTTAAGAGAGGCATTTGGTGGTAAAAGAAGCAAAAGTAATTGTGCAAAGCTTTTATGAGCTTTTTTGAAACAGTCTGGAAGGTGATGATCTTTCAGACGGCTAAGCTCAGACTGAATGACAAGGAGAAGGTAAATACAGTAACAAATTGTTCTCCAAATGTGGCTGGGAGGTGACTTTTTGCAAAGGAAGCATATTGCAGATAAAATGAGGCGACCTTTTAATGTTCTGCTCCCAGTCAAGTTATTAGGAGTTGCTTTATGACAAACAACGCCAGGAGTAGCTTCCCCAGGCAACTTCCCTAATGTGGCCCCAGAAATCTAATTTGTAGGTCGGATGGAGACCCCCTAGAAAGGGCAGCCTTCATCTGAACCACCCCCGTTCTCAAAGATCTTCACATCTACACACATGTACAGAAAGGAATTAAGATTGATTTTCGATGTTTTGGCAGCCACAGGAGACCCTCGTCCCTCCAGCAGCATTTCCTGTAGAAGACATTACTTATCAGAGCTGGTCAGCATCAGCAATCTCTCAGATAAATAATTTATATGGGGAACGAATAAAATACTGGAGTACTTCGGAGAATGGTAAAAAGCAGGCAGAGCCAGGGCCCTGGGGACAGTCTTGAGAAAAGGCCTGGGTCTACAGTTCGGGTGCACGGCTTGTCTTTGCTTTAACTCCCCGTGGCCCCCACTCCCTCTCCTCACCCATGGAATGTCGTCTCTAACTGCCCTTGCTTATACTTTAAACTCATGTGGATTCTCCCTACATTCCAATAACCAGCTCAACTCTTTTCTTTTTGGTGTAGCTTTTCCTACCCCTTCAAACGTAATCTCTGTTTCCTTCAAGTGTTCACAGTATTTATGTTTTTATAATTTGTCCACTATCTCTTTGATACAGCCACAGGTTACCCCTTATCTTACAATGTTGTTGTTGTTATTATTATTATTATTTTGACTAAAATTAGACTACAAGCTCTCTGGAGGCAGGACATGTTGAATAGTCTCTGAATTCCCAACAGTGTATATATATAACACATTACTTCATATCTACCAGTTGCACACATTTGCTGATTTACCTTCAGGGCAAGAATCCTCTTAAGGAATGATTTCTTATATTGTGTGAATCTAACAGGTGAGGAAGGGTCTAAATGTATTGGATTTTGGTGTCAATTTCAAAGGCAGGAATTTCATTTTGTTTTGTTTTTGAAGAAGTATACAAGCAATGCTCATGAAACAAAAATATCATATTATTTTGGGGGAAATTAGCAAAGAACAGGGAGATTCTGAATAGCGGTCAATTAAAAAAGAATTGTCCTTTCAAGAAAGAAGTCTTTGTTCCAGCTTGCATTTCTTTGGGCCAATGGAATGGCATCAAAGAGAAAGTGCCTTAAAGGCAGGAAGGAGATAATGGGACCCACCCAAGTGGAGCTCCAGTGTGGCCCCCAAGGAGGGCTGGCTCCTTTTTTTGATGCCTGACTAGCTCTCTGGATCCTTCCATCAATCTATGGGTCTTCTTTGCAGAGCAGATATCCTTCACCGAATCATCAGTTCTAAGAAGCTGTTATAAACCCTTCTCTCTTACAGCCCTGAGCTGGCTTCCCTCCTGCGTTTCCCATTGTCTTTTCTTGTTCAGGAAATCCTGAGGTCTTGGGTAGAAGCCAGTTGTCTGACGCCTCAGTTTCTTTCATGTTCTTTCTCTCTCTGTGCTACTTCAGACTCCCACCAGAAAGCCAGTGCTTCTTTGAGCAGGATGGTCATGATGGATTTTCTTGGAAGTTGGCATTTAAGCTGAAGCTTAATGGATAAGAATAGCCAGCTAGGCAAAGAGCAGGGGACTCGCTGGGTGCCCAAGAAACACCACTCAGCCTCCTCATCTCCCAACCATTGGTTAACACAGGTGTGCATATGTGCGTAGGGGAACATTGTCTTTTCTCCCCGGACGGGGTAGAAGACCTCTAGGGTCAGAGCCCAGGAGAGCACTAGCTGAAGTGTTGTTAATGGGTGGTGATTTGAAACAGTTTCAGGGTGTATGAGATCCTTGAGGAGAAAGAAGGTCTTTAATGATGTTGAAACAAGGTCGGCAGAAAAGACCAGATGCAATGTGGGGCGTGTGTAGAGCAGTCACAATAGCTTAGCTAAGGATTCCCAGATGTTCAGACCCAAGTCTCACTCAGTCCTCACTTTGTGCATTGGACGTGTGTGTTTTCCCATTCTGTGTGTGTATATAATAACTGTGACAAAGTCAATGCTCACAGGAAAGGGCAGTGAGTAACATATGAGTCTGGGGTTGGGGTACTACCGCATATATGATCAATTTCAAGAGCACATCACTGCTAAGCTCCAGGAGATTCAGGAATCTTGCCTAGTGTTGTTGTCTGTAATAATAGCTGGATTTGCATGTGAAATTTACTCATTTCCAGATATTAACAACTAATAAGAAAGACATTGTGTGGACCAAAAATGTCCCTTGGTAGACCATGTGAGTCATCTGTCACAATCTAGTGCAGGACTGAAAGCAATGTGAAGGTGAGAATAGGACCTCTTTTGTACATCATTGTCTCCTCAACCCCACACAGTGTCTGGCACCCAGTTCTCTCAAATATGCATAGATGAATGGCTATCTGTATACCCCATCTTCTAACCACCACCATGCCTGGTTCCTCCTAATATAGTCTTCGTCTGAAGTCTTACACAACATCAGCTTAACAAAGGAGAGTCCATGGAATTAATTTCCCCCCTTTTTTGGAGAAATGCTAGAACCTGATTTCTCTCAACCCCAATCACATACCCAAACCCTTCCAGGCCTTTCCAAGTCAGACTGAGCTTTCTAATGCATTCCAGAATTTTCTTTCAAGCAGCCATGATGAAGTAGTTATTTACACACACACCCCCCCCCAGTCTGGAATCTCAAAGTGTTTTTATCAAACGTCTAATTAATTAACCTTAATTAATTGGAATTTTCAATCGCTTTCCAGATCCACAATAACGTAAAGCTGTCCTCTCTCATTCCTAGGAAGATTCAGTAGAAAGTCCTGCATTATCATTAAGAGCATAATATTCTTAAAGCACGTCTCTCATGAAGACTATGAAATTGTTCAAAGAGAAAATCAGGAGAAATTGTGTCTATCAAGTGGCACAAGGCTATTTAGATAGAATTACTTTGTCAAGCCAGCTTTGAGCGAAGTTATTCTTTTGTGAGATTTCTTTTTTGCTTTGAGTATTTTTTTTACCCCTTCCCCTCTCCCTGATTCTTGTAAAAAAAGAAAATCAATGTTTTCTGGAAGAACAGAGATGAGAGCCTTTGGAGAACTCCACCTCCTGTTTGCTGCAAAAACATTAATAAATGTCACCAGCAACGTTGGGTACCAGGGGAAACTGGATGACCTCATGAATATATTTTCTAAAGAGCTTAAAATGTCCATCTTGTATATTATTCGTCCCTTAAAGAGTCTAAGAGCTATTGATTCTTTCGACTGCTGCAAAAAGCAATTTAAATGCACCGAAAGCTCTAAGTACGAATGTACAGACAGAGGAGTGCCTGCTCAGAGTGGCTTCTAAATGTCCCCTTTCTCAATGTGGAGAACTGCTATGCAGTAAAGGATGCCCCATGGTAGGGTAGCCGGTGTCATCGAGTCTATTATAGCAAAATAAAAAGAAATTAATGTTGCTTGCATTTAAAATGATATTAGTGCCTAGGCCCGTTAAAACTTATCTGCTGATAAAAATTGATTTTTATATTCATTGGTCACCATTGTGGGGCTACCCCCTGACCTTCTAAAGGGGCAATCATCTGACACCCTCGGCCATTTATGTACTTATTTAGTTCTCCTGCAAGCATCCAGTGATAGGTCCGGTATTCCAGAACAGCACATAGCCTGAGGGGTGACAGAGACAAGAAGCTATGGACAGAGATCTAGTTGTTATGGGATATTAAACGATGCCTTCTTTTTTTTTTTTTTAAAGATTTTATTTATTTATTCGACAGAGAGAGAGACAGCCAGCGAGAGAGGGAACACAAGCAGGGGGAGTGGGAGAGGAAGAAGCAGGCTCATAGCGGAGGAGCCTGATGTGGGGCTCGATCCCAGAACGCAGGGATCATGCCCTGAGCCGAAGGCAAACGCTTAACCGCTGTGCCACCCAGGCGCCCCTAAGCGATGCCTTCTTATCTCAGCCAAAGATCTTCTAGGTGATGCTGGATCCCCTACTTCACCTGTTAGCTGTGATTTCCCTGCGGATAAAACGTCCTTTCCTTATCTCTTGGGGGTAGTAGGAGGGTGACTAATGAATGTGCTCTGAGATTAGTACTGTGCTTTGTCAAAATGAGGCAGCTATAGGTCTAAGCCTATAAATGTCCAGGACAAAGAAAGAATATTTAATATTTTATCCTTCAGGAATTTCAAGGCGCTTTGAGGCTTTTGGTTCTGGCTTTGTTGCTGCCACCTGACAAGCTTCAAAGGTTCTCCATCAGCTCTCAGCCCAAGGAATAGGAGGCTCCTTCGATTACCCCCCTTTTCTTCCTGAGACGTTTTAGCAAGGATACACAACAAGGTCTGTCTTCTTGAGTTTCCAGTGACTTAAGGAATCAGAGATGTCTCATACAACAGTGACGGTAGTATAGAGGGAAGGGTACAACGTTGGGACTCAGAAGATCTGCTCTTTAGGGGCGCCTGGGTGGCGCAGTCGTTGAGCGTCTGCCTTCGGCTCAGGGCGTGATCCCGGCGTTCTGGGATCGAGCCCCACATCAGGCTCCTCTGCTGGGAGCCTGCTTCTTCCTCTCCCACTCCCCCTGCTTGTGTTCCCTCTCTCGCTGGCTGTCTCTCTCTGTCAAATAAATAAATAAAAATTAAAAAAAAAAAAAAAAAGAAGATCTGCTCTTTAGTTCCAGCTCTGCTGCTGACTAACTAGCTATGCAAACTTGGCGGAGCCTTTGGGCTCATGGAGTTTCAAGTTTCTCTATCCGCAAAATGGAGATTATGATAAAATAAAAGTGTAAAGATGAAAAACACAATGTGAAAGCATTGTGTAAGCTATAAACAGAAATACTATGACAACATAAGTTAGTCACAAACAAGTATATATATATTTTTTCCCTTGAGAACAGTTTCCCTCTGGTTTCCTTGGGATCTCACTCATGGGCTCCATGATTCTTCACTGATCTTGGCTTAAGCTCCTCTTCTAAATTTTCCTCATAAACACTCTCACTTCTACCATCTCTCCTCCAACCGCAATCCGAGGATGAAAACCCTTAAAGGTAGGGGCGCCTGGGTGGCACAGTGGTTAAGCGTCTGCCTTCGGCTCAGGGCGTGATCCCTGCGTTCTGGGATCGAGCCCCACATCAGGCTCCTCCGCTATGAGCCTGCTTCTTCCTCTCCCACTCCCCCTGCTTGTGTTCCCTCTCTCGCTGGCTGTCTCTATCTCTGTCAAATAAATAAATAAAATCTTAAAAAAAAAAAACAAAACCCTTAAAGGCAAATCTCTCCTTCAGCAGATGAAAGCACTTTGGTTCTCTCCAGCTTCCATTTCACCCAGGACAAAGCACCACCCATTCCAGCAAACACTAGCAACAACACAGCGAGGATCCATTACGTTCCATCCTAAATACAGGAACGTGTTCTACATTCTTTAAAATGGTCCTGAGTTAGTAGCCAGACGGTTTTACTCTGTACCCTTGTACCAGCCTCTTTCTCATATAGTAGATGCTTTTTCAAGAGCCATAACTGTTGCCCTTGTATTTCGTGCATTTTTGGCAGGTTTGGACAGCGGCTGCATATCCTTGTGAAATCTCACCGGTGACATGGTCTGGCTGGGCAAAAGCCACTCAGGTTCGCAAAAGTTTAATGCCAAAAAAGGGCAATGCTTCTCTTCGTAAGAAGGCATCTAGGTTTCTATTACACTCGTGGACATGCACAGCCCTAACTGGCTTTCTTTCGGATGATTAGGGCTTGGAGGACTGGACACTCAGTGTTGGTCAGGCCCTGGCTGGGGCATGGTAGGGATAAAGCCATGGCATTTGTCAGTCCATCCCAGCATTCTGGTGATGTCAACCTCAAAAGATTCGGGATCGACACGAATTGTTTTACTTTTCTATATATTAACTCATCAAAAATTTTGAACTTACATATTTCGTTTCTAGGCTGCGTTACTCCCACGGGGGAACGAATGCCCACACTACATTTCTCAAATGTGAGTCTGATTGTGTCATTTCCCTTCTTAAAGACTCCAGTGGCTCGTCCTACCTGGGTTGGAGACCAACTTACAGATTCGCCACCAGTCCTTCCCACTTCCTGTAATAGTCCACCTATTTTCATATCCTTATGCTTTCTCATGCTTTTTTTTTTCTGTGTCTGAAATGATCTTTTTCACCTTGTCTGATGACATAATCTTACTCATTCTTCAAAGCTCAGATCAAATGTCACCTCAGCCATGAAGTCCAGGGATTCTTTTCTTTTATTATCACATATTTATGGTAATGCAATCATGCCTATTTTTCTACAGCTCGCTCTCCACCGTTAAATTTCCCATCAAGGGCAAGTCACATTCTACTTATCCAGGTGTTTTGAGAGCCTGATTGAGTGCTTGGCACATAGTAGGTGTTCCATAAATGTTTAGAAAGAATCAAATATTGACAAACACCGAGTCTTTTATTGGCTCCAATATTATTTTTTTAAGGTTCAAGAGTTAGCTCCTGCTTTGTATATATACACAGTACAGTCGATGGGTACTTTACGTGATATAATTTTTTCACACTCTGTACTCTTTTAAAGCATTCACAGCACATCCCCTCTCGATTTTTTTTTCTTTCCAGATGGTTCTAATCTTTCTGATTCATTTTCATATATTGCATCCTGTTCATAATTTTAGTTGTTTTCTCTGGAGCTTTGCAGTATTATTGCATCTTTTATGAAATGAGGACAGGTTAGACAGCCTGAGCTGAAGCCAGGATTCCAAGAGTGGAAGATTTATGGTTTGTACAAGGCTGCAACAATGTTTTCTGCCTTATTACAATATCTCCTTGCCCCTGAAGGCCAAAGGCTCTCTTCAGGGAATGGTTGCAATGTCTCTTGAATCCCCTTATCAAGTTCTAATGATCACTCAGAGCCGAGTGGCCTTTGAGTACAGATGGATTGTTTTTCTAAAGTCATTGCCTTATTCTTGTTCAGGTGGAGATGTGCCTCCACCTTCTGACCTCCACTTGGTTTTCCTGACGTTTTTCACAAGTACATCACAGGAGTTTTCTTTTCCCCATGCGAAGAAATTCTCTGTTATCTGCAAACTTGGAGATTTCACTACATATCCGCTCTCCTACTTCATTAGCTAAACTTTTAAATAAGAGTGATCAAGAGTCTAATATCTTGGTGATCCTACTATTAACATTGCATCACAGAATGCTCATTTATTTCAATCCTTTCATTCCTGGCTCTATGCCAGTTCTTTAGCTATGAAGAAAAAAGTTCTCTTTAATTATGTGTTTTTAGAAAAAAAATCACTTAGCATACAATTTAGTCAAAGGCTTTTTGAAAGTGCAAATAATTGCATCTCTTAATTTTATTTTACCAAGTTCAGTTTATCCGTTCAGAAACGCCACAAGGATCAGGTGGCCGGGCCAAGCTGGATGAAGAGTAGACCCACCTACCAGTGGTAGCCAGAAATACATTGATTAAAAGAAAGACCAGAGAAGAGAAGATCAAGGAGAGGAAAAAGCAGAACAGTGAGGCTAGAGTTGGCGGAGAATAGAGAACGGGGGTGAGTTTAGCCAGGAGGCCAGTAAGGTAGGCTAAAGCCTGAGGCAGGCAAACGTCCGTGAGTCCAAGGCTGATGCAAATTGACCAGCACCCAAAGGATGGGAAGTAGATATAGGTGGTGGCGAGGAGCAGCCTTGGATAGTGGGTATTTTTAAAAGCTGGGATCTCATTTTTTTTAAGGGTTTGCATCTCCCTTACGTGCATGAATCCCTAGTGTTGACTTCTGAAAGTATAGTTTTCCCAGGTATAGCTTCCTTCCACTAATATACTGTGCTACTGTATTTTAAATTGACTTCATCCACTGTTCAGTGATTCTATCCTTTGTTATTCAGTCAATAGACACTTACTAGACACCTATAATTTTAGGTCCTTGTAGAGAACAAACAAGATGGAGAGAATAGAGTTTTTCCCTGCCCTTAAGGCTATCACAATCTAGCAGAGAGGATAAGACGAATAACCACAAAAGTTGAATATGAGATAGACTAGAATAAATGCTGTGAAAAAGGCAAAATCAAAGTGTTCTGTATGCTGTCATCTCTGTTTAGAAAGTCCTTCCCATCACCACCAATCTCTGATTGTCAAAATATGACTTTCTTTCCAAATCAGCCTGTCCTATGAAGCCTTCTCTGGCTAGCCCTCTCTATAACCTTTTATTTACACCTCCCTCATGGCATGGGTGTGTTCGGGGAGTTATGAGGATTCTTTTTCCCAGTATTAACATGATGAGTGTTCATCCTGGATTTTTCTGGACAGTTAATTTTATGTAACTGTGTTTCTTTTTTCTTAATAGAATACATTTAATAACTGTATGATTTAATCCTTAGACTTTGTCCCTTATGAGACCACATGTTCTGACCCTGACCTTTGGTTTGGACGATGTGGCCACTGTAGCTAGAGTCAGAGGTAAAGTGCGCGCTCCCCTGGGATGGCTGAGCCACCAGCTACTTATGACTGGCACCCCTCCCGACTGACTAGGACAAGTCCACTCTGACTGGCCAGAGCCTATGCTGTGTAAGTTGTTAACTATTTTGAATATTACTCTGGGTGATAAGGCATTCAGGGAAGGGTAAATTGGGTTCAGAAAAGTAGAAACTTATATGCTAGGTTAGGGAACTTTGAAGGGCACTATAATACCATCAGTGGTTTTATACATATTTGCTCAGGCCAAATGATTCACAGGTCTGCACACTCAAAAATCCTCTTATCGGTGTAGATGTTCTTCGGCATTTATGAATCTTGCATTAAGTTATTCAACAAATACATATTTAGTACCAATGTGTCAGGGACTACTAACTGTTTGCCCAAATCCGCTTCTTATTCCTGGGCATAGCTATACATTTTTCTGCCTCCTTTGCAATTGGGTGTGACCATATGACTAGACTCTAATATTGTATGAGTGGGATAAGGAGGCCCTTTGAGTGACCTTGAGGACTATGGGTTTAATAAGGTGAAGTGGCCATCATCCTGGGTCATGAGTGACTGTGTGGAACAGTGTGCCCTCCACTTTTATCTCACCAATCTGGCATAGTTAGTGAGCACAAATTAAATGTCTAAGCTATTAAGCTGTTGAGAGTTTGAAACTATTTATTATTATAGGCTGGCTATATCAATTAGGATAAGCTAAGCTATGATTTTTTTTTTTAACTCAGTGGTCTAAACCATAAATGTTTATTTCTTACTCACTGAGGGTTTTCTGAGGGATATTCCGCCATTTTGTTCTTACTTTATCACCCTCTCTCTGGGGCCCAGCTGCATGGAGCATCCACTGTCTGGATCATGCTGGTCACTCTGAAGGAGAAAAAAGAATCCTGGAGAGTCTTTCATCAGCTACTAAACAAGCAGCCAGACAGACACATCACTGCTACCCACAACTCTTTGGTCAGACTTGGCCATATGGCCCTAGTCAAGGCCAGAAAGTGCAACCCTACCATGTGCCCAGAAGCCGGACAGCAGAAGAATTCAGAGAGTATCATTAGAGACCACCACACCAGCATATCTGAAATGGCCTACTGTGTGCTAAACACCATGCGACACATTGACATTTAAAGATAAATATGCCATGGTCCCAATTTTATAATTTTCCAATGCATTGTCTTCTAAACCTGTGGGTTGATACCATCTGTATTTGCTGATTTTCTTTAATACGTCTTAACATAACAGTACATATATTATCAATTAACTAATTTATTCCTTTATTCCATCAGTAGTATTTATTACATATTTTTTTACTACATATATCTGTCCTGGGAGCTGTGAGGTCTACAATGTTGAAGTCAACATCAATCCTGCCCACAAAGAACTCAAGAGTGTAGAAAATGTGTTTGTTTTCATACCTCTAAGCTACCCCCATAAATACCTCCCTGGTCATTTTCTCAATAAAACTAAGGCTGGGGTTTCCTTTTGTTGCTCTGCTCTTATCATGTGGGAGTCAAGTGTTACATTGGAGGAATGTCTAGACTACCGCCCAAGGCTCATGGAGAGATCCCCTGCTGATCTTCTATGACTTGGTTCCTTGGCCCCGGGCTCACTTTGAGGTCCTGCGAACCATAGTCCACATGTGATATGGACCTCCACCAACGTAGCAGAGAAACAAAAGGTAGGGACACAGACTGAAAACAATACGCTCTGCTCTAACTCATTCTTCTTCAGATGGCCAAGCCCTACTTACTTTTGGAAACTTTTTTCAACTTACAATTCTCCCTGAAAGGTAAGAAAGCAGTGGTTTTCAAACTGTGTTGTACAGTGCTTTGAGGGAAAGAGGAAGGTGCCCCTGGGAGGGGAGGGGCAGCCCAAGCAGGAAGCTGCAGTCATTCTGTCTCAACTCCAACCAAAGCAGCTTTACTTTTGATGGTTTTATGTATTGAAATTCTGCCTATGATTCTATCATTAGAAAGTTTAATTTCTTTAAAAAGATTAAATGATCTAATAAGTTACTATTTCAAAACATTGCCAGGAGGCCAAGAGAATGAACAAAGTCACCTTCCTAACAAATAACAGACCATAAAATCTGGAAGGGACTCAGAATCATCCAAATTCTTTGGAGAGAGCAGCTCTGGTCTGTGGCTTACTCTGTCGTCTGGAAAGTGCAGAAAACCTCATTGAACAAACTTCATCCCCTCGAGGCCATGATTTCCCTAAAGGAAGCGGTTAGCCCCTTGAGTTGCACACAACACATGATCAAAGAGTATCTGTTGAACAAACAAAGGAAAGAATCAGGATTCACCTTCTTTGTCGTGGGTAGAAAAAACAAAGCTCAGAGTGGTGATGGTTTTGGTCCAAAGTACCAACTCAAATGATCAACGGCCTTGTCTGTCTGCTATTTCTGTCAGTGTGGGATGCGAACGAGGTGAGGTGTCTCTCTCTTATCCTCCACAATACAGAGTGTGTCTCTCCCCTTCCTGCCGCTGCCTCACCGAGGGCAGGACACACTCAGTGGGGGACTGCCCGGTAGCAGTGTGTCTGTTCAGCGGGGTGCTGAACAGAGGACGGGAGGCAGTTGAAGAAGGACGAGTCGTGCTAGGGTTAGGTTCTTGCTGTTTCTTTTTCCTTTGTGCCTTCTTTTCTTTGCATCACCGATGATGTTATTTATGGAATGCCAGTTTCTTTTTTTAATTAAAAGGAGGAAAAATCCAGTCTTGTACAAGAACAAGAGTGATGTCTCAGCAGGACTGCTCAGTGCCAAATGACTTCCTGTAATCACTTCTCTAACAGCGTTTCTTACAGAAGCAGGCTTTTGGACGCAGAGTGAGACTGCAGCCCCGGAGGCCCACCTGTCCAAGTGGCTCACTCGTAAGGCGGCCCAGGTGGTCTGGCGCGTCGGCTGTCATGAAATCTGGCCTGGAGAACCCCAGCTGACCAAATCTTGCTGGTCTGTGAGCACGGAGAGGGGTACGAACTTAGCAGAGATAATGGAATTTTTGCTCACATCTTTCAGGTACTCTAAATAGTAGCCTTTTCTGGCACTGGGACACGTCAGAGGATCCTTATTTTTAATGATGTAAATTACCTTGAAACTCACCTGTTTTAACTCCTTCCTATGACAGGTGAGAAAACTGAGACCTAAATCAATTTGACAAATATTTATTGACCACCTACTGTTTGTAAAGGATGGTGCTCTGCCTCTTTGGACCAAATGACATTTTAAGGTCTCACGACTTACTGGGTGACAGACAGAACGAAAAACTAAATGTCCTCACTCTCTTGCCAGTCTTTATTCTATCATCCGCATCTAAAGTTTGGGTTAGTATCATATCTTGCTGGTCTAGACGTTCTAGACTGGTGTGTGATTGAGTATGAGCACATTGCGAGTGTGTGTCTGTGTGTTTCTTTTAACCCTGGGCATGTAGCGAGGAGAGAGAGATAGCGATCCAAGCTGGTAACAGGAAATGCTGGAGGCAGCAGGTCAGACTCAGGAAAACACTCGTTTTGGGTTAAACAGACATACTTATGAATCCTGGCCCATCCACTTACTATGTGACCATGGCTCAGTTTCATCATTTGGAGCCATCCTTTCTTCATATACAAATGCATAGTGAAGTATGTTTCGTATTTACCTGGAAAGAATAGATGCAATATACAGAATTAATATGTTAACCGGATCTGTTATTGTCTGATGCTTTAATCTCGGGGCCTTGCTGACCATGGAGGGACTGTCCCTCCCAGGGCTAGCTAATCCCTAGGACCTCTCATAGGCAAACCAACCAATCCGGAGCCCATACCCCCTACCACTTCCTCGATTGGGTTCTCACACTCTAGACCACTAATCCTCTGGCCTAATCACTCCAGGGCCAGGTGCCGGAAGCGTAGGGACAGCCCCTGTGATCCAGAACCTCTGAAATTATTCAAACTAGTCTTAAACTTGCTTACCCTGCCTTGTCCATTCTTTCTCGTGGAAATGACAATTAAGGCTCTTGCCTACATTTCCCCCTCCTCCCTCTGCCTCCGCATCTTGGTCCTTCCCCTGTGGCCCCCCCCACCATGGCTTCGGTCTCCAACCTCCTCCCCCCTCCTTGGGATCTGTGAGTGACAAATGATCTTTGCCATGACAACCGTCCAATCTGTTGGCCTCACCATACCCGAATAACAACAAAACCTCTCTTGGAAAGCATAGTGTGCTTCACAAAGCACCTCAGACATGGAGGGTCTCAATAAATTCCTTCATAGAACGTAATGTATTAATGCCTTGCTACGTGTGAAGTCCCTGGGTGCACAGATATGAATAATACCTAGTTCCCTCTCAAGGAACCTGATTGAGAATAAGGAAAACAGCAACCCATCAGAAGTGGAGGAGGGTCGTGAGAATTTCTCTATGGCAGGTGGAGACGGAGGAGGGCAGCAGAGGTATTATTAAATGACCCGCTTTGGGACACACAGCAGGATGTCACAGAGGAGGACTCCAATCCAGGCTCTTCTGACCACCAGCCCAGGATCTGGTTCTCAGCGGGGTCCCTGATTTCTCTGAGTGCACCGGACTGGAGCTGGAGGAGGACAGCATGCCCGGGTGCCCCTGAAACCGTCATCCGCGGCTTCTTTCAGCCACCTGAGGGCTTTGTTCCTGCGGTACTTAAGGACAAAATATTCAGTTCTTCTTTGGCCTCTGTTCTACATTCCATATTCATTTATTTTCAATAAACATTTTCAGATGCCTTATTTTTCCCCCTAAAGCTTAGAAATAAATTTCTCTGTCTTGCCTTTCTTGCTACATTTACATAAAAGCCACACTGAAAAATTTATAGCAGTAATGGAGGTCTTGGGGAAAACAAAATGCTCTGAGAACAAATGCCGCCTTCACCCTTATCTGAGGAGCGGGGCCGGGCTGGCCGTGCCCGGGAGCCGGACTTTACAGGGCAGAGAACACACGGCAGGTGCTCCTTTTACCGGTGAAGCGCTAACGGTGGGCGCAGGTTGGGGATCCTCATGACGTCATTCACGACATTCTTTAGACCACGAAGGATACCATGGAAATTAAAGTGAATTCACTTGTGAAATTTTGAAGCTGCTATATACATTCTATGAAAGTTTACTGTTTGGAAATACTGAAAGGATGGAATGTAGCTTAGGGCAAAATGCAACTTCCTGAGACATCTGTAGAGCGATATTTTATAAGGATTAAAATTCGACCACTTTGAAATACAGTACATATAAAATAAAAGGCAAAATCATTCCTCCTTTCATCCAATGAACATTTAATCAGCATCTACTATGTGTGGGTCCCTCAGGATACAGAGAGTCTAATGTATTCCTTGCCCACAAGGAGTACGTAGCCCAGTGTTCATTATAGAAAACCGGTACTAATAAGCCAAATAAGTTAGATTAGTAAAAATAAGGCTTTTTAAAAATTTTATAATGTAGCATACACAAGGAAATACTTGCGCACATGAGAATTAATTTCTGAATGCCTAGAAGTAAAAGAGATCTTTAATTTATGGCATGTTCAGTTCAGAAAGGTTTCTAATTTTAGGACGAATTCCCTTAGTGAGTAAGCCCTAGAACATTCAGAGAGAGATGTGATTCAAGCTTTTGTAGTCAGTCTGGTCAAGCGCATGCGGCCTACCATCGTGGAATTGGTGCCAAGCTCACATTATGAAAACTGGACTCAATTAGGCTTTGCTGACAGCCTTGATGTTGGTGCTGTCCAGACCCTGAAAGGGACATGGGCAGTCTCTGCCATCTGGGTGCTTCAAGGCTCCCTTTTCTTGAGCAAGTGAGACAGGTAGATGGGAAGATTTTGCAAATCTTCTGCAAATGGCTTCTAGCTCCTTGGTCAAAATGATCACAGCTAACATTAAAATATATATATTGCCATGTTTAGGACTTTCCAGTCCAATCTTCCATGTTGTCCTCTTTACCTGCTGGCACTCAACATCCAAAGCTTTGCCTCTGTGTTCTTTTGTAGAATCTGATGAATCATCTAATGTCACTAGAGATTCAGGGGGTTTCTCCCGTCTAAGGATAGGCTGTGTGCATAGAGCGTGGTGTCTTGAATGCTCTTCTTCTCTTCTTATTAGATACATTCTGATTCTAGGCCTAGGCTGAGGATTGCTTCATCAGATCCAGGGTGTACCAAGGGGGAGGCCAGCTGGGTAGCTGCCAAGGCAACAGGTATGTAAGGGGCACTACAACCACTCCTGCAAATGTGCCCCGAGGGATAAATGGTATTTAACAGAGCACCTTAGCAGAGGATAGCAGACGATGCGGTGGGAAGGAAGATGACTAAGGCCCTGGGGATGGTCACGAGGAAGAACCAACAGACAGGGGACACGCAACCTCCAAGAACAGATTCACTTGAATACAGGACTCATCTCGGGGCACCTGGGTGGCTCGGTCAGTTAAGCCTCTCCCTTCAGCTCAGGGTGTGATCCCAGAGTCCTGGGATGGAGCCCCTGCGTTGGGCTCCCTGCTCAGTGGGGAGTCTGTTTCTCCCTCTGCTGCTCCCCTTGCTTGTTCTCTCTCTCTCTCTCTGTGTCAAATACATACATACATACATACATACATACATACATACATACATAATCTTAAAAAAATACAGGACTTTTCTCTTCCTTGCTGGGTTATGCAAGTCTGGAACCAGAGTTGAGTTGCTCTGACGACAGAAGCAAGGTTGAGTGATGCTGTCTTTGGTTCCACTTCTCCATCCTTCCCAGCAGAGCATTCAGATTCTCCCCTGTGTCAATGTTGAACAAATATTTTAAAATATTAGTCCCTATGTTTCAATCTATCCCTGACCATAAATTGAATACTCGGGACAAGTGAGTATTTCTATGTCTTCAAATCACATGTGTTTGACCTTCAAACATAGTAATAATAATAGTAATAGTATAATAAAATGAGCAATACTACTGGTGGTGGTGATAGTGGTAACTATTATTCGCTGACCTCTTCCTTTGTCTTATATGAGGAGGCCTGGAGTGAGAATCTGAGGTTTGAAATGCCTGGTTTTATGCTCCAACTCTGTCATATAGACTTGGTCAAATTAGTTAACCTCTACCTCTGTCTCCTCACTTTTAAAGTGCAGATAATAATAGTACGCAACTTCGTAGGGTTGACAAAAGGACTAATTGAGGTAGCACACGCAGAGTCTTTAGACTGTTCTTGGCATGGAATATGACTGCATTACTTTGTTATTATGATTTTATATATTCCTCATAATAGCCTTGAAAGGGAGGTATTATTCCCCTTATACAGTTAGGAAACTAAGGTTCGTGGAAGTTAAACAATTGGTTCAAGGCCAAATTACTGATCAGTGCCAGAGCCAGGATTCGAACCCGGGTCTCGCTGATACTGCCGCTTCTCTGACATGACATCTTCTGTCAGTGGTGCGTCGTCCTTGAATGCAGCGGCACTGGGGTTGAACGGATTGAATTCAAATAACAGCTCCACCTCTTTTGGCTGTGCGACCCTGGGTGAGTTCCTTCACCTCTCTGTGCCTTCATTATCTCATGTCTAAGATGAGGATAACAGTAACGCCCATCTCAGAGGGTTAAATAACGAATATACATAGAGTACCCTGCCCAGCACCTCTTGTACAGTAAGTACTCAAGGTTTGTTATTTTCACTATTGTCACTAAAGCCATTTTATAAATTGGGAGCATTTGTGTACAGGGTACTAACTCCCGTATCCTACAAATAAACACAGTCACATTAGTCACCTTTTGTTGAGAGCACATAAAACCTGGGTTTTGGATATTCTCTGCTACCATATCTTTCTCCCTCTCAGTAAGTGTTCAGACCTCCTTCCGCTCCGTGTGTTGTGATTACTGCTCCTCCTGTCCAGTTTGCCAAGCCGCAGTGTCCTCTGTTTCCTGGGGTGATGGGATGAATTGGGTCTTCCCCCACAAACTCATGAATTGAAGCTCCAACACGCACTACCTCACAATGTGACTCTATTTGAAGACAGGGCCTTTAACAGGTGATTAAGTTAAAATGAGGTGGATGGGGAGGCCCTAATCCACTATGACTGGTGTCCTTATAAGAAGAGGGAGATGCTGGGGGTACTCATGCACAGAGGGATGGCCAGGTGAACACAAAGCAGTAAGAGGGCAGCCATCTGCATGCCAAAGAAAGAGGCCTTGGAGGAAACCCATCCTGCTAGCACCTTGATCTTGAACTTCCAGCCTCCAGAATTGAGAGAAAATGAATTTTGGTTGTTTAAGCCAGCTGGTCAGTGGTTTGTGGTCATGGCAGCCCTAGCAAAAGAATATTCTTGGCTTCACGTACTTGCTTCTGCAGACCTACAACCTCGTGTGCCCTGTTCTAGCCATTGGAGCCACTTAAATCTCACCTCGTTCAGACCACATTCCAGTAGGCATCGCGAGTGTGGGCACCGTCTCTGCCTCCACCTCTCCACCTCGCTTGGTCCCAGGACCCACAGCAGATGGGCCGAAGATCTTCCTTCCTCCAAGCCTCCCTGGGGTGGAGACTTGGGTGTTGGGCATCGTTTCCTGATTCTTCCTTCCAGAGTTGTAATATAAGAATGGAATTGATACTGAAAAGAATTATGATCTTACAGCCATATATAATTAAAATAAAAACAATATTCTGTTAGGAAGTCTAACAAACTTCTGATTTTACCCAGGGTGATTGTTTTGATGTTTGGAAGAAAAGAGCAAATAGCAAATTTTTCTCTACCCTCATGTCACCTGCCATTTATTTGATGGCTTCCTGGCACTGCTGGAACCCTGGACACACACGCATTTTGCCTGTCTATCCATAAAGATTTAATAAGATGACTCCCAGAAGTTTCATGGTCTCCCAGCTCTGGCATACTCAGCCTGCTTCCTTGACCTTCCTCCTACCTTAGTCACATAGTCTGGGTTGACCTCCAAGCCTGTGCACCTCCAAACCTCCTGCCTCCAACTTCAATTCTCCTTTCTAGTTTGCTACCAAGCTGCAGCTCCCCTGCTTGGTGGCGAAGTCCAGCATGATAGGCACCAGCTCTGCTAGTCGTTCACCACAAGGTTCTGCTTCTCCATGCACCAATTTCCATTCTGTTCTGTAGAAACTTTGAATCAGTTTAGTGCCATTGTAGGGTGCAGAGGTGTGAGAAAGAGCCAGAGCTTTGGAGTCTGAGGGATTGAGGTTTGAATGCTGGCTCCACCTTCTGGACTATGATCTTGGGCAATGTATGAGATTCTTGTGGCGGCTGTAACAGATGATGACCATCTTAGTGGGCTGAAACAATAGAAATGGATTCTCTCACAATTCTGGAGGCTCAAAGTTTGAAATCAATGTGTTGGCAGAGCCTCACCTCTGATGGGCTCTGGGGGAGAATCCATCCCTTGCCTCTTCCAACTTCTGGGGGCTGCCCAGCATTCCTTAGCTTGTGGCCACATCACTCCAATCCTTGATTCTGTGGTCACATTACCTCTTTCTCTTCTTTGCATGTTTCCTCCTCTGTGTATCTATCTGATAAGGGTACATGGGACTGATCACATTTAAGGCCCGTGGGCATAATCCAGAATAAGCTTATCCTCTCAAGATCCTTATCATAAACTCATCTTTTACCATGTAAGATAATACTGACTCTTTTTCCATAGGAGGAAATGTTCACAGAGTCTGAGGTTTAGGACAGGGACGCATCTTCTAGGAGCCACACTGAATTCACTTCAAGCAAGTATAGTACCTCAATTTTCTCATATATAGAGCAGAAATAATAACAGCGACTTCACAGACTCAAAGTGAAGAGTGAAAAAAAGGGGTTCAGCAAATGGTAGCTGTTACTATTAATAAGTGAGCAAAAACCTGTATCTCCAAGAGCCCCACACAGTACTGGGTATAAACTGTACAACCCCCAACTGTCCCAGCTCCAGTCCAGCTGTATTTCATGAAATCTGTTACCTGCAGCCCTAGTCTCTCTTAGTCCTTGACCACCCATCGAGAGCTGTGCCCAAGAGAATGGCCTCTGGGAACCAATGGCTACTCTAGGCTCATTTTCCCGGTGTCTAGGGATGGATTTCATTTTCTAGTTAGTCTAGGAGCAATTGCAATATCTACTTTATCTAACTAAAGCAGTCTTACCTAATTGACCTTTAGTCTTGGTTACTGTCTCACCTTTCGGGGTCTGCAGGAGATTTTGACCAGGTCTGGTCTCTGCCAGTCTATTTCCCTGAGGCAGGAGTCTGCTTCTCTGTGGTCTCCACCCGGCCTTTCAGGGACCTGAACTCAACCTCTTCCCTGCCTCACCTGCCTACTCCCTCTGCACCAGAGTCATTCTCTGACTTATCTGTTCCCTTTGTACTTGAACTACTGTTTGCCTCCCCTGTTCAGTCCATACACCTGAGCCATTCCCTGCCTCATTCCCCCTGCACTAAAGCCACAACCCATGCTCCCTTGGTGGGCAGGGAAGCCACATGACAGCCCTACCCTCTGGATTTTTAGGATAATTAAATGAGATGGCATGCAAAGCCCTCGAAATAGTGCTCGATAAGAGAATTAAAGTTATTATTTAATTTATATAATAAATTAAATGACATGTGTAATTGGGCCCGTGGGCATAATCCAGAATAAGCTTATCCTCTCAAGACATTCTCTGGAATGTACTCTCTGCCTTGTCTGTCTGATTACTCCTATATTTCCTTGAAAATCATTAGTTCCTACAGGAAGTCTTCTCATACTGGGGTGGATGTTTCTTCTCTATGCCTCCCTCATGGCTTTGATACTGTATCAAGCTTGGTTTTCTTAGGCATGACTGTCTTTCCTAGGAAGCGGTGAGCTTCTTGAGGCCGAGTGTCTCTTTATACAGTTGGCCTCTAGCACAGTGCCTCAAGATACTAACTACTCAAAGAAGGACTTGAGTGGTCCTTATCTCAAGAACTATCCTCTTCCTAAAGTCATGATGCTCTATTCTTTGAATTAGATCCTCTTTAACAGACAATGGGCCCCAACTGGACTTTAAAGTATTAATTGAAATCGTTTTCGATCTCCAGATCCTTTCAAAGACCATCTCTCCCACTGTAGTCAGTTGCTGTTTTTAGACCCATCTTGGGCCGATCCAAACAGGTCCCTAAATCTATCCTCCTTCTTGGTGAAGGCTCTCAGGACCTGCTGGAGTGGGTCTGTGATGTGTTTGACAAATGAAACCTTTAGGAAATGAAATTCACTAATGTAGCTGAACGCACTCAGCTGGGAATGAACTTATTCACTGTGCTTTCTAGATCCAGAAGTAGGTCTCATTTTTATTGTTATTACTAGCAATAGCATACTGCTTCATAGTTTGCAAACGTGCTTTCTCATATATTATATTAAGCCTCATGTTAACCCTTACAGGTAGGTATTGGTATTATTATTTTCTCTTTCTCCCCCTCTTTTCTAGAAAAGTATCATGGTGAAAGATAATGGTACTAGAGTTAGACTTAGGTTGGGCTCTCATCTCTGTTGATTACTAGCTGTATGTCTTTGGAAAAATCAGTTCACCTCCTTGAGCCTCAGGATTCTTAAGCAGCAGGATATTTTAACCACACCAGGTTGAAACTACCATTTGATTCCACCATTTCAACTTCAGAGATATTTCAATCTTCCTGTAAAATTGAAATGGAAAAGAAATAATGCTAATGAAAATGGCAAAAAATTTACAAATGATTAAATTGTGCAATATGGAACATTGATCAAGGAATTAAATTGGCTTAATGGAGTTCGCTGGAAAAATACTTTCTCCACAAAAATGCATCGATGGTAGCATAATTCTGATTACAATATTTGTATCTGAAATGTACTTGGGGGCCAAAATGGGGTTGAAATGGTGAGCACAAATAGCCGGGTCCCTGATGACCATAATAATAACTTTAATTCTCTTATTGAGCACTATTTCGAGGGCTTTGCACGCCATCTCAGCTATATTATCCTAAAAATCCAGAGGGTAGGGCTGTCATGTGGCTCCATTTTATAGAAATGGAACAAGGTCTGGCACATAGGCCTCCATGATACCCTCATCATTATCTCCTCGCCCCTATCCTGACATTTTATGATTTCTCTATACCATCAGTGTAAAATCCAATCTATTTGTCAAGGCCGGGAAGACCCTGCCTCATTTGTTCCCTAAAATTTTCCATTTTTTCCACTCTTTCCCATGCTCATTCATACTTTTTTCTTACAGCTCCTGCACACAACAAACATATTTCTGCCTTATGTCTTTGCTAGTCCTATTTATGACATGTTCTTTCCCTAGATAGGTGCAAGGCTCCCTCCATTCATTACTCCTGGGCCACCTGCCATGGAGGGCTATTTTGACACCCTTGTCTCCTGTAACCACCTTGACCTGTTATTCTCTACTTACTCGGCTTTCCTCCTCTCCTTTGTGGAACATGTGTGAAACTGTATTTCTATAATTTTTTATTTATTGTCTGTCTTCTTTACAAGAATATTCAGTTGACCCTTGAACAACATGGGTTTGAACTGTGTGGTTCCACTTACATGTAGATTTTTTTTTATATAAGCACACAGGTTTTTAAATATACTTATATAGTTTATATACTTTATATACTTTTTAAAAATATAAATACACAGTTTTTTATATACTTATTATTTAAGTACTTTAAATGTATGTTCTCTTTCTTATGATTTTCTTAATAACATTTTCTTTTTTCTGGTTACTTTATTGTAAGAATATGGTCTATAATACATGTAATATACAAAATGTGTTAATCGACCTTTTATGGTATTGGTAAGGCTTCCAGTCAACAGAAGGCTATTAGTAGTTCAGTCTTTTAGAAGTCGAAAGTCATATGTGGATTTTTGACGGTGGGAGGGCTTGGGGGGGTAGGGTCCCCTGACCCCCATGTGGTTCAAGGGCCAACTATTATTGCCATGAGGGCCGGGATTACCTCTATTTCGTTCATTAGTTTATCTCGAGTGTCCAGGGCAGCATCTGCTGCATGGTAGGTTCACAATAAATACTGGTATAAATGAAGAGATAAGTGAATGTGAGGTCTTTGTAAACCACCGCCTGTTTCTAAGTGCCTGATCTTTGCTTTTGATTCGAGTGACTTGTCCAGGGAGCCCCAAGTAAGAGGTTTCTGAAGGGCATATACCAGAAATCAAGTCTGCCTGATCTTTCGTTTTTACCCTTTAAATGGCACTGCCCAGGCTTCCTGCTCTCTCTGGAGAGACTCTTTGCACAAATCTTGTCCACACGCTGGTCATTCTTCTTCCTTCTTTCCTTTTGCTCCAACCTGCCACCTTGGGAATGACGACGTGTAATGAGAAAACGTGAAGTCACTTCCGTGAAAGTCCTGCTCCGGGCAGGGGTCATTGTGTTTTAATTATTTAATGAATTTTTAAAAAAGATTTATTTATTTATTTGACACAGAGAGAGAGAGAGAAAGAGAAAGAGAGAGTGAGTACAAGCAGGGGGAGCAGCAGAGGGAGAGGGAGAAGCAGGCTCCCCACTGAGCAGAAAGCCTGACATGGGCTTCATCCCAGGACCCTGAGATCATAACCCGAGCCGAAGGCAGACGCTTAACCGACCGAGCCATCCAGGAGCCCCTTCACTTAATGAATTTTTATGTTTGGATTATGGGCATCGTTTTTGGGGTCTGCAGAACATGTAAAGAGCCTGTGTCCCTGGAAGGAATCCTGGGGAAGCAGCAGGTAAGGGCTGGCTTCCCAGCGGGCCTGTCTGTGGCATCGGTCCCCGTGCTATCCGCTGCTTTACAGATTGCCGATCTCATTCCTATTGACAGATGTTGCACGCCTCATGGATGTAGTATGTTCAGTCTCCCAGGCGGAAATTGATCTCAATTGAATGACCAGGAAGTTGGATTTACATTGCTTGCAAAAACAGCCACCTTTTCTCTTTGGATTAAAAAAAAAAAGAGATAATGAACAGGATATGTCGATGTTCAGGGAGAGGGATAAAGGCAAGTGAGAAGAAAAAAAAATCAAATATTGATTAGAATCAAAGAAAAATATTGAAAATGAACAAAGACCCTTTATTCTTCTGAGCAGGGTAAGAACTCAGAATTTAAAAAAAAAAATGGGTGATAACCTTGCGTTGGTGGGAAAGAGGCACAGTGGAATTGGAAAACAGCCTAGAGATCTTGACTTCAGATTTTGAAATATTTATTTGTGTAAGTGAAATCCTAGTGGAGAGAACAGAGAAGAGGAACAAAACAAAGATCCCTCAAATCAACCCAAGAAATGGAGGCCAGGCCCTGGATAAGATCCTGGCTTTTAGGTTTTCTAGTGTCAATCAGCATCTTTAAAAAGGTCTCCTCTGACCTAGTCCAGAAGGTGTATGTAAAACATGAACCGTTGCCAGATTGATCGTCTCCACATTCATGGAAACTACTTGCAGCCTCTCAATTATCCGCTAATACTTTTGTATCACAAACCAGCCACTGGGTGGGGCAAAGTGCAGAAAAACTGAAATCAAAGGAAAAGAAGGGAAAGTGTAAGGCTCAGTCCGGATGGAAAGAGCGGCTATGAGGGAGCGACACGGGAGTAAACTCATGGGGATGAGAAAAGAAGGCAGTTGTAGACCTGGATACAGATCAAGGGAAGGAACCTGAGAGAAATAAGGTGGCCGGAAGGAAGGACGGGGAGGAGAGGTGTGGGGGATCCGGCTGAACTGAGTACATAGTACCATCCCTCACATCTAGATTTCTTTGGATCTTTTAAAACTTTTAAAAATAAACAATAGGATGAATTTTATCAGTGGTTTTATTTGGGCAGAGCTGCTTTTACAAGGTTTTAAGGATGTGATGCGTATCTTCTATGCTGTTCATTTCTGAAAGCTGAGCCAACACGTGACCCTTATCTCAACATAAAATATAGATTATTTATATTAAATGTCTCCCCTTTAAATTAAGATTTGAGCATCAGTGGGGGTAACTGCTATATATTTCAGTGGCTTAACATATACAACGATTATTTTTTTGAGTTTTATTTAAATCCCAATTAGTTAACGTACAGTGTGATATTAGTTTCAGGTGAGTCAACACTTACACACCACAGCCAGTGCTCATTTCAAGTGCACTCCTTGAACCCCATCACCTATTCAACCATCCCCCCACCCACCTCTCTGGTAACCATCAGTTTGTTCTCTATAGTGAAGAGTCTGTTTCTTGATTTTTTTCCCCTTATGTTCATTTGTTTTGTTTTTTAAATTTCACATATGAGTGAAATCATATGGTATTTGTCTTTCTCTGACTGACTTGTTTCGGTTAGCATGTTATTGTAAATGGCAAGATCTGATTCTTTTTTATGGCCAAGTAATATTCCAGTGTGCATGTATCTCACATCAAGATTATTTTTTAAAAATAGTATTTTATTATGTTGAACCCCAGATCTGCATGATTCATTTTGTTTGCTTTTACTATTCCACACTGCCTAATATCTTCTTTTAGAAAAACTTTTTTAAATTCAATTAGCCAACTTATAGTACATCATTAGTTTCAGAGGTAGAGTTCAGTTACTCGTCAGTTGCATGTAACACCCAGGGCTCATCACATCAAGTGCCCTCTTTAATGCCCATCACCCAATTACCCCATCCCCCCACCAAACTCTCCTCCAGCCACCCTCAGTTTCCTATCGTTAAGAGTCTCTTATGGTTTTTCTCCCTCTCTGATGACTTCTCATTCAGTTTTCCCTCCCTTCCCCTATGGTCCTCTGTGCTGTTTCTTATATTCCACATATGAGTGAAATCATATGATAACTGTCTTTCTCTGATTGACTTATTTCACTCAGCATAATAACCTCTAGTTCCATCCATGTCAATGTAAATGGTAAGTATTCATCCATTGTATATATATATATACCACAACTTTTTTATCCATTCTTTTGTCGATGGACATCTGGGTTCTTTCCATAGTTTGGCTATTGTGGACATTGCTGCTATAAACACTGGAGTGCAGGTGCCCCTTCGGATCACTACATTTGTATCTTTGGGGGGTCATAGGGTAGCTCTCTTTTTAACTTCTTGAGGAACCTCCATACTGTTTTCTAGAGTGGCTGTACAAACTTGCATTTCTACTAACAGGGTTAGTAGGTTCCCCTTTCTCCACATCCTTGCCAACATTTGATGTTTACTGACTTGTTAATTTTAGTCATTCTGACTGATGTGACATGGTGTCTCATTGTGGTTTTGATTTGTATTTCCCTGTTGCCAAGTAATGTGGGGCATTTCTTCATGAGTCTGTTGGCCATTTGGATGTCTTCTCTGGAGAAATGTCTGTTCATGTCTTTCGTCCATTTCTTGACTGGATTATTTGTTTTGGGGGTTGAGTTTGATAAGTTTTTTATAGATCTTTGATACTAGCCCTTTATCTGATACGTCATTTGCAAATATCTTCTCTCATTCGGTAGGTTGCCTTTCAGTTTTGTTGACTGTTTTCTTTTCTTTGCAGAAGCTTTTTATTTTGATGAAGTCCCAATAGTTCATTTTTCCTTTTGTTTTCCTTGCCTTTGGAGACATGTCTAGCAAGAAGTTACTGCCTAATATCTTCTGATACCTGCCATCAAGATCATGTTTGCTGAGATATGAGGTCCAGGACATTTCCTCACATGTTTAATGGCTCAGAGAAAATAATTGCTATATGCCTCCATTTTAGGAGGGTTTTATTCATGTCACCATGTCATTTCTAAAGGAAAAAAATGACAAAATCGCAGCTTTCAACTTGAGCTTTCTGTGGTTGTGAATGTGCGGCAGGAAAGGTAATGTTACATCTGCTTTGAGGCTTTCCTTGGGCCTGTCAACTTTGTGTTTGTCCCCTCAATGAGAACGGAGCCATTGGGCTTTATTTAGATCTTGTAACTAGTACCCCTCTTGCTACCCCAGGGCATAGCTGCTTGGGCCACATGTAGACTCTGACCCAAGGGAGGCCAATCGCCAGCATAATTAAAGGCCTCTCAAACTGCTTGGCAAAGAGAAGTGCTGGGCCAATGAGGTTCACTTCCTCTAGAATTCGAATTGAGAAGTAGGGGGTCCAACAGAGTTGGAGTTATAGGGGTCAGGTGGAACCTATAAGCTACGAAGAAACAGAAATAATAAATGTGGAGAAGTTATGAGGTAAGAAAAAGTATAAAGAGCTGCATAAAAAAATGAGCAAGTTAGTAGGAGGAAACAGGAGCAAATACATAGAAGAAAAAGACATGACATGGTGGTCACATGGCCCTTGAACAAGAAAGAGAACAGTTGACTCCAAGAAACACATTGCTTCTGATGGAATGACAGAACCGGCTTCAGATCTAACCCACACATATAAATATAACCAGCATAAATCCCTTTTTATTACCTTAAGGTGCTTTTGTGAATTTCTGTCCCATGTACCCACCCCCAGGAAAAAACCAAAAAAAAAAAAAAAAAAAAAAACCCTCCAAAAAACAAAACAAAACAAGCCCATACACACAAAAAAACCTCACCACCAACAAAAATACAAAAGCTAACCCAAATACAACAGAGGTGATATGGGCAAAAGTTGTAAGTTGTTGTTACCTCCTGTCAGGTAGGAAATTTAGGCCTTAAATTTCAAGCATGTTTTGTGAGAGGGAAACTGATATCCAGGGCTGTGGATCCCATTGTGACTCACTGAATAATGAACAGTTTGGACCAGTTAGCATCCAGGCAGGAAACCAGAAACCAGTCCAGGTTTTTCTAACGAAAAGAATTTAATTCAGGACTTTGTTACACAATTATTGGAAGAACGGAAGAAGAAAAAGAGTGGGAAAGAGGTTGCCTAAAGATGAGTAATTTCAGGGAACTCTCACTGCTCCTTGAGCTGGAGGAGTAGAATGGAAGATGGCGTTACCCAGAGCTCAACATGCTGGTCATTGAGGCTGCTGGGACATGCTCTGCTTCTGCTGCTGTGGTTAGAACCTCCGGTGCCACTTTGTAGGCTCCCTAAAACATGGGCATCACCCCCACTTGTGTTAACTTAAGAATCTGTGTGTATGTAGAACTCGCCCTTCATGACTTTTCAATGGAACAATCGGCACCTGGCATCCTGATATGCAAACATGGTCTGACTAGTTCAGAAAGGGCACCAAAGTTCCTGTGTCCGATCTTCTCTAAGGATTAAAGCATTCCAATAATTCTGTGACCAATTGCCTGTATTGAATTCCTGCTGTTTTAAATATCTAAACTGGCTTCTGTTTTCCTGGCCGGATACTGACGTATACACCTCCCAATTGATTATGGCTCAGCAGAAAGATGCAACTGGAGATTCACTGTCCTTGAGAGAAAAAGTCTTCCCACTATCAAAAAGAATGCAGATAAATGCAGACTTAGAGATTATTAACTTCAGTGGAGAAGACCTCTCCCTTGTAAATAAAATCTTCATTGGGAGACCCTTCATTTATGTTTCATGATAAATACATCTTCTTCCTTGTGCTATATCCTAATAAGTGGAGAGTAACGAAAGAGACATAAATAGAATAGATACTGTGTACATCTTCCATAAGCTTTATTCAGGACCCATTGAGGAACAAAGCAGGTCGGCTGACTACTGTGATGCCATGGATGTCATGCTACAGAGGCTGCAGGCTTGTTGCTATAAACACCATTGCTGGGATTGTTCTATCTGAACCTAGGAGCACCCCCCCACCACCACCACCACACCCACATCTACAAATGCTTCTGCTGGAGACACTGACAGAAATTGGCAAATCATAGATTCTGCCTTCCAGTCTCCCCCACTTCCCCATACTGGCAGAGTCTAACTATAAGCCAGCTGGGAAAGAAATCTTGGAAATGTAGTTTACAGGCTTACTTCCTACCCCTGAGTTATAAAGGAACTCAAAGATGGGCAAAAATAGAGATGAGAGCCAACAAATAATCGACTTAAGAGATAAATAAAAAAAAAATATCTTCATAGTTATGTCATTGAACCTTGTGAATATTTAGCTTTTCATTACAATAGTCCACAACATAATCCTTGTGTCGCTTATCCAGTCACACACCCTCATGGGAATCCGGACAAAACCCATGCCCAGCCCTGGGGATGGACTCTGATGAGTCTAAGCCTGGTTTTGGGATCAGCTTTCCCCGTGGTTAGGTCTATGGCTATGTATATGAGCCACTTCTGGTCAATGGTACTACATGAAAAAGTAGGAGGAAGAGGTTTTTTTCTGGTTCTTTGAGAGAGATGAGAAGCCAGTCTCTCTTTTGTCAGACATGGTCAAGAAAATAAATAACAGTGCTTGCTACTCTTCAAGTATGGGAGGAATTGGAATTAAAGTTGCCAGTGTAGATGGCTAAACAGAGATCTGGGAAGAAACAGAATCCTTCAGGAAATCACTGGGCTACTAAATCCATGAATCCTGAGGTCGCCACCCTACCCCTACACCACTTTTATATGAGTTAATACATTTTCTTATTGTTTAAACTAATTTAAGTTTTTGGATTTTTTGTTACTTGCAGCTAAGATCCCCATAATAGACATAAATATATATTCAAGGATATTTTCATAATGTCACTTTTTTGCTTTCTGATCAACTTGTGTGCGTGTGTATGGGTGAGAGAGAGAGAGAGAGAGAGAGAGATCAAGGGACAGAAGTATATCTAGAACATTAAGAAGTGTATGTAACATCAGGACACCCACATGACTGTGATCCATTATGTCTACTGCACTGGTTAAAAAAAGAGTATTGTCCATATATTGAGACATTGAGAGGAGATGCAAAACCAATGTTCGCTGAGAGAACATTTAACCAAGAGATGGACAGATTTATGGCATAGTTTTCTCTGAGCTTCTTTGCAATATGGGAGATGGATTCTTCCATCTAGAAGATGGACTGAGGGCAAAACTGACAAAAATGACATGGCGGCAGGTTTCAGTGCATTAAAAAGTAAAATTATAGTTTCAGGGCTGCCCCAAATGGACAGGGCTTCTTGAAGACGAGGAAATTAATCTCTTGTCATTGGAAATATTTGAGCAGAGATTGAATGACCACTCTGTGAGTGTCAGAGAGGGCTCCATATTGTGGGAAGACGCTAAAGAAGATGGCACCTGAGGTCTTGCCAACTCTGATAGGATGATTGAACTCCAGTTGTAATGACCATAGAACCCACGGGAAGGCACTTCATCCCATTGGTCTCCCTAACGAAGAATCACCAACAGACAGCTCAGCTTTACTGTCTCTAGTTTAGACTCTATGGCCTACATCAGAAACAATTATTTTGGGGGAAAGGAAATTAAACCCTCCGACTTAAATAAGATTTTTAGATTTTCCATGGGCTTCCCTTTTCAGCATCTGGAATCTATCCCAGGAGTAGCTGAAAGTTGGCACAAAACACATCACACACATTAGAGAATATCTACGAAGCCTGGGCAAACTATTGTCCACACAGTTCCTACCATGAGGCATGCCTGGAAGTCAGCACAGGTGCAACAATTAAAATATCACAAGATGAGCCATAGACCCCAGTAGGCAGAACTCCTTTGTCTAATGACCTTTTTCATAGAGTGATAACAAATACAATAGGCTGGCCTCATAAATCATACCTCCAGAAAACATCCACAGGGCAGACTGTGACACTGTTTGCATATTCAAATGTCACCCTGTTCATATGAGGGAAGACAAAACACTTTTTTTCTCTCAAAAATGTCAGCATAGCTGGATTAGAAAAGATAATTCGGAAGTACTTCTAGACAATAATTACCTCTGGCACCTATCTGCAGTGTACTTAATGAATGGAAAGAGGAATTTTTTTAATTTTTAAAAATTATGATTATTACAGTAATTAATCAGCTGCTCAGTGACAGCTTCCTTGAGGGGGGAAAAGTGCCTCAAAGGCCATCTTGCTTCTGTAGGGCACCTTGTTGATTTCACATCACATATGCACAACATACCCTATTATTATTAGCAACAAAAATGCTTGTGGAAGTAGAATTAGCCTCAATTTCCTAAAGAGTCAGGAAACTCTCACATTTTACAAGTGAAAGAAAAAAAATTCCTAATCCCAAATGCTAGTTGGAAAAAAAAAATGTTTCAGACTTGCTCAGCTGTGGTTGTTAAACCAATCTCTTACTCTTAATTACATGCAAAAGGTTCCCGGTTCTAATTATGGACCTTGGGGAAATAGCCCATCTCCCCAAACCAATAACGTCTCATGTTAACTTCAGCTCTTTTGTGTTTAATATCCTACTGCTAGATTTCAGCTTCCCTAGATGATCTGTAAATTTGGTTTTTTCCACTTCATTTTTCACAGCGCTGCTCAGAGCAGGGGCTAGGAGACCTCACTCTCCCCAGTGATTCTTTTATAACATTTCCTGCTACTAGAGTACAAAATTTTCTAACCTAAGATATCTACATCACAGACAAATTCTTTCCTGAAATTCTTTCCTCTGCTGCGCTCCTACTTTTCCTTCCTCTGCCCATATCCCTCCAGTTACTACATCAAAGGCTCCTGGAGTGATGCGAATACAGCGTTCTTGTGGGGACTTCTCTGCACAGGTGTGGAGGTGAAGGATGGTTCTAGAGATCAGCAGGCCAGGTGCCTTCTCCTATTTGGATCCCATGGGACATCCTGACAACCAAGCAGAGCAGAATGCAGCAGGAGCTGGCTGGGCACTTAGAAGCGGAGACTGTTCATACTCAAGGGGCATTAGAGAATGTTTAGTCCAAAGCCTTCATTTTTCAGATGGTTGAGGCTGAGCTATAGAAGGGAAAACAAAGGGACTTATTCACACCACAGATGTAGTTAATAACCATGTCGGTGGCTCTACAGACACCACGGCTAGCGCTTGGGGATTATTGTCTACACCCTAGGCTCATCTCAGTTCCACAATCAACTCCGCCAGCCGAGAAAAGGTAAACTAATGTGACCTAGGAGTTCACAACTCTGGCTCTGGATCTTCTTCTCATCTTTTCTGTTAAAGAATATTTGGACTTCATACATCTGAGTTCTTTCAACAGGGAAATGGGGATTATAATACTCACTATTCAGTGTTATTGTTAAGGGGGAGAAAAAGGGAAAGGGGAGGGGACCAAACATGAAAGGGTCTTTGAAGAGTTAAACAATGGAAAGGAATTATTTGCCATACATTTTGCAAGTACATCAGATCAGACCACCTCTAACATTTTCAAGAATGTTCTTGGATAAATCTCATCTAAAGCTTTTCAGCAAAAAGTACTTTGAATACTAAAATGAGGAAGAAATCCTGTGGCATAGGGATGTGTGTCTACTTTCTAAAAGCGAAGTTGGGTTGCAACATTTTTGTGCTTTACATGGAGCTCATGTTTATTATTTTCCACATAGCAGGTGTCCAACTCAGTACATTTTAGTGAAATGAGTGAATGTTTTCTTTTTGCATTACCCATCCAAATCCTACCCATACCTCAAAGTTCATCTCAAGATTCACCACATGACTTCAGACTTCAGTGATTTTTCCCTTCCTTTAACTGACACCCACCATGCCTCGAGTCAGAGCTCTGCAACTTACAGGCAGGCTCTTGTTTACAGACAATGTTCTATTGCAATCTACTTCTTCCATGTGTGCTCACATTAGCATTTGGAGAAAGCTATGAGTTCCATAAGGACAGAGGCTGTGTGTTATAATTCTCTTATAGACCCATAGCACCTGGCACAGAGCTCATTTGCAAGCAGAATCAGTCATGCTGCAATTCATTGACCGTTGCTTATACTATGGCCTTCCGCAAAACAGGCGCCTATGTACGGACATGAAATCTATTGGCTATAATGTGTGTTAAACGTTTGTTTGCCAACTCTTAGGTAGATCGGTGGCCGTTCACTGCTAAATTTCTGTTTTTTCAGGCGGCGAATGTCTCTGAGTCCCAGGTGAAATCACATATTAGAGCCAAGAAATCTCTCTGAGCTGAAACTCAAGGTTAGTTAACAAATGAGAAATGGTCAGGTGGAGGTTAGCAAACTGATGAAACTTCTGTGGAGACACCGGGGCAATTCTAGTTTATTTCTAGAGAAGGTGGGGCAGGATTCTAAGAACTAAATATAGACTATTTCTTCTTTGAGTGATTAAGAGTATTTAGTGTGAAAATTTAGCTGGGAGTGGGGATAGGGGCATGATTTCAGTCAATAAATACATAATGAGTAATTAAAATTCCAGAAATAACAAAAGGAAGGATTGAATTTTTTAAAAAAGGTTGCATCACAAAATAAACAAACTGTTAGCTTGGGCGAAAATATTCAAGACAGATGACACAGACAAAGAGCTAATATCCTCAATAAATAGATAATTTTTATTTTTTATTTTTTATTTTTATTTTTTTTTTTAAAGATTTTATTTATTTATTTGACAGAGATAGAGACAGCCAGCGAGAGAGGGAACACAAGCAGGGGGAGTGGGAGAGGAAGAAGCAGGCTCATAGCGGAGGAGCCTGATATGGGGCTCGATCCCATAACGCCGGGATCACGCCCTGAGCCGAAGGCAGACGCTCAACCGCTGTGCCACCCAGGCGCCCCAAATAGATAATTTTTAAAATTGAAGAGAAAAGGACCAAACACTTGATAGAGAAATGTAAAAAAGGCACGTAAAGACAATTCACAAAAAGAGTCCTCAGATAATGAAGAAATGTTCAAGCTTATAATAGGTGATACACACATGAAAACAACTCTGAGATGCTACTTCTCACCAGGCAAGACTAGCAAAAATTAAAAAAAAAAAAAAAATGGACCACACATTCTGCAAGTGGAGCTACAGGAAAATAGGCACTCTCATTTTCTCTGGGGGAAAATTTGTCAATATCTAGCAAAACTACATATGCACTTGCTTTCGGGCTGACAATCTCATGGCTAGGAATTAACCTCTATTAATAGGAAAATACACCCGCAGACAGCTATTCATTGTAACCGTGTGCGATTACAAATATTGAAACTGACCCCAGTGGCCATTCATAGAATAGTGGTTGTAGAAACCAGCTTACAGCCACACAAGGAAGAGCTACACGGCCGTAACAAAAAATGAGAAAGATCTCTATAAAGTGATATGAAATGATTTCCAGGACCTGCTGGTAAGTGAAAAAGTACAGTGCAAAAGGGTACGTATGGTGCGCTCCCTTTCTGTCTGAAAGAAGAGGATGTAGGTAAATTCACATGTGTGTACTCATTCCTACAAAAGAAATAAAGGAAGGATAATTCACAAAATAAGGAAATTGGTTACCCACTAGAAGGAGAGGCAATGAGAAATGGATGGAAAGAAGGGGAAATTTTTTTAAAAAGTGGGAATGGACGTACAGGACCGAGGAAGGCGTTTCCTTCTTGGTGCATAACTTCTGGCTCTTAAAATCATACTGATGTTTCACTTACCCTTCAAATGTTCACCAAAATAAACAAACCAACCAGGGTGAGGATGAGGAACCAAAATAGAATACAAAAATAACAAATTAACTTGATTCTAGAAAGTCTACAGCGAACGAATAACACCGTTGCACGGGAGAGGATAGAGAAGAAAAGAACTCACTTTGGCGAGTTTTGGATACCATGAGACTACCCGCAAAAAGAGCTGTGCACAAATGCTGGATTGCATCGGTCACGTTGTTTCTCACTGGAGTTTGGGTTAACAATTCGAATCCAGCTTTAGGAGCAGCCCAGAATCTATGACCTCAGTAAACATGCTGTATAAACGAGAGCCAGCTTTCTTGCCATTGGAGAAAGAAGTTACAAACAAAGGGGGAAAACTAAAATAAACTCTGTGTAAATGAATGGAAATCAGTTATCAGTAGAAACGCACGGTTTGTATATGTAAATATATATACACACCTCATATACACGCATACACAAACAAGTGTACATAGGTACGTACACACACACACCAACCCACATCCGCATGCGCACGATGTAGACACAGATCAGTATCGATGTGTGTGTGTATGTGGGTTTGCATACATACATGCATTTCCTACTCTGTCCACTGAGAAGTTCTAGAAGCAAAGACACTCCAGTTGCAATGAGCACACCTAGCGTCCAGATCTTTTCTAAACACCATTCTCTGAGAAAAGTTTGATACCAGATCAGGAGAAGGAAAAAAGAAAGAAAGAAAGAAAGAAAGAAAGAAAGAAAGAAAGAAAGAAAGAAAGAAAGAAAGAAAGAAAGAAAATAATAATAATAATAATAATAATAATAATAATAATAATCTGAGCTCGGAGCATTTTGGGATGCCACAAAGTGAGAGGTGCTCAAGCAAAAGGAGTGGACTTTTCATAAAAGACAGTGGAACCAACTAGAAAGATCTCCTAATGGTTGAAGCTGGAAATATTTGAGCCTAAGAAAAATAATGACCGTATTGGATTTTAACCAACTGAATAAAATCAATATCCATAAGTCATATTCACATAAATATTTGAATAGATAAAGAGATGAGGGAAAGAGATAGCTCTTCCTTATGCAAAAAATTCAATGAATAAACATAGAAGGAAATAGGAAAAGAGAAAAAAAGCCATTAGGCCAACACCAAAGTAGTAATTGTTGCAAACAAGATTCACTGGTGGATGCTAAAAACAATGGGAGAAAGTTTGAGGGGAAATAAAATATGTGTGCAGTCTCTATGTATCTCCTACAGATGTTGGGTAATCACAAAAGGGAAAAAAAGTCACTTTACAGAGGAAAAAAAATCTAGTAGGACTGCACCTTAACCAGGTGGTTAAGGTTAATACCACCATTTACAAGGCCTGTCAACAAAACAGAGCTCTTGAGAAGAACACAGCATCGTATCTGTCATATTACTGGCGATACCACTGGGAAATTTTGTTTCAGACCTGTAGTGTAGTTAAATATTATTGCCCCAGGGTTAACTTTCTGGAGTTAATAATTGTGCTGCAGTTAGGTCAGTAGTTAACAGGGGAAGCTGGGTGAAGGGTGTATGGAAATTAGCTGTATTATTTTGCAAATTTTACGTAAGTCTAAATTTAGTGCAAAACAAAAAGATAAAAAAAATACATGTAATCAGTGTCTACATTTAGACAACCTATTCTAGTCTGGCCTCCAGCCTCATATTCACCAAATTAGGTCTTACTCTGTTCTTGTACTTTCATAGTACCATTTGCTTGACATTTTTTTTCTCCTAAGATTTTACTTGTTTGTTTGTTTACTTATTTATTTATTTTAGAGAGAGAGAGAGAGAGAGAGAGAGAGAGAGAGAGGGTGAGATTGCAAGTGGGGGGTGGAGCAGAGGGAGAGGGACAAGCAGACTCCACACTGAGCATGGAGCCCAGGTCAGGGCTTGATCTCAAAACACTGTAATCACGACCTGAGCTGAAATCAAAAGTTGGTTGCTTAACTGATTGAGTCACCAGGCGCCCCCATTTGCTTGACTTTTGTGATGTAGCACCTCCTGGTTTTCCTCCCCCTCTCTCTCTAGTTTTTCTTTTGTTCTTTGTCTCCTTTGCAAATTCATTCTCCGTTATATAGACATTAGGTGTCAGAATTCCTTAACCTTTGATTATTTTTTTCTTATCTCACTCTAAACGTTTTTTCTTAAGAAATCTCCTCCAAAGATTTCATTACCATGTAAATGTATAAGATTTATGATTTTTCTATCACAGCCCAAGTTTTGCTTTGTTTTGTTTTAATGTGGGCTCCATATTTACATCTACCTGAGGTTTGAATTTCTTAAAAGCCCTTCAAACTTAGTATGTCAAGGACTAAGTTCATCAAGCACTCCCCTCCCATGATGTTTTAAAATATGTCCACAAGTTACTTGACACACCCTTCAAAAGTAGGACCTAATTCTACCTGAAGTGTGGGCTGGACTTAGCAACTCGCTTATAGAACAGGAAGAGAAATGATAGTGTGTGACTTCAGAGACCAGGTCATAAAAAAGCACTTCAGCTTTCTGCTTTCTGCCTCTTTCTTGGATTACTCATGCTGGGGAAGCCAGCTATAATGCCCCCATGGAGAAGCCTATGTGGTAAGAAAGTGAGGCCTCCAGCCAGCAGCCACACGAGAAACTTTGGAAATAGATTTTCCAGCCCCAGGCGAGCCTTCAGATGAATGCAGTTCTGACCACCATCTTGATTGCAACATCCTGAGCCAAAGTCACACAACCTTTTCCAAATTCCTGATCCTCAGAAACTGAAATAATAAATGTTTATTATCTTAAGCCACTGAGTTTGGGACAATCTCTTATGCAACAATAGCAAGATAGTACACTCCCTCTCCCCACTCAGTAAACAACCAGGTCATAGTCTAGTGTTTCTTTTGGTGCTTCATTTTACTCACTATCTATCCCTTACATAGAAAAAGAGGTGTCATTCCTGTCTACTAGTTCTCTCTTCCTCATTTCCCCCATTTGAAATCCATTATTGAGACTTATCGATTTAGTCTCCTGAATATCTCTCAGATGTGTCCACTTCTCTCTCATCTTCACTGCTTCCACACTTGTCTAAACTACCATTATTTCTTGCCTGTATGGCCTTGTAATTGCTTGACTCTGGCACGCCTCTGATACACTCTTCACACTGCTGTCAGGATGATCTTTTCAAAAACACTCACTAATCACCAGTTCTAAGCTAGAAACACTGGCATGAATCCCCAGACAGCCAGGAGTCTCCTAAAGGCAGGAACAACAAAGAAAATGCAGTGATAGGACCATGTCTTCTCCTAAGCTGCTCATTACCTCCACCCTGAACAATGTCAAAGGCCACCATTTGAGGATTGGGAGAGTGGCCTTTGGTCAGCTTGATTATTATTGCTGATTTGGAGTTGTGTATGTGGTTTAAAAAAAAAAAGTCATACTCTCAAATTGTTGTTAAATGCAATACATGCTCATGTTCTAAAAATTTGGAAAACATGCACAGTTTTTAAAGAGCAGCAAAAATCATCTTTAATTCTACCATCCTGAAATTTTGGCTTATTTCTTTCAAATTTTCCCCCCAATGCTTTTAAAACCTTATTAAGATTGTTCTGTATATTAATGTAATTTTCTATCCCATTTTTGTGCTTAAGGTTATAAGATTCTTTCCATATCATTAAAAACTCTATGTAAATATCATTTTAATAGCTGCTTAACATTCTATGATATTAGAAATTTCATTTTGAAATTTGTCTTCTTGCCCAATATTAAAACGAATTATTTTACATTTTGGGGGCGTGGGGGAGGCAGTGATGGTGGTCGTTTTGGGGGTCTGTTTCCATGGCTTGATGACACTTGGAGGTTGCTGTTCAAATATTTAACAAAATTGCATTTCTCTAGCTATGGCCTCAATCCCAAAGGTAGCAGTGAATCTGCTTGGTGATTCCAGCACTTTCTAATGATATTTACTCCTTGAGGCTTCTAAGCTAATGCACTCTTGGTTTTCTAGTGGATAAGCCGATAGTGCCTCTAGGATGTAACTCAGGTCAGACACCTTGAGACAAGGGAAGAGGGGAAAAGTCCAGAAGCCCCAGAGAAAGCTATGCTGAAGTCTGCAAACACACACGTGGCCCTTAGAAAACCCAAACCAAGCTGCGTATCTTTTCATTACAATGTGCAGTGATTAGTAATCCATAATTTATGGCTCTAATTAATTCTTCCCTTTCTCATGGAGAGAGACTCACCCCAGCATGCCACTCTGAGAAAGCTCACACACACTGCTCCACTCAAGCCCTAGATTTCCTTGCTGGAAAGTCATTTTGCAAAACCCATTAAAGCTGGCAAAAGATCCAGAAAGTCATCCCTCCCCCATTATGCTTTATTTCATGAAGAAATAGACTAACAGGAAAAAAAGATCTGATTGTGTCATTTCACGGAGGCTACATCTCCTTCAAGAGGACCCATTTGAGCCTCTGACTGCAGCCAAGGCACGTTCACAAAGAGCAGATATTCTACCCAAGGCTGTCAGGCTGGTGCCCAGGAGGAAGAGGAGAGAGTGTCAGAAAATCAGGTGGCTCTCCAGAGCACATCTCTGCATATTATACACCTTTTCAGAGCATCACCACTTGGTTGCCCCCCAGCCCAGCCACTCTCTCTTGGAGCCTGGTGACCCCATCCAAGTGTATCCAAGTCCTTGATAGCTTCAACAAGGGTCTTTCCATCATCTGGCCATAGCCCTGCATAGTGGGAAAGTGGACATCACCCAGTGACTAGTGCTGGGCTCAGAAGTCTGCTAACCTGTAGTCCGCCTTTTTTTATGACTTTAAATGATAAATTTAAATTTAGTTCACATTTATTGAGAATCCACTATATACCAGGGATTTATTAATTCATTTGTTGCTCATGACAACTCACTGAGGTAGGGACCACTCTTGTTAATTAGAGCAGACATTCCTGACAGCAGAGCCTCTGTTTTATTTTCTCCTGTATCTCCACCTAGAACTTGCTTGGCATACAGTAGGCTCTCAATCAATATTTGTTGAGTGAATACTCATTTTTTTCAGATGAGAAACCTGAGACACAGAGCTAGCAAGTGGTAAAGTAAAATTCAATCCCTTGCATTCTGGTTCAAGAGCTAATGCTAAGTATTACTCCGTGGTGTGTCCTTGACTTCTGCAGAAGTTTGATTTGATTTCCTTTTTAGCAGAAGATAAATCTATTAACTGTCTTCAAAATATTTTTGAATTCAAGGTGCAATGTAGATACCAGGTGTTAATTACCACCAGCATGGAATTGGGACATAAGACAGGTGTAGCTGGTGATCGATGACAGCATTGCCACTGTTATTACTAAAATGATCATGGCCTGCCTGCAGAGGAGACATCTATTTCTCTCCATCCTGAGCCACTCTTGAATGTTCTAAGTCCCTTTCTCATGACAGGCCATGTCAACCTTCTGATGCTTTCACCCACAGGACAAAGAAAATGACCCATTTCTGCAACCACAAGGACAGATGCCCTTTTCTACCACCTCACCTTTGTTCCTTTGCCCTCTCAGGTTGGATTTCATTTCATTTCTTTCTGATCTGCAGATTGATGAAAATCTTTCATCTTCTCCAAGCCTGCCTGAGCCCCAGACTGTGGCCCGGGTGGGTCACGTGAGAGCAGCCCGCAGCCACAGCTGAGAGAGGTGTTATTTACATATTTATTAGAAATTCTGTCCTGCTGGCAAGAGACGCTCACTTCTGACTTTAATTCCGATAAGTAAACAACCCCATTGGCAAGGAAGAGGGGGAAAACAAACCAGAGTAGTTTGCACAAGATAATACAGTACAGCAGAAAAATATCCGTAATGCAAAACCATTTGCAGTGCAAAGCAAGAGAGAGAGAAAAAAATCCATTTCCAAAGCCTAGCTTAGGTTAAATACTCCAAAAGAAATAATTACAAAGTAATTCAATTATATTTGGTATCAGTTGCCTCACAGGCCAGTGGAATGACAATTAATCCCACGTTGTCTTTTTTTTTTTTTTTTTTTTTTAATACTTTGTGGTTTGTTCAGAATTGCCCTCCAGCAGTTAACCATACTCTGCAGTCCTCTGGCTGATTGTGTCTCTCTCTTCTTCCTCATTCATTCCGTCCCACACCAGGGAGCCGTTCTGCCAAGTTCAACCTTCTCTGACCCCACTCTCAAACTGTCCAGCATCCTAACATTTTTGCTTAGGTGCCCTCCTGCCTCCCCTTAATTATATTGTATTGTGAGGATTGCAACCGTGGGAGAGTTTAGTGTCCTATGGCTTTCTCCTAACATTCAAAATTGAGCCAACATCATCATCCCCGTGACAACACAGTGAATTAAATCCTTCTCAGCATCACATGTCTAGCTATTCCCAGGGGGAAAAAAATTAGGAACATTAAAATGGACTGACTTTAATCCACAATGGCAATGGAAGGAAGAAATACGGCTTAAATCCTGCCTGATGTTCTGACCTGAACTTACTCTGCAGATAAAATCATACGGAATTCTCTGTGTTTCTTTAGCTTCTTTCAGTCAGGGATTGCAAGGTACTTTACACACAGTAATAAGTTCCACAACCTTTCTTTGATGCTGCTCCCTGACTCCAGGAAGGGTTCACGCATCAGAAATCGGCAATGATGGATGGAAAGGGACTGGCCCAGGCAACCTCTCCAGCTGGCAGTGGTGGAGAAATGAGAGCTCAGGCATCTGGATTGCCGTACTCAGCACTGATCATCAGAAAAATCATTGTACTTCTTTTTTTTTTTTTTTAAAGATTATATTTATTTATTTGACAGAGATAGAGACAGCCAGCGAGAGAGGGAACACAAGCAGGGGGAGTGGGAGAGGAAGAAGCAGGCTCATAGCAGAGAAGCCTGATGTGGGGCTCGATCCCATAACACCGGGATCACGCCCTGAGCCGAAGGCAGACACTTAACCACTGTGCCACCCAGGCGCCCCAAATCATTGTACTTCTAAACTGCAAGTGTACTTCTAGAAATAAAAATAAAAATTACAGCGAGACCAGGATTGTGGATTTGTTCTGCAGGGGAGGAGAAAACTTTTCCTCTACTCTCTTATGTTATCCAACTAGGGCCCTGCAGATTAGACTAACAAAGGACAGATTAACAAGGAAAAAACTAAACTCCAAGGCTTGGTTAGAACTTGGGGCTCACATGGCATGTTGAAAAGAACAGTGCATTTGTGGAGAAGTGACAAGAGAAAAGAAAAGAGGTTTAGGTTTTTAGGGTGGCAAACTGGAAAGGGAAACATACAGGGAGAAACTAAGGAAAATAGAGGTTGTTTTAGTAAGAATCATTATGTAGATGTCTCTCATGCCTTCTCTGGGCTGATAAGAGTTTAGAATTGTCTCCAGTGATTAAGAATCATCCTGTCTGGGGTGCCTGAGTGGCGCAGTCGTTAAGTGTCTGCCTTCGGCTCAGGGCGTGATCCCGGCATTCTGGGATCGAGCCCCACATCAGGCTCCTCCGCTGGAAGCCTGCTTCTTCCTCTCCCACTGACCCTGCTTGTGTTCTCATTCTCGCTGGCTGTCTCTATCTCTGTCAAATAAATAAATAAAATCTTAAAAAAAAAAAAAAAAGAATCATCCTGTCCTTCCTGGTACAGTTTTTCCTGTGTTTGTTTGTTTGCTTTTTCTCAATTGCTCTCATCTCTGGAGAATCCTTTGGCCAGAGTGACATATTTTGGAGCGGCATATGCTGAACTCCAGTTCTTCGGTGATCCAGCTAGCTTAAGGACATGTGAACCCAATGGCTTAGAGTGAGAATAATTTCTGTTAATAAACACATCTGTATTCTTTCACAGTGATTCTTAATGACGATGGAAGAGATCTGCCCCCAACAGTGTGATATTGCCAAAATCTTGAGTTACAAACCATATGAGGGGGTTGTCCAACAGTGATCACCACAGTTAATTCAGTGCCTGTTATGGGGAAGATGCTACACTAAAAACTTTATATGCATTGATTAATTTCATATTCCCCACACCACTATAAAGATATTTATCTCATTTTCCATACAGCTAACTAAGGCTCAGAGAGTTCAGGTAACTTTCCCAAGTTTGCATAGTCTATAAGTGGTAGACCTGGGATCCTAATCTAGGTAATTTGGCCCTAGAATTCAGGCTGAGTGTTCTATGACAGCAACAATGAAGTATACATCTGGAAGTATGTGGATGCAAGAGAGGAGTGGGTTCAGGTGGGAAAGTGGGATAGGAAATCTTTCTTAATCAGACACAGAATGGCTCTAGTTCTTGGAAGAAATCTATGCTGGACATTCAAGCTCCTTCCCTGCCAACAGAAGACAGCCAATGTCTTGCATTATTTAAGAGTATGGCCACTAAACTGGACTGTTCGAGTCTGAATTCCTGCTCTGCCACTTTCTAGTTGGGTGACCTTGACTTCTATGTGCCTCTGTCTCATCTGTAAAGTTCAGGTAATGGTTATTGTCTCAAAAGACTGTGCTGAGGATTGAGATGATGCATGTAACCCACTTAGAACAGTGTTTAGTACTCAGTATATTTTAGCTAATACAATTCAAAATGATTTTACAAAGGTAGGTTCATCTACTGGTCAACATATCTTCTTTTATGTTCTGCACATTTAGAAACTTGGGGTGATGGTAGTGTATGATAGCTACAGAATCCAGGCCTTCATCCCTTCCTGTAACCCCAAATAAGTTTAATCAAATCTACCCTCAGACTACACCTTCTTATTCTTAAGTACCCTTCCTGCTAGCTTACTTACATGTCAACTCCTGTAATGGAGAACCGAGCCTTTCATCATACAACTGAGAAATATAGTTAATAGGCAAAGTCCTGTGATTGAAAGACATCCATTCACTCATGAGTGGTGGTGAGCAGAGAAGGGTCACTTTCTTTTCTCATGAAGTTTTCTGTCGAATGGCAGACAGACTAATAAATGAAAACACAAATAAGGGCAAAATTGCAATTGTCATGAATACTATAAAATAAAATTCCAGAAGATGAGATTCATGTCATTCCTGGTCAAAAGAGCAGCATATGCAGAATGTTTGGGAGGAAATATGGCAAAAAAAAGTGGGAGATGACCAGTGTGGGGAGAATGCAGGTGGAGGGGGGATGGATTTGGAAAAGATGAGACACTATGAATATAGGTAGAGGCCAGGCCATAACAATGCCGATCCTTTTCCTGTGAGCAGTGGGAACTCCTGGAAGGATTGAAGCAAGACGACTAATCAGATTTTGTTTTTAAGAGATCATTCTTCCTCTTTTAATACAGTTTCCATCAACCCAATAGCCTTTTAAATAACCAGCTAAAAACAGCAACATCTCCCAGTGCCTAAGGTTCTTTTGCAAATTCCTTTGTTTATTCATTCTTTCGACAGCTATTATTGAGCACCTACTCTGTAGGAGAGCACTTTGCTAGACCCAGAGCACATAGAAATGACTAAGATACAGCCCAGTGGGGAAGACAAATTAAAAAGATATATTATGATAAAGTGTGATCAGCGTTAGGACAGAGGGGCTACCAAAAAAGGATGGAGCAACTGCAGGGGGCTACATCATTACTTGAAAGAGGAAAGGCCTCAGGTGAAGTATTAGTTGGGTTGATCCATGAACAATTTGTATGAATCTACCAGGGGCAAAAAAATAAAAATAATTAATTTATTTATTTATTAATTAATTAAAAATTTTAAAAATTGATATATTTATTGAGGAAAATTAGAAGAAATGAGAAGAAAATGCAAAAAGGATATCAAATTGAATGTAACCTTTCAACTTATACCCTATAAAGATTAATGAAAATATCAGTTATTTTTAAGAGTCCTTTAAATATAGAAAGTCCTCAGCTTACAAATGCATTGTATTTTGGTCTTTCAATAGCTTTTTTTTTTTTTTTTAAGATTTTATTTTTTTATTTATTTGACACAGAAAGAGAGAGAGAACAAGCAGGGGGAGCAGCAGGCAGAGGGAGAGGGAGAAGCAGGCTCCCTACTGAGCAGGGAGTCCAATGTGGGTCTTGATCCCAGTATCATGGGATCATGGGATCAGGACCGGAGCCAAAGGCAGACACTTAACCCCCTGAGCCACTGAGGTTCCCCAGTGTTTTAATAGTTCATAAGGAAATGTTTGTATAATTCATAGCATACTTGCATATTTCCTAAAGAAACAGCATTATGACAGGATTCCAGGTTCCCAGGCCAACCTGTAATAGTTTATAAAAATATATGTATATTTACATATACAAAAGGTACATATGTGTATATGTACATATACAAAAATATAAATATATTTGTCACATAATTCACCAGTAATTCTATTAGTCATCTCTATCACTATATAATAAATTACCCCAAAACTTGGTAAATTAAAACAAACATTTATTATTTCATAGTTCCTGTGTGTCAGGAATCTGGACACAGCTTAGCTCAAGCTCTTTTGTAAAATAATAGTCAAGACATCAGCTGGGCCGTAGTCTCATCAGTGAGCTTGACCGGAGAGGCATCTGTTTCTAAGCTCACTCACATGGTTGCTGGCAAGATTCAGTTTCTCATGGGTGTTGCACTGAGCACCTCAGTTCCTTAATAGCTGTTGGCTGGAGGCCTCCCTCAGTTCCTTACCATGAAGTGGGTCTCTCCATAACATAGTTCACAACACGGCAGCTGCCTTCAATCAGAGTGAATAAGCGAGAAGAGAAACAGAGAAAAGTACAGGCAAGAGGAAGTCACAGTTTTTATGAGCTAATCCGAAAAGTGGCATCTCATCAATTTTTCTATATTCAATTTTTCATAAGGAAGGCTAGGTCCATCCTACAAACAGAGGAGGGAATTACACAAAGACATGAATAGCAGGAGGCAGGGATCTTTGCAAGTCATTTTAGAAGTGACCTATCCCCTCTTTCTCTTTTTCTGTCTCTCCTTATCTCTAGATGTCTCTCTATGTATGTACATCTACGTATCTATCTGCATACCCATCTATTTCTTTATAGATATATTTCCACATAAAGAGCTATAGATATATTTGTTTTCAGTAGAACTCTTTTTTAAACAAATGGTTCTGCAGAAGCCCATTGGGCAAAGCAGGTACAGGTGTTGCTCCAGCAGTGGGGCAAGAGAAGTGGACATGGAAGCCTGGTCTGCAGGGCTCTGCAGACCCAGTCTGAAAATTCCTAAATATCTGAACCACCAGTATTCCCCAGGGAATAAGAGAAGACTTGGGTATCTTACCATAAAACAAAGAGAACACTTGTGCCATATTCTTTGGAGCTCGGATTTGGTCCAAATTACAACTTTGATGAAGGTAACATTAATTTAGACATTGTCCTGGTGCCATTTTTTTTTCTCTCCAATTCCTACTGCTCTGGCTCTAGACCAGCTCTGTGTTGCTGATACTCTAATGCGGTATTGACTAGTATTGCCCTTCAGTTCTACTTGGTTTTAGTTCATGTATTTTAAAGCTCCAATGTCATGGGCATACATCTTTAGGGTTGTTATATCTTCTTGAAAATTGATTCCTTCGTTATTATGTGATGTCTATCTTTATCCTTTTCCTGAAATCTATTTTGTTTGGTATCAAAACAGTTATTTCATGGGGCGCCTGCGTGTCTCCCTTCGGTTCAGGTCATGGTCCCAGGGTCCTGAGATTGAGCCCCGCATCAGGCTCCCTGCTCAGGGGGAAGCCTGCTTTTCCCTCTCCCACTCCCCCTGCTTGTGTTGCCTCTCTCGCTGTCTCTCTCTGTCAAATAAATAACTAAAAATCTTTTAAAAAAACAGCAACAGTTATTTCAGATTTCTTTTGGGCTAATATTTGCATGGTATATTTTCTCTTTTATTATGAATTTATATTATATTGGTAATTAGCTTGCACGTATATTTATATTTACATTTCTATTTAAAGTTGGGTTCTTGAGCAAAGGATATAGTTGGGGCTTGCTTTTTGATCTAATCTAATAGTCTTTTTTTAACTGGTGCATTCAAGCATGCATATTTAATGTGATTATTAACATGGTTGGATTAAAATCTACCATCTTATGAGCTGTTTTTCATTTCTTCCATCTGTTCTTTATTTCTTTTTTCTTCTCTATCTGCCTTCTCTTGGGTTAATTGAACATTTTATGATTTCATTTTATTTACTCAATTGACTTATTATTTATTTCACTTTTAAAATGGTTTTAGTGGTTGCCATAGGGCTTACAATGTAAGCTTTAACTGCGTGAACTTTTTGTTGGTAAAAAGTCGCCATGCCTTAAAACCACTGAGCTTTACTACAGGCTGGTGTGCCTCATATTTATTGAATGTCTATCATATACCAGGTATTATTCTAAACATTTTACATGCATTGACTAATTTATTGCTTCAAATATCAAAAAAGTTGTATCCAATTGTTATCCCCATTTTACAGATAAAGAAATTGAAGCACAGAAAAGTTAAGTCATTTTCCCATGGTCACAAAACTAGTTGGTCTCCAGAGCTTATGCCTAAAGTATTATGTTATACTTCTGTGGGCTAGACAAGGACTCTGCAACTTCGAATTTGGGGACCCAAACCCTCAATTTACAAAACGTCTGTTGAGAGCTTCTTCCTCAAATATACTAAAGACAGTTGACCTCCAGAAAGGGTGGGGGTGAGGAGAAGAAATTGATGCTTAGCTTACATTTTTATGTGTTGAATTTTGTAAATCAGTATTTTCAAGTCATTAATATCATAAAAATGATTGCATTTTTAATCACTTAATTTTAAAACTGAGAGTTTACTTGGATATCATCCAATGTTCTCATTTTGCTGATAGAGGCAATGAGGCCCCAAGAAATTACATTTCTTGCCTAAAGTCATAGAATTAATAATTAGTAACAGAGTCAGAGCTTGAACCCATTATGGAGCCCCCCTCCCCAGAGTTCTGCTGTATCCCTCCTCTGTGCTCCTAGACTACGTAAGCTTACTTCTTATCAATGAACATGTCACACAGTGGTCTATTTGTTCTTTTATATATTTTCATCGTCTATTAATCTTTAAATCGCTTAAATGGTAGCTTTCATTCGTATTTGACTAGTGTCCTGAGCGGCTGTCATAGAGCAGAACACATCATAACATTTTTTTTTTAAGTCTGTTTAATGAAGAGTCCTTCTATTTTGGTTCAACCCTAGAACTCTGGTCTCACTGTCATTTTACCCCATGAAAGACAAGGAGTCGTCCACAGTCTTCCAGCCTCCACGGGGGTGACACACAATTTCAGGGTGAGACTTTTCAACTTCTCTGTTATAGCAATTAGAGCTGTTTAGCAGCAGAAAAAACATATCAGGACCGAGTGGCATTCACTCTATAGTATGCAAGCCAGGATAACTCTTATACATTGATTATATTCAAAGACTCCTAGAGGACCAACGTGCCATGTAAGACCCTTCATTATTTGGCTCCTATCTATCCCTCCAGCCAAATGCCCAGCCTTTCCCATGGAATGCTTTGACGACGTTTGCCTGGTTAACTTCTCCCAAGACTCAACGGTCTATTTTTGTGTAAACTCCTTGCCAGTAATCACCTTGTCTTACTAATTGTGGTGACTCTGGTACTGAGTCCGACCTAAAGAAATATTTGTTGATATGTAGAAGGTGGCATAATATGGTGGTTTGGGGGTTCACTACTTATTGCCAATGTGACTTGTGGTTAAGTAACTAACCTATCTAAGCCTTATTTTCCCCAACTTTAAAAAGTGAAAAAGTAATTACTTCATAGGGTTGTTGTGAGGATGAATGTAGACAGCCATGGGAAGCATTTTGAAAGGGATAGCTACATACATATTTAGTATTTAGCTTTTATCATCTCACTGTCATTACATCATTATTATCATGATTATTAATCACAATATTGAACAAATTCAAGTGTGGAAGAAGAGTTACAATGACATCTCATTCTATATTTTTAGATGTATAGTTTCAAACCACGTCACATCAGAGACCAGTTCACCTGGTAAATCTAAAGCTCTTTAGGACACCAGGACCAGAGACACGTGAAAATCGGGACTTTTATTTTTGAACCAAGGACCAGAAGGAAAATTTGATGATTTTTGATGCCTGTCTTGGGTGTGGAGAAAGCACAGTTCAGTCACAAACTTGTGTTTTGAAAAAGAAGAAAAGAAAACCTTTGTAAAGTAGGTGGGGAAGTGTTTGTAGCTTAAGACCCGGGATGTCCCGATTCCTGGGTCTCTGTAGGAGTCAGAAGTGTTGAGCGCTGGTGGAAAACAAGCTCTCAGAGGCTGCTTCCCAAACCCTCTCAGACAGCAGAATTCTCACAAGAAGTGGATGGTATTTACCACCTGGGACCTGCCGGGGATCTCCAGAAAGCCAGAGAGCCAGTTCCAGGAGTCAAGGGTTTCTGGAAATAGGTGTGGAGAGAGGAAATCTTGGGAGATCTGCTCTCCTGGTTTTTCTGTTGCTTTGCTGCACCTCCCGGAGAGGCTTAGTGTAGGACTCCAGACACATTGATTTCCTGCATGTTCTTACTCAGTGGTTGAAGCCTTCTGGGAGGGGCAGACAAATAAACACTGTGAACAATGAGATACACAAAATGAAAGTAAAACAACACCTGAACCAACTTCATACTAGGTCAGGCACAGATAACTGAGGAGTATGTGGGGCCACACCAAAGCTTGTAGGGGGAGAAGCCTTTTCAAAGACTGTGTCTGATCATTGAATTGTCATGTGAATTGTCCAGAGCCCTGAGCTTTTCCAACACTGCCACTTCCTAACCATTTCTCTGTTCCCTAGAGCTCTCCCAGAGAGAGAGAGGCCCAGCCGAAGGGCTTGGTGTGTTAGAGGGTATAGGGGAGAGGGAAGGGTGGATGAAAAGTGAGGTGGAATCTCTTGGCGGAAATGAATTTTCAATTTCTTGGTGAATCTCAATTACACAGACTTTCCCTGAGGCCTGTTACTTCAGAGAATCAAAACTCTGCTGTCATTTCTAACAGAGTGGAAGTTCTTAGTCAGTCAGTCTACCTCATTTTAGGAGAGCATTTGTCCCCAGGAACGTTTAACTAAAAGATATGATGACAAAAGCCCCCTGGGAAAAGCACACCCTCTCATACCCTTTCAACTACAGAATAAACATTTTCCAGACATACTGAAGCAAGTTTTCTAACTCCACAATTTAGCATCACCCCTCAGGAGGAGTTCAATAAAAACTATTGACTGAATGAATGGCCTTGATGATCTTTTGCATGTGGGGTAGCTTTCAAGGATTGAAAAGCAGTAAAGATTACTAAAAGGAAACTTCTAGCCAATATGGTGGACTAAGCAGAAATGGGAAACTTCCCGTCCTGCTCCAAATACACAGAAATGCTGAATAAGATAGAGCACAAATTTTCCTTTAGAGTACATAGCTGAAATTGAAATCAAGAAGGGAAAAAAAAATCACAAAGTCTTAGAAATGAAAAAGGAAACTCAAAGCCACAGTGATAGAATGACATACACCTGTGGGGATAAATGAACCAAATATGCACCTAAGGGTGGATGGGGGTGGTATCACAGCAAAGTAGACCCAAGCTGTAGTACAACAATCATGGGTGCTGGGAAGGGGAAATTCAGACTTAAAACACTGCAGTCCTCATTTTGTTCCGTAACAAGATAGAGACACTGATTAGTCATTGGTTTGGCTCTTTGTGCATAAAAACTCTAAAGGTAAATACAGGGAAGAAAAGGGTAGGGGAAAGGAAATGGAATGCTTATCTCAAAACCAATGGAGGGGAAGAAAGAATATAAGGAAAATGCAGCCAATCCAACGAGAAAAAACCTAGTAAATAGAGAACGTCAAACAAGACGATATATAGGTACACATATATCAGAAATTACTGTAGGGGCACCTGGGTGGCTCACTCGGTTAACCATCTGCCTTTGGCTCGGGTCGTGATCCCAGGGTCTTGGGATTGAGCCCCGTGTTGGCTCCCTGCTCTTCAGGTAGTCTGCTTCTCCCTCTCCCTCTGTCTCTCCCCTGGTCGTGCTCTCTCTCTCTTTTTTCCCCCTCTCTCTCATGCTCAGTCTCTCTCAAATAAATAAATAAAATCCTTAAATTCTTTAAAAAATTAAAGAAAAAGAAATTGACGATAAATCAGAACGAATTAAAGTTGACCCTCTGAACAACACAGGTTTGAACTGCATGGGTCCACTTATATGTGGATTTTTTTATGGTACAGCACTGTAAATGTATTTTCTCTTCTTTATGATTTTCTTAATAACATTTTCTTTTCTCTAGCTTATTTTATTGTAAGAATACAGTATATGATATATAACATACAACATATGTGTTAATTGATTATTTATGTAATCAGTAAGCCAGCTGGTCAACAGTAGGCTATTAGTAGTTAAGTTTTTGGGGAGTCAAAAGATTTTCAACTGTGCAGAGGGTCAGTACCCCTATGTTCTCCTTATATTCACCATCAAGACGTAGATTGGAAATTGGAAATTTAAAAAATTCTGCTTTATGCAGGAATTCCTAAAATACAATGACATACAAAAACTTAAAAGTCAGAAAAGGATATGCCAGGCAAATACTAATCAAAAGAAATAATAATAATGATAGATGCATTAATTGGTGGGAAGTGTGGGGTTTGGAAAAATATGAGAGAAATCCTAACTATAAGGAGAGAAGAATTTGATGGCTGTTGCTATGCTCCATTGACTGCTCCGAAAAAAGAACAAAAAGCTAAGTGTGATTAATTAGCAATTAAAAGCTGAGAGTAAAAGCTAGAGAGCCTCCTTGTATACTACCAAGGAGGCTCTCACCTCCTACAGCAGGACGGCAAAGAAGTTGAAGAACCAGGCCCAGGACTTAGCTGTGAGAGTAGTCAAGCTCTAAAGAGGTTTAAATTCCTAACCCGGTAAGTGTGCTACACCAACGCCAGGGCTGTAGTTGGGACATAAGACATGGAGCATCCAGGTTGACGCATCTGAAAATCTTGAATCCCCAGACATGCCTGAACATGGCAAGCCTTCAGAAGTGGTCCTTTCCTATAAAGAGCTAGTATTCCCCCTTGCTTGAAAGTGATACAGAGAACCTATGCAGCCTCCTCTCTGCCCCCAGATTCCACCCCCATGTCCCCTCCAAATCAGTAGGCCAATAACCAAGATTAAATAAATCAAAACATAACCTGGCCATACTAGGTTACGATATACTTGAGCCTACTAGGAAGGAAAAAGAAACTAAACCCCAAAGGAACTTCAGGACCTAGTAGCACAGGAGCTGGAAAGGTACACTTAGAAGTGCATTTTGAGGGGCGCCTGGGTGGCACAACGGTTAAGCGTCTGCCTTCGGCTCAGGGCGTGATCCCGGCGTTCTGGGATCGAGCCCCACATCAGGCTCCTCCGCTATGAGCCTGCTTCTTCCTCTCTCACTCCCCCTGCTTGTGTTCCCTCTCTCGCTGGCTGTCTCTATCTCTGTCGAATAAATAAATAAAATCTTTAAAAAAAAAAAAAAAAGAAGTGCATTTTGAGGCTACTCGACCTAAATAGATGATAGATGATAGATAGATGATAGATAGATAGATAGATAGATAGATAGATAGACTAATTTGGCTGAAAGAAACTCCACCAATATGGGAGTCCATTTTGGGTGTGCAGGGTTGCAGGCACTAACACCCTGGCCAGGACCGCAGGAGAAACTGTGAAAGGGCGAGCAGGGTGGCTGCTAGAAACATGGGGAAAAGGACGCTCTCCATTAAGAAGAAAAGCCAGAACAGGCATGATAGGAGGTAGAAAAAAATGGAAAGGCTCAGAGAAGTGGACAAGTTAGAATGGATACGTGATGTAAGATCAGAAATCCTATTAGATGACTGTAACTCATATGAGGGCTAATAAAATACATCATTTATCAGAAAAACGAGGAATGTACCTGGTGGGAAAAACAGCATCAATAGGAAGTTCAATAGTGATTCTTCTGTAAGGCAGGCCTGATCATAGAAGAAGTTATTACAGAAGGGGCTCATTAACACCGAGCAAAGGAGAACCTAGGATACTCTGACTGCAAACAGTAGAGGTCAGGTGGCCGTGTTTTATACTCAGAAGCCAGGTGAGCACAATTAGTACAGTAAGTGGCAAGGCTGGAAGGGAAGTCAGGGGGCTACCGTTCAGAAAATTATGGAGATAGTGAAAAGAATGTGGCATCCATAGGGGCATCATAGATAGTCACTAACGTGAGTACCATCCTCTCTATAAAATAAAAAGAAATTGAGGATGATGATCAGAAAGCTAAGGGCAGGGGCGCCTGGGTGGCACAGCAGTTAAGCGTCTGCCTTCGGCTCAGGGCGTGATCCCGGAGTTCTGGGATCGAGCCCCACATCAGGCTCCTCTGCTGAGAGCCTGCTTCTTCCTCTCCTACTCCCCCTGCTTGTGTTCCCTCTCTCACTGGCTGTCTCTATCTCTGTCGAATAAATAAATAAAATCTTTAAAAAAAGGAAAAAAAAAAAAAGAAAGCTAAGGGCAATCATTTCAATAATAACAATCCTCTGTCTGAGATCCAGTTTTTAGACTCAGACTCATTGACTAAAGAAAACACTGGTTCAGAGGACGTCTCCTGCAATATTGTGGCAAATACATGCAGCAATGACTTCCTCAGAACTTTCTCAAAGGGACCTATTAACATTTATTGGATAACTAGGGAAAGAGGAATACCGAAACATTTTGAAGAACGTTGGATACAAGTTCCAAGTTGATATCAAAGCCAAGGTGTCATTATGGTTCCTCTGTTAGGGTGGGATATATGATAACCAGGGTAAGCTCATGGTAGGTAAACCCAATATATGTGAACCCAGCCAGTGGTCATTTCCCCAAGCCCCAAATTATAATTGTAATAGGTATACTTAGGAGCTAGCATATCCCCTACATTGGGTCCTTGGTCTATAGGATAAGAGCTTTCTCATGGGAGTGGCCAAGTGGAAGCCTATGAAACCATCTCATCTCCCATCCCTGTTTCAAGATAGCAAATTAAACAAAGAAAAATTGTAGTCCAATATGCATGGCTAAAATTATTACCACTTTTAAGATACATTAAAGGATGCAGGAATGATGATTCCCATTGGTCTCCATTTAATTCAGCCATTGGGACACTGCAACATCAAAACATATCCTGAAGCATTACAATGGATTACCGCAAGCACAGCCAGACATTAGACCGACGGAAGATGTGGTATCTTTGCTAAAACACATTAACATGGCATCAGCTATATGGTATGCAGGCGTTGATCTGACCATCACATTCTTTTCCATCCTTCAGAAAAGAGGAAAAGAAAGTTATTTATCTGAAAATTACAACAGGATACAAAACAGGTTTATGCTAGGACTGTGTTAACACTTTGGGCCTTCGTCAAAATAGTTTGAAGGTATGTGGACTATCAGGATAGCCACACAGATTTTATAACACATTTGCTCCTGATATTGGCAACATCATGCTAATGGAACCAGATGAGCAAAAAGCAGATGCTAGCTGAAGGCTTTGTTGAGAAGCATGTGTTCCAGAGAGCTGGAGATAAACCCTACGCCGATTTAGGGCCTGCCACATCAGGAGAATTGTAGGTGTCTGGTGTTTATGGCATGAGGAGATTCACCCCTCCTCCCCCAATAAAGAACCGATTATTGAAACTTCTCAGCATGAAGAAAGAAGCAAAATGCCTGGTATGCCTCTGAGTTCTAGAGGCAGCATATTTCCTACCTAGGAACCCTGTCTGGGAATACTAGCCTGGGCCACATACCAGATGATATGAAGATCTGCCAGCTTTGATGGGCACTCAGCTTCGGGTGCTACCTGCACACTTTGGAAGCTCAGGCCAGAGAACCAGCAAGTAGAATGAATCACCATCCTGGGAAGAGTAGGTAACTCTGCTGTTATACAGTGAGAGGAAGAGGAATATACTTAGCAACCAGGTGATACATCTGGGTATATTTTTGTAAATGTTGGTAGAATTACAAGAAGAAATCTAAAAATATATGATGCTTGTGTAGCAATTTTAACACTTATTTTAGAAACTGATGGATCAAGAAGTCAATATTTGTAAGGATACAGATTTGAACAATATAATTGTTCTCTCTCACATGACATATGCAATGTAACGTAATGTAACACGTGTAACATAACATAGCTAATGTTCTTATGTCCAAGGAGCAGGGAGCACATATGATTCATAAGCATACATGTATCATTTTAAAATTTGATCATATATGAGTTTATAAAAGGTCTCAAAAACTGCCAAATAATTGATATCATACAATACATTTTATCCTAGTACAACAAAATGAATACAATTGGATTTTCCCAACCATCTGTTGGACAAACAATCATTTACAGTAAACACAATTGAATCAGTGATTAAAATTTCTCTCTACAAAAGACATCAACTCCAGACAATTTTAGGGAGAACTTTAACACAAATTGTAACTCAGACTTATCTTATACAACTTGTTTCAGGGAATGGACAAAAAGAGCAAATGACCTATCATGTGATATCAGAATTAGGCACAGAGAGTATAAGAAATGGAATTTATTGTCCAATTTCCCTATGTCGTAGATGAACGGGTCATGATGACATATTAGCAAATCCAGAATTGTGTTTAAGTACATCATGATAAACCAGAGTTTATCCCAAGAAAATACAGATGCATCAAGATTGGATATAATTAAATAAGTAAGAAGAAACCTATTTATATAATTTAACACAACAACCGAACAAAGGGGAAAATGTGATCATCTCAATGGGTATGGTCAATGCCTATTCATAAATCAAAGGAAAAAAAGAAGCAGTAAATTAATAATGGAAAGAAACCTCCTTAACCTGATGAGAGGCATCTATCTCGAAACCACGACAAATGCCATAACTTAGGGTCAGATTTTAGAAGATTTTAGAAGAATTCACATTAAACTCAAGACAAGAAACTCTTTACTAAGACCATTTTTATGCAGCAGTTACTGGAAGCTCTAGCCAATTCAAAAATGCAATAAAAAGAATTACATGATATAATTATTGCAAAGAAAGGCACAATTGTTATTTGCATATAATATCATTGTTTGCATACAAAATGCAAAAGAATCCACAGACAAACCATTTAGGATAAAAAAAATTGGTAAGTTTAATGGAAATAAGATTAACATACAAAAATAATTACAATGGGAGATTTTATTTAACAGTAATTTATTTAACAGTAATTTCTATTTAAAAAAATAGAAAAAGTTATTTTAGAAAGATTATATTTACAATTTCATTCAAATTTACATGGTACCTGGGGGGAAAAAATCAAACAAATAGTATTTAATAATTTTATAGAAGAAAATTATAAAACTATACAAGGTCAAAAAATACCTGTTTATGCATATACAAGTTCAACATCATAAATATATACTGTAAATTATCCGCCAGATGACCTAAAAATTCAGGATAATTTCAATAAAAAATCCCAATAGAATTTTTAATGAAATTTGATGAACTTATTTTAAAATTCCTGTGTATGAGTAAATGTTCACTAGCAAGAATTATTTTAAAGTGATAGTAATTAAATGCTATGATATTAGCAGAGTTAAAAATAGATTAATTACACAGACTTAAGAATTTAGGAATAAAGGGAGGAGTTAAGATGGCGGAGGAGTAGGAGACACCGTTTTCAGCCGGTCCTCCGAGTCGAGCTGGATAGGTACCAGACCAGCCTAAACAACCACGGAACCAGCCTGAGACGCAGGAAGACGCATCTGGATCTCTACAAATGAATATCTCCAGTGCTGAGTATTGAGGTACGAAGCGGGGAGCCATGAAACTGTGCACAGATATCGGAAGATAAACGGAAGGGGGAGGGAGCCGCCGCGTTTGGGCGCCGGGAAGCGGTAGCCACTTGCACGGGAGAGCGGGCGGGCTCGAGGTCAGCACCCGCAAAACAGCAGACTGAGACCGTGAGCCGGGTGCGCGCGCCACCAGGCATCTCGCGGAACCCCGGAATCCCGGTGCGCTCACTGGATCCACACTGAGACCGGGAGATCCGGGAGCGCGCGCGCGGGGCGGCTGGCGGCGTTAGAAACACAAAGGACAGAGACGCGCCGGCCCTGGAAGTGAGGGCTGGGACGCCGGGTGTGGGGCACACATCCCGGGACGCTGCAGGGTTGAGCAGCACCAACAGAAACAGAGTTAAAGTGGCCAGAACATTAGTAGAGAACGGGCCGCAATCCCTCTGTTCCGTGACAGAGGCTGAAATTTGGCCGCTGCTGCTCTGACTCTCAGAAGAGGCACAGCAAACCGCCAGGGAAAGCCGCCAGAGAACAAAAGCCTGGAAATACCGGCTCAGGGAGTGCCCATCCCCATCCCCCCTCGCAGGGGACGCCGAGACTCTACCCAAACAGGGCTGCCTGAGTATCGGCGCGGCAGGCCCCTCCCCCAAAACACAGAAGGCAGGCTGAAAAATCAAGAAGCCCGCAACCCGGGCACCTGGGTGGCGCAGTCATTGAGCGCCTGTCTTCGGCTTAGGGCGTGATCCCGGCGTTCCGGAAAGGAGTCCCTCATCGGGCTCTTCCGCTGGGAGCCTGCTTCTTCCTCTCCCACTCCCCTGCTTCTGTTCCCTCTCTCGCTGGTTGGCTGCCACATAAATAAATAAATAAAATCTTTAAAGAAGAAGCCCACATCCCTAAGATCCCTATAAAACAAGAGGCACGGCCTGGGACCCAGTCAATAATTTGGGCTCTGGAAACCCCACAACCTCTCCTCATCAGAATGACAAGAAGGAGAAGCACCCCCCAGCAAAGACAAGACAGTAAGTCTGTGGCCTCTGCCACAGAAAAAATGGATATGGATGTAACCAAATTATCAGAAATGGAATTCAGAGTAACGATGGTCAAAATGATGAGTAGAATTGAAAAAACTATTAACGAAAAGGTTACTGAGAATATAGAATCCCTAAGGACAGAAATGAGAGCGAATCTGACAGAAATTAAAAATTCTATGAGCCAAATGCAGGCAAAACTAGAGGCTCTGACGGCCAGGGTTGCAGAAGCAGAGGAACGGGTTAGTGAATTGGAGGATGGGTTAATAGAGGAAAAAATGAAAATAGAAGATGGTCTTAAAAAAATCCACGCCCACGAATGTAGGTTACGGGAGATTACTGACTCAATGAAACGATCCAATGTTAGAATCATCAGCATCCCCGAGGGGGTGGAGAAAAACAGAGGTCTAGAAGAGCTATTTGAACAAATTGTAGCTGAAAACTTCCCTAATCTAGCGAGGGAAACAAACATTCGTGTCCAAGAGGCAGAGAGGACCCCTCCCAAGCTCAACCACGACAAACCTACGCCACGTCACGTCATAGTGCAATTCGCACATATTAGATGCAAGGATACAGTATTGAAAGCGGCCAGGGCAAAGAAATTTCTCACGTACCAAGGCAAAGGCATCAGAATTACGTCAGACCTGTCTACACAGACCTAGAATGAGAGAAAGGGTTGGGGGAGCATATTTAAAGCTCTTTCAGAGGAAAACATGCAGCCAAGGATCCTTTATCCAGCAAGGCTGTCATTCAGAATTGATGGAGAAATAGAGACATTTCAGAATCGCCAGTCACTAACCAATTTTGTAACCACGAAACCAGCCCTACAGGAGATATTACGGGGGGGTCTATAAAAGTAAAAAGGCCCCAAGAGTGATACAGAACAGAAAGTCACAGCCAATACAAACAAAGACTTTACTGGCAACATGGCATTATTAAAATCATATCTCTCAGTAATCAGTCTTAATGTAAATGGTTTGAACCATCCCATAAGCGCCACAGGGTTGCAGATTGGATAAAAAGAAATGACCCATCCATTTGCTGTCTACAAGAGACTCATTTCGAACCCAAAGATGCATTCAGACTGAGAGTAAGGGGATGGAGTACCATCTTTCACGCAAATGGACCTCAAAAGAAAGCTGGGGTAGCAATTCTCATATCAGATAAATTGGATTTTAAACTACAGACTACAGTTAGAGACGCAGAAGGGCACTATATTATTCTTAAGGGAAGTATTCAACAAGTGGATATGACAATTATAAATATATATGCCCCCAACAGGGGAGCAGCAAGATACACAAGCCAACTCTTAACCAGAATAAAGAGACATATAAATAAAAATACATTAATAGTGGGGGACCTCAACACTCCACTATCAGAAATAGACAGAACACCCTGGCAAAAACTAAGCAAAGAATCAAAGGCTTTGAATGCCATACTCGACGAGTTAGACCTCATAGATATATATAGAACACTACACCCCAGAACCAAAGAATACTCATTCTATTCTAATGCCCATGGAACATTCTCAAGAATAGACCATGTTCTGGGACACAAAACAGGTCTCAACCGATACCAAAAGATTGAAATTATCCCCTGCATATTCTCAGACCACAACGCTCTGAAATTGGAACTCAACCACAAGGAAAAATTTGGAAGAAACTCAAACACTTGGAGACTAAGAACCATCCTGCTCAGGAATGACTCGATAAACCAGGAAATCAAAAATCAAATTAAACAATTTATGGAGACCAATGAGAATGAAAATACAACAGTCCAAAACCTATGGGATACTGCAAAGGCAGTCCTAAGGGGGAAATACATAGCCATCCAAGCCTCACTCAAAAGAATAGAAAAATCTAAAATGCAGTTTTTATATTCTCACCTCAAGAAGCTGGAACAGCAACAGAGGGACAGGCCTAATCCACGCACGAGGAAGCAGTTGACCAAAATTAGAGCTGAAATCAATCAAGCAGAAACCAGAAGTACAGTAGAGCAGATCAACAGGACTAGAAGCTGGTTCTTGGAGAGAATCAATAAAACTGACAGACCACTGGCAAGACTTATCCAAAAGAAAAGAGAAAGGACCCAGATTATTAAAATTATGAATGAAAAAGGAGAGGTCACGACGAGCACCACTGAAATTGGAAGGATTATTAGAAATTTTTATCAACAGCTATATGCCAATAAACTAAGCAATCTGGAAGAGATGGAATCCTTCCTGGAAACCTATAAACTACCAAGATTGAAACCGGAAGAAACTGATTCCTTAAACATGCCAATTAATTATGAAGAAATTGAGTCAGTGATAAACAACCTTCCAAATAACAAAACTCCAGGCCCAGACGGTTTTCCTGGGGAATTCTACCAAACATTCAAAGAAGAAATAATACCTATTCTCCTAAAGCTATTTCAAAAAATAGAAACAGAAGGAAAGCTACCAAACTCATTCTATGAGGCCAATATTACCTTGATCCCCAAACCAGGCAAAGACCCCCTCAAAAAGGAGAATTACAGACCGATCTCCCTAATGAATATGGACGCCAAAATCCTCAACAAGATACTTGCTAATAGAATCCAACAGTACATTAAAAGGATTATCCATCACGATCAAGTGGGATTCATACCTGGGATGCAAGCGTGGTTCAATATTCGCAAATCAATCAGCTTGATACATCATATCAACAAGAAAAGACTCAGGAACCATATGATCCTCTCAATCGATGCCGAAAAAGCATTTGACAAAATACAGCATCCTTTCCTGATTAAAACCCTTCAGAGTGTAGGAATAGAAGGTACATTTCTCAATCTCATAAAAGCCATCTATGAAAAGCCTACTGCAAATATTATTCTTAATGGGGAAAAGCTGGAAGCCTTTCCCTTAAGATCAGGAACTCGACAAGGATGCCCACTCTCTCCACTATTATTCAACATAGTACTAGAAGTCCTTGCAACAGCAATCAGACGACAAAAAGGGATCAAAGGTATTCAAATCGGCAAAGAAGAAGTCAAAATGTCTCTCTTTGCAGATGACATGATACTCTATATGGAAAACCCAAAAGAAGCCACTCCCAAACTATTAGAAGTTATAGAGCAATTCAGTAACGTGGCAGGATACAAAATAAATGCTCAGAAATCAGTTGCATTTCTATACACGAATAACGAGACCAAAGAAAGAGAAATTAGGGAATCCATCCCATTTACAATAGCACCAAAAACCATACGTTACCTTGGAATTAACTTAACCAGAGACGTAAAGGACCTATATTCTAGAAACTATAAATCACTCTTGAAAGACATTGAGGAAGACATAAAAAGATGGAAAGATATTCCATGCTCATGGATCGGAAGAATTAACATAGTTAAAATGTCCATGCTACCCAGAGCAATCTACACTTTCAATGCTATCCCGATCAAAATACCGAGGATATTTTTCAAAGAACTGGAACAAACAGTCCTTAAATTTGTATGGAACCAGAAAAGGCCCCGAATCTCCAAGGAACTGTTGAAAAGGAAAAACAAAGCTGGGGGCATCACAATGCCGGATTTCGAGCTGTACTACAAAGCTGTGATCACAAAGACAGCATGGTACTGGCACAAAAACAGACACATAGACCAATGGAACAGAATAGAGAGCCCAGAAATGGACCCTCGGCTCTTTGGGCAACTAATATTTGATAAAGCAGGAAAAAACATCCGGTGGGAAAAAGACAGTCTCTTCAATAAATGGTGCTGGGAAAATTGGACAGCTACATGCAAAAGAATGAAACTTGACCACTATCTCACACCATACACAAAAATAAACTCCAAATGGATGAAAGACCTCGATGTGAGACAGGAATCCATCAAAATTCTAGAGGAGAACATAGGCAGCAACCTCTACGACATCGGCCAAAGCAAACTTTTTCATGACACATCCCCAAAGGCAAGAGAAACAAAAGATAAAATGAATTTATCGGACTTCATCAAGATTAAAAGTTTCTGCACAGCCAAGGAAACAGTCAGAAAAACTAAGAGGCAGCCCACGGAATGGGAGAAGATATTTGCAAATGACACTACAGATAAAGGACTGGTATCCAAGATCTACAAAGAACTTCTCAAACTCAATACACGAGAAACAAATAAACAAATCAAAAAATGGGCAGAAGATATGAACAGACACTTTTCCAATGAAGACATACAAATGGCTAACAGACACATGAAAAAATGTTCAAAATCATTAGCCATCAAGGAAATTCAAATCAAAACCACACTGAGATACCACCTTACGCCAGTTAGAATGGCAAAAATAGACAAGGCAAGAGACAACAATTGTTGGAGAGGATGTGGAGAAAGGGGATCCCTCCTACATTGTTGGTGGGAATGCAAGTTGGTACAGCTACTCTGGAAAACAGTGTGGAGGTCCCTTAAAAAGTTAAAAATTGAGCTACCCTATGATCCAGCCATTGCACTACTGGGTGTTTACCCCAAAGATACAGATGTAGTGAAGAGAAGGGCCATATGCACCCCAATGTTCATAGCAGCAATGTCCACAATAGCTAAATCGTGGAAGGAGCCGAGATGCCCTTCAACAGATGACTGGATTAAGAAGTTGTGGTCCATATTTACAATGGAATATTACTCAGCTATCAGAAAGAACGAGTTCTCAACATTTGCTACAACATGGACGGCACTGGAGGAGATAATGCTAAGTGAAATAAGTCAAGCAGAGAAAGACAACTATCATATGATTTCTCTCATCTATGGAACATAAGAACTAAGATGATCGGTAGGGGAAGAAAGGGATAAAGAAAGGGGGGTAATCAGAAGGGGGAATGAAACATGAGAGACTATGGACTATGAGAAACAAACTGAGGGCCTCAGAGGGGAGGGGGGTGGGGGAATGGGATAGACCGGTGATGGGTAGTAAGGAGGGCACGTATTGCATGGTGCACTGGGTGTTATACACAACTAATGAATCATCGAGCCTTACATCGGAAACCGGGGATGTACTGTATGGTGACTAACATAATATAATAAAAAATCATTAAAAAAACAAAACAAAACAAACAAACAAAAAAAAACAAAAAACAAACAAAACAAACAAACAAAAAAAAAAAGAATTTAGGAATAAACCCTAGCTTCCATGGGAACTTGATTTACAATATAGATAGTCTGAAAAATCAGAATTTATCGGAATAACTGGCTATTTATATGGAAAGAAAGAGAATTAGAGCATTACCTCGATATAAAAATAAATTCCAGGTAGATTAAAGGCCTAAGCTTGTTAAAATGGTTTAAAAATATTATATAGGGGGACAACTTTATGATTCCGTGAAGAAAAATATGGTCGGATACATGGGAAAACCCAAATCATAAAGAAAATTGATAAATTTACATCAGAATTTAAAACACCTACATGACAGAAGTTATCAAGACCAAAAGAAAAAGATTTTTGCAACATACAAAATAGAAAAAGAACCCGCACAGAATATATAAAGAACATTTTCTTGCCCTTAAGATGATGATAATACCTAACATTTATTAAACATTTACTATATACCAAGGTCTGTTCTAACCAGTTAGTATGCATTAACTCTCTTAACCACCATAATAATATTATGAAATACTATGTTAATCTCCATTTTAAGGATGAAGAAACTGAGCCACAGAGAGGTGAAGTAACACACCCAAGTATGAACAGCTATTAAGTGACAAATTTGGAATGGAAACTCATGCCGAGCAGCTCCAGATTACTAGTATTACTAGTATAACTAGTATGTGGAACTGCGCTCCCCACCCCCTCCCTCTCCCCGCCACCACCAAAAAGAGAAATAATTTTCCAGCTGAACAACAGGCAAGTGAGATGAACGAGTTGTTCATGGAAGAGGGGGCTCGAGTTGCCAATAGACATGAAAATACGCCGAACCTCACGAATCACAGAAACGCAATTTAAAACCTTAATGTTTCCAACCCATCAGATTGGCAACATTTTTAAAAGTCTGAGAATACCAAATGGTGAGCAGATTTGACAAACTAGGTATTCATATATTCTGCTGAAGGGAGTACAAACTGGCACGCAAACTGTAGAGAGCAAGTTGGCAGTATCTAGTAGAATTAACACCGTAGACGTACCTGACGGCCCAGCAATGCCCCTTCCAGGTTTGGTCAGATACAAAGAAAAAAGTAAATAATGTTGTTCAATGCAGTTTTTAGAAATAAACAAGCAATGAGAGAGAGTTTAAGTTAGGGGAAAAATAAACTGTGGTGTATTATAGGATTTATATGGTACAGTAATATTGTAGGATAGAATTCCATTTAGCAATTAAAATTAATGAACTAAATTTGTATGTATCAACTTGGATGAATCTCTAAGATTGCACTGTTGGGTGAAAGAAGTATCATGCAGTACCTACAGATATGTAGGATATAATAACATTTATGTAAGTTTTTAGGACATAAAATACTGTGTGTTTCTAAGACACATATGTTTATCGTTGAAGTCTAAGTACATGAAGGACAGAGTATACAAGCCAGTTTCATGACAGTAGCTCCTTCTGGAAAAGAAGCGGCTGACTGGGACGAGAGAGGCAGGCTCGGGAGATTTAGTCACATCTTTAATGTTTTGTTATTAAAAAAAAGCATGTGATGCACACCTAAATTTATTAATTCTGGTATCGGGTTCAAGGGCTCTTGGCTGATTGCTCTCTGTGCTTTTCCACTGTATATTTTTAATGTTAAAAATAGAAAAAAAAAAACCCAACAAAGAAGTTGATTAAGATATAGTCCTCCCTCGCAAAGAACTCATCTCTACTCATCCCAGCACAGAGTTCTGTAAGTAAGCAGTACCCTTTTAAGTAATAAAGACACAAACAAGAATAATGCTTCCTGTCTACCCAAGCTTGTATTCTATCCTCCCGAGGTTCTGCCTTTGCCCGCAGTTGGGAGATAAATCAGAGCTGACGCAGGGCCCGGTGATCATCTAAGCCCCTCATAGAACCACTGAGGACACGGAGATCTATGATGGGAGGACTGGCCAAAGATCAGTCCAGACAGCCGAGGCACACACACGTAGATCGCTAGTAAGTGCGGGAGCTCAGACCAGATCCTAGACCTCAGGACTTAGAAAACAGATTGAAGACCCATAGTAGAGGTCAGCAGGCCAAATTAAGCCCACAGACTGGTTTTGTTTGACTCACATGTCATTTAATTATTTAAAAAAAGAAATGCGAACATGATTATAAAAGCGTGTGTATAGTCAGTCACAACTCTCTGTTTTCTTACCTGGGTGCTTTGTTCACTGATGTTGCCTACCCGGCCCTTTAAGATACTTGCATTTGTGGTCCTCATCATCAAATTTTTGACTTGGAAGGAAGCTTCGAGAAGGTCACCTCTGTCCAGTCGGCCCTCAGTGTGGTCCCTGACAAACATGAGGTACCTCTGCTCGACCGCTTCTGCTGCGGACGTGTCCCGCACTCCACAGAACCCAGCTCAGGACTGGACGGCTCTGGCCCGGCAGGAAGTTCTGCCTTCTCGGAGTCAAAATGTACTGGCTCGTGATGTCCTGCTCATTATTCCTAGCCCAGCCCTCTAAGGGTGCAGGAAATAAGCCTAAGTGCTCTTCTGCAAGTATTAACAGCTATCACTGTTCAACTAAATCACTTCTTCTTCAGGGTCAACACCGTTGATTCTTCCAACTCTTCTAGGATTGCTAGTTTTCCTACTCTTACTAACTTGGTTGGGCTCTAGAGCTGCCCATGTGTTCCAGCTCCTCACCCTGGAAGGCAGGTGAGGGAGATGCTTTTCAGGACCATCACCACCGGCACTCACGTAGTGCTTCAACCCTCCAGCTCCCTATAACCAGGGTTCATCCCTACCTATTTCTCTAGCCCTTCCCCCACTTTCCTCGTTCTCTTATCGTTTCTTTTTTTTTTTTTAAGATTTTATTTATTTATTTGACAGAGACAGCCAGAGAGAGAGGGAACACAAGCAGGGGGAGTGGGAGAGGAAGAAGCAGGCTCATAGCAGAGGAGCCTGATGTGGGGCTCGATCCCACAACGCTGGGATCACGCCCTGAGCTGAAGGCAGATGATTAGACTGCACCTCCCAGGTGCCCCCTCTTATCGTTTCTTTTACCTTCACCCTTGGCCATAGCCACACATAGTTTTTACTCCGGCAACAAGAAAGTCTGGAGTTTCCTAAACAACCATGCTATGTTATATCATTATGTCATTTCAGATTCCATTCCCACCACATGGAATGTTTCATTACAGATTTCCCCGTGGGAACTCCTATCTAGTCTTTAAAACCCAGCTTTCATGTCACTGTTTGAGGCTTTTCGGTGTCCCTCACCCTTCTCTTTTACTCTGTCACACTCCAGTCTTAAGTTCATGGCTCCCTCCTGCACGCTGCCTCCCTGCTCTACACATTTCTCTTCTGCACATTACATCTCTCACGGCGTTATAATTATTTGTTTGCATGTCCATCTCCCTCTTTCATATTATAATCCCTTAAAGGGATGGTGCCTCACTCCTTTTTGTACCTGCAGCACTGAGCGCAGGGACTGGCACATAGTAGGTGTTCAATAAATCCTTGTTGAGGTGACTGCAACTCTGAGACCCCTGGATTTTGCCCAGATATCGTTTGTCCTAAGGACAGCTTGAGCTTTCTCCATTTTTCAACTAGAATTTAATGCAAGAGTTTCTAAAACTAGACACCATGTTTTATTTTTCTTGCTCTTGTAGCACCAAGCACAACGCTTACTAGTCACTCCGATGGTTGTTAAATGAATTAGGGTGATTCAGACCCATGCATGCTGTGCGCATTCACTGAAACATGGACTTTTTTTTGGAAGGGTCTATATTGTAGAGAAGGAAAAAATGTATATACACACGAAGATCAAATTTTTATTCATATGTATATGCACACAGATATCTGTAGACAGTGTGTGTTTGTGTGTGTGTTTATATATATATATATATAACAGTGCTGCCTTCACACACCCAGGCATATATACATCTTCTGAATTGCAAAGTGCGCTCCAGGTTATTTGAAGTTCTGTACAATATGTCTAGGCTCCCAGGCAAAGTTTCTTGTTAATTTCCTCAGCTCCATGAATGCATGATTTATTTAACAAAACTTTCATGCAGCAAATTAAACAACATTTGTTCTACCTAGAGGGATACTTCCCCAACATCACAGAATTGACAGGCCCACTTATAAAGGTTGGCATAAGAACAGTGCTCCAACTCAGAATCCCAAGTATGACGGTGTCTACTGGCCTATTCCCTCCAGATACTTTCCAGTGTCTAATTAGCCCAGGGGGGAATAAGGAGAAAAAAAAAAGAAAAGAAAAGAAAAGAAAAACAAAACCATGCTCCTAACAATGGTTGTGGTTGTTGATTTTTTTTTCAATTTTCTTTTTTCTCCTTTGTCCTCGATCCCCATCCCTTCACAAGGATATACTCAGAAATGAACACAATTTAATGGATCTGTCGTCTATTTCTTTCTTCTTTTCTCTGTCTCTCTTTCTTTCTTTTAAGAAGATAACCTATGTTTTGTTGTTGAATCAGAGCATATCAAACATTTAGCCATCTGTTGCAAAATTTTTAGCCAGGGAAAGACCTTGAGCCATTACAGTCTGAACCTCTGGGAACCTATCCAAGAGAGATGAGAAACGTGACATACCTGATCTTTGCTCTGCTTCTTTGCAATCTCCACCCAAATTAAAGAAATCATAAAATAAATTGCAAAGCAAGGGATCTATAAATTATTAAATTAACATTTTTATCCAACTGTATCCATTTTATCTATCATCCTCAAGCAAGGTCCATTTCTGACCAGCAGAAGGCAGATTTGTTTGATAAATTCTGATAATATTTTAGCTTTTTATTCTTATTTTCCCCAGGGCTCAGCATCTTAGCTGTTTTGTGTTGGGAGGTTCACTCTTGGTACATATCACATCTAGGTTCATAACTGGACATACTTAAAAAAAAACTATATCCATTCATTTATACCATCAACATATATCAAACACTTTATTTTGAGAATATAAACATGAATGGTGTAATTCCAATCCTTAGTAGTATTCCAGCTAACGATAACTTCATAACGAGCTATTCCAAACCTTTGTGCTTGCTTGTTTGTTTTGCTCACAGATTCGATGGAGCAGGAATTCAGAGGTTATGGGAGGATAACGTGACTCTATTCCACAATGTCTGGTGGCCTCAGATGACAAAATTCAAGGCTGGGTGTGACCAGATGGCCGAAGGCTGACATAATCTAAAGGTGTACCTGGCAGGAGATCCTTTTGGTTGGCTGAGACAGCTGGGGCTGTTGGCTCTCTCACTACAAGGCAGTCTTGTGGCGGCTGGACTTCTAATAGGACTCCAAAGGAGAATGTCCTAGTTGTAAGCAGAAGTCGTGTTGCCTTTTCTGACCTTGTCTTAGATGTTAGGTTACACATCTCTTCCAATGCATTCGGTTGGTTACAAGCAACTCACAGCCAAAATAGATTCTGGGAAAGTGAACACAGATCCCATTTCTTGAAGAAAGGTATGTCAAGGTCGCATTGTACAAAAATATGTGTGGTGGGAGATATTTTTGTGGCCATCTCAGAAAATACAACCTGCCACAGGTAGCTTACTGTTCAATAGGGAAGTTAGGCATGTAAGTCAACAAAGAAGAGGGTGGTAGGGCCATAATAGAAGAATGTGGTAGGTGCGGTAAGTTTCCTGGTCAATCATATCTGGAGAAAATGAGGTCCGGAAAAATTTCAAAAGGAGGTGAATCTTAAGGTGGATGGGCTGGACATAGAGTGGTACACATTTTGGTGAATGTTGATGGAATTGGGTTTTGAGATGTAACTTACATAAATAGTCTTTAGCTGGTAACACCTACATTTAAAATACATCTCAGGTTAAAAAAATGAACAGAAGCCTTGTACTCGCCACTGCCTTTTCAAACCGCTTTGCCATTTGGAGAATGAGCTGGAGATGGCGTGAATGCACCTGCAAAATGGTGACCCGTCGGGGCCTGCAGCAAACAGAGGGCAAGGTGAGAAATGACAGTGTCGTGCAATCATGACAACCCTTGCTGCTCTGGGTAGCGTGTCTAAAAACTGTGAAAGCCCAGCAGGAGCATGCCAGCCTGCCGGGACTGACACCATTCTACCTTTATTCCCACTGAGCAGCTGTTATACCAGGGTTCAGTCAAACCGAGTTGCCATAAGTTTGGTGTGTCATCTGCTCTCCCTACGTCTTAGGACTTGATGAAACTTCGGGTGTGTGGAGGCTTCAGGGGTTGGTCTCCAAGAAATTCAAGCATTTTCAGACTTTATTTAAAGTGAGGTCAATCCTTGGAGCTCTGGGGTAGCATGAAGGTGTTCAGAGAGGGCCGATGCTGCTAGACAGGATGGAGGAAGAGCGTGTGTGCGTGTGAAAAGACTTCTTCATGTTTTATTTACTTTGTGTTATTAAAGGAGCATACTGTGCCATCCGTGCTGAGCCAGAGCTTCTAATTCAGTGGGAATGAAATTCTCACACAGTGTGGGCTTAACTTCCCCAGCACCATAAATCCATTTCTCTCTCTGTCTCTGGCTAATCTTTCCCTTTGTAGTGAAGAGATGCACGGGGCTGCAGTGCTATCTGACAGTGGGAAACCACTCTGGCAATTTCTGAGGGATGTCTGAAGAAATGAATCAAGGGGCTTGCCTGGGGTGAAGACACAAGACAGACTACAGCCGCTGCTGGGTTTGCCGTGTGCTGGTATCAGCTTATCTATGCATCTTCTTTTCTGTTCCAACACGTAAAGCAAAACATGCCCGGCCACACACACCATATCCACCCAGGAGCAGCACAGGGTTTCAATTTCCCCATTTGTGAGGGCGGTTGGGAGTTGGTGGAGGACGCAGCGTGGGAAGAAAATGAATGGGGTTGCAGAGGGGCAGCTAAGGTAAAGATGGTATCAGGAGGGTGGGGTGGGAGGCAGAGCAATGGACCCTCCCATAGTTGATGTCGGGGAGCTCTGGCTGCCTAGCTGAGTGAAGCTAGTCTTTCTGCTTCTGAGTATGTTTCCCTGTTATTTGCTTCTACTTGGGAACTCCCTTCCCTCCCCCATCACACCCACCATACTCCATCTTTTTAAACTCCAAATTGTCCATCAGGTTTCAATTCGAGGTGACTTCTGATGGGAAACCTTCTCTTCCTTTCCAGTATTTGGTTTGCCCCCCGCCCCCCCACTGTCCTCCTTGAGTGCCTGAACTTATTTCCAATAAAACCTTCTCACGTGGTATTATAATTTCCTTTTTTTTCTTATTTGATTCTCCACCTAGACTGAAAGGTATTTGAGAGCAGAAAACCTATTTTCTCTGCCGTTCTATTTCTATGCATCTAGGACAATGGCTACCATATCGAACGAGCTCAGACAAAATTATGGATTGGTAAGGAAAAGAGATGGAAGCCAGAAGTTACAGGGAAATAGTGGTCAGAGTGAAGGTCCACATGGATGGACCAAAATTTGAAAAATGGAATGAGGTTTTAGACCAACCAGATTTGGGGAAAAAAAGAGAGAGAGAGAGAGAGGGAGAATAGAGAGAGTGAGAGCTTTGTGAAATTATTACATACCTTCAAATCACAGCAATGTTACATTAGTAGGTTAACACCTCAGGTGAATAAAAAACTCTATAATACATATACCAGATTGACTCTGTAATCCTACCTCTGGGAATAGAATTTAAGTAAGTAATCTTAAAGAAAGAACATGCCATTTATATGAAGATGATACATTGTAGCATTATTTATAATAGTGAGAAATTGAAAACAATTTGAACAGTATAGAAATGGTTAAATAATGACAATATCATGCAATATAATACTATATTACAGAGATTAAAATATAGATATGAGACTTATTTGTCAGCATAGAAAATATTTATTATATAATTTTATGTTAAACAATGAAATTGTACCTGTACCTTGCTTTAAATTATATAGAATGATGTTTTTGAACAGGCAAGTTCTGAATAGAAATAAATGAAAATCACCGTATTTACTGAAGGGGTCGGATTTTGTGTGTGTGTGTGTGTGTGTGTGTGTGTGTGTGTGTGTTTCAGCTTTCTTTTGTGTAGAGCTTCTTTGGTGCTGTAATGCTATGTGAATGACCTCAAGATAATTTTTTTCCAAGAAAGATCTTGAGGAAATTATTGAGAATTGAACCAGAAGTCTGCTAGGTTCTTTCTTCAAAGCACCTACCTGGGATTTGTTTCAAATGACCTTGGCTAATGGAAGTAAAGTCTCATTTTTCTCTTTTCAACTTGGAAACTTGAAGATTAATTCAGAAAGATCCAGTATCAGGATGTTTGGAGGATTTTGTTTTGATCTTAACCTTCCAGTTAGGCCAACTGCTGGTCAGCTGTTCATCCCTCAGTTGTCAAACAACTATTCAGACACAAGGATCTACAGGTTTTCAAAGGAAATTATTACATGACCAGTCGTGATTTGGATCAGCTCCAGGGCCACACTGCATTTCCTTCTATTCATCCGCAAGGGTATTTTTGAGCACAGACTTGAACCTTTTCGAAACTTCCATCAAGAATAGAGTATCAGACACAAATTTATCTACATTTATTTAGATAAAGAGCAATCTGACCAGGAGCATGGGAAGTGACTTGGGATGGTAGAAAGAGGGTGTCTTAGGAGTAGACAAATTTCAGCTTATTTAAGAGTAGGACTGAGAGCAAGTTAGGCCATCAGTCTGGATCTTGATCTTCTCAACTGAAAAATCTGGAAACTGACACCTACCTTATGGGATTCTCATGAAGATTCAATGAGACAAGGTGTGTAATGCCCTCAGCCCAATAGCTGACACATGGGACCCCTTCTTCAGTTCAACAAACACTTATTGAACCCTTACCATTGTCCAGGCTAACTGGGAGATGGATAGCGTTGATGGTGGGCCAACCAAGCCAACTGACCACCTCACACAGATGGCCTTGTGTTCATGACAAATTTGGAATCTCTATCCATGGCCAGTGGGCAACTAAAAGGCAAGTGACCACAATGCTGACCCCTCTGAGGACCATTGTGTGGCAGTGGGGGATGACCATTTGACGTATCAGTGGATAGTGGCTCTATCACTTAATCCAGTGAGCAATTCTGACCCTGCAAATGAGGAAACAACAGCACTTCCAGAAACAAACTGTGCAATTAGCAAAATACAGACAATTAAATCCATGCTTCATTGACCTAGCTTTGTTCCCAGTCTGGGACTCTTTTCAGCTCTAGTTTCAGTCTGAAGTACTTCATCCGCACAGAAATGGACCAAAAGAACACTTTTCTCTCCAAGTCTCTTACGACTGTGTAGATAATAACATACTTTACTTGATTGCCAAGCGATCTCATGAAAGAGGGTTATAAAATATCAAGGCATTTTGGCTAAGATATTTCTCCCCCACATATTTCCTGTATGATCTGGGGGCAAATAGCTGAAGTTTTCTGAGTCTCTGGATCTTCATGACTTTCAACCATAATAATCTTACCAGATTCCTAGCCACGAAAAAATTCCACAAGAAGGAAAGGTGGAAAAGAATGCCACAGGGAGCCTGGTGAGCTTGGAGGAAGAAGGATGGCACAGGATCTGTGATGCAGCCCGTTGGGGGGCCAGGGTGGGCCGCACATGGTGCCAGCCTCCACCCTGGACTCCAGCCGTGCCTGCAAAACACATTAATATTGCAAATAGAACTTGGTTTGGCCACCGCTTCAAACTCAGCGCTATCATTTCCCAGGTCTTTTCTCCCATAGAGGGGCACGGAATCAGTCCCTTCTCCAGCCTCCTGTCTTTTGAGGGCCCTTATATCCTGGAACAATTTTTCTACTCATTGTTCTTGACAGCTACCCTCCTATAGCACCTTGCATTATTTTTTGAAATGGGTATGTGACCTCTTTTCTTTTTTTTCTTTTTTATTTTTTTAAGATTTTATTGATTTGTTCAAGGGGAAGAAAGAGAGAGAGAGAAAGCACAAGTAGAGAGAAGGAGAAGAGGGAGATGGAGAAGCAGACTCCTTGCTGAGAAGGGAGCCCGAAGTGGGGCTCTGATCCCAGGACCCCAGGATCATGACCTTAACGCTTAACCGTCTGAGCCAGGCGAGAGCCCCTGCGGCCTCTTTTCCACCCCCACAGTGTCCACCCTACCGAAGGCCTTAGCAGGCTGCCAGGGATTCTGGTGATTTCTACATTCTGCAGTTTCCTCTCTCCAGTCCACAGTAGCAGGATCTTTGTTCTATCCTGGTTCTCTTCCGATACGAAAAGCCAGGTCACTCCCTGTTTCCTCCGGCATCAAGTCTAATTTCCTCTCCCTGGCCTTCCTCCTCTCCAGCCTCTTCCCAGTCCGCCCACGTCCTTGCTACCCTGCTCACCTCGGCACTGCTCCTCTTTCCAGAGTAATTTTTCTCTGGTCTGTCCCAGAGGCTCCCTTGGCCTAGTTCATTACGGTGCCACAGAACCATCTCCCAGACCTCAAGCGGCTTTCTCTGTCATCTCTTCCCGTGCTTCTAAGTTGCGGAGACTCAGCCAGTGTTCCTCTGGTCTCTCAGGGACAGCACCCTCTCCCGGGAGCCAGAGAGTCGCACGGTGTCTACAGAGGTGTGCTCTCTGATCCATGACGCCCCCATCCTATCTGCGAGGATTTCTTTGCTAGGATTTCTGAAAGCGAGGTGCACAAGCTTCCTTCTCTGGTCGGGCTGAGTGAGCTATAAAATCAACACTCATGACAACCTGGGAAAATTAATCTTCTTTATTTTGTCTGCAACACCTGCAGTTTTCCTCCCCAGCCTGTGACGTGCAGGAGAGGAAGGAACGCAACCTGTGTTCAGTCCGTCTGAGCGGAGAGTGGCCGAGCTCAGCCAAACCTCGGGTCCTACAGCTTGGGGACCGCACTTCCCATCCTGATGGAACGGCTTGGGCATAGTTCCATGAACTATATAATATCCTTTAATAATTGTGCTTTATTAAATAGTATACACTCCCAAATATGAGTATACCCCTCTTCCGTCCTCACACACACACACCGAGCTTCTTGCTTGGGTCACCCTCACGTACGATTCTTGTGGTCGGTGTCGATCCTTGATATGTGCAAACTGGCAGCTTACAAAGACCTCCCTTGTGGCTTCGTCTTGCTCGTGGAGTCAGGTTCTCAAGCTCTCCTGCCACTGTCTCAGAACAGTTTTGGGGGTGGAAGTTTTGCCACTTTGAGAATAATATTAAAGTATATCACTTTCATATTTATAAAACTATGAAGCTATTAATGATGCTTTCTTGGAAGACCATCCTTGTCTTTTCCTCCTTGAAGGCCTCATTTCTCTGGAAATTGCCTGAAAAATTCACAGGCACAGCGAGTCTTGCCTTTGGGCCTACAGAAGGGCTACACTGGGAGAAGCCCTTCCTCTCTGCGGGCATGTCTTCCTATCTCCCTTTGCATTTTGGTCTTTCTCAACCCTGTGCTTTTGCTTCAGTTCGTCCCTTGCTAGGAAATTCCCGTCCTGCCCCTGATGATACTTTCCAAACCACCTGCCCCTTCACACCCCCTTGCAACTTTTCTCGGCAACTTGATTCCCACCGACTTCCTTCTGCTCTACCCTCGTTGACATTTACGGTCGGTGTCACACAGGTTAGCGCTTACTCTTTGCCATATGTATCGTACCCTGGCAGAGAGAAACCTGTCGAGAAAATGCTTTAGGAAGGGCAGTATAGTTCTCTGGTTTTTCCCTACATAGAGTTCGGAACCCTGATTATTATAGATCGCGTGAATCCAGCTGCTGTGATACATTATCGTAAAAATAACAGGAGGGAGTTTGTTTCTTTGTCTCAGAAGTTCAGCCTTGCATGTCTCTGCTCAGATGTGTAATCAGCATGTTAAATACAATATGTCCAAAAATCAACCTGTTCCTCATCTAGTCTTCTCCATCTCAGTAAATGACAACTTCATCCTTCTAGTAACTCTGATTAAAAGCCTTGGTCTCATCCTTCCCTCCTTCCTTTCTTTTTCTCCCAACTATATGCATCTGCTTTTTAATCTATAGTACAACCTTTAACTAGATCTAGAATGCAAGATCAGCTTTGCAGCAACTGTCACCTCCTCCCAAAATTATTGTGATAGCCTCTGACGGGCCTCCTGAACTCCGCCCTCACTCTGCACCCAACCACAGCACATTCTCGGCACAGCCCTCAGAATGAAACTGAGTGAGACCGAGTGCCTGTTCCTCTCTTCAGAAGCTTCTGTGGGCTTCCCATGGCACTCAGAGTGAAAGGTAAAATTCTTTCAATGACTTGGAAGACCTTATCTGATCAATTTCATGGCTACCTTTCTGATTTCATCGCCCGCTTTCCCCCCTCCTTGACATTCTAGCGATGCGACCATCTCTGCAGTTCCTCAAATAAAACAAGCCTGCTGCCATCCCAGCGTGTTTGTCTGTAATGGTTCTTCTGCTTGGAGCTTCTCCTGCAGATTTCCAAATAACCACTTTCTTACCTTCATCGGGGTTTGCTCTAATGTCACCCTGTGAGACCTTCTCAAACCAAGCCATGTGAGCTGATAACCATCTAGCTTTACTGGCACTTCCTCTTCTCCTGGTTTTCTCCACAACACTCATCATTATCTGATAGACTTTATAAAAGCTGGGTGATTTATTGGCTGGCTGTCTCCTCCCATTCGAATGTAGGTTTCACGAGAGCAGAAGATAGAGAGGAATAGCTCCTGGAGAACAACAGGTACTCAAGTAGTAGTTCTTAAATAAATGAATACATAGATGAAAGAGAGAACAGGACCCAGTGTCACTTTAGAATGGCTGAATTTGTACTCTATTATACTCTAGCATGAAATCATATAGAGATTTCTACATGGTTAACCTAGACATTAACTGAAAAAAAAAAACCCTATACAAGCTGTAAGTGTGTAAATTTAATAATAACTCTTGCCCCTTCTCACTAAGCCAATTGTCTTGAGAATCTTTCACTGTGTAGCCAAGAGAAGAGTCTCAAATTTGGGCAGATCAGATGCTCCTTTTTTGCTCTGTCTTGGGTACGTGTGCTCATTTTATTTTTAAAAAATCCTTCCCTGTCTCCCAGTGAGAATCAGTCCTGGTACATTTGGGATTGTGATGGCTGATGCCTTCCTCTGAGAGCCCTTCTTACAAAGTCCCGTCTGTGTTGGCTTCCATAGTTGGTTTACGTAAGTTTTTATGGGAGCTTTATATGTCCCCAGCACGCTGAGCTCAGTGCTTGCTGCCTGCTCTCTGTGGTCCCCTAGGAATGTGCTCACTCCCCCTGGTCTCTCTCTCTCTTTCTCATCTGTGTAGATTTTATCTGCACACTGTGGTCTCTTGCCATACCTTCAGCATTCCTCATACCTTCTCTGGAACTCTCGAAGGAAGGTGAGGGTTTTATTTTGTTTCCTTTAGTGAGAACAGCCATTTGTTAAATTCCAAACTGAAAGATTCTCTTGTGCAGCCCCATCAAACATCTCCCTGTCAGATGAAGTTACAGACCATGGCTATGGGCCCACCTTCATCACAGTCCTGTGGGCTAAAAGACACTGAAATATGGTTTGATGATAATCTAGGTACCTAACTAGATTATAGGTTCCTTAAGGACCTGGGAGCAAATATCTATTGTTGTTGTTGTTCTATAGAAAGTAGCAGAGTTCTGGGTACATCATTAATTCTTAATAAATACTTACTGTATTTGTTCATTTGGCCAGATCTTTATTTAATCAACAAATATTTGTGGGGCCAGCATGTACCAGGCACTCTTAAATGCACCAGGAAAACAACATTGAATCAACAAACAGGTCTCTGCGCTCATGAAGTTTGCATTCCAACAGAGGCAAGCAGACAATAAGAGAATAAATAGAGAATATGTAATATGGCAAATGGTGAAAAGTGCTAAGAAGAAAACTGGAGTTGCGGGAATAAGAAAAGCTTGGAAAGGGGGAATTTCTGGTTTTTTTTTTTTTTTTAAGATTTTTTTATTTATTTATGTGACAGAGACAGCCAGCGAGAGAGGGAACACAGCAGGGGAGTGGGAGAGGAAGAAGCAGGCTCCCAGCGGAGGAGCCCGATGTGGGACTCGATCCCGGAACGCCGGGATCACGCCCTGAGCCGAAGGCAGACGCTTAACGACTGTGCCACCCAGGCGCCCCAGGAATTTCTGTTTTAAATGAAGTGTTGGAAAAGCTTGCTGATGACACATGAGGAGAGACCTAAAGAGCTGGTAGTGCAAGCTATGAGGATATCTGGGGAAAAGCGTGTTCCAGGCAGACGAACTGACAAGTGCCTGGATCCTTAAAAGAACATATGCTTCTTGAGTCCAAGGAACATCCCAGAAGCTATAATGGCCAGCAAGTGGCGTAAGCAAGATGGAGAATATTAGGAGGTAAGATCTACCTGCAGGACAATAGGATGTTTAAAATTGATCTTAAGAAGAGGGCACAGTTATTGGTAATGACAGGGTCTAGGAAAAGACCATGAGATTGGGCGGCTGGGACGTGGGAGGCCAATTCATCATGGAACTGAGAGTCCAGGGCATTGAAAGGATCATCTTCAGGCATATCGAAAGAACGAAGGATTGTGACAAGAATTGTATTGCACTCAGAGTATCAGTAAACTGGGAGCGAAAGTCATCAAGGAAGGAGGAGGGTTCATCCCTCTGGGGATCTATAGATAAGTAGGAGAGAGGATGATACAGTGAGGTGGCATGAACATTAGAGCTGGAGGGGAATAAGAGGGAGTTAGGGAAGTGGAAGGGCTAAGGAGAATGGAGGATAGACCACCTGCCCATAGGCAGTGTCCCCAGCGGCATGGGATCCTAGAGTTTTCCAGAATTTTCTCAGTGAAGCCACTTGAGAGGGCTGTAGGAAAGGCAGTATCTTCAGGGAAAAACCAGTAAAAAGCAAAAAGTTTCAAAAAAGAGACTGTGTGTAAGGGGCTTTTGCTGATGGCTCTAGAAGCATTTCAAAATATATTTAGTGCCGTGGAATCATTATTCAATGTCGATGGTCATTGTGCTGTAGATATGCGTAAGTGGTAGTTTATAAAGAACTCCAAATAGCCAAGCGTACTGTTTTATTATTTTGACAGTTCCGGGCCCCTGTCACCTAAAAAACAGTGTAAACACCAGACTTTCACTCTGTATGTAACAGTGGGAATGGGCTTTGACTTTTCATTCTAGAAGCATGAGCAGATTTTCCCCCTGAGCATCAAGGCACTAGGACCCACGTATCTTTTCCTCTGGACTGGGGCCTCAAGCCAAGATGAAAAACAATCAATCTTCAATTTTCTGTGCTAGTTTGTTTTATGCCCAGAATACACAGAAAAGACATTTAAGCAAACTTTTGGGTTAAGTTTTCAAGGACATCTTTCCATTTCTGCCAGCAAAGGATTTGGAGGCCAATTGCTCCTGGGCCCCAGGAGCTCATTTTTATTATTTAAGTGTGGGTGTCTTCATAGCAAAACAACCTCAAAAATCCAACCCAAGCCCCTCAACCCACCACCATTTGCTAAATGAAGCAAAACACCATAATAGTCTTAATGATGTGGATTTATCTCTTAACTGTTGTTTTGAGATCACAACAAATCATTAAAATCATTAAGTCTTCTAACTAAATTAGAGTTTAGATCTTCCAGAGTGCATGGCCAATGTGGTTTGTTCCTTAACCCCCTCAAACCAGCCCTCCCCATGCCCTCATCACTGTCCTTCGGAGATTGCTTCCATGCAGAAAGAACGGGCTTAATATATTCAAAGTCACATTTCTAAACAGCTTTTCACCTCCCTCTATGCTCATTTCTCCCCCTTGCACCCCAGGCCTACTTCCCCGAGACATCTAGGCAGCAGACAGCGAAGCTAAGAGGTTTAGATCAGGCTGACTCTGGGGGCCGGCACAACAAAGTGTAGCAGAGGCAGGGAGACAGCCAGTGGGCTTCCAGATCTCCCAGCACTCCTGTGCAAGCAGAAACCCTACTCACCTTCTACTCAATCTAGCACAGATGTCACTTTGAGAAGGAAGATGCGTAGAGTTGAGATTCCCTCCATTTCTTCTTAGGTCTGCCACTTACTCCCCAGCCCATTCAATGGAGGTAAAGAAGCATGTCTTCTGTTTCTGGCTCAGACAGCTTGGGGGCTTGTGTCATGTCGGTATTGAGGAAGTGTATGAGGCCTCTCAAACATATGACCTCTCTCTCTCTCTCTCTCTCTCTCTGTGTGTGTGTGAAGTTCGTGCCTATTCTTACAGAAGACCCTTATGGAAATAGGATGACGCTGTACTCAAAGAACTTGGGGACACTCATTTATTCTCCTTCCCCGCAGTTAAGAAGACCAGAGGGACGTGTACCGTGCAGCAAAGAGCTGGTTTAATCGAGTGCTTGACGGTTGAAGCTTGACAAGAATACTGAATTGAAAGGGGCTTAGGAAGATTGGTTAAACTCAGCTGGATGACTGATTCAAGCTTACTTTACACTAATTGCTAAACTAAGTTACTGTTAAATAGGGACGCATAGCTCAGTGCTGCTCAGGCACCAGGAGATATCCAATTAATGTTGGCTGAATTAAAGATTGTATGTAATGATCTCCTTTGGGGGCCGAGGCTTCTCTAAGTTAAACCCACTTGACAAAGAGGTTAATTTTTTTATGTGGTCACCTGTGCCCCCTGTATAGCTGAAGCCTGCAGGCCTGTGACAAAGCCGGCTGGCACACCTTTCTCATGATTCAATAGTTTGGATTCAGGTGCCGAAGTTATGCTTGAAATCTAATGTGTGATTTACTCTCAGTCATCACTGTTGAAGGATTGGTGGGTTACTCTTGCTGCGGCGGTCCTCCCCTGACCATCTCTAAACTCTGAAATTCCCGCTCCCACTTGAGATGGTTCAAATCCTCAATCTGTGCTTGGTAAGGATAGTGAATTAGAAGAGGTTTTTTTTTTTTTTAAAGATTTTATTTATTTATTTGACAGAGAGAGACAGCCAGCGAGAGAGGGAACACAAGCAGGGGGAGTGGGAGAGGAAGAAGCAGGCTCCCAGCGGAGAAGCCTGATGTGGGGCTCAATCCCATAACGCCAGGATCACACCCTGAGCCGAAGGCAGATGCCCAACCGTTGTGCCACCCAGGTGCCCCAGAAGAGGTGTTAAAAAAAAAAAAAACAACCGTCCCCCGGAAGCAATGAGAGTCTTCACTCACTCCCATGTTTGGAAATTTTACCTGTTTCTTCTCCAGTGGGTTTCCAGAAGTACTGAAATGGGTATTAAAGCTTTCTTATGTTTTAATTATATTCGGTTGAGTCCAAGTGTATGTACGTAAAAGTCCATTTATCTCTAAATAGAGGAAGTTGCTCTAAGCTCTATCTTTGGTACTAGAAAATTAGTCTTTTATCAGGCTAATTCAAGGGCCACATGAAGGACTACAGAATATAAAATCAATGACCTTTCGTAGACAGGCAAAGTCAGGGGGAGGAGAGACTGTGAGCTGGGCAAGGGAATACACGTCTGCTCTGAGCTGCTGCTTGTAGGAGAGAAAGCATAGAGCGAACGTAAAAGAAATAGATTTCCCATCGGGAGAGTTCTATACTCGGTGGCAGAGAGATTGATGTCTGGGTTGAGCCCATGCATATGAGTTCATTTTCTGGGCAACATGGAGGGTCTTGCTCTTCTCATCTCCTCCGTGGGCAAGTGTCCCGACAGCAAGGCCCCGCTACCTGCTCCAGACCTCAGCTTGTCCTGTTTGTGCTTTTCTCAGTCCTGTAGTTTGGGAGGAAGGGAACTGAGGGACAGAACAGCCATATTCAGGCATAGGAGCATAGAGTGGCTTCTGTGTATGGCTGCTCTAATCAGGCCCCTATCCATGTCCCACGCTATTTTCCAATCAAGTCTGAGCTCTCTCGGTGTCCCTCACGTCTGGGCGGTGACTCGGTGAGTGGCAGCTGGTGGCTCTGTTTGCCATGCAGTGGTTATTCCCAGGGCCCTCACATAACCCCAGTGCGCTGCTCTCAGGGGGCTGGAGCATGAATGGTGCAGTGACGCCCTCCTCTTTGCCCAACAAGTTCCCCCAGGCCCGAGGTTAGTGCCTGCCTCACTGCCCCAGGCAGACCCCCCAGAACTGCGAGAAAGGAAGCCGTCAGCGGAAAGGTGATGGATGCGTCCACCATGGCTTCACAAGATAGCCCTTGCTTCCTCCTCTCACTAGTTCTGTGAAGTCTTATGGCCTGTCTTCTAGAGCCTAGGAAACTGAGGTAGAAAGAGGTTCAGTGAGTTGTATAAGGTCATAGAGCTAGAAAGAGGCAGGGTTGGTGTTTAAACCCAGGCTCTTCCGAGTGCATGACTTTGCACCACAACATGCGTCTGGGGAAGCCTGTGAAGATAAACAGCAAATCACTCAGGAGCCCAGCTGACCTCTAGGGACAAGCTGGACAAATAGTCGTACCCTTCCGTGTCCCCCAAACGCACGCACTCACGTATTCACACACTGTCTTTCACACATTCACACACACACACACACACACACACACACCATGCCCTGCCTGTGTTTGTTCTAGTTTTGTCTTTGCTGTGGGACTTACACAACCACCCAGCCTCACGTCTGCGTATTCCCAGCCCCTCTGTCCTGAGGCAGCGCCGGGCACCAGGCACTGTTGGAACGTACGGACCCAACCAAGAACGGACTCTGCGGGCAGCTGGGGGTTTGGTTATTACATTTCCCCCTCTCTTTTTGTTTGTTTGTGTTGTCCAACCAAAGCATGACAGGCAATCAGACATGGTCCGGATTCTCAGATGCGGATTGTTGTCACAGCTGGGTCTCTTCCGCGGGGAGAGTCCATCTTGGATTGAGGGAACTTGTTTATGTTTACCACGGTGTGTGGCATGTGGTGACACCTTCAGGGCTTCCCTCAGAATCTTTCAAAATATCACTTTTGTTATAACACTTTTGTGGTAAAAAACGTATAATGGCTCTCTATCTCCTGCCCCAAGGCCATGCACAGGCCCCCATTCCAGCTCATCACAAACCCGGAAAAGATAGGTTTCCATTTCTTCTTCTCCCCGCCATCAGACTCCTCTAGCTGGAATCCCTCTCTGCCCCTCCTTCGAGACTAGAAGTTCAAGTCCCAACTCTCCCTGGCAGCTCTCCCTCCCCCATTCTGCCCTCTGGGGCTTTTCCTCTGAGCTAACCCCCAAGGAACTTTCTGTCCAAACAACTCTAAGCATGGAATCATGTGCTGTCTTATATTGTTACTTAATATTTTTATGGGTAGTGTCTTCAAAATTGTAAACCCGTCAAGTACCAAGATTATATAGTAAATGTCTCCTGTATTACCCAGAGCGCTAGCCCAGTGTTAAGAATATAAAAAGGATTTTAAAAATATTTGAATTAAATTAAATTAAAATTCTATTCTAGTCAGAGCTTACACAGTATGTTATTTATCAATCTTGAAAGTATGAACCCCTTGTAGAGAAAAAAATTCTCATAAACACCCAATGTTTACTTTATTTTTATTATGCCACTTAAGCATATACACATAAAACTAAGTGTAAACTCCTAATAAAAGCCTAAGGTTCTTAAATCACTATAAAACTCAACGAATTTATAAAATTAAATATAAATAACAGTATAAACACTGTAAAGTTCAAATTAACAGTGTAAGTTTATTGTGATATATGGTGCTTGTCAAACCAAATCGCATCACAGATATGGAAAGGCTATGACTTAAGTTCTTTTAAATATTTGAGCTTGGCAATGATTCATTTCCTACACCGCTCTCATCCATTCCTTACGCAGAACAGGAAAGCCTTCATTCCTACGGCGTGCTGTCAGGTCACTAGGGCCATCATTAAGGCTATTCTTTTCTGACTACCTTAGACAAAGACGCAGTGTGCTGAAGTCACGTGGCCGTGTTTGACTTGACGTGGTCATCCAGATATAATTTTTTTAGGATTATTTTTGAAATTAGAAATCCAAATTAAACTATCCTCTAAGAACACTTTTGGACCATTAAGAACATATCTATACACCTCTGGTTGAATAATGCAATGTTGTTGACACACTAATGGGAAAAGAATTATTTAAAACAGAAAAAAAAAAAGGAAATATGCTTCTTTCCATTCCGTGGAAGACTGTTGGCCAGAGTCTCTTTATCTTATTTTTTTATTACCAAATTTATTATTTTAAAATTATTACTAGAATTTACTTTTTCCTCACACAAAACAACACATTTATCATAGAAAATGGAAAAGTCACTTTTAAGTTTTTTCAAGAAAAGAAACGAAGTCCCCCAGAAACCCACCTTCCAGAGGTAATCATTCATGCCTTAATGTAATGGTAATGTGTCTCTTATTGCTACTATTAACAACACCAGCAACGGGTGCGGGTGCGTACCGATTACCACATGCCAGCAAATGTTCAAAGCATTTTATTCGTTTACTCTGCACAACAACGTTATGGTGAAGGTACCCTTAACATCCCTGTCTTACAGATGAGGGACTGAGGCCTGAAGAGTTCAGCTTTCAAACACATAGCTAGTAAGTTGTGGGGCAGGATCCTAACTGAAGCAAAATACCACAGTGTGTAAATAAAACAAATGAAACCAAAGATGGGATCACTTCTTTTTCTTTTCTTTTCTTAAAGATTTTATTTATTTGAGAGACGGAGAGAGAAAGCATGAGACGGGGGAGGGGCAGGAGGTGGGGGAGAAGCAGACTCCCCACTGAGCAGGAAGCCCGATGTGGGGCTCGATCCCAGGACTCCAGGATCATGACCTGAGCCAAAGGCAGATGCTCAACCGATTGAGCCACCCAGGCGCCCCGGGATCACTTATTTTTCTTAAAAATACTTTAAACATGGGCACCTGGGTGGCTCAATCACTTAAGCATCTGACTCTTGATTTCAGCTCAGGTGATGATCTCAGGGTCATGGGATCAAGCCCCACATCAGGCTCCACGCTCAGTGTGGAATCTGCTTGCAATTCTCTGTCACCCTTTCTTTCTGCCCCTCCCCCCACTCACACTCTAAATAAATAAAATAAATAAAGAAAGAAAGAGAAAGAAAAGAAAATCTTTAAAGAATACTTTAAACATCTTTTTGTTTTAGTACCAATAATGCTTGTAGGTATCAGATGGATATATTCCATTATGAAAATACATCACATTATTCAATCAATACTCTGTTGACAGCCTTCTGGATAGTTTTTCATCTTTACTATTAGAAACAGCACTGGGATGAACATTCCTGGACTTAAATCTTTGAGCATATCCTGCTAGGGAAACATCTTAATATCCTATTTTACTAATCTAAGAAAAGGAGAACACAGAAATCTCAACAAGCGCAGTCTAACGCTGTTGCACCTGTTCATTTCTTACTCAGTGGATAAGAACTTAGCTTCACATAATGGTCAGGTGTACATATCCGTTCAGCATTCAACCAAATTTTAAGTTTTCCCTAATGCTAATAGGTTTTTTCAGCTTTGAGCACAAATAAGTACAAGCTAGCATAAAACTCATTGGAAAATTCAGTTGTATAATTAGAAAAAGTGTGATTTTTTAATAGAGCTGGGTTTAAATGTTGCCTTCATCCATATGGGTCTGGCCATCTTGGGCAAGTTAGTAAATCTTTCTTCACCTAAACATCCACTGTATTAAATGGACAAAACAGGGGCATCTGGGTGGCTCAGTCATTAAGTGTCTGCCTTTGGCTCAGGTCATGATCCCAGGGTCCTGGGATCGAGCCCCGCATTGGTCTCCCTGCTCAGCGGGAAGCCTGCTTCTCTGTCTCCCACTCCCCCTGCTGTATTCCCTCTCTTGCTGCGTCTCTCTCTGTCAAATTAATAAAATCTTTAAAAAAAAGAAAAGGAAAGAAAGAAAGAAAGAAAGAAAGAAAGAAAGAAAGAAAGAAAGAAAAAGAAAGACATTATCATCCATCATTAAGGTGAAATAAATAACATTTATAAAGTCCTTAGAACAGAGAAGACTAGGACTAGGTTCTCCTTGCATTTCTTCTTTCTGAAGATTTTAATTGCATTTTTCCAGGAATGTTGGCATTTTTTGAGAAGATCCAGGGACAGAGCAATGTTTAACTCAAAAGAAAATTCCCCTGGTATGACATCTCATGATTTTGGGGTCAAGAAGTTCAGGAGACTTTTAAAACATTCCACATGAAAGCACCCACATGTGTGGAATCATTACCCATTCCCCCAATTCTCAAGGAAAAAAATATTTAGGGAAATATGGTTCAGAGAGTTGAAGTAAAGCGAAAAAACCCATCTTTTCCCAAGCTTGCCTGGAATTCTTTCGAGAATGTTTGGCATGAGTAGGTGTACTTTTGCTTCCTGCCTTTGTCCCACTTTCAAAGTTCATCTCCTCACAGGCAATAAGAATACGTATTTCCAGGGTATCTGTTCTAAATACGTTTCTCTGTTTGTCTTTTTGAAGTTGGTGGAGTTGAGTCCCCGAATGGTGGAGGAGGAAGGGAAAACTTTGTACCAGTCGGAAGTGTGGGTACTGGAGCAATGAGGACCTGCCATTTCACACTTCACAGAACACCCGAGTGTCTGGGAAGGCAGTGCTCGACAAGGTACATCTGGCTTCTAATTAACTCTGCCAAACTCATCCCCTCCTGTCCTCCAACATGTTTTCAGACAGTTGACAGTCATATGTTCCAATGTGCACGTTTTCTTTTCCTGCACGAAGGTGGAATGGATTATTCTTTCATAACATTCTTTGGCAATCTTAGGAAAAATCTATCCTGCCAGATCTCCACCAGTTAGTTCTAATGACTAATCAATTTATCCACCCCCTTTTTTGTCTCAAAGTCAAGACAATTACACTTTGAGATGTGGCAGAAGTGAAATGTTACTTCATTAACAGCAAAGTCTGTCCAGATCTAGGGAGAGGCTGGGGATTCTGCATTCGAATAATTCATTAGGACGAAAACATACAACATGCTCTTTAGGAAGGGTGAAATGTATTTCAGCTCAGATGCTGTAAAAGGGAAGTGATATTTCTTGATACCTTCTATGTGCAAGGGGCTGAGCATAAACAATTTGATGTCATCTGTCACAGGTGTTCAGAGGAAGTTGTTATTACTTTCATTTCCAAAATAGAGAAAGTGGCTTCAACAAGATGGATATTCACATGAAGGGATAGACCTCATTAGGGATCAAAACAGGAACTCAGCCTGCTCTTTGCTGACCATGGGGGGCTCCCTTCGAGAGTGGGATACACCAGAAGATCGACATAGAATATCCCAACCAAATGTTCAAAGGTAGATGAGGCTTCCAGGTTTCCATCTTTCCTGTAGCTGATTGGACTTTTGCCAGCCCTGAAAACGGACACCTTCTCACCAGCCTTGTTTTCTTCCTTCCTGATGGCTGAGTTGAACCCTTGGTTCACTAACAGTGTGAAAGAACTTCTCCTTTTCTTCTTTTCTCCTCTACCTCCACATAAGGAACCATATTTTCTCCTGGAGAGAAAAGATAGCTTTGTCACAATCTGGTCTGATTCCAGAGTCACCATATTGCAGGAATGAAAAGCTAGAGCTCCCAAGGATTCTGTTTGCTGTCCTGTGTGGCTCCTATCACTGCAGCCTCAGAGCTCTCAAGAGAGACAATCCCCGTTCAAGAAAGAACCTAGGCAGCCAGACTGGCCTTACCAACATGGAGAGCTTCTCTGTCGGGTCACTGCACATGGAGTCACTTCACTTCGTCTTTCACGGGCTGAGCCTCAGAGGCTGCTGGCCAGACAGATACATGAAATAAGTTCACCATACTGTTCAGCTGCCAGGGGCAGAGTTAGAATTTCCCTCCTAGGACCTAGAAAACTCCAAACCCTGGTCACATCCGCCAAGTTGTCAGATGTGCTTCCTCCTGCTCCAAGCTGGGCTTCGGGAAGGGAGGCATAGCATCCGCTTCTCTTTCTTTTTTTTTGGTTACCTTGAGCCAGGCATTGGCACAAGGCAGGATTGCCAGAAAATGGGCATTTTTGTGCCATTTGTGAAAATTAACTCCCCTAATTAACTTACTCATACAATGGCACGCAGGAGGAAGACATTAGGATGATTACCTAGAAAATTGCTACCTTGGTCGAGTCCTCCGTGCCTCCTTTTGCCGCTTAAATGTGCCAGGAACAAAATTGCTCTGATGACATTGTCAGATCTCTGAGAGCAAGTAACTGAACAAAAGCACGGTGCCACATGTTGGTTCCTTTAACCCTAATTTTAGCTCCTGGATTCGGTTCAGCATGGGGTGGCCAAGAGATGATTCCTCCGTCCAGAGGGGAGCCCTGGTGAGGATCGGAATTATTTCTTGGTGCATATTCGAGCACCTTCGCAAGCACCAGGCTGCACAGCAATTACGACTAAATGAGTTTTGTGTCAGCTGGGATGGCAAAGAGGGTCCTCTTGGGGGGCGGGCAGCAGGAGGCCTACATTTCAGAAACAAGAGGTTATCACATTTTATTTTGTTTACCCAGTCTACAAATGCAGCTTTATTATTTTTTTACGAAGCTGCATATCTCCAGGTAGAGCCTTAGGATTATGAAATATTTCTAGCCCTAGGGAATTTCACCTCCTCTCTTTGAAATTCCCTATATATAAGTGTTGGTCATTCTTAACAGGATCAAAGATTTCTGGAAAATGTCTATCTTTTCCATGGTTTTACTTCAGTCTGCTATTTTATACGAGTGAATTGCATACATTGCAATGAAATGTATGCTTCCTCCAAATTTTGTTCTGTGTTTTTTGCTAGGTCAGGCATGAAGAGGAGCCAAAAAGCATGGGGTGTGTGGTTCAGTTTTATTGGAGGTAACAGTGTATGCTTCCTGCAAAAACTGGAGGTAAATTTGTATTCTGAGAGTTTAAATTAATGGTTTTTAACTCTGCTATCCATTAGATTCATCTCGCGAGTTTTCAAAAAATGCCCATGCCTGAGCCCCGTCTCAGACCAGTTGAATTAATATCTCTGGGGGGGGGAGTGAGGTCAAAATATCTCTAAAGTTCCCCAGATGATACTAATGTCAGCCAGGGTTGAGAGCCACTCATTCATTGTTTTCATAAATATATACTCATCCCCTATTCTGTCCCAGGCCCTATTCTAGAGGATGGGGCTGTAGCAGTGAACAAAATTAGACAAGAATTCCTGCCTTCACAGAGCTTACATGAGAGTGGAATTTGACTGGCTACAAACAAAATAATAACATTCATGACACAGAAATTGGAGAAAAACAAAAGAAAGAAGGGAGATATCACTTACGAGAGGGGAGGTATTTCAATATTGCAGGCTATCCAAGGGCATCTTAGGAGAAGATGACATTGCATAAGGATCTGAAGGAGGTGGGGGAAGAGTCTCTGGAGGTAGAGGGGACAGCAAAGGCACTGGTCTTGAGGTGAGAGCATGCCTGTTCCAAGAAAAGCTTGGGGGCTAGAGCAGAATGTGAATTAGCCGTCTAAGCTAATGAGGTCCATACTCTATAAGATGAACTATTTGTGAAAGGGAACCAAAGGACTGTGTGTCAATGTGTAACTAATAATTCTGAGACTACTCTGGCCCAAATCAATGTGATCTAGCTGTAATCTTAAGGAAGCAGGCAGGGATGTCATAGTGCTTTGAAAAAAGGACGTAGTGTATATTTCCTTTTAGCCTGTTTGGAGAGAGGAGGCAGGAGGAGAAGACAGATTAGTGTAGAGAACAGAATAAGGAGGATGAAGGAGGCAAGGGTGAGAGTGGTGTTCTGTGCACTGGGGGGTAGGGGATGGCCAGTGGGTCCTGAGCGATGGTGACAGGTATGTGGTTAAATTTGAATCACATAACCGATAGTCATCATTGTTAGCGCTCTTCAAGCTAACTTTTAAAAAATTTTGGCTTCTAATATATCTAGCTCATAGGGAATGGCTGTATTGATCAGCCAGAGTGAACACTTAACCCACCCAAATGTTATTTCTTGGGATAAATTAAGAAATTATGATTGGGATTCTAGATATCAGTCTAAGTGGACTTTGTATCAGTTAGTTCTCCTGAGTTAGATTAATCCAGCATTAAATACTCAGTGGATAAGCCTGTGGACTTGGGACAGCAAATTTTGGACAAGACAAATGCCCTTTGTTGGACCTCTCAAAGCTCCCTAGCCTGTTGACTCCTCTAGCTGCTGACTTTGCATTGTCCTGTGGTATTCAGCTTTTCTACCCAAGATTTCAACACCCGGTTAAGCCCCTATTTTGTTGTTCCACTATTATTAGGTATTATTCTGAAATATATATACTATAGAAGAACAAGTTTTTTATGGGTAGTATGAAAATCAAATGTGACAACATATATGAAAGTAATTTTAAATATTAAAATGGTATGTAAAATAAAGCATTATTTTTATTAATAATGATAAAAGTAAATGTAGGTAAATGGGGAATCAGAAGCCTGTTAGAGCCACGTTGTATTTCCTAGATGTGTAGACTAGATTCAATGCTTCTTGTAGATAAATATTTTTTTTAATTTAATACACCCTATGTGTATAAATATATATAAAAAATCTAGAAGGTTAATACACCAAAATAAAATTACTGGCTGGATCTTTATTCTTTTCTTTTTTACATAAATGCAACGTTATGATCTTCTCATATATCAAAATATAGGTATTCATATCTGGATATTCTAAATATTCAGTAGCACATATTATGAGGATGAACAGTGAAAGCTACTTTTAAAAGATCTTCCCCCTGGTGTTTTATGTAGCTACTAAATAAATGGAGTGTTTGAGTTGACATGACTGGTAATGGGCTGGGTGTTTAGGGCCATGAATCAGTTTTTGAGTGTCAGTCAACAAAAGCAGCGTCCCAGAGCTTTCCACAGTCAAGTCCGTGGGTCCTGCCTGCCTTCAAACTGAGGAAACCATGCGGCTGTTTCAGAGGCCCTGCTTCTCGTAGAACTCAGAGGTTTCAAAAAGCTGTTTTGTGTATTTTTTATTCTTTTCTTTTGCAAATATCAACAATTCTTCCAGAAAAAAGGAAAGGATTGAATTCAAACAGAAATAGGTACATGTGTCCTCAGACCAGTAAATTAGCAGGTAAAAAAGACTTCTTAACTTGGGCTAAGGAATAACTGGCAGAAGAACTGGATTGGGAGAGAGAAAAGTAGTCACTTCTCTTCCAGGAGCTTCTCCTGCGAGGCCACCGTCCCGCTATGAGGACAGCCTGAGACGATGGGAAAAGGAAAAGGGAGGAGATTGGACCCTTCACCTCCCTGGAAGAGTAGCTCTCAGGGCAGCTAACAGAGCCATTAGGATTAAAGTCCACAGAGCCATAGACCTTGGGATATTTTTCCAGGGCCTAAGGTAGGGCTTTGTTTTCCTCTCTTTGTCCTTTATGAGAAGTCAGTTGCTGAATAGCCCTCTTCATTTCTTCTCAACCACACAATCAACCATGTAATACTTGGGCTTTTTCTCTGTTTCCCGTTGCTAGTAAGAAGCCCAACAGTCGTCTTGCAGATGCCCGATGGGGACTTTTTACCAAAATGGTCCTAAGACTTCCTGGTCTGGGTCTGTTCCCACCTCCCAGAGACATGCTTTTCATGAATAAATCGTTGTAGCTCATCAGTGGCCTTTCATTCTCCTATCACATATTTTACCCATTAGATCAGAAAGCATAATGTGTGAAACTGACCCTGCACATAGATTTGCTTGTCTTCTCCAAAGCTGGCATGAGATGTGTCAGGGTCTGGGCTACTTCATAGTCCTTCAGGCTGTCCACTCAATGCAAAACAGAAAAACAAAAACCAAAAAAACAAAACCCCCCCACAAAAAACACATGAGGTTACAACTGTCATTTCTATAGATTTCTCTTAGATCTTTCTTTAGCCTGAGATACACCCCAGGGCCAGAAGAAGTAGTGTGGAAACCCATTTTGATCTTGGTAAATAGAAGGGAAAAAAGAATTTGCCTGAAGGCTCAGACCGGGACCAGAATTAGCTTCTAGAACACACACTAACTCCCCGAGTGCCATTTCCTCTTCCAGCCTCTCAGTTTGGTTGTCATACTCCAGCCCTTGGTTTTGTCTCCTACAGCAATCACTAAAAGTCATTGCATACTAAGAAATCACTAGGAAGACACACGTAGTAACTGCTTTTGCAAATTAGAGTAAATCTGTCACAAGAGGGAAATAGGGGTATGATGCAGAAGGAGGAGGAAGAAAGTCAAAACATGATTGTGGGTCATTGTCCTTTTCTTTCTCGTGTCTTCACCCAGCCCCCCCCGAGTTATGCCTCTTGCAGTGCTCATTCACTATGCGGTGATGGTGAGTTGCAAGTGGAGATGAGATGTGTCCTTCATTAGATTTCTCTCTCCCTCTTCTCATATTTCTTCCGGGGGAAATAAACAAATAAACAACTCCCTTGTTCAAATCCCTTTCCTGCTAGTGGCTGTTTCAGCAAAAGAGGATATAATAAAAAGAAATGAAAGAAAATCCTCCAGTGGTAACCCATATTCTTGATTCTGAGCATACTCAGAGCAGGCGAAGGACCCCAGAGGGATCAGAGTGTTGTCAGATGTCTGAGATAGGGGCGTAAGGATTGGTTCGCGGAGGGTGGGTGATTGGGAAAATAATGCTGGACTCAAGACTTTTGTTTATTTTCTTTAAACAGCAGCTCAGCAGAGTCACATCACATTTGACATGAATAGAGGGGGGCAGTGTCTTGTGAAGTCGAGCAGGTTGATGCTAAAACATGATCTTGACATTGAAGAATTGGCTTTTTGGGACTAGGATTTCCCCCATGACTTTGATGAGATTTATAAGAGTAAGCCACAGCCTTCTCTGATGCTAACACAACTTGGGTTGCAGAACAATTGGGGAGGGCCTCTGGAGAAAGGTCGAACTGCCAGTCAAACAAGCTATGGGTTTGGATTACCGCGCCAATCACAGAGGCCGGTTTCATGGACGCAGGTGAAATACTGCGTTTTGTTGTGCTTTGTTTTTTCAGTCCAAGTAAGGGGTGGTGATTTGTGTCTTTTACCTCCTGGGTGGATTTATTGAAGGCAGTTTTGAACACGACATGAATTTAGGACACTTTCATTGCTTCTACATGTTGTTTCTGTCTGGAGCGCCCCTTTGGCCACATCTATTAAACAAAGTACTGCCCAAACATCACCTCCGCTGTCATGCCTTCCTTGGCTCTCCCAGGCTGAGTCCATCCCTCCCTCCTCCGAGGTCTGCCTCTCTATGGCTAAATGGACTGTGAGCTGCTTCAGAGATGCTGGTTAGGGTTCTTAAGTGCACAGGCCTAACACAGTCCCTTGTCCATTGGCTCTCAAAGAAATTGACTATTTCTCTATTCCTTTTAGGACTATTTCCAGGTTGCTGTCTGATAGGGTGCTCCGGCCAAGAAGATTTCACATAAAGTCCATTCTGCCTTGGCTCTTAGGCCACAACTGGGAAGGTCTTTCCTTCATGGAAGTTCAAGGTTAGATTTTAATCTTGTACTTTACCCTTCGAACAGTACTTGAAAGAAGGATAATTTCAAGTCATTCATTAAAGAAAATACATGGGGCTGAGCTAGATGAGCTCTCATTGGCCTCCTAAAACTTCTCCCTACGCTCAGCACCCCCAGCTCATGCAGGGAAACTGGTGGAGGTAAGAGGTTACTGGAGTGGTAGCCCGAGGTCTAAGGTCCTCGGCCCCGCTCTGCCACTGACTAGCCAGGGTGTTTGGATAATGGCTCCTTCTCTGAGACTCAGGTTCGTCGTCTATACACGAGAGGGTCACGATCCATGATGTCCAGGTACAGCTTCCAACCCTGACAACGGTCTTAAAATGTTGAATCTCCATATCTGTAAAATACCAAAGCTGGCAATCCAATTAATGGCTGTTTTCCTAATCGTAGTTTAGCAGATGGGTTCCTCGCCCCCACCCCTGTTGTTTAGAAATTTTTCATCATTAAAATAATTGATTGGGATGTTGTTTTTATTCCTTTGACCTCTCTGTTTTCCACTGCTTTAACGAAACTCTGCACTGCTATTTGGTGACTAGGCTTCTGGGGAGTTCTCTTATGTGCCATTGCAATAATATAGAGGTGGAGGGGAAAGGGCACTGAATAGAAATCAGACATTCTGGGGTCTTGCCCTGTTCTGCCACTAACTAGCTCTGTGGCCTTGGGCTTTTCATGTCCCCTCTTGGGGTCTTCATTTCCTCACCTGTTAATTGGGGGGTGTGAACTAGATGATCTTTCTGGTTCTTCAACTCTTGCATTCTATGAATTCTAAGCACTGACACCTCCCTAGAGAGTGAAGCCTGAATGGAAACTTCATGTCACACTACTCCAAATGCCAGACACTTAATTATGGAATTTCAGCAATCAGCTCCCCTTCCCTGCTCCCTATCCCCTGTCCGCCTGTATTAATGGCATTTTTAGAAACTTCTGTTTAGAACTACACATCAGTCCCAGACTAATTGGCATCTTTCCATCAATGCCAAAGGGAGTTAAGGGGTCTTTACTTAGAAGTCTCCTAATTCTTCTCTGTGGGGTGGGAGTGGGCTGTGCCCTCTGCTTCCGACACTCCTCTAGTGGCCTCTAGTATGCTGATGTATTCCCTTTGTTTCTGTCTCTTCAGGATGTGTGCTCCTTTGAGAAATCCCACCAAACAGAATAGTTGTCTGTATCATTCAATATTCATGGAATTTACCGACCACTTTGTAACCATATGCTAACAAAGATTGAAGGTCAAGAAGAAAAATAAGAAGGTACCCTTTCCTGTTAGTTCCGGTACCATGCAGGGTTTAAGAACACGGACTCTGTAGGACGCATGCCTTGGTTTGAATCTTTATTTGCCACCGAATCAGCCATGTGGCAGAAGGCAATTTACTTTCTGTGTCTCTGTTTTCTTATCTGCAAAATGGAGCTAGTGAATAAAAGTACTAGCTTGACGAGACTAATGAAACAATGCATGTTAATTAATGTAGTGTTTAACATAGGATAGTTTTTTTAAAAAAGATTTTATTTATTTATTCGAAAGAGCGAGAGAAAGAGTGTACAAGCGTGGGGTGGAGGGGCAGGCAGGGAGGGGGTGCCGAGGGAGAAGCAGGGAGCCAGATGTGGGGCTCTGTCCTAGGACCTGGAGATCATGACCTAAGCCAAAGGCAGATGCTTAACCACCTGAGCCACCCAGGTGCCCCAGGAGAGCTTCTACTATCAAAATTATGATATTTTCACATTATTTTTGGCTAATCAACATTTGCAAGGTGCCCCTTCCACCGATGAAGCCAGTTCTCTTTAAGTAGCTTGGCAGCAACTCATTTCTGGCCATCCCCCTGAGTCCTCGTGTGCCGGGGCGCCTTAGCATGACTCCTACGAGATCTCCCTGTTCTCCGATGATTATCTAGCAAAGTGCTTTTCCATTGGGAGACCCCTCCTCCCAACATCCCCTTCCCTAACCCTGGGATCCTCTAACTCCTGACCTGAGCAACTGTGCAGCTCACAGTGAGCCTTTGTGAGAGAGAAGACACTTAATGCAGAAGGCGTTTTCATCATTACTTCTGATGCGCACTCTGTCAGCATGACATTCACCATGGACGCACATTGAGAGCATCTTACTCTGCTCGAAGAAGAGGGGGCAAATGCCCCCCACTTATAGAACTCTCTGAATAGAGGTCCAGTTTCTGGTAATCTTTCAGTAACCAATTCCATTTTCTTTTCTTCCTATTTCCCCTCCTTGAATACCAACAGCTGGGACTGTGCACTGTGCCGCAAAAGGAATTAAGACTTTCTCATGGGGGTGAGGGGAAGTAGAAGCAATTCATTTAATGTGTTTTATTGATTTTACGGCACATTTACTCCATGGGTTCAAGATACCACGTGTCTGTTCTCTTGAAGGCAAGTCCAAATCACTTATGGCATCTTTATGGAAGTTCAAAATTAAATGGAAATATGACTATGAAGCCATCAGCTAAAAAGCATTGGCTCCTCATGGGGAATTTCGCTTTTTTTTTCTCTCATTTGTATCATCTTTCATAGCGGTGTCCTTGAAGAAGTCTCCCAGCCTTCTCTACAGCTCTCTGAAGGACAGCTTTGGTTAAGAGGCAGTAAAAATATCCAAACCATAGAACTAAATTGAATGAGATACCTGATTTGGGACATGCATCATCATGAGTAAGCAAGCAATCATTTATAAAACCAAACTAGACTGGATATAAGAGTTCCCCATATCTGTAAAAATCAAAACATGTGCTTAACGACACTCAAGTTGTATGAATGCTGTCTGGTTCCCATGAGTGTTGTGGTGGTGACTTCTGTGATGACCAAACTAACCCATTCTGGTGGTTGTCTATGAACGGCTATGTCGGTCAGGTGTCTGGACGAGAATGCCGATTATAATCAAGGTCAGGGGCCAAGGTAGTATCGAGAAAGTTGTCGGTTCTGAGAATGACACATACGGTGTCAGAAATAAGGAGTATGAGACATGGTGTGGAAGGCAGTTTCAGAACAGGGTTGGAACAAGGGGCTCAGTCCTAACGTCATGCATGGTGGTAGAGCGACAAAGCTCTACTTTCAAATAATCCACTTATGTGGCCTGGGAGCAGACCTGGCATGGACTCTACTCTCTCCTATTCCAGGCAAGAATTCTCCTGTGTGTATTAATAGTGACTGTAGGTACTTTTAAGAACTAATTTGTCAGGGGTCAGGGGTATGTGGGGAGCAACTAGAGCAAAGGGGGAAGGGACAGACAACGGAGGTCTTGAGATCCTAACCCTTAGGGCTAATTCTCTCTTTTCTCTTGCTCCCTACTCTTTGCTGAAAGCCCACCGGAGACACCCATGCAGCCGAGGAATTAAGACTTTCTCGTAGAAGGAAGAAAACCCAAAGCAATTCATTTAGTGCATTTTATTGACTCAACAGCTCATACACCTCCTGGGTTCAAGCTAGCCCACGTCCACTCACCTGACGGCAAGTTCAGATGTTCACTGGCATGTTTATAGTATCTTTCCCGTCCACAGCAGAGAGCAAAGGAAAGGATGGGGAGACTGTGTGTGTGTGTGTGTGTGTGTGTGTGTGTGTGTGGAAGGGAGAGGAAGAAAGAAAGAGAGAGAGAAAGAAGGGAGGAACCTAGGAGAAAAAGAATTAAGAAACTTAAAGGAATTCATATTTTAAGGAAAAGGCGGGATTTGGAGGAGGACAGATTGTGGAATGCAGTCTTTAGGAAAGAGTTTCTGGAGATTTCAGGGTCTAGAATAAGGAAGAAAAATCCTTTGGAAGATTCTGGATGGCTTCTTGCATGGAATGAAAGAAGCAGCCCATGAACTGTCCAGTTTTCCAAAAACAAAAACAAAAACAAGTGTGCGGAAGCCTCTGAGAAAAGAGGCTGACTTACTTTCTCTTCTTAGTAGGGAGAGAAAACAGACTTTTCAAGCTGAAGGGCAACCAGGCTGGGAAGAAACAATGTTTTACATGCAGCTTGTACTTGAAACCTGCCCAACTTAGCATAGCTTGGGCTCCAGACTCTTCAAACCACAGAGGAGAAACTACTTTTACTACAAAGGAAGGAATGGAAGGGTGATTTTTGCAGATTATTCCCTTCAGCAGGGCTGAGTGGAGGGCAGGGGAACACAGAAGCAGATTAAAAGAAGAGGAGACGAGCTCCTTTGGGTGTTGGCAGATTCAGCGTGCGGGGAAGGCAGGGATTATCTTGTTCAAGGGAGTCCCTGTACTTGGGAGCCTGAGTCCCTCTCAACGGCAGAAGTTGGTTCCACTGCCCAGTGCAGAGAGCTTCATTTTCTAGTCTCCATACTTCAGCTGTCGGTAATTTACAGGGGCAATGACTTAGATCCTGCCTGCCCAGAAGTCTCTGGGTACCTTAAACCAATTACAATTCTTCACTCCTGTTACAGATTTAAAAATGTATCTGGGATAATGTCAAACAGCATCGAGAAAAGACTTTGGGCCTCAAATAAAGCAGCAGTGACCTCCTTACCCTCAATTTTCCCTGGATGTCGGGACACCCCTCCACAGGGTGAAGGAGTATATAAATTTAATCTGGTTGTTCATACTAGGGTGGATGGAGGGACCAATCAGTTGTCACTCTGGGCAGTGACAAGCTCACAGCCTGTCAGTAATGGGCAATGAAGCACAAGTTGCCATTACATACATCCCTGTCACCTGAGGGAGAAGGAAAGGGGCAAAGGAAGCCCCACAGGAATGCCTTTGTTAGGGTGGTTTCACAGATTCTGAGAGGAAATGAGCTCCCTAAATAGTGAGAGAGGCTCCCTCCTGAGCCACTGGATGGATTTCTATTCAACCAATTTTTAGGAGAGGTTAGAAACCATTTGGAACCTATGATTCCTCTCTCTCTCTCTCTCTCTCTCTCTCGTTCACATCACATAACATGATTTGTATGCATATCAGTCACTGTTGTATAGAGTTCTCTAACTATCCAATTTTACTGGAAAGAAATTCTATAGATGTTGCTTCCATTACTTAAACATTTCTTTTATAACATACTGAATATAAACTTCTTCAGCTGACTCAGCTGAGCTGGATCAGGTAGAAAGAAAGCATCACTTCCTCCCACCACCCAGGAGTAGCCTCCCATGGAACAGAAGGGAAATGCAAGGAACATTTAATTTCTTTTAAGCTTGCTACCTGATTTCCTCCAGATTCAGGGTCAGTGTTCTTTTCACGGCTCAGTTGAACTGTTTGAGCATATGAGAGAGAGAAGGGGGGAGAGAGAGAGAGAGTTGCCCACGTAAACCTAAACATTCTACTTGGTATTAGCCAATTTCTAGATAAAGCCATGTGCTTCATCTCTTTGTAGCATATCCTCCCTTTCTTTTTTTAAAAAAAAATCATGGTGTCTTTTGCCACAGGCACAGGCTCTGTGAAAGGATAGAGCAAATAATGAATTAGGGCCAGTGAGCTAAACTGTCTTATTAAAGTTGCCTTAACCTGTCTGGGCTCATCATCGCCCCATTCTACCTGTTCTCACCAAGACTTTCTCAGTCTCATCTCGGGAAGTCTCAACTCACGCTTGGATTGCCTCCTCTAAGGAAGGATGTGGAAGCATTGGGAGGTGGAGACTGAGTGCACTGACTGATCTTCCTTCTTTCTGCACAGGAAGCTGGTGGAACTGAGAGCCCTACAGGCTGGGGTGGGAGGGAAGGCAACGCAGGAGACAGAGGCTCATAAGCCCTGGAGAAAAACACAGAACTGGGGGAGTTCATCCAGAGCTAATCTTTGTACTCTTTTTCCATTTTGTACCCCATTAATCCGCAACCTACTACGTGATCAAGTTCACGAGCATGAATAGTTGTCCCCCATCCTCCTCTAGGCACATCCTACTCACGTCAAAGCCCATCAGAAATTCACTGCGTTATTAATTTAAATACTAACCCAACTTCAGGAAGGTGCTTGTTGTGGTTCTCATTGTTCCAAATACACAGATACATAAGGCAGAATCCTGACCACTTGCACTTCAACGTAGAATAGAATAATGAAATGTGTGGGCTTTGGGGTGAAATTCTTTGACTCTGACTTTGAAGATATATAGTCAAATTGCTTCAAATCAAATTGTATTCAAAATTCAATTTAGTTTAGTTTTTAGTAAGCAGCTAATATGTGCCTGATAAGATATAGAAGTCTGTGTCATCATTACGATTACAATTTAAAAATCAGTAAGATATAGGAAGTAGCTGAAAATCCTTGGTTAAATCATTTAACTTTAGGGATTTTTTTAATATGGAAAAAGAAAAAAATTGGAAAATTTTAAAAATGCTTTCTATACTGTCTAACTTGTGATTCTTCTCTAGGATTCCAAACTTTGTGAAATGCTACACTACTCTTTTGTATCAAATTCTGTATTCATAATTCACTAAGATTTGCTTGGCTATACACACACACACATATACATATATTTACACACACACTCATATAGTTGCTGTATGTATATACACACACATACAATATATATGATATCAACAATACATATATCTATTTTCAGTCATTTTCTGTATGAACTGAAAGTTTATAAGATATTTTAGTAATTTAAAGGCACAAAATATTTTAGAGTAAAGAAGGCTTTGGGCTTACCTAATACAGAATTTCCCCAGCTTATTTTAATCCCTTCCTTTTTTATATAATGCCAGTTAACATCTTAGTTTTCCTTAGCATATTCAACCCAAAGACCATTGCTATTTTGTATTTCTAAATTTTACTTTTAAATGGTCACAAGTAATCTCCAAGTTCCATTTCATAAAGCAATTTTTAATTTTGCTCAGCCACCAATGCATATAATGCTCCAGACGAGTGAGCAGGATGGAGTCCCTACAGCTAACGATCAGCCCGGCTGGCTCTCCTGCCCATCACCCACCTGTGATGTCCTCCACTCACTGTCACTCCCAACTCCCAATATTGGCACATTGGCAGATTGTGGATTCACAATGATCTCCTATAATCCCAAGAACATCAGAAGTTAAATATTTCTGCCTTTGGATGCAAGCTCCTATTTTAGGCCACTGGTACCCATACCTAAAGATGGATCCTTGTTCTTTTCCTCAAGGCATGGGTACCATGTAAAGAGAAATGTGGCAGATAATCAACAGGCCCTTTCAATCTCATTGGTAAGATTCCAGCTTTCCTGAAATATGAGTCATATACCAGCGAGACATGTAGTGGTTTAAAAAAGTCCTGGCATTTGGTCAGCAAAGCCCAATATTTTTCCTTTTAGAAATGACCTAACTACAGGAAGCTATGTCACCCATATTCCTAAAGCCAAAACTCATCCCAGCAACTCTGTTCATGGAAGCTTCTTGGCAGCATAATGGAATTGTTTCCCAAGGGCTTCTAATCTAAGGCCTGAATTATAAGGAAGAGAAAAGGACTTTTTTTGAAAGCAGAGCCTGATTCAGAGACTGAAGTGAGACCATCAGTCCACATTTCCAGCTGATATCTCCTCAACTACTCCCTGTTCCTTGTCTTGATGTATTGGACTCTAGGGAGAGCTCCTCTTGATGATTACGGAGATTCCCACAAAGAAGAAACTGTTCCCCTACTCAGTGGTATGGGCCTAGTTGGAGGCAAAGAGTGTTTATTGGCCTCCACTGTTCAGCAACCTAATGAAATTAATTTTTTAAGAAGAGTTACGAGTGAAATACTGCAGTCACTCCACAGACTCCTGGCTCCCTGGGATATTAAATGAACCAGCCTTAGGTTTATGGAATTTCCCCAAGAGATTGTTCTTGGAGAAGCCAGAGTAGATGATGCAGAGATTAAGCACTTCTCAGCAGAAACACTGCAATATCGTGTCTTGAGTTGTTTTATTGTCTTTGTGTTACAGCCTGAAAATGTGTGGCCAGCAGTCTGCAACAAACTCTCTTATTTTCAAAACAGTAAATGATAATTCTTGAGCTTGAATGCCATGCGAAATTAAGATCAGAATTCATTGCAAGTCAATTATTGATCTTTAAATGCAGAAAGTCATGGCCTTTGGGGTTCTATAAGTCTTGCAAACCATTCTCCAGCCTTTGCAGCTTCTTTGGTCACCAGAAAAATGACAGAAGGCTGACTAATATTGACTTCAGTTGGCAGAGATTGTTTCATCCATCATGCTGGTGATTCACGTTTCTCTTTATAATATTATTGATGATCAGTTGGGAGTATTACTTATGATGGATGAAGCCAAAAAAGGCTAGCAGAAAATTCTGTGAGCACAGGTAATGCAGAAATGAGAAGTTAGGTGGATAGAAGAGTTGCCAATCATTAAATTTCCTGCAGTTATGTAGCATGAATATGCCTAGAGATCTAAAGTACAGTGATGATAGGTAGTAAAACAGTACTGGAAATTTGCTGAGAGTAGATTTCAGGTGCTCTTATCACACACACACAGAAAGATACTATGTAAGGAGAAGATATGTTAATTGACTTGATTATAATAATGTTGTGCACTGTAAATTTATAAAACTCGTATTTAAAAGTAAACAAAATCAAAGCAAAACAAAATCTGATTTCAAACTTTTTAGATGAAAATAGGAATGAGCTAGAACGTGTCAGAGCTGGGCACAGATAAGGCTGCTTTTTTTATCATGTTTTTTCCTTAGTGGCAATGAGATCACAGACGACAAAAATAACAACATGAGGGAAATCTGAAAAAGAAGATACGGAACCAGGCTATTTGACTCTCAGGCAAATTATTGAATAAGGTGAATATTAGATGATGAAGAATTTGTTCTTGTTTGATACAACTACCCTTGTTTATAATTCCTTCAGCACAAATTATTTGAAATGTGTTTTATACATCTTTGGGTGCAGACTTTATTTTAGGAAGACGGAGAATCCAACTAATAAAAAAGCAGAGCTCTTGATTTGAGAGCTTCTGTGTCTCTTTCTCTCAATGTTTATTCATTCAATAGTTATTTATTGAGAATTTATTATGTGCTAGGTTCTCTGTCTATCTGAATATTCAGCAGTTAACAAAAACAACAAAGGACAAGATTAATTTTTTTTTAAATCTAGAAAGAGCCATAATACAGTGGGAAGAAAGCCAAAAATGAGAAAACCGGAAAAAACATCAGGCAAGATCATTTAAGCCAGTTAAGTTCTATGAAGACGATAGTTCATAGAAAATGATGATGGCGTCAGCAACTTTGGATCGGATGGTCAAGAAAATTGCTGCTTTGGGTAGGATGCAGTGGTTAGCAGTAGACAAATGCTATCGCTGAGGAAACACAACCAAATCAGAAACAAAAACCCAGCCAGGCAAAAGACAAAAATCATCTGTGTAATGGCATCATGGAGATACTGGAGCTAACCGGACCAGAGTGGCTAAGTTTCAAGAGGTGGAAACTATAGAAAAGTGAGCTGAGGATCCACCTCTGCCTTGTTCTTGGGGGTGTGCATTGAATCTGGGCTGGCGAGTAACTGATGTTGTTCTAGACATAAGGCCACTGCTGGGGGACAGAAAAGCCAGCAGATACTTAGGTGTGTGTAGAGTTGGGGGTGGCTAAATTGGAGATTTGTGGGGCCTAAGATACTTGGCCAGGTTCCTCTCCAAGACATGTCCTAACTTTTGGAGCTATGCAAGACTTTATGCTAAAACGCTACACTGCAACCCCCTGAAGGCCCCCTGAAATCCCTTGAAAATATACTCATTCCTCTTTGCAGTACCTCCAAAGACTAGTCATGCTATAGCATCAAGCTCGGGCTTGAGGTCCAGAATCTCACTACCTACGTCAGGTCCAGGTGTTGACGAGGCTGAGGCTCCGTGAGTAAGGTTCCTCTCAAGCTGATCTAAAAACTAAAGAGACATATCTGCCTTCCATCCCCACCACACATTCCATGGTAGGACAATGATCCAATAACGGCAAGATACCCCCTATCAAAATGGAGCAACAGGCAGACAGCACTTTGCAGTTACCGAGTCGCAGCTAGACACATGTTGCTAGCTCCTTGATTAGGGTTCGATCCTGCTCTATGAAAGTGGTTCCATGGTACTTGGCTCTGCATCCTATTGATTACAGTGAGCCAAAGGGCCATCTGTGACTGAGTCAGGGAGGGGAATATACAAAACGTGAATATCAGGGGTGTGGTTCATTGGGACATTTTTAGAGAAATAACTGCCCCAGTGACATAAAACATCCTGCATGGGCACCTGGGTGGTTCAGTCAGTTGAGCGTCTGCCTTTGGCTCAGGTCATGATCTCAGGGTCCTGGGATTGAGCCCCACGGTGGTCTCCCTCTTCAGCGGGGAGTCTGCTTCTCCCTCTCTCTCTGCCCTTCTTGTGCTCCCTCCCCCAAATAAATAAATAAATAAATAAACAAATAAATAAAATCTTTAAACCGTCCTGCATAACATACTCAACAATATGAGTGTTGCTACTTTAAAGAGAGCGAGAGAGAAAAAAAGCCATTATTTTTCTATGTGGATTTGGTATCGCACTGGCCAGCAAACATCAAGATTTTATTGAGGCTAACTGCCCAGTTTTGAGAAGTAAAAAGATCTGGGCTTGTCTCATAATTCTACTTTTAAAAGCATGACCTTGGATAAGTTATTTAATCCCTTCAAGTATGATTATGCCAGTCAATTTTTCAAAAGGATATAAACTGTATAACTTATATAGTTACTGTGAGGATTAAAGGAAATCGTGTATGTCAGACACTCAGCCCAATAATGGGCATTTTGTACATGCTTTACAAGTGAGAGCTTAAAAAATATTGTTCATAGGGAATACGCCGAGGTAGGATATCAGGAATGGCCTGAAGTTCTGTGTTCATAAATTTAACTTGGCAGTTGAAACAAGATAGGGGCTAAGTGACTTAGATTTTGAGAAATTCACCATTATTGGACCATTGTGTTCTTGAACAAGGAGACAGGGCATAGGTTGTCTTCTCCCTTAATGACCCTCACACTTAACTTATGCGTCCAAAGCCTAGTGATTCTCCCTGAGCCTTCCTTGTTCTCTTCAGATGTCGTTTCATAATGTTTTGGCTGCTAGGAGCCTCCTACTTTCCATACCTAACTACTTTCCATCTGTTATAGGCTGTAGCTGGAAAGGAATTAAGTATTTTTGGAGGAAATCAGATTGTAGAAGCTTGTTACATGATCTTTAAGTCAGTCTTCTGAAGGTAGCCCAGCTCTGTTCCATAAAGTATAGTGTATGGTCTTGTTAACACTTTTCTGTGTAGTTTCTGTTATATGCAGGTTAACAGCTATATTCCATCTGATTCTGGTTGCTAGAAGGCTGACCATTGGGTTAATCCGCCATTTTAGTACTTCATGAATAAGCTTTGATTATGAAACAATTTGCATGGCAAATAAAACAGTTAAGCACAGTGTTGGGGACTGTCATACCAGCCTGTCTATTCCACATATTGGTGTATTCAGTTGATTTCCAGAGCCCCTTGGAGGGATATTCTGAACTTTAGTGTAAACCAGTATTTCCTGAATCATGGCATGAACCCATGTGTTGAACTACCCTTGCTTCTGACCCCTTGCACATGTCAGCAGAGAAACAGAAATATGAGCTGACACCACAACAAGGGAAACACACATCCTGACAGTGTAGCCTGATCCCCCCCCCCTTTTCACACCTCTTTTGGCACATGCTGCAGGGACCTGTTAATAGCTTATATTACAAAAATCCCCAGGGCTGTGTTCGAGTTTAGAATCTTCAGAAGAAACAAGATGAAAGAGCTTTGTAGGGGGTGCTGGGCAGCCGTGGTGCATTGACATGGCCTGAAGGTTGGTGAGTTAGGAGACAAGTGGGTAAATGGAGGCAGTCTTTTGGAAGCTGTGGGACCAGAGTTGGCTTTCCAGCCAAAATGGGAGACAAGATTTCCTTTGACTTGCTTCCATTTTCCACTTAATTTCCCTTCTACTCATTGCATTGTCCTTGGTAAACACACTTCTCCCCAGGGTTCTCACTCTGGCCCTTTCCCTAGGGCTCTGTCCTTGGTTAGCACTTCCGGAACAGGGCCACGTGGTATTACCTAAGAACTCCTGAAGGTCAGATGTCTCCCAATGGCAGTGCCATTTTTATAGGTGGAAAAGATTTCAGTATTTAAAGGAATGACTTTAATGGTCAGTTTTGTGGTTAGAGCCCACAAAGAAGACCCCTCCTCATCCCACTAGGTATAATTACTGGCTTGCTCACTCCCAGAGCCAAGCATTGCCTGTCGTATCCTGCTGGGTGAATAAAGGAGTTGATTCTCTAACTGTTAACAACAATCAGAATAAGGTGAATTATAGTTTGGGGCAAAGGTAGCAGGAGAGGGCGTGGGCATTTGGATTTAATTGGAGTTGAGGCCACCAGCCTTGTAGATAAATGTCTTCTATGCTGAATGTATTCAATAATTACAGCCACCATTCACGCACGCACACACACACACACACACACACACACACACACACACACAGTGTACCTGAGTTCAAGAAGGGGAGTGTGAGGATTATTTTTCAACCCAGTTGGTCTAAATCCTCTCCTCACACTTCTTGGCTTCTGCAAGCAGATGCCGAACATGCTTTGAGCAAAGGGCTAGGGGTTTCCTGGCAAGCGCTCCAGAAGCATCTACAAACCACAATCATTGAAGACATTTCCCAGAAGGCTTTAGGAGTACAAATCTCTTTAATTAAAATGGGAAAAGCCATAGTGAGCGAGGTGAGAGGGGGTTGGCTGAGCAGGGATGGAGGAGGGGGATGAAGGGAAGAAAAGGAAGGAGAAAAAGTAATAAATATTTTACAAGTGTTTTCAAACACTAGCCGTCTAACACCCAGTGGAAAATGCCACTTGATGGATTATATTTTGGGTTGGAAAGTGAGGCTAATTCAATGTAATGAGAGGTGAATGGGACTTCAGGCCCTTATCCAACCACAAGAGACCCCTTACAAAAGAGTCTGCTCTTTCAGTCATTAATTTTTTATGAAGTTTAATAGGCCTGAGCCTGGAGACCTTCTGTGCTGTTGATTAGCTTCATATTTCTCTCATTAATGTACAATCTGATTAGCTCTTATAAAAAGCATTTCATCTCGGGCTCCAGCATGGCAACCGCATTGTTCTGATATTAGGAATTGCAAGTTTGATTCACCCGAGGAAAGAAACATCCGTAGGGACAAAGGCCCCGGCCTCTCGCTGTCACAGAGCAAGAGTACTGGGGAGACCAGCTGTCTCTCACATTTTGCTGGCTGCCGTAAGGAGCCCTCAACATTTGGACCGGGATCACCTTATTGGAGGCCAGCAGAGCTGGTGCACAGCAAAAAGAGCAGAATTAAAAGACTAGGCTACGGCCAGTGTATCAGAGCTTCATCAGAAAAGCAGAAGTGCTGAGTGATACAGAAAAAGGGTACTATTGTAGGAATGAGATTTCATGTGATCGTAGGAGCTGGCAGAAGAGTCCGCTGTTGCTGTAGATTAGGTAGCCTAGGAGTCAGGACGGGAAGCTGGATGTGGAAAGCAGGGACAGACTAGACAAGGACAACTTGGAATCCCTCTCTGTTTCTTGATACCTTCAGCCTTAAAGTCATGGCTGACCAAGAGGAGATGCCTGTGCCTTACAGAGATGTGCACACACTTGACTCAAGACTTGAAGAAATGGAAGAGGCAGATCTGGCTGCTTTTGGAGAAGCTGTAGGTCCCGGAGCTGCCTGACCTCAGGAAGGTGAGCCAGCTGGTCAGGGACAACATGCAACATTGACCTGAAGCTACTGACCTTCAGAAGAGAGTAAAAGAAATCACTCCCCCACTTCCACCTAAATCTCCTGATTCTCTAAGACTAACACTAAGCAGCAACCATTCGGGGAAGAGAATTATGGGCACTGTTGTGCCAGTGTGGCTAACGTGTCACAGTCCAAAGCCTCCACAGGCAGTTCCAAGGATTGCGCAGCAAGGAGATGACTTCATACCAGGGATGAGCTTTAATGTGCAAGCAGAGGACAGACGAGAGGCGGTATGCGATGAAGACTCTCCTGTGAGAAACATAGAGAGAATTTAGGCTGAAAGAATTTTGTTTTCAGTGAGGGTTCTAAGGTACCCATGACTATCCATCTATCGGGATGTATATGGAGGCTTCCTCATGTGGGTATAACCCATTATTAACTCATTTCCGGCCTCTCGCCCCTCTCCAGACAAGTAGGAGTGGGGACAAAAAATCCCAAGCTTCTAATTGTGGCATGGTCTCTCGGGTAACCAGCCCCCATCCAGAAGCCATCCAGGAGGACTGCCATTGTTTCCTCATTAGAACGAAGGTGCTCTTGGTGCTCTTATCATTAGGAATTTAGAAGGGCTTGAGGAGCTCTGTGCTGGGAACCAGGGGCGGAGATCTAGATCTAGATCTATCTAACTTATACCTATATCTATCCATGTATTTGTATCGCACAGACTGATGGAGCCATAAAGAAACATCAGGAGGTCATTACTACAAAAATCAGGATGATGGGTGTTGGATCAGGAATGAAATAGGGTTGTGACACGTAGAAAAGCTTCTGGGCAGGCTGGCAAAGTTCTAGTTCTTGCTGTGGGTTGTGGTTAAAAGGATGTTCACCTTAGAACAACTAATTAAGCCCTACATTTGTTTTTGTGGGGTTTCTTTATCCATCTTTTATTTTATAATAAGAGGTTTCTGCGGGCACCCGGGTGATGTAGTCGGTTAAGTGGCTGACTCTTGGTTTCGGCTCAGATCAGGATCTCCGGGTCCTGGGATCCAGCTCCACGGCAAGCCCGGCGCGCTCAGCAGGGGCTGAGTGTGCTTGAGACTCTCTCTCCCTCTCCTTCTGCCCCTCCCCCCGTTGGCTCACTCTCTCTCTCAAATAAATATATGTCTTTTAAAAAATGGTTTCTGTTCTTTCTCTCTCTAATTCCACCACGTCTGTACTCTATTGCATCAGCTCTAGGTTAGAGCAGGTTTTGACCCCAGCACCTCACAGGAACTGCTCTCATCACGCACCGGTCCCCTGCAGCTGCTAAACTCCTGGCAACGTCTGGGGTCTTATCGTACCTGCCCAAGTTTTGCACAGCTGCCTGTTCCTTTCTGCACCAAATATGTTCTTGACTGGGCTATTGCACACTCCACTTCCTGCTTTTCTTAGTCTCCCTTGCTGAGTTCTTTCTCTTCCACCATTCCCTAAAGTTACAATGTCCAAAGCCTCAATCTTGGGGTTCTTTTCTTCTTTGTGGACCCTCGCTTCCAATGGTGATCTCATCCAGTGTGGTGGCTTTAAATAACATCGGCACATGGTCAGTTCCCAAGCCAAGAGTCTGATTTACACCCTCTCAACCCCCCCATAATCAGTTCTACCCAGGGCTTTTCCTGCCTCAGTTAACGACTTCTCCACGCTTCATGCTGCTCAAGACCAGACTTTGAGTCATCATTAGTTTCTCTCTTCTTCTCTTATTCCTTTTTTTTTAGGAGAAGGGGGGAAAGGGAGAGAGAGAATCTTTTTTTTTTTTAAGATTTTTTTATTTATTTGAGAGAGAGCTGAGCAGGGGGAGGGACAGAGGGAGAGGAAGAGAGAGAAGCTGACTCCCTGCTGAGCGCAGAGCCTGAGGCGGGGCTAGACAGGGGGCTTGACCTCAGGACCCTGAGATCATGACCTGAGCCAAAATCAAGAGTCAGACTCTTAACTGACTGAGCTATGCAGGTGCCCCTCTCTTATTCTTTGTTCAACCTGTAAACAAATCTTGCCGACTCCATCTTCAGAAGGTATTCACGATCCAACTATTTCTCCCCTCTGCTACACTGCCACCTCGATTCAAGGCAGAGTCATACCTCACCTGCAATATTGCAAACCCTCCGCAGTCATCTCCTTGCTCTCCTTAGCACCTCTCTCTGTCCCCGTGCAAGAAAGCCAGAGGACGTTGTTAACAGTGAAAAGTAGTGCATTCTACTCCTGTGCTCGAAACTTGCCAGTGTCTTCTCATTTTGCTCAGAGTACAAGCTGAAGTCCTTAGGATGGCTTAAAAGGACTTACATGGTCTGACTCCCCTAGTTGTCTATTGATTTTGGGTCTTACTACAATTCTTTCCCTCTTTCCTCTTTTCTTTTTTAAATATGTATTTATTTATTGGAGAGAGAGAGAGAGTGAGCGAGCATGCAAGCAGGGGGAGGGCCAGAGGCAGAGGGAGAGAGAGAAAGAATCCTCAAATCAACTCCCTGCTGAGCGTGGAGCTTGACCAGGGCTCAATCCCAGGACCCTGAGATCATGACCTGAGCCCAAACCAAGAGTCAGCTGACTGAGCCGCCGAGGTGCTGCCCGCCCCCCCGCCATCTTTGACTGTATATGTCTACTTGTCAGTTCTTGAATAGGCCAGACACGCTCGTACCTCAGGACTTTTGCTCCCAGTTGTTGCCTCTGCCAGAAATATTCTTCCATCAGATATCCATGTGGTCCATGTCCTCACATTCATTCAAGCCTTTGACCAAATGTCATCATCTCAGTGAAGCCTCTAATATTTATATATATATAATATATTTAGTATAGATTTAATTTATTATGTCTAATGTTTGATATCTGTCTCATCACAATGAAAAATAAGTTCCACAAAGGAAGAGATTGTTGTCTGTTTGGTTCACTGATATATTCCTAGGATCTTGTTCACCACCTGATACATAATCAGAATTCAAATTTCTATTATGAATGGGAATTCATAACAAATACCTATTTGTTGACAAATGACTACAAGGAAGCATACTATTCACCTCAAAGTTCCATCTTCTTTTCTCCTTTTGACTAGAAACTTCTTTGAACAACAGGAAGAAAATAGACCTCATCTCAGATTTCCAAAAACTGAAGAAAAAATAGATTTTTAGTCACTTATAGAGATGTTTCCACTAATGAATGTTTTGGGTTCTCTAATGATCTGGTTTATGATCTCTCAGCTCACTCTTTCTGCAAGGCAAGCACACATTTAATGAGTGTGGTACCCATGTGCATTACATGAAAATGTGTCTAAAAAATATAAATTGGACATTATGATTGGATGTAAAGTTTTCTTTACATTCTTTTCATTACTTTCAAGAAGTCATACTCTCACACAATTAATAAAAAATATTGTTAGGTAACTTTCATTGCTAGCTATCTTTATTGTTCTATGACTTGCCTTTCCAACATGAACATAAACTTCTATTTTGGTGTATTACTTGACATCCTTTTACCAAGCTCATAATAGTTTTTGTACCTAATAGACTCTAAATCAATATAAAAATACATTCATTGAGTGCTGACAAAAATGCTGAATTCTGTGTGAGGACAAGACAGATGAAATCATGTGCCCAGTAAATGAAAGGCACACATAGAAGGAAGTGAATACACTCCCTGATTTTTTTTTTTTTTAATTTTAATTCCTTGAGAGAGAGCAGGAGAGGGCGTGTGCGCATGCATGAGTGGGGGGACAGGGAGAGAGAGATAAGCGGACTCCCACTGAGCACACAGCCTGATGCAGGGCTCCATTCCAGGACCTTGAGATCATGACCTGAGCTGAAGGCAGACCCTTGACCAACTGAGCCACCCAAGCGCTCCCACACTGCCTGGTTTCACTGCAACGACTCAACCCAACAACCATTGTGCCTCCATTTCAGGTCCTCCACAGATACTTTCTCTGCTCCTTGTTCATGTCTAGGTTGAACCTTTCACCTGTCTCCCCTTGTTGTTTTCAGCTCAGGTGGAGTAATTTTAACCGGAAGTGCACCCATGCCCTATTCATCCCTGTCCCCACAGTGATTCAAGACCCTATCTGCGACGCATGGTTAATGAGGGAAGCTGAGAACCTGCGAACGGGGAGTCGGGATGTCAGCCCACTTTGGGATTTAATTTCAAGTGTAAGGATTTTTTTTTCTTTATTACTTTATTAAATGATATACTTAATAGGCTGAGAAAACTGGGGAAACGATGGTCCTTTGCAACTTCTTGAAGCAAAAACTCTCATATTCGCTGCCTTAAGGAGAGGACAACAAAGTTTTTCTGCTCATTTTTCATCCTTTAGCTCTAAGGAGAAGAGGGGGCTGAGGGGCTGAATTAGGCTTCTGATGCCTGGCTATTTAATCTATTCCTGATTCTGCATTTGCTTTGCTCTGTCTGGAAAGGATGCAGAATTTGCCATAATGAATGACCCAAGCAATTTTAGCTAATGGCCAGAATTGAAACCTTTGATAATCCCAGGTGAATAATGTTGTCTCAACAGACTGAAGGAGTCTTTTACCTGTCTGACACAATGAGAGATGTGATTAGTTAACAGGGATAGTCAGAGGTCTTAGTGGAGGCATTAGCTGAGATTGCTCAGGTCATTCTTAATTATGCAAATTCTCAGTCTTCTACAGACAGAATACAAAAAAAAAAAAAAAAAGAGTAAACACAGCTGGATGAAAAGATTTCAGGGAAACCAGGAGGCTAGGAAACATCAGAGGAGTGATTATGCATCCCTCAGGCTAGGAAGGAGAAGAAATAGAAGAAATAGCCACCAAGCCTCTACTGTGGGCCGCCCCCACTTCTAGCCAAGCCCAAACAGCTGGGATGCCTGCTAGGAATGCTTGTTCGAAGACATATGTCACCTTGAGCAGACGCAGCTGAAAAGAGGAATATTGCTGTGGTTTTAAGCCCTTTCTAAATAGCAGGTTTGCTCTCTGGGGAGAACAAACAAGTGACTTCCAACGTTCAGAACCAGGAGCCAGAGAATGGTGAGTTGCGTTCTATAGGGTTGAATCGGAAAAGGAGCTGGAGGGATACAGAGAGAAAGAGGGTTCTCCTCCAGCCCTCAATCTGCCGCCACCTTTGAATCAGCTGTCCTTCGGCCTTCCCTGACATTCCAATTTGAGACCCTACATGCCTCCACTCTGCCTCCCAGCAAACAGTCACAGCCAGTGTCAGATCTGAGAGAAGGTGCATAATTCAACCTGGCATCAAAAACAAAGGACTCTTTGCATCAGACATGTTTATTTTTCTTGCAAGGCTTTGACACGTCAGTGGTTGTCACCCGTGGTTGACTGAGATCTTGGCATGAAATCAATTTGATGCCCAACGTCAAGCCGCCTCCTTTAATGTCTCTGGATAAGGCAGAGGGCCCTCGCATCCTCGAAGAGAGGCAAATGAATGACCTGGGGTCAATCACTCAGGCTTGACAAGGATCCAGCTGGTTCCCAAAAGCAGTCAAGAGAAGTGAGCTTGGAGGCAGGGACTCTTGCTGGTTGGTTTGCAAAAGCTTCGGAAGACAACTCTGGGAATCGCTGTTTCTCTTCCCTCTCTGCCTGGCACAGGGAGGGGGCGAGGGTTAGTGCAGGACTCTGCATGCAGCCTCTCTACCATGCTTTTCTTCTGTGTTTTCTTTCCATAGCTCGAAGGAGGCAAATCAACGAAATATTTTACGTTTTAGGGAACTCACAACCAAGAATTTGTATGGCATGAAAATATAAATAAATAAATACAATGAAAAGGCAGCCATGAAAAAAAATAAAAATAAAAAAGACAGCAATGTCTGTATGATAGGTCAGTGCAGGTGCAGTAGGAATGTAGGAGAATTCAAAGAGCATTCATATTAAAGTCCTACTGCTCTGAATTTAAATCCTGTCTCTACCCCCTTTGCTAGCTGCTGGCCTCACAGGAGTCACTTCAATCCCCTGAGACTGGGCTTTCTCCTCTGTAAAATGGAGATTATGCCACCTATTTGAAGATTAAATGAATTAGAGTTTAGTACACATAAATCTTAAGCCATAGTTTTATGGTGAGAAAAAGTTTTTGAAGTTACATCAGAGAAAAGACAGATCCTTCATATTCCTTAATGTCTCTTTGAGAGATAGGCAGTGTTAAATATATTTTATATGGAAATTAGTGCCCCAATGATTATACTCCAATGTATCAAGATCAATTTGGAGTTCCACTATTCTGTTGAGTCTTAAATAGAGACTAGCCTAATTAAGAGTTTCTCTATGTGATTAACGAAATAGAAATGATCCATAAAAGGGGAACAATGTAGAAGGGTCACCCTGTTTGTGAGAGCATCGGCTGCCTAAATTGACATCCTCATGGAAAAATTATCCAAATTGGGCTCCAGGGATTTACTAACGAACCCTCATCTGGTGTGTACTCTGTGTTGGGCCTCTGCTCCCAGTGCTGTACAAATACTAAGTCATTGAATCATCATCACAAGCCTAAACTGTAGTAGGTGTAACTGTTAATTCCATTTTGCAGATGAGACAATTGAGGAGCTAATAGGTTAACCGAATTGAAAAGATCACACAGCAAGTCAGTGGCAGAGCCGGGTTTCATAGGCAGGGAGTCTGGCTCCAGAGCCCAGAATTTTAACCAGTGGTTGTGCTATTTTCTTCGCATCGGCACTCCTCTGTGATACAAGATTTGCTTCTTAGCCCACCAAAATGTCAATGTGTTACGTTCCTATGATTCCTTCCTATCTATTGATCGATACACGCAGCACAGAAGTTAACGTGTTATATTAGAAGTCTCATTCACCAGGCTCCATACAAAAGCATTATTTCTACTTTTATCCTGTACATAGTAGGGAAGTCATGAATTGCCTATAAGGAACGTCAAGAGTAGGAAAATGCTAGTTTCTATCACCCCAAAAAAAGTCATGAGATAAACACATGATATATGTTCGTTGTCTGTAATACCGTAACATTGGTATGATCTTAAAATCATGGTCTTTTTAGTGATCTATAAGATTCTAGATTATATTCTCTTTCTTCAACATCCATCTCAAGGATTCTCCTATTAGGTTTAGGCCACTCCAGTAATGGCTAGTTTGCTGCACATGCCAGTCCCTTGTCAATCCCAAGGTGGCTCTTGAGTGCCATCTTTTAGATTTTAATAGCTTTATTGAGATATGACTCACATACTTTTAGAAGCATACAATTTCAGTGGGTTTCAACATATGTAGGGAGTTACCCAATCATGTGCACTGTCTAATTTCAGGACATTTTCATCCTGCCAAAAGAAACCCATTAGCTGTATCTTCCCATCCCCGACTCTTCCCCTACTCCGACTACTCTGCTTTCTGTCGCTACAGATTTGCCTGTTCTGGACATTTCATATAAGTGTTATCACATAATATGTGGCCTTTTGTGACTGACTTCTTCCACTTAGCATCATGTTTTCAAGGTACTTCCATGTTGTATCAGGTGTCCTTACTTCGTTCCTTTTCAAGGTCGAATAATATTCCATAGTATGGGAGTACCACACTTTCTTCAACCAGCAGTCACTGATGGGCATTTGGAAGTCCATTCCTCTTTTATTTTTTGGACATACTTGTGAAGGACTGGTGTTAATTCTTTAAACATTTGGAAGAATTTGCCTGTGAAGCCATGTTCATGCATTCTGTAGACCACGGATGCTTGGTGAGTGGGTCTGTAACATCTGCCGTCACCTAGGATATTGTTAGAGACGCAAATTCTTCACCACCCCCACCCCCCACCCACCAGATCTGTTGAATGAGAATCTCAGGGAGTAGGTCAGGCTGTGTTTTAACAAGCTCTAGAAGTGGTTATCATGAATACTAAAGTTTGAAAAGCACTATTTTAGACAACTTTGAATGTTCCTTCTATCCAACTCAAGAAGTTTTGGTAGCTTCTCCCTTCTTGATCCTTTTAGGTCAAGTTTTTTTTCATTTGTTTAGCTTTCTAGTGCTTGAAAACAACTATACTAATACACCTGGATACCGTCTTTTTGATAAACATCACCCATTTCTTTGGGAAAAACATAGGAAGGGGTCGTATGCCATAGAACAGGGCAGAAATCTTTGTCTGTTTTGTTCAATGATGCACCTCAAACTCCTAGAATATTGCCTGGCACATAGTATGTGCTCAATAAATATTTATTTGAATGAGTGAATAAATATCATTGGCAAATTAGATTATTATGATTTGCTGAATTAGTTAACACTTCTGGTCAAGAATAGCAGACACCCATTAAATGAGCCGAAACAAAAACATGATACTTTTCATATGGATACACACATATTTAATGGAAATAAGTAATTTTATTCAGAGAATGAAGCACTGAGTATAAATGGCCAAGAGGCAGAGTGCCTCTCATTTCTTCCTTTTCCCTACATTTGTGAGTCTTTCTTCTCTCTAGTTTCCACAGAATTGACCAGTTTACATATCTTCAGAGCACAAAATCCCTCAATAATATTAAGAGTGCCCGATATTACAACTCATTATTAAAGAGTTAACTCAGGCTAACTAGACTAGCTTAGTCTCAGTTCCGAATTCCCAACGGCAAAGATTCTGGTACGTGCAGCTGAGATTAGTACCCTCCCCCAAATCATTGCATTCGGTTAAGGGTTTGGGGTCTCAATGTTTGAATATGGCTCCTCCCTCCCATTGACACCATGTGAATAAGAGACTGTGGCATTGAATTAGAAAGTGTTGAATAAAAAACGAGGTATTGAACAGACAATATGATAGATGTTTCATATCTTTGTTCATTGGTCGATAACTTGATTAGCATTTTTGAGAAATCTCTTATGGTCAGTGGTCTGTGCTATATGTTTCAGGTAATGTAAAGAGATATCATTTAACCTTTGCTCTAAAGAGAGACAGAATTTAGATAAAAGGTCAAGACCTGAACATAAGAAACCTTAATCTACAATCCAAGTAGTACACGTTATGTGTCACTAAGTGGAATGAACAATCAGTGTTACATGACCTGTATCATCAACACTAAAAGCAAAAGCCACAAAGAATTCATTTTTTTAAAAATTAATCTAAAACGTATTATTTGTTTCAGGGGTACAGGTCTGTGATTCATCAGTCTCACACAATACACAGTGCTCACCACAACACATACTCTCCCCAATGTCCATCACAGCCACCCCATCTCTCCCACCCCCTCCACTCAAAGCATTCATTATTACATCCTCCTGGGATGTCATGGGTAAAGACCTTATCTGCTCTATCATAAGATGCTCATTCCCTTTAGTAGAAACCTTGGCACACCTTTTATTTGAGGTCTTTGTGTCAAGAACGCCTGTGCAGTTTCTGGGGAATGAATATTTGTCTTTTATGAAAATTGTGATTCTTAATTCAATTGAACAACCAAATTTTTAAAACACCTTTGGCAACTCTGCAGGACCTCTTGGTTTCTATTACACGTACTAATTCTATTCCTGATTTGATTTTATTTTCCTATGCTTGTTTGTTACTCTACTGAAATTCCACACATATTTACATTTTCACACTGTACTGTGGGTGTATATATTTCCATATATTATATGGTGTATTTCCATAAGTTTCCTCAGGTCCTTTCTTTAAAACAGGATGTATCCAACCAGAGAAAAATCCTAAACTCTGTCTTGTACAGTTCATAGAGGGAGAAATGGCTATAGGAAGTCACAGCCAGAGGAGGCCTTATAACCATATTTTGCCTATAACCATATTTTTACCATCTATATTTGGGCAGTGTGGAGAACAAGAAATTAGTTGGGATTACGTTACTAGGAAACTCTTTCCTAACATAATTCCGTTTTTTTCCCAACTGAAACTATCCCTTATGGTATTCAATATACATGCTACTTAATAATCTGGGTAGTTACCTAAATATCTAAGTTCTTTTTTTTTTTTAAGATTTTATTTATATATTTAAGGCGGGGGGGAGAGAGAGAATGAGCAGTGGTGGGGGAGGGGGAGAGGGAGAGGGAGAAGCAGACTCTGCGGAGCCAGGAGCCCAACGTGGGGCTCTACCTTGGGACCCTGAGATCATGACCTGAGTGGAAGGCAGAAGCTTGACCGACGAAGCCACATGGGCATCCCTCTAAATATCTGTTATTTTGATGGCCTAGACATGACAGCAGGTTTTCAGGACAACCTTTCAGCAAAAATGTTTAGGAAGATTGCCTAGGAAAGAATAGAATTTGAAAACTGTGAGGAATTCTTTTTTGTTTTGGCTTTTTCTATAGAAAGTTCGTCCAGCTGTTTAGAGCATCTGTGTCTGGTTAGCTCAGTGAATTAGAGCATGGAGCCAATGAGACCAAGGTCATGGCCTTAATCCTCTAGTGGACTCCTTGACTTCCTTTCTGTGCCCTGGCTGGAGGCTATGCTCCTAGACCCCTGCCTCAAACACGTGGGTCATGCAGTCTATGGGAGCCATTGGAGGTAACTCTGCAAGGGTGAGGACTTAGTACCATCTCTGGGCCAAAGCCCTCCAAAAGTACCCCTTTCGAGTGCACAAAATGCCGAAGTTATCACTTACTTACCTTCTGTGGGCCAGTTAATTTCTCTCTCTCTCTCTCTCAGGCTCTCTCTCTGTCTATCTCATCCCACTGTAGAGGGATAAGTCAAAGTGCAGACTGTCTTAGTGATGGGTCAGTTAAACCAACTTGCCTTCTTTGCATGCAGAGAGGACAGCACCTTCATTGAAGTGAGAGACCCGGAGTGTGGCTGGTTCTTTAGCGGGATACATGTACTCTGGGATCATCAATCAATTCTCATTTGATTCCACAAAGCCCCTTTACTGAAAAACATCCAGGCCTCTCCAACCAATATGACTCATGGGACACTTCTGATTAATACCAATCAGGTTAATGGCTTAGCTATGGTTAATGGGGCCCGCTCTGTAGCTGCAACAACAAGAATTAATAACAAATCCCCCACTCGTTTTTGCAAATCAGAGGAAAGATGCTAAGGGCTTGACAAGCTCTAATCTTTATGATTTAATGGAATCGTGTTAGAGCACAGAGACTGTGGAGATCGGGAAACTGCAAGAAATTCTCTGTCACATCCCTGGCTTTAAAGATCTGAGCTCTTTCTAATACTCTGTCAACAGCTCACTGTCACTGGGGCTTTACAGGACAGGACAGCCCTGGTGACAAACCATCTAGAAAAAAAGATACAAGAGCAAGTGGTTCATTAGTGCAGATAACACACAGGAGGCTTAATCTCTATGGAGGGGGACAAAAACTTTAACAGACATCTTATCATAATGAGTTGGAAAATATGTCTTAAAGGCACAAAGGATGATTTATTTTCTCTCTGCTCGTGACCTTTAGCGATTCAATGTCACAGACTAAGTGCTGAAGTATTCAGTGTGGGGCAGTCCCTGGGATAAGGCACTGGGACTTTCTGTAGTCAACTGCAAAATGTATCAAACCACCAAATGTCAAGCTTTAGCACAACTTGAAGTGGGCTCCCGGAATCCCTGAAATGCTCAGCGTTAGGGTCAGTCATTTGTTGCAGGGAAGGTCTTAAGATTGGGGGGATGTGAGCTGGGGGAGGTGGAGAAAGCCCTACGTGGGTAAGGAGTCAATTCTATGCAAGAGTGTGGCGGGTGAGGGGGGCAGTAGTGTGGGGGAAGAGGGGAAGGGGACTGGTAAAATAAGGCTTTATTTTAGCTGCTGCCACAATGGACGTGGGGAAACCTGATGTCCAGATGCATGGGTGACACCGCGGCCGTGATTTGGAGAAAAATCCCAGCTCTCAGCTAGCAGGAAAAAAACAAACAAACAAAAAACCCAAACAAACATAAAAACACAAACAAAAGTCAGTCTACCAGGAGAGAAGATGGAAAAGAGCTAAGCAGAATGTGTGATGGTTGGCCAAATAATTTGGGATTCTTACAGAAAACTAGAGTACCGGCATTTGTGCAGAAGCCAACGCAGTTGGAATTGTGGGAACCCCAGCATTGAGGGCTGTTTCCAAGCAGATATCAAGCACCCTGGATGTAGGATCTATGGGAATAAGACTCGTCATAGACCCGACCTGGGGGTGGAGAAGAGGTTCTCGAAGTCTCTGCCTTAGCTAATGGTAGATGGTCAGAACCCGCGAGGACAGACACCCAGGGGGAAAGTGTAGACAGAGAACTGAAGAAGGCACCACTGGGATAGCATTTACAAAGGCCGCCTCGCGTGCTCTCTGTGTTTATTTGCCTCAGTGTAGTGTCTCGTCCTTTAACGTAGGATATAACCTTATTGTAGTCCGTGCCGCACGGTAATTAACAACACTGCGAGCGTACAGTATGTACTCTATTCATTCTCTTGGTTGTCTTCATAATCTTACTTTATTTTTTTTATTTTTTTTTTTAAAGATTTTATTTATTTATTCGACAGAGAGAGAAACAGCCAGCGAGAGAGGGAACACAAGCAGGGGGAGTGGGAGAGGAAGAAGCAGGCTCATAGCGGAGGAGCCTGATGTGGGGCTCGATCCCATAACGCCGGACGCCCTGAGCCGAAGGCAGACGCTTAACCGCTGTGCCACCCAGGCGCCCCCATAATCTTACTTTAATTCTGAGCTCTTTCTTTTCTTGGGCTCTAGAAATGATAGGCTCAGAGATAAATGGCTGTTGATGGGCCTCGAAGACCATTAAAAAAAAAAAGACTTTGAAGGATTGGCTCTGTCCAAAGAACCCTCTTGCAAAGGATGCAGACGGTGATGGATCAGCAGCAGGTTTATGGATTGCTTTGCCACACTTCAGCAGGAATTTTCCCGGTGCCTGCTTCTCAGATGACAGCAGGCAGACACCATCTAGGCGGCCATCCTTCAGACTGAGGCGGATACACCGCGTCTGAAGGAAACCTAGCCAGTGCCACAGAGGCACTTACAAACGGAGGTGTGTGGGGCGTAGTATCCATTTGGCTGGATCTGGAAACACCAGCTATGTCTCCACATCTCCCCCACCCTCCACAATCTAGTTAGGTAAGGGGAAGAGCTCTGGGGACTCCGCCAGTGCCAGAAGTGAGAGCATGGAGATGAAAACCGTCTTCTGTTCCATCTCCCAACACTCAGGAATCCACGTCTCTAGTAACAACAAATTCCTGTTCATATTACCAACAACAGGTTATCGATACTGTAGCCGCTAGCTTCATCTGGCTATTTACGTTTAAATTAATGTAACTAAAATGAAATTAGGCATGGTTCTTCTGCCACACGAGCCACTTCTCAAGTGCTTTAGAGCCCCAGAGGTGGGGAGTTACCATGTTGGATAGAAGCAGTCGTGAAGCGTCTGCCTTCGGCTCAGGGTGTGGTCCTGGCGTTCCGGGATCGAGCCCCACATCAGTCTCCTCCACTGGGAGCCTGCTTCTTCCTCTCCCACTCCCCCTGCTGGTGTTCCCTCTCGCTGGCTGTCTCTCTGTCACATAAATAAATAAATAAAATCTTAAAAAAAAAAAAAAAGCAGAATAGCACCTTTCCCTTACATGGACAGAAAGGGATGCGACCAAGCGCCCTCCATCTTTGTACCTAGCACCCAGTGGCAGCTTGCGGGCTACCTACGACACGCTTGATCAAGTACAACAGACACTGAGCTCGATTCTTCTCTGTCTCTCACACCACCCTTAGGTTCTCTGTCATTAGGGTTCCTTTCCAGCTCCTCTTTGCTTCGAAGTCCTTCTAGACAAACTCAAAGTTGGCCTGTTTGTGTAATCTCTCTCATATTCTCCCTCAGTCTTCCTCTTTCTTTCCGGGCTTGTTGGGCCTGGGACAGAGTACTGATACTGAGCTCGCAGACAGTATTAGATCCTGGGATTGTTCTGCCTCGTGATCAGTGAGAACAAACTCAGAAGGGCTGAGGTGGTGGGATAACGGGGGAGCATTGGTTTTGGGGGTCTATTTCTGTCATCCAGAGCAGAAAGGGATGGTTATGGGAAGACACTGGGTAGCTGTGCCGAGGGTTGACTCACCTGGCTCTTCTCAGCCAACAAACAGGGAAGAAAGCTGAAGGAAGCCCACATTTATTAAACCCCTCACAATGATCTAAGTATCTCATAGCAAACCCATGAGGGAGGTTTTATTCTCCACATGTAGAGAAAATTTGAGAGACATTTAGGGAATTAGGATTCAGAAAGGTTAAGTGATTTGTTTAAGGCCTCACAGCTCATAGGAAGCAGAGCTGATACCCTACAGTGAATTCTTTTCAAGCCCATCAGCTCTTTCTATTACTGCAGGGAACCTTGCAAACATCAGGTGGTGGGCGATTTAGGCCGTATGTATAGCGAATGGTCCTCGACCAAGAGCCATCTTGAATCTAGCCGTCTCTAACTGTGCCTTGGCAGGAAGAGCCTGGGTGCGTGCACAGGCTTGAGGGGGGTTCCCAGGCCTAGGCTCTGTTAGCCCAGGCAGTGCTCTGGCGGGTGGTATTTGAGGAAAAACAGGAGAGGAGACGATCCGTTTCCTGTTGTGTAATGTAGTTTGTTGCTTTCGTAAAAGGCTTGCTGTAGAGTTTATCGCTAGCTACACTTCAGGCTAATCCAGGACTAGGTCCTAGGAGGCCACCTGCTACAGAATTCATTCTCACACTGGATACTACCTTCTTTCTTTTTGGTTCCTCTCTAAGTTTGGGTATGGATGTTGCCATGGCAAGTTCTTCGATGGAATTAATTTTCGAAGTTTCTGGCACTGGGCTAGCTCACAATGTGAAGATCAAGATTTCCTCATATCACACATATTTCTGGCCTTATATTTATAAGCGGTTTAGTAATTTTTAAAATCTTTCACATACATTTCACATGGTTCTCACTAATACCCTGTGAGTTATATAATCATTCTTTTTCCAGATGGGCAAAACAAGGCACAGTGTAGCTAAGGGAACAATGCAAAATCACAAAATAAATAAGCTCAGGCTTCTGATTTCTGAAGCTTTGCCATTTTTTCCCCCCACGAACAATAAAATATTTTAAAAAAAGAGAAAAAACTCCAACCCTCAAAATCCAGACACTTCTGTGTCCATCGCCTTCATCCTTTTTCTTTCCTATGTCTTATTCTTGGTTTGGAAATCTCTAGCTTCCAAGTTGTGGAAGTTATTGATCAAAGACCAAAGGACTTGTGACAATAAATATACTTCAGAGTCACCGATGTCAAGAAATACAGAAGGTCTAGCACGTGGAAGCCAATGTCCTGCCCCCAAGCAGAAAGTGTTTGGAAGCAGTCCTTCACGAAGCAGTTAGACAAATGAAAACAGCAATCAATCAACTCACTAATTCATCTACAGAAAGGTCAACTCACTAATTCATCTACAGAGGGGCAAACTAGTGGCCTGACTCCCCACCCCATCACCATTGCCCCCGTTAAATTCAAAGGCCATTGTGGTATCAGGTTTTAACTGCTCAGATTAAGAAAAGGGTAAAGGTGCGACATTGTCTGGTAAGTCATTAAAACAAACAAACAAACAACAACAAAAAAACCCCCAAAGTTTTATAAGAAACCATCTAGTAAAAGCCAAGTTCTCTTCCACAGCTGGGTAAGCTAAGGCCCATTTGGGGAATGGAACTTGGCCTTCCTATCTCTATTCATTAACCCACCAAGCCAAGAGATGAAATTTAGGTGCAAACCAGAATTATTAAAAACTATTAACATTAATTGATATTTTAAGGAGTTAATTATCCAGCAAATATTTAATGAATTCCTATTATGTGCCTTATACTCTCGGCGTGGTTACCTTATAGACTGATTCACAAAAATAAAGCTATGCAACATAATCTAAGCCAAGAAAGAAAGATGTCCTTCTTCCCTGGACTATCCACGTAATCGCTTCAATAGTCCACTCCACGGCACCTTGCTGCTAAAATTTTAATTGTCTTCCAAGACCACAGGCATAAGGAAATGCAAACCAAAGCTATACTCTCCCTAGATGTCCCTCCAGAGGGAAACCCCCACAAGCTGGAAAGGAATGAAGAATCATCTCACATCAAGAAATTTGCCTTCAGAGGAGTAGGGCCGGTGAGAAGCCTTTTACAACATTTTCCAGGACAGCATTAGATCCATTAATTACTTAATTCTCTGTGCCTTATTAGCTCCCTTAGAACCCTTTAGATGCCTCTAATTCCCTTATCCTAAGGCTTCAGAATTGGGGCTACTAGTCCTTTGGTCCCAATTAGGTCCACATGTGGCATATTGTGCTGCAAATCTCTGCAGTGTATTTATACTAATTATGAACATTAATTATAGGGGAGCCCTGGGAGCTTAATGCCCATTCCAAAGTCATGCACGGAGCTAAGCGGAGTTTACAATCTTAGAAGCACAGCAAAAGCAAGCCCAGAGTATATGGACTCAAGAAGGAGAAAGAGAAACAGACATGAAAACAATTAGAGAGGTAAGAATTTCTAAGAAAGAGGGTATCCTGAACACAAGAAAAATAAGCAGATGCTCCCTTAGTTTGCATAAATGGGGCATAGGGTCAGAACTAAACATGCAGTCCAAACTCCTTGAAATCCTTCCTTCCAGAGGTTTGAGTTGATCTCAGGAGATCAGCAGGAGACGAGTCTGCAGGTGGGTGTTAACTAACCTTAGCCGCAGGGAGAACAGAGTTCAAAGCTGGCACCAAGAGAGAGCTGTACTAGGAAATAATTCAACTATAAAGATGTTTTAAAATAATATTTATTCATTCAATCATTCCTTCACGCACAGAACCCATACAGTGTGCTAAGTTCTGTACAAGTTAACAGTAGCTAACATCTACCATGCACTTGTTACACGTCAGTTACTATTCTAAGCACCTTACATATTCTAAGCACCTTGTAGGCATTCATACTTTGTCCCAACAGGTAAGTAAGACTATTATCTCCATTTTATGTATGAAGAAACTGAGGCATAGAAAATTTCAGACACAATTTCTCAAGAACACAGCTGGCAAGTGTCTGATTCAGGGTCCACATCTAGTCTGCCTCCCAAGCCCACACTAACGAACACTGAACACTGTTCTGCCTGAGCTGCGTATGAAAAGTTAAATGGAGCGTGATTCCAGCCGTAAAGGAATTCCGAGCCTAGGAGATCTAGACATAGAAATAATTATACAAGATGGGCATCCTCCAGAGGTTTGAATGATACTGGATCCTATTCCTTCATTTCTAAGCAAGGGCATCTCTCCTTCTTTCTTCGGCATGATCAAGCTTCCTTTCTCCACTGTTATTCGTATTAGCATATAAATATACTATAAAATCTCTCAATAGAAAAATATCTTTTAATCTCCTGTTCTTTTCTAACTATTGCCCTTGTTTTCCTGCTTCTCTTTATAAAAACAAAACAAAATCAAACGAACAAGTCAAAACCAACGCACCGCCTTGGAGGAGTTGGCTTTACTGTCTTCCCATCTCTCTTAATCCCATTTCACTCAGGTAATTCTCCCCACCATGCCTAAGAAATGGTACTTGTGAAGGTCACCAAAGATGCCAGTGGTCAAGCCTCAGTCCTCATCTGGATTTTCCTGTCTTCTTCGACTTGTCAGAAACCATACTCCACTGGTTTCCCTCCTACTTCACGGGCTGCTCGATTTTAGTCTTCTCTGCTGGGCATCCCAGGACTCTGACCTCAGCCCTTACCTCTACTCTTTTGACATTTTTACTGTGTGGCCTCGGTTTTCCCCACGGTGGAAATACTTGCCATGTTTCCTCAAATCTAAGACACGAATGGTTTCACCTTTTACTTTGCTGGAATGGGAGGCCTCCTCAAATAATTGCCATCATCCAGAGAGTGGTCCTGATTTAGTCCTTCACTGCCTGCACTGTGAGAACGTGGTCATTGTTGTTAATATTATCTTAATTCAGTAGAAACGTATGGATCAATGGTACTACACATCTTGGGTTTAATGCCATTTAAAATGAATCTGAAAATTAGTGCTGTGATTTGTCGCTGAAAGAAAACTATTATTATATATACAGAAAAGCATGGAAATAGAGCAATGTGCAAATATACCAAATGACAAAACTTCATTTCTTTCTTCAAAACAACCACCAACCACTTTATGAATCTTTAGAGAGTAAAACACCTTCAAGAGGAGCTCTTTTATATTTTGTTCCTGAGATATCTACAAAGGGTTTACCTATCACATTTAAAAAAAGGATTATTTATTTACATGAGAGAGAGAAGAGGAGGAGGGGAGAGAGTGTCTCAAGCGGACTTTGCACTGAGCACAGAGCCTGATGCAGAGCCAACCTCAGGACCCTGAGATCATGACCTAAGCTGAAACCAAGAGTCAGATGCCTCACTGACTGCGCCACCCGGGCGCCCTTATCACGTTTTTATTAATGCAAATAGAAACAGGAAATGTCATCAAATGCTTTGAAAAAATTAATCCAAGCAATTTACAGGTGTGACCAATTCATGCATCAGATAGGACTATTACTAAGTTATGATATCATAGCTTAATTGGTAGGGCTTTTTAAAAATGTAACTAGTGTTGTTGTTGTTGTTTTTAAATTCCAGTTGTAGGGTGTTTTGTTTTATTTTGTTTTGTTTTGCTCAAGGCTACATCTTATAATCAACAGTGCCTTCGATTTGATGAAATATGGAGCATACTGACGATTCCCATATTTAAAATTTCCCAAATCAACTTTCTTCTGTGCTTCAGATATATACGTTTAGCTACCTCCTTGATATCTGCCCTTGGATGTCTAGGAAACACTTTAAATTCAAGATGTCCATTGAATACTCTGGACTCCCTGTTCTCATTCCCAACTCACTTCTTCCCAGTATTTAAAAAAAAAAAAAAAAAAGGAAAAAAAAAAAAAACCCCACAAAACTGCATCCCCACTCATCAGGTACTCAGGCCAAATGCCTGAGAGTTATCCTTGATTTTACACTCCATATCCAGTCCATCTGAAAATCTTATCAGGTGTCCTTTACAATATATCTCAAACCCTACCACTTTATGCCATCTCCACTGCTCTCTCATGTTCTGAACCATCATCATATCTTCCTTCTACTTCTGGCTTTTCACACTGCAGCAGCCAGAATGATCTTAAAATGTAATTAAAATCATGGTACTCTCTTGTTCAGCCCTCCAAAAAATAAATAAATAACAAAAACTCAGTGCACAGGCTCAACAGCAGAATGAAGGGCAGATAAGGAAAAGAATAAGTGAACTTGAAGATTGAATAGAAACCATCCCGTCTGAATCACAGAGAGAAAACTGACTGAAAAAAGTAATGAACAGAACCTCGGTGACCTGTGGAACTATAAGAAAAGTTCTAACACTGGTGTCATGAGAATCCTGGGCAGAGAAGAGAAACAGAGTGGCCTGAAGATGTAATGGAAGAAATACGGTTGAATACTTTCCAGATTCGGCAAAAGACATAAAACAGATTCAAGAAGCTGAATGAATCCCAAACAGGATAAACTGAAAAGAAATCTGAACCCAGACACATCATGGTCAAACTTCTAAAAACCAAAGACAAAGGAAAAATATATTGACAGCAGCAAAAGAGAAGCAACATCTTACCTAAGAAAAGCAATTTCAATGACAGTGGATTTCTCATTAGACGGCATGGAGGTCAGACAAATTGGCATGGCACTTTTTTCTTTCTTTCTTTCTTTTTTTAAAGGAATTAACTAACTAATTTAGAGAGCAAGGGTGGGTGGGCAGAGGGAGAGGGACAGAGAGAATCTCAAGCAGACTCCCTGCTAAATGCAATCCCAACACAGGACTGGATCCCATGACCCCGAGATCATAACCTGAGCTGAAATAAAGAGTCAGATGCTTAATCCACTGAGCCACGTAGGCGCCCTTTGGCATAACATTTTTTTTTTTAAGATTTTATTTATTTATTTGACAGAGAGAGAGAGACTGCCAGAGAGAGAGGGGGCACAAGCAGGGGGAGTGGGAGAGGAAGAAGCAGGCTCCCAGTGGAGAAGCCTGATGTGGGGCTCGATCCCATAACGCCAGGATCACGCCCTGAGCCGAAGGCAGACGCTTAACGACTGAGCCACCCAGGCGCCCCTGGTATAACATTTTTTAAGTGCTAAAAGAGAATAACTGTGAGCCCAGAATTCTATATCCAGTAAAAATTCCTTTCTGGAAGGAAGAGAAAATCAAAGACACTTTCAGATGAAGGAAAACTAAAAGAATTTTTCATGAGAAGGCCTCCCTTAAGAGAATGAATAAAGAACTTTTCTAAACTGTAAGGAAACAATTAAAAAAAGGCATCTTGAAATATCAAAAAAGGAAGAAATCATAACAGAAAGAGTAAAACATGGGTAAATACAATACATGCTTCCTCCTTTGAGTTTTCTAAAGACTATTTAACAGCTCAAGCAGAAGTTTAACAGTCTGAGATGGTTCTAAATATATGTAGAGGAAATGATTAAGACATTTATAATTGGGGAATTTAAAGAGACATGAAAAGAAATAAGGCTTCTATACTTCACTCCAACTGGTAAAATGTCAACACCAGTGAACTTTGATGCTATTTATATATCATGCAATACTTGGAACAATCACACACACAAACTATAGAGAGAGATAAACCCCCCAGAATTGTAGATAAATCAAAATATCATTCTAAAGAAAGTGTTCAAGTAACACACCAAAAGACAGGAAAAAGAAAAAACTAAAACCTACATATTAGAAAGGAATAAAGAAAACTTTCTTTATTTGCAGATAGTGTGGTCAGATACATATAGACTCCCAAAGAAAGTAAAAAAAATAAAAATAAATAAAAATAAAAAAATCCTAAAACGCATAATGAGTTCAGCAAGATTGTAGATAAACATATGATAAAAATAAATGAATAAATTTAAAAAAAGACCTTCACAGGTGTGATATAACAAAACGTGCAGGACTGGTATGCTGAAAACTACAAAATGCTGATGAAAGGAATCAAAGATCCAGAAAGTGGAGAAACATAACATATTGATGCATTAGAAGATTTAGTGTAATAAAGATGTCAGTTCTCCCCAAATGACATACAGGTTTAACACAATTCCTATCAAAGTTCCAGCAGACTGTTTTGTAGATACAGAAAAAGATATTTTAAAATTTATACAGAAAATAAAAGGAAATAAAATTTATATGGAAAGTAAAGCAAAAACAAAATAAAACCAAAACAAAAAATTGTGATAGCTAAAACAATTTGGAGAATAGAGAAGAAAGAGGAAGGAATCACTCTTCCTTATCTGAAGTTGAAGTATTGAAGAGAGTGTGGTAGAAGGAAAGACATGTGGTTCAATGGGACAGAATAGAAAAGAGCCCTTTTAACAAATAGTGCTGGGGAAATTGGACAAATGTGAACCAAAACACAAAACAAGAACTTTTGCTCTGCAGAAGGCCTTGTTAAGAAGATGAAAAGACAAACTATATACTGAGAAAAAATATTATCAGATCATCTATCCATCAAAAGACTGGTATCTAGAATATAGAAGAACTCTCAAGACTCAAAATAAATAAACAAATAAACAAATTAATTAATTAATTAATTTTTAAAAAGCCCAACCCATCCAATTAGAAAATGGGTAAAATACCTAAAAAAAAAATTTTCACTAAAAAAATACATGGATGACAAATAAACCCTTAAAAATGTTTGCTATCATGAGACACTAGGGAAATGCATTTTAAAAGTATAATGAGATACCAAAACATACCTATCAAAATAGCAAAACTGAAAAATAGTGACAACACCAAATGCTGGAGAGGATGCATAGAAACTGGATCACTCATATATTGCTGGTGGGAATGTAAAATGGTATAGCAACTCTGGAAAACAATGGGGCAATTTCTTTAAAAACTAAACATGCAACTTCCCTATGTCCAGCAATTGCACTCCTGGGCATTTATTCCAGGAAATAAATATAAGTTATATTCCCAAACAAACTTGTACATGAATGTTTATACTAGCTTTATTCGTAAATGCTTAAGACTGGAAACAACCAGATGTCCTTAAATAGGTGAATGATAAAACAAAATGTCCATCTATACCATGGACTCCCACTCAGCAATATGAAGGAAAGAACGATGGATCCATGTAGCAATTTGGATTCCTCTCCAGAGAATTACACTTAGTGAAAAAGGCCAGTTCCGAAAGGTTATATACTGTATGCTTTCATTTATATAATAATCTTGAAATAACTAATTATAGAAATGGAAAACGCATTAGTGGTTGCTGGAAGTGAAGGACCCGGCAAGAAAGATGGGGGAGGTGAGGGAGAGGGGACACGGATATAAAAGGGCAACATGAGGATCCTTGCGAAGATGGAAACATTGTTTCTTGACTGTTTCCATGTCAGGATGCCGGTTGTAACATTGCTACGATTGTGAGTGGGAATACTCACTTATGTGAAGATAAGAATTCTTTTCAAATGAAAATAAAATCTTAAGGTAACTCTATCAAGTAGGCCAGAGGTTTTCATGAAAGTTGATAAACTCATGCTAAAACCAGTATGGCAGAGCAATAGCCGAGAAGATTAAGATGTGTGCCTATTTATCAGTGCCTATTAAAAAATATATTAATTGAGACAGTAACTGGCTTAGGGATAGCCAAAAAGACCCATGAAACAGCATAGTACAGTTAGAAATGAACTCCTGCCTGTATGGACCAAGCATATTCCAGAGTGGTGTGATTTTTTTCAGAGTGATATTTTATTTATTTATTTATTTATTTATTTATTTATTTATTTATTTTAAGATTTTATTTTTCTATTTAAGAGAGAGAGCACGAGCAGAGCGAGGGGCAGAGGGAGAGGGAGAGACAGACTCCCCATTGAGCAGGGAGCCCGATGCAGGGCTTGATCCCAGGACTCTGGGATCATGACCTGAGCTGAAGGCAGACGCTTAACCGACTGAGCCACCCAGGCGCCCCCAGAACGACATTTTAAATCAGTGGAGCAAGCATAGCGTAATTAGCAGATAACGTGATGCTCACGTAATATATTCTATATCCCACACCCTTCGCACAAAAATCCGTTCCAGGCTTACCTAGAACCTTATGTGAAAAGCAGAATTGACTTTCAGAGGAGAACCCAGAAAAACATCTTTATGAACCTGCAGTGTAAAAGGGACTTTCCTAAGAAAGACACATACACGCACACACACACTAAACCGTAAAGGAAAAGATTGACAACTTTGACCGTATTAAAATGAAAATCTTCTGCACAACTAAAAATGTCATAAAGGAAATGAAAAGATGAGTATTTGTAACACATATAAAGATCAGTGCCCAGAATAATAAGCACTCTTTTAAAGAGTGAGAGTAAACTCATCCAAGAAAAAAATGGAAAAAAAATATTTGAACAGAAAGTTCGTAAATGCGGAAACATGAGTGGTCAGTAAACATATGAAAAGAAGTTCAATCTCATTTGTAGTAAAGGAAATATAAATTAGAACCAGAAGGTGTAAATTAAAACCGCAGTGTGGGGAAATGTGAACTATCATTCAGTGCTAGTCAGTATAAAAATTGGCACCTTGCACGGCAATTTGGCACAATCTAATATAATCAAGGATAGGAATGCTTTCTAAGTCAGTGACTCTCCTCCTAGAGAATTTCTTGCATTATGTGTGTGTGTGTGTGTGTGTATATATATATATATATATATATATATATATATATATATAAATGCTTATTGCAGCATTGCTGGGGTTTTTTTCCCCTCCTGCTGCCTGCCTTGTGCATGAGGGACTGCCCTGAAGCACTGTCTTTAACAGAGAACAATTAAAAACGACTTAAATATCATCAACAAAGGAGGGATAAACTGTAGTATGGTCATACAGTGGAATGACATTCAAATAATAAAATAAACTGAATGTATCTATAATGATATGAATTAACTTAAAATATGTTAAATAAAAAAGCAGGTTGCTTACAAATAATACAGTTCACATACAAACTGTACATACAAATACAATTTATATGCAATTTAACATACACAAAGCAATAATAAATATGATTAGAGATACATCAGTAGGTAGTCAAAGTATACAAAGCTTGCTAATGATACACCACCAACTCCAGCATCCTGATTGCTCAGAGTGAGAGGGAGGATGAATGAGAGTCATGGAGGTAGGGCTTTAGTTACATTTTAACTTTAATTTCTTGGAAAATAAAAAAAAAAATATATATATATATATATATATATATATGGAGCTAATACATTAATGCCTTAGCATTTGATAAATTTAGATGTTGGCTTTATTGGGTTTCTTATGTTATTTATGTTATGTTCTTTGCTTATTCTAATTTTTTTCTTACTTAAAATACGAAAGAAGTTTCCAAAATGAAGTAGGCATTGTTAAGGGAGTCATTAAAGATATCATGGAAAGATAAGAAGGAGAAGAGGGGCCCAGGCGAGTCTCCTGTTTCAATTCTCAGAAGCTATGAACTTTAGACTTTTGTCAAATACAGCTTGTCAAATACAACTGGACCACTTCCTGGAACACATTCTTCTACTTCGGATCGAAATATAGATACTGTAACATGTGTTAGCTAAATAGCCAATGGTGCATTAGGTAGTTCAACTCTGTGGGCGCCAATCATAATTCTTTCAAAACAAGTTAGGTAAGCTGGGTTTTGCCTTTATAAGTCTGCTTTCCCCAAGGGCAATTCCAAGGCACACTTTTGATTGGGGAGGTGGGTGGGTACCGGGTCTCCTGTATTGCAATCCCTAAGACCCCAAATAAACAATTTTGGTTATTTTACAGTCTCTGTGTCTTCTTGGTGGACAAAAATAACAAAACTCCAAACAAAATTCCAAAAGAGGTCCCTCAGATCCCCACACAGCCTGCTTTGGGAGGAATTCTACTCTGAGATGAAGGAAGCAGCGTATGGTTTCCAGCGAGGTGAGGGTTGCATTTTTGCCCTCGAGTTTTAGGTGCTAGTGGTCAGGGCTGCTGTTGCTTGTTTCTGCCCTTGCCACACATCTGTACGCAGCCTCTACAGTACATTCTCTTTGGACAAACCATTGGAGTGTGATGTTGTTTCCCTGCTGTGACCCTACTTGCTTTCTCTGTGAAGATGTTGGACAATGAAGCCCTGATACTCTCAACTATGTTACAGAGCACGGGGCGGAATAACTGGAAATTCCCACTTAAAAAGGCCCAGCGTCTTCTCCTGCCATGCATACCTGACTGGGCAGAGTCCTCTCTCTCATCTCTGTGTGAAAGAGTAACAAGTAGCAGAAAAGAGTAGCTAAGTCAGAGCTGACTTTCCAGCCAGCCGCCCTGCTGTTTAGGAGCTGTGAGATCTCCCCGGAAACGCCTAACCGCAGGGTTCCTCAGTTTCTTCGTCTAGAAAGTGGGCTTCTTAACACTCAGCTCACCGGGTTATTGTGAGGATACGGTGAAACAATGCAATATGCAAACTGCTCTGAATGACCACGTGTAAAGCTTCAAACACTCTCCCATCTGACTCGCAAGCAGTTGCTAACACGGGGTAGGTCCAGCGCCTGGACCTCGCTTCTCCCTCTTCTTTCGCTTTCTTACTTTGTCTCTGATCCGTTTGATGATCGGCGTCTTTTATACAGAGTCTCCTAAAGGAGCCAGTGGAGTAATAATAACAACAAACAAGTTAGGAAGAATTAGCCTCCCATCTCTCTTGTAAATGTCGACAGGTCCCATCCTTATATTACAATCCCAATTAAAGGGAAATTCCCCACCAAGCCATAAACCTAAAATGAAAAAAACCCTATAGGGATGAATAAGCCTCTTCCGTGAACAAACCTGCTATTTATCCTTTTTTTGTCACTGCTTATGTGCGCTCAAATCCCTGCTGAACCAATCGTGCACGCTGATGAAGAAGTAAAGCTACCGGCATCCATCGATGGGTCTGTCAAGATGTTACTTGTAACGAGTCTCCCATGGATTTGATTATTATTGGGTATTAATTATTAATGGCATTTCCTGCAGGAGGCCGGCGTGGGCTTCTTCCCCCCCCCCCAACCTCTATTTTGAACTGGAATTAAAAAATAACCAAAAATTTCCCCCAGAGGAGCGGGAGGGGAAAAAAAGCAGGAATTAAGGGTGTCCCTCCGTAGGCTTTTACCACGGGTACTACTTGATATTCTGGGGCTGTGCTCCTAATTAAGTGTGGGGGATGCAGACCTGCGCGTAGCCTCCTGGGCGCCTCCAGCTGCAGCCCCTCGCTCAGAACCACAAAGAAGGAACAAAGCGCCCCTCTGCTGTGCCCCTCTCCCCACCCCCCACCCCCTCGTCCTCACCATCCTGCTCTAACCTTGTCTTCTTTGGCAATTCATTTCCTCTGATGGTTATGTTAATTTTTATGGCTTCCTAATGATCAGAAATATTTGGCAGATTAACATCATTTAACTTGCCTTTCCCTGGGGGGAAGAGGCAGAGAGGGGGCTAAATGGTGAGAAACAGCTGGAAAAGGCAAGAGGGAAAATTCACAATTCTGTGCCAAGCGTGTCAGTGGGATAGTGAGAGATGGACACCCAGGAAAGCCCAGAGAAACTACAACCAAATTAGAAAATCCGAATAAGGCTGAAAGATAAGAAGCGGAGCCCCCCCCCCCCCCCCCCCCGCGCGCCAAGTGTAGTTTTATCCTTTATTCACTGCTGACAATCCCTATGTTGCTTCCTAGCAATGGTTTAAAGATGGCTACACCTGTCAGGGTGTCTGACACCAAAGACAGAGCAGATGTTGAGATTTGTGCCACAAAAGGCACAAATTCATCTTGTCTAGCAGAAAGTGGCATGTTCATGAGTGTCCTGAAGGGGTCCCTCCTCCATTGCTATGCTCCCCTTTTCCAGAAGGCAGTGGTCCCTGCGTGGTGCCGCAGATGGAAAGATGGAATTTAATTTTACTGGCGTTCAGTCAAAACAGAATAATGTGTTTAATATCCCTGCAGTGTAAGTGAAAGGGAGAGATTCATGAACTCGTGGGAGGCGAGGGATTCCAGGCAGTGCTTTGATACCCTTAGTATATACAAACATAGAAATCACAGTGGAAAATATGGATAAATCCAGGTTAAGATCTCCACCTGCCCCCCAGGTTGCTACTTTAAGTTCAAAACTTTCTGACAAAGGTATGGCACTTGCCAAGAGAACAACTGCATTACCGCAAAGGCCGTCAGGTGCCCTGAGCTTAATCCCAGAGGAGGGGGATTGGCCGCAGAGTCAGGGAAGGAGATAAATGTTCCTGATTGGCAGAAGTATCAAGTAGGGAAGGGGCTCCCTAAGAAAGTCACTAGAACGTCGACCCAGAAGTTTCATTCATAAAATCGAGTACAGCGTAATTGCCTGACTGTAAAACTCTGCTTATAAAATAGCAATACTCATGTACATGGGAGGAAAAATCTGGAAGTAAATATTCCAAAATGCTACAGAGAGTTGAATTCGGATGGTAGAATTATGAATAATCATTGTCTTTGATAATCTTTTCTAAATTTTTTCTAATGCAATTATATCATTTTTTTAAATGATTGTGTGTGTGTGTGTGTGTGTGTGTGTGTGTGTGTGAGATTCTCTACTTTTGCTGTATCATAATCACCTAGGGAGCTTGCAAAAGATGTGGATGGCTGGGCCCTGCTTTAGACCTCCTGAAATCAGTAAAAAAATAAAATAAAGGTATAATTTAAAAATGTGAAAGTGCAGACTTCTCCTAACCTAAACTGAGCTTTTCCAGATCTGTTTACACGATGTGGAGTTGTCCCGCAAGCTGCCCCATGCGGTCTTCCTTATATTCATGTCTGCTCCCCCAAGCTCTTTCACTGATTTCTATATAATTTTCCCAGGAAATATATACAACCATGCATATATCTGATGTTTTTCCCATTAAAAAGTCTTTAAACTCTGTGCTTTTTCTCTCTTGGATGTGACTTTTTCTTTCTTTCTTTCTTTCTTTCTTTCTTTCTTTCTTTCTTTCTTTCTTTCTTTCATATTTATTTATTTGTTTTAGAGAGAGTGTGAGCTGAGAGAGGGGCAGAGGGAGAGGGAGAAAGAAAGAATCTCCAGCAGACTCCCTTCTGAGGGCTGAACCCATCACGGGGCTCCATTCCAGCCAGGACCCTGAGATCACAACCTGAGCTGAAACCAAGAGTCAGATTGCTTATCCGACTGAGCCACGCAGGTGCCCCCTTCGATGTGATTTTCTTTTCTTTTTTTTTAAGATTTTATTTATTTATTTCACAGAGATAGAGACAGCCAGCGAGAGAGGGAACACAAGCAGGGGGAGTGGGAGAGGAAGAAGCAGGCTCCGAGCAGGGAAGCCTGATGTGGGGCTCGATTCCCGAACGCCGGGATCACGCCCTGAGCCGAAGGCAGACGCTTAACGTCTAAGCCACCCAGGAGCCCCAATGTGATTTTCAGTATCAAAATAACAAAGCCCAATGTCTTCACTTACAACCTCCAAGATGAGTCTACCCACACAGGGTTCCTTAACTGTTATGTACATTCAGTTAATTTAGTGGAAAAAAAGTCCAAAGTTAATCAAATTTGTGGTTGATTGAATGAACCATTTGGGAGGATTAAAAAAAAAAATCCTTTATACGGCATGTCACTATTAGTCCAGGGAGTTGAACGAGTTAATACTGAGGATGTTAGCAGGTAGCTGCAAAGAGACATCTTTTTTTTTTTTTGTCTCTGGTGACAGAGCACAGTCATGTAATACAGTTTTATTATCTTAATTTCTGTGAGTCCAGTTAATAATAGGAATTGTATCAAATGAAAATAATAAAAAACCCCTCTTGGCTACGGTGCTAACTCAGGCACAGCAGCCGATGGCACCTACGCGGCACACACAGAATACACATCAATTAGAGCTCGAAGATTGCCGCATTTGCATAAGGATGTGGTGATCCATGATAGTGGGTTTTTTAAAGACATTGTCAATGGGATTGAATACGCCCCCCTCCCCCAGCTCACTGCACAGAGCTGCAAGACAAATGCCAAGGCACTTCATTTTGTTTTTGTTTAAGCAGGAGCTACGGATGCAAAGGAACCTCTCATTTCCCCTGCCTGCTGTCTGTGCCACTGAGTGACTGATGTTACATTGAATCGCCAGGCTCTTCTGCCAGGGCTGGCAGCTGTCCACTCTCTGGCCCTGGATTGGCTCCCGGAGCTGGGACACGGGGTCCTACAACTAATCAGTGTCAGCTTCTTCAAGGAGGGACCACCCATTTGTTTGGCTCTGTGTAAAACAAGCTCTCTGAATTTGCATGCTGCCCATTTTAGCAGCCCTCGCCTTTCTAGATAGATAGCACTTCATGATGCTAGTAACAGCTTCCATTGGCTAGTCCCTTCCACGTCCCAGAGCTCTTGCACAGCCATTGGTTCATCTACTACTGTGGTTTGCGAGGCACACCAGTCTTTACAACTCACATGTAATCCCCTGACGCGCTAGTGACCTGGGATACTCCCGACTTCTCATCGATACCCACTCAAGACCCTCAGTGACTGAAACGCTTCCTTTTATCTGCCTGCTATCCAGCCGAGATACCTTTTTGCTCAGTCCAGCCTGAAAGCAGTGTAGCCCACTGTTTCTTCAGTGGTTTGCCTGGCACCTTGACCCTGCGATTGTGCAATCTTCAGAGCAGAGTCCACGTGACCCACATGTAGTGTCAGCCCTACAAGGAACTAAGAAAAATCTTGTCTCGGGTGAAGTTGAACGTAAAGTGTGTGCAATCACCATTACTGAGCCCTCATCATGTGCCTGGTGCTTAACTTTGTGATTTCACTTCCGATGTGCAACATCTCTTCAGTGGAGAGGATCTAGCTACATTTTAGAGGGATGGGAACAGAAGTCCCAGCCCACATGCCTATTGACAGAGAGACCAGGATTCAAACCCAGGACGATCTGAATCTGAAACCATTGGTCTTTTTCTCAAATTCCTTGCTGCCTCTTTTCACGAGGAGCTTCTTATGAGGGTAGCATTACCTGTCCCGAGATCCAGAGAGAGCAACTGGAGTCCTTTGGCTCACGGCAGCCATACCCCACTGCTGTTCTCCCAGGCGCAGACACCGTGTCCTGTCCTGCACGGTGTGTGTTTCTGTCCCCCCTACCCTGTGTCGTCTCCTGAGCAGCTGCAATTTCTTCCTCCCTCTTGTCGCTCCAGCATCTAGCAAAGTTCCTGGAACATAGTAACTACTCAATAAATGTTTATTGAATAGATGAGCCAGAGTACATATACCCACGCGAGGCCCGTGAAGGATGAAATTCTGCCTTGGAAAGCAGCTGTTCTCTTCTTTAGGGCCATCTGGATCCTATATCCTCACTACCTGTGCCTTCTTGGCCTCCCCAGTCCTGCAATACTTCTTAGAAGTGGCAGTCACTGAGAACGATGGGAAGCTGTTCGCTCTTTTCTTCTTCGCGTGGCTTCTGCGGCCTGCTGCTTCCCCTGGAGCACACTTAGCACACCTCCGGCCGCTGCCTCCAAATCCCTGGGTTTCTAAAGCTCGTGACAGACTTCTCTGACCCACTGAAGCCCCATCTTGCGATAAATCCTCAATGCTCCTCCAACTACCTAAGGTGAAAGAAACCAATTTTTCTCCCAATTTGTCATAGTCTGATGCATATGGAAAATAAAACATCACACACTTGGATGTCATGGCAATGTTAAATTTATATAAAAGTTCCTAGATCCTTTCTCTCGAGTTCTGCCCTTATCTCTGCACCGACTAGTAACGATGGTGTGCGGATGGATGCCAGTCCATGGCTGCAGTTGGAAAAGCACCGGCAGGGATCACCAAATTCTGCTTGTCCCCAGAGAGCAGCGGGGTCCCACAGACATAGAACGTAAGCCACATATGGGATTTTAATTTTTCTAGCAGCTGCATTAATAAAAGTAGAAAAGAAAGCAGGTGAGATTAATTTTAATACTCTATTCTATCAAATCCAACATATCCTAAATAGTAGCTTTCCAATATGCAATCAATATAAAAATAATTCGTAAGATTTTATATGTGTATATGTATGTAAGCGCGCACATGTGTGTGTGTGTGTGTGTGTGTGTGCGCGCGCGCATGTGCACTAAGCCTTTGGAATCTGGTGTGGATCGTATACCTCCAGCACATCTCCATTCGGACTAGCCACATGGCAAACGTTCAGTAGGCACGTGTTGCTTGTGCCTGCTGGATTGGAGAGTGCAGAGCTAGGGCCCACCTGCCATCACACACACTGGCTCCCCAGGCCCAAGAACCCATTTGGGATTTCACTGTTGCTCTATAGATCGTCCCTCAGTTGTCTCTAGGCTTCAGCAACTCCCCCACTGACCGTGACTTCTGCATTCAGTTTCAGGCAGTCTTCTAGAACTAAACATCTAGGTCTAGGCAAAGAAGGGACAGGAAAGATAACGGCAAGAACTGATAATAAGAAAGACATTCTTACACACCTGAGACTCAGGTTGCCATTAAGAAAACCTTTTGGAGCCCCTACAAGGTGGTAGGCATGGGTACTATGCAGAGGAGTGACCGGAATCTGTACACTGTGTTTCTATTTTGTACAGTTGGCATCAGCCCATTCTTAGATTCTAAAGACCCTAGAACTCTTCCTAGCACAGGAAGAGAAAAGTCCCTAGATCTATAGGCTGCCTTCAGTTCGAGTCAGTATTGCTCTGGTCTTACTTTGAATTCCCAGGCCTTTATTGACTACATTCCATCCTCCTTCCGCAGTGATATAACGTCTGCCTACAGACAGAGAATGGAGAATGGATTGTTGCTATTGAACCTGTCTTCTTTAGTTACTTCCCACCAAACCGTCTAGATGTTGATCTATCGTCTCTATGGGACCTCTGTCTTTTACTGCTCTTGTTCATCCTTCAAAACCATCCTGAGTCATCATGGACTTTGGCTGAGGACATTTGTGACCCATTTGTCCTCTGCCCTGCAGAATAGTTTCCAAGTTTTATTTCTACTGTTGAACTTAGCTTTTGGAATCCATTCCTTAGTCCAATCATCATTTGACCTGGTGGCTTTGTCCTAGAGAGGCTGTATATACAGAGGACGACCCAGATTTCCACTGCTTAATCCCCCTTTTGGGCAGTTATTATCATTAAGAAATATCTCAAGTCCCCCAAAGCTAACATGGGAAGAATGACTTATGTTTTAGTGACTGGTATTTAGACTCAAAGACCATGTTATTAAAAAAAAAATCAATTAGCTCTGGAAAGATACCTTTGCTCCAAGTTCCTTTCCAATTTGCAGCATGGCAACAGTGGCTGGTTAGCATCTGGGTGTCCTCGAGTCATACCGAGCATTTCATTCATCATACATGACATTTGCATATTGCAAATATCATACTTTATGCACATGCCTTCCAGGCTGGTATAGAGACTATGATTGCTGCCTAATCCTCACATAAATCAATGCACCGGGGAATGCCACTTCTAAACATGGGAAAAATCAAGGGTTGCTCTGCTTTTAGACTTTTCCTAGAACCTTGTCATTCTTTTCACATCCCAAGTAGATTCAGTGTTTTCATTTTCTCTTTTTTCCTGTAGCTATTAAAACTCTGTTAGCCATTTGTGAATATTATTTTATACCATCTGCATTTTCTCTAAGTTGTGATAGTGACCACTGAAATCATTCGTGTGGTTTTTTCTGTGCAGGAATTTTCTGTGCAGGAATTTTTTGTGGAAGAACAAAACCTTCCCTTTTGTGTGACTACGTATCCGAATAGAAAGATTCTTGTTTATAAATCTATTTCACACCCAAACTTTATTTGATTTGCTTAGGAGACAGAAAGAGAAGATGTTGAAAGAGAGAAGGCAAACACGTTCACTCTCAAATGACAGAGTGTAGGTTTGCTTGTTCTCTCTTCTTGGTTTGCTGCCTCTTAATCAAAGTCAGCTTGATAACTACCATTACATTCTGTTTTCTATTTTGGATCTCACGGCCTTCAGGGTATTTCCCCCATATTATTACTACCACTTTAAAGTCCTTCTCTCTTCCGTGTCTCAGTTAGCAGAATAATGCATGTAGCCGGGCTTCTCCTTTGTACACAAGAATGACTCTTGTTCTTCTTTGGGGAAAGTGTGAACCTAGGTGGGAGTCCAGGGAAGCCAGCCCACAGTCTATCACACTGGGGAGTCATCTGCCTGCCATTGTTCCAGAAGGGATTGGGGTGTGATGACCAGGAAGCAAAACTTGCCCTTTCTGAGTATCACCTAACATGTTATTCAAAAATTAAATACATGCTGGACTCCAGTTATGGTATAAGCTGACCTATGCATGAAAGGTTTAAGTAAGTCTTCCAGGAAGTCGAGTCAGGGGATTGTCATTTGTAGCCTGATTCGGCTAACCAATCCTCTCCTGCCACGCAGAGAGCCGCATGGCCATCTCATAGTCCAGGCCTGTGGGAGCTGTCCCTGGTGAGTAAGGCCTTCTTTCCTAACTGCTGACCTCACCCATCCTACTCATTTTTCCCTCACAGACCCTTTTGGAAGGCTTTAATAATATTCAATGGCTTCAGGTTTCACCTGGGTACTAATGGTGGGAGCTGGGCTAGTTTCCTTCCAGGGCTTTTCCTGGTACTAAAACAAAGGAAATGAGTGAGCTTTGTTCTGGTGGGATATGTGAGGAAGATCGTGCTTCTTTCATCTAAGTTTGGTCTGCCACCAGAAATGGCTCTGGCTAGATGAATAGGCAGATACTCTTAGCACCATGAATGTAAAGTTTCTTCTAGAATTTCTTCTAAGTCTAATCTCACGTGAGATGCATACATTCCTTCTGTTAAAATGGTTTTGCTCTTTGTAAAATTATAAACCCCATCTGTATTTTCCTAAAGTAGCATACTTCCTCTTTCTTAGACTTACTTGCCAGTTCACATGGTCTCTACATTAGTTAAGAAAGCCTCTGTCTGAACCTCTTCTGGTGGGTGGTGCCATCCCGAAGAGCTGTCCTCTGACCTCCAAATTTCTCCCCTGATTCAGGGAGAGTGGTGATAAGCTGTTAGTCTATCCTGTCATTATCTCACTGGTAATGATTGTCAAAGAGAGAAGTAGAGATTAAGAAGATAAAAAGGAGATACAGTGGAAAGATTTTAGAAAGGAATAATTTTACAGTGTTTTATGGCACACAAAGACAGTAGAGTTAAATCATATCTGAACCTGGGGGCTGTATTCTTGTGTGGTAGAAAGCAAGAGGCTGTCTGTAACTGAAGACATGTTGCAACCAGGTCATAGTGTTTTGATGGGTCCCAATATACCCCGACACAGAGTTATCTCCTAAGGAGTGAAAGCCATATATAGTACCGTGCACTGGGAAGAGGGTGGCGGTAAAGAATACCCCTGGCATGCACAGAACCAAGTATCACTAGGCTAAACTAGGTAATATAAGTCACCCAAAGCTTTCGCTCTAGAAATAACCAACATAGTTGAGGACTCCTAACCTGTAACTGTAGTTGGGAGTTAAGAACAAACCACCATCTGTGGTTTGTTCTTTGGCTTAAGTAAAGGAAGCACAGCTCTGTTTCACGCAGGCCAGGCACTGGGGTGGGGCAAGCGAAGTGCGTTGGGCACATAATTTAAGGAGATTGCACAAAGTGAGCGAGAGTGGGTGCCTCCTTAAATTTTGCTCCCTAGCTGCCTTGCTTTACCTTTTTCCCCACTCTGCTTTCAAACGTGGGAAAGAAACTTCCCAATGGGGCAGGGAGCCCTGTTAGCACAGATATAATTGAATGGCAGCAATATATCAGTCTGCATATGTTTTATGTAGTCTGCCACTCGATGTGCCAGTGAAGCTTCAGATGTCTTTAAAAATATGAAAATTGCTGATTTCATCTGTTGACATTAATTATATAATATTTTATGGTGGTAAGGCTGATTTTGTTCTTTCTTCTGTGTCAAGGGACAGTCAGGTCTTTGAGGAACGGGTCAGAAGAGGAAATGCACGTTGACTGAATACCTCCTAAAGGAAATGTTAGTTGACCAACCTACTTCTATTCCCCACTCCCTAGAAAGGATGAAAGAATCAAAAGCTCCTCCTCCCCACCTCCTTTGGGAATAAGGGTTACTAAGTAAGAGTCTAGCCAATCAGGTTGCGCCCCTGGTTCATGAGGCGCTCCTGGCACAGAGGTACCAGACTCAGCCGGTAAAATATGGGACACCGAGGTAAATTCGAATTTCAGGTAAAACACAGTATTTCATATATATATGTCTCAAATATTGTGTAGGAAATACTTATCCTAAAATTGTATTCATTTATTCCTCTGAAATCCAAATTTAACCAAGCTTCCTGTATTTTATCTGGCAACCTTGCCCATGCGTATATTTTTGCTTTGTATGTAATTCACAGTGTCTCCTCCTCTTTCCTCCTGTGTTAAATAAAGGCTATGACAGTCCAAGTCATTGAAGAGATGCTGTTCGGGAAGTCTCGAGGAAATGTGAAGAACACCCAAACCCTGGGCTATTTTCTTTGGGACAAAAATTAACTCTAATATGTTTAGGTCATTCTTAATAGGGTTTTCTGTTGCTAGGACACAAAAGCATTCTTAACTGACACACCTATTCGGTGACAAACATGATGTAGTTTCTCTATATCTCATTTAAATATTTATAATCGCTCTGTGAGACAGGTGCTATTGTGTCTATTTTCAGGGGAGAAAACAGAAATTAAAAGAGCCTGAGTACTCTGTTCCATGACTTATACTAATAAGGGCTAACGTCGATTGTGTGCTTGGTAGATTCAGACACAGACCTAAGTGTTTACATGCCCGCGCTCATTTAATGTTCCCAGCAGCTGTTGAGACTAATACTATAAATATTGTCCGTTTTAGAGATGAGGGAACTGACACCGAGGGAGATTAAGAAATTTGCCCAGTGCCACAGAACTGGCTTTGAGTCCACAGAACAGGGTTCCGGGTCTTGCACTTGTAACTAGTGCGCAGACTGGCCAGCCTGCTGTAGGGCTGACATCCACACTAAGCCCTATGATGCTGAAACCAGTGTTGTTTCCACTGTCTGCCTGGCAAACTAGGGACTACAGTACTGGCCTGCTAGATTTCCAAAACCTTCTTTCTCTAACCCTGCTAACTACACCTCGCCCGTCCTGCCCTGCAGTTTCAACCTTGTACAAACAGGTTCAATCTGGCACAAATACTGGTATTAGGCGAGTGTCACAAGGCAGCTTCCCTCAATTCATCATGGAGTTGGCATCAGTGATTTCTGGTGCTCTAAGAACCCAGTCACTGGGTTCTTCTTGTTCCCAAGAATGTGGGCTCATGGCCTATACTACTAAATTGCATAGTGAGCTTTGTTCCCCAGAGGCAGGGTCTTTCCTTTCCCTACATCCTCTCACTCCACTCCAAGGCTCATTTCCAGCCTCCAAGGAGTTTTCTGGTTTCCTTCCCCTATCTTTACTGAGAGAAATTCCCTGGTGTTTCCTCCTCTACTTATTTCCCCCTCTGTGCCTCAAATTGATCACTTCTTGGAGAACCTATTTTCTAGATTCCCATCTCCATCTGACGAGCCAAAGAAAACAGATTCTTCACCACACTCCCATAGTAGCCTCCAGTCTACCCTGGCCTTCCGGTCTACTTTGACTCCTCGTGTCAGATAACTTCTCTCAGCCTATCCCGCCTGTACTCAACTTCCCCTCGTGATAGGGGACATATACTTTCCAGTTTTGCCTGGAGCTTGTCCTAATCTTGAAGAGAGCTGAGGGTTTGCCTTAATGCCCTCTGACAGCCCAAGGATAAACACGGTCTGTATTGACAGGCGTTGTTTTTTTGTTTTTTGTTTTTCCCTAAAACAATCCCCTAAGGCAGAGGTGTGATTGGGCATTCCACCTACTAAGTGAGACTTGTTCACTCAACCTTGTTTCTAGGGCCACTGATCGTTGAAATAACAGTGACCTCACAGCCTTGAAATAGAAAGAATCACTGTTTCCTTACAGAAATAAAGATATTTAATTTGCCATTTCTAAGAGGAAAAGAATGCTCAAAGTGACAGGAACTAAAGTTCTTTAATCTCATCTTTTAAAATCACATCAAATCATTAGCATATTTGGGCTCTGTTCCATTTCCATCTGAGGTCATGTCTCCTCACCATTTTCTATGCCTTCGGCCGATTCAGGGTTCTGGTCTTTTCATAATCAGGTGTGTGGCACTCAAGTATGGACACACGAGCCTGGTGGTAGGAAACCATGATCTCCTTTGTTCTTGGAACCGCTCTCTGTGTGCTCCTGTTTGTAAATATAAAGAACCAAGCAGTGAACAATTCAAATTGAAATCTTGGCCTTTAGAAAATGTTTTCTTGATTTGATCTCATTTCCCAGCAAAGAAATTGGTGGTACCATTTCAGAAGTAAATGAGGTTTGATTGCAGAGAGATTTGTCTTTAGAACATCTTTACCCAGATACTATTTTTCTTTATTGGAATGTTTAAAGGTTGACTTCCCTGCTTGTCACAGAACCCCTTCATCTAAGCATAAACTTTTCTCTTTCAATGTGCGATCCCAGTGGATTTAAGTCTAAGCATGGGAAACATAAGATGGGGGGATGCTTTCTGAATGCATTGCTTTCGCAGAGAACTACCATTTAACTTCCAGAAGAACCAGAGATTCCAACTTTTCCCTTTCATTATAAAACCCCCAAATATGATTTTTATTCTAGAGAAAATCATTCTACCTTGTATATTGTTACCAATAAAGAGATAAAGCTTACTAATTTTTAATTTCCTTAGCATTTTCTCTCTAAATGAGGAACAGATTGTGGAAGGAAAAATTTGATAATCATAGTTGGTTGCGAGCGGCTTTCTTAGCACAATCTATTCCTAAGATTTTATGAGATCTGGCTTACAAAGCACCGGGTGATAAATGACTCAATATTTAACCATGATTTACCTGTACCATGTGGAAGAAAATTATGCTGATGGGGCTGAAATCACAGACAGAGAGATTTTTCCATCCCGTAGAAGGTGTCAACGTGGTGTTGAGTGTGAATCACTCACTCGGGACATAAAGTGTTCTTCTTTTTAGGATCCAGGATTATACCTCAATATAAATGGCCGATGGAAGTAAACAAAATGAGCCCAGTGCATTGCCTGGTGACATGCAGTAATAAAGATCAGCGGTGAGGGATGGAAGGGCTCCCCAGTCATCTCTAGATGTCACAGAAGTCGTTTTTAAACTCTGTGGGTGGTAGGAGCCCGGAAAATAGAGGGACATCAGTCCATATGGAAATCGATACAGCTCCTTGCAAGAGAAGATGAGAAGCAGCTTTACCTCTTTAAGGGAATGACTCATGGAGGGACCATGATCCCTGGGTCTCTCCCTGAAGCCTCACTACCTATATATGTATTTGAAAATTTACTTCATCTAAATTAATGAGCTCCAATCCGTTACAGTCTAGGACATTTCAGTCAGAGACTCCACGTGTGCAGACATTGGAACGGCCATACCAACGCAGAGCTGACCCAAATTAGAACACGTGGTCAACAGACTAATACAGTATGTACGTTACTATATCCCGGCCGCTAAAGAAAGCACACCAGCACAACTAAAAATGGTAAAAGCTTTATATTCCGGATGGGAAGGGCAGCAGATAGTCCATCTCCCCGGGGAAAAGTTGTGCTTTGCTAGACAATAAACTCCCTGCGCAGGATCACCTTTGGTTTCTAGTGTGTCCCTTATTCCTTCTGCCGTTGCTGGCCCAAAGTTAATTTTAAATATTGTTATTTTGGTCTGGCTTCTTGAAGAACAGAAAATTTCGGACACAGTGCACATTTTGGAAGAGAGGTGACTTGAGGGGAAAAATCATAAAACAGGAGGTGGTGTAGGTAAAATAGGACTTGTGCTGTGGGAGAAGCTGCGAGGCTGGGAAGGAGGTCCCGGGGTCCACTTTGCGCTCTCATTATATTCATCTTCAGACCTTGGAAAGTCTGACTGGGCTACTATTCCGACTTCAGGCCAGGCTACTACCCTGTGTCTTATTAACCTGATGCATCTATGGCCAAAAGCACAATCTGGCTTTGCTTTATCCCTTTTCTATAAATTCCCATCAAGTTAACCAGATTTGTAGTCACAGCCAATAAATATACCATACACTGGCCTTTCTCAAGGCCCAAGGCATTTTACTTGTGTCCAGGCCAAGAATTAAAATGAGATTTCAAGCCCCTTAAACTGATTCTGGGTCTTGCAGTTAGGCTGACAAATGACATTATTCTTGTAGAATCCCGCAAGTGCCAAAGTCCTTATCTTCAAAATCTGATGGCTTTGGATATGGATAAAGGGCTGAGTTTCCTAAAGGTGATGAGACCAGTACCATCAAAATGTTCCTTTGCTATTGTCTTAGGCTTATTTGGGGCAATTTTTCTTAAACTTTGTGAGGTGGCCGACAGCTTGAAAATCATAGTGCTTTTTGCATAACACTATGAAATATGGATGTGTTTAATTCCAGCATTTGAACTAGGGACAATTTTACTGGCAGAAAATGACTATATTATAGGTATGCGACATAAAGTGTCGATGCAAAACACAGGCTCTTGAGGGAGGCGCGATCTGTTGTTTCTGAGTTTTGCCATTAATATTCATTTGCTGCTTGTTCATTTGTTTTGTTGTCTGCCTTACAGACAAGCCGTGGAAACCACCAAAGATTTAAGAAAAATTTATGGGAGGAAAACTTAAAATTGAAAACATTCTGTCCATTAAGTTATTGTTTCCTCTAAATTGGCAAGATTGACATTATTCAATCTCAGCAGTAAAAAACCTTGGCTCAGCCTGTGGAACATTGATAATCTTTGAGAAACTGTTTTGAAAATTACAGATGGGAATCAATACAAGGCAGGTTAAACATTTGAAACTCGGGATCAGGCACACCCAGATTTTTTTTTTAATTTTATTTATTTATTAGACAGAGATAGAGACAGCCAGCGAGAGAGGGAACACAAGCAGGGGGAGTGGGAGAGGGAGAAGCAGGCTCCTAGCGGAGGAGCCTGATGTGGGGCTCGATCCCGGAACGCCGGGATCACGCCCTGAGCCGAAGGCAGACGCTTAACCGTTGCAGGCACACCCAGATTTGAGTCCTCTATCAATGAGTTACTACCCATGTGACTGTGGGCATGTCACTTAACCTCTCTTTGCTCTACTCTTCTCCTCTGTTATGGTTATAATTGTTCATATCTGAGAATTACCTGAGATAGTATATCATTAAGGATGCTTCGATTATAAGCAAATACATTTTGGGTAAATTCAGGAAAAGTAATTTAATTGGAAGGATACTGGGGCTTTAGAATGTCCACAAGAGCCTGAAGAATCAGGCGTAGGGATGGGGTTCAACCAAAGCAGTTCTAAAGACCCAGAGACCGAAAAGATAATTTTGTAACAATAATTTTGTAACAAAAACTAGTCTAAGCATGCTCAATCAAATGGGATTGACCCACCACTGTCAGTCTTTTTGGCTCTCTGATCGTGTTTGAAGTATCTGAGAGGAAACGTCTAATTGTCCCAGATTGGGTCACTGAGGCCATTTCTTGTTCAGGAGTAAGGAGCACCACTGATCGCAATTTCTCCGTGGGACAATATCCAGTGCAGTAAAGGCATGCCAATGAAGAGAAATGGGATACTATTGGAAAGGGGAAGAGAATGCTAGATATTCTAAAACAAAAATGTCTTCCTTTTTTCCCAGCTTTACTGAAGTATGATTGACAAATAACATTGTAATATATTTAAAGTGTACAATGTGATATGATATACTATACATTGTGAAAGAATTCCCACAACTGAGTTAGTTAGCACATCCATCTATCTCACATATTTTTTTTCTTTTTCCTTCAGTGAGAACACTGAAGTTCTACTCTCTTCACAATTTCAGTTATACAATATAGTGTTATCAGTTATAGTCACCGTAAAACAAAATGTCTTCTGTAGATGAAGTATGGAGAGTGTCTGATACATGGTAGATACTCAGTATATGGCATTTAATCTACTTTCTTACCTCATTTAAGGCAGTCAGATGGTTCACACGAGGTGGAGCTGACCTGGGATTCTAGATATTACTTGGTACTCTTCGGATATTAGCTCAATAAATTTTAAGAATGTGAGAAGCCTAGATCTCTGTGGTCTTCCATTTCCCTGGAATGAGACATGATTCACTCATGAGAGGGCTTCAAGAGGAATCCAAGAGTTTCTAAAGATGCAGTTTCTCAAATCTGGGGCCTATTCAGATAGCGAAAATAGAGTAACTCTGCCCAATTCACTGTCCTAGTGATCTCTAAAGACTTGTGACTCCACACATCATTGTTTCCAAGGTATACTTGAAAATCTACACTTGGAATCACTATAAAAGAAAATTAGTTCTATGATCACACTTCTGGTCCCCAAATTGTGCGTCCTTTCATAGATCATTTCAGCGTAAGTATGGTCAAAAAGACTTGTACCCTCTTTTATTGCTGGTGACTACAAGCTAAATCTACAAATATCCTAGAGATTTGTTTGGCAAATCTGAACCATCAGAATATGATAATTCCACTGTTTCTCCTGGAGTGACTGGGAAAATTCACTTTGTGGGCATATTTTCATTGCTGGCTAGACTCTAAAATCTTCCTTTTATCCCTCTTTCATTTCTTGCTCAGCTTGGTTATTTTATCTGCTAAACCACAGTCCTGTTTTATATTCTTATATATGTTTGCAATTTAAGAACTTTCTAACTCGGGTCTTTTAAAACTCCAAGAACTTGTACCCTGATGTCAACATTTTAAAACAGATAACCCCACATTTCCCCCCAGTTATAATTCAGGTAACAATGCGGGGAGGGGCAACTCTTTGTACTGGACTAAACTTCTTCCCCATCTCACCTTTGTGGCCAGATTCACCACATCACTTCTGGAGTCCTTTATTGAATTACCAGGACTCTACTGAATTTAGGATTGATTTGATAGGGGACTTGGAGGCCAGCAGAGCCACAGGGTCTGTATCACCAGCTTCTTTTTCTTTTTTCCTTCTTAAGTCAAAAAATGACTTTGGCTTGTCACAGCCTGACCCATCTATTCAGAAGTTTCGTCCATTAACTTTTTTAATAGTCCCTTCTCCAGGGCTCTGACGAGATTAAAGTTATTTTCCCCCTGGAGGCGGGAGAGCTCCTGCCTTTCACCATAATTCACTGGCTCCAGCTAATGGGCAGGGGAGGGAGGGGGGAGAGGTTATTGCGAGACTAGACCACACTTTGCAGCGACTATGGGGTTATTGAAGAGGTGAAATAGTGGGTGTTCTTCTTTTCTTCTTAAGTCTTTGTTAGAATGCTTATTTTTGTCCTGCCATTCACTCTAGTCTATGTAAGGGGTGCTGGGAGATACCCAGTCCTTTCATATTTCTTTCCCATACTTCTGGCGGAGGCCTCAACTCCCACAATTAGTGATTCATTCTTTCAATTTACAGTTTTAGATTTTCTAAAAATTTTTAGTAGAATAGCATATTGAGTTTTATGACTCATTAGAATCTTATAAGAAATTTATTTCACACTTACTAGATAACAGAATTTGAGCCAGAAAGATGAAAATAGTCAGGGTATACCGAGTAGCTGGATTCATGGGAAAAGATGTGTCAGAAAAGCCCAGAAGTTGACAGCATCTCTAAGAAAGCTTTTGCCAAACTTTATGATGTTTAACCCAGAGCTGGCTGATATCTACCCCCCATACTCAAATATTGTCCAGATTCTTAAGAGACATGGATACCTATTCTCTATTTCTTAGAATTAAATATTTACCAATCACTCTCAGGAAAGTGTGTCCTGTTCCTTTTTAAAAAATATACCTGTACACCTTCTCTAATCTCTTTTCCTGGCACAGCTGGGGAGGAGATTACGAGAAATATTTCTAAAGGAGAAGTGATAGACACTACTGGACTACAGATAACATCAGAAGTCTGAAGGAATTAAAAACCAAGTGAAGTGAGTTATGTTTCCAGCCATGTTTTAATCCCTAGTCCTGCGCTTGCCTTCCTGGCATAAAAAACTAGAAAAAAAATTAAAAAATATATGAAACAACTGTTTTCAGACATTAGATAAAAAACAGTACAAGATTACGATCCCTGTGGGGGTGGGGAGGTGGGGGCCGTAAACAACCCAGGTGAGTCTTACAACTGCCTTGGCTTTCCGTGTGGAGGCATTTTTTGGACCACCCTGTAGAGACGGGAATGCAAGCAGAAAACAATCATCTGGCTGAGATGAAGATATAGCAATTGGACTTCGATGAGCATGAGGAGGCTTCAATCTGTTGGACACAGTATCAGATTGGAGGCAACTATGCAGAGAAAGAATCCTAGAAACCAGCATGGTAGTTCCTTTGAGCTGGTTGCTGGATACTAAGTTATGCACTTGTTGGGTAAGACTGTAAGGCTGAGCAAAGAACAAATATCACAAAAAACAAAAAGAAAAACCCAACTAATGGGTAGCTACAAGATGAATATTCTCAAAAAGAAAACTAGGATAAATTCAAGTTCCAATCTGTCAGATTAGAGAGAAGCCAGAGGGTCACACATTAATAGTAGAGATATAAACTAAAGTGAAAGCTACACTACACACAACAAAATTTAAAATTCTTACTTTGGAAGGATTAAGAAGATCCCATGTAATTTAACTGCCTGCACAAACAAAACTCAATACTCTTTAAAGGGAGGCAACAAAATCAGTATTCAGAAATATAACATTTACAATGCCAAGCATCCAGTAAAAAATAACCAGATATGGAAAAAAATAAAGGCAGAAAAATGACCCATAATTAAGAGAAAAACCAATCAGTAGAAACAGATGCAGAAATGATAGAAAGAACAGATAAACAGCGTTCTAAACATAAAATAGCTATTATAAATATATTCAAGGACTTAAAGAATAATAAGAACATAACAAGGAGGGAAATGAAAGACATAAAAATGAATCCGATGGAATTTCTGGAGCTCAATTATACAGTATCTAGAATTAAAAACTAACTGAATGGATAGCAGATTATACATTGTAGGAGAAAATATCAATGAACTTGAAAGTACAACAATAGAAGGTATCCAAATAGATGTGAGAAAATATAAAATAGTATAATGTATGTAGTTGGAATCTTGGAAGGAGAAGAGAGTAGAGAAAATAAATAATTATAAATATATTTGAATGAATAAGTTAAATTTGCCCCCAAATTTGATAAAAGCTATACATCTCCAGATATAAAAAGCCTAACAAAACTCAAGCAGGGCATCGTAACGAAATTACTGAAAACCAATGATAAAGAAAAATTTTAAATGAATCTAAGAGGAAAAAAAAATATGTTATATACAGGACAATAAAACAAACAAAACCTACAGACTTCCCATCAAAAATAATGTTAAGTAAGTTTTGTTCTGAAAGAACAAAAACAAAAACAAAGACAAAAAGTCAAGTTCTCAGGGGCGCCTCGCTGGCTCAGTTGGTGAAATACGTGACTCTTAATCTCGGGGTCGTGAGTTCAAACCCCATGTTAGGTGTATGGCTTATTTTTAAAAAATTACAAAAACGTATTTTTAAAAAAAGTCAACCTTTCAACCTAGAAATCTAAAATCAATGAATATACCTAGGGTAAAAGGAGAAGAATGGAAAAATACACAAAGCAAACAGAATCATAGGAAACTACAGTGGCTGTATGAATAAAAGACAAAGTAGATTTGAGGACAAGAAATGTTTTTGTAGACAAAATAAGATATTTTGCAATGATAAAAGTGTCAGTAGATGAAAGAGGAAAGCATACTAATCCTAAATGTGACTGGAAAGCTGGACACTTGATACCTAACTATAATTGGAGATTTCTATGCACCTTACTCGGCAATTAATAAACCAAGTCATAAGAAAATCAGGATAATAAGAGTGGAGAAAATTTGAACATCATTATCAACTACCTGAATTTAATTGACATTTACATACACAAAAATGAAAGCATCCATATCTTGTAAAGTGCACAAAGTCACCAAAGTGGACCATACTCAGGACAAAAACAAGTCTTCATGTATTTAAATCGATTGGAGTCATTCAGGGTATATTCTCTGACAACAATATAACTCAATTGGAAATAAATTTAAAAATATATTTCTAGGAAATTACTTAATATTTGGAAAATTAGCAATAGACCTCTAAATACCTTATGTGTCAAGGAAGAAATCACAGAGGCAATCAGGAAATATTTTGAACTTAATAATAATACAGTTACAATATGTTACAATTTGTGGGAACACCTAAAACAGTGCTTAGAGGGAAAACGTAAAATGTTTACATTAGGAAAGAAGTCTCTAAAATCAATGATCTCCTTTAAAAGCCAAAAAAACAAAAACAAAACAAAACAAAAAAAACCCCCAAATTATGGCCAAGTTAGAAGAAGGAAATAAAAAATAATATTTGAGGAGCACCTGGGTGGTTCAGTCGTTAAGCGTCTGCCTTCGTCTCAGGGCGTGATCCCAGAGGGGATCGAGCCCCACATCGGGCTCCCTGCTCCGCTGGGAGCCTGCTTCTTCCTCTTCCACTTCCCCCGCTTCTGTTCCCTCTCTCGCTGGCTGTCTCTCTCTCTCTCTGTCAAATGAATAAATAAAATCTTTAAAAAAAAATTGAAATAAATGAAATAGAGAGCAAAAAATAGAAAACAATCAGTAAAGACAAAAGTTGATTCTTTGAAAAGTTAAAATTGTTAAATATCTTGCTAGAATGACTAGGAAAAGGAAAATTACCAATACTGGAAATGAATGAGGCTATATCACTGCAGATTCTCCAAACATTAAAAAGATAATCAGGTGTAACTTTTTTCACTTAATAAATTTTGAGCATTTCCCTGTGGGGGAAAGAATCAGAAAATATTAGAACAACTTTATGTCGATAAATTAAACAAGTTAGATGAAATGGAAAAATTCCTTTAAAGGATTATATTACCAAAAATGATACAAGAAGAAACAGAATACCTGAAAAGCCCTACATCTATTAAATATATTGAATTCATAATTTAAAATTTTTCTACAGGAAACGCTCTGGGCCCAAATTATTGAATTATATCAAATATCTGAGATAGATATAATACCAATCCAACCAAATTAATTCAGAAAAGACTTTCAAACTGAAATGAGGCTAATATTATTCTTATATCAAAGCTGAACAAAGATATCACAAGAGAAATCTAAGATCAATATCTTTTCTAAACAGGTTTAAATATTCTTAACAAAATAGTGGCAAACTAAATCCACAATACATAAAAAGGATTATAAACTAAGGAATGAGATTTATGCCGGGAATGTAAGGTTGGTTTAGCCGAGGAAAATTCAAAAGAACGTAATAGATGAAGAGACATATTATATTTATGGACTAGAAGACTCAATATTGTTCAGATGTCAATCTCCCCAAGTTGAAGTATAAATTCATATCAATTTTATTCAACATTCCCACCAGGCTTTTTAAATAGCAGTTTATGAGCTGATCCTAATATTTATACGGATATAAAAATTCTAGGAGATTCAAACCATTTTTTAAGAAGAAAAAAGTTTTAGGACTCACTGTGTATGATGTTAAGACTCACTGTAAAGCTGTTCTAATTGAGACAGTGATATTGATGTAAATATAGAGACATAGACCAATAAAATAGAAGAGAGAATCTGGAAATAGACTTAAAAATAAATGATTAGTTTGTTTTTGACCAAGTTGTCAAGGCATATCAATAGGAAAGAATAATGCTTTCAACAAATGGTGTGGAGCAATTAGATATCTCCAAAGAAAAGCAAGCAACAGCAACGAGCCCCAACCCTTACCCCTCACTGTGTACAAAAACAATTCAAAATGAATTATAATCTAACTATAAGTACTACCACTATAAAACTTCTAGGAAAAATGCATAGGAAAAATATCTATAATTTGGGATAGGCAAATATTTTTTAGACAAGGCACAGAAATCTTGAAACATAAAAGGAAAAAATAATAATAATTTGGACTTCACCAGAATTTTAAATTTCTGCTCTTTGAAAGATGCCACTGAGAAAATTATAAAAAAGGCAAACCTTACAAGGGGAAAATATATTTATAGCACATACATCAGACAACGGACGTGTATCCAGAATAAATAAAGAACTCTTACAACTTAGTAAGAAAAAATGCCACAATTGAAAAAAGCGAAATGTTTGAACAAACACTTCACAAAGGAAGATATAATAATGGCCAATAGGCACATTTAAAGATGCTTGACATCGTTTGATACCAGGAAAATACAATTTTTTTTTAAGATTTTATTTATTTATTCGACAGAGACAGAGACAGCCAGCGAGAGAGGGAACACAAGCAGGGGGAGTGGGAGAGGAAGAAGCAGGCTCATAGCGGAAGAGCCTGATGTGGGGCTCGATCCCATAGCGCCGGGATCACGCCCTGAGCCGAAGGCAGACGCTTAACCGCTGTGCCACCCAGGTGCCCCGGAAAATACAATTTTTTAAAAAGATTTTATTTTTATTTATGAGAGAAAGAGGGCGAGCAGAGGGAGGAGCAGAGTGAGAGGGACAAGCCAACTCCATGCTGAGCATGGGGCTTGATGTGGGCTTGATCTCAGCCCCTGAAATCATGATCTGAGGCAAAACCAAGAGTTGGAGCCTTCACCAACTGAGCCACTGAGGTGCCCCAGGAAAATACGAATTTAAACGATGTTACAACTATATACCTACTAAAGTTAAAAAGATAAAGTTAAAACATTATGCTGAACAAGAGAAGGTACAAAGAGAAGAATAAATACCATGTGATTCAGTTTAGATAACAAAGGGGCACAAGGGGAATTTTGAGAGGTTATGGAAATATGACCTACCTTGATTGGCAGGGTGATTATACAAGTCTGTATACTTGTCAAAATTCACTAAATCGTACACTTTAAATTGATGCATTTGATTATTGGTAAACGGTATCTCAGTAAGTTTTATTTCAAAATTAACAAGAACATATGAGGGGTGGAAAGGGCTTTAAAAGACTTTTTATTCTCCAGTTTAGGCATGTCCTTAATTTGTAGGTCCTGTGGCAAGAGTATAAACAGAGAATTCTGTATATCTGAAGATTCAGGAAGTATCATATCGAGATAAAAAGTCTTACATAAAATATGTTCTTAACCTCATAACTTCACTCAAATACCTGAATTTTATGACCTGGAAGCCAGATTTGAGCTTAGTATTCTGGGACCCCATAACCTGGAGACTGTCAGAGAGACTTTCAGCTTCACCTCATGTACGTGGACATCTCAACTTTTATGTCCAAATTCTGTCCACAGGGCCCACAAACCACTGTCCATTGGCCATTTCAATGGGGTTGCACACCGAGAGTGTAGTTCCCCCCTAGAAAGATAGACCCAGGAAGAGGCACACACAGACCCTGAGTAGTGGCTTGGGTCATTTGGGTGGGAAATTACATTCTCCCAATGTGATCTAAGAGGGACATGAGATACATTTAAGCACTAGTTCTAGCGCCAGGGAGTACTTGTCTGAAAGAGGATTGTGGCTGGATGACAAGCAGAAGAGGGCCTCTAATACAGGGTTCCAGCCAGCCGGCGCCTAGACCCTTCCCTTCCTGGTTTGAGAGCAGCATTGATCAAAGGGCGGGCATCTTAAATATTCTTGCCAGGAAACTATTATCAGACTTTTCCCTCCTCATTTTTTAAATAAAGGAGGGAAGAAGTAGAGGTTCAAGAAGTAAAAACCTCATTTAGCCACTGTATAATTGAAACTTAAAATACCACACTGGAAGAGAAGGTAAGGTTCAGATGGGGAAAGAAAAGGCAAATATGTTTAGGGCAAGAGGCTGTTCAGGTTACAGGTGTAGAGAAGTATGCAAGCATTGCTGTTTTTGAGTTCGACACCTAGAACTGTGTGGATGCCACAGCAACTCTATCAAGGGTTAAAAACATAAGAGTCTCAGTACATAGAGAAGAGTAATTCTTCCTTCTAATCCTTTTTATCTTCTCTCTTCCCTTCCTTTCTTCCTCCCTCCCTCCTTCCTTTCTTCCAAGTATGTATTGATACAAATCAATTTGGTGCAAGTCTTTGTAGTTGAGCAAAACAATGCAACCCATGGTACCTATTCTTGAAGGAATTTACAAACCAACTGGTGAAATAAGATATAAACATGTGAAAAATAAGTCAATCAAAGCATATTATGATGCAATGTATTATTGGCTCTAAGATCCGAGGAAAGGGGGATCAGTGTGAATTAGCATAGATAGAAAGTATCCGACATTCAAATTGATCAGTAGATTGAGTTGGGAAAGCTGAGTCAAGTTTAGGGAATTGGGGACAAGAGATACTCTCAGGAGGAAGTGGTATCAGCAAAGACTCGATTATGGGAATAAACACGGCAGGTTTTAGGAAAGTGGAATAGATCAGTCCAGCTATAGATGAATATGCAAAGAAAAGGAAAGGCCTAGGTTTTGAAGCTAGAAACTTGAACATAAATTTGGAATCTAGGTTGGGGAGAGATTATAGGAAATACAACCCTATAGTAAATATGCAGTCACCAACAATGAAAACATCTGGTATACTTGAAAGCTTACAAAACTTCTCCCCATACATGTGCAAGAGATACTCTCAGGAGGAAGTGGTATCAGCAAAGACTCGATTATGGGAATAAACACGGCAGGTTTTAGGAAAGTGGAATAGATCAGTCCAGCTATAGATGAATATGCAAAGAAAAGGAAAGGCCTAGGTTTTGAAGCTAGAAACTTGAACATAAATTTGGAATCTAGGTTGGGGAGAGATTATAGGAAATACAACCCTATAGTAAATATGCAGTCACCAACAATGAAAACATCTGGTATACTTGAAAGCTTACAAAACTTCTCCCCATACATTATGTAAGCTGATCTTTATGAACTTTGGAGGATATTTTGCAAATGAGGAAAAAAAATGTCTCAAAGAAGAAAGTGACTTGCATAGGTTGACATGTTAGCCAGGTCATGATCCTGCGGTCCTGGGATCGAGTCCTGCATCAGACTCCTTGCTCATCAGGGAGCCTGCTTCTCCTTCTGCCTGCAGCTTCCCCCATTTGTGCTCTCTCGCTCTCTTTGACAAATGAATAAATAAAATCTTAAAAAAAAAAAAACAACCCAAAACCTCTTACCTAGTTAAATATAACCTCGTACATACAATTTGCCCTAGTTCATCTTTTATAGGGCACCCCACCTGTGTGTTTGTCTTGTTTTTTCCACTGGGTTATAACTGACCCGAGGGCCGGAAGTGTATCTTCCATTTGTTCTCTTTTTTTCCTTTTTTTTAAAAAATATTTTATTTATTTATTTGACAGAGATAGAGACAGCCAGCGAGAGAGGGAACACAAGCAGGGGGAGTGGGAGAGGAAGAAGCAGGCTCCCAGCGGAGGAGCCCGATGTGGGACTCGATCCCAGAACTCTGGGATCACGCCCTGAGCCGAAGGCAGGCGCTTAATCGCTGTGCCACCCAGGCGCCCCCTTCCATTTGTTTTCTGTCTTCCGCAGGGCAAAGCATAGTGCTGGACTCATAGGGGATATTCAATAAATTAATTAGGAATGAATGGATGAATAAATGAATGAATGAGCGCATCAAGTAATGATGTGAAATACAAGAAGGGACTGGAACAAACCGCACATTAGAGTCAACTAGTTGAGTATCTAAATCTACTCATGCCCAGGATCCATAGCAGAGATTTCCTATTTGTGTTGGATTCTTCCACACATGGCAAAGGTTACCACCTAGGCTTCCCTTAGACCTTCCCCAGCCAAAGTTATATCACCATATAAGTGTATTTGAAATGGGGGCTAAACGCTTTCTTTAATGGAGATATGGGCAACTCAATTCTTTTAGGACAGAAATAGATCGTATATCATTTCAATAAATGAAACAAAAATGAACAAGGCTTCTGTAGCTAAAGGTGTCAGGTTTGGGGATGTCATGAGTGAGCTCATGACGGGTCTGGAAAATGTAAGAGGGATGACTTCTTTTTCCTCTTGCCTTTGTAATATTTCCAATAACTGTGCCATTAAACTCCTTAGATAACACGAAACATTATTTAACAGAGAGCCCTAACGAACAATGAAGTGAGAGGCTCCTATCTGGACGTACCACACTTGGTACGTATACCAAACAGGCACGATGGCGATCATCCCAGGGTCTCTGCCTGGCACGGGGAGAGAAAGCAGGAGAGCAAGGAACTGAGACAGAGGGAAAGGGGGAGGTGTGAATTTCCAGATGACAATGCGAATGAGCTAGCTTTCTTTAAGCCCCTCCAACTTCATTCTCTGAATATTCCTGCCCTTGTGCGGTTCTTATAGGTTTGGAAACAGAGTGCAAAGGCCTGACAGTAACAGCTGTTAGAGGCTCCCTGCAGATGAAAATGAAAGCCAAACTAGCATGCACATGTGAAGGGGATTATCAACCAAATGTGTTGATTTTATCCCTGGGTCTTTGCTGCAAAAAAAATGTATGTTTCCTGAATAATAATGATGTCTTCCACTCCCATCATGCCTTTCTTTCCAGGACTCCAGGAGATTCTATCTTGTCATTTGTCCACTTATGGGGAAGAAGAGAAGAAAGAGTATATTTCCTAGGGTGACCAACGATCTCAGTTTGACTGGTTTTGGTACCGAGATTTGGTCTCATGGCATCCCAGGAAAGCCCTCAGTCAAGGGCAAACTGGGACGGTTGGTCAACAGAATGTCTCCCCATGTTTTATGTGAGATTTCGGAGTTCTACCGTGACACAGTTCCCTGGATTAGGGGTAAGAAGACTGTTACTGTTTTTTAAACTTATATGACATAAATGAGGAATATTTGTTGAAGAAAAATTAAGAAGTGTGTGTGTGTATGTGTGTGTAGAGAATGTGTGTGTATATATACATGCGTACATGCATGCATACACACCCCCCCCACACACTGCTTTGTTATCTGTTTTCATTCTTCATGTAACTTAGCATGAATATCTTTTCAAGACTATACGGTATTTATAGCTATAATTATTTTTTAAAGCTGCATGGTGTTTCACTGTAAAGCTATTCCATGCTGTATTCAGCCAATCTCCAATGTTTGTCTCCATATATACACACACAAGCCAGATTTTTGCTTTTAAAAATAGAGCTGTGAATAACACCATTATCGTATATAATTGAAGATTTTCTGATTACGCTTTGGTGATGTCAATGTCTGCATAGCTTATCCTTCCAAATCCTATCTTAAAATGGGTTTCCCCGAAACAACTCCTGAGACAAGGATTTGGGGAGAGGTGATTTATTTAGGATGTGATTCTAGGAAGCCCAGTAAGCAAGTGAGACAAAAAAATAAATGCCCATCAGAGGTGAATTACTGAATGGGTTTCCTGTGCGGAAACTGGGGCTCAGTACAGCTAAGGACCTTCTGAGAGACTGGAGAACATACTTCAGAACTGTGTGTCAGAGGGGTAGTGCGGTTGGGTATTTTTCCGCTAATTCCATTCTCTCAGTGACTGGAAGTCACTTTGGGGACATTAGCTCCCCACCTATGTAGGCCAAGGAAATGCTTGTGGTTAGAGAACAACCCCAGGCAGAGAGGCAGAAACTTACAGAGTTTCTGAGAACTGTCTAGGGTGAACTGAGGGTGGACCACGAGGCATAGGAGGGCACCCACAGCATCTTACCTACTACCTCTCCGTCCCTGGCTCTCTCCTCTTTGATGATGTTGTGTTCCCCTTCCTACAGCATCTGTTGCCAGCAGTTTCCACATTGCCTCAATGTATCCCACTGTATCCCAATGTATCCTCAAAATATCCCACTGTCTGACTCCCTCTTAGCTTTCTCACTCCCTCTGGTACCCCAACATAGCAGTTATTTTATCACACCGGAAGTCATAATATGACTACTTTTTCTCTGTCACACATCCCCCTCAAGTCATCATTTTCATGCTTAGCCATTGTCAGAATCACACCCTTGTAGATTTCCTCAACTCTTTTGTGTCTTTCTCTTCAAATTGTACTCGTCTGGCAAAACCCCAGTCCTTAGTGACGTCCAAATTTCCATCTAATCTGTGCACGTAGCCTCACTGTATTCTAGGCATATCACCTTCTCTCTCCTTAAACCTCCAAAACCCACCCCATCCTCACACTCAACCGATTATGTTGCTTTCTACTTCGAGAAAGTGAACCACTCAGAAGAGAACTTTCCAAGCTTCCACAAAGCAACCATGTCCATTCTGCATCTGTGCCCTCCTGTTACTTTTTGTTTGGATAGGGCTCAGGGTCCCGTATCAAGGGCTGAGTTGTGTGTTGGATCCTATCCCTTCTTGCTTACTTGAGGACATAATTCTTTGTTCTTTCCCCTACATCATCCATTTTCCCCCAGACTATGTTCTTCAAGGCACAAGCATGGTAAGTATTTCTCCTGTCCTAAAAATACCTTCTTGAGACCACATGCCCCTCTCACTTTTGCCTCCTTTTTTGCTCCCCTTTATAGTAAAACACCTCAAAATCATCACTTCTACTTACTGTCAGCAATTATTCTCCTTATGTCCTAAAACATTGTCAATCAACGTTCCATCACCACCCCTGCATCAATGCTCCTCTTGTAAATATCAGCAATGGCTTCCATGTTACTAAATCCAATGGCTGATTCTCACCCCTCATCGTATTTGACTCTTACCTGAATTCAAGTCAAGCTGATCACTTTCTCTTCCTTGATATATGTTCCTCACTCGACAGTATTACTTTTTGGTTATCGTTTTACCTCACTGATGTCTTCTTCTCAATCTCCCTCCTTATCTCTTCAAGCTCTATGGTTGGAAATGCCTGGACTGAATTCGTCACCATCACTGTTCTGTTTATATCCCATTCCAACATCTGCTCTTTATTCTCATGTCTGTAATCAGACTCCTGGCTTTAAGTACCATACATCTTCTGGGAAGCCCAAATTTATATCTGTAGTCTAAACCTCTCCCTGACCTCTGAAATAATAAACCCAACTTCTGCTCAATGGCTCCACGTGAAAATCCAAAAGGCAAATCAAATCTCTGATGCCTAACCCAAACACTTGATCTTCTCATCCAAACCTGCTCCTTCGTCTCAGTCTTTCCATTTCGATAAATAGAAACTCCATCCTTCCAATTGTTCATCAAAAAACCTTGGAGCTATCTGTATGCCTATGCTTTTCTCACATATTATTGCAAATCCATCAGCAAATCTTATAAGCTCCCACACTCAAACTACACACAGAAGTCAACAATCAGCCTGGTCCAAGCTGCTGTTATTTCTTGCCTGGATTACTGTGATAGGCTCCTAACTGGTCTTCTGCCCCTGGATGTCCTTTGTAAAGTTTAATCTCAGCTCCAGAGCCAAAGTGCTTCTTCCAAGAATTGAATCAGATTGGCTATTCTTTGTTTAAGACCCACTAATAACTTCAGGACATGCTCAGTAAAAGCCTATAAGGCCTGGCCTGGTCAGACCCCATAGTATCTCCACGACCTCAACATCCCTTCCTCTCCTCCCCTTTCACACTTCACTCCAAACCCAGTGACCTTCTCTTTATTCTTCAGTTGGGCCAGACACACTCCCACCCTGGTATTTTTGTCTTTGTGGACACCCGCAGAGTGCACTCCTTCTTCTACTGAAATTACTCAAGCTTCATCCCTCAGGTCTTCCCTGACCACCTTATTTAAAATTGTAGCCACTACTCCCCCGCAGCCCCCCACCCTCTGTGCCTTTCCAAACTTTGTTTTTACCATAGCCCTTACCAACACATGGCATGATGTTTTTTAAAACACCGTCATTTATTTTTTATATCTCTTTCTCCTAGAATTCAAGCTTCATAAAAGCAAGAATTTTATCTCTTCGGTTCTCTGTGCCTAGAAAAGTGCCTGGCATGTAGGAGGTGTTCAGCTGATATTTGTTGAATAAATGATTAAATGAGACCTTGGTTTGGTCTCCCAAATAGGTTTTTCTGTTTATTAGCTATGTGACCTTGGGTAAGTCCCTGGGACATTCCAACTCTATTTCCTCACCCATACAATCATATACCTAATTTACGGTACCGTTGCAAAGAGTCATGTATGCAAAATACCCCTTTGCAACACTTGGCATGAAGTATACATTCAATAAATATCCACTGAATCTATTTTCCCTGAACAGAGATAACCAAAATTTCCTACACATTACAAAATTTATTTCTCCCATATTTCCCACTCTGCTGCCTGCCCTCAGGCATTTTCACCTCTGCTTTCTCCTTTCCATGCATTTTGCTAAGCCAGTAGCAACCGTTTCCCTTGGCCTGCTCCGTCGACAACGTTGAGTGTATTAGTACCTAGTGTCAAATAGGTACTTCCTTCCATCCTTCCTTCCTTCCTTGTCTTTATTGTTGACCTAAAAGACCACGCGTAGGTAATGTAAAAGGTGCAGCAGACTTCAAGAAAACTTTCTCATGAGCTTAAAAATTAATTACGAAGCTAAAATGTCACCCTTCGAACAGTCAGCTACGAAGAAAATGATCTGGATCTAGTATTAGCTGTATGCAGGAATGACTGTCTAGATGGGTACAAATTTAGAGAAAGCTCTCTTACGAGGGGTAATACTTGACCTTAACCCTGAAGGATGGAGAGGTATATTGTCCACAGTAATTAATAGTAACTGCAGCAACAAGCCCCAAAAGAAAAAAGCACAATAAGTGTTTAGTTATTGCTTATGTCACAGTTTGAGGTGAATTGAGGGGCCCTTCCTGGCCAGTCCTCACCCACACGACAACGCACGTGGTCTTCTAGATACGCCATCTGCAATATCTGGCTTCTAAAAATCATCAAGCCCACCTTGTCTCTTCTGGCCCCTGAATAAAGCAGTTTATGGGGTTAATACAGTCTTGATTCAGTGTGACTTTTTCAGAGAGTACTACTCTGCTTCGGGGAGGCTTGGGGGCTGCCGTGAAAGGTTTTATCTTTCAGACATGTTTAAACGCAACAGAATATTATAGCCAGTGCCCCAGAGCTGGTGTGCGGGCTTCAGGGTGTGGGATCAGAGAACAGTGGTGGGCCAGTCTCAACCTTTATGGTATAAGACAAGAGAGAAGATCCCTGAGGCTGGTATGAAAATATATGGGTCTGTTGAAGAGACAGAAACATCTATACATGAGGCAAACAGGTGCGCATGGGATTACAGGTTCATGAATGAAGCGATGGACCTTTGAAAGAGAGAGCCTGCATTTCAGCAATTGTCATAAAGAGGTTGGTTTATGATGAGGACTGTGACCTTGGAGGCAGCACAGGCACGCTGCATCTCTTGAGACGATTACAGTGTAATTACTACTCTAACGGGCTTCAAGCAAAGACTCTAAAGTAACCACCAAGTTCCTATTTCCTGTTTCAGAAGGGTATGTGCAGGTGAGATATTGGGACTAGCTCAAAGGGAAGGTATTGCTTAACAACATTTTAGCAATGAAATGAGAAAACAAATGAACTTTCCAGGGAGAGGATCCTTCCATTGAAAGTCTTTTTTTTTTTTTTTTGTAATCTCTACACTCAAGTTGGGGCTCGAACTCACCACCCCAAGATCAAGAGTCATGTGCTCGGCTCCTCCGACTAAACCAGCCAGGTGTCCTGGCCCTTCCATTTAGAAGGGGATTCCATACCTTCCAAGAGAAGCAGTAACTACCTTCCCTCTATGTGTCTCTCTTTCTCTCTCTATTCCTACCTTTAGCTTTTTCTCTGATTCCATTTCTTGTTCTCCGTTTTTCTCGTCTGTGGACCTGCCTTACCTCTCATATCTGGCCAGGTGCCTCTGTTCTAAGGAAGGGTCAGCTCTGTCCCACAAGCCACACAACCCTTCACACTTCTATGAAATAATAATCAAGTGCCTATTTTTTCCCCAAGATATTACGCCAGGCCAAAGAAAAAGAAACCCAAACCAAAGCCATTAATTCCATAGTCTCAGATGCAAGCAGGGTGTTTTACATAAAACAAACAACCATCCCAAACGGGGACTATTCCAGTGGATGTAACAGATGCTCTGTGACCAGCCTGTAGTTTCTGTAAGTCTATACTAGACCAGCCGGACCTCGATTTCTGGCTGTGCAACAGAACTCTCCAGTGTCTCTTTGATGATCTACTTCAAGGCACTTTTACAGCAGCTGAGAGTTTACTTTACCTCCGTTTGGAAGAGGCAGTATCATCCACCCTCTTGCTCTTAGTAAGAGAGATATGTAGAGAGATGAAGAAAAAGGATGAGATTATTTTCTTCCTTTTAAGGCTTTGTCCCAGAAAGAAAAAGGAATTCCTATGAAAAGAACCTAATGAAGCATGAGAGACTACGGACTCTGAGAAACAAACTGAGGGCTTCAGAGGGGAGGGGGTGGGGGAATGGGATAGGCCGGTGATGGGTAGTAAGGAGGGCATGTATTGCATGGTGCACTGGGTGTTATATGCAACTAATGAATCATGGAACTTGACATCAAAAACCAGGGATGTACTGTATGGTGACTAACATAATATAATAAAAAAATATTATTAAAAAAAGAACCTAATAATATTTCATGTTTATTAAACAATTACTGTGTGCTGGACTGTGCTAAGCATTTTACAGACATCAGCTCATGTAACATGTACAACAATCCTGTGGACGAGGTGTTCTTAGCAAGAAACAGAGGCTAAGTGAGAGGAGTAACATGTGGAGCAATGGTGGAGATCCCACCATTCGTCAGGAACAGAACTGTGGTTCAAATTCAATTTTTGACTCAAAAGTCCATGTGATTGTGTGGCTCTTGTGGCCCACACATTAACCTCACATAATTGCTGAGCAGTCCTCCATTTTATGGGCAGGGAAACTGAGGCCTAGAAATTAAGTCTTTGACTCAGATGATATAGCTGCGAAGTGGTTCTTTTGCATTTATACTCAGGCTTAGAGAGTACCAAAGTACTCTACTCTTCGGAGTACTACTGTCTTTCTCATCATGCTGCCTCCCGAACTCACTTCAGTCAAGATCTTCTGTTCTTATCTCTAACCTAGATCGCTGATAGTAGAGTTCATCTTTCTTCACCTCAATATCAATCACCAAATCGAAGATCTTATTTATTGTGATTTTTGAGTATCTAGTATGCATGAAGTCTGGTGCTCAGAACTGTGAGAGGTAGACAAGTAGCAACTGGTTCCTACTCTCAAGGAGTGAGGGTCTTAATTGGAAAGAAGAAAGAGAAGCTCATGATAAAGTTAAATGGCTTTTGCAGACAACCATAGAAGGAAGGCATAAGGCAGGATATGATGAATGGCTGAAAGAATGTTATAGACAATCTGTGCTGAGGGATTGCAGATGAAGGAGGAGTGGGGAGCAGATGGTCACTGCTCTGTGCATAATACACCTTTATATATTTAAAGACCATCATTAGGCCCTTTAGAAATCCCTTGCTTAGGATAAAGCTTTTTGTCTTTCCTTGGGAATATTATTCCCCACTCCTTTCAACCGTTCCTTGCTTCTCCTCCAGCCATCCCAGGTTTCTTAGATGTGTTGGCATCTAAAACACAACTCAGCAATATGAGTAAAGAGTCTTTCCTTTGAGGTCCTGGGTGAGCTGAGCCTTTGCCTCGGACCATGGGACAACTCACAGGCAATCATGAAAAACCACAGTGGTCCCAACATACTCTTGGTTCTGGTATCCCTGTGTAAGTGCAAATGTATCTGTAGGTATTGTCACATCAATCTTGAGATTGAAGGGCATGACCAGCCGTACCGCCATAGCCTGCAGTAGACAAGGAAGAGGCAGGATGGGGAGAAGGAGGCATGGAAAAATTCCCCAGCGCTCCTTTAGCACCAAGATTTATCCTTCCCATCCAGGTGGGGCTCAGCTTTGTAGATGCATTCTTGGATAGCCTCTTTAAAATAGAAATACTCCTGACTCCCGTATAACACAATCTCCTCCTTATAAAGGCTTAGGAATGGGGGGGGGCTAGCTGAGGGGGGAAGGGTAGTGAGATGTGAGATGACATTGTGGGTAGTGGGATGAGAGATGACATTGTGGGTAGTGGGATGTGAGATGGTTGCTCCTGGCTGAGAAAAGGAGTCAGAAAAGAAAGGAAAAGACTCCAAGGGTGGAAGCAACAAAATGCAGGGGGAGAGTCCCAACGTAAATCTTACCTACTTCACCACCATGCCAGGGACTAAACCCCCGTGAAAAGTTCACAGCTCTGGAAATATATGCAGCCATTTCCTTCTTTCTTTTTCTTCCCTTCCCTTCCCTTCCCTTCCCTTCCCTTCCCTTCCCTTCCCTTCCCTTCCCTTCCCTTCCCTTCCCCCCTCCCCTCCCCTTCCCCTTCCCCTCCTCTTCCCTTCCCTTCCCCCCCCCTCCCCTTCCCCTTCCCCTCCTCTTCCCTTCCCTTTCCCCCTTCCGTCAAGTGTCAAACACAAATCCTAGGAGACCAAAAGGTTAGGCCGTCATAAATGCCTTCTATCTCAAATCAAAGGTGACAGAGACAGGAAAAACAGACATGATAACCTTGAGAGGTTTTATCTCCTGGACAGCTTTCAAGATACATGTTTCACAAGGGGTCGTTCAGAGTCACTTTTGCGTCCCTTCCTGTTGTCACCTGATAAGTTCAAGATACCTAGTTTGCTGAAAACAATTCCCTGTGAAGAGACTGCCAACAATCTTTGATTCACATTTTCTGTGAGAGGATGTTAGAGACTTTCTCAAGAGCCATGAATTCCTTTCTTAGCGCATATTTAGTCCTGTGATAGAGGACACAGCCACCAGCTCAGGCTGCTCCTTAGAGGCCCTGGGCCAGCTAAACCCATGACTCACTGATCCTACGGGAGACAAACAGGCAATGGGCAAGACCTACGGTCACACAGAGGTGTGGGAAGAGGACTCCAGTACTGGACTCGGAGGCAGAAGACCCAGACCTTTAGCTGGGGATTTGCTATTGTCACTTAAGCTTATTTACTTTCTTTCTTTCTTTTTTTTTTTTTTAAAGATTTTATTTATTTATTTGACAGAGGTAGAGACAGCCAGCGAGAGAGGGAACACAAGCAGGGGGAATGGGAGAGGAAGAAGCAGGCTTATAGTGGAGGAGCCTGATGTGGGGCTCGATCCCGGAACGCCGGGATCACGCCCTGAGGAGAAGGCAGACGCTTAACCGCTGGGCCACCCAGGCGCCCCTACTTTCTGATACATTATCTATGAATGGTGATAATAACATTATGACATATCCCCATGGGTGTGTTGCGTTAAGATATTTTGTGTGCCAGCGTATCAGGAAAATACCATATTTCAAGAAATAGCTTAATATAGGCCTGTCATTATTCAAAGCAAAGGAGTTTGTAGGGAGGGATAGACCAGAGAATATCAAGAGAGAACAGAGTGATGGCTTCAGGACAGTCACCCAGACCCTGAACAATAGTGTCTTTATTTTGATGGCCAAAGATATGAAATTTGACCTTTCATGAGACACATTATTCCAAACTCAACTTTATATTCTCCATGTTATGCCTATAACAGTTGCTCACTAAAGGTTACATGGGAACTAAGTGGGTGGATGAATGACTGATTTTTTTAAGGAGCTTCTAGATATTTTCCACAAAGTGATGACCTGATCCACCACAGCAGGTTGTGTCTCAGACACCATGGAAGTGACCCCTTCCAAGCACGACAGTAGCGAACTGCCTGGAAGGACACCATCCTGGAAATCATCTCCATCTGAAACTCCTCAAAGCACAAGAGAATCTCACATTCTCTTGGTTGCGCTGGCTGTGTGCTTTATAGCCCGAGTCCTCTCCCACTTCTGCTCAAGCCCATCTGCACGCCGGTTCAGTGTGTAATCTTGCTGGCTGTAGGATTACTGATGACTGACAGCCATTCCCTGAGAACATCGGGTCTGCCTGTAGCCTGGCTGTGCATGGATGCTTTACAGTGACAGGATTAAGTGCTGAAGCTTCTCCAGGGACAGCCCATGCTCAGGATGTGTGTCTGAGGTACTGTCAAACATGGCAGCCAGGGGATGGCTACTAGGCGCTGATGCCTCCCGTGCATGAAGAGCGTCACGAAACAAAGCACCAAGGTTCACTTGCAGGCGAGCTTCCCTGGGCTCCTTCGTTTTGTCTGTCTGGTCAACAAAATGTTGGTGGGAGGCAAAGGACCTCACTGATATCACCTCCTTTATTCTGAGTGGTGTTTTCCCAGTAATTAAATGTGTCACAACCTCAACCCCCAGCTGGATCCTTGTAGACGTACAACACATTCCCATCTTAGTCTGGGGATTAAACTTCCTGAACCAAATGTTTGACAGGATATATGAGGAACAAGGAAGTAGGAAGGTAATCAAATGATTGCAGCGTTGGAACTGTCAAAGCACACGAGGGTTTGGTCACTGACAGAGAAGAGTCAGCCCACTGAATTAATCAGTGGGATTAGTACATAGTTTCGTACCACTCAACAAGTTATTCTCAGGAACTCTTGACTTTCAGTCCTTAGGCTTACTGCATAATGAATATTAAGGCTTCAAGGAAAAATACAGGTCTTGACTTGGTTTTCCCTGCTTATAATTAAAAAAAGAGATTCTCCCATTCCTCTGTTATGATAGTCACAAATGGAGCTCGACTGGGAGGAAAGATCCCCCAGATCCTTTGTGGACCCCATTAATAAATGGTTTTGTTAATCAACCCAGGAAGCTAGAATTGAAAGTGGCTTCCAGGTTTGGGATGAGAGAAAGTCTTAATCCCTGTTCTTAGCAACCCCTTTCTAATCCCACCACCTCCCTAAACCCACACTCCCTCCCTCCATGGCCTTGCAGCCCTGGGGCACTCCCGAAATAAGTATTCCTTTCCCATTTGCCAACTGGGCTCAAAATTCTTCAGGGGGAAAAGACGTGGTGCCATCTAAAGGAAAATGCTGATCACTGTTATCAAACCTAATAACAGGGAATGACAGACGTGGGGGACTGAAGGAATTGGTCCAGTTCAGATGAACCCTGATCACTGTAATTCAGGTTTTTAAAGCCTGGCCCCATGTGCTCTATGACCTTGCTAGTCAGGCGGAAGGTGACCTCTGCACTTTTCTTGAGCAAGGATACGGATCACTTCTGAGAGAGGCTGAGATATGGAACCAGCACATCCTTCCCTCCCGCTCTCTTCTTGTCCCTGTCATCTGACTACCCAGCATTGCCCTGCTTGCTCTTGGTTATTAATGATCGTCTCTTTCTTTTGGCCAGTTTCCTGCAATCTTTAGCCACCACAGGGGCTGTGTCTCTTCCAGAAATCCTAGTGTTAGTACAGGCCTGTTGCCAATGACTCCCATAGACATAAGGTCATTTAGAATGATACAATGATAGAGATCATTCACTTCCACATTTCAGTTTATAGAATGGGACACAGAGGCCAGAGAGCTCTAATGGATTGTCCAAGTTTAGAGGGATAATCGTGGCTGAATAGGGATGAGAAGCTAGGTGTTCTAACTCCCAGATCACTGATCATTCTGGTCAGTTAGTTCCCTACCAGCTGCTTTCAATGCATCTACTCCAAACTCCATGGTTAAATTTCTGCTTTCCTCTGTGCACCTGCTTGAAGATCTTACAACTCATTTTTTATCCATCTTGTTCTTTACAGTTTCTGTGTCTTCGCACCCTGTGTTTCCTCCTCCCCCACCCCCCCCCACTATTACTTGCTGTTGTTCACTCACCTTTAGGAAGACACACAGAACTGGTTGAATAGAAAATACATTCTGCATTCCTTGCCAACGCAGCCTGAGGGAAGTCATTAAGAAGCAGCTCTTCCTAGAGATGTTTCTAATGTGCTTGCTGTAATGGTGGCTGAAATTTCAATATCAAAGGGTAAAGTATCACGGTTCCCTTTACACTTCCTTTTATTTGCAGTTACCCTGGGAGGAGAACACAGCCGAGCAGGAGAGCTCAGTGCAATTCTTCCCAACCCAGAGTACCCAGCAAGGTCCTGGTGAACTCCATCTTGGACTCCGGGAGCACAGAACAGATAGGGATGGACAGATGGGAAGGGGTGGGCAGAGAAGATCCCAGAGGAGAAACGAGCTGAGGATGCGGTGGGTGGGCCACACCACTTTGGAGGGAGGGGTTTTCCAGCTTCAGTTCATTATTTTAGTAGAGATGGAAGAGAATGCAGGTAAGGTTTGATTCAAGAAAAGAAATAGAAATGGATTAGAGGACTGTGGTTGTGATTTGGCACCTAGGAAACTGGGTGAACCCAAGAGCTCTGATACTATGGTGCTGGTGTGCAGAGTCCAAGAGAGACTGAAAGCCGGGCGGTGGGGGGGTGGGGGTGGGGCACAGAACACCGCAGGCTTGGGCATCCGGAGATGTGGTTTTTATGCTCAAATTACTTACCTGACTTTGAACGTGTGATTTCCCCACTCAGGCTTCAGTCTCCTTCACTGCAAAATGAGGCAGTTGGACTTGATTATCTCAAGGTCCTGACTTCTCCCGACTCTCCCAAAGCCAGCCTTCTCTTAACGGCGCATTTCCACTTCGCGAAAGCACTGGGTGTAACTACCTCATGCCCTTTCCCTTCTCTCGCCTGCCTCCTCTCCGAAAAGCAAACTTTGTCTTTTCTATCAAGCAAATCCAAGCATCCTTTGGAAGCCTCATTTTACTGAAGGCACAAAGCCCCGGGGCCTCAACCCCTGGTGGAATCCCTTCCCTCCTTGCCCCTTCCCGTCTACTTCCCAAACTCATCCCCTATCCCTAACGGTGGAACTCATTCACCGTGTAAATGACAGCAAATCAGGAACTTCCTGCTGCCTCTAATGATCACACTTCCTGTAATTTGCATGATAAAATCCAACTGATTTCAGATAGCATTTCTTAGAACAGATAGGTGACACCAGGGCTCCAGGAGGGGAATAAATTACCACCCCAAGTTCTCTGCCATCCCAGTTGTGGATTCCAATTGGCTGACATTCAGCCCCAAACAAAAGCACAAAGCCTTGTCTAATGGAGCAATGAAAAAAGATATCTAGGAAATATTAACAAGTTTCTCATGGTAATTTATGCAAATACACGCCATAACTCAGCTGAAGAGGTTCGGCTTGCACCTATGGAAGGGCGCTGCACTAGCCAGGGATTTTATGGAACCGATGCCACCTTATTACATCTCAGAGGTTGTGGGTTTCCATACAAATGAGCACTAGAGAGGCCTAGGGTGGCAATTAGTCCTCAGACCATCTGCATCAGAATCACTCCGGGATGCCTATTTAATGCAGTTTCCTCTGGCACTATTACAGACCGATTGAATCAAAGGCTCTTAGGGCGTGACCTGGGACTCTGCATTTTATCACCTTACAACCGCAACCCCACAAGTGCTTTTTATGCACGCTGAATAAGACCATCTTTCTGAGCCCGGCCTCCCGTGGTCAGTACCATGTGCATCTAGGTTATGCACACCATGCATGACCCACTCTCGCTACGTGAATCGGCTAAGTCACTGCACTGTTCGCAGCCTCAAATTCCTCATCTATAAAATAAGAGGTGGATCCGATGACCTCTTAAGTGTTCCAGACCCTAATTCTTTTTTCCGATGAAGCGTGGGACAATACTGCAGCCCAAATAAATCATCCTTGCAGGTGGCCGCTTGGCAAAATGTCCCCTGTGGACCCCGTAGCCATGTCTCTCTAGAGTTCTGCAGTCTCCCAGGAACAAAGAAGACTGCACAGCGCCCCCATCTGTCTTTGTCTCCCCAATTTCTTGCCCACACAGTCTCTTTTCAGCCTGGAAACCCTGCTTCTCCCATTGTTTCTGCCAGAGCATTGTATCTCGACTCAAATCCTTTCTCTTATTGGGGACTTAGGCTTTTGAAAGCAAATCCATTATACTTTGGGGTTTTTTTTGTTTTTCTTTTGAAGGTTGGTTACGCTTTGCTTCTCAGTGTCTGTCCTCCAAGGAAATAATGCTTTGTATATTTTATATACTACATTATTCCCAGCACCTAGAATGGCAGCTGTCATGTAGTAGGCTCTCGATAAATCTCCTTTGAATGAAGGAATTCAAGGACAATTACCCGCTAGAAAAGGGAACAGGAAAGGAGGAAATAGAGGGTGGCAGGGATATATTTTAACAGCTCAATATATTTGCACATAAAGCCAACATTTATTTATAACCAAATATGCTCAAGGTTTTCTACACATATTATCACATTTATTCCTCATACTTCTATGACGCAGGTATTCCTACATGCATTTTACTCAAGGAAACTGGACTCAGATAGGTTACCATGTTGGTCTAAGGCTTCACAGAAGTGGCTGAGGATGGATTCAGGGCTGGGTTTGTCTGACGATAAAACCCAAGTATCTCCATCGTAGCGCTCTGTCTCCCAAGATTAAATCCAGCAAAAATTGTGAACCGTTTCATCTAAGTTAGTTTCCCCCTCTTTTATTGTTACTTCTTTCTGATCTGAAACTGGCTTGTCTGCATTGTTTAAAAAAAAAAGGAGAAGCAAGACTGGAGCTTGTTCAGATTGGGATTCAGTTGTTTCTGCAACTAAGACGCCAATCAGTGACTGCACCATGACCTTGGGAGAGGGTAGGTCAACGCAGAGCCTCCTCTGCGAGAGCTGGGAGGAAGTGCCAAGCTCAGGAGACCCAGCCACTACCACTGTGCAGGAACCGGCGATGAATCTTTAGGAGCTCTTGTCTCCAGGTTAGGCATTGCCTTCTTTTCATTCTTCTAGACTTTTCCAGGCACCAGCTATTCCAGGACTGCCCTCTAGATGTTTCTTCTTGCACCCCTCCTGATTTTTCAGGTTAAATACGGTTTAGAAATGAGGAGACGTTGCCAGGCAATGAGAGAAAGGTACTCCAGGCAGAGGAATCAGGACAAAGGCTCTAGCTCTCGGCGTCCCATGGGAGCCTGGTGATGTGATGAAGAAGTTGTAATCCTACACTAAACCTTCCCTGTTAGCTACTCCAAGACCCTTTCCCCGTATTTTTCTCTTTCTCTTTTCCTTCTCCTTTGTCTCCGTAAGGCTCACATATAAACTCCCCGAGAAAGGATCTCGTGGTTCAGTTGGTCCTCATCATTCTTGGTGCGCAGAGCAGCTGGGCCAGGCCCTTTGGCAGCCACATCGCCAGAGGAGAGACCAGTTGCTCATTCCCAGGAAGGGTGTGGGCATGGCGGACCCCGGGTGATTGAGCTTCTTCGGCAATACCCCCTCCCCTTGCTCATCTGAAGACTCGGTCATTCAGCACACCCAAGTGCAGGCACACAGATGACAGCCATCCCTGGGCAAAAAGGTACCCAGGAGAACACACGTGTGTGTGGATGGGGGTGGTGGCGGAAGGCATGGTGAGCAGCCGAAGAAAGACCATTAGAATGCGCAAAGCGCAAGTACAATAAGGTGGCCCGCTAATGGCTGACCACGGACTCCCTGCGTTTAGAATTCGGCAAAGGACCTTCCTCTGTGGTATCAGCTCCCTGAAACTCAAAATCCAGCCACTGTCCCCTTAAATCCTGCTCCCCTCCTCTTTTTGTATGGCATCAGTCTCTCATAAAATCTCAGCCCGTCCTAGTCCTGTGGCCTGTAGCCCAACTGCTGATTCTTGTGAGAGAAGACGGTGTTTGTCATTGGTAAGAAGCACAACTGGGACACATGCAAACTTGGAGTTGGTGCCTGTAGCTTTCCCTAGCCCAGAGCCCTCTCTGCAGGTAACCTGCCCCCTGTCTGGCCTCCAAGGCATCTCTCTCTCTGTTTTGGTTTTCAGCCTGCCTTCCTTTGGTTGCCATGAAGTCTGGTTTCATCACTTTCTCTCTCCAGTCTTTTCTATAACTGTTCTCTTTGCTCCCACGGGCCCACCACATGGGCTGTCTTTGTTCTTCTCACAAAGGGAGTTGTCAGTATTGAAGCCTCTTTTCAGGAAGGCAGGGAGGAGCTCTTGTTTTTCTAAGTCACAATCAGAAGCATTATTAGCGCTTCTATCCTCTTTCAGGAATGCGGCATAACCATAGCTGCATATGAGGAATCACATATTCATGGGCTTAGGATGGAGGGAATGTGTGTATTGGGGGGATGGTGCAGTTCATCATAGGGGAAAAATGAGACAAAAAAACCCCACAAACCAACAACAAAGGGGGAAGAAGCAAAGGAAGAAAAAAGTAGAAGCAAAAGAGAGGAGGAGCTTGGGCCATAAGACCCATGCGTAATGGTGCCAGGGGCCCCAAGACTTCAATATCCTACCCCCAGGGTAGTGTTTTCAATGTCAGATCTTTTTAAAGCTTCCTTCTGCTCAGGGGTCCAGTGGGTGTTTGGGCATTGTCCAGTGCGACATCCAGAGTGACACCCATCAAGTGCCCCTCTGGGGTCCTCTTTGGACTGACGAAATTGGAGTTGTCAGTGTAGAGTCGAGCAGCTCCGTGTGGCAGTGACCGGGGACGCCAGCCCCAGGAAGGAAAGCCGCAGCACGCGGTCTCTTCAGGGCGGTCTAGCGGGGTGCCGGGCTCCGTGCCCCGAGGGCAGCGACTCAGCCTTCGCTTTTCATTTATCACCCCTGCTTTATGTCTACCTCCCTGACGGTGGTCTGGTGCAGGGGAACAGGTCAGACGGCCACTCCTTGGCAGACTAGATGCCAAGTTCATGTGTCACCATCAGGAACCCAGTTTGGTGTTGTCAGCTTTTTCACATCGTGCACAGCTCCCTGTGACAAGCTGACTCTGCCTGACGAGAGCTGGGCTCGGGGACCAGCCATTAGCCCGTTTGGAATCCTGGTCCCATGGCCACGCTCACAAGCACCGCTAATGGGGAGGTCAATTAAATAATGCCAGCCACTGCTTTTCTTCCTTGCGTCACCCGGCGCTGCCAGCAAAAGGTGTTTTGTAGATTATTAACAACAACAATTAATGTGGGAGTAATCGACTGTGAAAGGAGGCCAGTTAGGGTGGCAGGGACAATCCAACCGTATGCTGCTGGGGCCGGGGCCTCCCAAGGGCGCAGACTACCTCCCGGACGAGCAGTCCGTGAGCCGAGGAGGAGTAACATCTCGGGGTCCGCGGGGCAAAAGTTGAGGAAGTGCTAGCCTGGTGGAGGAGGGCACGTGGGCCCAAATCGCAACACCGGACAAATTCTCCCTGTTGAATTAAGCTCCTGATTCTGAAGAGAAAGGCATTTTCGTAATGCCCAAAGCCACGGGTTTACAGGCGGGTCATTGGAGCTGGAAATGCCATTCATTGTGTGATTTGGAGCCACCGTTCTAATTCCTCCGAAAGATAATTTGCCTGAATTTAGTGATGGTATCTAGTAATTTATGATTGGACATACAGCATTCAGGAGAGTAATTCCTGCTAAAATGCAAAAAACCCATGGGAAGGGTAATTCACTGAGGATTGTAAGTCAATAATGTGATCAGAACAATGGTAATAGCAACCAACGTCTATCAAGACACCATCATCATCATTATCATCACCATCGTCACCACCACCATCACCACCAGCATCACCAACATCACCACCACCATCATCACCATCATCACCACCAACATCATCGCAATCATCGCCACCACCATCAACACCATCATCACTGCCGCCATCATCAACACCGTCATCACCGCCGCCATTGTCTCCACCACCACCATCATTATCACCAAGTAGATAACATGTATTGAGACATACTCGTTCATTACACTATTGTAAGCACATTCTGTGTGATACTCCTTTAATCTTAAATACAACATTATGAAGTAGGTGCTACTATCACCGGCTTTGTGTAGACCTGGAAACTAGAGTGGAGTACCTAAGTAAGTTGGCTGAGGCTACCAACTAGCAAATATCGGCACCAGAATGCCCAACTAGCAGGGCATTCTAAACTGTCCAGGAGCTGTGCTATTAACTATTGCACTGCTGGGACAAAGCAAACAGATGGGTCTCAATATCAGGCTTGGGGCTGTGTGACTTTGGTCCTCTCTATGGCTGATTCCATATCTATAACATGGGAATACGAGTACAAACAGACTTAAGAGGGCCAGAACTAGGTGAGGCCAGAGAGGTGTCTAGGTGCAAAATTAAGGAAGTACACCCCCTCAGGGTGAAGCATGAGTCAGCCCTGTACTCACAACCCTCGGGAGCCAGGGCCTCCTTACAGTCTGTGCCCAAGTCAGGAGGCACCTCACTAGCTTCCTCCTAGTCTTGGCCCTGGTAGCGAAGATTAAACTAAATGGGATCTTCTATTTAAGTGACTGGCATACAATAGGTTATTAAACACAAATTTCCTTTTTGTCTTGAGATAATATTATGAGATGTGTCCTGGAGAGTGCAGTTGATTACAAGAGAGGGAGGAGATCCCAAAGACCTGGGCCTATGGTTGGGGCATGAGTGGCAAGAAAGGAAATGGGGAAGGCCCTGGTGGCAAACTTCATGTCTGCCTTGACCCCGCTTGGTTTCCCTGGACCTCACCCGTGACTGTTTTTTCTCTAGTGGTAAAGGTCTCACTTCACAGGAGAAGAAAACAAATACATCTGCTGTCGCAGAGAGGCTGGCATGTCCCGTACTCCCAGACACTGCGACTTTGGGTCATGAATGTGGTATTCGTGTTGTCGCAGCCTGTCCTCCACAGTGCCTGCTGTCCACAGGCACGCCTGTGCCCCCGTCAGCAAGGAGGTCCCTACCACGGGGTCACTTTATATAAGCAAATTGCCCTTTGCAATAGCAGGATATTGTGGCTGGAGAGGACTTTCTAGACCTTGTCTTCAAATCTCATTTTAAAGATGTTGCACATCGGCCCAGGGAGGAGGAACGATTTACCCTAAGTCTATGGGTGAGCACGACTTGCAAAGAGAGCTGGGTCTTCTGAATCCACGGCTACTCAGGCCTACTGTCCTGGTTTTATGTAGCTTTCTGCAGTGTGCATGAGATGTGCCACCAGCAAGGCCAGCAGTGAACATGGCAGGACCGGGATCTTGCTTTGCTCGAAACACCCTAGTCTTTCCCTTCTAGTGAAATATGCTTTTAGAAAGATTGAGGAGGACTCCCCCTTCCCTGTCCAGAAATTCCAAATTAACGTGTCAGTAACCTTCATGGAAAAAGTCATAGCTATTCCCGGATTCCACACGTCTTTGCTGGGCAGGGGATGGAATAAGTGAACTCTGTATGTGTGTGTGGGGGGGGGGGGGTGGGGGGTTGGTGAGGGAGGATTTGGTGCCAGCAGGTAACAAAACAATTTCTCTGTTACAGCTAATTGCAACATTTTCCATCTGAGCACCCAGGACAGCGCTCCTGCACAATACATGCTCAGTGTCTCGAGCCTTCCCGCCCTGTGCTGCCATCTTGGATTCCCAGCGCTACAGCCCTACAGGGAGAGCTGGGCTAATCTCAACCATATGGATGTTGCCACCACAGCACGACAATTATGCTTTAAGGGACAATTGCTTTATGCATCCCCATCTTCCTAATGATGACAAAGTCACAGGCAGCTCTGTTCTCTTTTCCCTCTGGTCACAAAGTGACTCTTTCTAGGAGTCTGCTTGCTTGCTAATTACTGACGAAGTCTAATCGGCTGGAGCCCCTAGCTTTGCGGATGTTCTGATTCTCTGCGACCTGGGGCTGAGTATTTAGCTGGGTATTTGTTTATTTATTTATTAAAAGAGTATTTATTTATTTATTTATTTATTTATTTATTTATTTATTTATGTGACAGAGAGACAGCCCACAAGAGAGGGAACACAGCAGGGGAGAGGGAGAGGAAGAAGCAGGCTCCCAGCGGAGGAGCCCGATGTGGAACTCGATCCCAGAACTCCGGGATCACGCCCTGGGCTGAAGGCAGACGCTTAACAACTGCGCTACCCAGGCGCCCCTTGGCTGGGTATTTAGAATAATGTCCCCCGGGGGCCTCACCCTTTGTGGAAGTATCAAAGCCATGGATCAATCACCAAACGCTTCTGAAAGAAACGCTGGCGAAATACTATTGTCCTTCTCAGATAACTACTTCTCCTTGGTCAAAGTGACTCAAATAATCTGGGCAGAAATAATTGGGAGGAAATTTGGAATATCCAAATATCACTCTTTGTAGCCTTGAATTATTTTAGAAACAGGGAAATTACCTATGCATCACTCACTCTAGCATGTTCAATGCTTGAGCCTGTGTGCGTGTGCGTACGTGCGCTCGCGTGGCGTGGAATAACTATTTAGCTCTATTTGGCTTTGATAATATAAAAATAATTCTGTCAACATTGTTTTATTTAAACCATGCAGTAATCATGTGTTATTAGTTATTTCTATGATCTACATTTGTCAGTTTAAAAAATGACTCGTCCAAGGTCATATAGCTAATATGAAGCAGAGATGGGATTCTGCCAGGCGTATTGATTTCACATTTCCTGGCTGTTCAGTGATACTAGACTTGCTTTCAGGAACTTCTCCAACGTGTATCAGTGTCCTGGTACTCAAAGTGTGGTCCACAGACCAGCAGCATGAGAATCTCCTGGGAACTTGCCACCAATGCAGAATTTCAGCCCTCCTTCCAGACCTATTGAATCAGAATCTGCATTTTAATGAGACCCCCCTCCCCCGCCCCAGGCAATTCCCGTCCGTGCACACTGAATGAAGAGAAGCAGTGCTTGAGGGCAGTGCTGCCCAATAAAAACATAAAATGCATAACACATGTAATATTAAGTTTTCCTACGGACATTAAAAAGGTAAAAAGAAACAAGTACAATGAATTCGCTTTGGTTTCCATAATACATGTTAACCCCAAATAGCAAGCATATGATTTCAACATGTGTCAGTATACAAAATTATTAAGAGAAATTCTACATTTGTTTTGTACTAAGCCTTTGAAATCGGGCACATTTCACGGACTCAGCAGGCACGTGCGGTGAGTGACAGCCGTTTTGGAGGGTGCAGATAGAGAGCCGCGGTCGAATAATAGTTCTCAAACTTTAGTGTGAATCCGAATCACGTGGAGGACTGTTAAAATACGGATGGCTGAGCGCCCGCTTCCAGAGTTGCTGGCTCAGTAGATCTGTGTTTATGTCTCAAACAAATTCCCAGGTCCTGCTGACGCAGGTGGTCCCAGGACCACACTATGAGATTTGCTGCCCCACCCGAGAAATCATCGGGTTCTGGACTAAAAGAAAACGAAGGAGGACTCAGCAAAGTGGGAGGGAAAAAAATCACAACCAGAAAAAAGAACATAGACTTCCTGACCCGCCCGGTGACATAGGGTAGGTGTCTCTCCTCCTGGACATCAGTTGTCCACATTAAGGCAAATCGGTATGCAGATTTGACTCCCTGTGTACCCCGTGTACGAAGAATGGGTGTCTGCAGTGTTCACTGTTATACTAAAGAGTCGCTTTACACGGTGTAGCCCGACATCCCTGAGCCAGTCCTGCGTCCATTCCACCTCCCTCCTGTCCCTCTGAGAAGCCCCCTGGGAGGTCTCCCTGCTTCTGGGCTTGTCCCACCCCAACTTATTCTGCCCACTGCAGCCAGAAAGACCTTGGATGCACTTCACGGCACTCTCTGCCCACCCTGCAGTCACGTATGACACCACCCTCCCTTTAGCCCCACGTGCCAGCTTGCTTCTTCCTCCTACCTGAACAAGAAACAAAAAAGCTCTGTTCTGACTCCGGGCCTTCGCTTGGATAGTCCCTCTGCTTGGAATTCTCTTCCTCCTCTGATTCTTTGAGCTGGCCATTGCTTCCTTCAGGTCTGGGCTTAAATGCATGTCCTCTGAGAAGCGGATTGAACCACCCTGAAAAGTAGCTTTCCTGTCCTCTAGGCTTCTCCATAGCACCGGATCATTTTCTTTACCCCACTTAACACGATTTGTTATTTTGTTATTCTACGGTTATTTGTGCATTTACTGCTTCATGTTGATCCCCCCGCCCCGATAGTCTATAAGCAAAAAGAGGAAAGAGACCTCATATTTGGTTCCTTTCTATTTTCACTGTAACTTAGCGCTGTGCCCAGCACAGTGGTGGACCTTCCATAGCAGCTGGTTTGATGGATAATTCTGTCATGTTAATAAATTACAAGGACACTGACAAGAGAAGAGATGATCTTCAATATGTTTTTAATTGCTCAAGGCCATTGGGTGATGACAGCAGAGGAAGGGAACTACTGTTTTTCCCAACAAGATTAACACTAATGTAACCATATTGACAATTTCAGAAATTGTCCAAGAAAACAGACAAATGGACCAGGCCAGACCGGCTGGGTTATGAAAGTCAATGTCAAGAAGAAACTGTGTCCGTTATTCACAGCAAAATATTTGCCAGGAATGGCAGTCGGGTGGCGTAGAAAAGACAATTACCGTTTTCTTTATCTGAGCAACAGGTAGAGCGGGATAGCCATTTGAAATTAAATGGAATCCGGCATGGTTGCTTACTGTAGAATTTTATTTTTAAGGCTTTAGTTACCATCTCTGGGATGTATACGGTTTCCTTTTATATTCAGACCATCGCTATTGATTCCCAGTATCTTTGTTCCTTCCCTGTCTGGGTGCAGACAATATACAATCTCGGGGAGGAGTGATTGCGTCCCGCCCAGAGGGGTGTTGCCCGAGAAATCCCTGGGGCGGCTCGGCGTGGTCTCCCCTTTCACTGTGGCTCATCCGGCCCGGCTGCAGAGCGGCCGTGGGGGGGCTCCGCTGCCTGCCGCAGAGGGTCTAATAAATCAGGCAGAATCCCGCAGAGGGGCCCCACCGATTCAGGCATTTAGACGAGAGCAGACCAGAACCAGAGCTAACCCATTCTTCATCCTGCCTGGCGTTTCTTTCTCTTGCAGGGGCCTTTGTTGTGCCCGGACTGAAACGGAGTCCCGGCGCCCCGCTATTGTGAGCCTCCGCGCTGCCTCGGTGTGTGTGGAGGGGACTTTGGGGAGGGGGCTGGAGGAAGGGGGGCGCACATGTTCCCATGCCTTTTCTCCCTCCTTTCTTCTTTTTATTATCATTAATAATGAAATATTGCGACCAGGCTGCTAATGAGCCTAAACTCCCTCCTGTTAGTTTATTTTTCGCCTTCAGACTGTCACTTCAGAGTAAATTACTTCTCCCTGCATCTTGTTCCAGTAATATTACACCAGCAGGACCCTCCCCCCTCCCACCCCCTGTCTCATTTTCAGGGTTATTCCGTTTCTCTCACCGCAGTTTACTAAGCCAGGGAGGTCTGTTCCATCTATCATACTTAAATCTGCGCACCGGGTCCCCCCCTGCAATGGAGACATCATTCTTGTGGCGCTGGGTCGAGTCGGGTTTTAAATACTTACACAATACACGTAGATATAACCTATAAATAAGTAAATAAATAATATATACCCATCTCTGTGTGCTGTTTCTTGAGTTCTACGGAGAAAGATTTAGAGACCGAGAGGCAGAGCGAGACCTATTTAGAAAGGGGGGCTGGAGAAGCAGACGAGCTGCGGTCCCCGCCATCCACTGCCACTGCCGTCTGCTCCGCTCTGGCTTCTGTTCATTTCATGGCACGCTAAGCATTTCCTTGTCAATTGGGAGATGTCAAGATGTGAAAACAACCAACATTAAGGAGATATTCTGTGCCAGCACAACAGCACGTGTCTCAAAGATGCTTTTGTCTCCTGTTCAAAGATGCTAAACTGGTCTTCCAACAGCCACCTTCTCTTCCTGTCTGCTTCGTGACTGGGGACTTACAAAGGACTGGGAGCGGGGGTACTGCTTTCTCTCCCTTTCATCTCCTCCCTGGTTCCTCTCTCTTTTCCTTGTCTTCATGCTGGTTAAAAACCAAGGCCCTCAGCCTCAGTGACATCGCAGCTCTGCCATTTACTAACGTGATCTCGGAAAACCAGGCTCTACAGTCTGTGCCCTTGCCTAGGGAGCAGTGACAATAATGCTGTCTGCTTCATAATGGTTTGAGGACGGCATGAGTTAATACATGCAGTGTGCCTAATACAATGCCTACTCACACTTTAAAAGCACTCAATCCATCTTTTTCTTCCTCTTCCTCTTTTTTTAATCACCCACTTGCCTCTTTCTTTCTTTCTTTCTTTCTTTCTTTCTTTCTTTCTTTCTTTCTTTCTTTCTTTCTTCTTTCTCCCCAGTGGTAACTCTGGCCTCAGAGAATTAGCTTTACTCCTCACCCTCACCCATCTGTTGTACACAGAACTGAACATAATCCCACTGTTGTGGCTGGCAGTCACAGACAGTGCTAGGTAGAACCATCGGAACCTAAAGCAAAAGGAAAACTCGGAAGTATATGTTCCTGCCTTTATTGACATTTCTGATATTTTCATATCCTGGATTATTTTTTTGCTTTAATTTTGATTTTTGAAACTGACGCATGAAAATATCATTTATCTTGTTTCTTGATGGCTTTGGCAGCACTTTAATTCATGCTCGAGGCAAGTGCATCATGGGTTTCACTTGCCTTACCTTAGCCTCAGCCCTGGTTGCCACAGAAATCAATTGTCTTTATTCCCCCATCTTCTCTCTTAGGGTACATGTGGACTCTCGTACCCACACGTACCTTCTCTACAAATGGCCACCCACCTCGTATTGGTCATTGCAGAGGAAGGGAAGGGAGAATCGTTTTTCCCCAGAAGGGAAAATCTCTTTGGACTCAGCATGAAACAAAGGCAGGCTGAGAGACACATTTGAGATCTATGTGACCTCGAGGTTAGGCCTTCAAATCTCCCCAGCTGATCCATGAAATCTTGTCTTGCCTCCCTTGATAGGACATGAATAGGGGCCAGACTGGAGGTGGGGTTATTTATGAACCTGACACTCTGGGTGCAAGATGGTGCTGCTGGATGGGTCAGGCAGTAGAATCCAAATGGCATGCTTTTCCTTTCTCATTTCCATCCCAGTGAGTAAGAATCGGCCCCTGGGATTAAGCATTTTTATGGGGGTCTGCTGCTGTGTTCCACGATAAAGTAAGAGCTGCCCAGAATGTATCCCTTACAGTTCTTTTGATTTACAAATAAAAGGGCAGCTGTTGCGCACATGAGAGGTGGACTAGGCAAGCTTCTAAACTCCCTTGCTAGTAGAACCACCTCTCACAGTGCTGAACCCACTTCCCTTGAATATTCAGGATACTGTTTGAAAATTATGCAAAACTTTTTGAAGCTTTGAAGTTCTGGGGGAGGCTCAGCTCCTTTAAATATGCCCTAGAAAAATCTACTCTCTGCTAAATGCTGAGGCTATTCTATCTCTTCCAATCCCACGCAAATCTTCTACCAAAGCTTGCCCTAACTAGGCAACATACAGGCTTGGGATCATACACGTTTCTAGACAAATCTGATGCACTTTAATCTGATGCAAGTCTTTTTTTTTTTTTTTTCTTTAAGTAAGTTCTGGCTTGAAGCAAAGTGTCAGTGATGCCTTCGTTTCAGTTTGTTCTTCTGATATTTGCAAATATGCCTGAAGAGTATATCAGCATTTCAGAATTTGGAGCATTAAGCCTTTTACCTTTGTGAACAAGTTTCAAAATCCATCCAGGTCGTGAAATCTCCAGAACAGTGATGCTCAAACTTCAGCATCCATCAGAACCACCAGGAGGGCTTCTGAAAATTGCTGGGCTCCACCCACAGACCATCTGATTGCGTGGATCTGGTGTGGGACCCAAGAATGCACATTTATGACACGTTCCCTGGTAGTGCTGGTGCTGCTTGTTTGGAAGCCATGCTTTGAAGACCACTGGTGTAGACTTCATTTTTTATTTTTTTATTTTATTTTATTTTATTTTATTTTATTTTATTTTATTTTATTTTATTTTATTTTATTTTATTTTTTAAGATTTTATTTTACTTATTTGACAGAGATAGAAATAGCCAGCGAGAGAAGGAACACAGGCAGGGGGAGTGGGCGAGGAAGAAGCAGGCTCATAGCAGAGGAGCCTGATGTGGGGCTCGATCCCATAACGCCGGGATCACGCCCTGAGCCAAAGGCAGACGCTTAACCGCTGTGTCACACAGGCGCCCCTAGACTTCATTTTTTAAATTTTTATTACTATTATTTTTTTACTTATTGGTGTAGACTTTAGTTGTTCATTGGGTCACAGTTTCAAGTTGCTGCTTTTACTGTTCAGTTGAACTACCCTACGGATTCAGTGTAGAGAGAACTGTCTCTCCCTTTATTATCAGTCCAGGGAGGCTATATTCTTACTAATACAAGTTCCTTTCTGGTGTTCTGTCTTGTGTTGCTCGTCCTTCTCTAGCTTCTCGGAGGCTGTTCCATTCAGCTAGTGGGCAGGGGAGGAGAGTAGGGGGGGAAGCGCATTGCTTCCGAGCCACTTTGGCCCAGGAGTGGCTCCTATCACTGGAAGGATGGAGGAGAATGTAGTCCAGCAACATGCCCAAGAGGAAAAAGAAATGTATTTCAGTGAATTTATAGCCCTCTCTGCTACACCCCTCAAGAATATCTGGGTGTTCCATTTCGTTTTATGTAAATCAGTAAACGGTCCCAGTTTTCCACCTTATGACAACTGTATCAAACATCGGTAGTTATGCCCTATGTTCCTTCCCTAATTATTTGTCGACTTGATAGAACCCATCACTTCCTCCTAGAGAGAAAGTGTTCCCTCTGTGTGTAGGGGGGTTTGAGGAAGGATGCCACCGGGTAGGTGAAGATGCTGATTCTTCTTTAGAGACCTGTGATTCCCTTCTAGAAGAGCTTCTGAGACAAGAAAAAGCATGTTGACAATCTCCCTTCTATTTTAGATGCCCCATCTTTCTCATACTGTTTTGTTAGTGGGGGGAGAACAGGAGCAGATAGGGTGTGGAGGAAGAGAAGAGTAAAACTTTCCATGTTTCTTTCTATCCACCTGACTCCTTCTGTATTTCAAATGCATATGGTCTGTGTGGGAACATGAGAATGAACATCTGACCAGACATCAATTTTTGTTGCAATCAGGGTTCTGACAAATTGAATGATGCATAACTCTGTATGTAGGCAGAGATCCTCAAAATAGCCTGGAAATCATTACTTGCATGCAGACATATCATTATATATGACGAAATAATGTCATTTGTGTCGAATAAGGTTAAAAAGAAGTCTCTCACACTGAAATCAGTTTCCTCTCCCACCCTCCCGGAGTTTACAGGGAGAGAATGAATTGCTGTGAAGTCTATTCTTTCTGCTGGCAGCTCTGCCCTCGTACTTATTTATACACTTCTCCTTGTTCCTTCCAGGGGTGTCTATTTTCTGTATAGAAAGCCTAACTCATTGGCAGTAGCTTCTCTATAGAGCTTTCATATCTCAAAGAGATCCTGAGGACAGGAAGCTGGTGTACTAAAACCACTTCAGAGTAGCAACAAAGTATCTCCTTATACTTTTACTAGTAACATTGCATACATTTTCTCCTTTAGCCCTATTTAGAATCTTATGAAAAATATATCGGGTGGGTACTACATGCCCCCAATTTATAGATGGGAAAAGTGATGTGCAAAGAGGTCGAGTGACTTGCCTAAGGTCACCAAATGAACTTGGAGAGGGAATGAGGTCCAGCATTGAGACATCTATGCTTAATAGAATATGGGACTCAGACACATGTGAATAGAACACCTGCCCCTAATGTTAACGACCACTTCTCCACTTCCTTCCCATTACCTACCCAATTAAGAGTAGCATGTGACATCTATGAAATTATTCTTTATATAACTTATAATAAAATTTAGGCCAAATAACTCCTTTTGATGATGTAAATTCTCAATATGTTCAGCCATTAGCTCCAGGAAATTCTAACATCATACAAACACATTTTAGACATCAAATTATTTGTCTACAAAGAAAGTGACGAGGTCAGAATATTATGGGCATAGCTTCAGCAAGCAAATGGTCAAGCACTTGCTATCAGCCTCTCTGTATTTTGAAGAAAGAAAAATATAGCCCCCAATACTCCTGTGTGTTTCTGTCTTCTCCCCCTCCAGCTTCTCTTCTACAAAGTAAGTATCCAGGTAACCCCAACTCAGATTTATCATAGGAACTTATAATGGCTTCAATGACCTAGTGCCTCGGTAACATTTTATTTTTCCAAACATACCTTATAACCCTGATTGACAGGACCCATTCCACCATTTTAAAAGCCAAGTTCCAACTATCCTTCCTACCCATAGTGCCCTGCCTTACCTAGTACCCAGAGAGATCGCTCAATGCGATGTCCTCACGCAAACTGAATCCACATTCCAAGAAAAAGTACTTATTAATGTATCTTCGTAACCTATCAGAGGAGGCACATGTAAAATCACGTAAAGGAAAACAAAAGCAAAGTGTTTCCATATTCCCTTCGTTTTTCCCAGAGCTCCTTTTCTATCTGTTTTTGCAAAAACCCTTCCTCAAATTGTTTTTGTATTATAAGCAAATGGTAGCTGATTGGAGGCATCGGGGAACATGTCATGGCATTTCCTGTGAATTCCCCTCTCTCCAGCTTGGCTTGAAATGCCCTCGCGGCACTGACTAACAATTTGGGCTTCATCCAGAGCACTGAGCCTTGCCGGCATTATGATTACATTTTTTGCATAGTCGATGTTGCTACATTAAACTCCAGATGCTTTCTCACAAGTCACGAAATTAACATCACATACATTTTTGGCCCATTAACGTTACACTAAGATCACAGTAGGATTATCACCCAGAAAGGTGATTGTGTGCGTGTCTTCTGCTCTCATGATTCCTTCAGCCTTCACTTCTCTACAATTAGGTCAAGGAAAATGAGGGAAAATGAGGGTAGAGACCTAACGAGGACCCCATGCCTACAGCATCATAGGAAACTGTGTCCCCGTCAAGAGAAAAACTCTCCCCCCTCTGTCTGTCAGCAGACTGACATGCTTTATGAAGTGCAAGGGACAGCCTTTAATGTAAGTACTTGCAAAATTACTGTGGGATGGCTTTTTTAGCAAACTAATACACTTTATGACATGAAATATATTAAAACGTCAGTGTTTTAACCAATGTTTATAAAAATATATTACAGTCATTTATTGAGTTTGTAAAGCATGTTATGGACTAACAAGATAAAAGATGTTTCGCAAATAAAGTTGCTATTATTTAGAATGTGCGTCTGCTGCTTGAGTTTACCGAGTACAGATAGGTGGCACGTGTGACCCCTTTTAAACAAAATAGCACTTCATTTTGGAAGCTAAATAAATTGCTCTCAACAATAGTCAGCACTCCTTGGAGCAAGCTCATTGGTACTTCTGCACGAGTACTTTGCGTGCTGAGTCCTGTACACCTTGCAATATTTGGGTATCTCCCTGAGAAATGGGGTCACAAACCCAGCGCTGCAATTGACTGTCACACTACAATTGTCTCTGTACTTAACTGGAGACCCTCGTTAGACTCTCGGATCCCTGACACGGGAGAGACGCATTGTTTTCCTTTGTGTGCCCACTGCCTAGCTCAGGACGAGACACATAGTAGGCGATCGATCCATGTTTGTTGAATAAAGGAAGTAATGAATGAATGGAGCATAACCTAGATCCGTTCATCTATCCTGTAATCACGTACTTGAATAAGTTGGGTAGAGACAGTTTATCTATTTTAAAGAAAGGCTCTGCTAGCTGTGTTGGCCTTCACAAATCAGACATTTTTAAGTAGCAATTATTAACCGGAGAGGTGCAGTTTCAGATAGGCCTATTAGCAAAGGGCATCTTTGCTGAGGGAGAGCCCTGAATTCAGGCTGTGATTCTAGATTTTCTCTTTTAGGGGAGAGGAAATTACTGAGTGAAAGGACCTTCATGTTGCACAGCTCAGGGGAGGAGATCCATGTGGCTAATTGGGCCACATGTGTCAATAGCTTTTCTCGTAAAAATTCTCAATATTCTTTTATGTAAAACTGTCACAGAGAGGGAAAAATCCTGGGTGAGAAATGTAGTCATGTTTTGTCTCTTAAAGCACCTGTTTAATTTCACTCACCACCAGGCTACTGGCCTTCTCCTTGTGTTCTCAGTTTCTTTAAACTTCTGGAAACCACAGGTCCCTCCCTAAGCCCCATACAACTTCAATCATGAAGGGAGTAAGATATGATTTAGGCCTGCAAGATATTTTACTTTGCTGAGTGCATTCAATTCAAGGAGGGGTTGGAAACGGCTTTCAAGGGGCTCAGTCTGTTAAGCGTCTGCCTTCAGCTCAGGTCATGATCCTGGGGTCCTGGGATAGAGCCCTGCGTCGGGCTCCCTGCTCAGTGTGGCACCTGCTTCTCCCTCTGCCCCTCCCCCCAGATCATGCTTGTGCGTACTCTCTCAAAATAAATAAATAAAATCTTTAAAAAAAAATGGACATGCCTTTCAAGGAGCCAAAACAGCAAGCTGCCATATGGGGGGTATTAAAACTCAACCCAGGCTTAATGTGGCTGTAGTCTTTTACATAGTTCAAATTCCAGTTCATCTGAAAACACAGTCACATTTTAGAAAATCTGAAAGTTAGGGAAAATTATGAAGGGAATGATGCCACAAAATAATCCCACCCCTGAGATGTAGCCACTGTTTGCATTTTATATTTCTTTCCATTATACATATAAACATATATGCAAGTATATTATATATACACCCATATGTACATATCTATGTAAGTATTTTATACACTGTATCCTACTTTTCTCACTGGGGTAATAGCAAAGACTGGGATGAGGTTAAATCAAATTTATCCAGTGATAAAGGTCACTCTTGTCGTCTTAGAGTGAAATCATAATAAAATGCCACAGATTGAAGGAGCTTAGAAATCATTTAGTCAGGGGCACCTGGGTGGCTCAGTCAGGTGAGCGTCAGACCTTGCTTTCAGCTCAGGTCATGATCTCATGGGTCGTGAGATCGAGCCCTGTGTCAGGGTCTGCTCTCAGCCGGGAGGCTCCTTCAACTCTCTCTCCCTCTGCCCCTCCCCCCCCACTCTCCCTCTCTCTCTCAAATAAATAAATAAATCTTTAAAACAAAAGAAATCATTTATTCAGACTTCACTTTTCTTTCCCACTCCAAGATTCGGAACAGAATCTCTGCCACCATCACACGCCCCTCTGCTCCTTCGCACGGTCCTCCTCTACGCACAACAGGACAGGAGTGTCTGGAGGAGGAAAGCACAGGTCTTAGAGTCAGACCGATGGTCCAAATGCGGACGCTCATCCACTGGCTTGGCACTATCGAGCAAAATGCTCAGCCCCTGCACATTACTGCTTCCTCTGCCCTCCAACGGAGAGAACAAGCGTGCCTATCTCATATGATGGTTGTGTGAATTAAATGAGCAAATGCATACAAAGCACTCAGAACAGAGCCTGGTGGTTAATATGTCCTCAGTAAATGTGAGCTATGATTGCTGCTACTGTCCGTACTGTCTGTGTCTAGCAGAAAACACATTTACAAGTCCAGAGTCATCTTGAATTCCATCATTCAATTGGCTTGACTCTCTCAAAAGACTGAATGTCATGATCAACAAAGTGATTTTTCAACCAATCAGGAAAATAAGTGCAATAGAATATATTACTGGACTAAGTCTTACAAGATTATAAAAGAAATATACAATATGGCCTACAAATTTCACTGTAAAAACAAGAAATGTAGCAATCTTGATAAATAGGACAGTATCTAATTATGTATAAAGTTGTTTATTGGGGTGCCTGGGTGGCTCAGTCGTTAAGCGTCTGTCTTCGGCTCAGGGCGTGATCCCAGGGTCCTGGGATGGAGCCCCGCATTGGGCTCCCTGCTCTGCTGGGAGCCTGCTTCTTCCTCTCCCACTCCCCCTGTTTGTGTTCCCTCTCCCACTGTCTCTCTCTCTGTCAAATAAATAAATACTGTTAAAAAAGAAAGCTGTTTATTATTCATTTTGACTATAGCTCTTAGAGAGCGTCTGTTGTAATGTCCCCATTTTACAAAGGCAGAAACGGAGACGCAAAGAAGTTACATAACTTGCTTGAGCTCGTTAGTACAGAAGGACCAGAACTAGAATGTGGGTAGGTGGAATTTCAATTGGTCTTCAAGGGAAAGATTTGGAAAGGAAGCCAGAAGGAAGGAAAGCCAGCTGGGTGCAGAGGAAGCAAGGCAAGGCCTCCAGGAGGGGAATGGACGGGTGGGTTCAGAGGCTGGAGGGAGGCCAGCCAACCTTAACGTGCTTCACCGTATGGGCAGAGAGTTTTCTTGCTCACCTGTTTCTAGCTTTTGCACCAAGATCTTTGGCATCTGACCAGGAACCTTTTATCTTGAAGTGAAAGGAAAGGCAGCAACGTCCGCTCTGCTCGGAGCTGGTAGTGTGTGGTGCAAGGTTGAGTAACGTTATTCATTTCCCATCTGCAGATACAGGGACCTAAGATTTCCAGAAAACCGTGGGCAGAGGCAGCGTGTTTGAGTACCAACTCAGCCACTTTCTACGAGTATGGCTTGGAGTAAATCTCACAAACCCTCCTCTGATCATCTGTCCGATAAGCACAAGAATCCGGTCTTACTCATGAGTCTTCATGCAAACAAATAAGGAAATACACGTGCTTTGCTTGGGAAAGTGTTAAGGGCTAAAGTTTTGGCTCCTAAAATTTCCTCAGCTTTCCCTTTACCTTCAGTGACCGGCAAACCAAACCACCCCTTAGCAATCGCCCTGCGGTTGAGGGTGGCTGATGCCCCTGGGGCCTAGCATGGGAACAGCGACACCACGCGATCTAGAACATTTCATAGAAACCACAGCACAGTTCATGGGCTGCGCGTGCATCGCAGTGACTGATTAAAAACCCCGAGATGAAATATTGCAGCTATCAATAATTCCCGCACATGACTGACTTCTAATGAAGGGATAAAGTTTCTCAGGGAGCGAGAAGAAATGAAAAGAAGAGTTTTTATCAATTTCAGAGGAACACTTTGATATAACCCTGACAAATTTTTTCCTGGTGAAATATTTTCTTTTATTGCCCTCCATCATACAGGGTTTGTTTAATTTCCCCTTTTCAGCAGGTATATATTTCAGTTTTTAATTTAAAAAAACAAGGTTGTTCCTCCTTGGCTTCCTCACGTCATTTCATTTCCTATCTGCTGGCTTCTCCTTGGAATTTTGTGTTGCCAGGGCTGAGGAATTTCGTCTGATATTTTATTCTCTAAAACTTTTGTCTGAGGAGCAGAATGCCACCGCGAGCGATTTAATTACACGAGACTTCATTTCCATACCTGCCCAAAAAGCGATCTGTAATTTCTGTTCCTTCCTCCAGTGCTTAGAAGCACATCACCACCTCCGTCGATGGGGCCCTCTGAAACAGTCTAGCAACAATATTATTAAAACTGAAACTTCTACAGTGTAATTAGCTGATGTCCTACAACACGGTGGTGGAGGGCTTTGTGAGGCTTCGAGAAGCTGCAATGTCTCCAGCCCGCTGGTGGAGGTGGCAGTGACCTGTGGATCTCTGCCCTCTCCCCTGTCCTTCCTCTTTCAGTCATCCACTCGGCCCTTCCCATGTGAGTGTCCCGACCCCTCCGTCCACGTGAACAAGCCAGACCCAGGAGCACAGGATCTAGGTTTGGCTAACAACAAAACAGGACAAAACAGGAAAGAGACAAAAGCATTTTTCTCTTGAACTTCATTCCATCAGGTTCATGTGCGAACCTCACGCACAGGGCGCCCCCACTGTGAGTGTGAGGCATGACCCTCCTCCCCGTCCTCAAAATAACAGCTCTTGAATAGGTCCTGTGAGTCTGGCTGAGATCTGGACATCCAGATAGGCAGGGTATCTAGGTATTAACCAAACTCCGAGGTTAAGGACCAGGTCCTGTGGACTGTCGAGTCTACCCCAAATTTCTGGCACCAGCTGCAAGTTCGGGAGTTTTCCAGAATCACCCCGTCTGGGCAGAACCCTCACTGCTCTCTGCTTTCACGCTCCCAACACTTCTGACACCAGATGTGGGTTTCCTCCCATATCGACCAATTCTTTGACATAAACTGGGTGTCCTGCAGTTCCATTCCATTCTGACACTAACCACAATGGTGCAGACCCCACAGGTTAAGGGCTCAGTCCCACAGGACTGCTGCCTTTTCGGTGCTAATCACAGCTAGTAGGCCCCCAGGTTACCCGCAACTTGCACGCAGCTTGGTTACAAATCAGAGGTTCCCACGTCCCCCTGCTCAGGTTCAAAAATTTCTCAGAGCAGCTCTCAGAACCCAGGAAAACAGTTTGCTTATTATTGCCAATGTGTTAGAAGGCATATTTTAAAGAATACAAATGAACCCCCAGGTAGTATGAGGTCTGGAAGGGTTCTGCGTGCAGGGACTTCTGTCCTTGTGAGTTGGATACGCCGTCCTCCTGGCACACAAGTGTGCTCCTCAACCCAGAAACTCTCTCAATGCTGTAGTTCATGGATTTTTAGGGAGGCTTCATCACATAACCATGATCAATTCTCGCCTCGTCTTCCAACCTCTCTCCCCTCTCCGGAGAATGGAAGGTAGGGCTGAAAATTCCAAGCTTCTATTCATGGCTTAGCCTTTCTAGTGACCAGTCCTCCTCTGGAAGCACACGAAGAGTCACCTCATTAGAACAAAAGATGTTCCTATCACCCAGGAAATTCCAAGGAATTTAGGAGCTCTGTGCCAAGAACTGGGATCAAATTTGTGGAACATAAGGAATAGCAGGGAGATCGGTAGAAGGAAGGGAAGAATGACGGGGCGGGGGTGGTAATCAGAAGGGGGAATGAACCACGAGAGACTGTGGACTCCGGGAAATAAACTGAAGGTTTCAGAGGGGAGGGGGTGGGGGACTGGGATAGCCCGGTGATGGGTAGTAAGGAGGGCACGTATTGCATGGAGCACTGGGTGTTATATGCAAACAATGAATCATGGAACACTACATCAAAAACTAAAGATGTACTGTATAGTGACTAACATAACATAAGAAAAAATTAGAAAAAAAAGCAACAACAAACCAAGAGGAGAGGATTTGAGCTGCATTAACCCAGAAAAAAAAAAAAAAAAGAACTGTGATCAAAGTCCAAATATTGGCAGGAACTAGGGACAGAGACTATATATACTATATATATATAGAGAGAGAGAGAGAGAGAGAGATTATATAAATACGTATTTTTTTTCTTATTTCTCATACCCTTATGAGAAAATCTCACAGAACTCACTAGAAACTAATACACTCACAGTCATGTTTACTAAAGGAAAAGGATGCAAAGTAGGACGAGCCAAAGGAAGAGACTCATAGGATGGAGACAAGGAGGGTCTCAAATGCACATCCCCCATAGCCCTAGGATGCATTACCTGCGAAGCTCAGTCAGGCTTGACCCGCAGAGTTTGTACTGAGGCTTCATGACATTGTTGTGATTGCTTGAGCGCCTGTGGTTGAACTCAGGCTGTAGGTCAACTGATACCTCAAGACCAAAAACATTCCACCCTCTAAGGCTACTGTTGGCCTTTCTGGCATTGTCAGTCTCCCACCCTAAGACAGTCGAGTGTGGTCATCGCCACGCTGAGTTACGATATGTGGATAAATAAGCCATGTGGTCCTGGGTGGGGGTTGGGGGGGGGTGCACCATGAATAACAAAATTCTTGTGAGGAGCCAAGGACAAAGGCCAGATGTCTGTTTCCGTATAGCCAAACTCTTTCCTACTCCAGGGCTAAGAAACAGTGGAAAAGCCACAGGAGCCACATCCACGTCCACCTGCTTGATTAACTCCCAGCCCCTCGGCCCTTACACTCCTTACACTCATTAAAGGGGTCAAGTTATTCTTTTTTTTTTTTTTTTTAAAGATTTTATTTATTTATTTGACACAAAGAGAGACAGCCAGCGCGAGAGAGAACACAAGCAGGGGAGCGGGAGAGGAAGAAGCAGGCCCATAGCATAGGAGCCTGATGTGGGGCTCGATCCCAGAACGCCGGGATCATGCCCTGAGCCAAAGGCAGATGCTTAACAACTGCACCACCCAGGCACCCCTAAAGGGGTCAAGTTATTCTAAGTAGAATATTGATACAGAACTGTTGCTTTTACTCGGTGTATATTTGTTTAAGACAATATTAAAGTCTTTATGAAGTTCCATATCTGATGCGTTCTGGCACATTAGACTCGTTTTCGCTAGCATTTAATGGTGCTTTTCATTTAAGAAGCCCTCTATTTAATGTTCTGAAAGGAATTCACATGTTTCTTTAAAAAGTTTTCTCCTTTGAGGATCGTGTTTGCAATCACACAGTGAGCCACGGGAAGCTCTGTTTGTTGACAGGGAGATGGCTATTCTAGAACCAACACAGGTGTTTTCCAAACAAAACCTTTTAGTGAATAACATTTCTTTTCTATACTGTTCCATATGACTTGAAAATAGAAGAAATTGCTCTAAGGTTTGTAATGTAACATTTTATTTGGTTCTGTCTTGCCAGTGCTTTCAATATCTTAAAAGTGGCCTGAAAGAGATTTAAAACATTTCTACCCATTAAGGGCAACAGGAGAGAAATCTTTTGTGAATAGAATCATTTGCGAGTCCAAATGTTTTGTCTGTAACACGGTGCTTGTTGTCTCGAAAGCGGTTTCTCCGTTAAAAGGAGGTTGTAATATGCATCCACGCATAACCATCTGCATCTTCAAACACATCAATTGCTCACATACTCACAGGTGGTGAGACACTGACTCGTGCATGTCCGCACAATTTGGTGCACTGAACTGTGTGCTCGCGGAAGTGGGTGTATTTCACAGAAGCAGGATGGGCAATAAATTTTGAAACTTTATCCTCATCTTTGGATAGAGTAATAAAAGTTTGTAGGCTTAAGAAAGCAATATTCCCTGGAACCGCAATATATGGGAATGACGAAACTCAACTAAAATGTACAGTAATCTCTAAGGCCTACCCAAGCTCGCGAGGTGCAAAGCGAGAGCCATAAAGCAAAATTTAACACCCGCCTCACTAAAAGTCATTTTCGGCCTCTGACCAATTTCACACGGAATTAGGAAATATGACTAATCTCAAGGCCTGATTCCCTGGGGGAGCTTAAGAAGGAGTGCGTCAGGAAGAGAAGTGATGGCCCGTTGTTACTCGAAGCAATGAGAGGTTAGAGCTGCTAGAACAATGTCCCAAAGTCTCCCCAACAGCAGCTTGCTTGCCCTTCTCTTGGATCCCATCTGCTTTACCAAACAAGACTTGCAACCATCCTTAAGAACTTGGGGCCTCTGCGGGTCAGGAGGGCTCTGAGGCAGAGACCAAGAATCTTCCTTTCCGTGGAGTTTGGTTTGGGATGTAAGGAAGTCAACGCTTTCCCAGGACACAGTGTGTGCATTGTGCAGTTTACTGTCACTAACGACGTCCCCGTCCAATAGGCTGAGAGAGGCACCCCAACACTCAAATGAACCAGACCCTCGTAACCATCCAAAGAATCTCATCAGGACACCCAGGCGATCTGAAGCATTCACGCCCACACTTCTCCCAGACCTCCTTACCCAAAGGCTGGAAGTCTTATTCTATTTTGTTCTTTTTCTGACTTAGATATTATGTTGGTTTCTGGCACTTGAGCTCCCCCACTTTTTAAAAACAAAAAAAATTATATTTTCCAGATAGAAGCCTTCAGAGAGAGAACATTGTGTCTAGCTTGACTATCCCTTTCTGTTCCTGCATCATTGATTAGCCCCATCTTTGATGATGGTAGACACAGTCACACGTGACCATCAGCTCTGGTTAATGTCCTGGGCTTATTGGAGAATCATTGCTGTGACAGGAACATGTCAGCGATGGGTGATTTCCACTGAACAATGACTCCTAGACTGTGGCTGTGCAGGCAGAGCAAAGACGAAAGATGAGCAATTATCCAGTGGATGTGATCCATGCTGACAGCCAATCTGGATAATTCAAATAGAAACAACTTCCTTTGCCTCACTGGCAGGTTTGGGGCTTGATTTAGTGAGATCATTGTTTAACTTCCTTTGCCTGTGGAAATGCGGTACATGTGTTTGTTGGCCAAGCGAAGGTTTGGGGGTTATAACCACAGCATCTGTTAATTTGACATTTAGGTTTCCCTCTGGTTTGGAAGCCTTTGTGCCTAAAATTTAAAAGCAGCAATACATGCCTAGCTCCCAGCTGTCTGGAAACTCAGACTGCATATGCTTTTTGCGTTTCTAATCTGCCCAGAGAAATAAAATCATCACCTGAGCCAAAGAGTAGTTTGCCTAATTGGATTTTTTTTTTTTTAATTTGAGAGATACACAAAGTGTATTCTCATGTTGCAGTTGTCTGAGTGACATTGTGAGCCGAGCCAGACCACTCACCTAGACTTGAAGATTTACATTTTGATGATGTTTTTCAAGTGCCGTTTTATCTAGAGGAAAAAAGCAATAATTCAGGCAGCTGCAGAATTCCTCATACGTCTGCAGGAAGTCCCTCCTTCTGCCCTGGGCAGCACGGCAGAATGGAGAGAGCACAGGGTTCAGAGTCAGTTTGACCTGGGTCAAATCCCAGTTCCCAAACTCATTAGCTATGTTATCTTGAGCAAGAGACCTGATCTTTTCAAGCATCAATCGCCTTATTTATAAAATGGGGGTGACAAGCACCTTGATAACTTCCAGATGCCATGAGGAATAAAGATTACTCCTTCAGTAGGCATTTGCCGAGTGCCTACCATGTGTCAGGCACTGTTCTAGGCTCTGGGAAAACAGCAGTGACCGCAGTAGATGGGATCACTGCCTTTGTGGAGCTGATAACCCATGGGGAGGAAACAAACAAAAACAAGATTCATAAGAAAAATAAATAGTAGGTGACACGGTGATAAGAGCTCTCTGAAAAAATATAAAATATAGAAGAAGAAGAGAAGAGGAGTGGAAAACAAAGATGGAGTGTAGGAAGAGGTGTCAGAGGAGGCTCCCTTAACATGGTGATGCATAAAGAAGGGAGAGAGTAGGTCATGGGGACATTTGGGGGAAGAATGCTAAGAGCTGAATTGTGTCCCCTCCTCCCTCCCCCTGCAAAAGATCTGTTGAAGTTCTAGAGCCTAGTAATGCAAGACCATGACCTTATTTGGAAACAAGGTCTTCATACAGGCAATCAAGTTAAAATGAGGTTGTTGGAGTAGCCCTGATCCAATATGACTGGTATCCTTACAAATAGGCCAGTCTGGTCACACACACAGACCCACACGGAGGGATGACGTGTGAAGACAGGGGAAGAAAGTGGTATGATACTGGACTGATGCATCTACAAGTCAGAGGATGCCAAGAATTGCTGGCAAACACCAGAAGTTGGTAGAGGCCAGAGAAGATCCTCCCCATGGCCCTGTCAGGGGGCGCAGGGCCCTGCCAATGCCTTGGTTTGGGACCTGACCCTCCCCATGTGTGAGGCAATATGTTTCTGTTGTTTGAAGCCATTAGGTCGTTGGTTCTCTGTCACAGCAAGCCCAGGATGCTAAGACACCGCACTCCCGGGCGCAAGGATCAGCAAACACACAGGCCCTGAGGCAGGCGTACACCAGAACTTTCGAGAGGCGCAGCAAAGAGGCCAGGGCGTTGGCGAGGTCCAAGTCGGGGCGAGATCTGAGCAGCGGAAGCCCAGTGGAGAGCAGCAAGGGCGTGGGGGCTCTGTGTGGTCCGCCAGGGGCCCCTCGGGTCTGTGTCTTTCCTCCGCAGGGTGGGAAAGCGTCAGAGCGCTTTGAACCGACGGGGAACGTGAGCCGACTCACATTATAAAATTATGTATGTAAAGTGCTTCCTGATTGGCAATTATTATTTTCCTCCTCCAAGCCCACTTCACTTCTGATAAATTCTTGATGAGCGGTGGGTGGGGAAGGCGCTGTTTTTAGTATTTATGATTTATGCAGCTGCCGCCGCGCTCGGTGCTGTTGAGGACCTGCGCACCCTGATTGCCGTCCTTAGAAGTTGACAGCCACAGCTTCTCATCGGCGGCACCACCCAACGCCCTTTCCCCAGGTCTGAGAGCACGATTCGTTTAGATCTGACTGCTCGTGTTGTTTTGATTCTGCTTCGCTGTAGAAAGATAATGAACCTCCCCTGGCTCCCACAGGGCTGGTTGGCCATTTCTAGAGAACTGAACGAAAGTTCCAGAAGGCAAGATACGAGTGCAGGCTTTGAAGTATCCGCAGTCGCTGGAGATGCCTGGGTGGTTGCTGAGTGAGCGATAGGAAGAAGGGCCTAGAAAAAGAAGGAGATGCCGATCTTACAACAGAATTTGGCAGAGTGGTGTTAACTGAAGGACGGTGAGGGCGGGGCCGTGACGTCATGTTCGGTCTGTACTTACTGCGCCGCACTACACGGCAGTCCCCGGGTAAAACCCCAGCTTTGAGCCCCTCCACAAATCATTCCAGCGTGTATGAACACACACAGCACAGAGGGAGGAGAGGTATCCAGTTCTGCTCTGGGATTGGAGAAACCACGAGGCAGGAGGAACACAGAAGCTGGAGAGCCTATGCTAAGGGACCAGGTAGCAAGGCGGCTGTCAGCAAGACGCAGTTCTCATGTTGAGACGGGCTAGGCGGCAGGTGAACCCAGCATGCCAGAGGGAATTCTGGGAAGTGCTGGATGATCTAGAAAAATAGGGAGGACATATGGAAAACAGGTTCACCGTAGCAGAGCCCCAGACACAGGGTTGGGACTCAGGGAGGCCACCCTTCCATGGGGGTCCTGAATGGGGCTGGAGGACTGGTGGGTAAGAGACTCATGAGAACGAGTAGGGCATGGTCCTAAGGGGAATATGTATTCTGCTGGTTATCAATGAGGATTTCAACATGGAAACAGGATAGAGAGTCAATTAAAAAACACTTGAGCATAAGATGGGTTCAGGCTTTGGAAACCAAGCAGCTTGCCGATTATTACAATGTGGCGGCAAACAGGTCCGAGCCAAGCTTAGAGTATGAGAGATGATGGCCTGTTAAGTCAGATTCACCCAAAGCCTGTGGTGGGCCTGGGTTTGCTCCCAAGGCCCCACTTGCTTAGCGGTGAGGACAGCGGGAATAGAAGGGAGGCCGCAGGAGACATTGAATCAGCATGAGATTGCTGCATCACCTGGGAATTGCTGAAATGCAGGCTAAGCCACCCAGTCTGCATGAAGGAAAGAAGAACACGCTATCACCATCGACCAGGACTGTTGCCAGGCACCGTGGCTCCTGCCACCACAGGCCACCTAAGTTGGCAGAAAATTAGTTGCTTCATGCAAAGCAATTTCCTATCTTCCTAGTGAAACAGAGAGAGGAAGACGTTGTGGAGTCTGAAATGGGGGGACCTTAGACAGTTTATTCCTGCTCCTTCATTTTATAGTGGAGGGACCAGGGATCCAGGAGTGTTACTTGGTTTAAAAAATTATTTATTTATTATCTTCTTTTTAAAGATTATTATTTGAGAGAGAGAGAGGGCATGAGCAGGGGGACAGGCAGAGGGAGAGGGAGAAAATTTATTTAAGAGACTATTTATTTAAGATTTTATTATTGAAGTGGCGCCTGGGTGGCACAGCGGTTGGGCATCTGCCTTCGGCTCAGGGCGTGATCCCGGTGTTATGGGATCGAGCCCCACATCAGGCTCCTCTGCTATGAGTCTGCTTCTTCCTCTCCCACTCCCCCTGCTTGTGTTCCCTCTCTTGCTGGCTGTCTCTCTCTCTGTCGAATAAATAAGTAAAATCTTAAAAAAAAAAAAAGATTTTATTATTTGAGAGAGAGAGAGAGGGCGTGAGCGGGGAGGAAGGGCAGAGGGAGAGGGAGAGGCAGGCTCCCCACTGAGCAGGGAGCCCGAGGCTCGATCCCAGGACCCCAAGATCATGACCTGAGCCGAAAGCAGACGCTTAACTGACTGAGCCACCCAGGCGCCCCTAAAAAAAATTTTTTTTAAGATAAAAAGACAGCTGTAGTTCTTTGCTGGTCTGTGCCTTGATTTAGATTTTCTTTCTTTCTTTTTTTTTCTTTTCTTTTTTTTTTTTTTTTCTCAAATGGCTGGAGAGGAGAAAGAGAGCCTTTTAGACATAATCACTATAATAGAAACAACCTCTTCTTGGTTTTCTTTCTGGTATAAAGAGCAATTCTGGAAAGTAGAGTCACATGTATGTGCACTGTTAGTAATAAACATCTCAAGAGAATGGACTAGAAATAACCGTCTCTCTTGGATGCCACTGGAAATACCGTCTGTACTTTACTTCATTTCTTCTGTGTGCCCCCCCATCATCTTCATCCTAAACAGGGGCACTGAAAAGTCTTTCTCTTCTTATTCCCTCACACAAAATGTCTGAGCCTCTAATACAGCCTCTGAAGTCAGAGTCCCTGTGTTGAGTCCTGACTGTAGCTCGAATCAGTCATGTGACCTTCCACTGGTGACTTCGCCTCGTGCTTCGGTTTGCTTAGCTGTGAAATTCCTAAATATATTGTCATGTTAGATAGGATGAAACAAATTAATGCTTGTAAAATTTCTGGAACAATGTGTGGCACTCAATTATTACTTGCTATTAACATTACTTTTATTACTTTTGTATGTGGCCTTGCAGGAGTGATCTGGACAAGTCACCGAAGCCATCGGGGAATCATTTGTCAAAATGAATGGATTGAAAAAACTGGTCTCTAAAACCATTTCTGATGCTGAGTTTCTAAAGTTCTTCCTTACAGTGTTGCCATAAAAGTAAAATCAATAGTTACGTTTTCACACTGACTGCAACATTTCTGGAAAACCATGCTTTTGGGGGTTTAAAGATGAATGTCACTGATAATTGGAAAACTATCTCATTTTCATGAATGATCTTCCCCATTTGCTCCTTATTGCTCATAAATTGAAAAAGTTGTCTTGAACTTCCGTTTTACAAAATGTGAACATTAGTGAAGAGATGCCGATGTAGAGAACGGAGACCATTAGTGCTTCTTTTGCCTTTTCTGGCTTCATTGTGCGGGGGTTTCTGTTCTGCTGGAGAGGAGACTGCCGCTCCCTCCGACCCTGACCTTTGCGTAATATTTATTGGATTAGAAAAAAAAAACAATTCACAGAGTAATAAAGATATCTGTGCACACATTTATTATACACAGAACTGTGCTTCATTTTGGAAAATCTGTCCCAAACCTACTCAGGCAAATCAGCAATAACAAGGTCACTGCAGACGTAGCAGCAGGCCCTGCAGATGTCTTTTGTTTTAGCTCGGGTGGCAGTGATGGGGTAGAGAAGAAGAGAGAAATTTACACAGAAGCAGGGACTTCACCAGCTTGTGCAGATAAAATACAAATATTCAAAGCGATCTTGGGATGACTAGTCAGCTGGCGAGGAGCCATCAGGATGTAATGGAGACCCACCTTCATTCGGGGACTGTACCATCTCCCCTCCTTTCTCCCCCCTCTTTCTTCACTCCTCCTTCCCTTCCTCTCCCCTCCCCTTTCCTTCCCAGCCCCTCCCGCTTTCCCTTTCTTCCTCAGCCTCTCTATTGTCTGCCTTTCTATCTCCTTGGTCTCTTCTTTCCTTTTGAAAAACCCTGTAGATTCAAGCTTCTATGTTCCCAGTGGCCACCCCAGGCCAGGATCTCTGTATGGCATGTCTCAATCCCTTGTAACCATCTTTGAGCACCTCGCCTTGCTGGTCCTTGGCTCTCACAAAACCATCCCACATAGAGCTTCCAAAAATATTCATCCTACATTCTGCTTTCCTTTTGTTACTTAGATGATGAATCTCAGGGATTTGGTCTTACTTATCAGTTTAAATCAACATTCCTTCTTCTACCATTTCAGCTCCCTAACAACTGGCCTCCAAAAATCTACCCCAAAGGAGTTCTGCAATCCAGTTTCTCCCATTTAGCAAGATTCATCTCGCACTACTCAGCAAATATGTGTCCCCTGCCTCACACACCATTTCTCAGCTATGTACTCTTACACCTGCTTATTCCCTCTTTTTTGAGTAACATCTCACTTCCCATCTTCCATCCACATAAGTCAATTTCTTTAAATTAAGCTGGAGAAGCATCTTCTCTGAGAATTCTTTCCTCTTTGCCTTGATCAATAATAATTTTGTTTTTAAACAGTTGGAGGAATTTATTGGTTGAGGCATCAAGCCCAGATGCTTCTTACATAAGGAGGTTTTAATTATGAATTCACTTTCCCCTATAAATGCAGATTTTTCAGGTTTTCTATTTCTTTTGGAGTTACCTTTGATAAGACTTTTTTTTTTTTTTTACAGATATGTTTATTTTTTATTCACATGTTTATGTCAGGTAATTCTTCATAATATCATCTGTTCAACTGGTAGTGATATCCCTTCTTTCTTTCTTCTTATTAGAAACTTGTACTTTTAAAGATTTTAATCAGTCTTTATTAGAAATTTTCCAAATGTTATTTGTCTTCTCAAAGAACCTTTGTCCTGACAAGGCTTTTTTTTTTTTTTCTGAAGGAAGACGTCTACATGGCCAAAGGACACATGTACAGATGTTCGATATCAGTAATCATCAGGGAAAGGCAAATCAAAATCACAAATAAGGTTTCACCTCACACCAGTCAGAATGGCTGCTATCAAAAGGATAAGAAATAACCAGTGTTGGGGCGCCTGGGTGGCTCAGTTGGTTAGGCGACTGCCTTCTGCTCAGGTCATGATCCTAGGGACCCTGGATCGAGCCCCATGTGGGGCTCCCTACTCAGCAGGGAGTCTGCTTCTCCCTCTGAACCTCCCCACCCCATGCTCTCTCTCTCATATAAATAAATAAAATCTTTGAAAAAAATTAAGAACTACCAAGTGTTGGAGAGAAAATAACAAGGAGGTGGAGAGAAGGGAACCCTCGTGCAGTGCTGGTGGGAATGTAAACTGGTGTAGCTATGATGGAAAACAGTATGGAAGTTCCTCAGAAACTTAAAAATAGAATTATCATATGACTCAATAACTCCATTTCTGGGTATTTACCCGGAGAGAACACAAACACGAATTCAAAGAGATATACGCATTTCTATGTTTACTGGAGCATTAGTTACAAGAGCCAAGATATGAAAGCAACCTAAATGTCTGTTGATAGATGCATGGCTAAGAAAGATATGGCGTATATACATACGATGGAATATTACTCAGCCATAGAAAGGAACGAAGTCTTGCCATTTATGACAACATGGACGGACCTAGAGGGTATACGCTAGATGAAGTAAGTCACACAGAAAAAGACAGATACATTATGATTTCACTCATATGTGGAATTTAAAAAACAAAACAAACAAACAAATAAACCAGAAATAGACTCATAAATACAGAGAACAAGCTAACGGTTCCCAGAGGAGAGAAGGGTGGGGGGAAGGGCAGAAGTTGGTGAAGGCGATTAAGAGGTAAGGACTTCCAGTTATAAAATAAACACAGCACAGAAATAAAAGTACAGTGTAGGGAATGTAGTCAATAATATTGCTATAATTTTGTATGGTGACAACACCTATCGTGGTGAGCATTTCATAATGTATGACATTGTCGAATCAGTATGTTGTACATCTGAAACTAATATAATATGTCTGTCAACCATACTTCAATAAAACAAGGAACAATCCTGGCTTTGCTGATTTTCTTTACTGTATATTTGTTTTATATTTTTAAAATTTGTACTTTGTTATTTCCTTCTATCTCCTTTCTTTGGTTTAATTTACTGTCACTTTGTCTAGCTTTCTAAGAAGGTCCTTGAGTACTTAAAAAATTAATTTTCAGCCTTTCTTCTTTTCTAGTGTATGCATTTAAAGCAGTAAAGTTCCCTTTAAGATTAGCTATACCTCACGAATTTTAGGTTATTTTATTTTATTTTAATTCCAGTACCATTAACATACATCGTTAGTTTCAGGTGTACCGTACAGTAATTCAACAATTCTAAACATTTCTCTGTGCTCATCCTGATACTGTACTCTTAATCCCCTGCACTTGTTTTACCCATCCCCCCACCCACTTCCCGTCTGGTAACCCTCTGTTTGTTCTCTATAGTTAAGATGGTATTTATATTTATCATTCAATTCAAAATATTTTCTAATTTCCATTATGACTTCTTCTTTCTTTTGACCAAATGGTTATTTATAAGTCTATTGTTTGATCACCAGACTAGGAGAGAGGAGGGGGAGGCTGTTTGTAATTGTTTGTTTTGGTTTTTTAAATTTTTCTTTTTATTTATTAGAGAGAGAGAGAGAATTTGTGGGGGGGGAGAGGCAGAGGGAGAGGGGGAAGCAGACTCCCGGATGAGCAGGGAGCCTGACATGGGGCTCAATCCCAGGACCCCGAGATCACGTCGCTAGTGAAAGGCAGATACTTAACTGACTGAGCCACCCAGGAGCCCCTGTATGGAACTATTGATTCACAAGTGCCCAAGGAAAGTAAATAGATGGAAAATAGAGTCTAGACTTGAAGCGGAGATCGACCTAGAAATAACGATCGGGATTTCTCATAAAATCCTGGAAGTAAATGGATAATTCAGGAAGACTGTGTTGTGAGAGTGAAGGACCAGAGAAGACAACCAAGGACCACCAGGTTTTAAGGAGTAGGAAAAAGAAGGCTGACCTCGAAGTGTGGGAAAAAATGTGCGTAGGAAGGTGCTGTGCAACTCATCGGGGTTAGGGGAGGGGGCAGGAAGAAGAAATAAAATAAAAATGCACCTTAGCACTCGATGTGCCTGCAAAGGGCTGAGGAACTATGGTGGCATCTGAGGAAGGACCCGGGGCTAACAAAAAGCCTTTTTAAAAGAGATTAAAGCCCTGAGTCTCTGTTAATGGAACTATGTAAGAGCTACAGAAGACTAGATATTGGATATTCGTGGAACTTCTCTGGGGCTGGCAAGAGTCAACAGGATCCCCGCTATAGCAGGAGGTAAGTACTCCGTGCAGGAGAAGGGGCAACTCCTTCTCTGCAGTCAACCAAGAGACAGGCAGACGGAGTGAGTGCAAACTCACACAGAGACACGTTTGGCGGCTGGAAGTTGAGGGGCTTCTCCTGGTGTCTTGCACGTTGCATCTTTACTTACATAATTCTTGCGGCAGTTGTGAAGGGGACAGAAAAGTATCCCACATTTAAGTCCTGGTTCGCTTTCAGAAATTAATAACAATGATAATGGAAATCTGGAGGGCCTCCACATTTCTCCCTTTCTTTGGTTATTCCTTACACACCCCTCTCTGGAAAGGTTCCACAGAGGAGCTGGGAAAGCTGAGCAGATGAGCAAGGGCTAACCGATAGAGTGATGGTTCTCCAGGTGTGGTCCCCGGACCAATGGCAGCAGCATCACATGGTGACTCATCAGAAATGCAAACTTTTAGACCCCATCGAAACCTACTGACTGAGGAACCCTGGAATTACTGGTATTACTCTTCCCGGTTTGGGGTAACAAACTGCTGCATATTTAGTGGCTGAAAACAGAAACTGTCTCATCATCCTGGAGGCCAGGAGGCTGAAAGCAAGGTGTTAGCAGGACCATACTCCCTCCAAAGGCTCTAGGGGAGAATCCTGGCTTCTTCCAGCTTCTGGGCCGCTGGTGTTCCTTGGGCTGCGAGAGTATAACTCCAATATCTGCCTCCGTCTTCACAGGGCCTTCTCTCCTGTGTCTCTTTGTCTCAAATCTCTCTTGGCCTTTCTCTTATAAGGCATCTATCATTGGATTAAGAGCCCACTCTAAAGTCAGGATGCTCTCATCTCAATACCCTTAACTTAATTTTACATCTGGAAAAACTCATTTTCCAAAAATAAGGTCACGTTCTCAAGTTTGGGGGTTAAGACTTGGACGTACCTTTTTAGGGGCCATTATTCCACCCACCCCGAGCCTAGTAATCTGCTTTAAGAGGAGCTAGAGGGGTGGTTCTCAACCTGGCTGCACGTGAGGATCACCCATGGGGCTTTTAAAATCCCTAAAAAATTGCATTAGAATTTTTGAGAATGGAACCCGAAGGTCGCCAGATGCTTACAATGTCAGCCCAGTTTGAAACCAATGGTAGAGCGGAAAGAGCAAACTGAGGAGTTAGACAAGCCTGGGTTCTGATGCTGCCCCTTCTGTACCAGCAGAGCCTACTCTTCCATAAATTGGAGATAATCATACCTGGCTCATATTAGTACATTATCGTTGTGACGCTTAAATAGAATTCTCTATGTCAAGTGCCTGGAGTTTTAGCCATTGCGTGACTCTAGAACTTCACTCACATTAGCCTGTTTAGTGAAGCACACAGAATGACTTCCTCCTTCGAATTTGGACCTGCCTGTCGCCCTCCCTCAGCTCCGCTCTGATGGCAGGTAGAAGGATCCCCTTTCAAGTATTCTCCTTATATGCCCCTCGGCTCTCAGAAAGGAAGTCAGTCCCGCCTGTTCCAGTTCAATCATCTCTCACGTCGTAGGGTTTATATTCCACTGGTCACACAGAATGTCTGGATTCGAGGCATTTTCCAGGAAGTAAAATGTTGAGCTGATACCCACTCATTATTTATCAGACATTCTGTTGCACAGAATAATTTTCCAGGGAGATTGCATGAAAGATTGAAGACATCCTAGGTTCCAGATGTTTTAAGCCTCTTTCATTCAAAAACAAAGAAAAGAAAATTGCTTATTGAGCATCTAAACGTCAAAACCTGGAGATATTGTGATGATTTTAGTCACCCTGTAGCTTGGAGTCTAGTCGGGAAGACAAAACACAACCAAATCATATCACAAAGAAATGGAAAATTGCAGCTATGGCAAAGGCTGTGAGGGAGGCTTCCATGACACTCTGAACGTCCAACAAGATTGGACAGAGTCAGAGAGGTCAGGGGAGGCTCTCTTGAGCAGAGATCCTTAAGATGAAATGTCGAGTATGACTAGGAATTATCCACATGAAGGAGGGAGGGGGAGCATTCCCAGCAAGAGGAATAAGCAAGCTCAAAAAAACTGTGTGACAAGAGTGTATCCCCCCACCTGCTCTTTCTCTTTGCTTCCTGTCTTATCTTGCTCTCTCTTATCACCTCATGGGGACAAGATGGTTACCATGGCTCTGGACATTGTGTCCACATTCGAGTCAGGAAAGAGGGAAAAGGGGTCCACTAGCCTTGTCTGTCCCTTTAATCAGAAATCAACATCTTTCCCAGAAACTCCCCAGCAGACTTCCCTTATATTTCATTGGGAAAATGCTCATACTTAGGTCAATCACTGACAAAGAGAAGTAGGATAACATGATTGGTCTGAATCAAGAAAACTCTTTCTCTGATTCCAAGGTCAAATATGAGTTTTCTGAGCAGAGATGCGGTCACTTGGCAATCAGAAGTGTCTGCCCCTGAGACTGCAGCAAAAGTCCATGTGGAATTGAAAGCAGGCTTCGGGTAATACTGAGGTCACAACGGCCAGGCCAGGCTCATCGATTCATTTACCCCCCGGGGGCTAAGAATGTGGCATCTTCTGGTAGAACAAGCAGCTGCATGAGCAGGGGGTTGCATGCATAAGGAGTATGGCTCTCCTGAGAGCAGAGTTGTCTCAGCCTGGGCACTGATGACGTGATTTTTTGTGGGTGGCTGCATTAGGCAAGTTCTCCCAAGAAACAGAATATTTATAGGAGAACTTGGCTCCTGGTATTGGAGGCTAAGAAGTTCCACAATCTGCTGTCTGCCAGTGGAGGTCCAGAAGAGTCAATGTGTCGTTCCAGTCCAAGTTCAAAGGCCTGAGAACCAGGGGAACAAAAGGTGAAAATCTCAGTCCAAGGACAAGAGAGAATAAGATGAGATCCCAGCTCCACAGTGAGGCAGGAAAAAAAGGGGGGCAGATTCCTCTTTCCTCCACCTCTTGTTTGGTCCAGACCCTCAGGGGATTGGGTGATGGTCCCCACATTTGGCCAGTCAAGTTGACACATACGATTAACCATCACAGTGGCGTCCTGTGCCTTGTAGGGTGTTCTGCAGCGTCTCTGGCCTCCAGCCACAAGATGCCTGTACCACCTGCCCAGCAGTGACAACATCTCCAGATTTTGCCAAGTGTCTCTTGGGGGGGGGAAGTGATGCCCTGCGGGAGCCACTGCCTTAGAAAATCCTTCCTACTGAATCTCACTTTGAGTGATGTGATCCCAAGGACAGGACTAGAGGGAGAATTGAGGGTGCCTAGGGCACAAAATTTCAGGACACCTTGACCCAATCCTGAGACTAAGTGCCTTAAACGTTTGCCCTGGGAGACTCATATCTCCCTAGCTCTGACTGTGTGATATTAGCCACGAGAATAAACCCAATTCTACTTATAATTGGCTCTTGTTCGAGGATGTTGTGGACGATATTGCCCTTTATGCAATACCGAGTGACCCTTTTATGAGATACCCCAGGAGAATTCCTGCCTATTTTTTTTTTTGTCAGAAGAGTGACTATGGCCACTGGTTTGTTTTTATCTGATGAATATTATGAACTGTACAATGTTTGCCTCCCTTTTTGCATTGGTTGTTATTAAGTTGTTGGCCGTTTCTGTATTGGCTGCCGTCAAACTTGGAAGCCAAACCTGTCACTTCCCCGGCAAGAATGTATGATAATATTTCTAGCATTATCCCAGACTATATTATAAATTCCTACCTTTTTTTTTCCTTTTTCTTTTTGTCTTGGTTTTGTTTTGGCTAATCTCACGTGTGCTGTGTTTTTATAAAATACCTTAAAGATGTTTGGAAGTCGTGTCGTTAAGTACCCAGCGCAGGGGGCTGACCTCCAGCATGTATTTGGTACATAGAAGCTTCGTTCCTGCAGCACTGAGATCAGAAAGGGAAACATTGTATGGGACAGAGCTTTGTCAATGGCCAAATGCTCTGGAAGCGAAAGAGCCATATTTGGGGTGAAGGTCGTTTCTGGGGGCAAAGAAGCAGAGACAGCTTGCAGCCAAAGATTTTAAAAGTACGTCTACTTCTCCAGAAAAACAAATCACATTCGTGGTCGGCTTTTGACCGAGTGGGTACACTCGGCCCTGAAGGCTCTCAGGAGCTGTGTTTGAGTTCCGGAAGCGGCTCCTTCACAGCGAGCACATGTTACAACTGTGGATTGTGCTCCATTTTTCAAAGACAAGACGCAAGCAGCATGACAAAGAGGGATTAGTTAAGAAGCACTCGGAAAATGGAAAGCTATGGTTACGTTAAGTGAGAGAACAATGGGCCCTGATCTGCAAAGACAGAGCTGAGATGCGGGCCGGGGGTTCTCGAAATCGCCTTTGCCTCTTGCAATGAGATGACTGCATTTTCATCATAATTATTAAATCTTGGCAAGAGGCTCAGCAGCCGGCTACCCACCTCCCTGATGTCAGGCTGCTTTCCCACTCTGCAATTTTGAAACCTGGTTGGCAATTGCACCCCGAAGAGCCGTTCTAACAATGTTGCAGCAAACTTTCCCCCACTTGAAATCTTCAATTATATATGTATCGACTAATGGCAATCTACATCCTGCCATTTTCTCCCTCTGTCTTTTTTCTTTTCGCCATATCATTAGTTTCAACCAAATTAAGTCAGGGACATTTAGTCTTCAGAGAAGCCAGGGGGATAATAACAGATGGATTAGGGTAAAGGGGATAAGGCAGAGAAAGGACAGCTTGACTTCCTTTTAGAAAAGTTTGAGCCACCCAGAGAGAAAGACACATGCACACAAAGATAACATCGAACTTCGAAGAGAAAATCTCAGCTCCTAGTGAGCTGAGCTGCTAGAAATCCCTAGGTTATTAAATAGTCACCAGTCCATGAGGGAAATGTAAGGGGCAAACTGAAATTATAATATGTTTTGTGCAGTGTAGAGTATTGGAAAAAATAGAAGAGAGATAATACAGAATTATTATTTCCCTCAGCCTATTTAAATTCTTAGTTAAAGAAATAACAAAGATTCTGAATTGAAACAATTCCTGTGTGCCAGGGACACTAGGAAATGACATTTGAAGGATTCTGCAGAAGTACGGCCTCTGGGCTTTGGCAGAACCCAGTAAAAGTCAGACTTCAACGGGCATCCTTTGAAGGGCTTATGTAACTTTATACATTCTGTTGTTGGCATTGAATGGCCTCAGAGGTCAGATCTGAGACAGGGGAAAGTGTCTTGAACATAGGAAGTATTCAATATGTGTTCACTGAATTGAATTAGGGGTTAGTGTGCCTACATTTTATTTATATATTTTTTAAAGATTTTACTTCTTTATTTGACAAACAGAGAGAGAGAGAGAGGGAGAGAGCATGAGCAGGGGGCAGGAGCAAGGGGAGAGGGAGAAGCAGGCTCCCCCCTGAGCAAGGAGCCGGATGTGGGACTCGATCCCAGGACCCCTGGATCATGACCTGAGCCAAAGGCAGATGCTTAACCGACTGAGCCACCCAGGTGCCCAAGTGTGCCTACATTTTAAAACAAAACTGATAAATACGTGAGAATGTCATCTGGAAATAGTTATCTAAAATAAATATATTCTAAGATCTCATAAATCTTCTGTAGTCCCAATGAGGAACGAAGAAGCCAGTTTTATAGTATGGATATAGCTTTTCAGTATTTATAAAGAAACTATCTTTTACTTACTACGCAATTTTCCGCCACATTCCTATGGAAAAGGTTTTTGTTATCCAAATGAGGTAGATACTAAGAGTGCCTTTCTAGTCCAAGGAAGACCTCACGGCTAGTGGGCCAGGCCAGGGACTGAGCTAGGCCAATAAGCTGTTAGAGGAGGTGACATGAGTTGCTTCTGGTAGAGGCCATGAGGGGCCATGGGTGGTTTTCTAGCCTCTCTGTCCAAATTCATTGACCAAGGAGGCTGTGTGTTCCACAGGATGAAGCCACAGGATGGTGTCTTTATCTTCCTGGACTTTTAAGTTACAACATGGAGAAAAATTGTCCTAAAACTCACCCAGACCTGCGTAGATTTGTGCATAGGAATACAGCTTTGTCGTGTGAAACTACTCAGATCTCGGCTCCTTACATGGCATTATGAGACCTATCCTCGTTAGTGTAGTAACCTTTATAAGTGAGGAAACTGAGAACTATTTTAAATTGTTCCAGATTGCATTGCAGGTAAGGGGCAAAGTGGTATACAAACCCAGATCTTATTGAAAGCATATCAACGCAAAGAGAAAACACCCAGCCCTTCTGCAAGACGGGAGGGAAAACTGTATTTGGTCTTCTTTGGTGTAAAGTCTAGCTGTGGGATCTACTCTGGGCGGTAAGATCAAACCAACATTTGTGAAGAACAGAAGTGAGGCTCCTATTCTGAAACACAGGCTGGCAGGAAAGCAGGGGAAATCGTGACTTCTTGGCTTTTTGTTCTGCTTGGAGAGTGCTTCCACACTGTATTATTAAATACCTTTTGTTTCTATGAAAGAAAGCGGCATATCTCCTTGGCTTAACACAAAAGAAGTTTATTTCTCATGTACGTGAAGTCCAATCAGTGGAGCTTGGGACACCAGCCTCAAGGAGCTACTCAGGAGCTCGAGGTGATAGACTCCACCATCTGTAACACGGGGTGTCCGAGGTCACCCCGGGCACTGGCAGAAAGCCAGCAGACAGAGGGAGCGCAAGCGCGGGAGGTTGAGCTGGTCTTTACCGACCGAGTCTGGCAGTGGCACACGTCACTCTCATTCCATCAGCTAGAAGACAGTCACGTGGTCCTTCTTGCCTGCCAGAGGGACTGGGCCATGTTGTCTAGCCGGCCGCCTAGGAGGTCCAGGAACATAATGGGGAAATTCATAGTGGTCTATACCACAGTCAATCATTCTAGTCACCAAATAAGCATTCCACTCTTCTTCCCAAGCATAAAACACATGCATCCACCCCAATTCCACCATCTATCCATCCTGGGAAGGCAACTCTGAGCCCCGTACAATCCCTGCATCCAGCCCCAAGTCCAGGATCTTCAGGGGACGTTCCATCCTTTCCATCAAGCACCCCTTTGTTTCCAGAAATCGGAACTAGAAAGATAAGCAAACTGCAGTCCTAAATAATAGTGCCTGGGGACTGAAAGCTGTGTAACTTCTCCCGTTTAAGGAGAGAATAGCCAACGTGCTCAGTCCCTGGTTCCCCGCAGTTACGGACACCTGCGAGGCAGGGGTGGAGAAGGCGCTTCCCTGGACTTGCAGACATTTTCCTGGTGAGGTTTTTTGTTTTGTTTTGTTTTGTTTTTTTAAAGATTTATTTATTGGACAGAGAGAGGCAGAGAGAGAGAGAGGGAACACCAGCAGGGGGAGTGGGAGAGGGAGAAGCAGTCTTCCCGCTGAGCAGGGAGCTCGAAGCGAACCTCGATCCCAGGACCTTGGGATCAGGACCTGAGCCAAAGGCAAATGCTTAACGACTGAGCCACCCAGGCGCCCCTCCCCCTCCGTGAGTTTTTATTTGTTCTCTGTTTGGGGGGGGGGGGTACCATGTCAGAGTCCCTGTAGCGCCGTGTGACACCCTTTTAGTAGCCCTTCCTTGAGGGCCACATAGCTTACGAAGCCTGGTTTTTTGTTTTTGTTTCTTGCTGGTGATATGTAGGGACCCAGGAGATGCTTTTAATTTCACGCTCGCAAAGAATTTTGGGTCTGAACTCATACGACTTTTGGTCCAATACAATTACCTAAAATCTTAAGAGGCTTCTGATCTGTTTCCGTCTTATCAGCTCCTTATGCCAGAAACCCAGCCCCAAATTTATTGTCTGGACAATGTTCTCAATCCGTTTTATTTCTTTACCTTTTTACATCCTGGCTCTCTTTCTTGTCTTAATATCAGTTTACCGAGGACCTAGAAAAATGCATGGAAAGGTGACATTCTTTAATCTCATCTTGGTCATAGGGAAGACTCACTTTGTTCAACTGATCTATTCTCTGAAGGCTCTGCCACTAAGCATCTTTTCCAATTATAACTTTTTAAAAAAAAATCTGAATTTACAGGCGCTTGGCTTTTGTAACCTTCCGAGGCCCCAAATTTCTGGTCTTTCTTTATTTCCTTTCCTTCTAATTGAAAATCAGCCAATTACGCCCCGAAATGATCTCCTTCTTACCACAGCTTTCCAATAACGAACAACCACGACTACTTCTTCCTGATTCCACCAGTTATTTTTCCGAACATCCCTGGCTCAGCGGACGTATGATCTTAGTTCCGTATTTTGCTAAAAATTTTGCTTCTAAATAATAGGTCCACTTGTTCCCCTTGTCCAGTGTCTGCTGCTTGGTGCTCTCTCTAGCTGCCAAGTCAGTGCCGCAGATTTTAGGGTTTTTATCCAGTTGTATCTCAGTTCTGATAGCAATTTCTGTCTCTTACGCGACTCTAGTGTCCATAATCCGGAAAACTAAAATCTTAATGATTTAGTGGGCTTCTGTTTTTCACAAATTCCAAGTGTGGTGCATGGGGGTTCTAGTTCACGGTCATTGGGGATATTAGGCTCTAAGAGTCTCCACCATCCTGCTTCCACCATTGCGAGGGCTGTTTACATCCAGCCGGCAGCTATAGGAGGGGATGAGGATCCTAGATGTTTTCAGGAGCCCGCCTTAGCAGTGGCATGACTCCTTTCTGCTCTCATTTCACCTGAGGCTAGAGTTTTGCAAACTGGGTAAGACAAAAGAACAGGAACTCCTGAGAGCAAGGGTTAAAGTGAGCCAGTGATAAGGTGGTAGAGCTTATCTTGGTAGGTAAGGGATTGAAGTCAGGACGAGGCTGATGGGTAGGGTGGGGCTGGCAGGTTTGAAGAACTGGTGATCTTCAGGAGATCTAAGAACACGAATATAAATAGTAAAGTGAAAAAATGGAAATACAGGAATGATGGTCCGAGAGTGAGATGTTGAAAGTCGTATTTTCATAGATGGGAGAAAACTATGAGATATTAAGATTCAAATTTGATTACAGAAATGGCTTGCTGAAGCCTCGCTGAGTCATCCTCATTCTAATGGTTCAGTCCTCGCGAGTCTAGCTCAGAGGCAGCCTTATGGTACGGGGGTTAAGCTAGCGAGTTCTAGAGTCAAACACCTCGGTTTCGATCTTGGCTCTGTTAAGGAAGAAAAGTTTTCCCTTACTCTTCCAAAGTATTTTTGGCTGGTCTAAGAATTAAATCAGCATGAGATAGCTTAATAGGAAAAAATCAAATTTAATTATGTGTCTAGGAAGGCTCCATGAGAATATGAGGCCCATAGGCAGCCAGGCCCTTGAAACCAACAAACAGCCAGAGCGAAGGACAAACAGTAGGGCTGGGCACTTCAAAGGGAAGGAAAGCAATTCACAGGAAGATGACAAGGAGTAAATGTTTAGTAAACAAATGTTTGCTGGGCCTTATAGAAACAATGGGACAGGAGAGAGGAATTTGAACACACTTTGCGTTTCTTCCCTGTCCATCATGCTGGGTTCATATTATGAACTGTTACGTATTTGTCTACGGTATTAGCTCTCTTCCTGGAGCAAGTCCATGATCTAAATTCTCTTGGGCGTTAGGGGGAAGCTCAAAGATTCTTCCTGAGCCTTCTGTTTCTTAAAAACAATCAGCCTAAAATAACCCATATGCCAATGAGGCACATTTTGGGATGGCAGATTTTGCCCCCCTACAGCTCCAAAGCTTTCTAGCTTTATGTCCTTTAGCAGAGAACTCTCTCCACTTCACTACTCATCTGTAACGTGACAATGTAAAGTGATCCATACACTCAAGCCCGTGGTAGACAGTCATTTGTAATCTCTAGTCTGTCTCTGTCATTTCTGACCTTCTTCGGTCCTTAACATTCCCCATCTGTATCTACACCCCTATTCCTACCCTAACTCTATAGAGCGAACCAATATCCAATATACACACAGTTTGTGTTTTAATGAGATGTTGTAACATCAACCTTTCTTCCAAATTCATCACACAACCTATAGATGGGAATTTCTTTTATATCACATTAAGTATCCAATTTCAGATGCACTGGCTTAGTCTGAAGTGGTTCCGTTTCACTAAATTTCTCTTGAGAATAAGCACCTTCCCCCCAAAACAGAGTTGTTTTTTTTTTTTGTAATAGGAAGCTTTTTCCCCAGGGTGTGGCGGGTGACCAACCATTCCATTTACATCACAGCCAGCACTGTCATAGCTGGTCACATATCATTTCTAATGACAGTCCTGGTGCCTCTCCTCTCATCGTCCAGAAATCTCCCAGAGTTTCTACAGTCTTACAACTGCAAATGTGGTCCATAGACCAGGGTATCAGTATCACCCAGGATGTTAGAAATGTGGAATTATGAGCCTCATCTACACCCTATTCCATCTAATTTAGCATTTTAACAAGATGCCAAGAGATTCTAATGCATAACAGAGTTTGCAAAGCGCGGCGAGACAGCAAAGAGACTAACCTTTCCATCCCTTTGTCTGAAGGAAGGGCTACATCTTAAAACAGACATCAGGCAGAGTCCACTTAAAATTCATCCTTCCTATCTAGAGATGTGGAACTTTAAATTCTATGGTTACCTAATGCTCTTAACTTGAGATTCAGAGATGAGGGAGGTAAGCAGGGGGGTAGCTAGTTTCTCAAAGGAATTTCTGGCTCCACATAAGATTTGGAGAGTGGTTTTAAAAATCTTTCTTTTCAGGTTGCCTGAAGAAATTTGCTAATTTCCCTAATGCAAGTTTCCCTCCTACCTTGGAAGGGTAGAAACAAATAAAAAAGACAAAGAAAAATACAACAGGATTTGTGTTTCTGTATATCATCCTCAAGGGTCTGTTCCATCTGGAGAGAAACCCAGTAAAATAAATCAGTTAGACCAGGGAAGAGGTGCCCACTTATACATAGATACAGGACGGGGCTAAGAGCAATCTGCTTGGAGAGAGGTGGGGAGTTGTCCCAAAGAACTTGTCTGTGATGGTGATTAGTAGGGATTATGGTACAAGCTAAAATCCATTCCAAAATTACCAGTTTAGAAGACACATTGTTTACTTGAGTGGGGTCCTATTATTAAACAGTTGTTATTCTGCAGAGATTACATGTGATTTCAGGTTGAAAGTGTCTATCGTCAGAAATAAAAGCAAAAAGCCTAGGTTAGTGGAATTTTCCCTTACTTTGCTATAGAGAATCAGGAATATCAGACCAAAAGCAGAGACCATCAACAGATTGTAAATTTGTTAATCTTTTTGACTGTCCCATATTTGTTTAAATTTTTTCCTAGGTGTCTACTTGGGTGATTACAAAATAAATAAATAAATAAATTGATTAATTAATTAATTAAAAATCACAATTTAAATCCCTGGCAAACACCTATTTAGCCAACGATCAAAATTAACAACACCATCAGTAAGATATATCAGCGTCCTACAACCCTCTGATTTGATGCACTTAAAAGGACATGGTGTCATTTTTGTGGTATTCTTGCCAAAAAGTGTATAACTTCATTCTATCAGAACTTGTCATAAGAAAACATCACACAACCCCAAATCGAAAGACATTCTAGAGAATACTGGTACTCTTCAAAGTTATCAAGGTTATAAAAGACAAGATGGAGGGACCATCTCAGACTGAAGAAGGCTACTAAAAGCAATGTGGATGCTAGATTGGATCCTATAACAGAAAAAGAGCATCAGTGGAGAAAATGGTGAAATTCTCAAATCTGTAGTTTAAGTACTAACATTGTATCAATGTCTACTTCCTAAGCCTACTACGGTGATGTATGATATTAGCAGTAGGGAAAGCTGTTTAAATGATACAGGGGCATTTTTTGTACTCTTTTTGCAATGTCTCTATAAGTCTAAAATTATTTCAGAATAAAAAGGTTTCCTTTTTTTAAGATTTATTTATTTATTTGAGAGAGAGAGAGTGCCTGTGAGAGGGGGAGGGGCAGAAGGCGAGGGAGAGAGATTCTCAAGCAGATGCTGCCCTGAGCTGGGGGCCCTCTAAGGGGCTCCATCTCTCGACCCTGAAATCATGACCTGGGCTGAAACCAACAGTCCAACGCTTAAATGACTGTACCACCCAGGCTCCCCTGGAATAAAAAGAATTTTAAATAAAAACTCACAACATTTTTATGGTTTGCTTTCAGAGGTCACTACAGAAAATAAGTCCCAATCGTCTTGGGATGAATACCTTAAATAGGATAGGAAGATAGACCAAGATCCTGGGGCCAGTAGGAAGAAGATTCGGGGAAGCCCCCAAGTTGTTCTGAGTCTGCAGAGTGATCCTGGGCTTTACTAAACAATAACTCATGAAGACCTGAAACAATGACACATGCGAACTGCATATATACACATGTATACACACACACACACACACACGTACACATAATGCATATCTATATTCATTGTCATGGGCTAAATTGTGTCCCCCTATCAAATTCGGATTGAAGCACTAACCCTCGGTACCCCAGAACGCGGTGGAAACAGAACCTTTAAAGGAGTCATTGATTTAAAATGAGGCTGTTAGGGTGGGCCCTAATCCAATCTGACTGTGTCCTTATAATTATAGAGAGAAAATTTGGAGACACAAAGGGATGCCAGGGCTGCTTGTTCACAGAGGTAAAACCATGGAGGACATAACCAGGAGGTGGCCATCTGCGAGGCAAGGACTGTGACAGGTCTCAGGAAAAATCCAGCCAGCTGACACCTTGATCCTGAACTTCTCCCATCCAGAGCCCTGAGAAACTAAATGTCAGTTGCTAAAGCCGCCCAATCAGTGGTATCTTGTTATGGCAGTCCTAGTAAATTATACAATCATATATATATATATTCAGTGGTATCTTGTTATGGCAGTCCTAGTAAATTATACAATCATATATATATATATTCAGTGGTATCTTGTTATGGCAGTCCTAGTAAATTATACAATCGTATATATATATATATATATATATATATATATATATATATATATACACACTCACAATAGTATTATATTACAATAGTATATATTTTAAATAAATCTACATTTAATCGATCTCTTTAACCTTCTTTAAACATGTCATATTTTTCCTCCTGCATAAATGGATGAACATACTATTTTCACATATACAAGATTCTTGACACAGGCTTTTGATAACCTTTAATGTCTGTCTTTCGTCCAGAGGGTGCTCCACTCAGTGTTAGATGAACATTAGAGACATACGGGGTTTCTCGGATAATCCTTAGAATGCTTTCTTCAATTAAGTATATTGCATTTAAGGAGTTGAACCAACTATACAGTATGTTTGAAGGAAATTAACCTGGATTAGGAGAAGTCTATAAATCCTGTCATTCCGGGAGCAGCGGTAGAATTTGGGTTTGCTAAGATTAAAGAAGACAGTCAGGAAGGATGTAAGAGATAACTTTCACTATTTCTGGGGCTGCCAGCGAAGGAGATCAGGTTTATTTCATTAATTTTTGGAGAGCAAACTAGTGAGTTTGAGGGAACATAATTTGTACCAACATAAGAAAATATTTTTGAACATTTGGCACTATTCAGTAAGAGAATGGTCTAGCTCGAGAGGTAGTGAGTTCTCAGTCACCCAAGGCATTCAATAATTTAGTGATGGCCAGCTGCCAAGGATCATGTAGATCAGTTCCCTTCACCTGATGTAGGGTGGAACATATTAAACTTTTAGAGTTTACTGGCCCTAAGAGTCAGAGAATTCTAAGGGTAGTAAGGGAGAGTGAAGGGATACAGGATTTGGGGAAAATACTCTGAAAAAAAAAAAAAAACAGTCGAAGGTATTAGCAAGGTCATGTCCCATGAAGTGAGAGATTATTCAAAACTCATGCACCTACCCTGCCTGCCCCGCAGGGAATTGGTTCATTGCTCCGGGCGAAGGCCCAGACTCGAGTATTTCTAAAACTCTTCCCAGGTAACCCTCAGGTGCAGCCACAGCTGAGCTCTCTGATGGAGCTGAAGTTCATAGCAACGCTGTACCATGTCCCCTCCCAACTCCTTACCGTGCCCAGCAGTTCTCAAAATCCTGAGCTTTACATCAGACTTCCTGACAAAAGGGACGACATAAATTCTTCTGAAGAATGCTTACACCAAGTTACCAAAGAGTTAGGAGCCCATCGCAGGCTTTTCCAGTGTCTACACTTGTCTGACAGCAATCATCAAACCCAAAATTAAAGCAAAAGATGTGTATGGCAACATTGCACCAAGTAGAAAAGTTTTTCCAACTCCCCCATTGCGTGATAAATTGGTAGCAGTTGGGTAAGTATTCCAGACGCTGCCTGATATTTACGACCCATCTATCATTCTGCACAGGCAGCTGGTGGCTGAAAGGGGAGTCACCTTTGTTTGGGGGAGTGTAGAAAGACACGACAAGGAGTTAATAAGAAATTTTATTGTAATTATCAGAAGATTCAGGAACTGCTACAGGGCAGAAAAAGATTATAATTATAAAAATAAAAACAGCTAAGATTTATTGAGCATATAGTCCATGCTTGACGCTATTCTAAGTAAGCACGTTACACTGATCCGTCCATTGAATTGTCACAACACTCATATGAAGCAGGTGCTATTTCCTCTCGCCGTCCAGTTACACAGATGTGGAAACTGAGGCACGGAGAGGCTTGAGTGAATTTCATCAGGTCTTAGAACAAACAAGTAGCAGTGCTGGGATGCAAACTTTGATGTCATAGTTTAAAGGCCACACCCCTGCACACAGGTGTCTAGTTCGGTATCCTCAAAAGACGATGAAACCCATTTGACATCTTCTGTTCTAACTCTTCAAATTGTAAATGCCTACGAGGGGACATGACTGACAGATCTGTCAAGCAGGTCATTGCAAAGGTCCGGCCACCGTGCGCCTAAGCAGACACGCAGATAGAGGAAACCATAACATGTCCTTTTAACCAGAGACTAGATCATATACCATCTATGTCGCTGCTTTCATTTCATTCAATCGGCTCATGCCTCATACATAAATGGAATTATTTAGTTAATTTTTTTTTTAATCTTATAATTGGGAAACACCATTCGGTCACTTCTGTGAGTTAATTTTTGTCTTATGCTGCTAAGAAGACCTTCCCAGGTAAGGAATCACTATCCTGGTCTAGCTTGTTTCAAATTTAAACTTTGCTAGCTGCTAATCCCTACCTATTAGCTTTCTTGTATACTTGCCTAACTTCTCGTTTTTGTTTTTGTTTTTTTTAAGATTTTGTTTATTTGTTTGAGAGAGAGAGAGAGAAAACACAAGTGGGGGTAGGAGCAGAAAGAGAGGGACAAGCAGACTCATTGCTGAGCATGGAGCCCCTGGGGGCTCGATCCCACAACCCTGAGATCATGACCTGAGCCAAAATCAAGAGTCAGATGCTTAACTGACTGAGTCACCCAGGCGTCCCATTGCCTACCTTATCTTTAAAAATGAACTAAAGAAACTAGTTCTGGGAATGTAATTTTGTGATTAATATATTTATCTGAATTAATGTAGATGAACATTTCTTAATGAAAGCTAGTCCGTGTTCCTGTAGAGAAATACTCAATACAATCAATCCTTCCAAATTACTTTATGAAACTAATACAGTTCCAATCAAAATTGCACTTTTTGTTTATATAAAATGATTCTGACTTCTAGAAGAGCCAACTGAATTGCAGCAAAGATATTCTGGAAGAATAAGATAGGTTTACACTAGCTGGTATGCAAACATATTATAAAATGTAATAAGTAAACAGTATGATAATGGCATAGAAATAGAAAGATCAATGGAAGAGTACATTATTTCTGACTTTATTTTAGACTTTACCATCTTTGGGTTTTCATTTACATGGGGATTTAGTGTCTTGAAAATTTGAGAATGGGAGAAGGTTTATAATCAAATTTGGGCCAATCTAAATGTTATTGGTATTTAATTACTGGGGTGTCTTTATGTTGTATGTAATCTCCTGGCAGAATCTCTGATAATGTGTGTTATTAGACATAATTTAAAATGGTAAATAGACTAGGGAGTTTTCAACTTCCATCGGGGGCCTTGGGATTGGTTTGATTAATGCTCTGTTTTTAATCCACTTCACAGCTTTCTAGAAGCAAAATCTAAGCTCCTTCCAGAAAGGACACCCAAAAGAACAGTGGGCAGTGCTGGAGAAAGCGATTGAAGAAGGGAGAAGCGTGGTTCTCCTGGCTGACCTCCTCCCTTGGGGGCATAGCCACACCCATTACTCTTCAAGGTTAAATACCATGGTTTTGGAGAACTTAACCTGAACCAGCGTGAAAGGAGAATGTCTTTTTCCAACTGGGGAGATCCCTCGTCTCCTTGTGGAGGGATTTTCTCTAGCCCTCCTGGCCTCTCACTCCTTACACCAAGGGAAGAGGGAGTAATTTATCTGATTAGTAGATTTTAAAAGAATAAAACACGCTTGCTAAACTCATCACTCTCCTTTTTTGCTTCTAGGAACTAGCTGCCTGTAGAAGACAGAGTATTTCTCTGTAAGTCTGTATGTCTTAGCTTGGAAAGACAAGCCCTCGGAAAGCCCTTGGATGCCCTTGTCTGTGACTCAACAGCCACATTAAATTTGGGGGTTCAGTTAGCAGGGTACATTTGGCTTCCCCACTAAGCTAATCCTCTAACACACCCAATCACAATAATAAAGGTGATATTTTGTCCCCCATCTGCCCTACTGATTCTTATTTCTCAATTTATTTAGAACCCAAGTAGCCAAGAGGGTACTACATACATATGGGACCTCTTCAGACACTTCAACAATAGTATTTGGTAAAGGTGGCTTCTTGACCTTTCAAGTTCGGTACTCACTCTATGTTCTACGGAACATTAGTATCTCTGATGCTAACAGATGTTGTTTGTAAAAGGATTACATGGTTAAATACATAATTCCAGGTAAAGCAAGATAAAATAGGTATCTTTACTGCAGGACTTCTTGAAGCTTTTAAATGGAAATATGCTCTGTGAATCTTAATGAGGGAACAGATTATTCAGCATCTCTTAAATATATATATGTATCTGAAAGAATTGTTTTCTTCAAGAATCCGTAAGTATTGGTGTTTCATAGAATACATTTAGGGAAATGCTAAAAATTTCCATGAATAGCATTGGTCCAATTGGCAGTTTGCAAAGAAAAAACAAAAAGGAAGAAATTACCATCCAGGCAACATACAACACTAAATTACAGATGAATTTTAAAAAGTAAAAAAAAAAAAGAAAAAGAAAAGTAAAAAGCAAATATAAAATAAAATATTGGTGACTATAAAAATCTCAGAATATTGAAGATTTTCCAAACATTACAGGAAAGAAAGAACCTAACAGAATAATAGATTTAATTTTTCTAACATTAAAACTTTACATAAATAACAACAAAACACCGTAAATATGGGGGGGAAGCAAGTAAAGTAGAAAAAAAGATATTTTTAAGGATGTCCGGAAATGGTTTAATATGTTTAATATATAATAACTCTCACTAGTGAACAATAGAAAGATTAATATTCCGAGGTGTAAAGTAAGAGAATACAATGTAACAGTTCACAAAAAAGAAATATGCCCGATAACTATGAACGACCATATCTGATTTCAGTGGTAGTCAAAATTACAAGTAAAAGTTATGATGAGATATAATCTTTCTTTGCTTTATTTTTTTTAACTTTATTTATCTTTCCCATACTGTTGTTTCTGGGGATGTTAATGGGTAGATATAACTTTTCTAAGGAGCAGCTTGACAATATGTTCAACAGTCTTTAAAATGTACATAATTTCTGACTCAGCAATTCCACCTCTAGAAATCTATTCCAAAGAGACGATCACAGATGCTTGAAAAGATTTATATTCAAGCATAGCCACTTTATCATTGCTTATAATAACAAAAATGGAAATATCCATAATGTCCTATAATAAATATGACAAATTCATGAGCTAGAATACTAGGCAGTCATTAAAAATCATGTTGTACAAGAGCATTTAACAGTGTGGGGAGGTAATGGTACAGTAAGTGAAAAAGCATGTTTTAAGGCTAGAAATACCATAGACTCCCGTTTTACTAGAAAATATATAGAGCGAAACAGGCTATACATTAAAATCTAAAGTGATTAAATCTGGTTAGGTGGGGCTATGTGTGATTTTTTTCTTCTTCTTTCTGTTTTACTGTACTTCTCAATTTTCCTGCAATTGAAATGCATTGCTTTCTGCAATAAGGAAAAAAAAATAATTTCAGAAGGATTATCCTAGTAAAGGTTGCATTTTACAAAGAAGGGATATGTGGGCAACCCTTATTAAAATATCATAATTACTGAATCGTTAGCCTACTAAGTTTTTAAATGCTAAGGGTCATGACTCTACCGCATTGCACAGAGCCAAAAACAATATAGACAATGAAATCAATGTCATTTATAGTACAAATTCCTCAACAATCACCCACAGATTTGCATGATCTGAATGACTGGCCCTTTGGGTGATACCTGGACTATGACAGTTACGCATCTTCAGGTTACAAGCATGCAAAACCGTAAGTCAAACCATTTTCTGATATGAATAAGCCCTGTAGTTCCAGAGACTTCCCAAGTAACCCATGAAGTCCACATTTTACAGTCAGTTCAACCAGAACAACCATCAGCGCCCCCCTCCCCCCAGGCTGCCTCTAAACTACCCACATTATCTGAACATTTCCACAACCATGAGATCTGTTTACTTGGAACCTAGGGATAAAGAGTTAGTGGAAAGGAAAAGAAAATTGTTCTACTCGGATATCTCCTATAACATAACAGTGAGGGCAAGACCTTCGATTCTTTGGAGAACCTGAAAAAGATTGTGTCGGATCCAAAATGGAAACGCTTACTCCGTGTACCTGGTATTCTCCTATTACGCTCGGTGAGGCCATGTCATTTAAGGCTGTTTCTTTCTACCTCTGTCTCTTTTCAAGCACATCTGCAGAATTAAATTCCATGCACTGACAGGGATGCTTTCAAAAGCTCCGAATCAATTCTTCAATCATTCCACTTTCTTAGCTGTGATTAAAAACATGTGTCCCCTAATTAAGCTAATGAGAAATTGTTAATTGGCACAAAGCCCCCCTCTGTGCACACTTATTAATGTCACCATCACTCTGACAGGAGGAAGGATCGGAATCAAGGGCAGAGAGTTCTTAAGTGACTTTGACATTGGACTTAGGTACAAGAGCTCTACTTAGAGAGAGAGGGCTGCCCCTTCTAGGACCTGCATGGAGGAATAAGGAATGCCACTGTTCTCCTGGTTTCATAGGGAGGCAGAGGAACGAGATGCAACAGAGCAGCAGTTGATAAGTTGATTTCTTTTTTCCTCCTCGTAGAGATGATGATATTCACTCTCTCATCAGCTTTCCACGCAACAACCAATCTGTATGGATGAGGCGCAGCTAGGCAAGAATGCATGCTCCTGAAGGACCACCAGAAGGAGGCTTCTGTAGTTATTCAACTCACTGTAGGCTCAGCTAGTTTCCTCCTGACCTCTAATGAACAGCATCATTGCAAATTATCCTGCACCAAGGTACCTTGTAGATGAGACGGGTATGCTTTGGCAGTGGAAGCTTGATAAAATTATTTTTTGTGTTTTTCTATTATTTCTTTTTTTTAAGATTTTATTTATTTGAGACAGAGAGAGAGAGAGAGAGAGAGAGAGTGAGTGAGCACAAGCAGGGAGGAGGATCAGAGGGAGAGGCAGAAGCAGACTCCCCACTGAGCAGGGAGCTGAATGTGGGGCTTGATCCCAGGACCCTGAGATCAAGACCTGAGCTGAAGGCAGATGCTTAACCGACTGAGCCACCCCGGTGCCCCTATTTTTCTATTATTTCCATTTGGGAAATACCAGAAATTTGTGCCTACCTAGTTTGTCCCTAGCTTTTCCCATGTACCCTTGCACACCAAAAATGATTAATTCTCAAAGTCTTGGAAACTTCTGATGATTTTCAAATGTCCTACAAAAGGGAGGTTGGGCAGGACTTACGGAGGATTCTCAAGAGAGCCTTAAGCAAGACAGCAGACCAGAGATGAAGAGAACTAAAAGTACATGAACTTGTCTTTTTGTTCAGAGAAGCTAGTTCCAGGAGATGGAGCTTTCTACTTTGAATAAGCCATAACTCAGGACCTGGATTGATTCTTTCAGAAAGGGACAAGCCCAATAACTCAGGTTCCCAACAAATCTCTGAAAACGCCTAAGAGAAGCAATGGATGTGGGGGAGTCTGGGGGCCACCATCAAAAGTCCACTGAGTTATGAATCATTGGTGGGAGATAGAGGCGAGGAGCTTCTGCTGACCTGGAGCCCCCTTCTCCATCACCGGCCTGAAGCCAGGTACTCAGTATTCTTGTCAATCATCTCAGGAGGGAAAGTGAGATTTGCAGTTGAAGGCATGTGAGTCACTGCTGGAACCCTGAGATGCCATGGCAGCAAGCTGGTTCCCTGACCGGGTGTGCAGGGTGGGTCGCTCCTCAGGCATCTGTTCCCATGAGTGGTTTGATGAGAAAAGGGGGAGGCCTGTCCAGAGGAGGGAAATCATTTTCCCTCAACCCTTCTAGGTTCCTAATGGAGCTACCTCCACCCTGTACTAAAAGACAGATTAACAAGAGAAAACCAAACAAGTTGAGTACTATGTATACCTCCTGTATATAGGAGAGAGACCCAGGAAAACTGAGTCACTCCCCAAATGGCCCCAGCCACCGCCTTAAATAACATCTCCCGCTACAGACCAAAGAAGATGTTGGGGGAGGGGGGAAGCCAGTCAGGGAGGTGACCAGGAAAAACACAGTCAAGGAGGGCAAGGGGTAAGGTTGTTATGCAGATTTAAGTCCTGGACATCTGCTTTGAGTTTCTAGAGATTTAGAATCCTCTTCATCCTGGTACAGCTTGGGAGCCATCCTTACAAAGGAAGATTTCTCTTATAAATGTAAAATGTCTCGTATGAAAGGGTAACTTCTACTCCGTTTTCAGAGCTTTAGTCATGTCTGCAGTGTCTTAAAAATAACGAGCTCAAGATAATCCATATGCCAAAGAGACACATTTTGGGGTGGCAGGTTCTGCTCCCCTTCACCAGTTATGGAGAAAGCTGTTTCAGGGGTCAGAAGTAATGGGTATGAGAACGTGGTAGTGGTCGGTAGTGTATTCCCTCCACCCAAAGCCACGGGCTGTGTTTGAGTCCAGAGAGACTACAGCTGACCTTTGAACAACACGGGGGTTAGGGGTACTGACCTCCTGCCCAGCTGAAAATCTGCATATAACCTTTGACTCCTCCAAAATCAACTACTACTAGTCTACTGTTGACTTGATGCCTTACCAATAACATAGGCAGTCCATTCACACATATTTCGTACATTATATGTATTATGTACTGTATTCTTACAATAAAGTAAGCTAGAGAAGAGAAAATGCTACAAAGAAAATCATAACGAATAGTAAATACGTTTATGGTACTGTATGGTACTTATCAAAAAGAATGCACATGTAAGTGGACCTGCGTAGTTCAAACCTGCATTGTTCAAGGGTCACCTGTATTTGATGTGGGCTCTGAGAATCACGTGGAGGGACAAGAAACACTCTTAGTGTCCTTAGCTGGGAAAGCACGACAGTAAATGGAAGAGAGAGGCATTGCCTTGATTCCTGCAGAGCTTGGCCTGGCGGGGGAGACAGCCTCAGGCACAGAAGCTGGGCATGGTGGGCGGGCACAGAAGCAGCTGGGGAGCAGAGGACCTTAGCTGGGTGGGAGAGGAAGAGCACGGAGGCCACTGTGTGGTGGCTGGAGCTATCAGGAAGCCCCCCTTGGCCAGCCACCCTGGAGGGCACTGCGGGAAAGCAGATGCCCCCATGTGTCTGTTGGGCTAGGAGGTCTGCAGAGATTTGAGTCACACCCTCCTGCTGGGAATGGTGGTGAGTGGGAGGGTTCAGGGGAGCCTAGGTGTGGGGTCCAATAGGGAGGAGGGGTGCAGGACTCTGATGTACCATCACGGGACCGTAGGCTTGAATCATCCCATCCGATCCAGCCACGTGCACCTGAGCTTTTATTATTTCCACCCACTTACAGTTTTCCTTCCTTATAATCTCACCTCGGGGACTAGAAGCACAAAATTCAATCACGGAGCATCCATTAGCTTCTACGTGGTGCATTAAGGGGAAAGATAAGAACATCCCAGGATGGGCTCCCTGAGTATCAGCTGGGGGCCCACAGGGAGGGGAAAAGAAGGCAGAGAAGGAGTTTGCACGGGTGGACAGGATGTCCTTGGCACTCTCTTCCACCTCCTGCCCCCAGGAATTTGTTGTTTAACACAAGAGTTCTATCCGATGGCCAGAAGGCAGGTATGAATGTTTTATAATCTAGTTTTGTAAATCAGTGAATCTGTTCATTTGTGCTGAAAATGTTTAGTTCGATCAATAATGGATGGCATGGGGACCAAATAGGTCATGTTTTGGGATTTGTCTGAAGTAATTCCTTTCTTTTACCTCAGTGCTTGCCAGAGGGACAGAGACGAGATGAGATGATGTATACGAAAGTGTTTGCAGACTCTAAAGCATCCAGAAAATAGGCTGAAATCTGCCGAGAATAGCGGAATCGTCAATTTTTAAAGTGAGGATGACAAGCCACCATGTCAGGCGTTTCAAAATGTGGTTAGCTCAAGTCTCCAGATGCATTCGTCGCAAATCCTGTCCACTGCAGACGGGGCAGGGTGCCATGGCTTTGGTGTCCACGAGTGCATCTGGCCTGGCAGAGAAGCAGAGCTGACCAGGAATGAGAGACAAGTTGGTTATGCTTCAAACACACAACAAATTTGTGCATTTACCTTAAAAAAAAATAAAAAGAGAGGATTTTGAGCAAGGTTCTAGATGAGTTGTTTTTATGGACACTTACTTTAGCCTGTTTTTAAAGACACGAAGACCCTATATCTTCCACTGAATGTGTTCCAAACTTAACTTAGAGTTGCCTATTCCTATCTGAATATTCTTAGCTCCTTCAACAGGCCCTCCTAAGAGAGAGGGTGTAGGAGGGCCAGGCCCTAGGCTTCTGTCTTCTTCACTCACTCTTCACAACCCGTTTGCTTCTTATTGTTGCTTTCTTTTCCTCAGTTATCTGCTCTAGACCATTTATATCTAGACCTCCTCTTTGGCTACCATATCCACACGTGGGTGTTCTCTTTTTGGGTGTCTCACTACCATATCCTTCCTGTGTCCACTGTAGACTTCTGGAACACCAGGCTGGGCCAGAGACTGAGGTCTTAAATTGGCATGGAAAGAAAGTTTGGACAATTCCACTCTTTGATTCCAATTTCTAAGAGCAGCAATGAGAGAAGCTCCAAATTATATCCTAAGTCAAGGGCAGGTGCAGGGTATAGACATCTCTACTGCACCCACTTTGTTAGAGCTGGGATAATCATCACTGGGTACAGAATGGTAGAATGTGGGTGTGAGACATTTGATTCAGGTCACACAGGCATGAAGGGAAAGTGTCCAAAGCAAGATTATGAGTACAAAGTCCATGACTCCTAAGCCCTCTCACCAAACCATGCTATAAAATCTCCTTCTGAGCGTCTCCAGCAGCTGATTCTGCCCCCATTGCTCTGCATGGCCACTCCGAGAACTCCCGTGAGGATAAGAACAGATCTCCCAAGGGGAGAGCAGAGAAGCCAGAGTGGCCATACTCAGGTTCATTATGCTTGGCTGCTTTTTGCCCCAGAATGATGTCACACAGTTAAGGGAAGATTTCTCTCCAACTACCGAGAAGTGCCCTCACACTGGCATGAATGATTGGGCTCCAGTGGGTACGGTTCCCTGTTATATTCTTTCAAACTTACAGCCCAGCTTCCCAAGGTCTGGGTCAGTGGTTGACTTGCACTCTCGCACATTCCTTCAAAAGCTCTCTGCTCCAACCACCATACACCCATGTTCTGGGAGGAGTTGGGTCCTGCAGCCCATTGGGAGCCTGCCCCCATGCTGAAACAAACCTTCCTCCCAATTTTTAGGAATTTTGACCAAAGAATGGACATTCTTTTCAAAAATATCTATCGAATACCTATTACATGCTAGGCAGCATTCCAGACATCGAGGATACAACAAGGGACAAAAATGCTGCCGTCACGTGCAGGTCAGGGGAACAGAACGAGGTAAGTGTGTGGTGTGCTAGGTTGCAGTAAGTGCTAAAGGGAAAAAGAAAGTAGGCAACGTGGACAGAGAACGCTGGCTTGGTCCTGGCAAATTTAAACAGCATAATCAAGGAAAGCATCGCCAAGGAGGTGACATTTCAGTAGATTTGAAGGAAGCGAGAGATGAGGATACCTGGGGGAGTGTTCTAGGCATAGGGATGGGTGATGGCAAAAGCCCTGAGTTGGGGACAGTCCTGCCACTCCCGAGGGACAGGTCCCAGAGGCCAGGCAGCTGAATCCCAGTGAATGGGGGGGGGGGGCATGTGGAACAAGTAGGGAGTTCAGGGAGGGATTTGGGCAAGATAGCGGTGGCGGAGGAGACCTTATGAGACATCTCAGGCTCTGCTGTGGAGAATAAAGAGAAGGATGGAGTCAGGGGCAGTGGGTGGGAGCAGAGACACCTGGTGGGACCGCTCTAATAAGGTGGGTGAAGGGTACACTGATTCGGACCCCTCATGGGGTGACAATACAAGAGATGATAAAAGTGGATTGGGTTTGAATATATTTCGAAAGTGAACCAACAGGATTTGTTGATGGACAAGATATGGGATATCAGAGAGAGAGAGAGAGATCTCCTTCATTCACTCTCCCAAGGGGTCTTAGGGTCTCTCTGGGTGGCCTGCCGTTCAGAACAGACCCTGACCATGCAGAGGAGGCTCCTGCCCCTCCCCGCCGGCCCCACTGTGTGCACAGGGTAGACAAGACTCTTATGACCTCAGGCAAAGCACGAGGGTTAGGTGACAAATCACTGGATATAAAGGTGTTAAGTTAGGAGTCATAAAAGATTATCTTCCTTCCTCCGCCTACAAAGATAGGCCTTCTTTCATGTAGTGCCAGTCCGATTTTCAGAAGAGACCCTTGTGCCCAGCTTATGATCCTTGTAACAGGAGCCCTTAGGTGGTACCAGTCACTGCTTCTGTCCCCCCCTTCTTCTGGATACCCTAGGAATCTGAAGTTATTATTTTTCTAAAGGAGGAGTGTTTATGATCTTCCCTACACAGGGTAGAAAACAGTTAGTTTTATTAAAGTACTCATAAAAGAGGCTAAGTTAATAAAAGAGAGAGTTGGGGGAGACCAGGGAGCCACAGGCTTCAAGAGAGGCATGTTTTAAGTGTTTTCCGCAGCTCAGCCTGCCCGGCTCCCTTCCCTGATCCGCGATCACCGCTGGATTTCTGCTCGCATCAGCGACTTTCCACCTCATCTTTCTTTCTCACAGGTAGTTTTGAAACCTAATTTCAACCTGTTTGGATGAGATGCCAGCGCTTGACGGGAGCCGGGCGTCCACCCGCAATCTGGCGCTCTGTCCCAGCCAGCTCAGCTGCGACCTGGAAAAAATGATAGATAATGGGGAGCGCGCGTGGGGCGGCGGAAGCAGGTGTTTTTCAGAGCCCCGCCGCTTCCCGCACACCCTCTTTGCTGGGGGAGATTCGGCTTTGTCAGCCCCGCCCCAGGGGAGACTGCGAAGTCACCTCGATGTGCCCAGATACAATGAAACACCTCTTGGGGATAATACGATGCCTTAAAATTAGCTTCCCACCTCTTCTATTGTAAAATGTGAGGATGCGTTTCTCACTGCCTGGAAGGTAGCTAAGCAAGGCCTGCTTCAAAGGCTCGGCTTTCTGCGCTGTTCAGTCAGGGCAGGCACCCCCCCCTTCTTTCCTCCGCCCCCCACCTCTCTTTTGAATGAATGGGAATATGGAAGGCCCTTGAAAGGATCACCACCACCACACTTGACAGGAATTGAATGGGGACAGGCAGGGCAGAAGCAGCTAAGAGATGTGGCCTTCTCTTTGCCAAGCAAAGATTTTACAAAGCCTTGAGCAGGGGAGGGAGAAGGGGAGCCCGATCAGATTTCTGAAGGGTTTGAACAGCTGTAAGCTTCTGCATATGAATAGAGGCCTTGGGTACAAAGCCACCAACCCCAGAGCAGTGGGGCCATTTGCCTCCACCAAAGGCAAGAAGGAAGCTAGAGGTGGGGGGTTGAGAGAAATAATAAAGGTTGTATTAAAATGGCAAATAATGGCATTCAGAGGTTATCACCAGAGCTGAAATGGAATCTGAGGGTCTCACTTTCATTCTGTCTTAAGCCCTTGTGTGCTGCTGATGTGGTTTATTAAACAGCTGTCCCAACCCAGGCCCGGAGGCAGAGGCATTCAATAGGGTGTGGAGAAGAAATTCCAGTAGAGGAAGACACAGCAACTGGTTTCACCACGGGTTTCCCAGCTGCAAATGCCTTCCCATTCTCTCGCTCCCTGCTCTCAGGGAAGAGGAAATGAACCAAACAAGAAGAAAGCGAGCAGAAGAATAGGACAAGTACATAACAGAGGAAGGACACTCTTGTAAGAAATGCTAGGGGTTTTTTTGGTTTTGGTTTTGGTTTTTTTCTCCCTCTCCACAATTAGTTAAAAATAATCTGGTAAGCCAAGTAAGTTACACGCTGTGGGCTGAGCAAAGAGACGATGCTGTGACTGCCCTTTCGGGGACTTAGACTCCAAGGGACATTTGAATTGAAGGGTAAGTGGGCTTTGCCAGGAGAGATCATGGAAGAAGGTTTTCCCAAGCGGACAGATTAGAGAGGCATGCAAATCTTTGTCATGCCCTAGCTCCAGCACGAGATACTTAGTAAGAAATAGGAGGAGGGGACCTGGAAAGACAGATTTGGGCAAACTGGAGAAGTTCCTTGACTGCCATTCTGTGGCATTGGGGCATGATCTGAGACGAAAGGTGAATCTTTGAAGGGTTTAATCAAGAAGCAATCAGATTCACATTTTGGAAGGGCCTCTCCCGCTGCAGTGGGGGGGACTGGTTGAAAGGAGGCATGACCGGAGACAGGGGGACAATTAGGAGACTTGTCCAATAGTCCAGGTGTGGCACTTGCCCAGACTCCTCTGCGGGAGAGATGGACCCCAATCCTCCCTAGTCCAGCTGGCACCCTCTGGCTTGTCCTCAGAGAAGCGACTGGAGAAACTGCATAACCAGAGGTGTTTGAGGGAAGATAGCAGGAGGGGCAGCTCACTGGGGATAGACAGAAAGCCCTAAAAGCACAATGTTCCTGAGCCTGTAACTGGCTCCATTCAAAGCCTTGGCAGTCCTAGAGTCAGGCAGCTTTTTTTTCTTTTTCTCTTTCTCTCCCTTCCTTCCTTTTTCCCTTCCATTTTTCCTTCCTTTTTCCTTCCTTCTTCCCTTCCTTCCTTCCTTCCTTCCTTCCTTCCTTCCTTCCTTCCTTCCTTCCTTCTTTTTTTTAGAGAAAGACTGGTGGTGGGGGAAGGCAGAGGGAAAGGAAGAGAAAGAGAATCTTAAGCAGGTTCCATGCACGGCATGGAGCCTGAGGTGGGGCTGGATCCCATGACCCTGAAACCATGACCTGAGCGGCAATCAAGAGTAGGACACTTAACCGACTGAGCCACTGAGGCACCCAGGCGCCCTGAGTCAGGGCAACTTGTTAAAAGTGCCCAAGAGCCCACCCAGAGTAGCATGCGCTTTGGAAGAATTTGATTCCCACTTTCAGGCTAGATAATAATTATTATCTCCAGTTCTAAAATTCCTTGAATAGTGTGGCTTTTACTTCTATTCACAAGTAGATTTAACAATCTCTTATGATGCTATGCTATTTAATCGTTAATTACATTATTATTTTATTATCCAGAAATGAGAAACACTTGATATGCTTTAACATTTTTTAATTTCAGAGAGAAAAGAAATTAGATTGTTAACTTTTTTCAATAAAAAGAAATAAAATACCTTAAATCAGCCTATTCTTTGCCTTATAGTCTTTTTTCAGCAAGTGCTACGTGATAAAATAATTGTGTAATTAGAAATAAATGGCTTACAACAGCGATACTTTGTTCTAAAAAGGTGTAAGTGTTCTGTATCCCCTTTTAAAGGTGCTCAATTTGTGCTGAAAAGAAGCAGGGAATGTAATTTTGGAGTGGGTACACTTAATAAGTTTGGCGACTGAGATTTTCCCATTGGTATGGTTCCCACGTTTCCCCAAACAACATTCAACTTATTTCAGGAACTGTTTGGAAATGGGATGAACCATCTCCTGCAAGTCTGGCTTTCGTTATCCTGGGACAGGATGGCAACATTGGGTTGTCATGTACTTTTCTTTCTCTGACCAGATCATGGAAGAACTGGAAAAAACCATTGTTAGCTGTAGATGTATTTTTTTTTTTCCTATGATGGCTTTGGCTTATAAAAATAAGATTTGTGTTGTTGTTCTTGTTTCAATAATGATTTAATAACTGTCCTACACTGACATTTTTTTTTTTACATTTGCTTAATAAATTAGCATTCTGATTCTGGTTGACTCATTTGGTGGAAATGCTAAGTTTACGTGCCAGGGAAAGAGAGAAGAGGGATGGACACAGGGCTTAGGGAGAGGTGAATAAGGCAATTATGATTTATCAGACGAGAGTGCCAGAACTGCATTTTTCATTCTAAAGCCAGGACTACTTCATAAGAGTAAACTGGCACATAGGTAAGCCTCTTTAGACTTTTCTAGGACACCTACTTACATATTTGATCCTGTGACTTAGGAGGGCAAGGACTAATGCCCACTTGCCTGGGTGGGGGGATCATTGGGAGCAGCCTTCAGTCCTCCTGAACAAAAGGAGCATTATCCTGAATGGATCCATCCCTCCCAGGGGTATTGGGATGAGAAAATGACATAACAGATGTGAATGCATTTAGAAAGTAAAGGCAATATATAAATGCAAGAGATTCTTAGTTTTTATTACAGAGATCCATCTAGTCCTGCCACATTATGACAGCATAAGCCCTATTAGCTACATACATTATAATAATCTATTATTGGCAGAGTCAGCCTTGGGTGGTAACAGCTGGCTTTGACTATTACCATAGAATCTGTTGGAGATATGATGGATGAAGTATGGCTGTAAAGAAACGAGACTGGTTAGTGTGCGTTACCTGTGGAAACTAGTCTTGGTTCCGTTCCAGCTTTGTCAACTCCCCCCTGATGGACCTGTGTCTAAATGAGGCTAGGTGAGCCAGACTGGATGGAATATTAGGCTTGAGGGCCAAAGTTCTGGTTTCGAGATCAAGCTGTACCACTTACTAAATGGGCAAGATCTTTGTGTTACAGCCAGGCCTGAAACGCTTCTCATAATAAGCCTAGCAACGTCATAAATGAATTGTTGGGTTATGTTGGTGCATGCTGGGCCCTTTAAATGCCAACCACTGGCAATTGTTCAATTTTAGAAGAGTAAATAGACTGAAACTTGGGATATATTTGAGATACAGAATCTTTGTCTCATTCATTCATTCGTTCATCAATTATAAATAGTAAATATTTAGTCTGTACCAGGCCCCAGCTTTAGGCACTGAGGTTAGAATCCCTTGGGGATTGCACTGTAGTGAAGAAGGGTGTGTTAGTCTCCCATGTTGGCTCTACTAAATTATCATCAACCGGTGGTTCACAACTGAATTGAATTCTCTCGTAGTCCTGGAAGCTAGAAATCTGGAGTCAAGGTGTTGGTGACCTTATAATCTCTTCATCCTTTCCTGGCTTTCTCCAGTTTCCAGGGGCTGCTGGCATTCCTTGGCCTATGGCCATGTCATCCTAATCTTTAAGGCCGCCATCTTCAAGTTTCTTTCTGCACTGTCTTCATCTGGTCTCTTCCCAGTGTGTCAAATCTCCCTCTACCTCTTTTTCACACATGTGATTGCATTTGGGGTCCATTCTGACAATCGGGGATAATCTCCCTATTAAAAATTCTTAACTTAGTCACACCTGCAAAGATGCTTTATCCATACAAAGTATATCTGTTGCTTCTAGGGTTTAGGATGTAAATCTTAAAGAAGGAGCCATCCTTCTGCCTACCAGGGTGATAGTTAACTGATAGGCAAGAAGTACAACATGTCAGATGGTGTTGGTGCTAGAGTAGGATAAGGATGCTCGGTGTGTTGGGGTGGAGGTGAGGTTACTGTTTTAGATATGGTGTGAGGAAAGGCCTTGCTGAAATGCTGAAATGCTGATCTCAGCAGGGATCCGCAGGAAGGGAGCCAGCAAGCTCTGCAGATGGCTGGAGGAAGCATCATTTATGCAAAGATACCACATTACTAGAGGCACGTTTTCCCCTCACTTGCAGTCTGGTTTCCCAGAAGTATGGCCTCCTGGTCATCCTACCCAAGCATATTCTCAACTATTGTTTGACCTCTGGTCTTGATTTCTTAATCAGACAACCTCCCTCCATCTGGATGAATCTGGAGCACCCAGACTTACAGATTCAGTATCCTAAAGGAACCTCACAAAAATGGCCATGGAATCCTCACCTCTGTGTCTCAGCCAACTTCTGAAGTAGGGAAGCTTAACACTTGACAGACAGATGTCATCTACTTCTTTGGTATGGGACCGATTCTTTTCTTTTAAGGTCTCCCGATATATTGGTTCTCTTTTTCTTCCTTCTTTCCTAATTCCCTCTTATTATTAAGAAATCAGAAACATTCAAAATTCTTTTTTAAATCTAGATCCTCAAGAAATCCTCTAAAAATATTTTTAGTTTATATTTAAAGTAGTTCAATTGTTTCTTCTCCATTGATCTTCCTGAGAGACCTGAGTTCCTTTTGGTATTTCTGGATGCCGCCGTTTCCCTCCTCCATAACCGGACGGCTAGTCACCAGGGAGGTGGTGTCTCCCCGTCCTCTACGCGACGCACACGTGGGCTGCATGTGGGCTTCGCATCGCACTGAGGGCATCATCCACAGAGAGGTTAATGCTGTCCCTTGAATTTGAGTTATGCTGTGACCTGATAGCCTCATTTCAATACATGAAAAGACCTTCGATATGCAACAAAAATGCCTCTATTCCTCCTGCACCCAATCCGTGCTTGAAATCCTTTCCATCAGAATTTTGCATTTTATTCTGAAACGGCAATATTCTTGGGAAGGCATGCGTGTGGGTACTGTAAACCAATATCGGTCATTAACACCGCAAAATATATCAACTTATTCTTGCTAAATAACAGTAACTTTTTTCATGATAAAAAGAAAGATTCAGGGCTAGAGCTATTGACCTGTGTGGAAGGAAAACTGGCCTCCCAGCACTTGTGTGACACCAAGAATAAATGCAAGAGGACAACATCTACAGATAGTGGAGTGGGAGGCACTGAAGGCTCTGGGCCATCATAGTGTTGTTCTGGCAAGTTCATTTCAGCTTCCTGGATCTCCTTCTACTAATTCCTTATAACAAAATGAAAAGATCTCCTTTAGTTCTACGGCTTCTGATTTAATGGAATAGCTTACATTTATTGAGTGTTTACTCTCTGCCAGGCACGTGTGAAGTCCTTGATGTACATGATTGTATTTAATCCTTGCAAGGACTCCCATGAGATACTTATTATGATTATCTCTGTTTTACAGATGAGGAAACCGAGACCTTGAGGGATTTAGTAAATTGCTTACAGCCTCCTGGCTCATAAGCGAAGAAGTCAGGATGAAATTCCATGCCAACGTGAGTCAAAAGCCTTTGCCCTTACCTACCACACTGGATGCACAGGGAAGGCGCCCTATATCAGCAACGCTAGACCTGTTCCCCCTTCTCTCCAGCCCTGCACCCAACAGAGACTTTTCTAATTTGTGTGAGTCCCACCGGAGATCTCTGGTAGCATTTTCGTTTCCTCGGGGAACGTGTATACTTAATGATAAGCTGCTGGCTTGTTAGTTTCACATACAGTGACTTTCCTAATCCAGACAACACACAGCTTGCATTTAGCTGCTCCGAACCAGCTCTTCCGGCCAGGATGATTAGAGTGGCAGACAAGCCTACGAGGGCTGGGTGACACCCACAGATAAGCCGGTCATCAAAGGGCTCCTGCTATTAAAAACCACATCATATTCTTAGTCCTGAGCTCACAGGTTTCGCCTGCGGCCCTCTCACCTGTTAAGCCTCCTCCAAAGAGATACCGTGGCTCAGAGGAAGAGAATCACTTGACAAGGCAGAGAATCAGGATGGCTGTCTAGGAAACCCGTTGAAGTCCCCTGGCTGGAACAAATGCATCTCTTAGCATGGCCCATCATTTTGATATTTTTTTGACAATTTCTAAATGTGTATAGAAACAACCTGCCTCCCTTTATATTCATGTATTCCAGCACATAACGTCTGATTTTCTGCATGGCGGGAGTCAACCAAGCGCCCACTCTCCATTCCCCAGTTCACCGTTTTAATGCATTTCATGATTTTGTTGCTTTGGTGTGCATTTCAAAATGACACATTTGATCAGTTCTTTAGGTAATATTGATGTTTTGCCCTTTTAAATGTGTCATTTGATTTTCTGATGTTATTCTCCATCTGCTTTGGTAACACTTTCATTTAGTTGCAGCTTTTTATTGGGTCCCCAAAGGTTTATATAAAAGAATCTGACTTGAGGGCATTTTTTTAATCTTAAAAATGTTTTTCCCCCATTCTTTGCTCTTTTATACCCCCAACCCCACCTTCGCCAACCTATTTCCTCCCTCTCCTTCCCACCCCCTCTCCTACCACCTCACCTCCTTAGCCACTTTTTAAAACACCGTGAATAAATTCTTCAGTACCAGAGCCTCAAATGCTGGAGTTTCCTCAATCATATTTAAGTATTTCATTGTGTAAGGCCCATTGCCTTGGCTCTGCTGTTCCCTGTGGATTCAATCAAAGAGCAATTTTTAAAAGCAGGTATGGGGAGCGGGCTGATGCTTTACATTTCTGACATGTGTGTATTGCCCTTGTTGAAAACATTTCCAAATGGTAATTCCAAATTTTCGAAGGCAACAACAAAACCCCAGTAAGGTCTGTTTTTTTCTCATTGTTTGACTTTTTCTTTTTCTTTCTTTTTTTTTTTTTTTGCTTTCTTCTACCCACTCTGATTGTATTTACCTTACATTCTTGGCAGGTTAATTTCCACATTTCTGATCTCTTAACCTCTTCTTCAAATACAGTCAATGCAGATGTTAGAGACACATAACAGGGTTGAGAGACGGATGGAAAGTAAGCATATGCCAATTTCTTCCTTGTGAAATATCTGAAGAGACCTGAAGGATGGGGTCAAATAAATAATAAAAAATACCTTTGCTTTATGTTCACGAATGTCATCACAGAGCATCTCAAAGCTTAGATTCTGCGCAGAGTGGCCATGCAATCTGTGAGTCCACATCCTTAAATTAGAAAAAGTCCCCAACACAGGGGACTCAAGATTTTTTCCTTTAAGAAAAGACATTGTGTTACAAATAAGAACTGTGAAGTAAATTGATATCAAGTATTGTTTGTTTCACCGGGGAGAGCTACGGGTCTATTAACTCGTGGGAATGAGCATAAAGCTACAGGATTGTGAAATCATGAGGTCTTCTATGGTGGGGAGTGGAAGTGAGGTATGTGCATTGATACAGGCTTAGCCCTTGGCATACATGTGGATTGGCCAAGTTTGTCTTAAGGTTCACTCTGCTTTCTCCCTTTCCTTTCTGCGTAATTTATGTACCCACTGGCCCTCCAAGTTTCTGGTCAAGAAATATACTGCAATGAAGAGAGTGTGCATTGTGACGTAGAAATGACTGGTATTTGGACACGAGCTCTTGCACCATCAGGTTGCACACCTACACTTCGTCACTTATTTCCACATCTCAGAAAAATTAGGTGAGTATCATCTACTTCCCAGGAGGAGGCTGATGTCATTTCCTGGTACGATGGAACATGCCAGAAATGGAATGCCAGGGCATGCTGCACTCGCAGTGGGAGTTCACCTGGGAGCAGCAGCAATTTTGCCCATGAGGAAGAGCATAATAGGGGAGACGTGTTAGAAGCTTAACCAGGGCAGCGGTGGGGTTACATATCAAGAGCATCTCAGGGTAAAGAGGGACCTTGCAGGTCCGAATGGTTAAGATCAAGACTAACTTAAGGAAGGTGGCCATATAAAGACAACAGAAGGAGAGAGAGCGCTTTGCTAGCTCCCACGTTTCTTCGGATATGACTGGGTGGCTGCTCTTGTCTTTATACTTGGACATTTTTTTAAACTATAAACTTGTGTTTATCCATCTAGATCTCCGAGTCTTCCTTTTATTCTTCCTTAAAGGAAGACTGACAGAAACTAGGGTATTTCGATTCCTCACCACACATGCCTCCAACAAGGATACTTCTCGATCTCAGCTTTATTGTCCTCCGCAGTACCTACCCCGTCTGTCTCCCCTACTAGAACATAAACTCCATAAAGGCAGTGATTTTGGGTCTGCTTTTCCATTGCTGTATCCCCAGCACTTAGCATAGAGGCCGATTCAGAGCTCTCATTTAGGAAACATGTGTTGAATGAATAGAGAAAGTATTAGAGATTGTTAAGGGATAGATAGAGTTGTAGCTTCAAGGAAAAGGAGTTGATTACCTTCAGGGACAGCTTCTAGTTCTCAGTCGCTCATGTATTCAACATTTTCTGAGCACTAATTTTCTTCTGGGCACTGTGGTACGCATGCGAGACCCTATTTGCTGAAAATAGGACCAGGTTATGGGGCACCTGGGTGGCTCGGTTGGTTGAGTGTCCAACTCTTGATCTCAGCTCAGGTCTTGATCTCAGGGTTGTGAGTTCAAGCCCCACACTGCGCATGGAGCCTGCTTAAAAAAATAAGACCAGGTTATCTCTCTCTAGCGAACATCCTTTCTAGCAAGGATACAAGTAAACCGTATAACCGTGGAATAAAGACCATTGCAAATGTATGAACACATTATTTCCTTAAGAAAGTGCTTTAAAATATTTTTCCATGATTCTTCTTCCTAGGATAAAAGTTACTAATAATGGACTCTGAGAAAAAAACCCAAAAACATCCCAAGTGGCACTTCTCTTCTGCTGCCGCAAAAAAGAAAGCAACATAGGTCTGTGGTATCTTCTTGGTCTCTAAGAGACACCTGCCTCTGATGCTGTCTCCACAGAACTTAGAACTGTACTGACTATTCACCCATCAGTCCTTTCCACTGTGGCCCTCAGGGTAGAAAAATAAATCCCTTATCCAAGGGAATGGAAAGCTGGCTAATTTCTCCCAACAGAAAGCCTTTGAAGTTCAAGAGCATTTGAATTTGCTTTCCAATAAGTGGTGACAAATACTCTTTCTCCCAGCCTTTTGCCAACTAGAAATCTTTCAACTGGCATGTCAATACCACAACCCCATAATAGAGCCACACTGATGACTTTTTTTTAAAATGTATGTCAAAAAGTCCCCTTTATGGAGCATAGGACAAGCAGAGTTATCCAGAAAAAAAATAGGAAATGCAATTTAATATAGGAATTTAAAATCACACAGAGATTTTTTTGGTAATTTTTCTAAAACAAACAAACAAACAAACAAACAAACCCAAAACCAATGATCGTTGCATCTTTATAGTGCATATTTGTACCCAGAATAGAGTTGAATGATTGGCATTTTTCTCTAGTTGTGAGAGGACTTTTGTTGTTTCGGCTTACATTTCTTTAATTAGGAGTAAGGTGAAGTATTTTTCTATATTATTTATTATTTTTTTCCCATTCAAGTATTTCCCATTTTCTCTTAGGTTATTTATATTTTGTAAACTGATAGCTGTTCTCCTTCAAGTGAACATTTTTTCCTGATGAAAGACAAGGGAAATGCCAGCTAGACATTTCATAATTGGGGCACTTGACTAGTTTGCTATTTTTAAGCACCAAAGATTTTGCTTGCAGCTAAGGCTGTGCATAGATCCACAGATGCTTTCTCACAGTTGTGTGAATGGGAGGGGCGCAGAAGATGAGTGTTTCCATTTCTTTCATGGAGAAATTGAGTCATGAGCTCAGCTCTTTCGTCTAGAGTGATGACACTATTAGATTTACAGTCCACAGTAGCCCCCCGTGGAGTATTAATCTATGAAGATTTTTGCTTCTTATAAAGCAAGAAGATAGCAAAAAGGAAGTGAACAGTAGTATTTCCAAACATGGACAAACCCTCCTTTTGTGAGAGATCAGGTGCCTTTTTACTGCAGGTGCACTGGCATTATTCTTTGATTAATCAATGCTGGACAGTCCTCCTGGCTAATCTCATTAGCTAATAGTGCTTCTGGGTAATTAGCTTGATGTGTGCAATTATCCTCAGATTTTAGGGCTTTTTTCCCACTTCGATAACATTGGTACATATTTCATGCTTTGGAGTGCCCTGGCCCCTTGAAAGACTGAGCCAAATTCCCAAGTCTTTTCACATCAAGGGAGTGTGGTAGCGTACGTGGCAATGGAATCATCTGAGTTCTGTCTATTAAGAACTTTCTTAATGCCAGCAGTTTCTCAAGCATGTGACCACCCCCGCTCCATGTATAGTCACATACCCCGCATACACACAGAATTCGGCAGATGAAATCTGGAAGTTCTTCCAGAACTTTCCATTTTGGCTGGGTCATGAGTCTCCAGGTTCTGTGAAAAAAATTCTAGAATTTTTAAACAAATAAAAAACCCTGGAATTTAGCCAAATATACCACCCAGAAAGAAAATTCTACATGGCAGACAACATACGACTGCCTTTGGTCCTTTAAAGATCCATTCTCTTTATGCAAAGAACCAAGAGATCTGAGCTGTAGTCTCAGTTCTGCCACTATCTAGCCTTGTGGCTCTGGGCAAGGCACTTCACCTCTTTGGTAATGAATTTATATATTACAAAATGAGAAAGACCATTCAATCACTCAGTATGTTTTAAGTTTCTACTGTGAACTGGGCTTGTGCTAAGCAAAAGATATCATGAGTATATAAGAAAGATTCAGCCCATCAAGCTTGTTGTCTGACCAGGTTGGATTAAATGATTTTCTAAGATCCTTTCAAAGTAGGCAGACTTAGGATTCTACCACGAGCCGCTCTTCCCATTTCCCTTTTCCCTTCCAAAATCCCCCAGGGAATAAGGAGGAAAAGGTAGGGAGCACTTTGTGAAGTCAGGTGCGACCAAGATGTTTGAAACCAGATAAAGCTATTAGTATGAAGTCCACCAGAAGAAGAGTAGGAATGTCCTGTCCTTTCTTTTTACCTTATTTTTGAACCTTCCCCATTCCCATCCTTAATCCTAACCGTTGCCATTGAAGTCTGAAAAAAGGGATTAGGGAAGGCTGTAGTTATATATTTTAAACCCTCAGTCTCTACCTGCATCTATGGGTCAGATTATTTCATTCCTCCGATGACAGCAGAACATCCAATTGAATCTGAATCTTGAACATATACCCCTGGCTGCCGGGTAATGACCCTCAGCTGGGATACCTAAGCCATTTTATTTCAGGGTGTTTTAGCAACCTTGCCTAAACCAATGTTGTCAGCCGAATAACCCCTACAGATGCTAATGGAGACTTGGAAATAAATTGTCCTATATGGAAGTGTACCATTTTTTGTTATTGCTTAAACACACTGGAGTTTTTTGGTTTGGTTTGTTTTGTTTTTCTGGATCTGGTTGCAAAAATCCCAAAAAGCACCTTAATTATATTCCAGATCTTGCCTTTATATGATTTTATATAGCGCTTTCAGGGAGAGAACTGTCCACCGTGACTCAGAGGAAATTTGCTGCTAAGGTGCGTTACCGTCCAGACACTGGTGGCCCATCACCCCGGTGCTGGGGGTCTGGGGAAGTTGGGTTTACTGTCTTATCCGAGCCAAAGCCGGTTTATATTAATGATCAATGCAACAGCAAATATATTGGATTTTATTCTCCCCTTTAACCCGCCTTAGTAATAATCTTAATAACGGGAAAAGAAGCGCTCATGATCTTTCTCAGAGGCCCTGGGTTCTCATCTCTTTCAGACAATTTTTTCCCCTGAAAGCCTGAGGGAAACAGAAATGGAAAACTCAATGCTTTTCTTTCTCTTATGTATGAAAAAGACAGGGAGCATTTGAGTGCCTACAAAATATGGGAAGTGACAATAAGTCAACTAGTGTTTTTCTGTTCTTCAGTTCTACTCTGGAGAGGGATTCTTTCTCTTCTCTAAACTTGGTAAATGAGAGACATTGAATGGTTCTCTAAATAGCTAAGCATTGGAGCATTTATATTGTTATTATTATTTTTATGCATGCCACTTTCCCTTAGCAATAGAAAAGAAAATAAATAGTCTTTTCATTGCCAGTTCTATTTTTGTTGAGGGCTTAACTAGAAGATATATCTAATCATAATGAGCAGAGCATAAAGAATATTAAGATTAAAAGAAGTTATATTTTCCTTTATCCTCTCAACAATCTCCAGATGGATTTCCTAGGGGTTGCCTTCTAAATCTTCTTACACAGTGAGCTGTAAATCCCAGACCCAGCAAGCTTCTGGTTTGGCCGAACATAGCCTTTCATGTACAATACGTACAGCCCGAATAATGGCAGAAAATTATTCAGAGGATAATTACAGCAATTGATCTTGAGATGTTTTGTAGCGTCCTTCATAGATCATTCTTCAAAGCCTTTTGGAGAAATGGTGTCTGTGGAGTCCGCCAGAGGCCGAAGCTTCTAGGATCTAATGTAAAATAAATAGTCTGCAAGAGTCCTAGTCACCTGAAAAGGGAGGGGGGGACAACTCCGGGGCAACTTGGACCAGAGGTCAGAGACAGCTCAAAGAACCAGGTGATTTTGATGGCTCCTAGATGAATATTACCTTGATCTCCCTCTCAGACTATGGCCTCCATCTCAGATATTCTAATGCACTTAAGTCTTTCATTATACATCACTTGACAATTCCTGAAGAGCTCTCCTGGGAGTTGTCCCTCATGATTCTGAACGTGTCCCTATGAAGGGGGAGGGGCGGTGAGCCATCAACCTAATTCTAGATGAGGAAGATGATGGGGAGAGGTCAGATAATTTCTCCAGGGTCATAGCACTGGCAAATGGTGGAGCTCGAGGACAGCAGGGTCCTCTGACCATAAATCCAGGGACTCTGCTCCTCAGTACCTCTAAACAGGAAGTGAAGCTCGCACTTGACTTTTGGAGGAAATGCTACCTGCTATGTTGCCAATGGCGTATGTAGCATCTCTTCTTCCAGAGAGGAATGGTTGCATCCCTGTTCTTCTCTTTAATACCACCTCTTCACACACAGACACAAACACGGACACACACACACACACACACACACACACACACACCTTCTCTCTCCTTTATTTTTCTCAATGGTTCTGCCATCGGCAGAAAACAGATGCGCAGCTGAGCAAACACACCTGTATTGGACGCAGAAATCAATAGGGACAGTTATTTCATAAACGGCTCCACTAGGCACGAAGGAAATTCATGGCTCAGAGTGAGCGGGTGGTTGGAGAAAGAGGAGGGGTTTTGGAGGATGGAAGTGCATCCTTTTTCCATGGCGGCTTGTTCTCAGGGGTACCTGGAACATTCACAGTTGGGCCACAGCTGAACACACCCAGATCAAGCACTTAGACTATGACATTTTCATTTTTGTAACCTGGACACCTATTATGATGCCTAGCATATATAATTTATATAAACATTTTATAATGTATATTCTGTATATATTCTATATTTTATAATGTTTATTTATATAATTTCATAAACACATTATTATGATAAAATTATTACCATGTATATATTTTAAATTGGACTGATTTTAATTAAGCTGATGGTGTGATTTCTGACAAACCTTTTTTTTTTTTTCTGACAAACTTAAATGAGGCCCGGTAACTGGTAATTATGGCCTGAGAAAAAAAAAGACTTGTGTTTGAAACAAAGAAAGCATGGAAATCAAATGACTAACTTAATCTGGTCAATTAATAGGAAACAAAGACGGCCAGATTTGTATCCCCAAATCATTAGCTGGTAATTAACCTTCCCCACCTTCGCTTCTTACCAGAGCACTTTTTTTTTCCTAGAGAATTCCCATGAAAAATTACCAACATCTATTGTCTTCTAATATGTGCATCACCAACCTGAAATTATCACAATTAAAATAATCAATTATTTCTCTGTGTCTCTGCAGCCAGGACTGAGGTTTCTCTAAATGAGATTGTGTGTGTAGGTCTGTTCCAGCTTTTAAACCAGTTCTTTCCAAGAGTGATCACCAAAGCTTGTGCTCTCATGCGGCTTGGTCTAGAACTTAAAATCTGAACTTACTCTTCCTTTCTTCCTTGACCAAGTGACCACAACCCTCCTCATTAAGAAGAGGAGTAGAGGAGTAGGGTGTGTGTGTGTGTGTGTGTATGTGTTACTAAACAAGTGACATAGAACATGGAATTGCCATATTCCAACAGATTCTTTTTTTTTTTTTAAGGCTTTATTTATTTATTTGACAGAGAGAGAGAGAGAGACAGCCAGCGAGAGAGGGAACACAAGCAGGGGGAGTGAGAGAGGAAGAAGCAGGCTCCCAGCAGAGGAGCCTGATGCGGGGCTTGATCCCAGAACGCTGGGATCACGCCCTGAGCCAAAGGCAGGTGCTCAACGACTGAGCCACCGAGGCGCCCCATATTCCAAAAGATTCTTAGCCAACTAGCCCAATGTTCCATTATCCATCTGTATCCTCAGGGATCTTCTATGGAAGTGCAACGCTATTATCTCTAATTCCGACCACACAGGAAAGGCATTCATCTGTTTTTCTCACAGCTTGATATGGTTCTATCAGTGATAAATGTGTTCAAATTCTCCTTCAACCCATTCCCAGGTGAGGGCCATATATGATAATATTTTACAAATTTACATATTCAAATGGGCATTATCCATTTCAGAATAGTGACTTTGAAATGCTACACATTTTCTTCCAATGCTACTAATTCATTAGCGTAGCTAGAAGAATGCTGGATGAGGAGCCAGGCAACCAGGCTCCTAGGTGTGAGTCCACTACTGATTATAAAGTGTGTCCTTGATTGACGCTCTTCCCCTCGCTTGCTCTCAGTTTTCTCGTTTCTAATGTGGGAGGACTGATGTTCTTTTAAACCCTGCTGGGTCTAAAGTATACGATGCTATAGCTTCTAGGGCCCAAACCTTGGGGGACTTTTGGAAATTGCCTTCTGTCCCTTAGGATATGTTCTTTAGGATTTTCTTAGTGGTTACAACTTTATATTTTTCCATTGAAAGCAAATTTGATTGGCAACGGCTAACGATCATTAAGAGCTGAGTCAAGGGATCCAAGGCCTCGATCAAGCTGGTTCTGAGCACTTTAGGTCAAAAATGAGCTGTGGCCATAAACGAATAAGATTCGTTTTCTCGATGCGTCATGTAAATTGACTTTGAGAACCTCACCCAAAGACCAGTTCCAAAAAGAACTGCTGCTGACAGCTTTAACAGGACGGTGTTGAAGGGAAAATCTTCTTCATTTGGCCCAACAGGTTGTCACATGTTGCGCCAAAGTCAAAATCGTCTCATCATTTTTGAGGACTTTTTAAAACTGGTTTGGATGTAGCAAGTCAGAAATGCTTCTTCTTGTCTCAATTAACAAAGCAGTTGTGGTGTAAAGTACTGCCATACGTCTTTATTATAATGGTTACCCAGGTCGTGAAGAGGTTGCTCTTGTCCAGTGTTCAATTTATTATTATTATTGATAATAACAGTAGCTAACACACATCTGACGCTCCTACCTCGTGTGTTTCCCCGACTCTACAAGACGAGGAGCGATGAAGAGACTGTAGGTTCTGAGTGGTCGAGTGACTTGTCCAAGATCACGAAACTAGGCATCAGCTCAACAATGTCCAAAAGTTTATCAGCCCACAAAGTATTCCACGGTATATTACTGTTATTTAGAAATTCAATTATTGGTGAAAAATGTTGTTTTTCTGTTCATTGCACTTCACTGCAATCTTAGTCTGAGTTGCTCCAAAATGTAGAGCCCGAGATGAAAACTTGGGTGCAGGCTGTTTATTTGGTGCTAATATCCAAAGAAGTGGGAGTGAGGGAGTGGAGGGAGGAGGCCGGGAAGGATTTGCCGGGGTGCTGCTGGAGGCGATGTGGGCCTGGTCCTGTGGCTCACAGCAGGAGCACGCAGAGTGCGGCCCGCAGATCTCCACCCAACACGAAGGAGCCCGAGCAGCCAGCCACGCACGGGTGCCCATTGGCTGGGGTTGCCCCTGGGCAGCTGGCTTTCTGAACTTCTGCTATCGACTTGTGCTCGGGCTGCGCAGGACGCTCCTGGGAGAACATTCTATAGCAGAATGCAGATGTGGGCAAGCTTATCCTGGAAGTGGAAAGGGCAGAACAAGGTGAGGCCGCGCTCTTCAAGAATTGTCCAAGTTGACTGCTCCCGGGACATCTGCTCCGATCCCCACAGTGTTGACGCTATTGAAGCTCCCTTCGTTTCACCCTTGAATGCCCTCCCTCTCTTTTCTATCAAAATTCCACTCATCCTTGAAGATGCAAGCAGGTGCCACGTCCTTTGTGAAGCCTCCCTGGCCCTGTGACCTTCTCCCTTTGACTTCCTACTACAGTTCAGTCATGAGGCCATCGGATAGTCTACCTATGTCTCGAAAATAGAGTTGACTCTTGAATAACACAAGGGTTAGGGGTGCTGAACAACATTGTTGTTGAAAATCTGCATATGACTTGACTTCCCCAAAATGTAATTACTAATAGCCTGCTGTTGACTGGCAGCCTTACCAATCACATACGCAGTCGACGAACAGGGATTTTGTACATGTGCGCATTATAGACAGTATTCTTACAATAAAGTAAGCTAGAGAAAAGAAAATGCTGTTAAGAAAATCATAAAGAAAAGACATACACAGCACTTATCGTATTTGTTGAAAAAATCCACGTATGAGGAGACCTTTGCAGTTCACATCTGTGTCATTCGAGAACCCACTGCACTTGCTGATAGGCCCGTCTCCCCCACTGAACTTGAATTCCTTGAGGACAGGGGTTGTACTTGTTCCTTACCATCGCACAGAGCCAAGATCGTTGTGGATCCTCCACACATTTTTATTAATGAAATACAGGAGTGGCTAAAGAGCCACTTTTCATGGTTTCATGTATTTCCATCCTGACCTCCCTTGCCTTCACCTTCCCAGACTGAGATGGCAGAGTACTCACCCTTCCTCTCATTGTTGGTGCCTTGCCCTGGACCTTCTCCAGGCCTCTTTGATCTTGAGGTGTGCCATCCAGAACTGCCCAGAGCATTCCAGGTGACCAGGCACCGTGGTGGTTCATATGGAGGTAGTAGTCCTGGCATCTGTTTCCCTGCCTCTCGACCCGGTGGCAGCAACTTCCACTTCCTTGCTGGCAACCGCTTTGATGCCCTGCATTATAGTGATTCATGGACAGGCCTCTCTTCTCTAATGGACTGCAGACTCCTGAGGGGACGGCGATTGTCTTATTCATCTTCTGAGTCCACAGGGAGAGAAGGTGGCATACTGAATGGTCAAGGACAGCCACCTTCTCATATAGTGGCAACAATAATAAAGATAACTTGCAATGATGAAGCACTTACCATGTCCCTGTCTCTCTGAATGCTCTGCATAAATTACATCGTTTTCTCACTCAGACTTTTCAGATGGTCTGATTATTACCCCCATTTCACAGGCAAGGAAACTGAGGCTCAGAGAGATTAAGGGACTTGCCTGTGATTAGGCATCTAGCAAGTGACAGAGTCAGGATTAAACTCAGTCTCCCTGACCCTAAGCAAAGTCTGTATGGCTACCAAATCCTGCGTGGTCTGCGGAGGGCTCTCCGACAGACGGCCGACATCACCAAGGACAATCGGCGAAGATTTCTTATTTGTTTAGATCAGTGGTTCTCAACCAGGGGCGATTTTACCCTTCAGGGGGACATCTGGCAATGTCTGGAGACATTTTTGGTTGTCACGACTAGGCCGGGGGAGGGCGGCTGCTGGCATCTCGTGGGGGAGGTCAGCGGTACTACAAAACATTCTACATGGCCCAGCAGAGAATCATCTGGTCCACATTGTCAATAGTGTTGAGTTCGAGAAGCCCTGGTTTACATGGAGAAATTGAGGAGGAAGAACGAGGAGGAAGTCGGTCTAACGCAACACAGAGCAGGTTGGAATGAGCCCACTGCATCTCTACATTCACCATTCACTTAACCACGCTGGCTCAGGCTGACCTACGGCAGCAACCGCACGTTCAAGTGCTTTGCAAACTGTAATGTTCCCACAAAGGTTAGACTCACCTGCAGCATCACCTCCCTGCTGAGCCCACGTGAACTGACTTCTCGGGACTTCCTTGGAACTTGTCTGAATCTGTTCATGCTTTTAGCCTCCTTTTCTGCAGCAGAATGCCGAGTCCTCTCTCCTTGGCCATCCCTACGCACTACCGCCCGAGGTGAGCACGGAGAATTTTACCATCTTATTTGTCTCTAACTTCTCCCACGATTTTTAATGGGGAGTGGCCTTCTTAGCTCTTCTAGACTAATGCGTTCAGAGATGTTCTTGTCCTTCCAGGCCTCATACCTGCTTTAGTTTCATTAAAAATAAAAATTCATCAACTTAGATTTATTTCTGGACAGCTTCTTGTTGTCTTCTTTAAATGATCCTGATGTCTGACAAGGCCTCCCATTTCCAGAACTCATACAGGTCCTCTTCAATTTACCTGCTCTGACCTGGTACTTAATGTTGGCATGTCACATAGTTCTGACCCCTACGGGATTATGCATCTTGACCCCAAGTGTCCTTGCAAACACTGCTGGTCTTGATGGCCTACCGTGGACATGATACTCTGGGTGGGACCCCATTCTTCTTCAGACCCAATTTCTTGCCCAAGCCCCCTGCTCACCAGGTTAGGAAGGCTGGACAAATCTCTCACAGTGAGATGGTAGGAGGTCAAGGGTCCAGTTTGCAACCAGCAAACCGAGGACTTCACTCAGTATTCTGGGTCCCTTTGAAATTTATAATAGATGTTTCATCCATGATTTTCTCCGTACCTTTTTGAATTTCTAACTATGTTCAGCCTATAATGGATTACAACCAATCAAACAAGCAAGCAAGCGATCAATAATCTAAATAAGTAAATAAGTAGGAATTCTGCCATTTACTGCCCGCTATGTGAAACAGCCGTGCCAATGGAAACGTTCCAGGGTTGCAACAAAAAGGAACATGTCCAGCTTTATGTCTTTAGGAGAGGGGTGTGACGAGGGGATGAGGGTGGGATGTGCACACTTTATATAACTCCTTTCTCTCTTTTCCTTTCTTCCCCCATGCTCCCAATGGAAGATACTTAAATACACAGGATAGAATGCTCTGGCCTAAAAAAAGAAAAAAAAAAATCAGGCCGGCTTGAGGGAAACTAAAGCTTGTAGCTTTCCATACTATATCTGGTATCATCATTCAAACCCCAGCATTGATTTTTAGTAGCAAAACTGGCACTTCCGGATCCCAGGCAAACTACAAAGGACGCAAGTTCGTTTGGCTGGACCTCCCATCTCCCACTTATTTTCTCTGCTTCTCTGTTTAATATCACAGAAGGAAACAAACTTTGAGCACCAAGGGTGGCCCTGCTTCTGCAGATGGCCACTATAGTCATTAGAAAGGCCAGAATCATCTTCACCAGCAGAGACCCCAGGTTGCTTTTTCTTAAGCGCCCAGGAAGGCTCTTTTTGCAATATCTTGGCAAGTGTTCACTGGAGTTCCACTTGGAACTAGGACCAAAGACAAGCCAGAGTCAACAGTAACTTTATACTAAAGCTATCTATATTCCAAGCTTTGATGCCAATCTCCATCTTTTATATTCTTGCCATCATTAGATACTGCCAAAAAATTCAAGCCCACTGGTCATCTACTATTCCATTTCAGGCTTCTCATTATGAAATGTTGAGCATTAATTTTTTTCTTAACCAATTTGTCCTACCTCTGCTGCCCTTTCCTCCAAATGCCATCTGGAACCCCAATTTCTCAGTAAACAAACTCCTCTACATCTACACGTCTCTAGAGTCCATTTCCGCTCTCTCTGGCTTTGGGTGGATCCTGGCAGTCACTCAGGAACACTGCAGTCTAGTGCGGGTGTTAAGAGCTCAGATTCTGGGTTCGAATTCCAACCCTGCCACTCACTAAGTAGGTCACCTTGGGCAAGGTACCAGCATTTTCTTAGCCTGAGTTTCTGCATCTATCAATGAAAGGAAAACCTCCTTCAGGATTATTATGAGGATTAAATGAGTATATGCATGAAGGTACTTAGCACAGTACCTAAGACGTTGGAAGACTTTAAAAATAGGAGTATTTAGGGGCGCCTGGATGGCTCAGTCAGTTAAGTGTTTGACTCTTGATTTCGGTTCAGGTCATGATTTCAGGGTCGTGAGATGGAGCCCCGTGTCAGGCTCTGCACTGGGTGTAAAGCCTGCTTAAGATTCTCTTCCCCCCCCCCCCGCCCCTCCCCACCCCATATACGCTCTGTCTCTTTCTAAATAAATAAATAAATAAATAAATAAATAAATAAATAAATCCAACAGTAGTTGGTCCAGCAATGACTGTCTGAATTCGTGCACTTGAGTATTTATTTTGTTGGAGGTTTTCAATATCCTTTCAATGATGCAGTTCCTTCTTCAAGCCGTTATCCTTCACTCTGATGTGAGAAGTACAGATGGTAACTACACTTACCGTGGTGAACATGGCGTAGTGTATACAATGGTCAAATCACTGTGTCGTGCACCTGAAACTAACATCACATGATATGTCAGTTGCACTTCAATACACATATTAAAATTAAAATTACCTCTTGCTATAAGATTCATCATTGAAAGGTGGGTCGTTCTTTACGCTTTATCCCTGCCACAACCTCACATATATTCAGGACTTCTGCGTCATGTCACCGTACCTCACATTTGAGCACCCCCCTTCATACTGTGTGACATCTGTGATGGGACGACGGTTCATCTTCCCGGAAAACCACCTCGGTGTGCTGGTCCATCTCCTCAGACCAACACCGCGGCTGCGTCAACTCCTGAACACGGCTGGAGGTCAGGACACACCTTGCTGCTACCCGTTCGCTGTGAACCCGGGTGCGATGCCCCATTTTACTTGTCTCTGAGGGGACAAGTCTCAACCAGAGGCTCAGCTTTTGGCTGCAGAGCGCACAGCTAGTAAATAATTAAACCCAGATCTCCCAATTTTAAGTGCAGACACTTCGTACTGCACTAGGGCTGCCTCCTAAGACTTTCTGGAGTTTATGCACATTTGTTTGGCATGTTAGTACCCCAAAGAAACATTTATTGTCATCTGAAAGCTTAAAGATGCTACTCTTCTTCTCATCTGTAAAATACTTTCTTTTATATAAATGGTCGTCTTTCGTTGTTGAACATGCAGTTTTTCCATGAGAATTCTATAACTCCTTTCCTAGCCTTTGGGGGTATACCTGTAGTCCCATTTCTGGAGGGAAAGGGCCCATTTTATCATGGCAGCAGTCAAGAGGAAAAGGACAATTTTCTAAGCCCTCAGCCCAGTGGGGTTTCCGCCCTGCAAGGCTTATCAGCAGGCTGATTGTCATTCTGGGTACAAAGGTGGCTAATGGCACTACTGAGACACGGAGTGAAAGGCCGACTGGGAGTGAGCTTGGGGCTGAGAGCTTGTTGCTGGTTGGTTGGGTTTTTATTTATTTTCTCTTTGAAGGAAGGGGATGGGGCTGGCAGACGGATCACCCAGTAGTCTCGCAGGACAGGAAGTGGTCTGAGGTGTCTTCCAAGGCGAAATAAATATCTCCTCAGGCACAGGAAGTGGGAAATGGTTTGGTGCTTGGTGCAGGGCTACAAACTTCTGAAGAGAAGTGTCTCCCCTCACATGGAGAGAACCGGGCCAGAGGACAGAGTGTTTATTTTGAGAAGACATGGACTTCTGGAATTGAGGCTCCAATCAATTAAATGAATTGATTAATCACAATTAATTATGTATTAAAGACCTACTATGTACATGTACTGGGAAATCCTGAACTTAGCAACAACAAAAAACGAGAACAAAATAGCTTCTACCCTTAAGTAGTTTACAATTTACAATTAGGAACCAAGCAGCAAACAGCAAAGATGGTGGTCCCGGAAACGCCCATATGTGATCAAACGTAAACCGCCCTCTTAGTGACCATTTAATCTTACGACGTTTTTACGGCAGGGATGAGAGCCGTTTGAGGATATGCATATTTTTTTCTTTTGTCCTTTACATCAGATGATCAACTCTGCTTTGGTTCACTCCTGAGGGTATTCACCACACTCATTTTCAGTATTCCTACTATAAGAAAGAAAAAGATGGGCGAACTGATAGAAAATTATATACCGAGTACTTTTGTAATTATTTTTATCAGTCATGTAGAAAATTGGGATTCACAGGAGAACCAGGTAAGTGCTTAAGACATTGAGAAAGTTTCCATTTGGGGGTCATGTATTAAGACCCACAGGGGTAAGTGGGGGAGAGGCAGATTTTATTCAATAATAAGAAGAAGGTTTTACTGTGTCCAGAATTACAGTCAACTGCCTTTGGAGACACCGAAGGGCTCATTACTAAAAGTATTCATGGAGGAGCTGGAAATGCGCCATCAGGGATGATGAGGATGAAGGCCTTTTTTGGGACAGGAGTGTTGATTACTTGCCAAGTGTTGATTACTTGCCTTTCTATATCTTAGGATCTCCAATTGCAGTGAAAGTTCCCAGAAGCATAATTCTTACTTAGATTCTTAGATTCCACCCCTTTCCTCCTCTCCAGTCACGGTTCTGAACACCTTTGAAACGTTTCCATAGGAGTAGGGGCAGGCTACAGAGGAAAGAAATATTATTTTGCAGCAACTGGTGCTCCATCAAAACAGAGGCCTTGTGAAATGACGGCAGACATCAGTAATCGCCAGAGCGTTGGCCTTATTTATAGGTTTGAGGGAAAGATAAATACTGTACACGCACATTCTAATTAAGGCCGAGAGTTCCCAGCATGCATAGCTCTGCATCTCATTCCCCTTGTCACTGCTGCCACGGCTCTCATATTTTCTGTGGTTTCTCCTGGTTATTAGTAATGCTGTGCTGACTAAAATGGACGGAGTCCCAAGTTGGCTGCAGGGCATGGGGTTTGATCTGCCGCATGGCTGGAGCCTGGGTTCACAAGTACCACAGCTGCATTTGCCCTTGTCTTCCGTGGCTGACTGGAGCATTTAGACCAAGGATGGCGATGTGGGGTGTGAAGGGAGTCCAGCTCCACCACGGTACAATGGTGGAGGGGAAGGACCGAAGCCATCCAGAGAAACGCTCACTTCTCAATTCCATTCATGTCAACTAAGCATCTGTTAGTTGGGAGGAAAGATAGAGTCTGTTTCCATCAGGCACATTTCTAAGATAGATGTCTAAATGGCATGAAGCTAATGCTCTTTTTATAGTCTCCTCTACTTATTACATAATGAAAAAAATTGAGCACGTGCCACTGACATATGACTAATGGCCCTTAAAGAAAGTCCAGTCCTAGCTTTGATCTTTGGGGGATGAGGACATCACTATCTAATGTAGCTAGTCATGTCAGAGGCACAATCAATAAGCATACACTGATCTCACAGTATAATTAAGTCTCCATAAGTTCATTTAGAGACCAAATCAATCAAGAGTAGTCAGTCTGACCAGGAATTCACAAGTACCATTAATGAAAAAAAAATTAAGATATATTTTGCAAAATATTAATGTCTTGTTATTAAAAAAAACTATTCTTAGTTCCTTATATAAATACATGACAATAAAATCTGTGGTCTTTTCTTGGCAATAGTATGACGTTTAATCACCACAGAAAACATTTAATAGAAATATTTTCTCCTTCTTATATCTCTGCGGAAGCCCCATCATTTGATTCCAGAGCTATTTTCAGGTCATCCCCGGAGCATGTATACATAGTGAGCAAGGACTAGGCAGAGATCCGGGTTTTTTGTTTGTAGCCTCCTTTGGTCAAAGTCAAAAATCAAGAAAGAATATAGAAACACCGGAAAACACAGGGCTAACATAGCCATGAAGCATGGTTTTCTCTTCAGGACTTTTGACTTGAGTCCAACTGAACACTCGTTTGAATTATTAGCTAACTTTTCTTCTAAATTTTGTTGTTAATATACCGACCAGGACCAGATGTCTGCCTGTCTGTATGTATACATACGTATGTGTGTGTGTTTATGCGTATGCGGGAAGGCTAGCTACCACAGAAAGACTTACTAATTGAGGAGTACATTTGTTCTCAATGGATATAGCAAATCCAACAGTGTAAGTCTCAACTTAACAGAGTGTGTTCGCGTCTGTAGTGCACCATTTTTCACTCTCCAAGATTCATTTGGATAATTGCAGAAGCTTAGCACCACATCTTGGGGGGATCGGCACGCAGTGGGGTGGAGGGAGGAGACTGATACTCGTATTACTACATAACCAACTATGTAACTGACGAAGACCAAGGCACTTCACGTATTTGGCATCCTTTTTTCTACAATGTGAATAATACCTATCTCTCAGCATAGCAATTTTTGTTCATATTTTATAGACAAGGTCATTAAAGCTTAAGAAATTAAGTAATTTCTTCAATATTTTATGATTAGTAAGTTGTAATCAGGGATTTATTCGAACCTCTGGAAATCAGGCATGGGAGTCCGAGGTTATCAGAGAGGACTCATGGATAATTTAGTAGGGTCAGAGCTAAAAGGGGTCATGACCAATATTTAGCATAGGGTCTCATACAGCAGGTGGTCAAAAAACTGTTGAATGAATGACTGGGAAATCCAGGGCAGTCAACCTAGTCATAACAGAGTGAGGGAACAGGGTGTGGTGTGAGGGCTGATTCTAGGAGTGCTTGGGCATTCCACCCAGGTGGGGAGCAGTAGTCAGAAAGTGATGATTTGATTCTGCAGACAGGGTTAGAAGTATGGGAAAAAAGTCAAGAAATGAAATAAGCAAATAATTAAGCTGTAAATACATAAGATTCAATTCAGAGTCAACTGCCTTTTATTGAGTAACTGCTATGGGCTAGGTTCTTATTCTTCTGTTCATGTTTTCAGCTTTCTTATTTCGACTTTATAACAATCATTCCTAACCATGGAGGAAACTGAGTTTCCTGAAGGCGTGACTTTCCCAATGTCACAAATTAATATATGGTGAGGTCAGGGCTTGAACCCAGGTCTCCTGACTCACTCCAACGTTATTCACACAATGAGCCGAGTCCATTTTCAGGAGGCATCTCTCACCAACATCTAGAAGCACTTGGCTCCTAGGGCAGTGCTCTCTGCCTGTTTTCCTTTGAATTATTAGCTAACTTTTCTTTTTACCAACAGCTCCTTCTCCGTTTCCTCTGTCAGCTCCTTCTCATTCCACTGACTTCTGAACACTGGGGTGTCCATAGTTCAGGTTTGGTTCTTTTCTGTTTTCTATCTATGCATTCTCTTGATGAGCTTATCTAGTCTAATAGCGCTAGATGCTCTTGAGATGACTCCAACATTAGATCTCTAGTGCAGAGCTTCCTGGGAGCTTGCTACAGCTCTACTTCAATGACCAAAGCAGCATCTCAACTTCCAGCTTGTCAGCACTTCACTCGTGATATGCCCCAGAACTTGGGCGTTCTTGCTCTAGCTTCCATCTTCGGTAATAACAACACCGCCCTCCTAGCTGCTCAGGCTCAAACCACAGAATCATCTTTAATGCTCCCTCGCACAGTCCCTCTCCAATCTCTCAGCAAGTCCTGTTGGCTGTGTCTTCAGAAAATGACGGCATCCGACTACATCTTACCACGCCTACAGCTATCCTTTTGGCCCAATTCATTGCCAACTCTTTTGGAATAGTGCAAGAGCCCTTCCTGGTTGAACTTGCCCACCTTCAGCCTATTCTGCATACAGTGGCCAAAGTAACCTTATAAAAGTTAAGTCAAATCACGCCACTCTTCAGCTCACAACCAATTCACTTAGAGCAAAATCGTTTGCTTACACTGGTCTTCAAGGTTCTACGTGATCTCCTTAAACACAAACTTCTACCTTAAAGACTTTGCTCGTGCTATTCCCTCTGCTTGGAACATACTTCCCCAGACGTCTGCATCACGTATTCCTTCACCTTTTTTAAGTCCTTCTTAGCCATGCTGTCTTAATCCATATCATCTGGGGTGCCTGGGTGGCTCGGTCGGTTAACCATCTGACTTTTGATTTTGGCTCAGGTCATGAACTCAGGATCCTGATGTTGGGCTCTGTGCTGGGTGTGGAGCCTGCCTGGGATTCTCTCTCTCTCCCTCTGCCCCTCCCCCACCCACCATTCATGCTCCCTCTCTCCGAAAAAAATTAAATAAATAAAAATAAACAAATAAATAAACTTACATCATCTTCACACTTACCACTCCCCATCCCCTTCCTCTATTTTTCCGTGGAACACTTGTGACCGTCCAGGATTTAACTCACATACCTTTCTCGTTGTCTTTCTCCCCCTATTAAAATAAGCACCATGAACGAAGAAGACAAGGATTTTTGCTCTTTTGTTTGCCATTGCATCTCCAGGAGAGGAGACGGCAAAAAGGAGAAATGCCTGGCACCTAGGAGAAGAGAAGTATAGTATGTATTGATTGGATGAATGAGAGGGAGGGAGCCATAAGAACTCGGCACACCAGGAAGGGGCGTGAGACACGCTCCACCCGCTGATCAACGGGCCGCAGCCCACGCAGTTTCAGGGAGGTGTGAGGAGTATATGCACCAGCCTAGAACCTCGCATACTCATTTTTCAGAAAACTGCCCCCAATATCCTGACATGATGTTCTTATGTCTCAGGAGAAAATACATTAGCTCTCAGAAACCTGATAGATCATGAACCATGAATGGACGTGTAAACAGCTGTGTAACTACAGAGCATACGTCCTGATTCTATTCCTTCTGTGATCGTGCACAGTTGCAAAACAAAAGTAGAAAATAGAAAAAAAAAAAAAAGCTTTGAATATCTTTTCGTGGAAACCCCCTTACTATCTTGCCTCCACCCGCACAACCCAGCCCCATTAAGGCACTCTCTATTTTGTGGTAGAGAGCACGGCCTCGTCAAAAGAACATGGGTCCTGGAATGAGCGAGACCTGAATGCACATTGCGGATCACAATACTTGCTAACCACAGAATCTTGGTCAATTTTCTTGACCCTTCTGGGCCTCAGTGTTTATCTGTAGAATAGGCAAGATAATAGGGTAATTATGAAGATTAAATTACATATAACATGTACATATATGTGTTATACACACATATATATGTTACACACAGTATGTAATTAATTGATTATATACTATTAAATATATACATTTGATTGGCACTTAATTCCTATTCCTTAAAATTTGATTGGCATTAAGTGCTGTGAGATAATAGAAAATATATATAAATGTATATATTGGTCTCTGCCCCCAGTGCTTGGCACAGAGCACCTAAAACCCTTGCAATTTCCTAAGTGATGAGGGCACTAGAAGCATCTTTTTGTTCTGATTTTTGGTCTTTGACCCTGGTTTCTGATAGCTTTCCAAAATCCCTTGGAATTTCCTGGGTGATAGCCGTGTCTTTTGTTTTAATGAAGTGACTTTTGGAGGGCTGCTCACTGGAAAGGCTAAGCCAAGAGTGGAAGGTTGGCATTTTCGGCCCCACCCCCATTCTTTAGAGAGGGGAGATGGGCTGCAAATGGAGTGAAGGCTCAATCATACCTCCACAATGAAATCTCCATAAAAATCCAAACAGTATAGGATTCAGAGAGCTTCTGGGTAGGTGAGCCAATGGAGGTGCTGGGAGAGGCGTATGCCCAGAGGGCTCATGGAAGCTCTGGGCCCTTTCCCACAGAACTTGCCCTATGCCTCTTTCCCATCTGGATATTTATCTGTAAGCCATATATATATATACACACACACATATACATACACATATACATATATATACACACATATACATATATATACACATATACATATATACACACACATATACATATATATACACACATATACATATATATACATATATACATATATATAAACACATATACATATACATACACATATACATATATACACACACACATATACATACACATATACATATATATACACACATATACATATACATACACATATACATATATATACACACATATACATATATATATACACATATACATATATATACACACATATACATATATATACACATATACATATATATACACACATATACATATACATACACATATACATATATACACACACACATATACATACACATATACATATATATACACACATATACATATACATACACATATACATATATATACACACATATACATATATATATACACATATACATATATATACACACATATACATATATATACACATATACATATATATACACACATATACATATATATATACACATATACATATATATATACACATATACATATATATACACACATATACATATACACACACATATATATATACATATACATAACGTACACATATACACACATACACATATATATACACACATATACATATACATACACATATACATATGTATACACATATACATAACGTAAATATAAGTGTAAATATATATAGTATTTGGTTGGCACTTAATGCACGCTATGTAAAATTTTCTAAGTTCTCTGTGTAAGGAAAACAGGATTGACAGAAAAATGGAGACAGCCTAGTGTTGTGTCAGAAATAAGGGCTACAGCTTCTGGCCTCATCTCTTCCCACATGTAGTGAACTGGGCTCCATGTCCTGAGAAAACATCGGTGTACCCATGGAACCCGTCTTAGAGTACGCCGGAACATCTAACACGTGCACTTACAAATATGTATTATAGTAATTGCTAATCGTCACCCAGGTTGGGTTTTGCATTTTACAGAATCCAGTCCATTTCAGCGACAGCTAAAAGAAGTTGGAATCAAGAACCCCACCAAGTGTAGAGGCTTGGGCAAGTAGCTCTGGTACGTGACCTGGTGTTATATTCCTGGGCTGGTTGTCCAATCAGCACTGAGAACTCTGAGCACAGAGGTGCTGGCTGAAAGAAATGTATAGGAAATGGTTCTCCTCACTTGTCCTGACGCCAGCAGTATTACTGCCTCTGGGATCCATCCGAGGTCTCAGAGCACTTCAGTAAGAACATGATTTGTGTGACCAGCAGAATCTTAAGAAATTTCACTCAAGTCATGATGTCCGTAGGTACCGTGGGAGTAAGCAATGTGATTTGAAGTCTAATTCAAAGGAATAAAATTTGAAGCTTCTTTATAAAAATAATGACTTTTTCCATATCTCATCTTCTTTTAAAATTTCTTCTCAGTTTACATCTCTCCCAACACCGCAAGAGCCAGCATCCCCTAGCAAGCGGCGGGTAGACGTTGTGCTCTTATCCATATGCATGATCTGCTCTATTTTCTTCCAACTCAGATTCTTTCCGTCATTATAAGAAAAAAAAAGTGGTGTGGGCTTATTAAGAAGAGAGGAATAGTGACCCTCTGGGGAGATAACTTAATCCAGTTTAAAGAGTTTTTTTCTCTGACAGATGTTTGCTGTTTGGGTTCTCATGCTCATCTGAGCCAGTGCCCTGCAAACCTGCGTGCCCATGGAATCACCAGATAAGCTTCAAAAACACCCGAAGCCTGTGTTCTACCCACCAGAGACTGTGGTGTGATCGGTCTGGGGTACTGTCTGGACTTCGGAATTTTTAAAAGATCATCAGGTGATTCTAACTCGGGGAGAAATTCGTGAATCGCTTCCATGGGCCCATGATATGAACCAGCCATTCATCCCCGGAACGCCCATCAACCAAAGTGTTTCTAATTTCATGGAGCCAGAGAGATGCTCAGACCGCAAGCATGTTGGCCAATGTCTGGCGTCAGTATAGAAGGCCGACATAGCTAATTCTGCAAGCTGAAGGATTTTATCTCTATTTAGTAATACTGCAGTAACAAACGTATCTAAATTATAAAAGGAAAGAGGGATTTTTTAATTATAAAGGAAACAGGAAAATCTAAATTATGAGCAGGCTCTCTGTCAGCAGCAACGTACGCATTACAGGGGTGCTATCTGAAGGGAGAAATAAAAAGAAATAGCGGCTGCAGCTGATGTTAGAGCTCTGCTTCTTGAACTGAGTGCCTGTAAAATCAGTTTGGGGATGCTTGGGGGGTTCCGTTGGGTAAGCATCCGACTCTTGGTTTTGGCTCAGGTCATGATCTAAGGGTTGTGAGATGGAGCTCCACGTTGGGATTGGTGCTCAGCAGGGAGTCTGAGAGTCTCTCTCCCCACCTGCCTCCCAAAATATAAATAAATAAATCTTAAAAATATTTTAAAAAATTCAGTTTGAATATATCCTCTTTAAAACTTTTCCCAATAATCAGGAGTGGAGAAATTAGGAAAATCTAGATTTGAATGTGAGAACAGTAATAATTCTGTGGCCTAAACTCTTTCTAATTTGGGATATCCTCACTGGGACTTTGAAGTGGGGAATCAAAGGGAGTAAGTTTCAAACCCCCTCCCCTCCCCTCTGCACTTTCGCAGGAAGTGACCACTCTGCCTAGCACAAGACTGCAGGACAGGCCACAATTCCTGGGTTCTGGAAGCATGTGAGAACAAAAAGGACAAGGGCAGCCTGACCAGAAAGGATTTGAGAGTCTGTGCTCTCCTACTGCTTTTCTCGTGAACCCGTACTCAGAAGAGGGAAAGATGCATAAGACAGTGCTCTTCCATGAAAATAAAATGTGATCCACTATGTACCTTCACATTTTCTGGGAGCCACATTTAAAAAAGAAATAAATGAAATGAATGCTAATGTGTCTTATGTTACCCAATATGTATTATCATTTCAGCAGGTAATCCATATAAAAAATTAAAAAATCAATACATTAAAATTACTTTACGTTCTTTTTTTTTCCTACCTGGTCTTCGAAACCTGGCATATATTCCACACGCTCACAGCATGTGTCAGTTTGGACCACCCACACCCAAGTGCTTAGTAGCCACATGTGGGGCTGCTGTCTACTGTGTTGGACATGGCAAGTACACAGGAAAGGTCTGAGTAAGAAGACCTGTGTTCTAAGTGGTCTTTAAATGGTGGCTTATATTAAATGGTCTTTAGAATCTGTTTTTAGCCTCTATGTTCTCTGATTCAGCGGCAAGTCAGGAATATGGGTGCAGCAAAAAATTGGATGAGAATGGCCAAGCCTCTGCACGTCCGTACTGGTCTGCTATTTCTCTCTCAACTTAGGGAAATCAGGGGGAAAAAAAATCAGGGAAAATCAGGTTCTGAGCAGAGGGTAGGGTCTTTGTCCCGTAAAGCAAAGGGATTCTCTGGGATGTGGTTCCAGAGAAAATCTCACTCTGGGGATTTGCTTAATTCGAAATTAAACTTCGCGGTTGACCCGAGTGGTCAGGCGACGAGCAGTGCGGCATAAATCAAACCCTTGACCCACAAACAGAAAGCAAAACCCTTTTGATTAGTTTTTGCACAGCTTTATTAAAAAGAACACGGCAGACTGCCGCGGCCTCTTTCATTCCCAACTGGTGGAAGTCGCGAGGAACCGTTCCCCACCCCCACTGCCCTTGGCTTTCAGAGCAACCGTAAACTCAAGCACAGCATAGCTTTGTCTTGCCTTCTAGCCTGGGGTGGCCCTGGAGCTATTAAAAGTCTCTATTCATTGCCCCACTTTCAGATGAATTTGCTCAAATGGTTGTCTATTAGACCGCAAGTCACGAAACTTCTGTTTTTGCTGGTGTGAGGTGCAAGAGGAGAAATACTTGAACTAGATGAGAGAACTCAATGCTCAGCCCATCTGTTCTCCTGAAGCACCGGGTGACCTCAGTCAGATGTCTCCCCACGTCTAGACTCGGTGTAAAACAAGTAAAGCTCTTTCCCCTTTGATAATGAAGATCATATTCACGGAATCCTGGCACATTTCACAAGAGGGTTTAAGATAAATGCAAGAGACCATGATGAATCATTTCCACAGACCCCAGGGAAGAAGCGGGATGGTAAATAACTGTCAAATCTGGGTAAACAGTTCAGACAGATGAGAAGCTGTGACACCTTGATGGGCAGGTCAAGGACAAAGGGGGAGGGGCGCAGGTAGTAGGAAGGGGGGGCTGGGGAATGCTCACTGCTGGGCCACCAAACGCGAAAGCTGGCAAAGTTTGGAAACCTTACCTTTGCTCTGGGAGGACTTGAGCAAAACTGATTAGCTGTAGAATATCATTTAAATCTCCTCTTAAAGCAAATCCAAGTCTTTAATCATTATCTCCCAAACCACCAAACAGCTCCAGACACACACCAGCCTCACTGAGAGACTTGTCAAGACTGAAACAGTAATTCACAAATTCACTAAAATTCCCCGCTCCACCGAGCAGTATGACAGCTCCAGCGACCGCGGTAACATTTCTATTCAAACTGGCTTTGGAGCCGAAGCTATAAATATCCCTGCAATATTTCCTGCTTCAGAACATAAAGACAGCTTTACAGCACTGATAAAATAGAAATTACTTTCTCTCTGAGGTCTTGCTGGAATTTTAATGTCTGTTTTGCAATAAAGCAGCTCCTACACAATTTGATTTGAGGGAAAGAAAACAAACGGTCTAATTTAGTTACAATAATGACTCTTCTTGTATTGTTTGCCCTACTTGCTTCTCCGGCTGCTGGGCTGTTAAAGTTTGTAGTGGAGAGCAGAGGGGATGATGTTTATGAGAATATTAAAATGGTTTCTTTATTATTTAAAGATACATTGTCTCCATCTCCTCTCACCACAAAGCAACCAAAAAAATTTTTTTAAAGGAGAAATAGAGAGAAGAAAATAAAGTTTACAGCCCTTAATAGCACTTTGTGAAAATTGCTTGTTAGAACTGTAAAACCATTGACCAAAGATGACATGAATTTAAAAGGCTTTTGAAATGTAAAAGATCATAGCAGCTGTAATTATTCCATACATGTTACCCCAGTTCTTGTTAGCGCCCTCAAAGCTGAGCAAAGCACCTTCTCTCTCTCTCTTTTTTTAACCCATATACACTCGTCTCCTTTATAGATTACATGGTATAGAAAGGGAAAAAGAGAGAGAGAGATTCGTGTTTGCACGAGGACACCGTGCTGAGGGCCCAGGGAAGTGGAGTTGAGAACAGAAGATAAGGATGGAATGAGGGAGGGAGTCGGGGCTTGGCTGGATCTTGATTAGGAATGGCATTGACCCAACTTCCTGGCAAAGGATTAGAGATGCAGTTAGGGTTCAAATGAGTGTTGGACAGGTTTTGGGTTCCCACTAATTTATCTTTGGACCAAAAAAGGATTCCTTCTTATTTGAAAACACCAGGACCTCATATTATCCTCCAACCAGTTTATCAAGGAAGGGTATGTCTCCCAGGCCAGAGGGCCCCAAGCAAGCCCATTAAGCAGAGGTTTCTTCCACAATCTGCTTATCCTCTTCCTTTACTCATCTTCCCCACTCTGTTCTTGGTCTCCTTTGCTTACAATAAGTTGCATTGCCTTTTCCCTTTTGGTTTCTCAGAATTTCTCACTTTCTTCCATCCAAGCATTCCATCTTGCTGTGCATACATCCAAAACCCTGATCCCCCAAATATTCCTGCCCTCATTCTAAATCTCTCAGTGCTTCTGCGTAGCGTACTACACACCGCAGACCCCTGAAATTTTCTTGGTTCAGAAGGGAATCGGATGACTGCCTCTCCTTTGGTTTTTTAAGTTGTATTTCTACGACCCTGTAGGTGTCACAAAAATATCTCAGTGGACTGCCCGTAGGGGAGGAGCTGGGTGCTACTCTCTTAACGTCAATCACAGCACCTGCAATTTTATCAATTTAGTAAAAGGGAGTCTCTAGTTTTTTGTTTTTTTTTAAGATTTTATTTATTTATTTATTTGACAGAGCAAGAGAGCACAAGCAGGGGGAGAAGCAGGCAGAGGGAGAGGGAGAAGCAGGCTCCCTACTGGGTAAGGAGCCTGATGTGGATCTCAAATCCAGGACCCTCGGATCATGACCTGAGCTGAAGGCCCATGCTTAACCGACCGAGGCACCCAGGCGCCCCTCAAGTAGTTTTAGAGAAATCTGCTGCTTTAACAGAGTTGGAAAATGACCGCTCTTGTTTTGCAGAAGAGAAACCTGAGTTGTGGAGAGGGGAAATGGCCATCAATGTTCTTATAACTGAATAACGGCAGAGTGGGAATACGAACTCAAGGGGGCATACTATTACAAGTGATAGGGTACTAATCTCTAATAAACTAATTCATAGTGAAGCGTAAGCATCCTTATGATTTATTCATGTTAGGGCTAGCTAATTAAAATAAAAAGTCATGATGATCATTATGCCTTTGCCAAGGAGCCATTCAAGAATAGATATTGTACATCAGCAGTTCTCAAAGTACGGTCTGAGGATTCAGTGGGGAATGAGCTTTTCAACAAATAGTGCTGGGAAAATGGGATATACACATGTGATGAATAAAACCAGATCCTAGTCTTAGACCTTATACAAAAATGAACTCAAAATGAATCACAGACCTAAATCTCTAACCTTCAGATCTCTTGGAAGAAAACATAGGACAAAACCTTCATGATATTGGATTTGGCAGTGGTTTCTTGGCTGTAACACCAAAAGCACAGGCAACAAAAGAAAAAAAAACAACAGACAATTTGGATTTTAGGGACATACTTAAAAATTGTGCATCAAAGACAATATTGACAGAGTAAAAAGGCAACCCACAGAATGAATGAAAATATTCACAAGTAATGTATCTGACAAGGGATTGATATCCAGAAAATATGGAGAACTACTGAAACTCAACAACAAAGACCAAACAACTCCGTTAGAAAATGGGCAAAGGACGTGAAAAAAACATTTCTCCAAAGAAGATACACAAATAGCCAATAAGCACATGAAAAGATCCATCATCAAGGAAATACGGATCAAAACTATAATGAGAGATCACCTCACGCCTGTTAGGATGACCACTGTCAAAAAACAAATGCAAAAACAAAAAGCAGCCAACAGAAAATAACAAGCGCTGACAAGGACATAGAGAAACTGGAATGCCTGTGCACTGTTGATGGGAATGCAAAATAGCCTAGCTGTCGTGGAAAACAGTCTGGCAGCCCTCAAAATATTAGCAACGGAATTACTAAGGGATCCAGTAATTCCACTTGTGGAATGGAAACAATATTTTCCAAAGGACCAATGCACGTTGTTACAAAATCATATCTGGGTGAAAGATCTACTCCAAATGCAATATAGACCAATGGGTTTTGACATAGCAGAGTATGCAAAGTGCACCGATGGGGTTTCAGATTCCACGCTGCAACAATTCTTTAAGAATCTACTCCCCGAGTTTCAGTGTAATGCTGAGGATGAAAATCTACAGTAATGAGAAAGACTAAAATACACATCTGAATGAGGCCAATGTTCCTTCATGTACCTTCAACGAGGAAAACATATCGCAACACATTGATTGCGGAAGAATATTTAAAAAATACAGTTGTCTTTTATTCTGCAGAGATTAAAGAGATTTACAGAAATGTAAAATAATGTGACTTTTGCCACTCATTTTTTCTTGTTTGCAAGTAACAAAGAGGTCCCGAGAGCAAGGGGTTTGAGAACCACTGTTGTAGATGGTTCGCTAGGCTTTCAAAAACACCCCTCAAATTTCAGGGTGTTCTGTTCAAGTAACGGAGTGTTCTGTTTCCCTCAAGTTCTCCTAAGGACCAGCTGTAAGTGTCCTGTTATTTAATCCTTTATATAAGCTGCTTCACACACCAAAGCTGAAGCTACAGAGGGCACTTACACAGGATTAGACAAAGCCTTCCTACCTGTGGTGGCTTCTGAATCCCAGGACCCATGCATCCCCCCATTTCCTTCTCTTGTCAATGGGTTCCCACTGCTTCCTGGACGAGGCTTCTAAGAGTTCCAGAAGCGTTTACAAATCCCCTACAAGCCCACTCATGGCTCTTTGTATTGATTCATGCACAGAGCTGTGGCCCCAAGTGAGAGATTTTAGAGAATATGAAGGGAAACTTTGTTCTAGGAGAAATAAAGCACAACCCAGAGGCCTCAGTGTGCGAAAGAAATGCTTTGAACGAAAACAAACAAACAAAATATTCGTTGATCATTTCCAAAGGCTTCCTACGTAGGAATGGCAGAAGCGGGCAGACATGATGGCTAGACTGGTGACATGCACTCCGTGCCGCAAAGCAAAGCTTCTCCTTGGTTCACTCGTTTCAGAGAGTCTGCTGTGTGTTATTGTAACTAAAGCACAAGGCCAAGTATTAGACTACACCGGCTCTCGTCCCGGTTTTATCGTTCAAGAGTTTTGAGATTATTAAATAGATCATCCACAGAAGATGGTAGATTTCTTTTGTTGGCACTGGGTGGTAAATAGAAAGACCCCACTGAACTAGGAGTGTTAGGGAATACGCGTCAAGAGTATGGCAATGTTCCTAACACATGGGAAATGCTCCACTGGCAGGATATTAGTATTTCCTTTTGCAGTAACGGTACTATGGGATATGTGATGCTGGGGAAGTTGTTCGCTGCTTTGAGGCCTCGTTGCCTCATTTCTAAAATAGGAATTACTATGCTTCCTAGTGCATCCCCCAAAGCTGTGAGCCACAGGGAAGATGGGAGAGAACCAAGGAGTCAAGATGCCTGTGTTTTCACCCCATGAAGAGCCACCATCAACCAAGTGACCTTGGGGAAGCCATTTTTCTGTCCAACCCCCTTGGTTCCCTCAACTGTGAAACAAAAGGATCGGACCAAATCGTCTCAGGTTCTATCCAGCACTGACATTCTTTGTCTAGAACCTCTGATGATCCCACAAGTGTTAAAACTCTTCCCTAGATTACTTACTATATTCAGGGAAGAGCTGAACCTAGAACCTAGGTCTTCTACCTTCTGAATGTGTAAGTGGATTATTCTGTCTAATGGAATGTTCCGAGGTAACCTGAACACCTGAAAAATGCCATCTCATCGACTTATTCTTACAGACCAAACTTTGAAAACATGAGGTTTCTACAATTTTACAAAGAAGTTGGGGGAAATTTTTTTAGTTAAATGAGGAAAGGAGATGCTGTCTCCTGAGGACCAGCTGTCTGGCAAGATTTCAAATACTTCCCAGTTCCAATGGGTTGGAAATGCCACAACAACATTTGTCCTGGTGTCATTTTCTTAGTTTCAGTCCCAACAGCAATCAGAAAGTGCAGAGGAGTGTGGCAACAATGAAACAAGAAATTAATCAATCTCTCTCCAACTGCACTGAATGGGGGAACAGTAAGACCAAAGCTATGACAGGATTATATGGAGAAACTGAGATATAATATCTGCTCTATGTCTTATATCCATTTTATTAGAACAGTAATGGAAATTGAGTTATCAAAAAAAATATACATTTCCTTGGAGCTTAGAAAATCTTTAGCTTTCATCCAAATCATTTGAAACAAAATCCATGCCTGCATTCATCTTCAATATGAACAATGAATCAAACTTTTTTTTTTTTTTATTGAATGTTCCTCCCCCTCTTTGCCATGGTAATGGCCAGTTTCTGCACAGTTGATCAGATCAACCAGGCTATTGATTTGATTTGGTCATCGAAATGGTCTCTGAATTAGATAATTTAATGTTTTTCATCTTATGAATGAAAATCATACTCACCTAGTGTTTCTTAAAAATATAGTCTGTATTCTTCCTGCATCAAAATCATCAGTAGTGCTTGTTATAAGTGCAGATCCAAAGGCCCCCTCCCTAGACCTCCTAAATCAGAATCTCAGAAGGTGGGGAAGTAAGAGCCCTGTTAGCAAGTTTTCCACGCAACCCTTCTGATGGTCAGCGATGTCCCAACTACCAGACCAATACCATCTTTGTAGTCCTTGTCCTGCTGAAACTTCCTGCAACTTTGATGCTGTGGACAACTTCTTCCTTCTTGTTCCCTCAGAACAAACTTCAAAATCTAGATATTAATCAGCTTTAATTTTCCAACTATAAATATGAAATGGCTCCAGACATAAATTCATATCATGGAATTCAAGCACCTCTTTTTGCCTCCTAACTCTCATGCAATCCATTATATGATAGCCTAACTACGCCATTCTTTCTTCTATAAATACTTCACACTTTCTTGCTTCTACGTATTTCTCTATGTAAGTCCCTCAAACATAAATAATTCCTCCACATCCATCTTTGTTGGAAAAACAATCTTAGTAATCCTATTGATCTTTCAAATTTTATTTTAGGTGCTGCCCTTATAATCAACACTCATTCCTGAGTTACCTTTAAGTAGAAGTCACTGGGTTTGGTATTGCAAACAGAAATGAAGACTTGTCCTTTGTCCTTCATGGCCCCTGAGTTTAGGAATGGCTTCATTAGGCCAGCCTCCCTCTCCAGGTTTTTATTTGGGTGTGCTACTCCACATGGCGGAGCTGAACACATGCCAGTCTGTATCTTTTTTTTATACGATTAGAGTATATTCTAATCCTGTGTCTAGACTGTATGCTTTACAGTGGTGCAGGCCAGGTGTCACACAGCTTTCTAGCTCTCAGAGTGTTCATAGTAGTTGCTCAGTAAACACTTGCTACGTGAGATTGGATTTCATCCATCCCAATCCCGTTGTTGGAGAGATGAAGAGAATGAAGTCCAGAGACAGAAAAAAAAGCATTCAAGGTCAAATAGCTAGTCGGTAGCAGCGTCAGAACAAATACCTTTATTTCCTAGACAGGCTCTTATTCAAGTTCAAGTCTTAGCACGGGAGAGAGACTTGGTTTTGTATTTCAATATTTGTCCCTTGCACGTTGTGTGTTTGTATGTGACATTCCCATCCCTTTGTGTTTATAGATAAACTGTATTATTTCAGTTTATCCCAAAGCTAATTCTTTTTTTTTTCTTGTAATTTCCTTTGGTTCTGTCACACATAGCTCTTGCTGTGTACATGAAAGTTACATTCAGTGTTTCTGCTGCAGCCACATCATGATTCTGCACACAGAATAATAATGTTGTCTGTGCCTTCCCAGCCTCCTTTCTGATCATGTCCAGGTAATTGCTGGTCTTTTGGCAGCAACCATAGCTCCTGGAGCCGCTAGTTAAAGAAATGGATACAAAGGTTCCAACATTCCTGTTCTGGATTGTAACTGCTATTGAACCCATCATCATACAAATATCATCTGTATTTATTTTTTCTCTAAATGCATTCTCTATACAAGCTTATACTGAAGCTCGTGGGCTAGATATCTGCCCTGTCCCACAGCCTGTAATTTGCTCACATTGGCTTGGTGCATTACTACATGGAATGGTTTAGTTCCACCTGCAAACTTCACTGTGTACCATTCTCAAAATAATTCCTTGAACAATAATATAAGATACATTCCAGTATCAATAACCTAGACGTTGTTCTGTTTTTGCTGTAGTGTCCAGAAAAAGCATCTCATTTACTTCATCTTTTGTTTCCTATCTTTTACCAGTACCTTAAAAATATCAATAAAGCCTTTTGCCTTGTCCATTCCATGCATAATGAGCTCTAAAAAATCCATTAGAAAAGCGACAGAAGACATCAGGAATTTTTATAAAAATATATCCGTTGGCTTTTATGTTTGTCATATTTACCAAGCTTTTCGAACAGCTCCAGCAGATCAATCAGACATGATTTCCTTGTTCAAAACCACAATAGGTAATGTTTACTTTGTATTCAGGGAGCCTTCACCATAGTATAGAATCTTCCAGCCACCCAAGGTGAACGTTACCCAGGCTGCTCTGGAGTCCCCTAAAAAGTGTCTAGCACAGTGCTCGGGACATGGTAGTACCGAGAGGCTAGTTGTCTTTTCCTTCCCCTCTGAAACTCAACTTACGATGGCTGCCTTTGGTGCCGAAATGGACAGGAAACCAAGTTCCTAGTTCTGGTTCTCCACTTGTCCTAATGGGTCATTTCTCCTCACTTCTCTGTTCGTACATCTGCAAGATCAGGTGTTTGCAATCAATGACTTCATAGCTCTTTTTAGCATATTTTTTCAAGGATTTTATTCTAAAACCTATATTGGCCTACAGGTTCACGCTCGTTATTCATCTTTCAAAACACTTGCTAATCTGAGATCTTTCGCTCTCCGGGTCCGTCAGTGAACGCAGCAACATTTGTACAGCTTCGTCGTGTGCCTCCGCCTCTCCACGGAAAAGATACATCGGAGCAAAGCTAACCTTTTGAGCAAAACCCCACGTGAACAAATATCCCTTCTCTGAATTCTTGAATACGTTTTTGATCCTTTGTTTTCTCTTTTATTTTTTTATTTTTTCTTCTATGTTTTTGTTTTCTTCTTCTCTCCCTCCCTCTTTCCTTCTCTCATTTTCTCATTCTCTCTTTCTGTCTTTCTCTGTCTCTCTCGCTGTCTTTCTTTCTCTGTCTCTGTCTCTTACTTTCTTGTAATAGGAGCCCAGAATGGTCTCAAATAGCCCCTCCAAGGCTTTCTGCTTTTTCAGATCTATATACACAGAATTTTAGATTAGAAAGACATTACAGAGATATATGCTATAGGAGAAAGAGCATCAAGTTTTTATTCATAAGCCTTACTTAACTTCTCTGATTTTCCCTGTGAAAAAAGAAAAGTCATAATGAAAATACGAAACACTTTTCTGAAGACTACACAAGCAATAGGAGGAAGCACAGCGCAACGTCTCTACCTGCACGTTGGTAATTGTCGTGATACAGTCCTCCGCTCTTCTCGTTGACTTGGCAGCCCCTTGGAAACTGGGGCTTGAATTCATTTTTGAATTCTAGTTTGCGCTAGACATGTTGTATTTTTAAAAGAATGGCCAGAACAAGCTTTTCTATTTCCACATGGGCTATCTTTCCCTTTTTTAAAGCACAATGCCTGTGCTCTGACAAAGGCCCCTTTCCTATGATAGCCATTTGCTGGGGGTTTTGTCTGAGTGCCTGTTCAAGCAGAACGTGTGATTTACTGTTGGTTGTGAGGGTGAAAAAGATTTGACAAGTGGAGAAATGGAGAAAGTCTGAGTTTTGTTCATTAACATGCGATCCTCTTTGTATTTATGTAGGGGGCGGGAGACAGAATGGGGAGGGTTAGACATATGAGTCCTAAACTTGAAGCCTAATTTGGTTATGGAAACAGATCTGTGTCTGGCAGAAACACATGGCACCCCAGCCCTCGACCATCAGTGTTTGGGAAGCCGGCTTCGTTTAATTGGTAAATCATCTGTCTTGCATTGTTCTCCACCAGCATTATCTGCGAGGCAGCTGCCCACCTTGGCTAATTTAAATATGATTTAGCAGGATAGCCTCCTGTCCCTCCTGCCAGGACATTCATAGTACCAAATTCATGCTGATTGGCATTCCCCCTCGCCCCCAGCCATTGCTGATTCATAGATAAGATTCTGTTACTGATTTGCGCCAGGAGTTAAATGAGGATATCTTTATTGCCTCCTTTTCATTGGAGAGGATTTGACCCATTATCCTTTTGCTAATTTTCTTTATTTGTCTGCAAGATCCATTGTGTGAGCAGCTGTCATGCCTGTAAGTAGGGACTCCTCAAAGCATTCTGGGCAAATTCCCACGGTTCCAGGCCACTGTCCTGATTTATCTTTCTCTTGTTCAAACAGGGCAACTAACCCTCCAGGTAACTGGGAAAATTATCTTTTCCCCTTTTGCATGGGAAGATCATTCATTTGCGGCAGTAAACATGCTTCTGGGGATCGCTGTTTATGCGTCAGGCATTGTGCTTGGTGCTAGGGGTGATAGACGTAGGGGCCACACACCGTGCCCTTAGGACACCGAAGCTGAGATGTGTCAACAGTTCACCAACTACACTTGGAAATAATCAAGAGCCAGAGCAAGATTTTAGTGATATTTGTACCTGAAACCTCATCTACTTTTGTTACTTAGATTCGAATCCTCAGTCCACGTCCTTCTTCTCTCTGTTCTCCTTAGAGCTATTTCAGGGTTTTGTTTTTGTTTCCCTCCCTCAATAGCTTTTTAAGCTATTGTTTTTAAAACGTACATGTAAGAAAACTGCAGATGATTCTGTACCATTCATGTGCCACCAAACAAATAATTTTTCACAATTGATTGAGAAATTCATTTTACAAAGAAAGTGTTACTGATAAAATTGATTACTTCAATCTTCGTGGTACAATGCCCTTCCTTTCTCTACAGAAGTTAACACATCAGGAAAGGGGGATGTAGGTATCAAATCCATGTTTTTAACCTTAACTGTGTGTGCATTTATCAGTAAAAATATAGAATATCATACCATGTATTTTTTAATTTGTAAAGATTATATTGTACTGTAAATATTCTGAGATTTGTGTTTTCTGTCAGTATTATGGTGGACAGATCTGTATCATTATGCTTATTTCTATTTTACCTTTTTAAATTACTATATAATGTATCAGGTACCACTTCTTCCTCTCTTGGCTTAGTGGATATTTGATTTTTCCTACTTTTTTGTTTTGTTTTTACTATCTGTAACCAACAATGCTTCATAGAATATCTTTGAAGATGTCTCCTTCCACACATGAGGGAGAATTTCTCTAGGGTATATATTTAGAGATGGAATTGCCAGGTCATAGGCTATACATGCATACAATTTTACTAGATTTTGCCAAACTGCTCTTCCAAATAGTTATGCCAATTCATATTCTCACCAGCAGTGCTTGAGACTTCCTATTTCTTCTCTTCCCTGCCAAAGCTTGGCATTGTCTGGCTTAAGGATCCTTGCCAGTGGAACGGGGTTAAAGAGCATCTCGCCGATATTTGCATTTTCCTGATTAGCGTCAGGTGGAACATTTTTTCATACTTATTGTTACTTTGGGTTTCATCTTCTGTGAATTGTCTTCTGCATCTTTCATTCATTTTTCAATTTCCCCTATCTAAATTGATTTGTAAGAGCTCCTTTATATTGAGGATATTAATATCTTGCCTCTTACATATGCTGTAAATCTCTTTTCCCGGTGTGTGGTAGATCTTAATTTTGTTTATGATGTCTTTTGTTCTACAGAAAGTTTGCATTTTAAGGATTTTTCTTTTCGTTCTTGTCGTTAAGAAATGCTGTCCTACTTCAAGGTTTTACTCTTCCCTTCTGCGTTTTCTTCTAGTAGTTTAATTTCCCCCCCACATTTAGGTCTTTAAGACATTTGGAGTTTGTTTTCGACTTTGGTTGAAGAGGGAGTTTAATTTTGTTCTTGTTTACATATGAACAGACAATCGTTTCAATATCAGTTTGATCCCAACAGATTTTGGATGTCTCCTCCAATCATATACCAAAGTCTCAGATATGTCTCGTTATCTTTCTGGGGTCCTAATTTTATCGCATTGACTGTTTTTCCACTCCCATGCTTATACTATATAATCTTAATTTCTGGGGCGCCTGGGTGGCTCAGTCGTTAAGCGTCTGCCTTCGGCCAGGGTGTGATCCCGGCGTTATGGGATCGAGCCCCACATCAGGCTCCTCCGCTGGGAGCCTGCTTCTTCCTCTCCCACTCCCCCTGCCCGTGTTCCTTCTCTCGCTGGCTGTCTCTCTCTCTTTCAAATAAATAAATAAATAAAATCTTAAAAATAAAATCTTAATTTCTATGCCTTTATCCATATATTTGTATCTTTCAGGATAAATCTACAATTGTAATTTTGGTATTATGGGTATTCTGTTAATCCTTTCTCCTTAAAAAAAAAATGACATTTTTCCCCCTGTTTTAGTATCTTTGTCTCAGCATCTTTGTCCTCAAATATGTCACGGAAGTTGTACTCTATCTAAATACGAATTCTCTGCATTCTTGCTTATCTGAATTTGAATCTCAGTGTCTTGAATTTTGATCACCAAATCAAAAGATCCCTGTGCTATTTCTTCTAAGACATCTAAGGACCACCAAGGGGATTAAACTTCTGGTGATAATTCCCTAAATTTCCAGGGCAAACATGTTCTCTAAGCTCCCAACACATGACTTACTGCAATGATACTACCTTACACCAGGCCAAAATCAAAGTCAAGCAAATGGTTAAGTGTCCTAAGAGATGTGAGTGTTGAAATGAGAAGTTCCAAATGAAAAGTAAAGATCTATGATTCACAGGAAGGTGAAGTTATATCTGGCAGAGCAATAAAAGAAAACTTCATAAGTATGATAATATTTTAGTTGAAACTTTGAAAATAGGCAAGATTTTCATATGTACGGATGGAAAATGGCATTCCTCATCTAAGAAAACTATGGTTAAAGCTGTGGTAACAGAATATAAAAATGGAACTTTGTCAACTTTGGCTCAAGACCAAAGAAGATTCTAGACCACCTTCGTGAGACTGCATAGGAGCTGGCCAAAAGCCATTTTCATGAACAAAACGTGTATCTATTTTTAATTTAAATTCAATTTGCCAACATATAGTACATCACTAATTTTTGAAACAATGTTCAATGATTTTCAAAAAACATATTTTTTTACCTGTACCTTCAATCTATGAAAGAGTTTGGGGAGGGTAAGAGGAATTGAAAGGACTTATGTAGAGAGAGAATTTGTTGAGGGTCTCCCTCTTGCCCCCTGTCACACAGTGGAGTAGGTGTGGGGGAATACCTACTACTCACCTCAAGACAAGTGAAGACTTCTAAGAAGATGTGTTTATCATGTCTTTTTATTTTCTGTATTTTAATTCTTTGACATCTTGGGGCCCTGCTGACACTGGAGGGACTGTCCCTCCCAAGGCTGGCTAATTCCTAGAGAGATAGCAAACAACTCATGTGGCAACATGTCTTTCATGTGCAAACCAGCCAGTCCAGAGCCTGTACCCCCATGCTCTCTCCTTCTGGCCAGCATTGCCTGATGCAAGATTCTTCTAGTAGGTGACTTCAACTCAAGAACTCTCCATCAGTCTAGCTGAGACTTTCCAGAACTAAGCAGCAACCTGAGGCTCTTCCTAATTCTTTTCTCTCTCTTTCATGGGTATTAGACCTACATCCTGGTGGAAGCTTCTCCCTGTTTACTCTTGCTTTCCAGGCCCCTACCCTAATCACCCCCAGGACCAAGTATCTGACAGCTAGGGACAACTCCTACACCGCAGAGCCCGCTTAAATTATTCAAACTAGCTGATCCTAAGCCTGCTTATTCTGCTTGGCCCATTTCTTCCAGCAAAAATCACAATAAAGATTCTTGATCATGTTTTCCACTCACTCCCTCTGTCGCCTGACTGACTCTGGTGCTTCCCCGTGTGGCACTGCATGGCATACTGTGCTTCTTTTTTCTAACAGTCTATGAGTATAACCAATTTCTTCCTTCGTGACAGTCATTTCCATGTCTTCTTGTCTTCCCATAGCTGATTAAACATATCCCAGGTGTACCCTACGACAGAAGACCATTTGGAAGCTTGATGTGGAACATGCGTCATGATGGATTGAACTCATGCCTATAAATTCTAAAGAGCAAGAGGCAGCCTGTGGCAGCTGCTTTTGCAGAGTAACTTTGCCATTCAGGTTCTCCACAAAGCCCATGCCCACATGAGATCAAAGGTGCAAGACATTTATCAGGAGAACTCTTGTGAAGGATAAAGGAAGAGAAAGCAAGAGTAAACAGGGAGAAGCTTCCACCAGGATGTAGGTCTAATACCCGTGAAAGAGAGAGAAAAGAATTAGGAAGAGCCTCAGGTTGCTGCTTAGTTCTGGAAAGTCTCAGCTAGACTGATGGAGAGTCCTTGAATTCAAGTCACCTACTAGAAGAATCCTGCTTCAGGCAATGCTGGCTGTTTTCTAGGACCTTGCGTACTCCGTCATTGTGCCAGAGCAACGCAGGAAAGAATGGCCTGGGATAAACGCTTTCATTGATGCAGGGCTGTAGCACTTCAGCTGCGTCCTCCACGGCAGTTCTCTTGAGAGACGTCTGAATGGAACCCTTCTATGGCCATCACAATGCACCCAGATTGTGTATTGCTCATGAACTAGACATAGCCACGTAAGTGACACGCGATCCTGCCCAGCAGACTCCTGGAGTGCAATGAGATCTCTGCAGCAAAAGGCTGCAAGTGAGCATCTTCTTAGAGAATGAGAGACAGAAAGACAAGGGGAAGAAACACAGCATAAGTATAGGTAGATCCCGTTTCTTTTACTCCACAGACTCCTCACCTGCAGTGACGTCAAAACACATAGAGGACTCTCCCTGGGAGGAGTCTAAAATTAAAAATTTCCCCCACCTAGTTTATTTCTAGTGATATTTTGGTCACCAGTGATGGCTCCAGCTTTGGGATAGATCATTGCCTTATGCATCTTCACTGTCTTTGGGCTGGTTCTCTCCTCGATTCTGTTATGTTTGATCTCAGGTCTTGGGTCTCTAGACCTCACCATTCCCTCCTTATCATTTAGCTTCCCTTTGTAATTTCTTACTTTCTTGCCCAGTTTAGATTCCCTTGTTCATCTCTTCATCCGGTGTTTTGACATATCGTTTCGGCTGCTGACTATTGACACATCACACATACGCTGCAGCGCATCATGGGGGAAGCGCAGTCATGCAGATATTGCCACTATACACTTACGACCTTCATCACCAACGGTTCCTTCAATACTGCCCATTGGACCTCCTGTTTCCCCAGTCAGAGTTTTTTCTCTATGATTCTTAAATCTTTGAAACCCACCTCTCCTTTCATCTCATGCTCAAATGCTCCATTCCCAAGTCATGCAGAAGGAAAAAGCCATCAGCTTTTATGCCACCAAAATTTACCACTTGCATCTGGATTATTGCGATAGCTTCCTAACCATTACCAGTTTCGTCCCATTCCAAACCATTCCCCACTCTGCAGCTGATCTGATCATTTCACTCCCTTGCCTGAAATCCTTCCAGTTCTTAGGATGAAGCACAAACCACCGGACAGGGCGCACGCTCCCTTGCAAGACCAGCTCCCACTGATCCCGGCCAGCCGCATTTGTCCTCACCCACCGTTGTATTCAAAACTGACATTCCCACTAGAGGGAACTGCAGTCTCCAAGCTGAGCACTGCACAGCCCTCTCTGGCCTCCGGGCCTTCCTTCAGATTTTTTTGCCTACCCAGAGCCCTTTTCCTCTCTCCCTCTTTTCCTGGCCAATTGTTACTTATCCTTTATAACTCAGCTTAAATGCAGCCCCTCCTCAAAATCTTTTCTGGCCCCCAACTCTGTGTCTGATGCCCTTTCTGTATGCTTCGTGATGCTCTGCACGTCCGTAACATACGATATAACACAGAAGGTGTGTTGCAATTGCCTTGTCTGTCTTTCCTGCTCTAAGAGGGCAAAAATCATGTCTCTCTTATTTATAAAATTATTCCTAGATCTAAGCAGAGTCCCTAGCACATAGAAGGCACTCAGTGAATCCCCACTGAGTACATAAATGTGAATAGTAACTTGAAAATTCTTTTGGTGGGGCACCTAGGTGGCTGAGTCAGTTAAACATCTGCTTTTGGATCAAGTCATGATCCCAGGGTCCTGGGATCGAGCCCCACATCGGGCTCCCTGCTCAGTGGGGAATCTGCTCCTCCCTCTCCCTCTGCCTCTTCCCTCTGCTCATGCTCTCTCTCTCTCCCTCAAATAAATAAATAAATCTTAAAAAAAAAATGCTTTTGTCACTTGGGAGGAAAACAAAAACGTAACAGAATGGTCTACAATTAGGGAAACCTGGCTATGTAGCCCTCAAAGAAAACAACTTAGAAACATACCAGCATAATCTGAACACTCTGTGGGTATTTATACATGTGATGAAAGCTGTGCACTCAGGCCTAAACTGCTGTGCTTCCAAGCATCCCCCAAATCAGCAGCTAATTTTGTACCTTATACCACAAAGAAGCCTACTACTGCAGTTGGCTGACGTTCATAATTAATATCTTGTAATAACCCAAATGCCTTTATTTCTATCTGAATCTCTATGATAAAACTGCTAATAAACCTCTTTCTCAACATGAATAACAATTACATCTCCTCTGGTAAAAGACATGCAAGTGTATTTCCCTTCATAAATGAGAGTAAGAGTCAATGAAAGCAACAACTCTCTTTATCTCTACAACTCTGCTGCCGTAAAATGGTCACATAGAATTCTAGCAGAATGCCATACATTATTTCCTCCTTAAAAATTAGCATCTTTAGTGCCACAATGAATACTAATTTATAGACTTCTTAAATATCCTCTTATAACATTTTTTTAACGTAAGATAGCTAACATCTCTGAGTTCAAACATATTAGAACAACATTACCCAAAGCAGCCACTGTGGAACAGTAGCTTCCCAGCTGAAACATGTCGTTTCCTGCTGGGCTGAAAGCGAATACAGCATTAGGAAAGCCCCTGCTTTTGACTTTTATAGGTGGTAACTACAAACAAACAGGACTAATTGAGCGGGAGAACTGTTATATAAATCATTTTAAACCTGAACATTTTCCCATACTGTGAAGACAGCTAGCTGGTTGGTTTAGGGAGTTAAACCTTTACATTAATTCAAAATTTAGTTTGTTTGTGATATTAGGCTCACTAGTCAGAGAGGAAAATAGTTCACCCAAGAATGAGTTAGCTTCAGGAAGTTGGGAAGGGGACTCTGATGGTCCCTTTCCACTGGCACCTGGGGACGGAAAATTCTTCAGCATTGATGTGTCAGCCGAAGGCTGTGGGCGTGGATCAGGGACACAGAAGAAGGCAGAGCTCCGTTAGATACTGTGACTCTTATCTCCTCTTCAATCCTGCTATTAGAAGAGACAAAAGGAATCCTGAACTCAGGCCCTGACTGAGCAGGGTATGTACCAATGAAACCTGCTTCCTGTTTCAAAAAAAAAAAAAAAAAAAAATGAAAACACCAACACCAACAGCAAACTCAGAAAACTTTATTTGAATAGCTCTTACCTGTTTTCCAAGCACTCTCTAGGACACCTAATTTGGCCTCTGCAACAACCTCTCCTCCCACTCTGTATTTTATAAGACAACAAACACAGCTGTTATTTTTCCTGTTTTACAGATAGGAAACTGAGGCTTGGATGGTGTATTGGCTTGCCCTGGATCACACAATTAATTAATGGTGATGATAATGCTGGAACTCAAATATTTGACTCCTGGCTCAATTCTGATTTTAAATACTTCTTTAGCTGTAATATCCCCTGTTAGCAATATATTACCAAATCTCACAATTGTGAGTGTATATCCTTCCTATTGTCCAACTGTAATTCTTCAATCTTAAGATGTTAAAGACTGCCTCATTTTATCCCATTCTCTGTGAAAAACAAAACAAAACAAAAGAGAGAGAGAGAAAGAATTGATACACATATTATATAGGCCATCTTAGTTTATTTTTCTCTACAATAAATGGCCATATTTAGCAAAGGACAGGTTAAACTGTTAGTAAATAACAGTATAAGATTAATACTGGAAAAACTGAAAGAAAATGAAACATTCTGAATCAAAACCTTAAAAAAGTGCATAGAAATGTAGAGAAGAGCTTCAGATAATACCAGATCTCTAGAGAAAGAAACAATAAGAAGCCAGTAAAATGCATTTACCCTGACACAAGAATTCATCAAGGTAGGATGTTTTTCTTTACTTATAAGGGCTGAGTTCATTCCTAGACAGGCAGCAATCCTGGCCTACTCTCCTTTAATCTTCCTTGAATGTGGCCTTCAGATGGAACAGACAGGTTTGGTGGCATTCTGATAGCGCAAAGCTGTAGCAAGCAGGAAACACTGATATAGGAAGTTAGTTTTTCACGTCTGCCCAAAGGTTATATTTCCTAAGTCTGCTGGGTATGAGGACCTGGTTTCCAACATGAAAATGAAAGTGAGTGTCTAACACAGAGGGTAGAATGTGAGAACGAAAATGACAGAGTACTGATAGGCCAGCAAATAGACACTGACATCACCAATAATGGTACTTGGGGAAAGATGAAGAGGAAAAACAGTGAGTCTGTTACTGAAAATGTCAAGGATTAAGGAATATAATATTAAGCAAGAGGGGACAGGTAATGAAGTCTGATGGCCTGAAATTCAATGGAGGAAGAAAGAGAAAGAGAAGCTTTTTGAAGTATCAGAGAGAAAAGAGCATACCTATCCCTTCTTAATATATGGAGTGTAAGAGAACAGATAGCCCTTAAAAGAGGGTGCCATTTTTCATTTTGGCAATTTGAAGAAACCAAAGAAGAGGTAAGGGATATAGAAAAGACAATTAATAAAGGCCATACATTTCACAAGGCACATTGGAAATTTTGGGAGGGCAGGGAGAGATAGGACATTGGTCACATGATGGATGTACAGAGTGGTATGGCTTATGGTTTTGGGGATGGTAGATGGATGGCCCAGAAGACTTGGGTGATGTATAATTCTGATGATGTCTTACACCAGCAGTATTCAATGCTGAGCGTACATTAGAATCCCCTATAGAGTTTTCAAGTAGTACCAATATTTAGGATCTACCCTGACCAATTAATTTTGAATTTGGGGGTCAGGGATGGAGTATCAGTATTTATTAAAAGCCTTCCAGAAAATTCTCAGTAAACCTGAAAATCAGTGTTTTAGAAGGAGATAGATGAGCGGCTGGACGTGCAGAGACTGGTCAGAATGCTGTGTGCTCTTGGCTTTGGTCTGTGGGAGCAGGCCAGGGATGAGTTTGAGAAGCCATTTCAAACCAATGAAAGGGTGGGAAGGAAAGGAGACACAGATTGAGAACTACCCAATATGGAAGAGGCATGCTGTTTTAGAGTGAGAAGGGAAGTATGCCATACCACTGCTTTGTCATAAATAAAATAATAGCAGAGATACTACTTGAGGGTATCTTTGATGTACCCATATTTTTTAAACTTCTAATTTTGAAATAATTTTATTTCTTAAAAACTAAGAAGATAGTGCATCAGCAAAATTACAGGATAGAAGATCAACATGCAGAAATCAATTGCATTTCTATACGCTAAAGATAAAGACTGAAAAAGAAATGAAGAATGAACCATCTTATTCAAAATAGCAACAAAAACAATAAAATACTTAGGAATACATTTAGGCAAAAAGGTAAAAGATCTGTACATCAAAATTAAATGACTTTGCTGAGAGAAATAGAAGGCACAAACAAATGGAAAGACTTTGGTACTGACACAAAAACAGACACATAGACCAATGGAACAGAATGGAGAGCCCAAGGTTAAATCTCTGTTTATGTGGTCAATTAATATTTAACAAGGGAGCCAAGAGCACACAATGAAGAAAGAACAGTCTTTTCAAAAAATGGCGTTGGGAAAAATGGTCAAACGATGCAGAGCAATGATATCAGGCCCCTAGCTTACACCACTCACAAAAATGAGCTTGAAATGGATCAGAGTCTTTTTTTTTTTTTAATATTTTATTTATTTATTTGACAGAGAGAGAGACAGCCAGTGAGAGAGGGAACACAAGCAGGGGGAGTGGGAGAGGAAGAAGCAGGCTCATAGTGGAAGAGCTTGATGTGGGGCTCGATCCCATAACGCCGGGATCACGCCCTGAGCCGAAGGCAGACGCTTAACCGCTGTGCCACCCAGGCGCCCCTGAAATGGATCAGAGTCTTAAACATAAGATCAGGTAATATAAAAATCCTAGAAGAAAATGTAGGGAATAAAGTCCTTGACATTGGTGTTAGCATGATTTTTTGGATTTGACACGAAAAGCACAAAATATGAAAGCAAAAATCAACAAATAAAACTATGTCAAACTTAAAAGCTTTTGCACACCAAAAGAAACAATAAATACAACAAAAGCCAGCCTATAGAATAAGAGGAATTTTTGGTAGTCATGCATCAGACGAGAAGTTAATATCCAAAATATATAAAGAACCCATAAAACTCAATAAAGAAATAAACAATCTGATTTAAAAATAGAGGAACTAAATAGACATTTTTTTCTGAAGAAAGTAACCAATAAGCACATGAAGAGATGCCTAACATCACTAATCATCAGGGAAATGCAAATCAAAACAATAAGATATCACCTCACACCTATTAGAATGACTGTCATCAAGAAGACAAGAGAGAACAAGATGTGGAGAAAAGGGAATCCTTGTGCGCTGTGGAGAATGTGAATGTATGTAACCACTGTGAAAAAGACTAGGAAGGTTTATCAAAAAATTAAAATAGATATATCAAATGATCCAGAAATTCCACTTCTGGTTATTTATCCAAAGAAAACAAAACACTAACTCAAAGAAATATATGCACCCCTCTCTTTATTGAACCATTATTTACAATAGTCATGATACGGAAACAACCTAAGTATCCACCTAGAGATGAATGGATAAAGAAAATGCTGTACACATGCACAAAGGAATATTATTCAGCCACAAAAAGGGATGGCAACCTGCCGTTTGTGACAACACGAATGGACCTTGAGCACATTATGCTAAATGAGACGTGTCAGACAGAGAAAGACAAGTACTATATGATATCACTTATATGTGGAATTTAAATCAACCAAACTTGTAAAAAAATAGAGAAGAACATGGCGATTACTAGGGATGGGGGGCACAGGAGGCTGGACAGATGTTTGAAGGTACAAACTTAGAAGGCGTAATAAAGAAGCCCTAGAGATATGATGCACAATGAATGTAGACAACGATATTCTATTATAGTACTCAAACTTGCTAGGAGACTAGAATTTAATTATTTCAACTACTAAAATGAAAGGATAATTATGTAATATGATAGAAGTGCTAATTATCTCTACAATGGGAATCAATTAACATGTTGTACACCTTAAATTTACACAGTATTATATATCAATATATTTCAATAAAAAAAATCAATGTTGGAGGAGCTCATCAAGAGGATGTGACTACTAGTTGACCTGCAGGTGGAACCTAGCAATTGGAGGCCTCTCACCTCCTCTCTGGTCCTTGGGATGTATGTTCTACCCACCATTCTCTCAGTGGGAACCTTTATAGGAACATCAGCTTGGGAGAGTTTCGATGTGCTGTTGAGACCATCTGGACAAATACGTGACTAAATGTAGTTAAGGCCTCCATATAAACTTTTAAGATTCTGGGCAGTGGGTTGGAAGACCTATTTGTCTAGCTGCTGCCTAAGGCAAACCTCATAGGTAAGTTTCCCTGTTTATTAAACCTGCCACCCACCAAACTGGAATGGTGTGCCCCTTTCTTCAGTTCCCCCTTGTAATCTGTATATGAGGGCCAGTTTTAGATTTCATCTGGGAAATTTCTGAGTTTGTGAAATCAACAATAAAAAAAATCGAGAAAAAAATTGAGCATACTTACACTTTCTCACTTATCAATATATTTTGTGCACTATCAACAAAATTTTAAAATAACGTTAAAATAAAATAAATGATATTTTAAAGATCTTAAAAAAAGAAAACAGTGCAAAAAATTTCAGTGCACACTTTATCCAAATTCCCTCATTTTAATATTTTATAGTTGTTTTATAATCCTCTCTCTCTCTCTCGGTCCTCCTGTGTGTGTTTATTGTGTGTATGTGTGTGTACTTTTATATTTACTAGCTCTCTTAGCTGTGAGGGTCTAGAAGCAATGACAGTACCAATGAGCACATCTATTATCCTGATCTTGATTTCCAAATGCTAAATAAATTTCCAAATAAAATGACACAGGGCTACTTGGAGAAATGGCTGATTTCAGGGAGAGGGCAGAGAAAACACAAACCAAAACTTCATCTTGTGCTAACAAACAACAGAGTGCTCAAAGAATTCATAATAGCTAATTTTATATGTCAATTTGTCTAGGCCACACTACCCAGATATTTGGTCAAACATTATTCTAGATATTTTTGTGATCATATTTTTTAGATAAGATTTGCATTTAAACCAATGGACTTTGGCTAAAGCAAATTATTCTCCATAATATAGGTGGATGGGCCCCATCTAATCAGTTGAAGGCCTTAATTTAAAAAAGACTGGCTTCTCTGGAAGAAAAGGGAACTCTGCCAGTGGATGGTTTTCAAGCTGGAACTACAACATCAACTCTTCTTTGAGTATCCAGACTGCCAATCTACCATGGAGACTAGGGACTTAACAGGTTCCTTAAGTGTGTGAGCCAATCCCTTAAAATAAATTCCCCCCACCTCCTCTTTCTCTCTCTCCATGTGTACACACACGCACATACTCACTCTCACTCTCTCTCTCTCTTTCACACACATCCTCTTGGTCTGTTTTTCTGGAGAATTCTAACTAATACAGAATGATAAGCACATGTCAGAAGGAGCAGCCATCTTGAAGGGGATCTCACTGGGCAAATCTGAGAGATTTAGCCACAAAATACAAATGATGGTTTGGGTAATTTTTATTGAGGTATTTTCAAGTTGATGATTTTTTTCTCAGCTGTGCCAAGAGCACTAATAAGCCTGTAGAAATCATTCTGTATCTCTTACCATGATTTTTACTATTAATATTTTTAGCATTTTCATTTGATTCTTTCTTAAGGTTTTCATATCTCCACTAAAATTCTCCCATGTGTTTATACACATTGTCTCCTTTTACAGTAGATCATTTAACATATCAGTCAGAATTATTTAAAATCACCTGTCTCATAGTTCCATCATCTGGGTCCTATCTGTGTGTAGTTCTGTTGATCGCTGTGATTCTTGACAGTCTTGTGTTGTGTATTTGAGTGAGTATGTCCTTTTTTGGCGTTTCTTATAATTCTGGGTTAAAAGCCAGACACTGGGGGCGCCTGGGTAGCGCAGTCGTTAAAGCGTCTGCCTTCGGCTCAGGGCGTGATCCCGGCGTTCCGGATCGAGTCCCACATCGGGCTCCTCCGCTGGGAGCCTGCTTCTTCCTCTCTCACTCGCCTGCTGTGTTCCCTCTCTCGCTGGCTGTCTCTCTGTCACATAAATAATAAATAAAATCTTTAAAAAAAAAAAAAAAAAAAGCCAGACACTGAGTACAAGACAGTTGAGATTCAAGTAAATAGTATTTATGCCTGGAAATGGGCGTACTCTTCTATTGGACCTTCAGTGAAGGGAGTTGAGTCAAGGTAGTCAAGTGTTGAGCTTGTCAAAGTTTGGGTATTGTTGTGAAAGTTACCCTCAGTAATACATTGGCTTCAAATTCTTCTAACATTATCTTATGGTTAAGGTGGGGGTCTTTGTTGCTGGTGGATTTTTTCAATGTTTCTTTATCACCTTTAGCTTCAGGTTTTCCCTGTGGCTCTGTACCTCAGAGGTTGTCTTTCCATGTTCTTGCCCCTCCAGGCAGTAAATTGCTCTTACTTGGTACTATTTGATGCTTACCAGCCTGGTAGTGGGGCCCAGAGGGACTTTCTCTGTGGCCTTGATTCAGCTTTAGTTTTGGACAAACCCAGAGCTCCTGGGCATCTTGGGTGGGCTTCCTAAGTCATCTTCCCCTCCCCTGGTGTCAGAAGATCTCTCCTGGCCTGAGCCAGAATGGCTTCCTGCCCCTCCCATAGAGGTAGATGCTGTTTTCTATTTTCTTCCCCTAGACACAATGGGTATTTACCCGTGTTCTGGAGAAAATAAAATTTACCACCCTCTGCTAGTGGCTTAAGGCATTTGTTCCATAGAAAGAAGGATCTGGACAGGGCTTTACACATTTTCCATAGTATTGGCTACTCTTATCTCCCAAGCCTACAACACAAAGGATCTCCCTGGAGCCTGATATCCTGCCTTTAACCTTCCTAATGAATCCCCAGTGAAGTCGATGAAAAAGAGTTTTCAATGGTCGCAAACTGTCCTTGTGTTTGTGGCTTTATACTCACTTTTCCTAGCAAACTGATAAAAACCTTAGCTGAAATGTCTTTGCTTACGTGATAGCACTAACTTCCTTCCATGCTCTGTTCCGAGTAAGCCAGTGCTTACTTACCTCCTGTAGCTGCTTGGATATGTCTGCTTTTCCTCATATTTTGGATTAGCTGGTTGTCCTGCAACTTCAACTTTCAGATATGTTCAAGGAAAGTTGTGATTTTCATCTTTTTCTTATTGTGGAGTTGGCAGCAACATTCTTTCCAGCTTTCCACAACCTGAGTGGAAGTTTGATATTCTGATGTAATCTTTTTAACAAAGCTGTGTGTATCCATACTCAAAAATTCTCAAATCACTGATGTTGGGACTCACAGTGAGTATAAAAATGAGGTGACATATGCTCACTGCGTTTTAGAATACCATCAGTAGGTATGATTTTACTTGAGTACGTTGGGGACTGAAAGAGAAAATAAATAATAGCTCTTTGGAATTTATTGTCTTCAGTCAACTTTGGTAAAAGTTTCATGGACACATGGAAAGGTGCATTAATTCTACAGTGATTAAAATCTGCTTTATAGTAATTAAAGCTGCTATTAATTTTTCATTAATTATATGATCTAAAACCTGTGTCTGCTCTCAAACTCTTGAATTGCCAAACTTTTGGTCAACTTATCCTCATAATTCTAAGAGTTTGAACAAAAAAAGTTAACTCATCTTAATGCAAAAGAAAAAATTCAGTACAATTTTCCTTCTTTCAATTCACCCTTATACGATCTTTCTAACATAATGTAAATTTATCAACTAGGCAATATTTTTGTTAGACACCACTCTTTCCAAACAGTTTTTACTTTAGCACTTATTTTTGTTAGATAAATAGTTAAATAAATGTTTCAACTAACTTCACTGTACTTGCAACCTTTTTATCCCCAGACTTCTTTCCTGGGTTCCCACGTCTGATTTATACGTTTGTCAGCTGGATTACGCTTTGGAATAACTTCTTCAGGAAGGATGCATGGGTGGGATATTTCTCAAGCTCTTACACATATGAGAATATATTTCTGCTGCCACAACTCATAAACTCCTCTTTCATCTTCAGCCACTTTTGCATTTCTGCAAGTTGGAGACTTCCACAGAGTTTCAGAAACAAAATAAGTACTGATGAGAGAGGGGGCTTTGATGAAGGTCGTATCCCCAGGCATCTCAGAAGTCAGCGCCCTGTAGCAGGAGAGCGACTCTCAGGTTGTTTAGCTGGAGCTTGGACTCCATATCTTGAACGTAGGGGTGAAATGTCTGAGCAGCTAGAAACTCACTCTCATTCCTTTCTGATGGATCATTTTATTTCACAACGTTTGAATTGTTTTTCTATCTTGCCTGTATACAGGAGAGTGGGAGGATTTCCTCCAAGAAATTCACATTAGTTTGAACAGTGTCATTGAATGATCTCCTTGGTTTTTGTCATTTTGACTGTTTTCTGCTTTTTCATGGGTATTTCAATAGAAGGGCTAAGGGGAATAAATCAAGTATGGACATCAGAACTTTTAGAGTTTTAAATCTTTAAAGTTATTCTTTTATGGGGTGGCTCATTTGGTTAAGCCTCCAACTCTTGGTTTTGGCTCAGGTCATAGTCTCAGGGTCATGATCTCAGGGTTGTGAGATCGAGTGCAGAGTCTGCTTGAGATTCTCTCCCTCTCTCGCAGCCCCTCCCCCTGCTTGTGCTCTCTTTCTCTCTCTCTGCCCATTTATTTAAATAAATAAATAAATAAATAAATAAATAAATAAATAAAATCTTTAGTTATTCCTTTATTAAACAGATATTTATGGAGTAACTTATTAAAGTATATATTCTATTTCAAAAAGTTTATTTAACCCTATTTGGACATTTTCATCTATACGATAACTACCTATTAAGAAACAATGCTTTAGAGTAGATTTTTATATGTGGAATTTCTAGGCCAAAGGTTTTAATTACTTTCCATCTCTTGATATATAATGCTGAATTACTTTCTCAATGAACAATTCCACCACAAAATAGTTATGTTAGGGTTTAGTTTCCCATTAGGGTATCAAACATTACTTCAATCACCATGGACCTGGTTGCCAGGAGGGAAATAATACCAAAGCACTCATTGAGCAAAGAAGGCTCCTGTCCTATGGATGATGTGATAGAACTGGAGAGAGGCTGCCACACACCCCCTGAGCCAAGGTGTGAGAAAGAGAGTCAAACCAGAGACGAAATTTGAAAGCACTGAAGAAACCAACGAGAGAAGATAAGTGGGTTGAACTGCTACAAAGCGAGGGTAAGATGGGGAGTCCAAATAAGGGTCTGACGTCCTAGGGACAAAGTAGAGAGAATGCCAGTGCTGTTCTCAAATGTGAACAAAAATCGGAAAACAGGCCAATGTGGCCAGAGAGACACAGATGCCTCCGTCATGACTTCTGCAGGGGACTTTCAAGAAATTCATTCAGAACCTTCAGCCGCTAATCCTCTCTACTCTTAAAAAGCCATTAGTCCTTCTTACAGCAAAAGCCATGGAGCCTTCTCTGGTGTCCTCACTAACTCAACACAGTACTGGGATGACAGTGAGTGCTCAGCAAACACTTCCTGCACGCTCCTTGAACCCGGTTCCTGTATTTGATAATTGCTCAGTGCAGAGGAGGAGACTGTTATGAAAAGGCAGACCAGCCACACCCACCACCTTCCCCTTGTGGGGCTCTAAGTGTCAAAGGGAAAGAAGAAGTTTCAAGACCAGCCATGGGCAAAGACCAAGTAGCCCCAAGCCTTGCAAAAAGAAAGGCTCAGAATATAAAGAAGAGCTCTGGGGCTACGTTCGAGGCTTCATTTTTATTTTAAAATATGATGAGATGTTAAAGAAGCTGGTGCTTTTTAAAACATTCTTGACTCCAGCATCCACGGTAGCACTGAATCATTTGGTAGCTTAATTTGCAGCCGGCAAGTTGAGCAGTGAGCATTTTTCAGTAGTAGTGGTTGAACTAACATTTTCCAAAAAAATTTTTTTTGAAGCCTATAGAATAGTCACTGAATAGCTCATTATTTCCTTTGAAAAGGCTAGACTCTGCAGGTTGTCCCCACCTTTGCTATTCCCTCTGTGGTGCCAGCTTCATTCAGTTCAGTCCTGAGTGCTTAGGTTGCTTTGGAAGTAAAAAATCTCTGGCTTTGAATCTCTCCATGTATACCTGAAAAACACCCAATGCTGATCCAAATTAATCTAGGAGGTTCCAGAGAAGTCTAATAATCCAGTGATAACTGCACCTCAAATTTGTACTCCACTATCCCATTTTCCAAGATTTTCACATGTAAGATTTCATTTAAAAATGTAAAATTAATATCTTACTCTGTGAGAAAGGCATTTTACAGATGAAACCGCTAGACACAAAGGTGGATGGGTGACCTGCCCAAGAGAACAAGTTGGCCAGGAGCCAAACTGGGAAATGGGGAGCAAACTGACCAACTATTTCCTCTATAATCACACATATTTTTCTCACTGAGAATGGAAAACAGCTTAATTAAAGGAAGATGCAAGCACTGGAGCGAAGTGGGATTTCCAAAGCCTTACACCAAATATGCTGCTTTTCCAGAACATTCCTGTCTCTTTCAGGGAGGGCATATCCCACATCCCAAATCCGTTAGCCAGCAGTTTCTTTACCAAGCAGTCTCCATCAGGCCTTTTCTTGTGGAAAACCAAACCCCCTTCTGTCTGTCCTGTGTGCCTGTGAATCACCCACAGTTAATTCTGACACTAGCCTGCTTGCAGGATTATTTTGTGGAAAGTCTATTTCTGGTAGTAATATCAGAATCCCTAAAGATGAAAACTTTATAGAGTGCATGATACAACAACTTGCTCAGTCTCGTTAGCCTGGGAGCCTGGATAATCGCTCGCATGTACTCCTCGGGAGCACGGTTGAGACCGTGTGGGAGGAGGGAAGATCAGAACTGGGGAATAAGTCAGAGAACATGTAAACCACCTCCTCATTGGATACATGCACAAATGAGGCTTTGAGTTAGTAGTAGAGTCATGAGTAGGAACCAAATCTCCTGGTTCCCAGTTTAATGTTCCCCTTCCCACCCACCTACCCTACATCATTCTGTTGATCCAAATAAGAAGAGACGCGTATGGAGTCTGATCCCTTGTCCACTACCTACATAAATGACATGTGGAGGTTCCCTTAGCCTTCCTCGGAGGGATCGTTTCCGTGCTTACTGACTCTCCATTCTGGCTGGGGCCAACATCTATGCTCAAGAATCATAATATCACAGTACTAGCGCTGAGGGATGCCTGTCACTCTCTAACGGTGATGATACCATTACACTCATGGTATCATTATGAAAATCCAGTAAGAAAATACAGCCTATTGACATGGTCTGCGGAATGGGAAGTTGGCTCTTTTAGGGAGCTTTGGAGGAGGGGAGGATCAAAACTCTCTCTGTTTTATTCTGTCCACCATCCTGATTTCCAAGTTTGCATTACATTTCAAAGCATGATAAGCCCATCTCTTCATCTCTTGACAGAGGCGAGACGAACATTAAGCAGATTGATTTCTATTCTCTCCTCTCTCTGTGGCCATTAGACATGTGTTCCACTGGAGGCAGCCCAGTGTGTCCTTGATTAATGCCCACCAGTTACTATGTACTACTTTCCTTCCTACTGGCACTTAGTTCTCGAAAGGCTGGTCATGGACAGAGAGCATAATGCAGATGCATGCCAATGAAGCCCGGTGGTGGGAAGTAAGTCAAACCGGAGGCAGAGAGCCATATCTCTGTCTGTTTTCTATCCATACAGACATGGCTTATGTTTTCCCTCCTGTACAAGCAAGGACAGTTTTCAAAGTCCCACACCTGTAGTAAAAAGGTCATGATGTATTGAGCAATCTCATTTAATACCCTAAACCTTGACTGTCTCTTGACCAATTCAGTGATTTGCCTCTGTCCAATTTCTTGCTTCCATAAGGGAGACCCATAGATATGTCACAGAGACAGAAACCAGAGACATATTATGGATAAATAAATGAAATTCAAGATATAAAAAAAGCTCGGTCCAGACCAGATTCTAATAAATGACCTGAATGTTAAAAGGTGGAAAAAAATCACACACACACACACACACACACACACACACACAGTTGCCCCTTGAAGGAAAATGGGGACATGCTGACCCTTCTGTGGTCAAAACTCAACAATTTTTGGGTCCCTAAGAGCCTAACTACTAAGTCTGCCATTGACCAGAAACCTTACTGGTTACAGAAACAATGGATTAATAAGTCTTTTGTATGTTATATGTATTATATACAATATTCTTAACAATAGAGTAAGCTGGAAAAAAGGAAATCTTATTAAGAAAATCATCGGGAGGAGAAACTACATTTTCAGCACTTTACCATATGTTTATCAAAAAAACCATCTGAGTATAAGCAGGGACAGGAGTGCTAGCAGGTCCATGGTGGAGGACCTGCCACGGCTGGCTGGTAGTGACGATTCACTGCCTGGGGGCCCTGGGTCAGTAGCAGCAGAAGTTGCCACGCTGGCCATGGGTGGGGACAATAGCAGAGAGTTCAGTGCAGCTGCCCCGTCTGCTGGAGCTTTACCACGGCCCATGGCTGTGGCAGCTGCTGCCACAGGTGAATGCCTGGCATCCAGGAGCTTGGGGGGCCAAGAGTCAGGGCCATCAGAGGAGGGATCTGTGCCTGGCCCAGGAGGGCCCGGGGCCCAGTGCTGCTTGGTGCATCTCCAGAGCCAGGCAGGGAGAACTCAGGTGAGGGCTCTGGGCATGGGGCTCCCTGTGCAGCGCTGTCCTGCCCCCTGGGCTCGGTCCTCTGCTTCACCCCAGCCTCCTGCCCATCTGTCCCTGCCAGGTGCTGGACCTGAGCACCCCATCAGCACACAGGGCAAACTGAAGCGGGGTCCTAGGCACCCAAGGGTCTGCTGCCTCTGCAGGCCTTCTGAGGACACGGAGGGCAGCAGGCCAACCTCTGTGCCAGTCTCCTTCCATTGGGCCCTGTGGAGACGGTGGTGGGCAGTTGTAATAAATGTCTTACGGCTTTTGCTGATAACTCTTAAAAAAAAATCCTGGTATAAGTGGACCTGTGCAATTCAACCTCAGGTTGCTCAAGGGTCAACTGTATATGTTAAATATATGTGATAAATGTATCTTTCACCTTGCCCATCAATTCATATGCAACACTACATTTCTTCAAGGATAATCTCCGTGCAACATTTCCATAAGAAAGACCAGTTGATTCCTGTGGCAGATTGTAGCTATCAAAAATGGCCACCACAATATTTCCAACTGACATGCTTTTCCAGAACCATGCCACTCTGCACAAGATGTAAAAGCTGTTTTCCTTCCCTTTGCCCTGGGCAGTTTGGTGATGTGTCAACACAGACAATGTGGACTAAGTGGCATTGTGTGACTTCTAAACTACCTTAGAACAGGCGACAGAGCTTCTGCCTGGCACTCCTTGCTCTTTCTCTCTCTCTGATATGCTCTACCTTGGAACCCAGCTGTCATGTTGTGAGGAAGCCCAAGCCACACTGAGAGGTGCCTGTGTGTGTTTTGGTTGTCATTCCCAGTTAAGATTTCAGAGAAGTGTCAAGGTCAACCCCAAATATCTGAGTGAACAAGCCTTCAGATGACTCTAGTTCTCACTCTTCAAGCTGCTGAGGGGAGGAGACAAATTATCCCTGTGGAGCCTTGCTCAAATTGTGATTCAGAGTAAAGTAAGTGCTGTCATTGTTTTAAGCTATTAAGATTTAAAGTGGCTTGTTATATAGCCATAATAACTAGACCAGATTTTGGTATCAGAAGTGGAGAGCTCTCATCAAAAACCGAAAGTGGTTTTGGGACCAAGAGGAGGGTAGACATTGGATAGCCCTTGAGGAGTCTGTTAGCTGAGGTCTGATGGCCCTGAGGAGGTTGTCTCTGAGGGCTTTTAAAGAAGTGAGGAAAATAATGGAAGCTCGTGGAAAGGGGCCCTTGTTATAAAGTGACAAAAAGTTCAGCAACATTATCAGCTATATAATGACATAGGAAATAGAAATTTCACCTAATGAACTGCATGATCTAGCTAAGGAGATTCCCAGGCAGAACGTTAAAGGTGTTCTTTAGCTTCTTTTTTTATTATTTATAGTATAATGCAAGAAAAAAAAATAAACTGAAGAAAGCTCCATTAAATAAACAAAAACAAAAACAAAAAAATGGGACATGCTGTTTCTCAGTACCAGCCTCTCCAAATGACAAATGATGCTAAAATTAACAAATGGTTTCCAAACACAGGTCAAATCCAGAGCTGCATCAGAAAGGGCAAAGCTAGGGCTAAAAAGTAAACCAATGTTGTAACTGAACAACCATATGCCAAAATCTCAGAAAAATTTAAGGTGGCATCTCAAGCTCACCAAAATACGTTGGTCCTGTGATTGTAAGGTCATGCCTCATAGAAACTGTCTGTTAAAAAATAAAACTTAAGAATCTGAAGGGTGTTGTCTCATAGCAGCCTTATGGGACACCTAAGGTAGATTTCTCAAAGAAATTTTGTGGCTATGTGGCTATTCTTGTCTGAGGGAGTAAACCATAATAAAATGTTTACAGTGAAACATAAAGTTGAAAAGAGCTCAGCAAACTAAGAATAGGATTGAAGTTCTTCAATCTGATAGAGGATAGCCACAAAAAAATCCACAGTTAAAATGTCAGACTTAAGAGAAAAGATTGAATGCTTTTGTCCCTAATACAAATAACAAGTCAAAGATGACCACTCTCACCGTTTCTAATATACAGCTGTCTAGCCAAGACAATAAGGCAAAATAAATAAGTATGTAAGTAAGCAAATAAATAAGCAAATGAATAAGAAATAAAAGACTTTCAGATTGAAAAGGATGAAATAAATCTATTTATCTCTATTTTCAGATGTCATGATATCACATGTATAAATACCAAGGAATCCACCATTCTTAGAACCAATAAAGAGTGCACTATACGAGCTCAATCTAGAAAAATCTATTGTATTTCTATATAATAGCAATGAATAATCTGAAATGAAATGAGAATAAAATTCCACCATAATCGTATCAAGATGAGTAGGATACTTAGGAATAAATTGAACAAAAAAGGTCCAAAACTTAGACTCTGAAAACCACAAAACATCACTGAAAGAAATTAAAGAAAATCCAAATAAATAGAAATACATCCCATGTTCATGGATTGGAAGTCTTACTATTGTTAAGATGATGATATGTTGATTGATCTATAGATTTAGATTCAGTGCAATCCTTATCAAAATCCTAGCTCTCATATTTTGCAATAATTGACACGTTTATCTTGAGATTCATATGGAAATACAAGGGACAAAAAATAGCCTAAATAATTTTGGAAAAGTAAAACAAAGTTGGAGGACTCACACTTTTCAATTTGAAACTTACTACAAAGATATAGTAATCAGGACGATGTCATACTGGCACAAGAATAGATGTATAAAACAATGAAATAGAATGAAAAGTCCAGAAACAAAACCTTACATTTATGGTCAGTTGGTTTGAGACAAGGGTGCCAAGACAATTCAATGGGAAATGCATAGTCTTTTTAATAAATGGTGTTGGAACAACTGGATATCCGTATGCAAAAATACACAAGGCACAAGAATTGTCTCAAAATGGATGATAGATCCAAATGTAAAAGCTAAAAATACAAAACTCTTAAAAGAAAACATAGAAGCTGCGGTACCTGGGTTGTGCCTGACTCTTGGTTTCAGCTCAGGTCGTGATCTCAGTGTCATAGGATTGAGCCCTGCCTAGGGCTCTGTGCTCAGTTCAGAGTCTGCTCAAGACACTCTCTTCCTCTCTCTTCCCCTACCCCACTCAATAAATAAATCTTAAAAAAAAAAAAAAAGGGAACACATAGAAGTAAATCTTCATGACCTTGGCTTTGTTAATGGTTTCTTAGGACACCAAAACAACAGCAACAACCTAACAAATAGATAAATTGGATTTCACCAAATTAAAAACCTTTTGATACAAATGGTTTGATACAACAACAAAGTGAAAAAATAACCCATAGAATGAAAGGAAATATTTTCTAGTTATATATCTGATAAGGGGATTATAGCCAGACTTTATGAAGAATTTACAGGACTCAATAATAAAAAAGATAAATAACCCAATTTAAAAATGGACAAAGGTTTTGAATAGACAATTCTTCCAAGAAGATATACAAATGGCCAAAAAGCACATGAAAATATGCTCAACATTGTAGTCATTCGGGGGATTCAAATAAAAAATCACAGTGGGATATCACCACATCATATCTATCAGAATAATAAAAGACAGATAGTAATGTGTGGATGAGGATGTGCAGAAATTGCAACCTTCCTACACTGTTGGTGGCATGTAAAAATGGTGCAGCCACTTTGGAAAAGAGTTTGGCAGTTCCTCAAAATGTCAAACATACAGTTACCATATGACTCAGCAATTCTACTTCTTGTTATGTACCCTAGGAAAATACAAGCAGACTTCCATCAAACAAAAAAAAAAGTCATTATGCAAATGTTCATAGTAGCATTACTCATAATAGCTCAAAAGTGGAAAGAACTCCAATGCCTACCATCTGATGAATGGCTAAATAAAATAGGACATATCCATCCAATGGAATTTTACTTGGCAATAAAAATTATGAAATACTATTATATACCATAACATGGATGAACTGTGAAAATAATATACTAAGGGAAAGAAGCCAGACACAGAAGACCACATATTGTATGATTTCATTTCTATGAAATGTCCAGAAAAGGCAAGAAAAGATAAAAAGATGAGTGGTTGTCTAGAGCTGAGAGTTTGGGGAGGAGGAATGGGGAGTGAATGCTAATGGGTGAGGGGTTTCTTTCGGGATGATGAAATGCTCTAAAATTAGATTATAATGATGATCACACAATTCTTTGGATACGTTAAAAACCATTGAATTGTATACCTTAATGGGTCAATTGTATGATATGTGAATTATATTTCAACAAAGCTTTTTTTTTTTTAAATCAAGGTTATGAAAGATAAGAAAGACAGCAAAATGGTCACAGGTTAGAGAAGACTCAAGAGACATTATAACTAAATGCAATGCCGTGTTCTGGGTTGAATCCTGGAATTTTAAGATGTTAATGGAAAAATTAGAAAAATCGGAATAATGTCTATCGCTTATGTTAAAGAAAAGGAAAGGAAAAAGGCATCGGACTCTTGAATGACTACAGGCAAGACCTAACCACTTCTTACAGAGCAGGGAAGCATTACACGGAAGGCAGAAGCAAATCCCAGATGGCAGAGCCAATAATAATAATAGTGAATCATTCCCAGGAAGTAGGACCAAGCTCTAATCAGGGATTGGCAAAGATTTCACATTTACCATGAACCAATGACTATTGGATGCTTCCAGTTTTCCCACTTTATGAATGGTAGGTGTATTACGATATCTTAATGCTTGTCTTACAAATGAGGTTAGTTGTGTAGGGTTCAGACAACTCATCTCTTGAGTTCCTAGGTCTTCATATGGGAAGAGCTCCATTCAAGCCTCAGTACTTGAGGAACACACCCAAGGAGGCTTCTCTACCCATGGATCCGACTAGACAATAAGATACTGGGCCTTGAACCTTAATACGATGCTGAAATGGGATAAGACTTTGAAGGGTCTTGGAGAAGGGGCAAATATTTTGCATGTGGGAGGGAGGTGAATTAGGCCAATAAGAGTCTGTGGCAAGATGTATTTTCCAAAAACAGCCACAGCAATATTTCCAGTCCTATATACTGTTCTGGAACTTTGCCGTTCCCCATCAAGAGTTGAAATCTATTTCTCCATCTCTTGAGCCTGGGCAAGCTTGTAGCTACCCCCACAAATAGAAAGTGATGGAGGTGACGCAGTGTGACTTCCCAGGCTAGGTTAGAAATGGTGATACAGCTTCCGCCTGGATTTCTTTCTCTTGGATGTTCACCTTTGAAACTCAGGCATCATGTTGTATGAAAGCCCAAGTCACATGGAGACGTCGTGTGTAAGTATTCACTACCAGATGTTTGAATGAATGAGAGATGGTTCAGTACCCAGCCTTCAAGCTGCCTTGGCCGATCCTGAGTGGAGCAGAGATGAACTATCCCCACTAAGCCCAGCCCAAACCTGAGCAAAAGACATAATGCCATTGATATAAGCCATTAAATTTTGGAACTGTTTCATATACTTGGATATACTAGGATGTTATGCTGTTACAAAGGGAACAATCCCAGTGGCAAGTATTTCTCTGTACTTAGCATTTGGCACTGATTACTTTTCCTAATCAAAATATAACTTACATGCAAAAAAGCACAGATCTCAAGTTTTCAAGGAATATGATGAGCTTTGACAATTATATATATATATATATATACCCTCGTAATCACATCCCAGAAGAAGAAATAAAATGTTTTTATTGTCAGAGAAATTTTCCTCATACCCACACAGTAGTGTGCTGGAGCCGGCTTGCATTGCCTCGTGCGAATCAATTGTGTATATCCATTCCCAGCTCCTCATGCAGCCACGTCATGGTGGCAGCTGGAAATCTTGAAATTGAGAGTATTTACAGAGTGAAAATCAGCAGACGCTATAAATCAGGACTTTCACCCCACCCCACCCGCACTGGTTGTTAAACATTTAACAGACACTATCGCTCATGCCTTCTTCCAGTCAATTCTTCCATGCTCCTGAGGCAGATACTTTTTAAATTTCTCTCCCTATAGCTTGTTTTGTCTATTTCTAGATTTCTTATCATGGGCTCATACAGCGTGTATTTTTCTGTGTTTGCCTTCTTTCACTTAAAATAATGTCTAGAAATTTATCCATGTTGCTGCTTCTATCCATAATTCACTCTTTTTTAATTGCTGAGCTGTATTCATTGTATGAACATGCAACAATTTCTTTATCTTTTTTGGTGAACGTTTGGGCTGTGCCCCCAATATTGAGCTACTGTGAATGTGGCATCGTATCTTAAACCTGTCGTCCTGTGGATGTGTCTTCATTTCTCTCGAGTAAATATCTAGGAATGTATTGCTGGGTCACAGCACAGAGGTATGTTTAGCATTATGAGAACAAGAGAAACAGTTCACCGAATTGGCTGTAACATTTTCCTGAGCCATAAGCAACGTACAAGAGTTTCAGTTGTTCCACGTACTTGTCAAGATTTGGTATAACTGGCATTTGACTTTAGACGTAGTTGTGGGCACGTATGGTATGTCATTTTGGTCTCAATGTGTGTATCTCTGATAAGATGTTGAGATCTCTTTTCATGTTATTAATCTTGTGATCAATGGCCATTTGTAGCTTCTTTTTAAACTGTCTGTTCAAGCATGCTTTTATATTGGATTGTTTGTTTTCTTATAATTCATTTGTAGAGGTTCTTCATACATTCTTTAGGCAAGTCTTTTGCTCTATCTATAATCTATCTATCTATCTATCTATCTATCTATCTATCTATCTATCTATCATCACCCATCTATTTATTTATCAGTCATCTATCTAGCTATCAGTATTTTTTCCAGTTTGTGGCTTGCCTATTCTTTTCTGGCTAATGCTTTTCATGTTCTTTAAAAATACAAAGTTCTTTAACTTCCCCTAGGTTGCAAAGACATTCTCTTCTGTTTTCTTCTAGCAGTTTAAGGTTCTTGCTAATGGTGGGATTTATTAGACATCTTAAATCAATGTTAATGTATGTTGGTAAGTCAGATAGGGCTTGGGGATCATTTTTGGTCCATACTTTCATCAGACATCCCAGCACTATTTAAAATTAACTTTGTTTTCCTATACACATCCTTTCTCTTCCCCAGTTGAATGGCACAGTGATTTGGTTGAAAATTAATTGACTGTATATATGTGGATATATCTTGGACTATCTAATCTGTTCTGTTGATCCATTTATCTATCTTTGTGGTAGCACCACGCTGTCTTGCTTACTGGAACTTTATAAAAAGTCTTCCGATCAAGTAGTATCAGTTCTTATTGTTTATGATTGTTTTGACTCTTCCAGATCACTTTATCTTCTATATAAGCTGTAGAAATAGTTTGTCAATCTCTTTAAAAAGAAAAAGCATGTGCTTTGTTTTTTATTCAGATTATGTTGAATGCATTACATTTTCTGATTATGTTGGGGAGAATGGCTTTGTGGTGATGTTCTCTTGATATCAATAATTTGTGGTTTTGTTGTTTTGTTTATTTTGAAGGAATTTATAAACTTATTAATATTTCAAAAGGATAAACTTGAATTTCTTGATTTTCTCTGTATTTTATGGTTTCCATATAAAAGGAATCTTGGAATATGTACTCTTTTATATGTCTTTCTGAGAGCATTGGATTTTTAAATTAATCTATGTTGTTGCAGGTATCCATAGTTTGTTCCTTTTTAATGTTCAGTAATAGCCATTTTATGTATATACCCTGGTTGAAGGACTTTTGAATTGTTTCCAGTTTGGGGCTATTCTGAAAACAGCCACTGTAAGTATTTGAGTACAAGCGCTGGTGTAGACACATTTTTAGTTCTCTTGGGTAAGTGTCTAAAAATTGAATGGCTAAGTTTCATGGTATATGTATGTATAATTTTTTAAGAAACTGACAGATGTTTTTCTTAAGTGGTTATGTCATTTTCCATCCCACTGGTTCCACGTGAGAATTCCGGTTGTTCCACAGCCTTACCGACACTTGCATTTGTTGGATGTTATTTTCTAATTTTAGTTATTCTAATATGCATGAAGTATTATACTTTTGTGGTTTTAACTTACATTTTTCAGGTGACCAAAGATGTTGAGCGTGCTTCCATGTGCTTATTGACCATTCATTTATCTTCTTCTGTTAAATATCTTTTTGAAATGTTTGCCATTATCTTAATTGTTTGTTTTCTTCTGGTTGAGTTGGTAGGGTTCTATATGTTTTCTGAATGTAAGTCCATATCAGATATGACTATCCTCCCAGGCAGTGGCTTGCTTCTTAATTTCTTTTTTTTTTTAAAGATTTTTATTTATTTGTTCAACAGAGATAGAGACAGCCAGCGAGAGAGGGAACACAAGCAGGGGGAGTGGGAGAGGAAGAAGCAGGCTCATAGCGGAGGAGCCTGATGTGGGGCTCGATCCCGGAACACCGGGATCACGCCCTGAGCCGAAGGCAGACGCTTAACCGCTGTGCCACCCAGGCGCCCCTGCTTCTTAATTTCTTACTGGTGTCTTCAGAAGAGCCGAAGGTAATGATCTTGATGATGTACAGTTTATCCAACTTTTATGTCTCATGCTTTTTGTGTCCTCTCTAAGAAGACTTTACTTATTTCCATGTCCCCAATTTTTTTTCCTCTAATGTTTCCTTCTAGAAGTTTTAGAGTTTTACTTTAGAAAGCATCCACTGGTATTTTGATAATAGGTTATAATGTGACAATTACTATAATAACACAATGGTGTTAGGTATCGGTGTAACTGAATACACTTTTTCAGAAAAGCAACTGGACATACAGCATCTCTATATTGCTTTTGGATATGTTCAGTTGATAATATACATTTAAAATTACTTTTTTATTTATGCTAAGTGAAATAAGCCAGACAGAGAAAGACAAATACTATATGATTTCACTTATATGTGGAATTTAAAAAACAAAATCTAAAACAGACTCAAATACAGAGAACAAACTGGTGGTTGACACAAGGAAGGTGGGTGGGAAGATGGGTGAAATAAAGCAGATTGTGTGGTACAAACTTCCAGTTTTAAAATAAATAGGTCACAGAGATGAAAAGTACAGCATAGGAAATATAATCAATAATATTGAAATAATGTTATATGGTGACAGATGTTGACTACACTTACAGTGGTGAGTACTGAGTAATGAATGTATGGAATTATTAAATCATTATGTTGTACACCTGAAACTAATATAATATTATAGAGTTTGCTTTTACTTTTAGGTCTATGATTCATTTTGTATTAGTTTTTGGTTACAATGAAAGGTAAAGGCTGAGGTTCACGTGTTTCCTTTGGAATGAGCAGTTGTTCCAGTATTATTTGTAGAAAAGATTCTATTTCCCAACTAAATTACCTGTCCTTTTTGTCAAAAATCAATTTTGTGTGGTTTTATTCTGGACTTTCTATTCTGTTTCATAATCTATGTTTGTTTTGGCCTTTTAAAATTTCTATCAATGATGTCTTGTATTCTTCTGTGCACAGGTTTTGCATATATTTTGTTAAATTTCTCCACAAATATTTCATATTTGGATGCTATAAAAATGGTATTACATTTACTATTTCCATTTCCAATTTTCCATTGCTAGCTTATAGGAATATTAGCCTATTAAGCTGCTCTCTTTCTAAACTCGTGTATTCTGGTAGTTCTTAGTAGATTCATTTTTTTCCCTCTCTCTCTTCTTTTTTTTCTCTTTTTTCAATTTAAATTCAATTAGCCAACATATAGGACATCATTAGTTTCAGATGTAGTGTTCAATAATTTACCAGTTGCCTGTAACATCCTGTGCTCATCACATCACGTGACCTCCTTAATGCCCATCACCCAGTTACCCCAAACCCGCCCCCCATTCCCCTCCAGCAACCCTCAGTTTGTTTCCCAGAGTCAAGAGTCTGTCATGGTTTGTCTCCCTCTCTGATTTTTTCCCATTCAGTTTTCCCTCCCTTCCCCTATGGTCCTCTTCACTGTTTCTTATATTACACATATCAGTGAAACCATATGATAATTGTCTTTCTCTGATTGACTTATTTCACTCAGCACAATACTCTCCAGTTCCATCCAAGTCGATATAAATATAAGTATTCATCCCTTCTGATGGCTGAGTAATAGTCCATTGTATGTATATATACCACATCTTCTTTATCCATTCATCTATTGGTGAACATATCAGCTCTTTCCACAGTTTGGCTATTGTGGACATTGCTGGTGTGAACATTAGGGTGCAGGTACCCCTTCGGATCACTACATTTGTATCTTTGGGGTAAATACCTAATAGTGCAATTGCTGGGTCATAGGGTAGCTCTATTTTTAACTTCTTGAGGAACCTCCATACTGCTTTCCAGAGTTGCTGTACCAACTTGCATTCCTACCAACAGTATAAGAGGGCTCCCCTTTCTCCACAACCTCACCAACATTTGTTGTTTCCTGTCTTGTTAATTTTTGACATTTTGACTTGTGTGAGGTGGTATCTCATTGTGGTTTTGATTTGTATTTCCCTGATGCCAAGTGATGTGGAGCATTTCTTCATGTGTCTGTTGGCCATTTGGATGTCTTCTTTGGAGAAATGTCTGTTCGTGGTTTTTACCCATTTCTTGACTGGATTATTTGTTTTAGGTGTTGAGTTTGATAAGTTCCTTATAGATCTTGGATACTAGCCCTCTATCTGATATGTCATTTGCAAATGTCTTCTCTCATTCAATAGGTCGTGTTTTAGTTTTATTGACTGTTTCCTTCGCTGTGCAGAAGTTTTATCTTGATAAAGTCCTAATAGTTCACTTTTTATTTTGTTTCCCTTGCCTTTGGAGATGTGTTTAGCAAGAAGTTTCTGCAGCCAAGGTTGAAGAGGTTGCCCCCTGTGTCTCCTCTAGGATTTTTATGGATTCCTGTCTCACATTGAGGTCTTTCATCCATTTTGAGTTTGTCTTTGTGTATGGTGTAACAAAATGGTCCAGTCTCATTTTTCTACATGGGGCTGTCCAATTTTCCCAGCACCATTTATTGAAGAGATTGTCATTTTTCCCTTTGATATCCTTTCCTGCTTTATGGAAGAGTAGTTAACTATAGAGTTGAGTGTCCATTTCTAGGTTCTCTATTCTGTTCCTCTGATCTATGTGTCTGTTTTTGTGCCAGTACCATACTGTCTCGATGATGATAGCTTTATAATAAGTTTGAAGTCTGGCATTGTGATGCCACTGGCTTTGGTTTTCTTTTTCGTCTTAGTAGATGCTTTAGGATTTTCTAAGCTACATGATCATGTAAATAAATAGTTTTTTGCATGTAAATAAAGTTTTACCTTTTTCTTCCCAAAATGTAGATTTTAAATTTATTTTTCTTGTCTTAGTACACTAACTAGGAGCATCACTAAAAATACAAGCTGTGGGAGTGGATATCTGTGTTTTCATAAGCTTGGGAAAACGTTCAATATTTCATCATTAAATATGATCTTATCACTAGGTCTTTTTGGTAGAAGCTTCTTACCCAGGTTTGGAAATTATCTTATATTTTTACTTTGCTGAGGCTTTTTTAAAAAATAGTAAACTTATTTATGTACAATTGAAGTACAATGAACTTCATATATTCAAACAGTACAATTTGGTCCACTTTGACAAAAGTATACATATGTGAAAACATCATTACCATCAAAATAATTAACATTTCCATAACTCACAAAGGTCTTTTTATGCCCTTGATAATCTGTCACTCCACTCCTGTCCCTAAGTGACAACTAAATTGCTTTTTGTCACCATAGAATATTTTGCATTTTCTGCAAATTTTATATAAATGAATCATTATGGCATGTACTCTTTTTTATCTGGCTTCTTTTACTAAGCCCAATTATTTTGATTTTTGTTCAGGCTGTTGCCTATAACAGTAAATCATTTTTTTCTTTCTTCTTTGCTATTGTTGTTATCTGTTTGTTCAAATTGTCAAGTAGCATTTCTATACATGAACAATGAGACTGAAGAAAGAGAAATTAGGGAATCCATTCCATTTACAATAGCACCAAAAATCATATGTTATCTTGGAATTAACTTAAGCAGAGAGGTAAAGGATCTATATTCTAGAAACTACAAATCACTCTTGAAAGACATTGAAGAAGACACAAAAAGATGGAAAACTATTCCATGCTCATGGATCGGAAGAATAAACATAGTTAAAATGTCTATGCTTCCCAGAGCAATCTACATTTTCAATGATATCCTGATCAAAATACCAATGACATTTTTCGAAGAACTGGAACAAACAGCCCTTGAATTTGTGTGGAACCAGAAAAGGCCCCAAATCGCCAAGAAATTGTTGAAAAAGAAAAACAGAGCTGGGGGCATCACGTTGCCAGATTTCAAGCTACACTACAAAGCTGTGATCACAAAGACAGCATGGTACTGACAAAAAAACAGACACATAGACCAATGGAACAGAATAGAAAACCCAGAAAAGGACCCTTGGCTTTTTGGGCAACTAATCTTTGACAAAGCAGGAAAAAACATCCAGTGGAAAAAAGACAGTCTCTTCAATAAATGGTTTCAAGAATGAAACTTGACCACTCTCTCACACCATACACAAAGATAAACTCCAAATGGATGAAAGACCTCGATGTGAGACAGGAATCCATCAAAATCCTAGAGGATAACATAGGCTGCAACCTCTTTGACATCAGCCACAGCAACTTTTTTCATGACACATCTCCAAAGGCAAGAGAAACAAAAGAAAAAGTGAACTTGTGGGACTTCATCAGGATAAAAAGCTTCTGCACAGCCAAGGAAACAGTCAAAAAAACTAAGAGGCAGCCCATGGAATGGGAGAAGATATTTGCAAATGACACTACAGATAAAAGACTGGTAGAGATCTACATAGAACTTCTCAAACTCAATTCACAAGAAACAAATAATCAAATAAAAAAAACGGGCAGAAGATATGAACAGACACTTTTCCAGTGAAGACATACAAATGGCTAAGAAACACATGAAAACATGTCCAAAATCATTAGCCATCAGGGAAATTCAAATCAAAACCACATTGAGATACCACCTTGTGCCAGTTAGAATGGCAAAAATGGACAAGGCAGGGAACAACAAATGTTGGAGAGGATATGGAGAAAGGGGATCCCTCTTACACTGGTGGTGGGAATGCAAGTTGGTACAGCCACTTTGGAAAACAGTGTGGAGGTCCCTTAAGAAGTTAAAAATTGAGCTACCCTATGATCCAGCAATTGCACTACTGGGTATTTACCCCAAAGATACAGATGTAGTGAAGAGAAGGGCCATATGCACCCCAATGTTCATAGCAGCATTGTCCATAATAGCTAAATCATGGAAAGAGCTGAGATGCCCTTCAACAGATGACTGGATTAAGAAGATGTGGTCCATATATACAATGGAATATTACTCAGCCATCAGAAAGAATGATTACCCAACATTTGCAGCAACGTGGATGGGACTGGAGGAGATTATGCTAAGTGAAATAAGCAGAGAAAGACAATTATCATATGGTTTCACTCATTTATGGAACATAAGAAATAGGAAGATCGGTAGGAGAAGGAAGGGAAGAATGAAGGGGGATAATCAGAAGGGGGAATGAATCATGAGAGACTATGGACACTAGGAAACAAACTGAGGGCTTCAGAGGGGGAAAGGGGTGGGGGATTGGGATAGGCTGGTGATGGGTATTAAGGAGGGCCTATATTGCATGGTGCACTGGGTGTTATACGAAAATAATGAATCACGGAACATTACATCAAAAACTAAGGATATACTGTATGGTGACTAACATAACATAATAAAAAATTATTATAAAAAAACAAAACAAGCAAACAAAAATCCAAATTGTCAAGTAGTTTTCTATTGTATTGCTATACCACAATTTGTTTATCCATTCACATGCTGCTTGACATTTGGGAAGATTCCAGTTCTTTGATATTACAAATAAATATGCTATGAACATTTGTGTACAAGTCTTTGTATGAGCATATGCTTTCATTTCTCTTAGGTAAACACCTAGGAATAAAATAGCTATTTTATATAGTAGGTCTGTATTTAACTTTTTAAAAAGCTACAAACCATTTTTTTTCAAAATTATTTTATTGTTTAATATCTCATCAGAAATTGAGTTCTATATGCTCCACAATCATATTGAAACATGGAATGATCAATCTTTTAAATTTAGGCATTCTAGGGAGAATACAGATAATGGCTCGTTTTAAGTTCATGTTCCCTAACAATTAATTATTTTATTTTATTTTATTTTATTTTATTTTATTTTATTTTTTTGCCATTTGTACTTATTTGATATTTTGATATCTTCTTTGGTGAAATGTCTATTCAAATCTTTTGACCATTTTTTATTTGACCTTCTTGTCTCCTAATTATTGAGTTGTAACTGTTCTTAATATGTTGTAGACATATATCCTTCATTGGATATATATTTTGGAAAAGATTTCCTTCAGGACTGGGGCATGCCTTTAATTTTAGTAATAGTGTTTTGAAGAGCAACTTTAAACATTGATAAATTCCAAGTTATTGAAGTTTTCCTTTATGGTTCATGATTTTTGAATCTTAAGAAATATTTGCCCAATCCAAGATTACTAAGGCTTTCTACTGATTTTTTCCTAGAAGATTTACATTTTTAACTCTTGCATTTGCCTTATCATCTTTTTCTTTTTGATTTCCTTTTTATATACTGTGGGAGGAAAAGATTGAGGTTAATTGTAAATGGCAATCCAATTATTGCAACATTGCATTTTGAAAGATTTTTTCCCCGTAGAATTACTTTGGCAGCTTTGTTGAAAATCAGTTGACTACATGGGGCGCCTGGGTGGCACAGCGGTTAAGCGTCTGCCTTCGGCTCAGGGCGTGATCCCGGCGATCTGGGATCGAGCCCCACATCAGGCTCTTCCACTATGAGCCTGCTTCTTCCTCTCCCACTCCCCCTGCTTGTGTTCCCTCTCTTGCTGGCTGTCTCTATCTCTGTCAAATAAATAAATAAAATCTTAAAAAAAAAAAAAGAAAATCAGTTGACTACATATATGTAGATCCAGCATTAAGTTTTCTACTCTGTTTCATTGGTGAATATGTACATGTGTTTTGTCAAGCCATGCAGAATTAATTACTTTAGCTTTACTATCAGTATTGCATCAGATTTTCCTTATTATTTTTAAACTATTTTTATTATTTTATAAAGTTGCTTTGCTACTCTAGGTCTATTACATTTCTATATAACTTTCAGAATCTATTTTTTTAATTTTTAGCAAAAAAAAAATAAAATAAAAAAGCCTGCTGCTGACTGGGATTGCACTGAATCTACAGATTAATTTGGGACAGTTGGCATCTTAAAAATATTGAATCTTCTTATCCATGAATATGATATATCAATTTATTTCAATATTTAATTTATTTCAACAATGTTTTATAGTTTCCAGTGCAACAAATTTTATACACCTTTTGTAATATTTACCTTAAGCTTTTTTTCTATATTAATTTCATACACTATAACTTATTAGTTCTAGTACCTTTTTTATGGCTTTCATAGGATTTTTTACATGGATGACTGAGGATAATAACAGTTTTTTTTTTCCATTTTGATCTGTATGTCTTTTATTTCTTTTTCTTGTCTTATTGCATTGACTAGAACTCAAGTGCAATATTGAAAAGTACTGATAAATATGGATACCTTTGTCTCATTCCTGATATTAAAAAGAAGTATTCAGTCTTTCACAATTACATATGGTATTAGCTACAGGTTTTTTTCAGAGATGTTTTTATCAGGTTGAGAAAGTTCTTTTCTTTTTTTTAAATTTGTATGACTGGTTCTTTTTGAATTGGAATTCTAGTTGTGCATTTTATTTTTTGAATACCTTACTCAATTCCTATAAGTATTCTTATGCTTTTTTTTCTGGGATTCAGTTAAGTTACTTGGAAATTGTTTGGTTATATGTAAGTTTTGCTAGTTGGGACCAGAGAAACCTTTAATCTAAGGCTAATTTTTCTCCACTCTTGAAGTAATACCTGTCCAAGTATTCTACTGGTATCCCACAATATATGAATTTTTTTCTCTTTGGATTGTAGGAATACTAACTGTTCCTAGCTCTGTGCAAGCTCCAGAGATTGTTGCCTCTGCTCCTTTCAGGTGATTTTAGCTTCAGGTGGTATCTTCACATGCATGTGCTGACCATTATTCAGCTGAACACCAGAGAGAAAAACTCTACAGATTCATTTGGTTCTTTTCACAGAGTTCATCTCTTTGGTGAAACTCTCCATCTATTTGAGCATGCATCTAACATGTATCTTAGACCCATTAATATAATTGTTGTAGTTATTTTAAAGTCCCTTTATGATAATCCCAATATCCAGGTCATCCTTGTATCTACTTCTCTTGAGTGTTTCTCTCTTGACCAAGGAATTTCATTTTCTTGCCTCTCTAGCCATATTTTTGATAGCATGCTTGAATTGTCTCTAAAAGATCAGTAGGTGCTAAAATAAATAATATTATGCACAAATTGGACATATCTATTCTGTCAGACTATGGGGATTAAGTCAATTTAATCTCTAGTTGAGCTTAATTTGGCTTTTGTTGCAACTTAGATTCAGTTTATCACCGACTTCAAATATTTTGAGGACAAAATCAGGAGTTTACCTTTAGCAAGGCTAAGATCTGAGCCCTCAAGAAACTTTGTATATATTTTATGCTTTGTAGTTCAGCTGCTAGCATTCTGAACCATGAGAAATCTGTCTCTGTTTTCAGGAAAAATGTTAGCTTTTTTTGGTCACTATAGAGTTCTCTTTGCTCACCAGTACCACCTTAAGATCTCAAAACCTCAGAAAATCTATTTCTACTCAGCTTCCTTGCCACTAGCCTTTGAAAGGCAGCTGTCTTATGTATTGTATGGGGTCAGAATACTTTGTATGGGTTTTTATCAGATATCCTTTCCCATCCACAATCTTCTGAAAGTTGCTTCTGTATTCCTTCCTGATGATAGCCTTGCATGACTAAAGGGAGAATCTCTCTCTGTTTTCTGGTTGTGCCCTCATCCTTTGGCATAATACCCCTTATATTCAATTAAGGCTCAAAAGAAAGAATTAAAAGGCTGGCTGCTATTCCCTTTTCCCCAGTTTTCTATGTATCTTTCCTCATCCTATAGCACTGCCAAAAATAAAAGCAGTCATGGGTTTCTTCTCTCCTAGGAAGAGATTTTCACTTTCTGAAATTTAGATTTCTTTGCACTTTCATCTCTCTGATGGGTTTGAAAAAAAGACAAATTTTATAGCTTATTTGGCTTCTTCTCATTAATATGAGAGTAACAGTCTCTCATCCACAATTAACTAAGAATAGGAGCTATTGTGGGTCTCTTCTCTTCTAGGAAGGAGTCATCACTTTCTGGAGTTTAGCTTTCTTCACATTCTCAGCATTATTGTGTGTTTAAACACACACACACACACACACACACTGTATGTTTTTGTAGCACATTTGGCTAATTTCTTTGGTAAGGTAGAAGTAACAGTCTTTTGTGACTTTCCACATAGTAGCTAGAAGCAGTATTATTTGCACTTTAAACACTCAATGTATGCTTTTCTTACTTAAAATAAACTATACACTTCTTGAGGGTAAGAAATACAACTAAAAAAATTCCCACATGCCTAGTTACTCATCCCAGTTACTCAGTACATATTTTATGTACTCAGTACATATTTTAAATGAGTATCTCACACATTATCTAATTTTATCAACTCATTGGTGCCCAAGGAAACCCAGAAAAAAGGTAAAATTATTTATTAAGTTTACTAGTAGAGCCCTGCCTAATGTAGATCTCCTCGCTCCCAATATTTTGTTGAACTATGTTATATTTTATTTGTAGTCCTAATGATATTTTATGTGGTATTTCTCTCTAAGGTGCAATATTATCATCCTCATCCTCATCTTTATCTCCTAGGTATCAAGCTTACGTCTACGTCAATATCTACTTATTTTGTTTTCCAAATGAATTTTTGTGCCATTTTTGCTATTTTAATGGAGTTATATCCCCCATGACCAATTATTGAAAAAGTAAAAGATATCAAAGATGACACTAAAAACTCATTGGGAGAATAAAATATGTAAATACAGACCTAACCATGAGCTTCGCTATAGACGTGATATAGATACATATGTATGTACATCAGCTTGCATCAAATAAAGAGTTAGACAATTTAAATGCCTTTAATATGCATAATTTAAACACCTGATTGCTTTTTTATAGCGATTTCATTTTTTAATGTTTTATATTCCAATTTTCCTTCTTTTAATCTTGCTTTTCTTTCCAGAAACTGCTATCCTGTCTTGAACAGGAGGGCTATTATGGAGCAGGCAAGTAGTTCTTTAATTGAAACACTTATGGGGTGCACTAGAAAACTATAAAGACTTTTAAGAAATAGGAAAGCTTTAATAGGTTCTTGTGTACTCGTGTTGTAACCTATTTCAGTGTTCTTTCAGCAATGCCGGAGGATGTTGCTAATTTATGGGTGTGATGAGCAATAAAGCAATAATAGTAATCTAAAGGTGCAATATTCCTTGTTTAGGGGGCATTTATGGTTATGTATTAAAACTATAAATACTTCAAGAGGCTGCAAAACTGATCTATAGAAAATGAAAGATAAGGTCTCACAGCCTTCTAAAAGTGCTTTTCTAGCAGAAATCTGAACCTGACTTTATGGTTTATAAATATAAACAAACCAAAAGTGAAATGCTCAACGTGTCTACCCCTCCAAAGGGACCACTTAAATAACCACTAGCACTCAAACCTAATAAGGGCTGGAAAGTTCCTTTCCCTCTTCTTTTATTTTTCAACTTTTTATTTCCTTCTTCTTGTTTGCTTTATAAAAATTGTTCTTCCTCTCTCCTTCACATCGTTTACGCTCTTCTTTTTTCCCTGTTTTTTCTCTTCTCTCTCATCTTCCCTCACACTACCTCCTATATCCATATTGGATGAAAGAAGCAAACTGTGTTGGGGTGGAAATAAGGTCCAGCCCACATGAGAGATATGAGGAAATCCAAAACACAAGTTTTTGCAGCCCACATGGCAGAGGGACTCTAGGCAAGTTTTTTCTGACTCTGATGCTCTTCTTGGACCAGCCCTAACCTCCAGACTGCCTGTCCAAGCAAATCCTAACGTTAATATACCTGTTCTATACAGTTGCTGATATCCCTGCCTCTTTTTACGTATCCGTACCACTCTGTCTTGTTCTTGCACTTATCAATCTCATTCCTGTGTTCCCATCCCGCCTTTGATATCTGCTGTTGGAATGTTTCTTTGGTAGCCCATAAAGTACCTTTTTTTCTCTTCTTGGATTGCTATTGTCTAAAAATATGTGTGTTTGATCTCATTATCTCAGGCTGCTACCTTACTTGTCCTTAGGGCCTTCAGTCCCTTTGAGGAAGGGGGGGAATGCAGATAGGTCAATTGATTTCTAATGCAATCAACATCCTATTCATTCTTTAAGGTTTGGGCCAGCTTGTTTCTCTGGTTTGGTACCTCATCTCAATACTCTCATGGTTTCCTATGCGTTTTTCTACCATTGCACCTTTCAGGTTATATCTGATCGTGTGTCTGTGTCTCACACAGAGATATGAGTTCTGTTTAGTTTCTAACACAGGGCCTAACCACAGTGGTCAGTCCATAAATGTAAATTAAATAATTGACACAATGATAAGCGTTATTTCCTCAACACATATTAGTTAAGCACTTGCTCGGTACTATGCTCTGTTTCCAGATACATAGAATCTAACAGTAAACAGGGTAAGTAAAGTCCTTGCCATCATCAGACAGATATTTTAATGGGGCATCCATACAGTGGATAAACAAATAGAAAGTGAAACATCATGTAATGATAAGAGGTATAAAGAAGAAACTAGGATAACAGATTGAGAATGACAGGGTGCCAGATAATCAAATTATAAACATGAAGAAACCTAATGGCGCTATACCAGTCTGAATCTTTCACAGAAAATAAAGAAGCCATAACTCCTTAACTTGGGGCTTTTAATCTCATTTCCTCTACTCCTGGTTCTTCCACTGATAGAGAAGTATTAGAAAAGTTGGAACGGACTTATTTCCTGGGGAAGTCTTCCATTCGTCTCTCTCTCTCTTCCACGGAGTTCTGTCTTCTGGAATCAGCATCAGATGGGCTCCTCAGGGCTGAGAATAAAGGACCACAAGTCCCAGTAGTTTTCATAGGCTCTCAATCCTACATCCGTATTATGACAGAGGCTCCCAGGAGTATCTGCCTGGGCAGGTCCCATTGCAGTTGAGACTCCAGAAATAACAGAGCAAGAGAAGACCATTCAAATATTCATGAGAGGGAGCTGCATGCATATACTTCATAAGAATAAAGTGAGAAGAGGTTTTAAAACAGTGTCTGACAGAATGAACGAAAAACCTATTTCCCTGTTTGCCTTCCTTTTGCTCTTCTCTAGGAGTCCAGGCAAGGAAGCCTAAAAGAAACGAGTAAATTGTGCCTGCATCAGGTCAGCTGATGAGCCCAGGGAGACTTCAGAACCATGTTGGCTGTGCTATAGGGAGAAAAACTGGGGGACCAAACTCTCTGTCCCTGTCCAGTGCCAGGTTGAGAAAAATCACCAACAGCCCCTTATACCAAGGGAATCATTCTTAGGTTTTCTGGCTCTTTCCAGATCACTCTAATTATGAATACTTCACCCTCCCTGTCCAGCATTACCTCCTGGGCTCCTCAACATACAGTGTCCCTGCTTTTGGGTGTGTCATCTTCCTGTCCCATAACACAGCATGTTCATTCTTGCCCCTGGGCAGGTAGTAGAGTTCAGTGGAAAGAACATGATCTCTGGAGTCAAAGAGATTTGGTTCTCTATCTACAATGATCATTTACTGTGTGACTTTGGGTAAATATCTTACCTCTTTGAACCCATGCTTTCATGTCTTTAAAACAAAGATCATACTTCTCTTCTTAAGTTGTACTAGAGGCATTGTGTACATATATAACATCTAGTACCATGTGTGGCACATGGTCACATCCTTGTCTACCCGGTGTCTACTCACCTCCCCCTTCCCCCCGTTCATCCTTCAAGAGTGAGCTCTCAACCCAATCCCTATAACCTTCCTCACTGATTTGTTGGACTCTGTTTTCCTCCTCCTGTGGATTCCTGTAAGAAGTGTGGTTTGTAACAACAAGGTGATCACTTAATAACCTCATGTCTTGGCTCTTCTATGAATTGTTTCTTGGAGAACAAGAGCATTTTACTCTTCTCATAATTGTCAAGCAGAGATCTCAAACACAAGCTTATGGATGAAAATGGGATACAAATCATGTCAGCTTTCTCCAGTGAAGTCTGGGTTTTGATTCAAACAAAATGAAACATTATTTTGAAATTATATAGATAATATGAATTTCTGAATCCCAGAGACTGGTAACCTCAGATAATTAAGGAAAAAAAGGAAACCCTGGTTTGTTATGACATTTCACATGTTACTTTATCTAACCAACAAGACATTTCTGTCTTAAGTGTATTAAGTATATATATTTCATGATAGGGAAATAGAGGTGGAAAGAGGGCGTGCCATAAAAGGAGAGTCAAAACTGGCAACTCTGACTCCAGACCACAAACCCCATGCCTCTTCATTTATGCAACTTCGCCATTCCCCTTCAATCTCTTAACTTTTTTAAGGTTACCATTACCCTTGTTTTCTTCTATGTCCAAATACCTGCACTCCAAATATCAAACTTGTCTGCACTAGGGATTGGGGGCATTTGGTTCTGCCCATTGCCCCAGAGTCCTTGAAATTTCTTGCCTTTCTCATTAGAAACAAATACCTCAAACAGCAAAATAATCCTTGTTTTGATATGCTAGAGCCCCGTTGTGTGGTGCTTTAGGGCTGCTGGTTCCTGAGAATTCTCTAGATAGTAGTTTCTCATACTCTTCTCTATCAAAAGGAAGGAAACTGGCAGAATGACCATGTTTTACTAATTCAAAAGCTGAAAGTCACTGGTTTTCGATTTGCTTTCTCACTGTATTAGCCATACCTCCAGACACTGATGGGAGAAAGGCTGTCAGTGATTGAGAGAGACAGAGACAGAGAGAAAGAGATGGCGGGAGAGGGTACAAAATGGTAGCTTGAAGGAATGATACATGCCTAGGTCTATTTCAAAAGAGACAACCATAAATAATGTGCTAACATGTGTAGAGGCAACAGAGCTGACAGGGCCAGATTTTTTATTCTTTCTTGTGTCTCCTTACTCTGCAAATGTGATACTCTCTTACTGAGAAAGAAACATTTCCAAAATGACGGGGAATAAACTCAAGGTGTATCAGTTAGACGTTGTGGAGAAACACCCCCCCCCCCATCGTAGGAGTTTGAACAACTGAGCTCTTATTCTGCTGCATCAGTTTCCATGTCAGCGGGATGGTGCCCATCTACTCTAGGCTTTGCACATCTCAACTGGACTTGCTCATGCATCTCTGGTCTCCTGGTTGGTAAGCTGTAGATTGACTAGACTAGGAAGGCCTCTCACATGTCTGGCTGTCACATGGAGTGATGGCAGTGACGGGGCCACATGTGTCTCATTACCCACTCTCCAGTGAGGCTTTTCCCATGGCGTAGACAGGCATTCCAAGACAGAGTGGAAGTGACCAAGGCTTTTTGAAGTCTAGGCTCAGAAATGGCCCAGCATCACCTTTGTGTATTCTTTTGGCTCAAGCAAAAAACAAAAACAACAACAAAACCAAAAAACCAGTCCAGATTCCAAGTGTGGGGAAATAGACTCTCCATCTATTTATTGACTGAAAGAGCTACGCAGTCAGTCGCAGTGCAGAGGACGTGACTTCAGGGAGGGATGGGGAGTTGCAGGCAGTTTTGCAATTGATCTTCTACAGTCTATATTCCGGTCACAACTCTTCATAGCCCTCCCACAACCATCACCACCTCCGCAGGTCCCACCGAAGGATGGCATTAAACTGGGAGTCTGGGATCTTTTGACCGACATCAAGTCTAGAGGTAGCTTCTTATAATCCAGAGCCTATGACATAAAAAGACAAGTTATCTGTCACACACACACACACAAAAGATACAATGGCAAGTAGGAATAAGGTGATGACTACAAACATTTGCATTCAAAAAGGGAAACGACAGAAGGTGAACACCTGTTCTCAAGTCTACGGAGCAAATGTGTCTAGGTCCCCTCCCTCTGGACATGGGGAGAGTACCTGGATTAGGCTCCAGTTCTGTGCCTGAAAGTGCCCACCCCCCCCCAGGTCCATTACTGCACACGGCTCTTAGCTTTGCCCTTCTATTTCTGTAGTTTCCCTTATCAACTTGGACAACTTTCTCATCCTGCTTACAGGAGAACCAGAGAAAGATTGTGATACACTAATTACAAAACTGGACCAAATGCACCACTCTACCCTGTGTTCATGCCATTAAAAAGTGAAGTCAATTTTCCTATTTCTTGGATTTGGGCTTCATCTTATGATTTGCTTTGGCCAATACAATGCAGCAAAAGCGATGAGTGTGCTAATGTGTGCCTCAGCCTCACGGAGATCTTCTCTTGGATGCCTGTGAACACCTGTGAACAAGCCTAGGGTAGCCTGCTGAATGAGAGCCATGGGGAGGAGAGTCGTGTCACATGAAGTCATCCTAGACCAGCCAGCGCCCAGATGACCTGTCTGCTGACTGCAGACATATGACTGAGTCAAGCCAAATTTAGTTTAACCTAACCCAGACCCCCATTAGATCTGTAGCTTCATGTCTTAAAATAAATGTTTGTCATCATGCATCTAGGCATTGTGTGGTCAGTGTGTAATATTACTGTGGCAATAGACACAAAAGGAGTCTCTTTAAATCACAACTATTGGCCTTTGAGCTCAGCTTGTTTCTTGGGCTGGGTGGCTGATGCCTGAACCTTATGTTGTCATCTTTTCTATTCTGCTCTTTTCCATTTCTTGTATTTAAGATGTGTATTGAACTTATAGACAGTTCCTCAGTCTTTTCTCACAACACTGTGAGGTATACTGTACAGGCATCCATTCCATTGATGTAGAAATTCCTGCTCAGAGAGGTTAAGTGACTTGCCAGGGTCACACAGAAGCCAAATGAAGTATGCATTTTTCTACATTAGTGATCTTCAATTTTTTTAGAAATTATATTAGATTATCTTGTCTCTTCTTGCTCCACTTCCCATTTTCCATGCGTTAGTCAAAAGAGATAGTGTGGTTTGGATGATTGACCCTCCACCTGGAAATCAGAACTCCTAAATTCTGACCAGTCTCAGTCCCTCTCTCTAGTTCCTTCTTCAGCAAACTAAGTGTGCCTTGGAAATCAGTCACCAGCACTAACTACGGTTCAATGATATTGTAAGGTTGAGAGGGGAACAGAAAGAAAAACCTCCTCTTAACTGGGATTTCAGAGGGCAGAACTAGGGCCATGGATACCAGATACAAAGAGAAAGATTTCAGGTTAATAGAAGATAGAGTTTTGTAAAATGTCATTGTGAAGATTCCAACATTTGGTAGGAGGGGAAACTAGATGACCTCTGGGGACCCTCTCAGCTCTAGGAGTCAATTACCCTGATGTATCAAATTAAAAAAAAAAAAAAACAGAAGAAGAAAAGAAAATTTTGTCTCCATCACTACATCAGGAGAGTCTAGCTACCACCTAAAAGGAACATTCAGTCAGTTACTACTGAAATGCTTTCTTGGATTTTCACTCCCTTGTTGAAATTTCCTCTTCTTTGTCCTTTGAAATGCTACTCTGGCTTTCCTGGTACTTTTTTGAACATTTCTGCTCGTCCTCTACTTGTGGCTTTCTCTCCTGTATATAGAGTATCTTAAATGTAGGTACTTCCTTAGGACAGCACATGTAGCCCCCTTCTTTTCAAGCTCAGTGTGGTTTTCCTGCATTATCCCCCGCTACAGCTTTATGCCATCTACATGCATATCATCCTCAGATCTTCGTTTCTGACTCTGTGTTAGTCATTACTGCTATTGCCAACTACTTCCAGCTCTTCCTCCCTCCAGGAGGAATGCACTCCTGGCTCCCTGCGGGTTAGTTCCTTTTTTTTTTTTTTTTAAGATTTTATTTATTTGAGAGAGAGAGCGAGAGAGAGAGCATGAGAGCATGAGCAAGGGGAGAAGAGAACATGAGCAGGGGGAGAAGCAGACTCCTCACTGATCAGAGAGCCTGATGCAGGGCTCAATCCCAGGACCTTGGACTCATGACCCGAGCTGAAGGCACACGCTTGACCAGCTGAACCAGCCAGGTACTGCCCCCCTCCATTGACTAGTTCTTTGTAGAAGTGCCACGTGCCACTTCTGGTTAAACATTTAATTGCCAGGGCAAAACCTTTCAGACTTTCTTTTTCCTTTAGTTCAATAGCCAAACACTTTTGAAATGGTGGCTACTCTCCCAGCTTGAGTCCGTGAATGACTACAGTGAGCGGAGGACCCCTGTAGACCTGCAAAAGATGGCAGAGTGAGGAAGAAATGAACCTTTGTTATCATAAATCACTGAGATTTTCATTTTTACTACATCATAGCCTAGTTCGTCCTGACTGACACAAGCCCCGACCTCTGTCTCTTGAGCTCCAAATCTATATTTTATCACCCCCTAATATTTCCATTTCGGTGTCACATGTACACCCCTAAGACTAAATCCCAAGCCAACATCACCATCTCAAAGGGAATCAATAATTTTTGTTCCAAACTGTGCTTTTTCACTTTCTCTCCATGATGTTATGCCCATTTGTCTAACCAATCAAATGACAAAAAGATCTTCTCATAGCCAATCAAGTACTATGATTTTTCCTCATCTCCTTCACATCTTCCTTACTCAAGCTCTCCTCTCTCTGACAGCTGTCACTGTTCTAGTATGGGCATTCAACAACTCTGGGTGGATGATTGCATCTGTCTTCTAATAGCTCACTCTCTGTAGCAACAAACTGAACTTTCTAGAAAGCACATCTGACCATGTACATGGTCTCCTTCAAATCCCTTAATATTTCCTCAGGGCCTTCAAGATAAGGCTTAAATTGTCCAACGTACTCCAAACAGTCCTCCGTAGTTTCAGGAGTATTCAAGAGAGAAAGAAGGGAAATCCAGGTAGAATGAGCATCATGAGAAAGGACCAGAACCTGGAAAAGGTGACGCATTATAAGGGGACTGCATGCAGATGAGTATGACTTTAGCAGCGGTCCAAACGGAGGGTGAAAAGAGAGGACTAGACCAGTCCTCTTTGTCCATGCTGCCTTCTCTGCCTAAATCTTACTTTCTTTTTCCTCCCAATGCTTACATCCTCATGGAAACAGCTACTGATTTTCCAGATATTTATCTTGTCACTACCACTATGAAGACTTTCGTGCTCACAATAACACTTTATCAAGTTATTTTGCATGGTTCTTCACCGTCACTAAGCCTGTAGCCTCCTGAGGGTAGAAACAATCCATCTCTGCTATGATTTCAGATCTCGACAGTCAGCCCAATAACTGCCATGTATCAGGTACTCAAGAAATGGTGCTTGAATGAACCAGTAAATGAATGGACGGAGGCCTTTCTTTTGCATCTTTTGGATACTCCAGTCACTATTCAAAATGAGTTACTTCTAGTCCCAGCTTTATGGATGGATAAGGGAGGGAGGTGCTTTAGCTTTCCACCCCTCCCCCCATATTATTGACAGTTCCCCGCCCCCCTGCCTGGTGCCAGTCTCTGCCTATAATCCTGTCAGCAGCCAGCTGCTTGGCGCCAACACAGCCAACTCAGCAGCTCTCCCCACACATCCCTGGGGGAAACCATTCACCTTATCACCAAAGAGAGAGAGAGAACTCCCATCTGTTACAGCTCAGAGCTAGAAGCCTCATAATTGTATCAGCGCACAGGCTGCATATCAGATTTTCTTGTTTTTAGGGAGCACTTAGGGAGATTTCACTCTCCTTTTATTGTTGTTTTCTCCCCAGCAAGTGACCGTATTTCATCTCCACCGAGGCACAATGAAAGAAATTTCCAAGCAAATTTGTTGCCTAATGATTCCAGGGAAGGTGCTTAGAACCATAAATGTCTTCCTGAAAATCTGTAGTGGAGCCCAGCTCTGTAAACTTTTTAAAATTAGCACATAGTACGTGTGCAACTCTTGTGCTGGGTCCATACTCCAAACAAAGATAGTAATGACATCAGAAGGGCTCCCAGGATGAGCACTGCTCTACACAAAAGGCAGTACTCATTGAAAATTGACTGCAGGGTTTCCAAAGACATCAGCAAGGGCAAAGTGGAAATCACATGGTAGTTCCTCAGACAGGAATGTGTGGAACTTCTAAGTGTCTTAGGGAATCACTAAGCTGGGAAAACAGGCTGGACTTATAATCAAACATCTCCTGATGACATGTATGATCATAGCTGGGTTGTTTCTCCATGTAACATAGAAGAAATCCTATTGCCCTTGACTTTTTTGTTCTCCCAAAAAAGAAGAAAGATGATTGAATTTTATGAAGTTATTTGAACACTAAGAAATAGAAAATGTGTTCAGTTAGCATGCAACTATTGATTACCCACTGTATGTCAGGAGCATGTAATAAGGAAAACAAACATGACTGATTTCTGCCCTCAGTCTGGTAGGGGAGATGACTATTAAACAAATCTTCACACAAATACATATTTTACTATTTTACTATTAACTAAATACTCTGAAGGAAGAATATGAGTTTGCTATGAGAGGTATGGGAGGTGACCTCATTTGGATTGGGAGCTAAAGGAAGCAGAGAGTAGGGAAGAGGACCTTGAAGGGAAGGAACAGCATGTGCAAAGGCCCTGAGGTAGCACATTGAAAAGTAGCAGGAAGAAAGCCATTGAGGTATGAGATGACATTATGTGGGGTTTGGATGCCATGCTAAGAAGTTTAGCTTCTGATCTAAGTGCAATGAGAATGCATTGAAGCATTTTAAGCAACAAAGTGGCATATCCACTTAGAATGGACTGGAAAACACTCATAATGAAGAAATAGGAACAGTATCTGAAAAAGGTGCACGCTGATGGTGATTTAGAGCAGGGGTTGACAAACTGTGACCTGTGGGTCAAATCTAGCCCACCACCCACTTTTTTGTAAATAAAGCTTTATTGAGACACATTCATATCCATTTGTTTACACATCTATGGCTGCTTTTGCTCTACGTGACACAGTGGAGTAGTTACCATATAAAGTATAGGGCCTGCAACAGGTAAGATACTTGCTATCAGGCCCTTTCCAGAGAGAGCTTGCTGACCCCTAGTTTAGACTGTTGTTGAAGGCTCTGTAGATAAATATGCCAATTCAAGATGTATCTTATTTTTTTAAATGTTTTTTTATTATATTATGTTAGTCACCATACAGTACATCCCCGGTTTCTGATGTAAAGTTCCATGATTCATTAGTTGCGTATAACACCCAGTGCACCATGCAACATGTGCCCTCCTTACTACCCATCACCGGTCTATCCCAAGATGTATCTTAAAGTTCGATGATAAGGCTGTCAGCCTAAACTCCCGCCTTCTCTTATTCAGAAGGATCATAAAGGGAAACTGAGAGATTTGAATGAGGTTCAGAGACTGTCATCTTGAGAGTGGTAGAGATTTGCATGAGTTTATTCACCTTATACTTGTGCGCTTTAGTCTTACTGGACTGATTTCACATTAGCTTCAAATGAGAGAGGAATAACGCTGATTAACTATCATTGCATTTTCATTTCGTCACGAGCACTTCCTGTTTGGATCAGAAATCGTTCAGACACAGATGGTGACTTCAGGTTTCTCTCTCTCTCTTTTTTAGGATGTTTATTAGAACCCCACAAGTATCTGCCAGTTGGGTCACAGGCCCTACAGGGAGGTGTGGAGGATTTTGGTAAGCCACCTTAAGCCCACACCTTATGCCTGGAAGCATACCAGAAGCTCAGGGGCTTTGGGACAGGCTTCCCTTTCTTCAGTTTGCCTTCTTTAGTGGGTAAATGGGACACAGAATGTTCTGGGTCATTTTTCCTGGTTACCTACTCAGTGGAGAGCCCACTGCAGAGTTTCATGGTTAAGTGCTGACATTCAGGAGCTGGATCACCTGGGTTGGAATCTCGGCGCTACCACAGATTGGCTGTAGGTGGTCGGAGGGTCACTGTGTTATGACATGGAAGACACTCAGCATGGTTACGGCCCGTAGAAATACTCCAAAAGTTTATGCTATTTTGTGTCCTTATGCTTTGCAAGAAAACCTTGTAATTAGATAATTGTTGTGTGTCCAGAGGTTTAAGTATTATTTAATCCTCTCAAAGAAACTGGGAGGTAGACAATACTCTCACTATTTTACAGATGATAACACTGAGGCATGTTCAAGCTCTCATGGCCTGTGAGGGTCAAGCCAGGTGTCAAATACAAGTTTGCTCGATTTCAAACTTTATACTCACAGCACTGATGCTGACTGCTTTCTTGACACCCTTTTGTCCTGGAGAGCTTGCCCAGAGGGTGACAGACATGTGGGGAAAGGCGATGAGAAGCGATGAGTCAGAGCTGTTGACATTTTATGTTTTCCCTTAAATCCCATAGGAATTCTGAATTTAATCTTTTGTTGATCTTCTTTCAACTTCATGGACAAAGCCAATGTCCTTGATTAAATGTCACAACCTCTCATTTTGAGCAAGGAAGGGGTTTAGGAGACCCCAAGCCATGATCTCAGCCACCACTGCCGTTAAAGGATCCTAACTGGATTAAAATTTTAAATTATATGGAATTGGCTTTAGCGCATGTAGACACCATGCAAGGGGACTTAATAAGTCTGTTACTTGTTTAGAAATTTCTAATCTCACCCAGTTAAGGTAGGACCACACTGCTAAACTAGAAGAACTGTTCTAAGCCCCCTAATTTCCTGTCCTTGAAAAATACAATCTCCCTAATGTCAATATATGTCCCAGAAGCCCGCACTATTTTAGATTTCCTTGGGGAGGCTAGTATTGCACAAACACTGTGGCGTAACTGTAGAAAAGACATAGAATATTTTATATATTTTCTGCTAATAGTAGCCAGGAAAATTAAATTCTACTCCCTGTTTCACCCACCAAAAGTAAGCACTTAAAGGGCAAATGGCTAAAACCCACACATTTTGTGATTAATCTAATTCTAGTTTCTCAGTGTGGCCACTTTCATTTGCTATTCCATCCATAAATAATGCAAGGTGCGCCACTCCGACAATGATATGAAATTAGAGGTGAAAAACACGTGACTCCTGAGGGGAAGAACAAAGGAGATTGTAACTCAATTTATTTATTTTTTTAAAAAAATTGTTGTTATTTGGGTAAATTTGCAGCCGTCAATAAAGCATTCCTGTAGGGCTCCTTCATCCCTGGGTGGCCTTTAATTTCATTTGCATATTGGAAATTCAGCACTTTCTCTTGCTCTAATCAAACTTGCCAAAAAAAAAAAAAAAAGCTGGCTTTTTGTAACAAGGCTTTTCGACACTGGTAGAGCAGAGTATTGCAAAAAATACAAAACCATGGCAGGTACCTGCTTATGAGTGTCCTCCTCCCCTGTTTACTGGCCAGCGCTCCAAGGCCCAGTGCTTCAGCTTTTAGAGGTGTGAAATCAGACGCAGTGTGCCATGGAGAAGCATGACAGGCCCGCACGTCAGAAGTTCTGCGTTCCGCATCCACCTTGCTCCTCGGACATACCCTGAACATGATTTATGTCTCCCTTTCCCCACCTTTAAAATGAGAGTGTTGGTTTATGGCCCCCCACATACCATTCTCTTTTATGTCTTTGTTTCTTTTCTCATACCCTTTCCTCCAGTAAGTACGTCTTCCTGCAGTTCATCGGGGCACCGAATCTTTCTTTTTTTAGGACTCAGGTCAAAAATCATCTTAACATGTGTTGCGGAGCTCAGTGTCCCGCTTATGTTGATTGGTCTGTTATGTGCACTGCTCTCTTGTTTGAGGAAGCTTGTAAAAATCTCCAATGAGGGAAGGATTAATTTTTCCTCTCAGCATCAGGTGAAGATTGTTTTCCTTCCTGGGGGAAGCAAATGGCCTGGACGCACTGCGCAGGGACTATCCTGAGAGAACTTCCAGAAAGGCCATGTTCTGAAGGACAGAACAATGAATGGCTGACAGATTGCTGTTTAAAAGGTCTTGGTGTAAAATCCTTGTTTTTTTCTCAATTTGGTTCTGTACACAGGCTGAGAAATCTTTGTCCTGTATGTTCCTAGAGGGCAAACATCAAGTGTGTTTGGACAGCACCACGGACCCATGGCTCTCCCCAAGGAGTCAGAACTCCTTCCCTTGGCTCCTTGTTGTGCACTCACGCAGTTGTCCTTGCAGACATGTGGCTGTGGGCTTCGGGGAGCCAGGAGAATCCAGGGACCCAGAATTGCTCACACTACGGAAGGGCATCTCAGCAGCCCAGACAGCGCCATAACTGTGCATTTCTCACCAGTGTATCGGTGAGCAGGACAATAAGAATAAAGTCGTCTGAATGTTCTTTGTCTATTTGTGATCAACAGATTAAGAATACACTATTCTAGGGGCACCTGGGTGGCTTAGTTGTTGAAACATCCAACTCTTGATTTCAGCCATGGTCATGGTCTCAGGGTCATAAAACGGAGCTCTGCGTTTGGCTCTGCACTCAGCGTAGAGTCGGCTTGAGATTCTCTCTCTCCCTCTCCCCCTCCCCTCACTCACACTCTCTCTTTCTCTTAAAGAAATAAATTTAAAAACGTTTTAAATTTATTTACTTAATAAATTTAAAAAATGTAAAAAAATGTTTTAAATACACTATTCTAGGGAGAAAATATATCCCTAAATTTTGCATCGCTGGTAACACTGAAACATTAAATTGAAATGATCTATCTTTCCTACTACCCTAAAGTTCTTAAAAGCAGGAACTTGTCTTGTTTTCCTCTGTGTCACAACATCGAATCATGTCTGGCACATGATATGTGCACCGTAGAAGTTGGTGGCAATGGTAAAGTCAGGCCGTGGAATACTTTGGGAAGAGTCGTTGATAAGCTTGGTGATTTCTGGGGACATTTTTCAGTGGAGCTCTACTATCTGCTCTGTAAAATGAGGAGATTGGAACAGATGATTTTTAAGATCCTTCCATTTTTCCATGGATTTCTCCATTTATTTCTATGGATTTTTAAACCATGGGGGCTAAAAGAGTGAGCAATGCCCAAGAAGAGCAAAGCGAGGGCTACAGGCCTGCTGGCCTTTATGATAGGCCCGCGAAGAATTTTCCTAGGGCATTTCTTTACTCCAGCCTCAGTGGATCGTCTTTGTCTCATACTTGCTGAAGGTGAATGGAAAACAACTCTCATAGGATCAGAATCAAGGGAGTGGGGATTGAGATTCAACCTCATGCGTCTTGCTTCAGTAGCGAGATCTCAGAGAACACAAAGATCCAGGTGACAGACTCAGATCACCTAATTCAGATAACCATCCTGGGTCGTCCCTCCTTTTCTTCCCACCTCTCCAAATGCACCCGGTCAGCAGGTTTACTGCTGGTTTGGGGATGGAATCACCTAGAGTAGGGTAGATGTGAGTTCATTGGCCAGGGCTGCAGGGGTGCTTCACCCTGTTTCAGGGAATTTTCTCTTTGGAGCTACTTCAAAAGAAATTTCTCGGAGGATCTAAATCCTTAAGGAAAACTTCATGTTTTCATGTTTCAAGTACTGCCCAAGCCACTGGGTTGAGCTTCCTGGAGAACGATGGGACATGGATCACTGGTCAGGAACATGGGTCACTCCAGGGACATATGGAGCTCCTCATGCTCTGCCTGTGCTCTTGGATCTCTGGACAGGATCATACCAGAAAGATGAGAAGCTGTAATTAGATACTGACAGCCCTTGGGCATCACTTCATACTGTTTATTCCTCCTGCATTCTATGCAAGGTGCAATATTTGGTTCAAATGGCAGAAGCCTCTAATTAATGAAGCGCTGTCTTCCCCTGGGGGTGTGGACAGCTTCAACAACCTCTCAAGCATACTTCTGATTTCCACTCCAGACCTGCTCTAACTTTGCAAATCTCTAGATTGTGTGTGTGTGTGTGCATGTGTATGTGCGTGTGTGATAACAGTTTTTAAAAATTAAAATGTCCAGATAATGCAATCTGACATATTTAATTAAATATTTGCAGAGGTCCTGATGTCAAATGTCTTTAGAGGTCAAGAAGATAAAGTGTGTGTGTAAAGCAGCCAGGCAGAACAGCAAACAGAGCATAGGGAACAGCCACGTGCACGCCCTGCCTAGCAAGTACCGTTCTGCCAAACAACACATTGGCAAGCTGTATTTGCATCAGCGTTCAATCCCTGGATTGGAGCAATTGTTGAATGTACCTTATAACGCACACTCATTAATTCAACACATGTATATTGAGGGGTTACATGTCAAGTGTTGGGCTAGACACCTAATACTAATAATGGACATAGACCTAGAGTTTAAACTATTTATGCCTATTGACCCGTTAGTTTTCTTTAAAAGCAGTTATCAGTAATTTTTTAAAAATTGAAGGCAAAGAGAATAATGTCATATAGAATGTAAACTATTCAAAAAGGTACTTCCAGCCTGAACATGGTAACACAAGTCAGCACATTCTCGTTTTCTTCCCAGAAATTATCCCAAAGCAACAAGAATGGGAAATAAAGGCACTCATGGGATTTCCGATGGAACAGGTGACTGCTGAAATCTGAAACCATGTAGGGAGCGCAAGTGCTGCCTAAAGCGGAGGGGATCAGGCCGGGGTGCCAACGCGAGGACCCTGAAGGAAGATGAGATGACCTTGGGTTTCACACAGAGTCACAGGCGATGCGTCAGGAAGGTGAAGAGTGTGAAGAGTGCAGTCTGAGATGCAACCGAAGCGTCCCTGGGCACTAGCGGGCCAGGCTCCTGGACTTCAAACACCACAATCCCGCCCCACGTTGGGGGGGAGCCAGAAGGAGCCACCGAAACCAGTCAGCTACTTTCTAGCTGTTTGCTAAAGATCCGACCTTGAACTGTGGAAACCCATACATCTTTGTTTATCCTTTGGCTGCGGAGAAATCAAGGCTCAAGAATTCACATATAAGGCTCCAGACAGGAGGAGAAATCTCACTAACCTGGCACGTGGCCCTGACTTCTCTCAACATAAACCTCCAGCAAACCGCTGGTTAGGAGAAAACAAAACCAAACCAAACCAAAAAAAAAGACAACCAAAAACATCTCCCCGTTCAAAGATGAATAATCTAGAAAGAGCCACTGGAGGACCTGAAAATCTGGTCAAATATTTTGCCCAAATTAAAAAAAAAAAAGGGACAACCAAACTTAAGCAAGAATTTCTATGAAAGAAGAGCACACACATGTGTGAGAACTCAGGCGGACAGGAGCTGGAACGTGATCTAGCCGACAGCCGTCAAGAAATGGTGGGGGAGGGGCGCCTGGGTGGCACAGCGGTTAAGCGTCTGCTTTCGACTCAGGGCGTGATCCCTGCGTTATGGGATCGAGCCCCACATCAGGCTCCTCCGCTATGAGTCTGCTTCTTCCTCTCCCACTCCCCCTGCTTGTGTCCCCTCTCTCGCTGGCTGTCTCTATCTCTGTTGAATAAATAAAGAAAATCTTTAAATTAAAAAAAAAAAAAGGAAATGGTAGGGGAAAATGATCATGGCAAGAAAGTTGAAATTGGAAAGGGAATGAATAAATTCAAAAGCTGATTTTGCAATAAAATAAAATGTTGAAGCTGTTGGCTAATCTAAACAAGAAAAAAAGTGAAGAAGCACAAATAGGCAAAATAAGAAATGATAAGAGGTAGCACTAAAGGCATAGAGGAAATTAAAAGAAATTGCTGAGCCCAATTTTCTACAAGTAAAGTTGAAAACATAGGTAAAATGAAGGCTATACTAGAAAATATACGAGAAACATTAAACAGACCAGTTAGTATGCATGAGTCAGTACACACCAAAGGCATAAAATCCAGTTTTTAAAGTTCTGTTAAGTCCAAAGAACAGAATGAATCTTACTGAAACCATTCTGGAGCATGGGCAGGGTGGTAGGATGGCAGGAAGGAGGACTTCCCAACATTGAGGAGGATGGCACAGGAAAATAAAACTATAGCTGAATCCTACGTATCAATATTAATGCAAAAATCCTAAATAAATTAAAAATATAAGCCACTCTGACAAAGCGAGATTTATTCCAGGAGGAGAAATGCGGTCCTTTGAAAATAAATTTCACCATTTTTATGTTGCAAAGGAGAATACCAGATAGGTTTCTCCATAGGTACTGAGAAAAGGCACTTTATATCCTACATTTGCTTTTCAAAAAAAAGAAAAAAATGAAAGGAAGAGTTCATGAAATAGGAATAGGTGGAATTTCTTTAATGTGAAAAAATGTATCTCAGCTGCAAAGCCAGCATCATGCTCAATAAAAAACACCAGGAACATTAACAGGCAGAAAGCACTGGAGTCAGGAATAGAATGTCCTACGTCACCACTGCTCTTCTATCATCTGGTAGTACTAGCAAATGCCATCCTATACGAGGCGGGAATTAGAGGCTTACACATAGAAAGGAATTTGTGAAGTTATTATTACTTGCATACGATATAACAAAACCTATTACAAACAGGGGAATTCAGTGAGATGAAAGGAAGAAAATCAATAGCTTTCTTACGTTAAAAACAGCTAGCTAGAGCTCCAATAGAAAAAAAGATGTAATTAGCCATTGGTTTTAAAAATAAAAAATGCCTGGTAGTAAATTTAATGAGAAATACGTGTACGTGTGCACACATTTAGTGTGTAAGATATGCTACTGAGGATATGTGACAATTTGCACAAAGAGATAGGCACATCATGTGTTCGAGATCTAAGGACTCAGCAACACAAGACTATCAATTATTCCTTAGCGAAACATATAGTTAACCGAATCCCAATGATTTAAAAAGTTAAAAAATCTGTTTTTGGAAGCAGACAAGCCAATTCTGAAACTCAAATGGAAAGATAAATGAAGAAAAGGAAGAAAATGGAAATAAATAAAAAGGAGAGAGAAAGACTGGCGTTACCAGATATTAAAAGAACTTGCCAGGTTGCAAACATTAAATTTTTGGTTCTGGCCCATGAATAAACCAACAGTCAATGAGACAGAATTGGAAATCTAGAAATAGGTCTGGAGATGTAGGCAACTTTAGTATATGATAAATTTCCATTTCATATCAGTGGGAAAAGATGAATTATTCAATATATTTTATGGGAAAACTGGGTCATTTTATAGAAAAAAATTAAGTTGGATTTATGCTTCAAGTCTTATAACAGGATAAATTGAAAACAGATCAAAGACTTAAGGGTGAAAAACAAAGAAATAGAAGTACTAAAAGAAACCAAGGAGCATTTGTTTTGTAATCTCAGAGTGCTAAAGGTCTTTTTAATCATATCGCAAATCTCAGGAACTGAAAGGAAAGACTGATGTATTAAATTACAGTAAATTAGAAAACAGATGTATATTTATGGCAAAAGCACCATATGCAATCAAAAGTTTTACGAACTTTGAAAAAAAACTTTCAAATCTTATCACAGACAGAAAGCCAATCTCCCTCATATGTAAAGAGTTAATATAAATCAATAACAAAAAACCCCAACATCCCAAAAGAAAAAAGGGTTAAAGACATGAATCCACAGTTCCCATGAAAGAAAATAAAAATATGGCTATTGAGCATGCGAAAAGACACTCAACTTCACTCACATTAAGGCACGTGGAGCGGCACCTGGGTGGCTCAGTTGGTTAAGCATCCTACTCTTGATTTCAGCTTAGGTCATGATCTCAGGATCCTGGGATCAAGCCCCACATCGGCTCCATGCTCAGTAGGGAGTCTGCTTGAGAATTCTCTCTCCTTCTCCCTTTGCTCCTCCTGCTACTCATGTGCTTTCACTCTCTCTCTCTCTCTCTCTCAAATAAATAAATCAATCCTAAAAAAAAGAGAGACGTGGAAACAAGACTACAAAGAGATCATTTTTCACCTAGCATATAGTCAAAGTTGCAAAAGTTTCATAACCTGCTATCTGGATGAGAGTGTGGGGACAGACTCTCAGACTTTGTGGGAGAGTAAAAATTGGAGCCACATGTATGAAAGGCATTTTGGCAGCAATGAACACACCTTTAGACTCAGTAATTTCACTGCTAGAAATTTAATCTAAATATATACTTTCACATGAGTAAAATGGTGACTACACAAGATGAAGAACTGATGATTGCTTTCTGTAGTTAGTGGGTGGTCACACCCTAAATATCTATCAGTAGGAAACTGGTTAAATAAATTATGGGACATCCATATGATGGAATATTATGTAGCCATAAAGAAGAAGAAATCCTCTATGGGCTGATAAGGAGAAATCTCTAAAATTTGTTATGTTAAAAAAGAGAAGGGAAAGATAATGTATTCAGCATACTACCATTTGTGTAGTAAAGGGCTAGTACACACACACACACACACACACACACACACACACACACATTTGGGTGTACATAAAATCTCCAAAAGTATTCTGGAGAGTGGATAACAATTGTCAGTGGGAAAGGGGGCTAAGTAGCTACAGAATCAAAGTGGAGAAAAATTTGTGTGCTTTTTTATCTTTTAAATGTTAAACCATGTTGAAAGTCCTATTTATATAAAAATGCAATTCAAAATATTAATTAAAACAAAGTTAAAAATCAAGTCATTTTCTGTAAAGCTCAATTTATTCAGTCTTTTTAATGTCAAAAGGTCTCACTTTTATAATATAGTGGTGATCGTTGATGAAAGATACATTTTTTTATTAAATGCCTTTAATTTTCAAAATAAAAAGAAGACAACCCTTTAAAAATATTGTATCTTGCTACATGGGTCTTGGGCACCTACACATGATTTTGTTATTTTAAAACACTGGAATAAATAAAGATCAAATAATATACAGAAGAAATAGGAAAATGTGAATAAGAAACAAAAGTGACTTCTTACATCTTCATAAATAGTATCAAAAAGCACCAACATACTCTTCAATGAGAGAGATGGGGACATCCAATTATTGAAAAAAAAGGGGCACAAAACAGGAGGAAAACGCGAATACCTCAGAAGAACTATGGAAACAGCTGTTGCTGAATAGTCAAGGAGTGTAAAATACTGAAAGTTAATTATATGCTTTTTATAGCAATTTGAAATGGACCCAGTGATCTGATTCCACAGTTTTAAAAACATGGACATACTTTTTTTCCAGCCCTGCAGGGTTGGGCTGTAAGAATGTGACTGTGGCCATGGTGAGACTAGCCTGTTACTCACTCACACATTTCACTTCACGGTTTGCCACTCATTTCCATTTACATGATTTTGATGCTTCATTCCAATCTTAAAGGCTATTCAAGGCAAATATTTTTATTTCATTTTTACAGACCTGGAAGTGAAGTTTGGTTTGCTTAAGTCACTTGCTCACAATGATATGGCTAAGAATTGTAGAGCCAGAACTCAGAAATAACCTGGCTGCTGTCTAGGCTTTATTGCTCTAAATCAGGCTATCTAACTTAAATATTTCTTGTTTCATGGAGCCGGCAGGGAAGTCCGCCCTGCAGAAGCAGGCCACCAGCATCGAGGAACACGTCCAATCTTTCTTGCATTAAACCCCAATAGCTTTCTCAAACACAATCTTCCTCTAATTGTGTCTTCAATGTGAGCAGTCATTTCTTTGGTGTGGGAGTGTGAGTGTGTATGTGTAATGATGTTATCTATATGCCATCAGGGCACCTGCACATTTGCATATTGGGAAAGAACTGAATAAAACATGAGGTGCTTTATTCCAATGGGATGCAAGATCCTCAAAGGATATTTACAAATGTACTCAAGTCCTGAGAATCAATCAATCCTTGAATCAACAAATGTTTTTTGATTCCCAGAGCTGTGCCTAGCACTAGGATAAATGCTGTAGGGGAAACCATGAAGCAAGGAGAGAAGAATCCCTTCCAGACCACCAATAGCCCACCACCCCCACCCCACCTGCCACCAACTTTGGAAAGCTTCGGTTTAACTCAGATAAAAGAATCAGATTTATGGTGGTCTCTAACCAGTGTCTACAGAGCACGCGTTCACTGGGTTTCCTTCTAAGGGCTCCAATTGGATAGACAGGAGGAGCGGAAAAAGCTGAAGTTCAGGTATGTACATCCTAGTGACCGTTCCTCGGAAGGTGATTGAGGAGAGACTTGAGGCTTCCCTTGCAGCAGATGAAATCAGGCACATTGCCAGCCTGGAGAGCTAGTCGTGCATGTGGCCTTTGCCGTGAGTAATCCTTAGTGCTGTTGCCCTGCTTCCCTCCTGCTTCTCTATAGTCCATTTCCTACCTAGTCAACACAATGTTTTAAAAAAGTAAATCGGGGATGCCTCAGTGGCACGGTCAGTCAAAGTGTCCAACTCTTGGTTTCAGCTCAGGTCTGATCTCAGGGTCGTGAGATTGAGCCCGGCCTGGAGCTCCATGCTCAGTGTGAGTCTGCTTGAGTTTCTCTCTCTCCCTCTTTTTCTGCCCCTCCCCCCACTAGCTCTCTCTTTCTCAAATAAATAAATAAATCTTTTAAAAAATAAAAAAGTAAATTGGATCATGTTGTTCTTGTGCTTATGGTCTTATGGTCTTGTTCTTAGAATAAAATTCAAACCCTTCACTGTGGCTCGCAAGACCATTATCCAACCCTTGACTTCCTCTCATACTCACCACCACTTCCCCTTCTCACTCACAGTGCTCCAGACATGCTTCTGATTTTCTTCCCGTCCCCCGCTCTTCCCAACTACAGGCTTGTGCACTTGCTGTCTTTTCTCCCTGGAGTGTTTGGACCCAGATCTTCGTATGGTTGGTTCCTTGTCATCATTCAGATTTCAACTCAAACACGGACACAAAGAGAGACCCCCCTACCCAAGCCAACTAAAGTAGCTGCTTCACTTCTTGCCCTGTTCTCTATTTATCAAGAAAAGAACAGATTAGCTGTTCTTTTCTTACAGTAGTTATTACTCTATGTAATTACCGTATATAGTTGTTTGCTTATTCATTGTCTCCCCCAACTAGAGTGCAAGAGCTCTATGAAAGCAGCAGCCTTGTCTGCCTTGTTTATTGTTCTTTATGCAGTTCCTAGCAAGTAGTAGCATTTAACAAATATTTATTGAATGAATGAATGAGAAGCCTCAGAAATTGAGTGTTTATGGCTTTCACTATCATCTGCATCCCTTTACCGTCAATGGCTATTCTGAGCTATTACCCAAGAGTCTCCCTACCCCCTGTGCCCACCTTACCTCCACAAGGGACTCTGGGACACTCCCTCTATTAAATCAGTGGCACCCTTTGCTCCAGGGAAGATTGAGATGATTAGAGCAGTAATACAAAGAGAAAAGAAAAATAACAGTAGGTCCTGGACTTTTTGAGTTTCTAAATGGATTTTTAAAATTACAGCTGTTGCTTGGCAAAAGCCAGGCCCTTTTGAGCATCAGAGGTAAAGCCCTGAAGGAACCATGGCATAAAGTGCATGCAATAAGCAAGTGACTGGAAAAAGAATAGAAGAAGAGCATTTTATCCAATCATGGAGAGAAGATAAAGATGGAAGTTGTGGGGGGTGGAGGAGGAGGATGTAGACGGGAGACAAGGACTGGGGTGGGGGGGCATGATGAGATATTAGAAGATAGTTGACAGGGGACCCAGTGTTCTTCCAGCTTCCCAGTTGGCCATGCTCTGAAAGACCAAGGGGTCTAAGACTAGAGAAGAGTTAGGTTTCATTATGCTGGTAAGTCTGAGGAGTTATGAGAGAATGGCCACATGCCCCACAGTCCTAAAACATAAAAGGTGGTGTGGCATGTCCAACCAAGTTGAATCTGAAAGAGCCTTCCAGATTTCTTTAGAAGTAGCCAAATGGAGCATATTGAATTCTCTGAGCTCCCAGCAAAGGAGTGAAAATGCTTGAGGGAGACCTGGTAGACTGAAAGTGGCCTGACAGGATTAGAACAGAGAGGTGGTTGTGAGTTCTGATAATGAGAGATCACTGCAGGACCATGGACGGTAGCATCAGATTCCCTGGGAATCAACGCTAATGACCAATGATCAAGCAGCATCATAAGCCAGCAGAGGGTGGAGGGCAGTGAGTGGTAAATGTGATGTTTCTCCCTCATTCTTACTTTACCACTCCTTTGAATGTTCATAGGCCCCGCCTCTCTTCCAAATATTAGATGGCACTTGGGTAGAAAGGGAACTAGGGGATGAACTCTTAATATGGCTGAATGTATACCCAAAATGTTTCATTCTAATTTTGTGGGATCATACAAAAATGTCCAGACTGGGGGGGGGGGGTGTCTTAATCAGGTGGAGATCAGACTTGATGTAAAAATTAACATTAGTTCAGAGACAGTTCCATTTTTTCCACATTTGAAACTTTTACCCATTACACATATATGAAAAGACGTTCAGAATCTCAAAGCTAATACATAGTTAGAAGTGTATGGTGTTGCAGCAAAAGGTATGGCTACCTCACAGAAATAACTATTTTGCACCTGACAGTGGACTGAGGCTTCTGAGCAGGGCTCTGAAACCCAGGCTTCATGTCTGGAGTCAGACAGACCTACGTTCAAATCTCTGCCTTTAGTTTTTACAAGACAGTAAGTTGAGACAAGACATTTAAACCTTGGGGACTTCAGTTACCTCCTCTATGAAAATAATACCTAACATCTTAAAAAACTGTTTAGGAATTAAATAATATAATGTATATAATTGTTTAGATCATTTCCTCATTGTCAATAGAAACTCAAAATGGGAATTACTACTGTCTTCATAAGTGGGAATGACTTTTATTTTAACCAAACTTGATGTATTCTTTTAAGCACAGGCATGTTATATGTTGTTCATGAATTTCTAGTTGTATAAAGCAGTTGTTCTTTTAAGTACAGCAATTCATTGAGGAGGAATTAACAACCAACATGGAAGATACATTGGTTCAGACTGTGAGTTAACAAAGCAGACAATTATCGTAAGCTATAAATCGGAACACTTGTATTCTCACATTTAATTTAACCTGCTCTTAGAAGAAGAACAAATAACAACAACAAACAAAAACTTATTCTCTGGTTCAGTTCTCCTTAGCAACCGATAGCATCCACGTACGGGAGGTTTTTCTAGGAATTCATGCTACCGATTATAGACACTGAGTTCTAGAATTTGAGGAGATGTTGAAGAGAACTTAGAGAATATTTGGCTTAAACCTTATATTTTTACACAGGGGAAAACTGAGGCCTTGGGGAGAAGTGACTTAGTTGGGATTAGCTAGTTATTGGTAGGGTTGGAATAAGGTCTATTAGTTGGGTTTTGTTGTGTAACAAACCACTCCAAAACTCAGTTGTGGCTGGGTTGATCTCAGCCAGGCTCTGTTGGGCTTGGCTACAAGCTTCTGGTTGGGTCCAGGTCTGCTCTATGTCTCTCACCCTTGGATCAATGGCTACCAGGGGCTTTTTATAGTGGAGCAATGGAGTACAGAAAGGCAAGATGAAAAATGTGCTGCTTCTTGAGAACTCAGCCCAGAACTGAAACACTTTATTTAACTTCCACCCTCATGCCATCAGCTAAATCAAATCACGTGGGCTGAACTCCAAAATCAGTGGGTCCAAAAATATACTCTGTCCATTACTTCCATGTCACATGGTCAAGGTGTGGATATGTAATTCTAATAAAGGGAGGACATGAGTGACTGTAATGACTCAGTTTACCATAGGGTCCCAGTCTTCGGATTCCCACGTGAGTTTTCCTTCCCCTCCAGAATGTTCTGAGTAGGCTTCTCACCTAGTGAGGTAACTACCCATTTGAAACTGTTTTGCTGCTGAACCACATAGGACCAGCCTTGACAGTAAGTTGCCAATATCACCTTTAGAGAAAACAATTGTAAAGTCTAGGAACAGTCACACAGTGATAAAGAAATTTTTAAAAAATTGTTCATAGGCCAAAAATATTTTCTACCTCCCTTCCACAAAACTGAAACTTTTAGTAAGTTTTCCCTTCAGCAAGAAGGGATTTATAGCTTCAACCCTATCAATTGTTTTTTAATTAAAAATGTATTGAGGTCCTCACAACTGGAGAACATAAACCAGACATGCCAATGCTTGGCACAGTCTGCTCAGCGTATGTGTATAAATTATATCCAGGGTTACTGGGGTCTGGCCGGGAGACACTGCAGCGACTCTGAGTTACACTTTCTCTGACTTAGAACTACTAAAACTGACAATGCTTTAGTAGGATATTTAAAACACCTATCGTAGGCCTGTGAATGGGTGACTTCTCCACCCCATCCTGCCTTTAGCAGTTTCAGATGCTGACCTTACCTGCCAAAAAGTGAGTTTGCTCCTACCAGCCGGAAAGACACCAAGTCAGTCCAAGAAAAGATGACCTGGATGTCCTTCAGCATCTTGCCCTGAAATCCAAATTAGCAGCCAAATTCTTTTTTTTTTTTAAAGATTTTATTTTTTATGTATTTGACAGAGATAGAGACAGCCAGTGAGAGAGGGAACACAAGCAGGGGGAGTGGGAGAGGAAGAAGCAGGCTTCCCGTGGAGGAGCCTGATGTGGGGCTTGATCCCGGAATGCGAGGATCACGCCCTGAGCTGAAGGCAGACGCTTAACGACTGAGCCACCCAGACACCCCTAGCAGCCAAATTCTGACAGCAAGTGCCTTTATTGTCTCTGGTGACATTGAAGAGAGAGAGGATAAGACTTGATACTGGGTTTCTAGGAAGCATAGGAGAAGCCCAGTGACTTATCCTCCATCCGTCCGTTCAAGGGCATTAACATTTACTGGGGTTCAGCTAGGAGGTGCAGGTTGCTGTAGAGCGGAAATGGCATAGATTTTGCCATCAGGTCCACCTGGTTTCAAACGTCAAGTCCAACACTATCTAGGAATATACATCGGGGAATTTCATTCATTCATTCATTCATTCATTCATTCATTCCTTTACCAATCATTTACTGTATGACTGCTGTATTCCAGACACTGCTCACTGGGCACTGTGGTTCCAGTGGTACAAAGCAACACAGTTCCTGCCTTCTGGGAAATCACTACTGAAAGAGAAAGCAGGTAGGTTCATGATGACATTACCATGTGATCAGTGCCAAGACTGAAGTTAGCACAAGGTGCTGTGGCAATAATAGAGTGCTTTTCTCTTAGTCTAAAAACAGCAACAACAATGAAGCAAAACCTCTTCATTATAAAACCAGATTATAAAGTAATTCAGTAAATAACGTTGGCTGAATGTCTCTTGTTCCTAGTAGTTACATATACTCACTTATCTTCACAACATGGTTTTTTTTTCCCCAATCATTGCCCCATTTTATGCATGAAGTAACTGAGGTTCAGAGAGATTGAATAGGTTTTTCCGGGTTACTCAGCCAGTGGTGGAAGAACTGGGGTGGGAAGCCAGCTCTGTGTGGCCGCAGTGCCTACGCGTGCTTATCCGGCAATGCCAGGGGTTTTCTCTTCAGTATGTGGCCCTAATCCTTCTTCTCCAGCAACCATGACATAGATGTCACCAAAAGGCAGTCACTCTCTTGAGATAATATGACCAAACCACGTGAAAAGCCATTGTGGCTTGACTTCTCTGCTCCTAGAGGTTGCCCACAGTAGCAGTGAGGGAGGATGGGATGTGGCTGCAATTCAGGGCCCGTTTTGATGGCTGGGATCTCCACCCCTGGAGGCCCCAGTGCACATCTCCCAGCAATCTCCGCTTTGCAAGGTGCGCTGCTCTGAGTTACCGTGTCCGATGCAGAGCTAGCACTGAAGCAACTGCATTTGATCCCTATCCTTACACACAATCTGAAAAAAAAAAAAAAAAGTAAGAGTATGCAGAGAAAGCCAAGTACAAAACATAACTCAGAAATGGTAATGTAACAGGGCCCACCACGGCTGCTGACTAGTTGCATTCGTAATGATTTTCTCCAAATAATGCAAACACTTATTTTTTCCTGAGAAAATGAAATATAGGAGTGCCACATTCCACAGATGATAGGGGAGAACTCATAAAAGATTTTAATCTTTCCTTGTCAGGCTTCAGAAATGCAAACGGCCTCGTCCTCATTTTCTTTATGCCCTGGACTTCTAATTGAGGAAGCTGGCATCAATTATGCATGTGGGTACCGCTGGGGAGGGAACTAGAATAAATATTTGGGGGGTATCGTTAGCCAGAACATCGCTTCATCTTCGTGTCACCATAATTCCCCATGTCGTCGTGCTTTAGATTAGAACATATGGCAATAAGGTAGGTAATGAGAACAACAATTTTCTGAAACAACATTATAACTTTTCCCTCTTTATGGTCACATTTAGTTACAGTACATGCTGCCATTTAGGTGTAGAGCTTTATAAAAGCCAATCTCAGAGAGAAGGGAGTTCAGGAGCAGGAGTCTAGGACGTCTGAATGCCTGGGCCCAGAGCCAACCCCGCAGATGGGAATTTAGAGGTGTGGGCTACTTAGCTTTTCTGCAGCAACAATTCCCGTTCTGAAGGGGCTTCGAGCAGCAGCGTTTCTTCCATTTGCACGTTACATGAGGGTTGTGAGTCTCCATGAGGCGGCTGGGCTCAGCTTCACCCACCTTCTCATTCAGAAGCCAGGTCGGAGGAGGGGCCACTTTCTGGGAGATGCAGCTGTCATGGCGGAAGCCTCCGAACCAATTACCCAAGAGCACTTAACACTTAACACCTCTGCTTAGGAGGGTGTATTTCGTATCCACACCACAATCCTCTTCCCAAAGCAAGTCATAGGCTGAGCCTGTCCATAAAGCAGGGAGGCAGAGCAAAGGAGAGGTGTATTATACGCTATGGAGAGGGGCAGAGATGGCGAATAATGACACTGTGGGCCACAGGGTGATCCCTCAGCTCTACCCCATCATCACTGGGGAAACTGTATTGGGCAATTTAGTAAATCAGCGAATAAGCAAAGAGAGTCTCCATCGGTTGGTGTCGGTGGATCTGGAGGGCATGTAAATACGAATCCAGCAAGCAGCTTTGGAGTACCAGTCTACATGTGGGGTATGGTGCAGTGCATTCTGGGAAAATGATGCTGAATAAGATGACCTCTGCCATTCAGGACCTCTTCATTTTAAAGACACAATAACGAGGCCAAGAGTGAATCAAACACATGGCCAGAGTGAAAAAGTTCTATAGAGGAAGAGGAAAGGGGGAGGAAGGAAGGTTTAAGTGCACTGTGTTCAGTGTGTTATACATACTATCTGACTTAATCTGCCCAACATACGGAGATGGGAGAAACGCAAAGAGCAAACTTGAGTATTGGACAAGTTTAATGACCTGCCTGCCTAACAGCTAGTGGGGGCTGAAACTGGGAGTGAAGTGAGTGACACTGTGGGAAGGGAAGGCAGAGCACTTCCTTCTGCCTGGGGTGACCGGTACAGGAGCCACACTCTGGAGGCAGCATTCAGACAGACTGCAACAAAGGAGCAGCATTTCAGTAGCCAGAGGAGGAAAGACAGGCAGAACATCCAGCCAGGGAACGGCACGGGGAAAGCCCAGGAGGCATGAAAGAGCCCAGACTTTGTAGGGAACAGCCGGGACAGTCCTCTGGTGTGCCTGCGGCATAAAGTAGGATCAAGGATCGGGTTACTCAGGGTGCGCAGTGTGTCTCGTGTTGAACATTTTGGACTTGACTCTGCAGGTAGTGGAACTATTGAAGAATTCTGAGTAAGGACTGATAGGATCTCAGCTGTATCTTTAAAAGGATCATTCTGTTAAAGAGTTCTCCAGGGAACATCTCAGAGACAGACCGACTGACCTCTAAGATATTATACACTCCCCTAAACCTGTGTATAAAATTTCTGTAACATTTTTACCCCTCCAAGGCTTTAGAGATAGGGAGGGGCCTTAGGAGAGAGAGAGAGAGAGAGAGAGAGAGAGACTTTCTAAATTCAAGGCTATATTTGAGATGACTTTAATCACATGTCTGCTTGTCAAATATGAGGTAGTGCTGTCCCGTGGATGGGTTTACTGTAAGACTAGGCTTCCCAAATTCCTTAAGTTTGCCTTACTTGGGTTTTCATCCTTGTCCTGTTAATGATCGTCATGGTCCAGCCCCAGACCAGCCTCTAAGGAAGAGGTACCATTATGAAAATAAAACATGAATCACAAACAGCATGCACTTCCTCAACATCACCATGTAAAACACACACACACACACACACACACACACACACACACACACACATTCAGCACACAGACAAAATTTAAAGAGAAAAACTAATGAGAAGAAGCTTCATGTGAAAAGTCGGATTTTAGGAGTTCCTTATGATTTGTCAACCACCTTCTTGCCATCCCCTCAGGTTCTTGTCCTTACCAGCCCAAAGGTAAGCAAAACTTTTTCTCTTGATTCTCTTTAGTGGAAAGATGAGGTTGGCATTTAAAAGAGAAACATTTAAGGCAAAAAACTGGGGGATGAGGTGTAATCACTTTTCTGAATCTGGAAATCCCAGAACGTTCTGACTAACTTTCCTCAGTCTTATGCCCCTTATTCTAAGAAAACTGCTAATACTCTTGTTGGTGGACTCTAATCTCTCCTATGTCCCTCCTCTCTGAGTTTCCTGACTTGGGAACCACCATTCTGCCCCCCACAAGTATGTTCTACTTCAACATCTCTCCTTTACCAGGACAAATGTCAAAAATTTCTCAGCCAGTTATCATCTTCTCACCTGGTTCCAAATGAATTTTCTTAACTTCTCATTCGATATGCAAAAAATGGTGACTAACACCCATTAGGCTTCAAAGAATGAGGTAAGCCAGTGGTTCTCAAGTTTTAGCTTACCTGGAAGAGTTGATAAATTGTATTTCTGGGCCCTATCTTCTGGAGTTTCTGCTTCAGGTGGTCTGGGATGGGACTCAAGAATGCATTTCTACCAAGTCCTCAGGTGATGCTAATGAACTGGTCCCCCACATTTTGAGACCACAGATGAAGCCAATGAGGCCCACAGGTCACCAGCCCCACACTCTCCTGGTGTCTTCTATAAAGCAATGCAGGGCGGTATGGGATGGAGGTGGGAGTGCTTCAGTGCTTTTTAGCTCCGATTCTGAATCCTGGCTCTTTTACTAGTTAACCAAATCATCTTGGACAAACTGCTTAATCTCACTGGGATTCAATTTTCAAACTTTAAAAATAGCAATGATAATATCATCTCTCAAGTTTTTTTGTGAAGAATAAAGAATATGGCAAATATAAAGTCTCTAGCACAATGTCTGATACGTGGTATGCATTCTGTAAATGTTAGCCTTCTAATTCTTTTTGTTCTGTGGGACCTCATTCAGGTGAGAGTCTTCCACACTTCATACAGGTGAATGATCCTGCACTAGTTCTTCTACTAAGATGGGCCATAAAACAGAGAAGTCTCCATAACATGTAAACAATAATGGTTTATGTGTTATGTTGGCGTGCTATACTTGAATACAGCACCTACTAGTCTCCATTCTGTGGCTCAGCCCAAAGGAATGATATTTCCATATGGAAGTTGCAAGAAAGACAGTCATAAACCATACTAATGGAAGTCTAAATTCTACTTTAATGACAGCTATATCTTCAACATTAAGTACAGAATGCCAAGGAAGGATGGCTCTGCTTTAGAGGCAAGGACTAGGGTTATTTCTCACTAAGTCCTGCATGAGTCATACACAGTGAGGGGTGGGGTGGGGGTGGGGCTCAGCACCAAGGGGAAGGGTAATCAATGAGTCAAGCACCAAAGGGGAGAAAGCTGGCAAAAGCTATGCAGAGCCATGAAATAGAAAGCTGTGACTTCGGGAAATTAAAGTGTCGTGGAAGCTGAAGTTTCTCAGGTTTATCTCTGGAGATAGGTAGATAGAAGAGATAATGTTGGCATTAAAATTCAAGCAAATACAGAGAAATGTATGAAATATCCAAGGGATTATGAGCGGGGCATTTGATAGGAAGAAAAAGTTTGAACTACCTCTCATCATCTCATTTAGGATGATATTTCCGGAGTAAGGTCCTTAAAGAAAGGAGATAATGCATAATTCATAGTGTTTTGTAAAGGCTAATAAGATAATGCATTAAAGGTGCTCACCAAAATTCTTGATGCATCTTAATCCCTCAATAAATGATAACTATTAATGATGTTATTCCTGAAAAGCATATTTGTAATATGATGAATTGCTCAATGACCATCCTACCTTCGTCCCCCACTAACTAGATTGCAAGTTCCACGAAGGCAGGAACCAGATCTATCTTTGTAACATTCTATGCCCAGTGCTAGTGTGGTGCCTGGGGCATAGCAGATGCATGATAAATATCTGTTGGCGGCAAAAAAGAAAGAGAAGGCTCAAGAGGAGATGGAAGATTTGGGTATAGGCTCTACCATGGCCAACACAGGGAAGAACGAAAAAAATGTGGGGAATCACGAATAGGAAAATGAGACAGAAATCCTCTGTTGACTCTAGGCATCAGACAGCATTTCCTTTCTGACTAAGTGTCTATCATTACTTGACTTTTTCTTTCCCTGCCATTGGCCACCCTGGAATGCCAAGTGTTGACCTTGATCCCTCTAGTCACTGGCTATGGGTTCACCCTAAGCCTTCCCAATTGTCTGAGTCACCTGAAGCTCCATGAAGGCCACCATGAACCTATGTGACATCATCATACGAATTAGAAAAAGGTACCCCTTCTTCCAGGTGGATGTAGCCAACAGCTAGTAGGTTCTATTTGGTGAGTAGAGTGTGGGCTGCTGTTTAAGCTTCTCTCACCCATTGCTCCTATTACCCCATTTAGCTGGGTCCATCCTAACTCAATTGTACTTGGTGGGCCAGAGCTCCTTTCAACTTCGGCTCTAGCAACACACATTTACCGACTGTGTATTTACAACATGTATGCCCTGGGGCTGAAGTGATATGGCACACATAGCCCCTGTCCTCATGGAGCTTATTCTGTAACGAAGGAAGTGGCAGCAGGCAAAACGGTTGAGCAGAAAGCCTAGGAGTGAGACACATCTAGTTTGAACACGGGGCCTGCCAGTCACCAGCCATGCTTTCTCGAGCAAGTGATGGGACCTTTCAAAGCCTTCATTTTCTCATTGTGAAAATGGGGATAATGACACTACCTCCCTCAGAGACTTGTTGTGAGCATTGAGAGGCAGGGTGCTATGGTTTGAATGTTTGTCTTCCCCCCCACCTCCAAATTCATGTGTTGAAGACCTAACATAATATAATAAAAAATATTATTATAAAAAAATAAATAAAATAAAATAAAATTAAATTAAATTAAAAAGAAAAGAAAACCTAATACCCAATGTGATGCAATGGGGGAGTGGGGCTTTGGAAGGGGCTTAGGTCATGAGGGTAGAGCCCTCCTAGATGGGATTAGGGTTCTTATAAAAGCTCCTTCCGCCAAATGAAGACAGAGCTAGAAGTCTGCAGTCTCAACCTGGAGAGGACCCTTATCAGACGCCGAATTTCCTGGTGCTGTGAGTTTGGGCTTCCCAGTGTCTGAAACCGTAGGAAATAAAGTCCTGCGGTTTGTAAGCCACCCAGGCTAGGATACTTTGTTATGGAGGCCAGAACAGACTAAGATAGTACATGCTCCCTGTATGTTAGCTATCATCATCGTCATCATCTTCATAATTTCATAGAACCAGTGACATAATCATGAAAAGAATAAAGATATTCTTTTGGACCAGGACATTCAGAAAAACCATCACCAACGCAATGGAACTCAAGAGTGGTAGCATAAAATACCTTCAGGGAAGACACAAGAGTAAAACTTATTAAAACAGGCCCAATTTGAGGCAATAAGGGCTGGTGCGGAGTACGGCAAACTAAAGAACACATCGAAAACGTTCAGCTTCAAATGTTTTAAAACAAATGACATCGTCTGTGAGGTAAGTTCTGCCTCTCCAGGGTAGGCAGAAGGATACAGAACATTGGATAAGAAAATACCCAGTCCTCTCAGGAGCTTTGCTCTTTGTAATCCACTGCCATCACTTTTCCCCCTCGTTCCTCTAGTGATGTTTGGGAAAGATCTTGGGCCCTTAAAATCCCTTTTAGCAGTCTTGCTTGACAATGGTACAAGCCCAAAGCTACAAAGAGTGAAATCACTGTTTGCAGACTCTAAATGGTGTCCTGTGCTCAACTCTCAGGAATTCTAGGCCTTTCCTGTCCCCTCATCCCCCACCCCACACTCAGTCCGAGGTGAGCTGGCTGCAGAGACTTCTTGCTGGCTCAGAGTACATTGTTTGAAAGTTTGTGTCATAAACGTATCGATCTTGCCCGCGTTCCCAAACAGAATCTCGATGTTGAAGCACTCCTTTAATCAAAAGTAAATTATGTACAGGCCACGTAGGTCAGCTCAGCCAGGCTCACAAAAAAGGCAATCCATCATTTATTCGTAAATGTCAGTGAAATCTGGGGATCAATATGTGTGCCAATGTGGATTATGTTTATTATTTTTCTGTAAATATCAATGCTGAGAAATATTTCAAGAGAGCCCGTGGGTGCCATGGGAAATCAGAACCCAACCTAGGGTAGGTGGTGAAGTGGTGGAATCTTTCCAAATGGATTTCATCTGGGCTTTTTTGGAATTCCTTTGCAGGCGAGAGCTGGGCCATCCCTAATCCTGTGGGAAATAAAGGAGAGAAGCTTAGTGATTAAGGTGTCTGAGAAAGTTCTGGAATGGATGTAGCTTACAATGAGATAGAAATGATTTCTCCTGATACATTTTGAAGAGTGAGTTTGGACATAGAAAGTAAAAGTGATTCCCAAAGATCTGGTTCCTCTACAGGATCCCTAGAGCCCGAAGGCAATCTGCAGTCCTGTCCTATCCCTTTCTGCTGGCTTATCTGGTTTAGTACCATCTAGGTCACATCAGAGTCTTGGCAGTAGAAGCAGCAGCAAGCAGTTGTTTGAGAGGAAAGACCCGATTTCTTACTTCCTATTTTTTCTTCCATTTATTATAAAGGTGATACAGAGCCCTGGAGGTTTTTGAGTCAGTGAAAGACATGCCGAAAGTGGTATTTAGGAAAGACAAACAATAAACATTAAATAACCAATATTGGAAACATAAGAGATTGAAAGCAGAGAAGCCAATTGCGAGATCCAGGATGGATGGATAGACACCTTTTTGTGGTCGAAAGATCACAAGCTTTGGAGTCAGATGTTAGGACTTGAAGTTGAATTCTTACTCTGTTAATTATTAGATGCAAATTACAATACCTTTCTGAGCCTCAGTGACCTGCTTTGTGAAGTGAGACTAATAACCACAGCTGTATCAGGATAGACTAGATTATGTTGCAGTAACAAATAATCCTCTGAATCTCTGTATCTTCAAAAAGCTTTCTTTCCCTCTCGTACTTCATGCCCATCCTGGGTCAAAGAGGCAGGGGTACCCTGTGAACCATGCGCTTGCTCTTCCTCTCACATCAAGCATGCTTTATGGCAAGGGGTTCGGGAAAGTATGATCGTACAGTGTGTTCACCCGGAGAACACAGGGATATGCTTGGCAAACAGCACTCATAGCTATCACACAAACTCACTGGATTTGGGGGCACATTAGAAGTCGCATGTAAATATGAAGCAGGTGTGTGACACATGACATAAAGTCAGTAAACCACAGCTGTTTACCTTGAGTCAGTCCTTCGATGTCAGATTCTGAGGCCTGGATTTGATCTGGGAGACAACATAGCATCTTCACGGGTGTGAAGAAGGAGTATGACTACATTGTGGGCTTTTGACATTAAAAGAGTCCAAGTGTGGAGAAGCCGAAGGCTTTGAGAGCCCTCCTGAAGGTGGCGCTACATGTCTAGGCATGTGGTAGCGAGGCTCGGGAATATCAGCTGACATTTGGGTTCTTGCAGTCCTGCTAAATGCGAAACCGAGACTTCTAGAAAAGGATGCCTTGAGCATAATGAATGTTCTTATGAAAATATCAACTTAAGTTGTGACCAAGCATACAGTTAGCGCCCAGTGTACTTGAGAGAACTTATACTGCTCTCTCCCCCTATAGTTTCTCCTGGTCTTCGTGTCTCCATCAGAAGTCTTGCAGTTGTGTCATCCTGGATTAGGTGATAGAAGACCTAAGATCTAGGCCTGTTACTTAAATTGTCTCTCTGACCTTGATAAAGCAGTCCCGTTCCTTCTCTGGGCTTCAGGAGACTCATTTGTAAAATAGGAAAGTTAAAATCCATCATCCCTAAGGTCTCTTTCAACATCAAATTTACAGTTTTTTGACAAGCCTTGGCAATGAGCGTGATTACTCTCCTTTTGTGCAAGTTAGCTGTAATAAAAGATAGTCTAAGAATATCTGATTTGGTTTGAGCATTTGTGCTTCCAAGAGTCTATTTTCTCCATCCATTGAAGGATTAGGAAAAGACAAAAGGAAAAAGGTAGAGTAAAATCAGCATGCATAACTTTGACAGTTCTTTTAATGTACTGGAAATAATTAAAAGGGGAGAACTCAATTCATGCTTTTTTGTTCGTTTGTTTTTGGACTTGGGAGGATTCCTGCAAATCCTCCAGTAGGATTCCCTCAAACTTAGCAGGGCTGAAAGAAACATAGCTGGAATCAATCCCAACAAACATGGTTGGACTATGGTATACCCATAGCACTGAGCTCCATAGTAAGGCAGGGACATTGTCTTGTTCCATGCTGTATCCTCAGCACTGAGGAGAGTGGACGACATAAAGAAGGTGTCCAACAGATGTCTGTAGAACAAATAAAGGGATTGTGGGGAGGAAACTAATCACATGGTCCTCCCATGCGTGGTCCTTTTCCAGTCTCCTTGTAGGTCAAAGTGCTTTCTCTATGTATGTCTCCAGTGTTCTCTTCTCTGTCCTTCAGCCAACGCACGCAGAGCCCTTAATCCATGCTTAACCCTACTACATGTCTTTAATAAAACACGTGCTAATCTGCTTTTCGCCACCTAGTGTACAAACTTGCAAATTGACTGTTGCTAAGCCTTTCTTTCCAGAGAAATGGAAGTTTTGACCTCTTCTCTATGTAGGTTCTGGGGACACAGGGGAGCATCTTTTTCTGCCCTTTTCCCCTGATAAAAAAAATCTATTAATGGATCATAAAAGAGTAGTATATATTCTTGCCTTAGAGGAGTTATTAAAGGAAAGCATAGTGTTTCAGAGAGTATGTTAAGGTAGGTTTGGAACCAGACAAGCTGGTATGAATCCCAGTGCTGTCCACGCTTAGTGGTGAGAACGTGGCAAATTACTTGCATTTTCTTAGCTTTGGTTCCCTCCTCCCTAATGTGGATGAGAGTAATAGTAATACTTCTCAAGATAATCTGTAAAACCAAATTTATGGTAAGTGTTCATTCATTTATTTATTAAACAAATATTTATTGAGTGCTTTCTATGTCTTAGACATTGAGTCTCTGCGATACAGCAATTAGCAAGCAGCTAGAAATCTCTGTCCTTATTTTGCTTAGCTCCTAATGTTCAATAAATATTAGCTATTATTATTCTTGTTATTAGTCTTATGGTAAGCATGAGTGTTTCAGAATTTTTATCTAGGTGGAGTCTTGTTTTCCGTAACTGCTGTCAGTCAGTCTGTTGCATTGGCTAAGTAATCACAGAGCGCAGAGCCGTGAGCTGGTGTCTATACGGATGCTAAAGGAGGGGAGAGGATAGATTGAATTTGGATTTGAGAAGCACATCTAAATTAAACACACTACCTCTTCTTGCTTGTTCCTAATTACCTTTCAGTAATAATAAGAACTTGAGTGGATTTTCAGGACTGTCCATTGTAATCTGTCCAGAAAACCTACTGAATCATTCTCTCTTTTTTAAGATTTTATTAATTTATTTGACAGAGAGAGAGTACAAGCAGGGAGAGTGGCAGGGAGAGGGAGAAGCAGGCCCCTGCCTGAGCAGAGAGCCCAACATGGGGCTTGATCCCAGGACCTGGGATCATAACCTGAGCTGAAGGCAGACACTTAACCTACTGAGCCACCCAGGCGCCCCTCACTGAACCATTCTAAGGGGTCTAGAAGGGAAAAGCAGCGGCTGTATCTAACTCCTTGGGAAAGAGCATAGTTTAATAAATAAATGGATGCACGCTTCTTAAATTAGCAAGAGTCCTTGTCAAGCAGCCTGACAAGGCAACAAGCAGATGAATGTCAATGTTACGTATTCGATCCCTAACCCACCCACGTAACTAGGCAAGCTCAGAGAACTGGGGCCTCTGAAGGGGATATCAGAAAGTCCCCTTGCTCAGATCCTTGATTTGACAGATAAGGAAACAGATGCAGAGAGGACAAGACTGTGTGGCTGGTGTTCGGGCCACCTGATCAGAACCTCATTATCCCCGTCCCCTACCCAGTGTTTCCATAGCCGCTGGAAGTCTCCTTTTGTCTAACTTTGAGTGAAAACCCCTGGAGCTCAATGGCCTTTTCACTAAATTGTTTGTTCTGGACTCAGCCCAGTGGCACATTGTGAGGGAATCAGAGAAGTAGCTTTCTGTGTCAGGCGGTGCCTGTGCTGAGATTAGACACATCCCCAGTGATGGAACTAGAGAGGGGGCTTTGCAGGTACTCTCCCTCACATTGCTCTCTTTCCCAAGGAGCTTTCCCTCCTGGACCCCTCAGATGCTAAAACAGTTTTTTTCTGGACAGACTACAATGGATGGGGGATGAGAACCCACTCACGTTTTTATTATTACTGAGAGGTAACTGGCAACAAGTAAGAAAAGCATGGTGTCTTTAATTTATGCATGTTTCTTAAATTCAAGAGTCCTTGTGACCCTTGCAAGGGGCTTCTGTCACCATGAAGGGAACAGGACTCCAAACCCCCTCCTTTAGAGTTGACAAAATCCCTCTCTGATGCGTTTTGCTTCTGAAAAGATCCAGGTTCACTAGGGGAAAGTGGGGAGAGAGTTTAAAAGGAGGTGCCATCTAGCGGCCTCAGGGATGACGAGCAGCCCACAGCGAGAACAGGCCAGGGGCTGAGAGCCGCTGCAGCCCTTTATCTGGAGCCCCACTAAATGGCCAGAAGAATCGTGGGATGTTTATATTGGGAGCAGCGTCCAGAGACTTTTCGTCAAGGCGTCTGCCTCCAGTCGGCACGAACCATATGCCTTTGTCTTAGATCGTTGTAAAAAACACTTTTACAAATATTAGCACATTTAATTCGCAGGTCAGCCCTGTGAATTTTGATAGAATCATCTCTGTTTTAAAGCTGAGGAGATGATCATTCATCATTAGGTTTCTTCAGCAAAAGCACTGGACTCGTGAGAGGTTACTTAGGCTCCTGGCTGGAACCCTGGCAGACCACACATACCCTCCCACTTGAAATCACCTCTCTACCAACCCCAGGAAAACACCTGGAAACCCAGAGGCTTAGACAAGTTCCTCACCCCAGGCTTACACCCCATCCCTCACACAAGGATTGGGTCAGTGTTGGAAGGCAATTTTATAGCAGTATTTTTGAGTTAGAAAGTTCCTTCCACCGGGGGCGCCTGGGTGGCACAGCGGTTAAGCGTCTGCCTTCGGCTAAGGGCGTGATCCTGGCGTTCTGGGATCGAGCCCCACGTCAGGCTTCTCCACTATGAGCCTGCTTCCTCCTCTCCCACTCCCCCTGCTTGTGTTCCCTCTCTCGCTGGCTGTCTCTATCTCTGTCGAATAAATAAATAAAATCTTTAAAAAAAAAAAAAAAAAAGAAAGTTCCTTCCACCGGCAGCTCAGCTCCAAATTCCCCCTCAACACATGGACAAATGGGTCTTGGCCAGCGGGAATGTGGGGGGAGGGGGCTTGACAAGAGGTGGCTGTGGTGGGGAGGGGGCTGCTGTGTCCATGTGGCAGTGAACGATGGGGCCACCCTAGAATACGGAAGAGACTGCTGGTTGTGTCAGAAGACTCCTTGTAAGAGGAAATGAAGCCGGATATAACCCCGCTATGAAATCACTGGGCATATCTCAGGTCCCCATTTTAAATATTCAACAGTCTTCAGAGAGAAAATGAATTAATGAATAGGGTCATCTGACAGTAGAATGAAAAAAAATATTTGAAAAGTTAAAAAAAAAAAGGAAGAAAAAGAAAAAAGTATTCTATCCCATCTACTCGCTCAGTGCCTCCCTCTCTATGGAAGGACCAAGTCCTCATAGGTACAGGAGTGTGGCTCGTTCTCACCTACCCCTACCCTAGCCCAGTCTGATGCCCATCACACCCCACTACGTCTCCTGGTACTTGCACGTTCAAGGACAGTGACCCTTAGCCATTGTGCAATCACAGGGCATTCTCTGGAAGGGAAGCAATCTTGTGTGGTTTGGTTGTTTGAGAAAGAAAGCATTGTTAATGGAGGTCTTGACTTGTGGGCTGAAATAGCAAGTTAGGGACGTGTTTGCTTTTTCTGGCTCTTCCTTGCTAGAGAAAAAATATATTTATGAGAGAAAAGGTCATCCCTACAATCTCTGTGTTCCTAGAGGATTGGGCTGGGTGGGAAGGTTTCCAAGATGCAAGCCAGAGAGGAGAGCAGACCTTACAGCACCAGGGTCTCTCTCAAGAGCACGCTGGTGTGGACGTCAGGCATTCTTCACTGAAGGTTGGGAGGGACCTTCCTTCCCCTCAAGGAAGAGGCTGTGGCTGTGTCAGATGCGTCCTTATAATAGGAAGAGCCGCACAGTATGCAGGGCTGCTTTCTCATGGGGGAAACTCAGTCAGTTCCCCGCACTTCCTGAGTTCCAGTCACTTCTTTTTCTCCTCAGGATTCAGCAAGTTGGGTGTTGGTCTCCACTGTCAAGCAGAAGAGAGTGAAATAGGAGATCTTAAGGGTTAATGACAGACCAAAAATTTCTTTAGTTTTCTCTTTTTTTTTTTTTTTTTACTGGTCTGATAGGAAACCACATGGCCTTGGAAACCAGTTCTCTAGTGGACACGTGAAGGGACAGTTTGGTAAGTGGAGACATCCACTTAGTCTTAGTAGAGAAAGTTCAAAGGAGTGGTATCAGAACTTCCTTAGTAGCCCTGAGGCACTCAGGTCTGGGAGAGAATTTGAGTGGCCCTTTGATCCATCCCTCTGCCCGGGGGCAGGATGGCCACGTGGACATTGGACAACTTCTGGGATATTGCCAGTGACAATGGGCATCACTGTTGGGCTGTTCAGAGCACAAGAGCAAATAAGCCACTAGGGACTTGGGTTTGACTTCTTCCTCTCTTGCGTCAGTGCCCGAACATAGATGATGAGCGGGCACGACAGGTAGCAAGCAGCCGCTATACCTATCCAGACCCCCGGGCCCCACATCACAGAAACAGCGGCAGCCTAGGATCCCTTCTCAAGGAAGCCTGTTACACAAAAGCGGCCCCTGCCTTCTAACAAAGCTGCCCCTGTGAGGACGGGAGGCTGGAGTGCACACGTCTCTTCCACAGAGGAGAGAAAAATGATATGAGAGCAGCTTGGATGGGAACAATATTTCAGGCATGGCTAGCTGTTAAAAATGAGCTAATTCAGAAGAGGCACATTTAAATAAATATAATGCAAAGGCATAATGGTACAAGATAATAGTTTTGAATGGGGAATTCTAATGACTTCAAGTGCATTTCACAGGGCAATTAATACACATGGCAATGCTGCAATGTTCAGCAAAAGGGGAGGGGAGAACCGGGGTCGGGAGCGAAAAAACGGGAGATGACAGCACCCGATAAAAATAGGATTTGATTTTCTTTGCAGAAGGAGTAATGCTTACAAATATAATAAAAGAGAAAAATAAGTGTGTGTCAGTTTTTATAATTCAGCTTGTAAAATTCAGAATGATTAGTTTTTGAAGAGGGCAATTAGTCCTCTTTTGCATATTCATGGGGATTTAATGAAATAGGGTTGGGCTTTCTCCATTCTCTCCTGGTTACCCCTACATTACCCTTCCCCCACCACAAACTAAAAATATATCTGGTAGCCATCAAACAGAGGCCTCATCCCCTTCAAATCATAGAGGAGGTTCTCTCCACTGATTGGTACATATACCAAATACCTAGGACTATCTTTAAGAAATTACGTGTTTTTAGTGCCTCTGCCATTAGTTAACAGATGAAGTGTGTGATTCTTCGTGGGGGGGGGAGGCTGAGGAAGAGATTTTTGATCACAGCAAAGAGAGAATAATACACAGGGCGCAAAAGCCTGGCCTCCTGGGACAGACGGAGGACATCTTATTTGTTTCTTCTTTTTCATTTTTACTCAGGCGTGTGTGTGCGCGTGTGTGTGTGTGTGCGCGCGCATGTGTAGAGAAGAAAAGAGAAGAAGACATAAAGACAGAAAAAGAGAGAGTGAAGGAGAGAAAGAAAGACAAGGAGGGAAGGAAGGAAGGAAGGAAGGAAGGAAGGAAGGAAGGAAGGAAGGAAGGAAGGAAGGAATTGAAGAAGCTAAGGAGAAAGAAAAGAGTCTGAAGAGATCAGAATCCTTTGCTGTCCGGTTTGGTGGAGGCCTGGTGGATAATTTCACCGCAGCAGGCAGGTGTAGGGATTTTTCCCGCCTTTTTATTTATATTCTTTTCAAGTGTTGCCTAGAGCAAACACAACCAGAAACCAATGAACAAACAAACTCCAAAAGCCACACACAGTCAAAACCCACCTCAGCACAAAAGGGAGAGACCCTGATGGCCCATCTGGTTTGCTTACATTTCCCGTGTGCTGATTTCTGGTGTGCACGTGCGTGCGTGCGTGCGTGCGTGCGTGCGTGAAAAGCTCAGTCATTTTCCTAATGTCTTGTACTAAGAATCATTTGGGTCAGCTCCCGAATCCCTGCGGCCTTCTTCTCATGCCCTGATCCGGGGAAGGGTTCAGTTCTTCCTGACATTGCATTGACTGTTCTTCCCTTCTTTCCCCTTTCCAAATGCTTTGTTTTTTAAATGCATTCCCTCCATCCTTGACCTTAAATAGGGACAGAAGATAAATGACCATTTTAGTTCCTCCCCAATACAAAAATATTTACAGATTTTATCTGCACAAGATTTTGCCCATGAAGACAGGAAGGCTGGGAGGAATTCATTATTCAAGGTCACAGTGCTAATAGGTGGTAGAGCGAGAGTTGGAGTTCAGGTCTGTCTGCCTCCAAATTCTACACTCCTAACACACCTACGGCTTCCCAGCTTCTAGATTCTGAACACTTTTTAAAAAGTCCCTAATCTTTTTGTAAGGAGAAATTGCCTTTCATTTCTCCTGAAAGGGGAGGGAAATTGGGAGAAAAGGGATTGACTGCAAGACAACGTTTGCTTTCCATTCCTGATGTTCTTTGTTCGGAGTGATGTCCCCTTGCCTAACACTCTTCAGCCCCCTTCTCCCTTCTCTGTGGCATCCACCTGTCTGTAGAGTGTGCATTCCAGAGTCCTCTTTTATGGAAAAGGCCAGTCTCTTTCTAAAATAGTCTCTGTCTAGAAGATAAGTCTGTAATTCTGGGGTTCAATCTTAGGAAGCCTAAGTCACATTTTCCAACAATTCCTAATAATAATTTTTAAAAACTCACCTTTGGTCTGCCTTTGCCTGCCTCTGGTCTGTCCTTCAATTGGTTTAAAAATCAGGTGAAGAAAAAAAGTATTATCTATTGGACCCCCTCAACCTTCAATCTTTATTGAGTCCTTCTTCTGACCCAGTCAGTCATGGTGCTAGATTCCTATCTGCTACCTTCAACTTGGGATATGTCATCTAGTGGGTATGAAAAAAAAAAAAAAAACCTGCTGGTCTTATCCTTCGATTGCCTGTGGATATTGAAAACACTCATAGGGATGATCCAGGAGTCTGAACCTGGCATTTTCAAACCCTGGAATTGGAGTATAGGCAAGTGAGTAGGGATAATTACATTTCATGTGAATATGTGTACATATATTTTTCTAGGAAAGGCCCATAGCTCTAATCAGATACTCAGAATGTCTCTGATCCCCTAAAATAAGCCTCTAGATTAGAAAGTCATAGTGACAGGTACCAGCTTCAAAATAAAAACTTTAAGATCGGCTCCTGGATTCTTACTCTGTGTGACTATTTCCACTTCGCATATTTTCAACGTCTCCAGCTTCTGGCCTGATAATCCCAACTGGAGACTGGGATATTTTTTGGAATTCAGGAGGAACAAATTCCTGTTGAGAGTTTCTTAATCATGAAAGTACAGAGTAACAGGGAGAGTCAGCTCCCAGCCCTGGAGCCCAGGACTGTCCCCTCCTCTCTGAGTCTTCCCGCCCATTTCCTATGATCCCTCTGTTTTCCACTTGACGTGAAAACATACCTGCCCTGGTCCCGAGAGTCATTGCCCCCTTTTGCCTCCCTCTTCCCTTTTTTGGAGATCCATTAAGCGACACCCTGCAGAGAACTTGCGTTCCCCAAAGACGGCCCCCATGCTGTCCTTGAGAGGAAACCAGACTTTATAGTGCATGGCAGTTTAATTCATAAATAAATATTACATGTGCTACCAGATGGTTCATTAGCCAGTTGTTATGGCAATCAGCATTTCAGCCAATTAAAAACCTTTCCCAAGACTTTAAAATATGTTGATTGTGGAAACATGAAGTGCCTGAAGACCATGCAAATACACTTGAATGCAAGAGGCATTTCTGCTCTGGGATAGGAGGGAGCAGGTGGGGGTTGGGAAGGGGGAAAGTGAGGGGCAGTACAGACACCGGAATGAACATAAAGCATGCCGGGTGAAGAAGACACTTTTACTAATCTCTACCCTACATGTATAAAAACTCTTCAGGTCCAGTCAAAAATTAAAGGGGCTATTCTTTTCTTTCTTCTTTCTTTCTTTCTTTCTTTCTTTCTTTCTTTCTTTCTTTCTTTCTTTCTTTCTTTTCTTTCTTTCTTTCTTTCCTTTTCTTTTCTTTTCTTTTCTTTTCTTTTCTTTTCTTTTCTTTCTTTTCTTTTTTAGTAGGTTCCTTGAAGGTGGTGACAGTGTCTCATTGACTTTTGTGTTTTCACTGCCTAGAATACTGCTTGGCACATAGGAGGTGACAATTTATAGTAATAAAAGGTAGTTTACCAATCATCATCGTCATGGATTATAATAAGTAGCAGAAAAAATATTTTTGTCCTAAAATAGAATCCAGAGACAAGGTGAGTTACTAGGTTTCGATAAAAGCCAGCGAGGGAGGCTGCTGCTGTGGTCCTGGGCCATCGGCTGGCACGGGAGAGCCTTCCTGGTTTTGCATCTTCTGCTAGGACTGGGAAGGACAGGAATGAGCACTCCGTTGGACTTCCGCCATGCGCTGTCCTGTCAGTTTCGATGACCTGTGCCTGCGTAGATGTTCTGTCCCCCCACCTCAATCTAATCCTCTCCAGGGCTGGTATTTAATGGCCCCCTTCAAGGGGTCTGGGGGTGAGGCTGGCCTGGCTGAGCAGTAGCTAAGAGGCAAGCATCAGAGATTCGGTTTGGAATAGCAAAATCTAAGTTAACAAATTTCTATCCGAGTTGCTAGGAGATGAAGAGGGCCAGAGGCATGAGTCAAGACAAGTCTACAGGGAAAGACTCAGATCCACTAGGAGGATGTGAAGGAGCCCAGATGGTAGTGGAAGCTTGGTTGTAGAGAGAAACATCCTGACTTACTAGAAGCAGATGAGAGAGAAACCAGTCAGACGTAGCCAAGGAGATAGGGCCCATATTCCGCTCATCTCTGTATCCCCATGGCCTTCTACACTGGCTATCACATAGTAGGTGCTCAGCAAACACTGATTAAATGAACAGCCTTTTTAAAAAAATCATCTCAGTGTGTGCTAAACCATGTCATGCGTGGGTGTCCGAGAGAATCAAAATTCTGAAATCGATTTTGGGCTTTTTCGTTCTTTCCCTACAGAATCCTTTTCCAATTATAATACTCAGAATTGAGATTTCCCTTCATTTTCACTCTCTGATCAAAGGAATTTTCTAGGGAAGTGGACTCCCTCAATGCCAGGAGTCGGATGCTTTTCAGGGACCCAGTCCAGGGGACAGTGAAGGGTCTAGGATTCCCACCTCACCGGCTGCCAAGAGGTCTGGCTCTGCTCCCAGAGCTCCGTGAGCCCCCACTGCCTCCCGCCGAGTCTGCACAGAGCTGTCTGGACCCCTTCGCCCGGAAATCTGCTGCCTCTGAAATGGCACTGATACAGTGACGGGAAAGGAGGCGCGAAAAATAACTTCCCTAGACAATCAGAGCAGATTATTTTAATGAGGGCTTGGAAATGAGAAACAAACAGCACCAAATTAGCCTCCCTCCCATTCGTCAGCTCCGTGGGAGAAGGCAAAGTGCCTTTGTCTGAGTCAGCAGTGGGGGAGCCGCGAAGCCTGTCTCTGGTTTCAGGAAGCTTCTCTTTCAGGAGCTCCTGCGCTTGCTCTCTCTGAGCTGCTTCTCCCCATTCAGCTCGACGGCCTTCACTCAAGTAGGGTCCGGGCTGCCGGGGCCCATCATCGCTCATCCACAACTGCTTTACATTTCCTCTAGATTCAAGTGCAGATCTGAAGGGAAGGAGGGCCCCAGAGCCCACCCGTGACTCACGGGGAGGTGGGTGACAGACCCAAGCTGCTCACGTCTCCCAGACTCAGGCCAGGGACCTCTGGTGGGCCACACTGCAGCACGAGGCGGTTTCTGTTTCCTTCCCAGGCACATGATTGTTCTCTGTACTGTCCCGTGCTGTCCCCTGGCAGCCCCTGGGTGTTGTCGCAGGAGGTCACCAGCTGGGCAGGCGCGACCGTGGCTTCACGATTCCCAAAGTAAAATAGCACCAATCACAGTTCTCCCACGTGTGGCTGGGTGGGAGAGGCTGAGCTCCTCAGAAATCCGGCCTCAGGTCACAGCGGCGAACGGAGGGGACTACAATGGATTATTACATTAAGCAAAACGAAATTGTTTCCCCGCTGGAAGGAAGGAAAGTCATTAACTCGGAGGGTCCAGTTATCAGAGAAAATGATATCACATCTGCAGTGTGTTCTGGATTGCAATTTAAGAGGAAGAATTGGAAGAGGATTTGATGTGGGGTGAAAGGTGTGGGATTGACAGCTCAGGGAATTGGAATATGTTGTTTTTTTGACCCCCTCTTGGTCTCTGTCTGTCTCTTGGTCTCTGGGTCTCATCTCAGCTACTCTGACATCCTCCCCTCCCTCTCCCAAGGAGGCAATGTGGGGAAGACACTGAGGTGAATTCTATCCCTTTCTGTTTCTGAAAACGTGGAGGGTCTCCCTTTTTGAATCCATACCCAGATTCTAGTTGGGCTCTTAGCTTATGGGAAAATTCCAGGGCTTTCTGCCTGCTTTTGTTACTTTGGGGGCCACCGTATAAGACGGTTGTGCTAGAACAGGAGTGGGGGTAGCCCAGCAAACAAGGGAGTGTTCATAGCAGAGGAAGTAACTTGGGGTGAATTATTCCACCAAAAACGTTTTGCTGAGGGCTTACCACGTACAGAACACTGTATTCCATGCCGCAGAAGACATGAAGGTGAACATGACCTAACGTTCCCTTGAGATGGTCACCTAGATGAACAGACAGCTCACACGTTACAGAGGAATCTAGAAACACCCGGCAGTTGATGGTCACAGTCACTGAAGAAACTATCTTCTTTTTCCATTGCTGAATTTCCTTTTTTATTTTTATTTTATTTTTTAAAAAGATTGTATTTATTTATTTGACAGAGAGAGAGAGAGAGACAGCGAGAGAGGGAAACACAAGCAGGGGCAGAGGGAGAGGGAGAAGCAGACTCCCCGCTGAGCAGGGAGCCCGATGCAGGGCTTGATCCCAGGACCCTGGGATCATGACCTGAGCCGAAGGCAGACACTTAACACCTGAGCCACCCAGGCGCCCCTCCATTGCTGAATTTATATTCTGACTTTAGACATGCTCTGTCTTGTGCTGACACAAAATAGAGAAATCTGGTTTTCTGACTTCAAGGGTCTTCCATTCCCTCAGTGACGCTTGCTTCTTGCTAACTCCTTTGTTCTCACCCAGGTTCTGTCTCAGTCTTCACCTGGCTCTTCTTCCTGGCCCATTCTTTTCCCCCAAAATACCTGGGATTGTTCCGACATTGTCCTTGCAACCTGCTCTGTTTCCACCCAGAGGAACTCTTTATTACCACACACGATTATTTGATTTACACACTCACCAAATTATCCTTTTGTTCAAAATCTAGAGTCTGTTCCTACTCCATGCAGACTCTGTTCCAGGCATTGAGGACACAGTGGTCAACACATAGTCTCTGCTGTTCCAGATTCACTCTTGCCTGTGGAGACAGTCAGTAAACAAATGCACTTATAATTACAGAATGTATAAAGTATCTTAGAAAAATAAAAAGAAAAGACTGCCACAGGAGAGGATAACAAGGAAGACTTCCTTAAGTTTGCAGTTAGTCTGGGGACGTGATGAGCCTAGGGGAAGAGCGGCGTTGTCCAGGCAGAGCGAGGGGAACAGCACTTCAATCAGAACAGCACCTGTGGGAATCCTACGAAGTGGAAGAGGTTGGGACGTCTGAAGGACCGAAAGGAGGCAATGTGACAGAGACATGGATTGTACAAACACAAGAGACGATGATAGGGAATGCAGGGAGGTGTGAGGGGATGGCAGAACACACTGCTTTGTGAAATGGAAACATACCAGAGGATCCTAATGAACACCTATGTTTAAAGTTCACTCTACTGCGGGGAGGATGTATTAGAAGGTGGCAAGCAGGAAAAAAAGAGAAAATGACTATCTCACTCGCAAGGAATAAGGGTGGCCCGGACCAGGATGGGCATGGTGATGGAAAGAATCACAATGTCTCAGTGATACAATTCACCCTCCACCTGCTTTTGTAAAGAAAGGTTTACTGAAACACAGCTACTCGTTCATTCCGTCTTGTCCACAGCCACTTTCTTTCTTCAATGGGAGAGATGAACAGTTGCAACAGAGACCCTCTGGCCCACAGAACCTAATTGTTTGCTTTCTGGCCCTTCATGGACTCTGCTGAGTCCTGTTCTAGACAATAGACTCAGAGGGTATACAAGGTGCAGTAAACGTTGGTCAACCTACTTGCTCAATGATTTTCTTTAAGTTTTTAAAAAAACATTTTCTTTAATATACAGTGGGAATCTCTTCCTTTCACCAGCTGGAGGCCAAAGAAGGTAGAATTAAAAAGAATGTCCTGGGAACTAAGGAAACACGGAATGAGTAGGAAGGAAACTGAGACAGCCACAGCCATACTGAATTTCCCATAGGGTTCAAAGGAGCTGCTGACAGTGGAGAGAAGCCATAGCCATCGGTATTTTTCCATGAGAAAGATCTGGAGTAATCCTCATGCCTTCAGATATCCTGGTAGTTGCAATTGCTTGTGCCCTGCACACTGAACCAGCAATCTACCAAATTATTTCTTTGCTCGACAAACATCACTCCCAGCCCTATTATGGCTGGAAGGCTTTTTAATAAAACTGTCTATAAAGATTACAAAATAACCCTCTGGAGCAACCTCCTCATGACTTCCTTCTGTTTCCCCACAGATTGTTCTCTGTTTCCCACAGAGGTTTGTGTTTCCAACCAGGTGCCTCTCCGGAGCTCTCCTGGAGAGTAGCCGAATGCAGCAGTCTCTGCCCATCCTCAATGCACTGCCAGGAGCTGCCTTTCACAAAGGACTTGACATAGAAGTATGCTTGATTTTGGCTCCCTCCTCAGAACACACCCCTCTAGTCAAGGCACGAGGTATTTTTCATTCAAGCCGGAAGTCAAAAATAATCTTAAGCCCACTACTTTGGTTCCTCCTACAGGCTGTATCCTCTGTAGTAAGAGTATAGGTCACTTATTTCTCTTTTAGGTAAATAGCTGTTATGTTCCCACCCAAGGTGAGAGTCCATTTTTGTCCGGGAAAAAATCACTTTAAATTGATTTGGAAGTAGATGGATGTAAAAAGAGAGACAGGATTCCTTAGCTATGAGAGAGATTAACAAATCAAACGAATAGACACAAACAGCATGGTTCTGGCCAAATTGATGCAGGGAGCTCATGCCAGAGAGGGTGGTGAGCTGGGGGACTGGCCTAGAATCCAAATCACTGGCTTTGTGGGAGAGTGGGTTTCGTATTAATACATGGATCTCCCAAGGGATGTTGTTAAAATGCAGATTCTGTTTTGGTAGGGTCTGGGGTGGCGCCCGAGAGTCCACAATTCTAACAAGCTGCCCGGTGATGCCAAAACCATGGGTCCGTGGACCACACGTTGAGTACCAAGGGCATTAGGATCTCACTCTAGGGTCCACCTGTATGTGGGTTCAAGGTTTTGAAGATAACGTAGGTTACCTATATCCATTTAGAGTCTAAATCATTCATCGGTGGTCATAGGGGATGGTGATGCGTGTGATTTCAGAAAGCGTGCAGAATTAGGAAACTCGGGAAACAGGGAAGTGAGCAAACAGGTAGTGGATTCCCTAGGGGACAGATTGGCATTATCTACTAAAAATGTAACAGGTGATCTTGGCCCCAGATATCCAGGCAAAAGAGTGGTTTGCAAGATTGGCCACACCCAGGGGCTGAATCAAGGAAGCAGGAGCACTGGAGGGCTAACCCCATAACAGTGTGAGGGCTAACCCCACTGTCAGGGACACTGGACAGGAAATCTGGCTCTATCACTCTGAGATTCATTTGTTTTATCTCTGGAAACTTGCCTCATGGGTCCTTTGGGAGCATGAAATAAGAAAATTCCTGTGTTTTAGTTTCTGGTCCCTAAAAATAAGCCCCGAGATGACAATTTGTGTGCAAGTGACTTACTCCACAGTGCTTCCAGGCAAAACAGTTAGGGAAGCAGGAAAGTGGGACCTAGGAAGCAAAAGGAGCCAAGCAACTTTGATAGTAAGCAAAATTCTATGAGAATAACTGTAGCTCAGTCCTACAAGGGAGCACTGCAGAGTCAGGCGCAAACCAAGAGTCCTCCTGAACTGGAATTCAGATGGATTATTTATCTTCTCAAATCCATCAGTCGTTAAGGGCTGCCCCCTGAGAGATATAAATTCCCAAGCACTTCTGGTCCTCTGCAAAAAAAAAAAAAAAAAAAAAAAGAAGGTTCTGAAGCCCCAGGGTAGCTCTTTGACAAGGACTTGGGGTCTGCTTGTTGGGAGCAGAAGCACACCTGAAATTGTTTGCACACAGTTGGTAAACAGCAAAAGATCCAAGGGGATAGAGAGGCAATTTGCACATTCTGCTAAATCATGCAAAGACCATAGCATGGTTTCTGGCAATCCTAAATCATCAGTAGATCTCCCTTTATTATACGCACTGTATAAATAAACATTATCTGAGAAGATGACGATAAAGAAGGACAAAGGAGAGTAAGGCACCTATCTCATGGCCCACTAGGCAGTGGGACTAGTGCAGACTGTGCAAATGCAGCATACCACTAGAAAACCTGGAATGCAGTTATGAGGGATCCAAATGACCAGAAATCCTTAAGACCCACCTATTGATATTACCAGAAAAGCAACCTCATGAACCTCTCTCTCTCTTTTTTTTTTTCTTTCATTCCAGGAATTCACAGACTCCAATTCAGCATTGACAGTGCTTCTAGATGTGAGTGGCCACATTTGATAGCTTGTGGCTTAAAGAGTGGATAACCTCTCTGGACTCAACTTTCTCATCCTTCGGGTGAGAGGTCCGCCAGCTCTACAATGTTGTGCTCTGACACGCCACTAAATGCAAGAGGAACGCTCCATAAATACCCCACGTTCTTCCTGGCTTCGCGTCTCCAAAGCTAGGTATTTCCCTTCCTCGCTGACAGGGTCGCAGACAGCCTGAGTGGGTCTCCTGCATTCCTCCTCTGCAGATATATATATGGTGCTCCCCCAGACTGGCTTCTTGTGGCTGCTCGTGTCATCTCTTCCTCCTCACTGTGAGCGGTGTGTGTGCGTGTGCGTGTGTGCATGTGTGTGTGTCTTTGTCTCTCATTTTTCTGTGCATTGAAAAAAACAGCTGAAGTGCCTTTTTGCTCTGATTTTGGAGATTATAGCTTTTAGGATGTATGGGTTAGGGGGTGAAATGGGAAGCAGGAAAAAAATGTACTCAGTCAGGATTCTGATGCTACTAATTACTTACCAAGATATGGATAAGACCATTTTTGCAAGCAGTGAATTGGCTCATTTAAAATTCCTTTGTTTTTGTTTTAGAAGGAAGAAAAAAGAAAGTCAAAGGATGAGAGAACAAAAGAAGCTCCCCATAGAAAGACAGAATCTTTTGCCAGCACATTTGAGAATCTAAATGGTGCCAAGTGCCCAGCAGATAGAAGGGCTCTGCTTACTGCATAGTAAATAAAATGGAAGGCAGGTGGACGTGGGAGTCAAACAATGCTTTCTGAAGGAGGGACAAGACTTCAGAGCATTCAAACCCCAACTTTTCCTGCCTTACCTCATAGCACAGCCAGGCACAAAAAGGTGTCTAACAGAAATGGGGTAGAATCGACTGGAATCAGACCTAGAACAGAGCCCTTCTCAACACAAGGGAGTGGGGTAAGCATTGTGAAGATAGACCCAGCTGCAGCCAGGTGGATGGCTGGTGGTGGCCAGAGGGCATATCCGGACAGCGGTGGGCATCCAGACTATCAGATGGTGTCAGTGAGGACAGCAAGAAGGTTTTGACTACCTATTATAGGACATGAGTGTGGAATGTTCAGGGCAGACATTATTATGAGCTCGAGGCAGGTAATTTCTTGTCAGCAGGGAAGACAGATGATGAGGGGTGAGAGCTGGAAGGCCTTGGTCACATTGCCAGAGCTAGGAGGCCGGTTCCAGTCACGGCGTGGGATTGGGAACAAGCACTCCTGTCCTGGTAGCTGCAGAGTGGAAGGGGAATTGAGAAGAGGAAGGGCCATTGTGAAGCAGGTTCCTAAATGAGTTTTCTAGAGCTGCCATATCACGATACTACACACCGAGTGACTTAAAACTATGAAGATTTATTGTTTCAGCATTTGGAAGGCTAGAAGTCTGAAATCTAGTTATCAGCAGGATTGATTCTTTCTGGAAGCTCTGAGGGAAAATCTGTTCCATGTCTCTCTCCTAGCTTTGGTTGTTGCTGGCAATTCTTGGTGTTGCTTGGTTTATAGCTATATTACTCCAATCTCTGCCTCCACCATCGCATGGCATTCTCCCTGTGTGTATCTGTGTCTCTGTTTTCTCTTCTCATACAGAAATAAGTCATTGGATTAGGGTCCACCTTAATCCAGTATGACTTCATTTTACTAACTTATTTTATTTGCAATGGCCCTATTTCCAAATAAGGTCCAAGGTTCTGGGTAAACACAAATTTGGGTCTAGGGGGTTGGGGGCAAAGGAGAGACACTATTCAACTCAGTATAGTTACCAAAAGAGATTGAAACTCTATGGAACAATATAGAAACATGTTAGTAAAGCAAGGGCATGAGATTGTGCTCTGGTCTTGGGAACAAGGCTGAGGTCAAGTTTTAACCATAAGATGTAGCAAAAGTATGGTTCCAGGGCTGATGATGGCAGCCACGGAATGGTGACTTCGGTTTCATGTTTTAAGAGGTAACCTCAACGGTCAGTTCATGTGTTTAGCCTGAGCAGGGTTGACCTCTCACTGAAGGATCCTATTTAAATTAGCACACTTCTCCTTCCTCCCCAAGATTCTGGTCCAACCCAGGAAAGGTATCAGCTTTTCTCCTTACCACCCAACCCATCGTTTCCTCATCAGAATTGCTACTTTACTGAGCCGTCGCCACTAATCTGAGAATGCCAGACTGCAGGAGAATTCGAGGGCTGCTGCTATCATATAATCCCACCTTTTGTGTGTGAAGAAATTGGGGTTGGACATCCGGGTACTGCTGGAAATCCTGATGGTCTACTTTCACATCAGCCTTGGCTGGATTTTCTTAGATTATTCTGTAAATGATAGGACAGACACCTCTGAGACTGAGAAAGTTCATACCTTTGGAGAGAAATAAATAAAGACTCTCAGAGTCTGTGAAGGAAAGAAATGCAAGACTTTCCTGCTGAACAGCTCTGACAAGGTTAACGGTGTCAACACCACCAAATAGAGTGGAGAACAAGCAGGAGGAAGGATTGATTTATTAGCCTAGGGGTAGACATGTTGAGATGAGAAGTTGAGCGGAGCTTCTGGGGAGAAGCAGATATAAGCACTATAAGCAAACCCTCTGAGAGATGGAATTTCCCTCCGTCTCTCTGAGAGCTCTGAGTGTTCAGACACAGGCGGAAATCCATCAGTTAAGTCCATTGGCCAAGCTTGAGCCAGAGGTCAGAGGAGAGACTCGAGAATCCCGGAGAGTCAGGCCACCTCTCAGACGAGGACAAAGAGATCATCAGCATGCAGGAGAATGTCTGGGGGCTTCCTCCAACACAATCTTCCTTCTGGGCCACTTCATGTAGACCTTCCGGTTAACCCATAGCCACGCTGAGCCCTACTACCGCACAACATCACGACCAAGGGATTCTTCCCTTGTGGGCTCACCATCTTCTAGCAAGCTCGGTAGACTCATAATAGAAGAGAAGAACGAGAACAGAAAGGTGAGGAGACAAGAAAGAACAAGGACTTACTTTGTGCAACGTGGGGCTGGCTGATAGTCACAATAAGAAAAAGGACTTCGTCACATTACTAATTGACTCCCTTCTCTCCTTTTCTCAGCACTTTTAATCTGCCTTTTTCTGAAAGTATTCAGCCTAGTTAGGAATAGTCACTGTGGAATAATAGGGCCCACTACAATTTATAAAAACATGCCTATTCGTGTCACTTTCTTTCAACAGCCCTATGACGTAACAGCCCATTTCGCAGAGGGAAAAACCAAACAAGCTACAACTAGAAGTAAGGTGAGCCGGGACTTGTCTCTGGGACTCCTGAGTCTAATTTCAGTGCTAGTTCCACGCATCGCACTTCACCGCCGTGGAAGAGAAGAACCGTGGAAGAGAACGTCTGTCGGTTTTCGAGGCAGTGAAGCAGGGCTGATCCCTCAGGGCAGAGCTCAGACACCACCCTGCAGCAGGGGCTGATGGCAAGGTCGGTCGCCGGGAGCGGGAGCGGGAGGGCTGGAACTCACACTCGGTTCCCAAAGACACCAGCGCAGCCCAAGCCGGGAGCCGCTCCGCTACCTCCATCACTTCATTAGTGCAGGCGGCACTCCCTTTGCTGGGGTCCCCAACACGCCTGCCCTTGTATTGCTTTCTTGGCTCTTCATTCAGGGCAAGGCTCTTTCACAGGAGCTCCTCCAGGCCCTTGGGGAGCTGGATAGGAAGGGAAGAAAGAATGTGACGGGGGATTCTCTGAACGTGGCTCTGTGTAGGCTTCCCCTGTGATCTCCCGCTTTCTATTGCTGTCTCGCCTGGTGGGGTTCCCGGGGAGCCGCCTGAATGGAGCCTCTGGGATGTGTTTGAATCCCATCCTTCCTTCGGAAGGTAGGGAAGTCACAGCTCCGGCACCTCTCTGCCTAACTCATTTAAAATGCCTTTTTTTTTTTTTTAAATTGAAGTTAAAAAAAAAAAGGAAAAAAGAGAACAAATTCAGTGGCTGAACAAACAAAGAGAACCCCTGGGTCTAGAGAGAGACGTGGCTAATCCATTCACAACTAACTCACAGGCGCTGCCGGAGGCCCGCAGCTCCGCAGGCAGACACATGCCGGGGCCCAGGAGCACAGGGGAGCCAAAGCCATAAAAAACCTACTCTCAATTTCAGAGAAGCGCAAGTCTCTTCTCTAAGGTGTTGAGAACTGGCTTCAGTTGGCTCCCAAGCTTTAGTAAAAGAAGCATGAAATGGCTGTCAGAGATGAAAGGCCCGTACGAATGCGCGAAACCAGACCTTCTTAGCTCGTACTCCTGAGCATTGAACACCAAATACTTTGGGGCCAGGCCTTTGGGCAGGATGACATGGCCGTGAATTTGACGCAGGCTGCCCAAGGATCGCCCGACTTTCTGAACAACTGAGAAGAGAAGAGAGGTCAGCCTCAGTGCCGTCCTCTGCAAGCCTGTGCAGAATCACGGATGACAATGAACCCGCCCTTGGGTGGCCGTTCCCTTCGCCCAGGCTGGTCCTACTGCTTCTCTGACCACCCTCCCATCTGAGCTTCCCTCCCCAACTGCTCTAAGCGCGCAGCACACCCAAGCGCACTCACCGGGACCGGGAGCCCTTATTTCAAATACCGATGAGAATTCATCTCAACGATTGCAGCCACTTGGGTCATCTTCTGATGGGGATGAGGACCTAGGAGAAATGGAGGGAGGAGAGAAGGAGAGAATTGAAACTTAGCGTAGCAACCACCCTGCCTGCCCCCCCTCCCCCTGCCAACCCCACTCATTCTTCTGTTTGTTTAATTTCAACTGCCAAGAGGGAGAAAATAAGTAGACTTCACTCCTTCAATTTTATCTTTCCTTTCGAGCCAGTGTATTTTCTCTCCCTCTCGTCACGCCTTCCTCCCTCAGCCCTCCTTACTCCAGGACTGACACTGGCATAACATCTGCTGATTGTGGAGCCCATTTTGGTACAAAAGGTCTTTTCAAAAGTGGATATGCAGCAGCTTAGCAAGGGTTCAATGTTAAGGACTTTAGAGGAACTGATGGCTTGCCTTTATAGGGATCTGAGACTATCAGTGCCTCTCATTGTGTCCTTGATTCTGGGGGACAGAGGGGAGAATGTAGAAGTAATCTCCTTTCAATGGGCCAACAGTAATAACCAGTCTGCTTAAAAGTTCATGAATAAGAGATTGTATATAATCTCCATGCTATAAATTATGCACAGACTGTGGACAGAAAAGAGATAGGCAACTTCCCACTTGACTCCCCTCTGCCAATTTCACCTTCACTTCCAACATCCCCGGGTGGGGGCAGCCATCAGATCTACTTCAATCTATTAAAAAGGAGTTGGTCCAGGAAAAGAGCACTGCTAACATCAAACATCCTTGACTTTGGTGAACTCATATATTTCTTAAAATTTCTTTCCCTTGATACTAATTTCAAATCGCCTAAACTAATTTCCACTTCAAAACTCCTGACAGAGACTTCAAATTGCAAATCCCAGTGTTAACCAAGGGAAAAATATATATATATGAAAAATGGGAAAAGCAGCCACTTAAGAAAAAGTGGGTAGAGATAGAGAGAGAAATGGCAATATCTTAAATGATGGCCAGTGAATAACCTTGATAAACATCTGGATCTGGAGTAAAATTCAGCTGCCACCTCAAAAAGTAGTGGTACTAAATCCTTTGTATAGACATGCACGGCTAGATCTCAGTGAGCCGTATCTTCCACAATGGTGCAGTCTGGCCCCCTCTCCCATCCGAGCACTGACAGTCAGCTGACTATCTCAGCAACAGCTGGACGCTGCACACTCTGCACCTGCCAGCTTGCACGAGCCTGACCAGTCCAGGAGCGCACCGCTGGGTCAGGCTAGTCACCAGCACTTCCACCCGGAACACGATTTAGTCCTAGTCTTAGGTAAATCGTGGAAGGAGCCGCGATGCCCTTCAACAGATGACTGGATTAAGAAGATGTGGTCCTAATGAATCATGGAACATTGCGTCAAGAACTGGGGATGTACTGTATGGTGACTAATATAACAAAATAAATATGATTTTAAAAAAAAAGAAGTTGTGGTCCATATATACAATGGAATATTACTCAGCCATCAAAAAGAACGATTTCTCAACATTTGCTGCAACATGGACGGCACTGGAGGAGATAATGCTAAGCGAAATAAGTCAAGCAGAGAAAGACAATTATCATATGGTTTCTCTCATCTATGGAACATAAGAACTAGGAAGATCGGTAGGGGAAGAAAGGGATAAAGAAAGGGGGGGTAATCAGAAGGGGGAATGAAGCATGAGAGACTATGGACTCTGAGAAACAAACGGAGGGCTTCAGAGGGGAGGGGGTGGGGGAATGGGATAGGCTGGTGATGGGTAGTAAGGAGGGCACGTATTGCATGGTGCACTGGGTGTTATACGCAACTAATGAATCATGGAACTTGACATCAAAAACCAGGGATGTACTGTATGGTGACTAACATAATATAACAAAAAAATTATTATAATAATAATAAAAAAAGAATCCTTAGGAAACCAGGGCTTTAGGCTATCATCTATGGGGTTTATCCTGTTACAATAGATAGAAGTCTCTCCTCTACTGCTTTTCTCTGTAGCCAATGTCAGAGTGGAGACAGAAATGATACCTGTTAGTTTATCATGCAGCCTAATGATATTCCAGTGCTAAAAAGAACTTCAGGAATCCCGTTATCCTCTCCAGCCTCTAAGAAAAGCTGCCCCTACATGATCTCAAATAAACAAAAACTGTCCATATATTTTTTAAATAAAATAAAGGAATGAGGGGACATAGAGACAGAATGTTTGTGTCCCCCCCAAAATTCCTAAGTTGAAACCTAATCCCCAACATGACGGCATTTGGTGAGGGAGAATTGGGGAGGTGATGAGATCATAAAGGTGGGCCCTCATGAATGTGATTAGTGCCTCTATAAAAGAGTTCCCAGAGAGCTCTTTCACCCCTCCTACCACGTGAGGACATAGTGAGAAGACAGCCGTCTATGACCTAGGAAGCCAGCTCTCACCAGCCACTGAACATGCTGGTACCATGACCTTGGACTTCCCAGCCTCTAGAACGGTGAGAAATAAATTTCTGGTGCTTGTAAGCCACCAAGTCTATGGCATTCTTGTTACAGCAGCCAGAACAAACTAGCACAGAGGACACTAATATTTCTGAGCATCTGATATGTGCCAAATAGGATATAAAATATTCACCCTGACTGGTGAAACAAGAATGATTATAGAAGTGAAAACCAAATTTCTGGGAGCCAAATGACTTGCCGTGTTCCCACAACTGAAAAGTCTCAGTGTTTGGAACCTGACTGGTCTTGTGTTAAAGACCACATGCTTTCCTAACTGTTGTGGCCTCTGCCCCGAGAGAGTTTTCAGCCTTGCTAAGCCTATGCCAGTGTGTGTGTCACCGTCTAAAACCAAAAAGTGCTTTCTTGTATCTTGCCCAAATCCTTTCTGTTATTGGACACGTGCCTCCCACTTTTCTCTCTCCTCTATCTCCAACAAATCTTTAAAAAATTAACTTTATAGCCTTTGGGTGGAAATACCATCTAATTCCTTCGGGGCTATTGTTTCTATCATCTGACCACGACAAGCATTGTGTGGGTTACATCAGAGTTCGGGTACTGATGTGATGGGCTAGATTGAAAGGAGAAAGAATTCGGCCTCATTGCTAGAAGTGGGATGCTCCCTGGCTGAAAATCTCTTTTCATAAATTCAGGTACGGTGAGCTATATGATCCATACCCCATGCTGTAATCCACCCCTGTCTCCCAGGGGCTCCCCATTACATTTTGAATATTTGGGGGGTTTGCTTTAAAGCCTTTCATTATCAAATAGTGTTAGGGGAGCCAGTGTGTAATGAGGAAATTGGCAGCCGTCCCAGAGTGATCTGAGGGTCTGGGATTCAGAATACTAAGCCACCATTCAAAATGTAAGTAATTAAAATTAATTAAAAATCATTAGATAAACTTTCACTTTTGCAATTTCAAGGTGCAACCCAAGTCACCAGAGTTCATAAAGGATGTGCATGCTGTAGCGTCTACGTGAAGTATTTCCATGACCTGAGCATGGACAGAGGGAGGGACTGAGCAGGGGGAAGCTGCATCGAGGAACCACAGTGAGTCAAAACTTTGTCTAAAAAAAAAATAAGAATAGATACATCGGTGCACATCCATACGCATGGATCCCTGACTGACATGGCAACTGCTTGATCCACTCACTCTCACGTCATCAATCAATGGTACTTATTCTGTTACTCTCCAGTGCTCAGCATGCCCGAGAGCTCTGCTAGTTCAGCAGTGTAGAGAGCATCAGACCTCCCCTCAGCTTACTTATGATCCCATCGGGGTGGGGAAGGTGGACCAGAAGCCAAGAATAACACAGATGAAGGAGTGGAGAAGACTGTGTCTTTTGTTCAGTCAGCACACATTTTGGAGCGCCTGCTCCCATAAGGGCAAGCATTGTGCCCGTGTGTGTGGTTACAGAGCCCTTGCCTTCAAGGCCTGCCACCTGCTAGGTAGGGTCAGGACAACTGGAGGGGGCAAGTGTGTTACACTCGTGGACTTAAGCAGGAGCCCTGTGTGTTTCTGCAGTAGGCTGACGACAGTAAAGATGCATAATAGGGACCAGTAGAAAGGATCACTCCTGCACCCCAGTGATGGGTGAGATGAGGTAAGGATCAAGTGAAGGAAGACCTTCATAACCAGGAAATGCTTCTCTGCAATCACGTCTTAGACAATTGGGATTCCACATACAAGAAATTTCTAGACCAGGAGTGACCTGAAGAAGGCGTGCCCTCTGTTTGAGAACCACAAACAAATGAGAACATTCATTACATGATTTCTCCACTACCTTCATGTGAAAGTGTCATCACATTTATTATACTGAGAACAGATGGTCCAGATGAGCACGTTTTTTCTACAGATCGGGAAGTCGAAGTCCAGTTCCCATTGAAGGAGCCAAGGAAATTCATTCTGAAGGGAAGAAGGGATTAGTACATGGGAATAACGGCTACTTTCAAACACTTGAAGAACCGGTTCCTAAGTGGACAAAATAATTCTTATACATTATTTTTTTTTCTTTTGTATAGAAACCCCTGACAAACAAAAATCTAACACTGAAATGTAAAGGAAATGTGGAGAAAAAAGGGGAGAAAGAGATGCTCAAATTGAAGCAAGAATGTTCCCTGAGAGAGGGACAGCTCTCTCCTCTCATCACAGACAGAGGCGGGGGGCTCCCCAGAAACCCCAGAGCCAAATAGAACACTCCTTGGAATATATGCACTGAAAACTAAAAGTTGGATTAATCAAAGGGTGGATGAAACCAGGAGTTGGAGTTTGACTCAGCATAAGGAAGAATTTCTAATAATTAAAGCTTACCTACAAGGAAATGGGATGCTCTGTAATGTAGTGGCTTCTGTGTCTTTGAAATGATCAAACGGTAGCTAGAAGGCCACTGTCAAGAAAGTATTAAACGTTATTTCCTGCTCTGAGGAAGAAGAAAGATGACATTACCTCAAAGTTCCCTTTCAACTCCCAGGTTTATGAGTCTTTGCCATGTTCCAAATTATATTTTGAGGTAGCAGGAGGCCCAAGAATTGAACCCAAGCCTTGGTCTCTAGATCTTGGATATTTTGAATATACCCGTGAGTTAGGCATCAAGGAAAGCTTGAAAGCAGGGTTTTGCCCAGGAGCAAAAGAACAAATGAAATGCCTGCACACATCCAACTTGATAGCATGCTCTCAGGGACCTCGCTACCATCAGTCTTCTTATCAGGACCTCAGGAGGAAACTGATGATGGTAGACCTCTCCTATCTTGTAAGGAGGAGACCCACAAGGCGGAACATCTACTTCTTGAGGCAAAGCTCATAAACATAGTTATAGAGAATCTGTTTTTCCATCTTCTGTGGTCCCCATGTTTTTGGATGACCTTCCCTTCTCCTGATAGGAAATTCAACTTATTCTGACAAAAGTGGTTCTTTTATTGGTTGGATTCTCCTACCCCTAAAAAAGATATGTTGAACATCCTCAAACCTAATGACTGAAAATAGGGCCACTGCAGATGTAATTAGTTCAGATGAGGTCATAGTGGAGTGGAGTGGGCCCCTAACCCAATAAGATTGGTGTCCCTGTGAGAAAAGAGCCAGGTGAAGACAGAGACACAGGGAGAACATCAGCTGAAGACAGAGAATAGGAGCCAAGGCCAAAGAATGCCAAACATCCCAAGCAAGACCAGAAGCTAGGAAGAGGCAAGGAAGGATTCCTATACAGATCTCTGAGACAATGTGGTCCTGCTGACACCTTGATTTTAGACTTTTAGCCTCCAGAACCGTGAGACAACAAATTTCTGTTCTGTTAAGCCCCTGAGCCTGTGGTACATGGTTACTTCAGTACTAGGAAACTGATACAGTGGCTTTCCCCATGGTGGTCTCCATTACATAGAACAGAATTGCTTCTTTTCCTTCCAGGTCATGCCATAGGGTCCATGATGGGCAGAAAGTTGGCAGGTAGTTTTCTCTGCTTTGCATCTCACCACCTGTGTTCCAGCCAGATCATCCTCCCAAATCTTGAGAATGTTGGCAGACAAGAAAACAGGAATGAGTGTTAGGGCAAGTGGACCCTGTCTTGAAGTTGGTCTTGATTTGATTGACCTAAGTGCCTCATTGTTTTGAAATTTCATCTAGCTATCTACAAAATGCAGACCGTACTCTTGTTATACTGTCTGCCTTTCTTGTGGTCATTTCTTATGGGCAGTGTGAGGGCACAAAAAGGTGACAAAAACTTTGAGCTGCTCAGACAGGAGCATAGGGGAATCAGCGCAGGCAGCACCGGGCTGTTCCAGCAGCATTACTGGGTTGCTCAGGAAGGACCAGGAACCAGAGCCAGGCAAGAAGGATGGATGGACCTGGAGCACTGGTGAGGTCAGAAACAGGGGAGCAATTAGTAAAGCAGAAAGGACACATGGGTATCATGAATCCAGGGAAGAAAGCCAAGTTCAGACTTCAGCATGTCAGTCCAGCCAAGAGGGGGCAGGCAAGGTGTGGAATCCAGCGCAATCAGTTCAAGTTAGCAGATAGCTAGCCAACTGGGCAGGGACATGGGCAAATGCAAAGACAGACTACACAGAAGAAAAACAGAACATTCTGAGGCCTAAGTGAAAGGATTGCAGTCAAGCAGAGTGACAAGACAGACCTTGGGGTTCGATAGGAGCAACCTGGATTTAATCACTGTTCCTCAGACAGAACTGTTTGCCTTCTTTCCAGTTATAAGAAGCCTTCTTGGTCTGCATCAATGAGGGCCGAATACCATCAGCTTTTACCTCTAAGAGACTAAGTGATTAAAGCCTTGCATTCAGTAGAAACACAATAAAGATAGTTTTTGCAATTATAATTATTTTTCAGGGTGAAACTTCTGTGGGTATTGGTGGTTGCCACACGCATTCTGCACCAGCGCTGGCCCCCAGCTACTCTTATATCGAACTGCATTGTTTGCCTTAGAACAATAATACAAACAGGTTTCATGACTCAAAAAAAAAAAAAAAAAAAAAAAAAGCCCACGACACCCAAAATCCACTGCAGTTTGAAAACAGCCGGAAAAACAGCCTGAAATTCACTACCTTTCTGTGTTATTTTCTCATTAGAGCTTTAACCTACTGATTTCTAAGCTGTGAGCTTCAAGTTTTTCAATCTACAAAATAGAGGCCTTGCGGTAAATACCAGTCAGATAAGGCCTGAGGTTAGCACATCTCGGAAGTCATAAGCTCCTGCCACAAGCTACGCCTGTGTGCGGTTGTGGAGAGAAGAGCCTAATAACCCCAAATGAGGACCACATATGGGGGAGTGGGGTGCAATGTCTCCCGAGAGTTCAGTGAAAGGCAACAAACCAACCGGAGAAGCTATCATATTCTTCAGTCAGTTGGTAGGAATGCTTTTCATTTCATCAAAAGAGGCAATGAAAGAGATTTTCAGGAACAGAGACAGAGAACCTGACTGCCCTCCCTAGCCCTCCTCCTCTGGGATGTGCACATCTTCCTTCCTTCATAGCTCACTTGTCAACATTTTGGATGAAGCAAAGTATTTTTCCTCTTTGTTAGTAAAAATTGCATAAATTCTAGCCAATGTAATTTTTTTAGCAGCCACTCCTAAACCCGAGCATGTTTATGGGCACCTACCCATGATGCCATTTATTGAGTGCCACTGTATGCTTCATCCTCTTCGTGCGATATCTCATACGATTATTCTAACAACCCTCTGATATGGATGCGAACATCTCATTTCATTAGAAGAGGAATCCGAGATTCCATATGGCTAAGTCACATACCCAAAGCCACATGCTTAACAAGCAGCAAAACTGAGATGGGACATCAGGATGGTCACGATTGAAAAAGAATCTCTAATGGTGGAATTCGTTATGAATGAATCGTGAAGTACTTACGGACAGAATTTCCTGTTGAGAAACAAGTCAGTGAGGTAAAAAGAAGGAAGGAAGAGAAAAGAACCCACATGGTTTGTGTATCCCCTCCGCGGGGCACTCGACACACCGTTCATTCCCCAGGCGTAGCAGGCTTGTCTAGCACTCCTCGTTGGCACTTTCTTTGCTACGTTACACTGCTTCTCAGCAAGAATCGGGTTCTCACTTGTCTTATTTTGACTTCTAGTCTTGCATCCCCCTCTCCCTGTCTACGTGCCCAACTGACTTCCCAGAATGTTGGATCTAATGGTTATGGTAGGTAATAATTCAATGTGACATTTATGGCTCACTTCCCAGGTGCCAGTCTCTGTGCTGAGCTCTCCATGTGGACTTTCTCTTTCCATCTGCAAAAAAGCCATGAAGAAGATGGCATTATTGTCTGCATTTTATGGATAAGAATATTGCCATCATCTTGTTTTCTCTCTCTTATTCCCTCACTGCATTAAAATATTCCCTCATGGATTCGGGGATCATGACCTGGGAAGGAACACAGGTCCTCCTAGAAGTAAAAGTGTGAACACAGACACAACTTGCCATCCCATGAGAAGATGCTTCCTTTTGTCTGCATTTATCCTGCCTACTCCTCATAGCAGCCTGAGAGTCAGTGCACGGGTTGGAGTGCTAAGATTATTTAGATTCTCACAGCACAGCAGATCATGAGTAATGGTAAGACGTACCAGGGTGCGGTGGGTGCCACATTAGTGCCTTTATTCAGGTGTTGATAGAGCAGACCTCCCCCACCCACCAACGCAGCTCTGTCCTACCGCACTGAGGTCTGCCTTTGAAAGGGAATGCTGACAGGCCTACCTAAAGAAGATGAAAGAGGCAGCAGGGCAGGGGACAATGCATCGGCCAATGTGCAGGAATAAACTTTACAGCTCTGGGGCAAGGCCACAGTAAACCTCCTCCACACTGCACCACACAGGTTGTGATAGACGCCACGTGCCTTGGCTGGTGGTTTTACTCAGGACCCTCCAGGGAGCTCTGGTTTGCAGAGCTGCCAGGCTGTCTCCTCCCTGCCCCACAAGGGCCACCATCCCTGAGCTCTGCAGCAGTTATGAACTTTGGGACCAGGAGGCAGGGTCCGCAGTTCTTGGCAGGAGCCTTAGTGGACTCCAGTGGCCCCAGCAGCTCCATGGGATTGGAACTCGCGTTTGTGGAGGGTGCTGCCTAAGACTGAGGGACATGTTTGAACACATTTCAAACAACTTCTTTTTTAAAGCTTGTATTTATTTATTTGGGAGAGAGAGAGAGAGAGAAAGAGAGAGAGAGCAGGGAGGGGTAGAGGGGGAGGGAGAAAGAATCTGAAGCAAACTCCACACTGAATGCAGAGCCTGATGCAGGGCTTGATCCCAGGACCCAGAGATCACGATCTGAGCCAAAACCAAGAGTCCAACACTGAACTGACTGAGCGACCCAGGCACCCCCATTTCAAACAACTTTTAAAGGTCATCTCATCCACGTCCCTGTCTCTTCTTTGGATCAATTCAAAACCATTTCAGACGAAAAACTTTTGTTTTCAAACACTGCCAAGAATAAAATTACATGTGTGGGTTAAATTTAACAACCTTAGATGACAAAAAAAATTTTTTTCCTTAAGTTTAACCTTAACCACTCATGCTTCAGGAGCCCAGGCTGTTTTTTTGTGCTCTGCCTTCTGGAATGGTGAAGGATATTTCACTGACATCTTGAATCATTTAGAGGGACTCAGGATTCAATTTAATACAATAAATATTTACTGAGATCTTCTGTATCTAATACTGAAATGGGGCCAAGAGGGTCACAAGGTTGATATGACTGTCTTCCACCTATTCTCAAGAAGCTCTCAGGCTGGAGAAGGAAGACCATTCTGAAATCACTAATCATGCAGAATGTGGTAAATGGGATAGTAAGACCACATGAGGAGGGATTTGGGGCCATTGATTTTTTACCTGGAACCAGGCAATCCTATGGTGGAGACAAGGACCCCTGGGAGATCATCCACATCCCATCAGTGCCAAACTGATGGAAGCAAGGAAAGTCCGGGGGAACCACGGCACAGGTGTCCACCCAGAGGAGGAAGCTGGCAGAAGCAGCCTGGCTTGACCGTGACTATAAATCCGGATATCTGCCTCGGTGCTGGCACTGAGTCCTGTAAATCACTTTCTGCTTATGTAGCTTGCATTTCTCCTTCCTGCATTCATTGGCCTAATTAATATTTATTAAACACATGCCTACTGTGTTCTTGGCCCTGAGCTATGTGAGGGAAATTCAGCGGTGAACAAAACAGACAGATGGGAGGATCCCTGCCATTGTGGAAGAAGGCATAGAAATAAGAATAATTAATTAACAAACATGCACTGAGCATAATCCACAGTGCAAAATACTGCAGAGAGGCAGTGCTGTGAGGAGCCCTCAAGGACCTGGCAATGTTACAATCTGAGGTCCTCTTAAAGTGGCGCTCCATCTTTATCCCAGCACTTCACCACCAGTACATCGTGTTGCTTTCTTCTTTTTCATTGTGTCTATGCCTAGCTAACATGACATGACATTGTTTATTGTCTGCCTCGCCTGAATGGAAACTCCATGAAGGTAGGGAGTTTGTTTTATTCAATGCTCTATCCTTATAACCTAGAATCATACCTGGCACATGATAGGAACTCAAATTTGTCCTATGTATCTATTATCTATCTATCTATCTATCTATCTATCTATCTATCTATCTATCTATCTATCTATCATCTATCTATCTATCATCACTTATCTACTCCTTTATTTACTCATAGTAGCATATAATAGCTAATGAAATTTAGAAGCAAATAATTATTTCAAGAGTTCAGAAGAAGAAGTAAGTGTATGAAAAGATGCTTAATTAATATCATTAGTCATTATTAAACTGCAAATTAAAAGCACAATGGGAAGCCATTACACACCTGTTAGAATGGCTAAAATTTAGAAGGCTGATCCTACCAAGTGCTGGAACGACAGGAGCTCCCCGCTGCTGCTGTGAGAGTATAAAATGATACAACCACTTTGGGAAAAAGTTTGGCAGTGACTGAACAAGTCAATCATATACTGACCATAAGATCCAGCCAGCTACTTCTACGTGTTTCTCCGAGAGAAATGAAAGCCTGTGTCCCCACAAAGACTTGTACAAGAATGCTCATAGGAGCTTTGTTTGTAATAGTCAGAAACTAGAAACAACTCCAAAGTCCATCAACAGCTATGGGTAAGCAAGCTGTGGTGGGGACAATCGACACATAAATATTATGGATGCATCTCAGAATAATTGTGTTGAGTGAAAAGGAGCTAGAACAACAAAAATACAGAATGTATGATTCCATTTTTATAAAATTCTAGAAAATGCAAAGCAATCTATAGTGACAGAAGCAGATCAGTGCTTGCCTGGGACTGGGGTAGAGGGCACAGGGAGGGCCAGGGAGGTGAGAAAACTTGCAGATAGAGAATATGTGCATTATCTTGATTGTGGTGATAGCTTCATAAGCAGATACATACATCAAAACTTAAATTATAAAAAAATTATCAATGTTAAATATGTACAGATTACTATGTCAATCGTACTTAATTAAAAATGAGGAAAAATTAAAAGCTACATATTTGAAAATTTCAAGATTGCTCTATGAATATACAAGTCAGACAAGATATGTGCGTGTCTTACAAATTGGACTCTAAGAGTAAGGCATCTCTCTCTACCTAGAAGAAGTATTAAGAATATTAGCTGATATACATTAAGAACATGTGATGTGTCTGCGACCAGACTTTCTGCATTCCTTATCTCAGTGAAGCCCCACAACAACTGTGATGTTGGTACTTTTATTACTCCCATTTTCAGTTAATAAGAATGAAAATCAGGAAATTTAATGACTTGTCAAACACCTCAGGACATAACCAAAATTTGAAAATAGACCCATTTGATTTTTGAGTTTAAACTCTTAGTCATTGTGCTGTTGATAAAATATGCCTAGCGTTTGGAAGAACTGGGGGTCAATTTGGGGGAAGCGTTGACGACATAGCTGAGTTTAATGCTAAGCATTCACTATTAGTAAAGCACTTAATCTGAGTATTAATATCCCAATTCAGAAATAATGAAGTGAGAACAATTGTTGCAATTCTACAATTTAGAAATCCTTAAAATCATCCTCTTACCTCTCTCAGAAGTGACTTCTTCCACCTGCACCTCTGGCTCTGCATCCGATGCCTCCTTATCTCTACCTGCCCAGCTGCTCAGCTTCCTGGCTGGTCTACTTTGCTTGTATGGTCTACATAGCAGTCTGAGTGATGGTCTTGAAATAATATCTTCCCACCTGCTTAAAATCACCTACTTATTTCCCAAGACACTTAAAATCCAAAGTCCTAATTCTGATGTGATCTTGTCATATACCTCAGGCTCTCTTCTCCTCAGTCCCACCAACTACCTCTCTGTTTCTCAAACACATGACGTGAGTTCCATCCAAGGGCCTTTGTAATTGATGCCCCCTCTTCCTGAAATGTTGCTCCTGTTGATTCCTGCATGGTTTACCTTTTCTTAACTTGGTCTCAATTCAAATGTCTCAGTTCAAATGTCAGGCCTTCCTGAACTACCCTAGGTAAAGAAGTCTCACACTGGACCCCACAGCTGTTTTTTTTCCCATTATATTACCAAGTTTTAAATTTTTGTAGCATTTACCACTATCTGAAATAATCTAATTTATTTGGTTTTTATTTGTCTCTCCTTACTTGATTTGCTTGCCATTAGAATAGAAAATATGCCAACCTTTGTTTACCATTGTATCCACAGTGCCTAGAATAGTGTCAGGCACATAATAGCTGCCTAATAAATATTGAATGAACATATTGACTCCATGAAAGAATAGTCCACAATGAGATGCAATCCCAAACTTGACCAGTAGGGGTAATAACCCAATATCTGGTAGTTTCCACCTACAATGCGCCAGCTTGGATGGCTGCAGCTACCAACATGTTGGATTCTTTGTTAATAACTGATTTCCTTATTTTTTAAGTTTAAAATTCCATCCAGTGAGTGACACCAAATAGACAGTGTCTGGTAAATCTGATGCAACGTGAAAATTACAGATTGTCTTTTGCCTTAATTGACCTAAACTTGCCATCAAATGCCATGCCTTTCTGCTCTCATAGGGTTATAGACTCAGCCTGGCCTCAGGGCACCGGTAAACACTGCGGAGCAATACCTTTCCTTATTTCCCACTTTCTCTCCCTTTGAAACGTTCTTCTATGATGATTTGTTTGTGAGATACCCTCAACCTAAATCCTGAACTAGTTGAATATTCACAACTGCTTCTGAGTATCACAAATCATTTGCTTCTTTGGTGCTCTTCTGAGGAGAGATCTTCACAGTGCCCCGCTTTGGATTACCACACCTGCCTATTCTCCCTTCTGGATGACAAGAATTAGCAGCATCAATGAAAGCTCAGGAAATTCTGCTATAAATAACCCCACTTTCTACCCATTATAATCAGTCAATAAATCATGGTGGTGCTGGGCAGCAGCCCACTTTATTATGGTGACTATCTATAGTTTTTCTAGAACCCAAGTTTGAGGTGACTCTTTTTGGGGGTGGGCAAGATGCACTGGAAAGAAATCTAGATCATAAAGTTGATGGGGCAGGAGCTAAGTAGACTGACCTATCTTTGAATTATGCGGCATTTCTTTAAAAATCCTTCTTCCTGAGGGCTGTTTCTTAGCTGCAGAGAGCCAGAAAGGAAAGAAAAGAATCTTCTTCTTCTTCTTTTTTTTTTTTTTTTAAAGAAAAGACCAACCAACCTTTCGTTACTTCTTTGTACATGGGTGCTGTTGAGAACACAGAGAAGACACAACCCAAACAATGAAGCAAGTCCCTTGCCCACGTGTAATCAGGAACAGAACAAAACCAAAGCGAAGCTACTGAAGAAACACCATGACCTTGTCTTTGACTTTCCCTGAGGCACAAAGCAGGACCGACAGTACTGTTCTCTGCCCCCCTACCCCCCCCCCCCCAGTGTTCCGGCTCCCTGGCTGCCTGCTCTTGTTTCACTTCTCCTCCCAGGGCAGGGTGCTGACCAGCAGCTTGAGAGTCTAGACTGTACCTTTAATCCACCAACTAGCATTATAGCCTCAAAGACAGCCTTGTAATCTATGAAACAGAGAGGGAAATAAATTGCCCTCGTTTGTAGGTAATGATATCTAAGAGTGCTGCTCCTAGGGAGAGTAGGGGCGACAGGAGGGGATCTTAAGGAGGTCGTGGTACCACCCACTCCCTTACTCACGAGTCTTGAAAGCCCTTCAAGCTACTTCCTAAGAGCCCTTGGCAGAGCAGTAACTTGGAAAGGATTTATGAAGACCAGTGTTCGGAGGCCTTGTCTATAACAAAGGCCCCCTGGGGATGGAGAGAGAACAGGAGCACATGTCTGGTTGCCTACGTGGGTGTGTAGGAGTGTGTGTGTGTGCGCTCACAATAACAACTAGCGTGAGACCTTGAAGTCAACGTGAATTTTAAAAGTATTTGTTGAATAAATGAATAAATAAAGGAAAGCTTGTGATACGTTGTAGCCTATAGTTACCAATTCTAGTAGACTTCTTAGGATCACTGATCTCTAAGGAATACTAATATTTAGTCCAATAAATCCAGGTAAAATAGTTATCAGTCTCTCCTAAAGCCCACATTTCTTTATCATGGACATCATTTCCATACCGTGGAAATTCCATGGACCCTCCAGGATCAACTATGGACTTAAATTTGGAATTCACCATTCAGTAACTAGGAAAACTTGAAAAAAAAAAGCTAAACTCTTTGGGCCTTAGTCTCCTCCTTCCACAAAGAAGACAGTAAGTGTTTATCCTCACGGGGTAGGAGTAACACCTCCGAGAGAAAACCCACGTGAAAGTACTTGGCAAATGGTAGAGTGTGCTGCAGACAGACGGGAGCTGCCATTTTGTTCCTCTTTGGTCTTTTTGGCCTTTGGACAAATATTGTAGTGGAGTATGATGAGCTTTGTGTTCAAATAAGTTGTCATTTCCTGTGCCAGGATGACAGTGGTTATTTGTGGTTTCTGGGCTCTGAGAAGAGGAGAGGACTGTCCCAGGTGATGAAGGCAGAGGCAAGGCGGCTTCCTGAATACACCATGGAGCAGGGTTCAAGGTTCAGGCTCAAGCCAACTGTTGGTTTTTAGTTCTGGGTTTACCCTGGCACTTAAAATTAAGCACGATGTGAACTGCTTGATGTTTGTGTATATGTGTGTTTTATATAAAACTTAAACAAGTGATAGTCATAAAGCAGCACTGGCTCCCAAATGCAGAACATTATGCCGTCGGACAGCAGGCTGGATGACCGCTAGGTGATCCAATGAGTGGAACTCCATTCAGAGTCATCTTCATGGAAAATAGGAAGCTGAGGATTTGAGGAAAACAGGGGTGGGTATGCTGGGGAGTGGAAACAAGAAGAGCTTGAGTGGGAATGTGAAACCGGGATCCCTTGGATGCAGTTATAGGGGCAAAAGTAGCAGATGGGAGAAGGTTCTTGCAAGGGCAAGGGCCAGTTTTCTAAACGTGGCAAAACAACTTTGCAGCTTAAGGATCATGAAACATTTTGGTGTATGAATCTTATTTGACCCATGGGATTTCAAATGGCTGCAGAATATCAGCATAAAGTTAAGGCTCTCAACATCATTGAACTGGATACATGCCTATCAGACAAAACATTTCCCTTTATAAAAAATTCATACTGAGCTTCACCTCAGCTTGGGTCAAGGGGCAGCCAAGCCCTTCTCTGTGGTCCAGAATTACCTACGGCCTGTGGGCTCTCCATGAGTCACCACAGGCCCACGTTCCCTGGATGAAACATGCATGGCTGGAAGGGCTTTAATGTTGCCTGTAGTCATTCTTGCCTTGAAATGCTAGGAGTGCATAGTCAGGAATCACAGAAATACAAAGTAAAATGTCTGGAAGGGATTTGAGGGATCGTTCAGTCCAATGCCTTCACTTCACAGGTAAAGAAGATGAAACCCAGGGAAGAGAAGTGACATACTCAGCATAGGGCTGCCTGTGAGCAGTTAGACTAGATCTTGACTTCAAGTCCCGTGGTCTTTATAAAGTGGGAGGGCTGTCATCCAGTTCTTTTCAGGAGAGCACAAAGTTGTTATTTTCCATATGACATATTGTACTTAGCAGTCATTTCTTGTGGTCTCCCATCAGGTCTGTCTATCTGCACATCCATCAGTCCAGCAAAGACACAGAAATATGTCATAAAGAGCTAAACGTATCATGGAAAGTGCCAGCATAAATGATGCATACTTTGAGAGGCCAAATTTGAGTTTTCACCTAAGAAATGGACACTCCCTAGCCTACTTCCACAATTCCAAACTGGCTGTCACACAAACCATCTCTACTTTCTTATAAGTGGTTGTAGATATAAATTAACTGGGCCGCTATTCCGTCCACCTGAGGTCACTGTACTGCCTCACAGATGGAGGAGTCATATGTTTTAGGAAGGAAGAAAAGAGAAAGGGAGGAAAGAAAGAAGAAAAACAAAGGAGACAATGGCAGATGTAAAAAGGAAGGGTGTACATGAACCCTCTGGTCTACGTAGAATAAAAGAATCCACTAGACAAAGTTTCTCAGTACCAACACTGCAATGCCTCTCTTACATTTCAAGCTCTGGTATACGAAGTTTTGCTTTCTCATCTCACCACCCAAAATAAAACTCAAGCCTCTCACTTTCTCATTTTTTTACGTCCAGCTCAGATCTTAGAAGTAGCATCTTCCACACCTACCCTTGTGTCATGTCTGGCCCACTCCCCTGCAGCCTTGAATGTCACAAGAAGTTCCGAAATTTGCTCAGTTGCAAATATATTTTACCACTTTCTTTGCAGCTCCCACACATTCTTGGCTTTCCAAAGCCACGTAACATCGACCAGGAGAGGAGCTGTTCTGAAGTCTGGGCAGCTGTTGCGAGGTGACATCATAGCCCCCAAGGCCTGCTGAGCCGAACCTGGAAATGAGTGATGTTTCTATCTGCCTGCCATCTCTTCCCTTAGGTACACGTCACAGCAGCCATCCCCAATTTCAAAGTCAGGCATTCTTTCCTACGTTATTAAGCTGCAAAGACATTATTAGAGATGAGCTGTAAGTTTATATGTATAAATTTATCTCTGCGCTTGTTACTTTTTAGCTTCAGAGTCCCTCATCCTCAGCTGTCAACTCCAACCCAACATGGTGCCATCAGCCTGCAATATTGTGATTTATAAGAAATACACATATATTTATATTTATTATATATATATACATACATACATATATATGTATGTTTATATATATATAGTTATTCAGATGACCAAAACATATTTCTCAGAAATATTTGGTCCTCAGCCACAGTTCCTTGAAATTTCCTGAGGGACAAGAGCAATGGGAACACCTTTTGTTATGATATTTAGTCTCTTGTCCTGGTTGCCTTGTTATCCATAAAAACTTTCTTTCCACCACAATGGGGTTTATGTTAAGGAAGTTGACTTGCGAAGCAGCTAAGGATGGGGCCAGTTGCCAGAGAACCCACCATTAATAAAGGGTTGGAACTTTGAGTCCCACCCCTTGATTTCTAGGGAAGGGAGAGGGGCTAGAGGTCAGATCAACTACCAATGGCCAATGAGTGCATCAATCATGCCTATTGATTGAAGCCTTTATAAAAACCAAAAATATGGGCTTTGGAGCGCTTCCAGGTCGGTGAACACATGAAGATTTGGGGAAAATGGCATGCTTTGAGAGTATGGAAGTTCCGGGCCTCTCCCACATAGCTTGCTCTGTGCTTCTCTTCCATCAGACTGTTCCTGAATTACAGCGTTTTGTAATAAACAGGTGATCTAGTAAGTAAATTGTTTCTCTGAGTCCTGTGAGGCGCTCGAGCAAATTAATTGAACCTGAGTAGGAGGTTTTGGGAACCTCTGATTTATAGCCAGTCGGTTGGAAGCTCAAGTGAAAACCTGGGCTTGCAATAGGCATCCAAAATGAGGCGGGGGTGGGGGGGGGTGGCGTGGTGGTGGTGACAGTCTTGAGGGACTGAACCCTTAGCCTGTGGAATCTAGTGCTGTTTCTGGTAGATAGTACCAGAATTGAGTTGAATTGTAAGACATCCTGCTGGTGTGGAGAATTGCTTGTTGGTGTGGGGAAGCCTACACACGAGCACGTGTGCGTGCGCACACACACACACACACACACACACACAGAAATTGGGTCCAGGAACCCTTTCACAGCTCTAACCCAAGATGCCACACAGCATGACTTTCTAACCATGACAAGTCCCTGTGCCCTGACATCAGAGGTTCCCAGGCCGTATGCTTTGTCTGCTTCGATGGGTCTCCCTTTAACTTCATATTTCACCGTATTGCAGTTTTCCCTTTGCTTCTATCTCACTTCTCCCAGAGCCCCATTCCATCCTGTTTAATTCATCAAGCACCTCGTGAGGTCCGACACCAGAGAAGCGCTTCAGGGTTTGCAAAAAGTATAAGACGGAGTCTCTATCCTCAAAGAACTTCCAATCTAGCAGGAGGAGTCAGATCAGCATAGAAATACTTGTGAAGCAAGAAAAATGTGATGATTCATTGCCTTCTAAAATGTGTATGAAGTCAGATAGGAGGGAAAATCATACCAGTTTGAGTGGAGGGAGGTGACATTTGAGGTGAGTCTCACAGAGTGCATAGGGTTTCAGCATGTGGGGTTGGTAGGGAGGCATCTATGGCGCTAGAAAATGCAAGAGCAAAGGCAGTGAGGTAAGAGTGTGTGGTGGGGGAGGGGTGTATGCAGTGATTTCTCACACCTGCTCCATCAAGTAGCATTCTCTAGGCTGCAAGTAATAGAAAAACCAATTAAAATTTGTCTAATAATAATGATATTTATTATTACATATCAAATAAATGGTTCCAGAGTTGATTAATTTAGCAGCTCAATGATATCAACGCTTCGTGTCAGCATCTGCAATTTTCTTGGAATCCCCTCTCATATCCGAAAGATAGCTCCAGAAGTTCTTAGCATCATATCCTCATGCAATTAAGTTCAAAGGCTAAAGGGGTTTGTCACTCTCTGAAATTCTTTTTACAGGTGTGAAAAACATCCTCAGAAACCACAGCAAACTTCTCATCATTGGCTAGGATGGCACCCCTTCTCCAGGTCTTGACTGATCACTGGCAATGGAGAATGGATTGACTTAAACAAATCAAAACTTACCCCTAGGACCTGGGTAAAGGGCTCATGAAGCATTGGGCTGCCAGATACTAGAATAAAATGGACATTTGAAATAGTAAAGAATAGGGAGTTATTGCCTCTCTATGTTTGTTTTCTCTCATTTTTGGAAGTCTTCGCAGAGACAATTCTTTCTACCTAGGATGCCATATTGACACTCTCACCTTCCCGCCAGGAGCTCCCAAAGTGTTCTATATGCCCCCGACCGCACTGAATTATAGCAGTTATTTTATTGCTGGTCAACTCCACTCAACTACGAGCATGTTGAGAGTAGGGACCATTTCTTACCCACTTTGTATGTCTAGCACGATGCCCAGCCGACATTAGATGTTTAATGTATGTTTGTTGAACTGAATAAATGTTTGGTGAATAAATGAATGGCTGAGCGGGGTAAATGAGGCTAGGTAATTTAGGTGGAAGGAAGTACCATTTGAGGTTGGTCACGTAGGTGGTTTTATACCTCTTCCTTCCTGCTTCCATGATTAACCACTGTCCACACTCCGCAGCAGATGATGGGGTAGCTAGTGCCAGGCAGCTCAGCACGACCCTTAATAAGCTTGTGTAACAGAGACAGGTAAGTAATTTCCAGGCTGTAACGTGATAGAATGGGAGTCAGTGAAGCCAGGAGGGGGAGGTGAGGGAAGGGGAAGTCCTCCCTGGAGAAATTGATGAAATATTCTTGGCTATTTAATAGAATCTCAGCTCTACTACCCTGTATCTTCAACCGCATCCTCACTTCGATAATTCACAGTTTTTAATTCCAGGTGAGAGCTCGTAATGAATTGATCACAGCCACAGACCTAATGAGGTTGAATATCTTTGTGTTGATAAAAGCTTCCTGTTTCTCTCGATAAGCCATCACCAAGTATGGATAGCCAATAAAGCCACTGGCAGAGTTTATCAAATTCACGTTTTCATCTTAACTAGACGGATTGCAGGCAGTGGGGTTATAACTATAACAAGCCTCCTTCCCCCTAAATAAAACCCAAGCAGGAAGGCTCACTGGGTCTTCGGGGAGAAAGCATCACGACTTTCTTCCTGAGCTGTGTGGCGTGGCCTCATCCTCATGCTCAATCATAATTCTCTCCATCACTAATTCTGAGGAAAGCAAAACATAAGTAGGCCGTTGGCACAGCCTCACTTCTGTTCCCTTCTGTGTTAGACACCTTCAGTATCCAGGGAGTGGAGGGATGTGATGCGAAATGGGATATTAAAACTCACGTTGTGTCTGGGGCATTAGTGTCCCATGGGGCTCCTGAACCCAGGCTTGTAGTCAGAAGCACTCTGCCATTTGTGAACTTCTGATCTTGGGCAAGCTACTGCCTAGACCCCTTTGAGCCTGCATCAGTTGCTCTGTAGTGTGGGGATAATATTAGCATCTCCTCATAGGGCTGTTGTGAGGAATAAAAGCCATTATGTGTAGAGAGCCAAACGGAAGGTGCCTGTTACAGATTTGCTTTCAATAAATATCATCTTTTATTATTTTTGTTATTCTCATAATAAAAAAGGACTGTTTTTTGTTTTTTTTTGAACCAAGGGGGGTTGAAAGAAGAGGCTTCTAGGAAAAAAAAAGGAATAATTTTATTCCACACGGAGCTACATGAATTCTGTCCTCAAGAAACGTCCTCCCAGGAAGAGGAACAAAACAAAGGTACCACCAGAGAGTGAGGCTGATTTGTTTTGAAAGAATCTTACGATTGGAAAAGAAACCAAATCTCCTCCATGAAATTGAGCTACAGATAATGAAAGGGTCGATGTGGGACAGTGGTCAGAATACCGGCTCTGTTGAAAAAAAAATTCATCATAGTTCAGAAAAATATATATTCAGGCACCTTGTCAGTACACATCTCGTCCCTCTCTGTGTCACCCTGGCAGAGGATCTGCTCCGTCTACTGATAACAAAAAGAGAAAAGAAAAGAAGAAAGTTTTTTATTATCTCCCAGCTGAGCGCCGTGGGGCCAATAGAGCCGTCCGTGGAAGACCGCATGGACAGCTGCGTGCAGACCTCATTGTTCCTTCCAGCCCCTGGGGTGAGGAGCAGAGTGAGGCTGAGAAGAGTCTTCCTGTTTGGAGCGAGAGCTGGAGGGTCTCCCTAAATCAGCCCTCTTCCCTGGAATTACAGGGATCCTTCGGAGACTGGAAGACCATGGGAAAGGGGCAGCATAGCAGTGCAGCTTCATGGAGGGTGAGAACCTCCATGTGGGTGAATGTGGGTGGAAAAGTAGGCACATGCCCTCTTCTGTGAGTCACAGCCCTGGGGGCAACCTCCATCTGGCTTCCCATGGCACTGGCTGCATGAGCCCACAGAGCATAGAACTGGGTGAGGGTATGCAGGTGTGGACTGACTCCCCCTGCCCACTCCTCCCCACACAGACTATAGGTTCTTGGAGACAGGAACATCGGCTTAGTGGCTTTGGTGCCCACATGAACTAGCCTTGGGCCTGACTTCTAGTAAGCTCTCAAAGCACACTTAATGAACTAACAAAATAGAACTGAAGGACAGTGCGAAGGAAGAAAAGGGGCAGGGGTCTGTTTCTTCTGGACCTTTCTGACACCTCTGGACCAATAACACCTCTAAGGAAAACAATTCTCAGGCTTTTATGTATATTTGCATCAGCTGGGCTGTTTTGAATATGCAATTGACTGGTCATTGTGGAGGCTCACAGAACCAGAATCTCCTAAGAATGAGGTCTGGGTATCTGTTTTTTTTTTTTTTTTTTCGAAGGTCCCCCCAAAAAGTGCTGCGTAGCCAAGACTGAGAGCCACAGGCATCAGGCACTGAACGTACCCAGCTACCAAACCTCATCTTCTCTGGAGTGTCTAGTCAGAGAGGAGGTTGCATTTGGGTTAGACAAGGGCAGACATAAGGAGGGAAGATGGTGCCCTTATAATGATTAACTATTTTCCTCGTGGGTTTTGTTTTATTATAAGAGCAAATGGATCCTTCGTATTTCACCATGATCAGGAATGAACTGATCGGTAACAGAGTCTTCTACCCAGACACGCCACATTGCCATTGGCCGTGGAAGCCCCTTTGACAACCTGGCCTAACAGAGAAGATATGAGATGCAACCATAGTTCCATGAATCAAAGACTCTGCATTTGGGGGGTAGGGGGTGCGTGTGCCATGTGCATATCAACCCTGCATGTCTAAGACCCATGTGCAGAAATCCTTCTGCCATTCCAATCCCAATCCCTACTCCACGCTCCAGTGGGATTCTTTTTTTTTTTTTCTAACATTTATTTATTTTATTTGAGAGAAAGAGAGCAAGCATGTGAGCATGAGGAGGGACAGAAGGAGAGGGAAAGAATCCTCAAGCCTACTGGTGAGCTGAGTGTGGAGTCTGATGTGGGGCTGGATCCCAGGACCCGGAGATCATGACCTGAGCTGAAATCAAGAGTCAGACGCTTAACTGACTGAACCACCCAGATGCCCCTCCCGTGGGATTCTTATTGCTGGTTTATTGCTTCCTGGGGGCTGGCCTAGCCTCCAAAACAGGCCTGGCAGTGCTCTTCTTCCATGACCCAGAGCTCAGCTCAAGGTTGGCAAATTTTCTCTAGAAAGGACCAGAGAGTAAATAATCTGGGCTTTGTTGGCCATGCCATCTCTGTTGTAATTGCTCCACACTGCCAGTGAAATTTGAACTTTATAAAATTTTCATGTGTCATGAAATATTCTTCTTCTTTTGGTTTTTATTCAATTATTTTAAAATGTAAAAACCATTCTTAGCTCTCTGGACTGTCCAAGAAAGAAAAAAAGAAAGAGGGAGGGAGGGAAGGAGGAAGGAGGGAAGGAAGGAAGGAAGGAAGGAAGGAAGGAAGGAAGGAAGGAAGGAAGGAAAGGAGACAGGGAAGGAAGGAAAGAGGGAGGGAAGGAAGGAGGGAGGGAAGGAAGGAAGAGGTAGCAGGCTGGCCTTAGCCCAGGGGCTATAGTTTGCTGATCCCCACATTAGCTAAGGGAATGTTGCCAGAGCTGGAGAAGGGCCCTGACTGAGCCTGTGTCCTCAGGCATGCAGGAACAGAAGGAATACAAAGAAAACTAATCCCAGACAATGACATAGCCTGGCTCTGTTCAAAGAGACCTAAATGTGAGATAGGAAACCACCAAAATCCTAGAGGAGAACACAGTCAGCAACCTCTTTGACCTTGGCCACAGCACCTTCTTGCTAGACATGTCTCAGAGGCAAGGAAAACAAAAGCAAAAATGAAGTATTGGGTTACTTCATCAAGATAAAAAGCTTCTTCATAGCAAAGGAAACAATCAACAAAACGATAAGGCAACTGACGGAGTGGGCGGAGATATTTGCAAATGACGTATTAGATAAAGGGTTAGAACCCAAAACCTATAAAGAACTTATCAAACTCGACACCCAAAAAACAAATAACCCAGTTAAGAAATGAGCAGAAGACATGAATAGACACTTTTTCGAAGAAGACATCCAGATGGCTTAAAGACACATGAAAAGATACTCAACATCACTCATCATCAGGGAAATGCAAATCAAAACCATAATGAGATAGCACCTCACGCCTGTCAGAGTGGATAAAATTAATAACACAGGAAATAACAGATGTTGATGAGGGTGTGGAAAAACGGGAACCCTCTTAAAATGTTGGTGGGAATGCAAACTGGTGCAGCCACTCCAGAAAACAGCATGGAGGTTCATCAAAAAGTTAAAAATAAAACTACCCTATGACCCAGCATTGAACTACTAGACATTTATTCAATGGATACAAAAATGCTGATTCGAAGGGACACATACCCGACGTTTATAGCAGCATTATCTACGGTAGCCAAGTTATGGAAAGAGCCCGAATGTCCATCAACTGATGAATGGATAAAGAAAATGTGGTATATATATTCAATGGATTACCACTCAGCCATAAACAAGAATGAAATCTTGCCATTTGCAATGATGGGGATGGAACTAGAGGGTATTATGCTAAGCAAAATAAGTCAATCAGAGAAAGATAGATACCATGATTTCACTCATATGTGGAATTTTTTTTTCATATGTGGAATTTAAGAAGTAATCTGTTTAGATGAACATAGGGGAAGGGAAGGAAAAATAAAATAAGACAAAAACAGAGGGAGGCAAACCATAAGAGACTCTTAACTATGGAGAACAGACTGAGGGTTGCTGGAGGGGAGGGAGGAGAGGGTGGGATAAACAGGTGACGGGCATTAAGGAGGGTATCTGTTGTGATGAGCACTGGGTGTTACACGTAAGTGATGAATCACTAAATTCTACTCCTAAAACCAACACTACACTATATGTTAACTAACTTGAATTTAAATAAAAATAAATAAAAGTATTTTAAATTTTGATACATATGTGCTAAAGAGAATTAAACTTGTCTTAGAAATTTTAAAAAAGGCCCAGAGGAAGGTTCAGGAGGGACCTCCCTGAATCTGGTTTCCATGCTAAGACTTTGTATTTTCACAAAAGAAGGGAGGTGTGCAGATGAGGGGTTGGGGATGAAGAGGGATGAATAATGCTTTACATTTTTAACGGGGGCTCACAAGTATGGGGTCTGTCACAAGCATCTGGGCAACCCCGGGAAAGGCTCCTGATTGTGCTGGCTGAAACCTATTCACACGGTGATGCTTTTTTAGGATATTAACGAAGAGGCAGTATGCAGGAAGGAAAAATACTTAGGAACAAGAAAACAGTTTCTATTCCTGGAGTAGGATCATCATTTGAGAGACAGACAGAGACAGAGAGAGAGGGACAGAAAGAGAGAGAGAAGCATTTGTCTTTCTGGTCTAAGTAGAAATATACATATGAATAGTATCACTTTCAGATCACCCCCAACAGATTTTTTTTTCTTGCACTGTGATCCTTGTCAGGCTCTGGAACTCCATTCTATTGTCCAACTCATTAGTTGAAATAATTTGTCTTCCCACAGTCTCGTCCCAAACCCGTTTCACATCCTTGTGGCTGAGGACTGAAACATAAAAGAAGCACACAAGTGCATGGGAAGAGCGTGTGACACGCAGTCCTGGGGTGAGCACGATCGCCTGTCTGTGAGAGGGCCGTAGACTCCATCTGTGGTGAAGGTTGGAGCGATTTTATAGCTGTCTTTCTGAATTGCCAGCCACAGGGACTGTGGGGAAGGCTGGAGGTGTCTGCCCCCAGGGAAAGTTGAGCCTGGGCTGATCAGGACACATCTGGCAAACAGAAATCATTTCTTTGCCTGGACACCCCTTCCTGATCTGTAACCTCAACTCTGCTTTAGTTTAAAAGCCCTGCATTCCTAATTAGCCAACAGGTTTAGCCAAGCCCAGAGCCAGCAAAGTCCTATAGACTCTGGGAAGTCAGTCTACAAAAGTAAAGGATCCCTCCTCCCCCGCTTGTGGCCCTGGTGCCTTGGGGTACCCATTCTGCTTCTTTGCTTCCTGGGTTGTCACCAAGGCTCCCACATAGGGTGATGCAGATGAGCCCTCCCCCAGGACACCCAACTGAGCCAGGGAGGGATGGCTGGAATCCAGCCTGCCTTTTGCTTACCAAGCCCTGCACCTTCAGGGTTGTGTCTGATTCCCCCGAGCCCACCTTCACTCCCACGGAGGGTTACTCTTTTCTTTGCACAAATTTGGTCATCAAACAGTTGGACAAGTGACTATGTTCACCTAAATGGGGAACTTTTTCTGATTCACCCAAAGATACTATATAGACTTGTGTTGGCCCAGGGGGTCCTTTTCAGGACCATCACCCCAGGGCATTCATTGTCCTCTTTATTTAGCTATCCTTACTCATCTCAGGCTAATGAAGGCAAGATACAGGCCTTCTCCAGAAACAAGAGAGCTGATGTGAAGGCCTGAATCCAGTGGGAAGACAAAGTGGTCAGGTGCTCATCTCCAGCCAGAGGGTCCTAACGCCTGCAAACTTAATGTTTTACGTCTCTTAGCAAGAGAATGAAACTACCTGTAGGCTGGAGGACACCCTAACTTCTCTTTCTGGCTCTGGTGGTCACTAGGGTTGGAAGCCAGTCCATTTCAGACCACAGGCTGGCAGAGCTTGGCTTCCGGTCCTGAGAGTTGGATGCTCAGCTCTCTGAGTCGGGACATCAAAGGCACATACAGCACTCTCACACCTGAAACGGCACAGTTGTCGGAGTCGGGAGCCCCTGGGGAGCGTGGTTTCTGCTCGGCTTTTTTCCCCCTCAGGTCTGGGGTTTCCTTCATTTTAATCCAATTAAAGAAAAGAAAAATCGGTAAGTTTTTAGCGCTAGTGGAAAGGGCTCAATTGACAGCATCTTAATCATTGTGCTAAGTGAGGTTAATTTCCACCCGTGGTCTTTAATAGGCTTGGTTCTGGAGATGAATTTTTCAGTTGATGCCACATTCAGGTCACCGGGCTGCCCATTTTAATCAGAAGTCTTCCCAGTTCTAATCTTTATGTTTCTAACCACTCACCCAGTCTTCTTCTCTGGGGGCAGACATCACATGAGTTGCAAGACAGGTTCCTCCCGTGCTGAGTTATCCTGAGAAGACCCAACCTGCTCGCAGCCTGCTTCTTCCTCTCCTCGGCCTCTAAGCACACGTATCTTTTCTTCACGGGCTCCGCCATCCAATAGTAGAGGGTTGTGTTTGAGTGTGAAGATAGAGTCGTGCGTCACCTAGGACTGGGGTGGGTGGTCACTGCAGCATCCTCTAATTGGAAGGTGCTAGAAGATCAAAGAAGTAGGAGGAGATCAAGACAAATTAACAACTATCCCAAAACTATACCAAATGAAAATCCATTAACTGCTGATTTATGGTTTGGTGACCCATGATTGTTTGCTGGCTGATAGAAGTGAGCATGAAATCTGTTAGTTTCTAGGTGTGCTTGGAGAAGCCACACAGTTCTGAAAAGTATTTCTCATTTAAGCTAGATGAAGCAAAATCTTTCCAAGTGGCTTTTCTGGATTGAAGAATATTCTGCAAATATTCTTCTCTAAGAGAGGTAGTGCCATTAAAGGTGGGGCTGATATAAAACCTGGTACCTTAAAACATCATGTGCCACTTCTGGATGACAAGCCCAAGCATGGCAGGGATGCTGACCGTATGGCAGGCCCAAGGTTACCCTAATGGACCCCTGAGGCGGTATTAAAGAACCAGGGTTTAGTTAGAGGCTTAGAATCGAGCACAGCGGTGGCTCAGACAGACTCACACTGTGGACCTCTCTGGGTTCATTGCCTCCTTAGAGCAGCCACAACCAGAAATGCCTGCCTGGATGGGCCCAAACTAGAGAACCTCGTTCCTCAATTCACATTTCAGTGCTGTCTTGGAAAGATATCAAACTAGAGTGGAGGAAATATTTGGCCTTGGTCCAAAGAGACAACAAGGGCAATAATCTGGCCTGAAGCCAGAATGAACTTTATGCTCTTTTGTTCTCCTCATCTTCTTCCTTCCAGTTATTTCAAAGTGAAGTCGGCTCTGGACCCAACTGGATTTCTCAGCTGACAGACAGAGGTAGCAGACATCCACGCTGCCTGATCTCTGTGAGGGGCAGTCACCTCCTAGACTCCGCTTCACGCTCCTCACCTGGACCGAGGGAGACACTAGCCTCCACATGAGGGTGTCGGAGCAAACGAGGCTCCTTTGTGGTCACGTGTCCGCTGTTTCACAGCAACAGGAAGCCCTCTGGGCTGCCCTCGACCAACCCTAATTTCCTGCCAAGCTACCTGACCCTGTCTGTCATCATCTGTACAGCCACTCAGGTCCTTCTTTTGATCAAATGCCATCTCCTTCTCCTCCCACCATCAACAAAATGGATAGTTCTTTCCTCTCCTCGGCTTATTTTTCCTTTGTACTACTTGTGGACCTTGCTGATGTCATGCATCCTTTAATTACAGATTTGTTTGTAAACAGAGCTCATCCTAAGAGCCCCATAAAGCAAGGACTGCCTCTAACAGATCCTTATAACTTTATAAAACCCTAGGCTGTGGCCTGATCATAGGAAGAGTCCATAAAAGTAAATTGCACTGAAATTAATAAGTTGGATTAAATTCACTCACGTCTCTCAAATGCCTTTGTTGTGCAGGTGTATTATTGCCTTCATCCAACAACAGGCATTTTTAAGGCCTTCCCTGCTAGATCCTGTGGGAATTACAAAGGCTCCACTGATAGAGCCTCCCTGGTGCTTTGACTATTTCTGTGTTTACAGTTTTCTCTAAACGATTTGTGGAAACTTCCTGAAGAGCAAGGAATTATTTTTTTCCGAGTGCCCACCAAGTACTGATCACACGGCCTGTGTATATATCATTTCAGTCAAACTCATCATAATTCTATAAGATTGACAGTTTTAACCCATTTGACAGCTGAAAAGGTCAAGGTTAGGGTATGTTAAATATTTTGTCTGCAGTCACAGTTAGAAAATAGCAGATCTGGGATTCAAGCCTAGTTCTTTCTGGCTCCAAGAGCTGAGCCTTTCTCACTATACTCCTTTGTCCCTCAGTGACCCCACCCTACTTATCTTTGTGTATCAAGACCCTAGTCTTACACAAGGTGGGTATAAACTAAGTGATTGATGAATAAATGAAAATACAGTCCCTCAACTCAAGGAATTTATTTACAATCTAGCTGCAGAGTCAATACATAGAGGGGCCAAAAAATAAATATCAATTCAAAAGATATAGAACAGTCCTGTACAACAATACAAAAACTGTCATAGGACTGTATAAGATTAATTGCTGAATGAATGATGCAGATAATAAGTTTTGTAGGACTAGAATGACCTGGAAAGCTTCATGGAGAAAGAGGGACGTTCTTAAGTACAACGTTCATATTCATGAAGTGCCTATTCTAGGCAAAGCCTTATATGTAAAGATCATCAAAACTCAGTCCCTCATCTCCAAGCACTTTGAGCATAGATGGGGAAGGCCAGTAGGGAGGTAAGTACAAAATGAACATGGTTTTCAAAATGGACAGGACCACTGACAGACAGGTGAGAAGAGGAAATAGCTGTCCAATCACCTTCGCTTGTTTTCCTTGCCTGTGCTCTCCTAAAAGACTATATTAGAGCCTTGCTACTCAAAGCATGGCCTACAGACCAGCAGCATCAACCTCATTTGGGAACTTGCTAGAAATGCAAAATTTTGGGACCAACTCCAGACCTACTGAACTAGAATCTGCATTTTAACAAGATCCAGAGTGGGTCAAGTGTACACTGAAGTTTGAGAAATGCTGATATGGGGTGCAGAGCACTTAAGCAGCTGGCACAACCATGACCGTCCCCATGTGTGCCACAGCCCCACTCCAAGCTGTCCAGTCCTCCTGGAGGCAGTTGAGTGCAGCATTTGAGGAAGCAGGTTCAGGAGTCTTGCTGTCTGTCCTTCCACCAGTCTTGATGGATAATTTCTCCCTCTTCTCCTGGACTAGATCCCCTCCCCCAAATCTCTGACTCACTCTCACCCCCGTTGTTCACTTGCTCCTCCAATCCCTTCTGTCCCAAGAGCCGAATAAATAAGAATTACTCTTGCTACCCAGTCCCCTCAAATGTCAAATTCTCTCTGGCGCTGCCGGACGTGTCAAGGAGAAGGAATTATCTTTGTGGTTAAATATAGACTCTGACTCTCTTTCCCCCACGCCCACCCCAATCCCCTTGAGTCAGAATCAGCAGCAAGGGGAACAGAACAGAGAGAATGTTTTGCTTCTTCAGATGGGAAGGTATTGATCAGGCAGAGAAGAGAAACAAAACAAAATATAAAAACAGGAGAGAAAGCAAAGGCATTCAAGTCTCAGATGCAGCTGGTCTGGATAAAAAGGGGCTGTTTTACTAGACATGGTTTTCACCTTCAAGTACAAAATGCAAAATGTGAGATAGAAAATCTGAGAAACCGAAGCAAGCATTGAATACTTGGCGTTTGCAATAGGAGACATATTAGCTGTGATGACTGAAAATCAACCTAATTGTTTTCCAAGACAATTTTAATGCTAGGAGAAAATGTTCTAGCCAGATTAAAAGTTAGAGGTAGTCACCGTGGACAGTCTGGTGAAGAAAAAAAAAATGAGGCTTCCAAGTGGAGAGAAAGGGAAGTGAAGGGGAAAGAGTAAGAGCTTTGCTCCTCGATGTCTGGGAAAGTGTACCACATATTGTGCGGATGCGTCCCATGCGTTATTTCATTGAATCCTCACAATGACACTGTGAGGAAGTATTATTCATCTTATTTTATAGTTTGGCTTAAAGAGATGAGGGAAATCGCCCAGTATCAATATCTGCACACACGCACTCGCAGGGGAGCCTCAGTATTCATGGATTCTGTATTTGAGAACTCATTAGGTGTTGGAATTTATTTGTAAACCCAAATCAATACTCACGGAATTTTTATAGTTATTGGAGGACATGTGTAGAGTGATGAAAAATTAGAGTTGCCCAAAGTGCACATTCTCATAAGGTTGAATGAGGCTAGCTCTCCCTTCTCATCTCAGCTCTCATACTGTAGACAAGTGTTCTTTTCACGGTCTGTTTAGTGCCACATTTTTTATGTTTGTGCTTTTTGTTGATGATTTCACTGTGTAAAATGGCCCCAAGCACAGTGCTGAAGTGCTAGTGTTTCTAAGCACAAGAAGGCTGTGATGTGCCTTATGGAGAAAATCCGTGTGTTAGTTAGATAATCTTTACTCAAGCATGAGTTATAGTGCTGTTGGCTGTGAGTTCAATGTGAATGAATCAACAATCTATAGTAAATAAGGTGCCTTTAAACAAAAATGCACATAATAAAGGTTATGTGTTGACCCGGGGATGAAACTGTCATGACCAGAGGCTCACAGGAACATAACCCTGCATCTCCCCTAGGAGCGATGGTTCCGTGATCATTAATTCATATTCATGGCAGCTTTATAGGACATAAAGCTGCAAATAATGAGAATCCACTGTATTTCTTTTTCACTCTCAAGTAAAAATACACATACATATACACATACATATTTATTTTCAAGGAGACTCCTGGAACAGAAGACTTTGAAAAACCATTTGAGAGAAGAGGCAAGACCTCTAAGGAACCTACTAAACTACCTTTTAAGAAGCCAAACTCTGAGTAAAAGTCAGCTTTTGTTTTGCCGAATGAGGGCTGTAAGTGTGGGGTCGTAGTTGAGCCATGGGCTCTAGCAGTCCTTCTCTGCCCTCCCCTTCATCAACTAAATATATGTTGGCCACAGGTTTTTAAAATTTTAGATTGAAGAGGGGTTTACCCTCTTCAGAGGTATACTTCAGATACCCAGGTCATGAGTCTTCCCTGGGTGCCCATAGGTCCCTGTCCAACGCTGTCCCCATGGCTGTGGTTGGAAACCCAGGTGTGTCACACTCTAATACCATGCATTTTCCCCTACATCTGTTCACATCTTCAATGTCCAGCAGCTTTCTATATCTTGAATTCTAGAACTTTGGGGAATAAGAAGAAAGATCTTACCACCCTTCTGTTGAGCATAAGTCACTCTCTTCTGCTTCTGTGAGCATTGTCCTCTTGCCAGGTCATCCTAAAACAAAACTGGAAGCCCTTGGAAATGCCATGTTATGGCCAAGACTAGTGGATATTTTTCTAAGAACTGAAAAGTATCCTATAAGCTGAATAGTGTTTGACTACTTCAGTGGCTTTTGCATATCCTATGTTTCATATTTTTATTTTCCATAATTTCATCATACTCATCTTAGCTCTGGCTACTGTCCTTTTTCTTCTTTACAACCTACTTCCACTTCTTTCCATTCAGTCCTCAACTCAGTGTGTTCTTCCACCCCAACCCTCCCATTCACCAAGTGCCAAAATCAGCAAACACTTTTCACTCTTTATTTTAGCCTCTCCCTCTTTAGCCTTTGACATCATTGATTATGTCCTCATTTTCTGAGGACTTGTGGAATGAGAAAATAACATTTAGGAAGATAGAATGTTAGAGCAAAGGGGCCTCTAGAGACCATCAGACTGAACCATTCAGTTTCCAGGGGAGGAGGTGAATAACTTGCCAAAACTCATGGTTCCAGCCGGTGGACAAGTTCCAGTGCTTTCTCTCCTGTAGCATCTGGTCTTTCAGTCTACAGCTTCTGCTATTCCAACTTGGTCTCTTATCCAAGCATTATACAGGTCTGACCCTGGCCAACTCCGTGGTTGGCTGGGCTGGAGTATGTTCAAGGTGATAGATCTATCTGTTCTGTCACTGTACTCTCCTCTGCCTCCCAGGGGCCTCTACCCCTCAACCTGGCCTTTTGCTGATCATGACACCAGAGAATCAATGCCAGGCAGAATCCTTGAAAATGCCATGCTGCATTGATAAAGGTAACCTGATTAGAACTTACAGAGTTAAAGACCTTTGGACCTTTATATGGTAGAGCAAAACTGTTGCCAAGCTGTAAGGGGTATGCATTTGGGGGTGTCTGCTATGTAAGCCTGTGCATTATCGTTGTTCAGATACCCAGGTCAACTTCCTGCGTCCACTTCTAACGGGTATCATGGGTCCTTGCATGTGGAAAGGCCCACTCCACATACAGTATAGGTAAAAAGACAAGATTTTTAGAACAATAAGGGAGGGTTGATGGACGAAAGAAGGGAGAAGATAAGTCAACTTAAGTCATCCCCACGTTTGACTGCTGTAGGGGTAGGGCATTCAATTCAGGGAAAATTCCTTCTCCTTGTAAACAACAACAGGGAGTCCTAGACTCCCACTTCTACGTGCAGAGCTGGCTCTTTGTCCTTGAGCCTTTGGGAAGACTCCTCATGCTGATGGGAAACTGGGTGGAATCCATTGTATTACGTACACTGCACCATGGGATTTAATTCATGTAATAAGCAGCCCGAAGTTCCGACAGGGCACAGATACAATGGACTTAAAAGATGGACCTTTGTTTCTATGAACTCCTAAAGTGCCCTCAGAATTTGAAAGGAGCAACCGTGTGGAAGGGTTTTCTCTTTTTTCTAACTCACCAATTTTTTACTAATAGACTTCAAATATCATAACAGTCTAATCCTTGTTGTCCTTAAACTTTTTATTTCTTTTTATAGGGCAGCCAAAAGCTAGACGGTCTTTATTAAATTGAAGAAAGTAACGCATGTGGAAAATGTTTTGCTAAACGTAAAACACGCGACGAATGTTAGTCATTGATATCGTCACTTATGAACCAGTGCTGATTCTCATTAGGAAGAGTTCGGTGAACCTGTCTGCCACTTAGCCACCCTCAGCTTGTTACTTTATGATGGGGAATAAGTCGGGAAGAGAAAAGAAGCAATAAACCTTCCATATGCCACATGCTATCAGAAGGGGAAAAAAAACCCCTCTATTTAAAGATTTCTTCATTCCGCAAATATTCATTGAGTGGCTATTTGTGGGGGCAATACAGAGGTGTGCTGGTTTCCCCTCAAAGCCCTTAGTGCATTATAAGAAGAAAGACATTTAAAAAAATAAACAATAAATGTATCATAAAAAACTGTGTTAGTACGATGAAGAAATAGAGCAAGGTGCCAGGAGAGACTCCACCAGGAGTCCTTCGTTATACAGGGAGAGAGGCTCAGAGATGAGTCGAGGGCCTCAGAGCAGGCGCTGGATTTGTGTTTACCAAGTGAATGAATGGTAGGAAATGCATTCTTTAATGGTCTCTCTGCATAAGTGATATTTAAGCTGAGAACTGAAGGATGACTCAGAATTAGCCAAGAAAAAGAGCTTGGGACTTTTAAAGAACTGGAAAAGGCCAGTCAGATGGTGAGCAAGGAAGAAGGTGGTGTGAAGGACAGAGGCGGGCGGGTGGCGGACCGAGCGGAGATCGCAGGCCCCTGGCAGGAGCTTGCTTGCTCTCGCTGGTAGGGCCAGCCCGGGAAGCTTTAGCCCAGGAAGAACTTAATCTGATTTAATCTCTAAAAGGATCACACTGGCTGTTGCTTGAAGCATGAAGGGAGGGTTGGGACACAGGGACGTCAGTAGGGAAACCACTTAACAAGCTTTGTAGGAGTCTAGGTTCGTGATGGCAGTGGTGTGGGCTAGGGTGGAGGCCGTGGATGGAAATGGATGGAAATGAGCCGACATATTCATGGGGTACATGGAATGTAGAATGAAGAGGCCTTGGATGATTGCTCAGGAGGCAGTGGAGATGTCAAAGATCGCCTGGAGTTTTCTGGCTTGGGCAACTGGGAGGATGAACTTGGGAACACTGAATGAGTTTGGAGGGAGTGGGGATCATAATTGTAATTTGAGAATAAAAATAAAAACCCATCTCGGTCAGCTGAGAGCAGCATGTCATGTCCGGAGAGTGACATGGGGAAGCCCTACAGCAGTAACTTCCTTGCTCTCTGTGATGGGTGCTTACACATACATCCTTCAACAGCACCTTGAGTGGGACGGCCTCCATCAACTCGGATTAGACAGTGCAGCATGGCTCAGAGCTCTTCTCCGGGCTCAAAGAGACCAGGAAGGAGGAAGCACCGTGTTCGCGTGTCGGGGTTTCAAGATTCCCCCAAAAGGCAGCATTATAAAATTTACTAAGCAATGATCAGTTTTCCTTACTGGCCCTCCTGTCTCTGCAAGCATTCTCCTTTCCATGATTCTTTTACTTCTGATAACATTTCAGAGAACACCTCGACTACCTGATGATAGCCTTTTTAAAAAATTGTGTTAAAATAGACATAACGTACAACGTACCATTTTAACCACCGTCAAGTGTGCGGGTCAGTGGTAGGAAGTGCATTCGCCGAGGTGCAAACTTCCCCACCATCCATCTCCAGAACTCTTTTCATCTCGCAAAACAGAAACTCCGTCCACTTAAACAATAACTCCCTGGCCAATGCTCCCTGCTGATAGTGGTTTGAACGTAGTTGTGACAATTTTAATTGTCTTATAAAGAAAGATCGCCTGCCTCGGCTGGGGCAGGTGAGGCCATAGGCAGAGGAGGGGCGAGCCAGCCAGACAGGGCTCTGTCCTGGGTGGGGCATCAGTTTTCTCTGGGGCTGGCAGCTGGGAGAGAGTGACAGAACCCCAAACGGGAACCAGAACCTTAAACAGAAAGCAAAACCGGAGGGATCAGAGCCCAGCACTTTGCAGAGCATTCTCTCCCCCGCAAAAGGCGACCTTCTGCACCTTCCGGGATAAAACCTTGGCACATAAGAACTAGGAAGATTGGTAGGAGATGAAAGGGATAAAGAAAGGGGGGGGTAACCAGAAGGGGGAATGAAGCATGAGAGACTATGGACTCTGAGAAACAAACTGAGGGATTCAGAGGGGAGGGGGGTGGGGGAATGGGATAGGCTGGTGATGGGTAGTAAGGAGGGCACGTATTGCATGGTGCACTGGGTGTTACACGCAACTAATGAATCATGGAACTTGACATCAAAAACCAGGGATGTACTGTATGGTGACTAACATAATATAATAAAAAAATATCATTATAAAAAAAAAACCTTGGCGTCGCTGTGTTCTTGTTTTAACAGCTTTACTGAGATACGACTCACCAATTTAAATTGTTCAGCGGTTTCAGCCTATTTCCGGAGTTTGCAGCCATCACCCAGTCAATGTTAGAACACTTCTATCACCCCAGAAAGAAACCCTAAATGCATTAGCAGCCACACCCACCCTCTCCCACTACCTGCAAGGTTCCCTGCCGGGCCCTAGGCAACTTTGCATCTACCCTCTTTCTTTCTGGCTTTGCCTCTTCTGGACACTTCATGTAAATGGAGGCACACCATATGTGGTCTTTTATGACAAACGTTTGTTTTGTTTTAACAGAGGAACGCCTTGCTCTTTTGCTAGGATTTCCCTTAGTAAGCAGTGGAAAAACAGCAGTCCTGACCCCAAATCACAGCCAGGCAGGCCTGGAGAGCTGGGTGTTAGAGGGGCTGCCAGAAATCCCCCCTCCCTCCGGGTCCCCCGGGGCAGGGGATCAGGATTTCAGAGTTCCCTTCTGTCATCACTTTCGAAAAGCATAAAGGCCCTGCCTTCTGGCCCTGGGGGATTCCCTGGGGCTCCCTGCTCCAGGTGATGGGAAAGCCTCAGGCCTACAAGCATTTCAGGTCACAATTCTCTGCCCTTTATCGGGGAGGGTTATACTAGAAGCAGGAGAGACTCAGCCCTGACGCTGTGCAACGGCGACCAAACCACCTCCCCGATGTCCCGCGGCGGAACCACCAGGAAGATTTTCCCCCACGAATGAGCCTCCGCTGGCACGGGAATTCCTTAGACAGCAATTCTTTGGGTAAATCATGAACTCTCCCTCCATGAGTTCAGCGTTTCCCAAGCACTTGGGCACATGTTGCCTTCGCAATATCTTTCATTCTATTAGTTTCGATAGAGCTCTATCCATCTGTTCCCTCGTAACGAGGTGGTTGAAAATCAGGTGCTCTGCCTCGTTGGTGCTCCCAGAGCACTTCACACTTAGCACCTTTCATTATAGCTATTTGTTGACACAGTGTACTTGCCCCTTTAGACGATGAGCTACCAGAGAGCAGAAACTTCTGGACCCTGCACCCGCAGGACACATAGTAGGCGGACAGTAAAAAATGGCGGGACTCAAAACCCATTTTACAGGAAGAAGACCAGGCCGTAAGCCTGTGACGACAGACAGTGATTTCCTGAAGGACACAATTCAGTAAAACACTCGAACCCAAGTCTTGTGATCTTCAGAGCCAGGGCTTCCCACCTGGCAGAGGTGTTGACAAACACGCGTGTGTGTCGTATGCAGTTTACAAAGGGTGTTCATGCAGACTGTCTCAAGCGACCTCCGTCAGAGCCTTGCGAGGGAGATACACGATTTTTGAACTTAACAAATAAGGAAACAGTCTCAGAGATGTCAGGCAATTTACCGGGCAAACCAGCCCCACACAAGGGCTTTGCAGAACTGTATTTAAGTGCTGGTTCCATCCCTCCTTGCTCGTGGTGTAACGGACCCACGGCTGCTTCATTCGAAAATGGGAACCGTAAGCCCTGCCTTGCTGACCTTGCTGAGCTTTCTAGATAATGTCCATACACGGCTTGGCTCACAGCGAGCACCGAGGGCATGGTAACTATTCTTGCCGCTAGTTGGAAGTTGGAAGCTCAAAGTTACATCTGCATTTTCTAAAGAAGGCCTTCCGCCCTTGTAGTTAATGCCCGGGGAAGGATAACACGTTAAGACTGGAATATCAGAGCAGAAGGTATTAGAGTCCAGTATTGGGGAGTTAATACCAGAATACAGAAGGGAACCGAAATTTGGGCTGGAGGGGAGGAGACAAAGATAAATGTTACTATCTAGCATTTTTTTCAACGTGGTCTTAGCGATTGCGGGGAGTGGGGCGGTGGGCCAGCGAGTGTCTCCCGACGCTCTACCCCACAGCCCGCCACCTGCTTTAAATTCTCTAGGAGAGTGCCGAGAACCTTGACACACGGACCCTGCGGCCCTCACACGCTTCATGCCCCAACACCTTCCTTCCTCTGCTCCCTCTGCTCGCGCCGTTCCTGGGGGGGAATCGTTTGCACGTTTGCATACTCCCTCGGGGCTGGGTAAGTGGGTTTCCAGACTGGTTCTGGACCAGAGAAGCATGTACGTTTGTTTGACTTCGATGTGTCAACACTGGTCTGCATAGGTCTCCTTTTGCAGTGTTTGGAAAACGAGGGTCTAGAAGATGAAGTGTTACCTCTTGCCTTGGCCACACTTGGAATGAATAGCCTAGTCGCTCTGAATTCACTCGGTGTTTATGGGAATATCATGTGTAGTTCTGTCGACATTCCCTAACCATTATAATGCAGTTACCGTAGATAATGGTCTCCTAGTGCAATATGTTATCGCCATTCTAACAACCTGACATACGATCGGCTCATATTATCACTTAAATGAATCCATTAAGCAGCTAGAGGCTTCCAGGAGTCGGATATGAGAGCATCAAATGGGCAAACCTGCGCCACTTCCAACACGACCGACCCCATCAGCTGGAGGAAAGACTCATTCCACCTGACGGTCATCCAGCCAGCTGGTCCAAGGACTTGGGAAGCGGTTCCTTTCAGGAGCTAAGTTAGACCCCAGGCCCCCACTGTAGGAGAGAACTCCCACCTTATCCCACCCTTTGTTAATGTACAAAAGAAATATTGATGCCCCAGAGCAAAGCAATGAGATGTAATCAAATTCACAACTCTGGGTACAGAGCTGAGTAGTTTCGGTCCGAGGGAGGCAGCAAATTATACAGAGACGGGAAATTGTGCCTGAAATTACTGCTTGCCTGTGGGGTTGGACCTGAAGGATCCACTAACATTTGGAAAATGTATGAGGTTTACAGACTCTTATCACATACGCTGTATTTTATTTGCTCCTCAAAAGTACCCAGTAATGTTAAAATGATTATCCCCATTTTATAGACGAGAAAAGGGAGTTTTTCATCCAGTCAGCTTCACAGGCTTGTATAAGGAGTAAACAAAGTAGCACATGTGAGATACCTGGCATTTAGTAAGCCCTCCCCATATATTACTTCTCTTCCACTGCGATCTTCCTTGGTGGAAGGAGCCTCTGTCCAAAATTCTCTCTCCATCTTCCCTGAGCTCAATTCCAAATTCCCACCGTCAAATCAGCGGTCTGATTGGTATCAGATCCGACAGATGGGTACATCGTAGGAGTCTGGCCCCTTGAGTCCATTTTTATAAACTGACTGGTGATGGGAAGAACCAATAACTCGGGGATCAAAAGAACTCAATATAATTAAATAAGTAAATGTCATGATTAGTGGAGTTTCGTTGCTAGGAACCAGCCAGCTTATTTTACAGGTGGTGCCCCTTAGATCAGGAGACAGTGAGAAGTCCCAGAACTCTGAGAGGTTTGGATCAGGAGAGAGTTTGAATTTTAAATTTAAACAACGAAAAATCTGTCCTCAGTTGGGATAGCATAGACTTTTTCTTTTAAAGACAGAGAGAAAGAGAGAGAGCAGGAAAAGGAGGGGCAGAGGGAGAGGGAAAGGGAGAGAGAAAATCTTAAGCAGGCTCCACGCCCAGTACAGAGCCTGACCCAGGGCTTGATCTCATGACCTTGAGATCATGACCTGAGCCAGGCGCTTAACCGACTGAGCCACGCAGGCACCCCACACATTTTTTTAAGACAAATTTTTTTTTAAAGATTTTATTTATTTAGTCGACAGAGATAGAGACAGCCAGCGAGAGAGGGAACACAGCAGGGGGAGTGGGAGAGGAAGAAGCAGGCTCACAGCAGAGGAGCCTGATGTGGGGCTCGATCCCATAACGCAGGGATCACGCCCTGAGCCAAGGCAGACGCTTAACCGCTGTGCCACCCAGGCGCCCCTAAAACAATTTTTTTTAGAGCAGCTTTGGGTTCACAGCAAAGGTGAACCTAAAATTCAGAGATTCCCTACACCTGCTGCCCCCACACTCAGCGGGGACTTTAAGAGCCAGCTACGAGGATGCGGGGGATAAACAGCGTGAAGCAAACACGGCTAAGCAAGGAGGAAGAAGAGAAGGCCCCAAGGACACAGAGGTGGTGCTGGCCGGCCAGGGCTCAGAGCAGGTCACCCTCAGAGCCTGGGCTCATGCCACAGACCCACTCTGCGCACCCGCTAGGGAATCCCCACGCTAGCTGGGGCTCCGGTCTCCTCAAAGCTTTGGGTAGGCCCTTCCGTTGCCGGGTTCAATTCCTCCCCCTAGCCCTCTGCCTTTGGGGCAGCCATTCTTGGTCTTGTCTCTTCGTTGGAGGTCAAGGTCATCATCTTCACTTTTTTTTTTTTTTCAACTTTCCTTGAGGATCTGTGGGACCCGTACAGGGGGTGGAGGGGTGGGGTCACAGTTCAGAGTGGCTCCTCCTCTACCTGACTGCTGACCCCCTCGTGCCCTTTGTCCTCCTTCCTTTAGACACTCACGGAATCAATGTGTGACCCTTCCCACGGCACATAGACCCCTCTGCTTCCCTCCTGGGAGCAGCCCTGTCGAGCCAGTTTACCTTCTGTAGCCTGAACTGTTCCCAACCCTGGCCGCCCCTGTCTTGGGGAATCCTGGTGGATTTACATTCTCCATCTCATTTCAACCATTTTTATGTGCTTTTTAATTTTCCTTCTTTATCTCCGTATTTCTTACAGGGCCAGAGGGGAGAAAAGAAGACGGCCGAAGGAAGTTAAAGGGCACTGCAGCAAACTATATCTACTTTACAATCGTGTCCTGACACTAATAAGCTGTAAATGGCATTCACCTGCGGACAAATAAACCGGCCACACTAGAGACTCCAACTTCACTGGCTTCCAGCAGGAGTGATATGCAAACGACTTCACCAGCAAGGCAGAAAGGAGCTCGCCAGACACAGGACCCTGGAGCTCATGGGGTGCGAGCTTCTCCCTCCAGACCCTTCCATCCTCTGTTCATTTTGCAGTGTGTCTGAACAAAGAAGTGCAGGGGGTATGGACGGAGGAAAACAAAGTCAGTGCTCAGCCCTGGATTTGGAGGAGATGGGAGGCGCCGTGGTGAGCCTGGACAAAGGCGGAACATTTGGGCAAGGGGAACATTCCCTGCCCACTGGGGCAGGTTTGCCCTAAAGCAAGTGGGAAAGGATGTTGCCCCCTCTGTGGTTAATGGGGTAAAAACGGGCACTTCCTCAGCTCTGCAGCCTGTATCATCACATAAACTGAAACAGACAGAATTACCATTGATACAAATTAAAAACAAATAAAAAGGGTACACAGAGCTGATTCTGAGAGTTCAAACTCCATTACCTGCTGATTTACTGAGCAGTGACCTGTGATTGTGGGGGGAGGGCGGGAGGAGTGAGGAGCCTCTGAGAATCCCATCAACCCCATTGCCGCGTGGCACACCAGTCAATAAGCTATTTAATTTAATGGGAAGCAGTATTGACGAGCCGGAGAATGCAAGTCACAAAAGATGCAGCTGCAAGGAGCAGATAAAGTCTTCAACCTGGCCTCCGTCTCGGGGTGCGCACCCTTCGGCATCCTCCCCCCGCAGCAGACTCGGAGGAGGGATCCATGGGATTTGGGGGGTGTTGGGGCCCCAAGGGGACGGTGCTTGGGGGGGGGGTTACCAACACAGGGAGATGGAGTCAGCCAGAGGTGGGTTGTTGGGGAGATCGGTAAGGAAATGGGAAACAGATCTTTGGAACTGAGGACAATACTATAAATGACCTTTCGGAGTGAAGGCAGCCAGAAAGGGGAAGGCCAGCAATTCTACAGGGAAACCCAGCCACCGAATCCCAGGAGAATGAGCCCATCTGTTTGTTTTACTCTTTTTTATGGGGTCAGATCAGGAGCGAAACACTCCTGGAACCAGAGACACTCTTTGTCCACCACGAAATGGAAGCTGAGAAAACCAAGCGGGTCACACTCGCGTTTGGGAGATTTTTAGAAAGGGGTCAGATAAGCAGAAAATTAGAACTGGAAAAGGCCTGGGAAAGACTCTAGTTCGATGTCCCCCCTTCTGTCCCTCCCCCCTGCCCATGCTTTTGGGGAAAGCCAGGCCCGAAGAAGGGGAGCGAGAAACAGAAAGTAAGGAAGGCAAGTGTGATGGAGGCGGTCACTTCGCTCCAAGTTCGCTGCGCTTCCCACTGCTTGGAAGTGTGGAACAGACTCGAGCGAACGCATAGGACGCGGACCACTCTCAGCCGAAGCACACGCTGGTTTCAAGAGACGAGTTTTAAGGATTAAACATAAAAAAGCAAGTTGGTCGCGTTGTTGTCCCACAGACTGTTATTTATTTATTAAACAAACACGGAGAGGGCATGGATCTGTGCAGTAGGTATTGTTCTAATTGTTTTGTAAACATCAGTTCCTTTAATCTTCAAAATAACCCTGTAGGAGAGGGACTATTTTTATCTGTATTGTTACAGATGAAGAAATTGGGGTGTGGAGAAGTAGCTTTCTCAGGGCTCATCCAGCTGGGATTGGAATGCAGGCAGCCCGACTCTGCAGTCCGTACAAAGTGCTCTGCTACTTCCAATAACAATAACAATAGAATAATAATAATAATAATAATAATAATAATGTTAACCACCATTGTGGTTAACCAAGTGCCAAGTGTGCTGTGAAACATTGTATTATTTAACTATCAGAACAATTCCATGAGGTGGGTATTATTATCCCCATGTGACAAATGAGTAAACTGAGGCCCAGACTGGTAAAGAAAATTACATAAACCCCACAGCTAGGAAGTGCCAGCGCCAGGCCTCAAACCTAGGTCTGTCCTACTACAAAGCCCGTTCTCTGAACTATGTCGGAGCACGTCCTCCGCAGGAGCCCAGCAGAAGAACCAGGTCCCAACTGCGGCTCTCCCACTGCTCCATGATGCCACCTCCAAGGTCAGCTTCTCATTGCTGAGTCAATTCTTAACCTCCACGTGACTCAATACCCTCATTTGTTGAGTGGAGGGAACCTACCTCTTAGGACTATTAATGAAGACCGAATGATACAAATGCGATCATGATTAACGATGATCGTGATTATCACGATGAACACATTATCCTGTATTGAACGATACAATGTATCCGGCCGCTATGTTCGGGGCAGTGCTCGGGGCACTGGGGATGTAGCAGCAGGGCTGGCTTTCCGGACAGACGACCTGTGCAGGTGCAGGGAGTCCTATGTTAAGAAAGGCCTCACACATGGGGTTCGGTGCTCTGGGGTTGCTGACTTAAAATTCTCCATCACCGAGTCTTCGAACTTGTATTTTATAAGTGAAGTCTGATAGGACAACGGAACAGGCATGAGGGCGTAGAGCCTCAACCTCACGTGTGGTCCTGGGTCCCTGGAACAGATGATGACCACCTGCTCCCCTGCTTCCTGAGGCTCTGACCCCACCTGGCCTCCTCGTCCCAATTCCCACCCAGTGACCTGGGGTGCCCTCTGCCCCCGGTGGGGGTGAGTGCATCCCTGGAGAGAGTCAGGCGTGCCTGCCCCGTAGCATTTTGGCTCAGAGTGTGACAGTGACCATTTCCGCTCTGGTCTAGCGGTGCCAACATGAAAGTTGGCAGGCAGCCTTCATCTACCCCCAGTCCAGCCAGGTAGCTAGAGCATTCCAGCACAGAGGTTACAATACGCCTGAGGGTTGCCCAGCCATCATGGGTTTGAGTAGAGAGCCTGTGGGCAGGGGAGATCCCTGGCTTGACTTTCCTCCTCTGTGTGGTACGTTGCGTCAGTCCAGCAGCCGGAACCTGGCGGTCCGTGGACCTCCACTGCCTTGAGTCACCACCGGTGGTCACATGGGCACCTGCAAAGGTCTGCACTTAGCAACTACGCCTGTGCCCGACAGAGTACAACCTTACACAGCAAATAAAAACCAGAGACTGGGAAAAAAGAAAGCAAGCTTTCTATTTTAGTACCTTGAACAGCACCTTTTTCCTGCTTTTGAATAAAGCGCTTGCATTTTCATTTTGCACTGGGCCCCTGTATGAGTTTGCTAAAGATTCGTCACAGAATGCTACAAAGTTAATGGCTTAAGCGACAGAAATGTATTTCGCACAGTCCTGGAGGCTAGAAGTCCGAGATCAAGGTGCTGGCTGGTCTGGTTTCCTCTGAGGCTTCTCTCCTTGATGTGGACATGGCCGCCGTCTCGCCACGTCCCCACAAGGACACACTTCTCAGAGTGCTCACATTCCTGATGTCTCTTCGTGTGTCCAGATTTTCTCCTCTTATAAGGACATCAGTCCAATTGGATCATGGCTCATCCTAATGGTCTCATTCTAACGTAATTACTTCTTTAAAGGCCCATCTCCAAATCTAGCCATCTTCTGAAGTACTAGAGGGTAGGGCTTCAGCATATGAATTTTGAGGAGAACACAATTCAGCCCATAATAGTCCTGCAAATGACGTTGCTGGTGTTGTACAGAAGTGGAGAAAAGATTCCATTCTTATAGTGCTTACTTTCCTGAGCGAGGAGATAGGTAATTAAAAAGTAAATATGCAATATGTCAGATGGTGATAGGTGCGCCTAGGAACCAGCCGACGGGGTAAAAGGGATCGGGAGTTAGAGGGAAGACACTTGCTGTTTTACATGAAATGACCAGGGAAAGCTTCTCTGATAAGCGAACATTTAAACAGGGACCCGAACGAAGTCAGGAAATGAACTGGATTTATATCTAGATGAGGGAACAAAAAGGACGAAGTTATTAGAGTCGTGTCTGGCGCGTAGTCTCATATAAATATTTACCATCACCATCCCATCGTACTCGCGATTACCTTCCCCGAGTCCATTCTGCTGGAGGTAATGGAGACCTAAGTGCACTCCTCAGTGTCGCAGCATTCTGGCCAAGACTGACCAAGGTCAAGGATTCTTATCCTGCAGCAGGTCAAGTCTGGCATTCATCTTGTGGTGGTGGGCTCCATACATAATACGCCTGGAGTGACCGAGCCCTACGAGCCCCAGGTGTCTGCTGGGCCCCAAGCCAGTGTCCCATTAATCACTAGTGAACGGCTTCTGTGTTTGTGACGCAGCTGCAAGAGCCCTAAGACTCATCTCTGACTCTTTGTCTCCCAGCTATGACTGGGGGCAGCCCTCACCCCCAGGCTTTTGGCTTAAGGCCTCGCTCTGGTCACTACCTCCTTCTAACTTCCCTGACGTCATGGTTCTTAACTTGGAGTGGGGGTGGGGAGGGCATTTTTCCTCCCAGGGAATGTGTGACCATGTCTGGGGACAGTTTTCATTGACACGATCAGGGGGGCTGCTCCTGGCATGTGGTGTATAAAGGCCAGAGAGCCTCCTAAACATCCTCTCATGTAGGCAACAGCCCCCCCAGGAAAGAATGACCCCGTCCAAAATAGCAGTAGTGCTGAGGCTGAAAACACTGCCCTAGAGGGTGATACAGAAGGAAAATAATACGCCAACTGCCAAAAACAAGGCAGAACAGGGGAAACAGGAGGAGAAACATAAGGTGGACTGTTTCCTTAGTGCGGGGGGTCTGTCTACCTTCCCTAATCACCCCCCCAGCCCTTTCCCAGGGACCCCAGACAGTGCCTGGAGGGCTCCGCGTAGCAGATGGCCACCCCGGGAGCTGCCGCCCGGCCCTCGGATCTTGCTCACTGTCTGTAGTTGTATGGCCCGCATACCCGCTTGGCTGGACACTCTTCCGATGGCTCCAAATGGGCTTCACAGATGCCTTTGGAAACTGATTACTGCAGTGCTTGCTACACCCCAGGGGTGAGCCGACGGCTGGGCGTCTCGCCACACGAAGTCAGCCCCAGCTCTGTATCCCCTCCCGGAACGGCTTACTGCTGAACCCGCCCCCGGGATGATGCTGAGGTTATTATTGCGAGAAGGTTGGTCATGTCGAATCATAGTCAGATCACATTGCTGTGTCACGTAAACCCCCCTGCCCTCCACGCGTGCATGGGAATTGTCCTCTAGCGCCTCAAGAAATAGAGCGCCCATAGATGTTCTTTAAATGGAATGCAACTTCCTCCTTACACATGGAGTGTCTGTCCCTCACGCTGCCTTTGGGCTGTGGGCTGTGGGCAGGATGGGGGAGCCATAGAGTAGTTCCCATTTGTAGGTCGGGAGATAATGGTGCAGGGACCAGCCAGTCCCAACAGTGTCTGAAAGCTTTTGTGATCCCCACAAGGCATGTTCCAGCAACCCGAAGACTCCCTTCGGACAAATTTCTATGGCAACGGACAACATCTAAGAGATGAAAGGTATGTTCTGAATGTCACTCGCATCTCGGGAACCGATGAAGTAGGGTCACTTAAAGATGTGGCGGGGGGGGGTGTGCAGAGAGGGAACGAGGACATTGGAGTAGGGAGAGTGTGTGGTGAGTTTGAAGCCAGGTTATACACAAAGCCTGTAGACTTTCTCCCTAGGCGTCAGAGGTAAAAGAGAAGAAGAGAGCGTACCCCGTGCTAACTATAAAACAGAAGTGAGGGAGAGCAGGAGACGGGCAGCATGAGGCAGGGTGTTCTGGGGGCGGGCTTGTTCCCTACTCTCTGCTTCGTCCTTCCTCCCCCCACCCAGAAATATGTGCTACGTCTCAGAAAAGGTTACAGAATTGCCTTGAATTCAATGGCGGTAGCAGAGAGTCAGGGAGAGATTATGTAACATGCTGCTTACTCTTGAGAAATTTACTGCCAGACAGAAAAACACTGGGCTGAGAATCAAGAGGCATGGAGTCGAGCTTTCTCACCGCTGCTTTTGGCCACTCCCGTCCTGGCCAATGATAGGACCTCTACCAATGGTGGCTTTTCCACAATAAAACCATAATAACCACTCGGCCTCCACCAGAGCCTGTTCTGAGAACCAAATGAGATAATAACTGTGAATATGTTTTGTAAACGGTAAAACATTAAACTAGCATTTCCCATAATGTTCTCTGTAGAACATTAATTCCATGGGATGTTAGTGAGATTCTCGAGTCAAAAAAACAGCAATAAAGTTAAAGGGTTGTGGTTGTTGTTTTAATTGTGGGATTTGTGACTATCTTTCCAACAGTAAATTGACTGTGGAATCTTTTATTGTGGCGAACCTTGCGTGACGAAAGTTGCAGAGAGCAGTTTGGGAAATGTTTCCCTAAAGAAATACAAGAAATGATTCGTACTGTTCTCGGCTGTTGTATGAAAGACAGCAATGGGCAGAAGAGCAAAGGGTTAGGTTACCCCGGCGGCAGGAGGAAGGGGCCCTAAATGCGTTGCTCCACAGGCAAGGCCAACACATAAGGAAAGCGAAGTGTGAGAACCCCACACTTTCTAAGAAAGCGAAATGGGTTGAACTGAGTCCCTACACGAAGATGTGTTGCATCTCTACCTCCCAGCACTTCAAATGTGCCCTTGTTTGGAAAGAGGGGCCTTTATAGAAATAATCGAGTTCTAAACGAGGTCCCTAAGGTGAGCCCTAATCCGATATGACTGGTTCCTTGTAAGAGGGGAAATCTGGACTCAGGGAGAGACAGGCACTCAGTAACGTGCCGTGGGAAGATGGAGGCAGCTACAAGCCCAAGACTGCCAGCAAGCCGCTGGAAGCCAGGGCAGAGCCACAGGCCACATTCTCCTCACGGCCCTCGGGAGGAACCAACCTGGGGCGCCTGGGTGGCTCAGTCAGTGAAGCGTCTGCCTTCGGCGCAGGTCATGATCTCAGAGTCCTGGGTTTGAGCCCCATATCTGGCTCCCTGCTCAGTGGGGGAGCCTGCTTCTCCCTCTCCCTCTGCCTGCCGCTCCGCCTGCTTGTGCGTGCTCGCTCTCTCACTCTCTCTCTAATAAATAAATACATCTTCAAAAAAAAAAAAAAAAAAAAAGGAAGGAAGGAACCGCCCGACCACCCCGGATCTGGGACTTCTGGCCTCCCGCACTGTGAGACAGCACAGTTCTGCTGTCTGAGGCACCTAGTTTGAGGTGTTTTCTTATAGCTGCCTGAGGAGGTGAATCCACCGTCCCTCCTTTAAAGAACCTTCCGTCTCGTACATCTCCTCTTGCAAGGTCCTGACATGTCGCTGCAACTAAGGACACAGGTGACATAAAGCTGAGCTCTATTTAATAAGGTCATAATAAAGTTGGCTAAGATTCCTGATGCTTTTATTTTCCCACTTGAGTGCGAAGCATACCATGGCTGAAAAACTAAGCAACTCTAAAGGCGAGCGGTCTTCACTGGGGAGACACGCATCCCCGTGCAGAGGAGGATAAAGGGGTTGGCATCCATTTGCAGTACTGGAGATACTCAAATCTCTTCCAAAAAATATGCCCAACCAAGCCACGGCGGAGGTGTGGGCCGGGTGTTCCCTCAGCAGGAATGCCCCACTGCGTCTAGACTGCAAATGTGATTGTGGTGTCCAGCATCTGGCACGAAGGGATGTCTGCAAGTGGGGAGAAGACCACGATAGCTGGGCCTGAGTGGCTTCTCAGAGGATGCCAGATAAAACTCCACTCAGCTTTAAGCGATCAGTCTTCTGAGAATCACAGGGTTATTCCAAGGCATTTTTAAGACATTGCTTTTTTTTTCCCTAAGATATTCAATTCTTACAAATATTTAAACAACATATTGATATATTTCTCCATGACTTCTGACAGGGTCGAGTACTTGTTCTCTACTGGGAAGTGTTTTCTGGGGGGTAGTGTGAATGCAGAGTCCTCAAATTGCATTCTCCAGCCTTTCATTGCAGGGAGTGTTGCTAACACTATGCCATTTCCCCAGATTTTCTCATCTATTGTATTGGGCAAACTCACTTTTCCACAGGCTCTGACAAATAGAAACACACGTGGACGGAATATCAGCTTCCATTTTGTCCAGACTTCCAGGAAGCTCCAAACGACATTAACTGTTCAACCTCAATAATTATTAGAATTTTCACTTCCTCTATTTTTGTCTATAAGGGGATGATTTCTGTTTCCTGCTTCTTTTTTAAAGCCATATTTTATCATTATCTCTCTGAAGTATGTCTTAGATTATCTTTCCTGAGCTCCAAACTCCCAAGTATCCAGCTGTCTACGTCTATGAATCTCGTGACTATAAATTCTATAGCAACTCACGCCCAAATCAAATTCAGAATCATGCTTTTCTTTTTCCTTCTAAAACAGACAAATCCTCCTGCATTTCTGTCTTACTATATCACCACCATTCAAAAACTTTCTGAAGCCACGTATTTGGGACAACTCACAAGTCTTTCTTTTTAACCACCCACACTCAATCCATTATCATTCTGTTGACCTTGACTCTACTATTTCTCAGATAAGTTTCCCACTGTCTCTGTGCCACATCCACCTTTATTCAGATCCTCTTGGATTCCTGCTAATAATAAATTTCCCCTCCTCCAATCTGTTCTTTCAAAGAAATTAATCCAATAATGGCACTAGGCTTTTAAAGCTTTTCGCAAGCTTGTTCTCCTCGTGAGGACGGATTCAGGTCCCCGTAGCGTGGTACACACGGTGACCTCTCCAGCTTTAGGTCCTTTAGTTTGTTTTCTCAAGTTTACTTCCTCAGACTCAGGCCATAGCGAATGTATGTCCATGTTCACTTCCTCAGACTCTGGACTCTTTGCACGGGACCTATGCTCAGCTTTCCAGCTTCAGGCCCCAATATGGCATTCATGCACACCTCCACATTTTCAGCAGATTTAGATTGTAATTTATGCTCCAGACATTCTGAATTACCTTCAATTTCACAATGAGAATCGATCTGAAATGTATACAGTCTCTGAGCCTCCTTCTTCTGGGTCAGTAGCACTACCATCAAATACTCCACAGTTCTTACTCAACCAGAAATAACAGTTGTCTCCCCAAAATAAAGTGTCAGAGGAAAAATAAATGCCAACCCTTTGAACTTGCTGTTTTCTGTTTCTTGAATGGCATTTTCAAACCCAATTCACCTGGATAATTCCTCATCATTCTGAGACTCCGCTGAAGCATCGCTTCTTCCTCTGGAAAGGTTTTGCTGTTTTCTTGCTTCTCTTTAAAACTTGCAGAGCTGTCTTGCCTGTGAGCTCCTCATGGGTCTTATACATAGTTCTACTATCTTCTTACCCTGCATTGTAATGACACATCACCTTGTCTATGCTCACCGCTACCATGATCACTAAAGTTCCTTGAAAGCAAGAACTATTGGGCACCACTTGTATACATGGAATCTAGAACAGTGACTATCACATAATGCAAATTCAATAGTAAGCTTGTCCAGGAAATGAACAGATGAGAGTCTTCTTGGAGTTATATGAATTATAATAGGTAAATAAAACACAATGACCTTTAAAATTTAAAGCAATACGAAGCACAGCCAGGTGTAATTACTACTGATTACTTCATGGCAACGTAGTTCATGTCTATGAATACGTCTACTGCCAATGTGATGACGTTCCCTAGGTAAGTTACATGTAATTAACCGAACTTTACATTTTTTACTTTTTGTATAGTAAAAACTTAGGATAAAGCATGGGCACCAAGGACATGGCCTCTGACTGTGAGAATACAAGATGAGGTTCTCTATATGGATAATGAAAAGGAGGCACTAAGAGAATAAGTAACTTTCACAGGCTCACTTTTACATGTGGGCATGCTGCCTCCAGATTCAGATTGCTTTCCATTTCTACTAACTGTGCCATACTTAAGAGAAATCTAAAGAATAGCATCCTTTTTTAGCTCAAGCTTTTATTGTGTGAAAGCTGTAAGAGATCAGAGAAGTAGATGGAAAAGATGTGATGGGAGAACTAGGATTTGAGTTGACTCAAGAGAATTGTCCACAAATACAAAGAAAACAGAAAGGTATTCCCAGAGAGGACAGTATCATAAGCTAAGCCACATGTTTTGGTAAGTCACGGAAAACATAACAAGAGTAGAAGGAAGAAAAGTATTAATTATTTAGAGACAAGTTGTTAGAATAGTCTTAATCTATTTTTCTCCCAAGGTTTTTCCCCTTCTAATGCATAGGTTTCTGTTTTTCAAAATTGAGACCATATTGTAACCACAATTCTGAATCCTACTTTTTAAAACTTGTGTATATACGGACACAAGCATTTTGTTGTTATTATAAACTATTTGCGAACATCATTTTTAATGCCCCTCTGATCATCAAACAGTATGGTGGTTTAATTAAACATCTCCCTATTGTTGGACGCTTAAGTATGAATTTGTTTTTCGGATTAGACATAACGCTGCTAAGAACATCTTTGTCCATAAGATTTCTATATTTACTTTTATTTCTTTGTGATAAATTACAACTGTGGAATTCCTGGGTCTAAGGTTACTAACGTTTTTACTGTTTCTTTTTTCCCCAGATAATTAAACTAACACTTGCAGGAACTAGGACCTCAGTAATAAGTAAGTTAAAGTCTCTGTCCTCAGGGGTTCACTTTCTAGAGCAAAAGTAAGTAAGTGTAGGCAAATAACAAAATACAGTAGAGCAGATGTTTTAATTGAAAGGCGTATGAGCAAAACTATAGGACCACGTGCAGGCAACAGCCATCTCTGCTGGGAGAGTGAGGGACATCTCAGAGAAAGTGACTTCTGAAATATGTTTTTATTAGTGTCATTCAAGACTTTATTTTGGAGAGACAGCTGTTATGTCCAGTCAAGTCTGAGCTGTTGAGATAGTTAAAGCTGGTGCTCCTAACACAGCGGAAGCAGCCCAGAGATTATATATTTTTAAGATGTACTTTCCTGTACTATTAACTATTTTAATAATCATTACTCACATATCCAACCAAATCACCAAGTACAAACATACTCAGTCACTTAATCCCAATTTGAAGAAGCAGCTCAGGGCCTTAAAGGCTTCATTCAACTTTATAGTGCTTTGAACTGGGAATAAAGCTGTTTCTATTTGGGAAGATTTGGGTATCAGAGGCACCTTGTCTTAAACCACTGAGAAGAGAGTGGAGAAAGCCCCAGGGTTTCTGAGATGGTCTCCTTCTCACTCATCCTCTGGCCCAGAGATTTCTAGACTTTGTCAGTTCATGGCACTCTTAGAGTCTCAGTGATTGTTTTCGTGGTGTCCCTAAGGCAAAGGAAACACCTGCTTCATTTATTATTAAATAAATTTAGCTAGGTTAAATGATACCTAGCTAAAGTTAGGTTAGATACATAATACTATTTATGTCCTAACAAAATAGTAGCCATTTGAAAAATAATACACATTTATTGAAAGAAAAAAATCGTATTTCATTTCCCAACAGCCACAATTACTGACAAATGGGACACATGCAGAACTCTCAGACCTTGGAGTCAGATTAAATACTGTCACTCTTATTTCCTGTTCCGCATTGATTTTAATGTAATGCTTGCTTATTACCATAGTAGCCACTCTAAACACAACCTCACAACAGTGTCACAGTGCATTGCTGGCGGGAACGTAAAATGGCGCAACTGTCACAAACAATGATACGGTGTCTCCTCGACAAGTGATAGATAGAATTACATGACCCAATGATTCCATTTCTGGGAATATCCTTGAAAGGAGTGAAAGCAGGGATTTGAACAGATGCTTGTACGCCAATGTTCATAGCAACATGATTCACGATAGCCAAAAGGTGGAAGCAAGCCAAGGGTCCATCCACAGATGAATAAAACAAAACGTGGTCTATACATTTAATGGGACGTTTCACCGATGAAAAGGAAGGGAATTCCGACACATGCTGCTACCAGGATGAACCTTAAAGACATTATGCCAAATAAACCGGACACAAAAGGACAACGATTGCATAATTCCGCTTACATGAGGTGCCTAGAGTAGTGAAATTCATGGAGACAGAAGACAGTGTGGTAGTTAGCAGAGGCTGAAGAGAGGGGAGAATGGGAGTTGTTGTGTAACAGATACAGTCGACCTAGAATTGGGAGGCGATAATGAAGCAAAAGCATTTGTTTGGGATCAAAGAATTGCAATTGGGGGTCCACAGATTTGGGCCGCAACACACATGGTGTCCCACTAGGAAGCAAAAGTCAGGGATTTTTAGAGACAAAAAGGGAATGCTAGTATACATTGTTCACAAAGAATCTTGATGGGTGTTGGTGGCAGAAAACTAAACTTGGCTAAACGTAATTTGTTGCTAAAGCCATCAGAACACAACAGTCTGCTCCTATGGCGAGTTGCAGGTATTCTTGCAAAGTCCTTGGGGTATTTGCCATTCAAACCGTCATGGGTCCCCTCACTGAGGAAGAACATAAAGCTCACCTCCTCTATGGTCTCCCAACTACATTTTAAGACCCCTTGACATAAGTGACTCCATTTTATTCCGTCTTCTACAGTACAGAGTTTCAGTTTGGGATGATGAGAAAGTTCTCGAGATGGAGAGTGGGGATGGCTGCTCAAAAACGTGAATATACTTAAGTCCACTGAGCTGTACTCATAACAATGGTGAAAATAGTACATTTTGTTACCACAATAATTAAAAAGGATACAATGACATAAAAAGACATGTAGTGCAATCTAATGTTGAAGCATGAGCTACCTTGAGCTGATAATTTGTATGGCATCTGACATGTTGAGTCTTACTATATTTCCCTTAAAAATGTGAAATACCCAGGGGTGCCTGGAAGGTTCAGTTGGTTAAGCATCCGACTCTTGGTTTCAGCTCCGGTCATGATACCAAGGTCATGAGATCCAGCCCCAGCTGGGCTTTACGCTCAGCGGGGTGTCTGCTTGAAATTCTCTCCCTCTGCCCCTTCCCCCCTTCCCTCTCTCTCTCAAATAAATAAATAAATCTTAAAAAAATTTTTTTTTAAAATATCCAGCAGCATGCCTGTGAGTTTGCTGCATTACTGTGGGGTGCCTTAGCACACGGTTTGGAAACCACAACTGTTGCCTACCTTAAACCTTACTCCTTCCCTTACTGGATAGTTATGGACAAAAGGGCTCGGAAGAAGCTATACACAGCTGTTCTGCCACTAACCAGCTCTGTGATCTCAGAAAGTGATTTACCTCCCTCGTCCGCAGCTCAAAAGGACAAGCTAGACCCTGCCCAGTCCAGTGAGGTCCACCTCCCCAGCCACTGCCCACTGCCCCCATCCCCCTCATTCCCTCTACCCCAGCCATCCGTAGCTTCTCTCTGTTCCTAACCTGTCCCCAACTTCACTCTCCAGGTCATTCTCCGTGATACACACCTACCTAGAAAACTTCCTCATTTCACTCTCTTCACCTAGAAATCCCTGCTTGTCCTTTAATCCCCAGCCTGTCACTGCACCTGGAACCTTCCCTGTTGTCCCAGATTAACGAGCTGGGATCACTCCTTTGTGGCCATCGGATAAATCTTCCTTTGTAGCCTGGAAGCTCTTTGAGGACAGGCTACCACTGCCCTTCCCACCACAGAGTCGTGGTGCCTACTGACACAGTTCCGGGGACATAATTGCGCTCAATAAATATGCAGACATCCTTACTCACAGGAAACATCGGTATTGGCACAGCTGAAGCTGAGAGAGAGGAAGGAGACTCACTGCATTGTTGAGCTCACTTGATCCCTTCATTCATCTCAAGGTTTGTTTGTTTTCCCTCCTCCCTTCCTCTTTGTTAATATCTCCTTCTCTAACGCACTTGTGCCCTCATGCCAGGGACAAGAAAGTACTGTTCTGTTCTGTGATCCAAAGGCAGGGGGGAAGTGAAAAGTTTTTCTGTTTTAGGCACAAAAAGATGAGAATTTATATATTTCAAAAGTATCTTAGGACGAGTAAACAATTCTGCCCTCTCTCCCCGCTTCCCCCAAAGTATAAACAAGCCTCTGCGTCTTCTCTGTTAAAAAGATCTTCAGCAGCAACTGAGGGGAAGAGGGAGTCTCCTCCCAGATTTCCACTGTCATAAGGACTGCCTGGGCAAATCCCAGCGCTCCCTCCCTTATTATTGAGAACCTCAGATGTGCACGGACTGGGTAAATCACTTTACTCCCATGCTATCTACTCCCTGTCAATGAACAAGAATCCTGAAACAAAGATCTCATTATCCCCATTTTACTGGTGGGGAAGTTGACTCTCAGAGTGGTTAAGTGATGTTCTTGAGGACACACAGCTAACTTTGAGCCCTCTTCCTATTCTCCTTCTTCGCTGCCCTGACCCCGGGCCCACTCCATTTCAGCTTCTGGAAAAAGAAACATTGCAAAGATTTTCCCTAAGGAGCCCACTCATTTTCTTGGGCGCTGGGGCTTATGGAGAGCTGAGAGTGCCTATGATTTCGTCTGCCACTTAACTGAGATTAGCTGGAAGCAATCTGCTTAAAATTTAAGCATCAACTTATCACTTTGTTAACTGTGCATTCATTTTCAAGGGGATGGTTAACTTTAATGGGAATGGGGGATTGAATCCTGCAGCAACAGGTTCTGTGACATGTGGGAACCAGAAGGGAAGTGAGAGGCCTTCCCTGTCAGATGTCGTGTGGAGAGAGATCTGGTGTAAAGATCTGGATTAATTTTCTGCCTGCAATTTCCTGCAGGGGACAGACAGGAAGACTCCCATTCTGTTACCCGGTGATTGACAAGAATTCACTCTACTCAAAGCAGGACTGTGCCTGGTGCCTTGAAAGAATGGTGGAAGGGGGGAGACGAGGTCAGAATTTTTCCTAGCCGCAGGAAACACAGATGATGCACACACTATCAGAACTGCCCAATGGAAGGGACCTTCATGTCCCTTCTATCCCACCACTTCACTTATAGAAGAGAAAACTGAGGCCTAGGGAGGAACCACGGCTTGTCCTGCAGTACAAGGCAGGTGACAGCTCGACTAGAGCACAGCAGACCCCTTTACCCGTCTCTCAGCCTCCAAGAGCCTCTTGACTTCTCAATGGCAGCAAAGTACAGCTCACTTAATTCCATTAGCCAAAAGCCAACTTGTCTGGATTTTTAATAAAAAGCGTTCATTGACTCATGCCCACGTGGTTTCATGTTTTCTCCAAAAGAAGCAAAACTTTTCCTTGAGAAAGTTAACAGGCTCACAACTTCTTGAATTTCTATGATTTTTTTTTTCTCCCCACCATCCTCAAGCGCTATAGTATAAAACATCCTTTTTTTGTCATATATTCTCATTAGGTACAGAAGGCCTAGGGCTTTTAACCTAAATAATAATGAATGATGAAACCAGATGGGAAAGGTAGTTATGAGAGAGCCTACAAAATCCAGATAAATCAGTCTGGTTAAGAATCTGGTAGCTTCGGTCTCCATCCTGCTAGCGGCATCAATGTCGTTACCCTGCTTGGCATTTTAGAAGTACCATCCCCTGGTTCCACTTCAATCAGCCAACTTTCTCTTACAGAGTCAGGCAAGTTTCTTTACTGGCACCTCTAATTTCTAATGCCATTCATAAAATATATAATGAGTACCTACTATGCATATGACATTGTCCAGTATTCTGAAAATTAAGAAAAAGAAAAATCCCATTGAATAGCTTGTAAAGGGTCTAATACAAAGTAGGACCCTTCAGTGTACATGTAGTGAACCGTTTGCAAGTCATAAGATAACTTACAGTCAGTAGTTGGTCATGACCAGCATTTTCTTTTAATGAAATTGTGGTCCTCAATTTTTTCTTGCCTCCATGAGAGTCATTGGCCAATGGGACAATGACAAGCATGACACAGGCAAGGACTTCCAAATGCTTGGGCATTGGAATTTGCCCTTTCTTGAAGCTGTTGAAAACTCTGAGACCATCACCATATGGATGAACCTGGACAAGCTTGTGGAAGAAGAAAGACACATGCCTCAATCATCTGTACCTTGGACTGCAAACGAACCACCAGATATGTGATTGAAGACCACCCAGACCCAACCAGGCTCCCCTATCCCCCATAACTAGCCCACCAGCTGACCACAGATTCATGAGCAAGCCCAAAGTCAGTAGAACCCAGTCCAGTCAAGAATAGGGTTATTCAGTTTTGGCATTATTGACATTGGGACCCGATCATTCTTTGGGGGCAGACTGTTCTGTACATGTGTAGCAGCACACCCAACCTCTGCCAACTAGAGGCCAGTAACCCCCCTACCCCAGTTACAAAAAGCAAAAATATCTCCGTACATGGCCACATGCCCTGGTTGATTACTACTGGTTTAGAAAAATTCCCAACAAAATCATGAGCAAAATACATGATTCTTGGTTTATGCCATTATGTTTTGTGGTGGTCTTTATGTAGCCAAAACTATCAGAGATAGAATAGTCTAGAATAGGATAGATCAGGAAACATGTCCCTCGGTAAAGGCAAGCACTATTTTATGAAGCAATATCATATGTCTACTAGGTCATGATGTAAAATGTATTTCTTGCTCTGGGCTGTTTTCAAAAAGGTTCGAAAGTCTTCTGGATTATTAAAGGAAAAAGCATGGAACTGGATTTTCCCCCCAGCTCTGATACCTATTGACTGAATAATAGTAAGTCTCTCTTTTTTTTTTAAGATTTTATTTATTTATGTGACAGAGAGACAGCCAGCGAGAGAGGGAACACAAGCAGGGGGAGTGGGAGAGGAAGCAGCAGGCTCCCAGCAGAGGAACCTGATGCGGGGCTCGATCCCAGAATGCCGGGATCACGCCCTGGGCCGAAGGCAGACGCTTAACGACTGAGCCACCCAGGCGCCCCTAAGTCTCTTTTTCTAAACTTTCTAAGCCTTAGACTTCTCATCTAATGAAACCAGCCTATCGCAAATTTAGTTTTGAGGGCTAAGTACGTGAAAGTGCATTGTAAACTATGAAGTCATAGTGATATGTATTCACGTCATCATTGGGTTGGCTTCTGTTTGTCTTCTTCTCATGTCTTCCTGTCTCCTGGAGGCTCTTCACCTGCCCGCTCCTAGTCAACCTGTATCCATGATTCAAGGTGAACAGTACAGGCTACATCTTGCCATGAAACATTCCTTCCCTGGCCATTCGTTGACTCCTTCTGGCACTTACTAGATATGTCAAATGTCCACTTATCAAATATCACTTTGACACTTTTCACTAATTCAATTCAGTGCTCAGTTCCATTCTATTTCATTTGTACATAGAACATATGTTAGTTTCTCTCCCCCTAGTCTGCAAGCTCCCTGAGGCCGGGGGCCATGCCACAGCCCTATTTGCATCCCCCATAGTGTATAGCACATTTTCCTGGACCCATGATAAGTCTTCACAAGGACTTAACTTACTGATTCTCATTCAAGAGACATAGTGTTTACTTCCTTTCTGCTTTCTAGATTTTGCCTTCAGAAGACCTCCATCTCCGTAAATTAGTCTGCCCCCCCTCCTGGACCCCGCAAGTCCCTTCTGGGGTTTGAGCCATCACCCAGGTCCCCTGCCTGATTAATAGTGGAGACCAGAAGTAGAATAACAGCACCACGCTGACTGTTTGGGGTATCACCTGATAAACCGTTGCCTAAAAGGAATGTCACCCACTGGGAAAACAGCAGCTGCCTGCGATAACTGTGCTTTTCAGCTAAAGAGGGCCCTGGGCACCTGACCTCCTCCTTGGCCACAAGCCCTGAGTCAGGCAATTACAGCACCAGAGCCTCACCCCCAGCAGAGCCTGGATGGAGCCTCCACTCCGCATCTGGCCCTTTCGTGCTCTTCCCGCAGGAAGCACACCAGGCTGGAAGGGCGCCCCTGGCGGGGAGGCATCCTTGTTGCCCTTGGATTCTCCAAGGCTGTGTTCCACTTTCTCAGCAACACTGCTCCCCACCCCTGCATCTCCCCCCAGGAAATGACCCTGCTAGGCCAGCGTGGGGAGTCTGGGCTGAAAGGAGGATTTACTATTTGTTGTGAGACTGTTAGCAAGCACAGTCTGTTAATGGTCTCTGATTGATTTCTGGAAGCTTGCTTCCTCCTGGACTGTTGGAACTCAGATGCAGAAGCTGGTGTGAGGAGACAAAAGGTTGACTTGGTTCCTCATCCCAAGGGCAGCTAGAAAAATGCATAGGTATTTATTAGATGAGTGCCCGGGTAGGAAACGGAAAGCGAATTCCACCTTCCCTGGAAATCACGTTCTCTGGCAGAGGCCATGTGGAAAGAAAGCACACTGGACTCGGGGCCTGACTGTCCGAGTTTGAAGCCACTTTCTTTCCAGTAACTAGTTCTGTTTCCAGTTGGCAAGTTTCTGGGACCTTGGGTAGCCGGCTTAAGCCCTCCCAGTCTGCCTCAGTAAATAAGGACAGAAATAGTCCCACTCTCAGGGCTGCTGAGGAACTCACATGAAATCCTCCTTGAGAAATTCTGAGTAAATAGGATCATCAGTAATATACAAATGGAATTAGGCCATTTCCATGATTCGTAATTCTGGGAATGGTAGGGAAAACATGGCTCCCTTCTCACTCCCTTCTCCCTCCCTCGTCCTGAGAAGCATACTATCAAATATGCCAGCTGTCATAAAATGGGAGTTTGCTCTGATTTTCTTTGAAGGAGGCAGCTAACTGCCCCTTGAGGTTTCCCTTATGAAAGAAAAGAAACTAATTTGCAGTGGAAGATTTTAAGTTAAATGTGAATATTTTTCAATATAGAGGGCTTAGGACTAGAGACGAATATGTTACTACTAATAAACATGTATGTGGCACTTCACAGTTTAGAAAGGCAGGGGGTCTTTTTCTCTGGAGGCTTCCAAGAGGAAAGTTGACAGCGACAGCTCTTGAGTTCATTCACTCAACACATCTTCACGGAGCAGCCACCCCCGTGTACATCACAGGGAGGCCCTCGGAGTACAGTGTGGAAGAATGCGAGCAAACCCTTCTCTGTGGAGCTTACATACCCCTAAGAGATGGTCCAGAAAGAATTAAAAGACCTGAAAACAATAGAATATTAGGTACTAGGAGGAAAATAAAACGGGTAATAGGATAGTAGAGAGTAATTGTGGGGTGTCGCTTTAGGAAGGATGGTGCAGGAAAAACTTTCTGGGGCACCGACATTTGAACAGAAACTTTAATGGAAGAAGGGAGAAATACATATGGATTTCTGGAGGGAAAAAAATGTTCCATAAAGAAAACAAGTGTAAAGGCCCTGAGGCAAGAATATGCTTGGTGTGCTTGAAGAACGAGACAGTCCAGACCCATCCCCATTCAGATTAAACACTTTCTCAAGATCCTTTTCAGCATGTTTTTGTCTTCCTAGAAGAGATTTAGTCTTTAATTATTATTTCTTCACTCTTTCAGATGATAGAGCAGCAGCGTAAACTTGGCATTCAAGTGGGATGGAATTTCCAGTCAAAGCTGGCTGAGTTCAGCATGTCAGCTGTTTTAAATAAGGGCCTCGAACTCTGAAAGAACATTTGGGAGTGTTTATCCCCTCGGACCTCCTGAGGCCTCCACTCCCTGTTTATCTTCAGAGTTCAGTGAGAAGTGGCTGGTCGTGTACACGCTGTGGTGACAGAAACCACGGAGGGCCTCATCACCACTCCGCAGGACTCCTGAAAAATCACCAGCACAGAGAGTTGGCCACGCAACTGAGAAAGCTGGAAGGGAACAAAATGGATCATCTCGGCTGGATGGGGGAAGCACACACACTTGCTTTAGTGTTGTTTTTATAGGCAGACCCCGATCCAAACCAGACGATGGAAACCCACTTGCCCAACTCATTCCTCTCTGCACATGGCGGCGAGCGCTTTATAAATAGCCAGCTCGGCTTCTTAGAACAAATGCACAGAAAGCTCAAACTCTCCTTGCTTTTCTCTGCCGCCTGAGTCACCATGTCCCTTGGCACCATGGGGTCAGAAAACAGGATTCTGCTGACTGTAACAGGGTTGAACTAGTTAACGGCGACCCTTCTATTGCCTTCACGTTCCCTCTTCGAGGGAAAACTGTCATGCCTGCGAGTCTACTTCATTTTCCTCATCGGAACCCAGAAGGCAGTCCCGAACATGCTTACTCAGGATCCCTGGGCTCGCCGTGCCTCCACGGGGTAGCAGGAAGGAGAAGTAGACCAGAGCGGAAAAAGGACATAGATCAACAGAATCTCGCCTCTTGGCTGGCTTCTGCTGAGTTGCTCGGGTTCTGTACTTAGCCCTTTCGCCACTCCTCACCAATCAGCCCAATTCCCTGCATTTCTACATAGGAAGATTTGAAAAGCAGACTGACTTGTCATTTTCTATTTGTTAGAATCTCTCCGATGTCAAGTTTCTATCGATTATGGGCTATGTGCTCCATGTCTGACAGACCTCCCATTTCCTGGGCTATGCCTGGGCCTACCAATCCCTCTACTCTCTTCCATGGAGTCACCCCCTTTTGCCATAGTCTCTATCTACCTAGAGGTCAGTCTAGGCAGTCTGGACATACACTCATTTTCTTTTTAAAGATTTATTTTGTTTAATTGAGAGAGAGAGGGAGAAGGGGGAGGGGCAGGAAGAGAGGAAGACAAGCAAACTCCCCACTGAGTGGGGAGCCCAAAGTGGGACTTGATCCCAGGACCCTGTGATCATGACCTAAGCTGAAACCAAGAGACAGATGCTTAACCAAATGAGCCACCCAGGCACCCCTGTACATATTCTTGAAATTGAGTGAATTCCCACAACCAGGCCACTTGAAAATGCCTTCAGAAACTCAGGCCCTGAATGCCCTTTCTTCTATCCATTGAGTGGGAGGAAACAGATTTTCCCACAAGAGTGATGACTAGATGGGATTTCCCCTGGAAGGTAGCTCCGCCTACCATCGCCGTGTCTACAAGGAGTGGTCACTTATCCATCAGATGTAGTAGGTGCTGGAAAATAGGGACATGAGTCCTGTCTTCGTCTGGGGTCTTGGTGGCCTCGTTTGTAGAATAAGGGCCTCTGGAGAAGATCATGCCCCTCCCCAGTGTTGGGGAGTCAGAACCCTGGAGGCGGCCCCATCCATCTGCCTTTTCACAAGTCCTCTGGCTTCAGGTCTGGAAACTTCTGCAGAGGAATGGACTCAACCCAGTTTTGCCAGATCCCTTACAGTTCCCCATCCCATCACTTTAGCCTTGTGTTTTCAAGGCCATCAAAGACCCACGCTTCCAACCCCCGGAAGCACGCCATGTCAGCTTCCGAAGGTAAAACAGGAGCGTCGGGAACACCGACCTGCAGGGATGCTGAGGCTTGGGGAAGGACTTTGTAATTGCGTCAGACCAAAGGGCTGGTTCCTTTCTGCAGCTGCCTTCAGGACACCAGAGCTCTCCCGAAGGAGGAGCCTCACTTATTAACATCATAACTCAAGCAAGTTGCTTGGAGTCGTCGCACATGGAACATTGCATTCTGCAAAGTGTTGAAGCTGCAAAGTCACCAGCTGAGTCGATAGACTTTTATTTTAACGATGTTTGTGATCAATATTTAAACAGGATTGACCCAGCCTGCTGCCAGTGCACCTCTCTCCTTCCAGCTGCGTGTGAAAGATAAAATATTTACTTGGGGGGGTTATGGTGGTCTGTGGCCAAGGGGGGGATCTGGGGGGTGTGGTATAGGGCAAGAGTGCCACGGGATACGTTAGCATGAAGCTCTAATGGGCCTGGGGTCTCTCAGGGCTTTGGTTCAGACATTCTGGGCAGATTATGAGGGGATGAGAAGAGAATTTATGGAAAGTTTTGGTCACTAGTAGTATAAACTTTAGAGTATTAAAAGATTTTCTGGAAAATAGTTTACCACATATTTAAGCTTGCTTTCACTGAAACCCAAGAACAGTTAGTAGCTGAGAGCATGGTTTGGGGTTCACACGGCTCAGGTGTGACCCTGTCCCCCACATCTCCACAGACACTTATTTTATACTTTGGGGTCACATTTTACTCATCTGTAACGTGATTCCTCATGAAGTTGTAAAAGTAGAAATGAAACACAGTGTAAAGCAGTTGAAATATTGGCCCTCCATGTCCGTGCTCAGTAAGCGTTAGGGAATTACCTGTCGATCTGGGGCTCAAAACTCAGTTCTATTTGTCTCTCACACCATGCTTTCAAGGACTTGTATGATCTATGTAACAAAATTAGATGACATTTTAGGATGTGGTGTGATTGAGTGCTAGGGTGTAGAGAACAGTCTCCACGAAAGGAAGTCAAAGTAAAAAGAAACCGGAAGTGGCTTGAGAAATCAGGCAAACCTATTTGGAACCTCCACTTCAGTCAGACACGAAGGTCAGCAGGACGATGGAGAGCGGCATTGGGAGAAGAGCATACGTGAAACTCTCACATACACATGGTGCCCCTGAGAGGGACCTGTTGAATCTGAGGTAACTCTCCGCACGTCAGTGCAGAGGAAGAGTTAAACGCCCAGTGCACAAGATACACCAAAAAATGTGTTGTCCCAGGGGAGGCCAGAACTCGCTTCCAAAGGATGGGCAGCACAGAGGAGCTGTGCAGGGAAGATTCGTGAGGAGTGCCAGGGGTGACCAACCTGTACTATTGTGTCTGGCACTTTCTCGTCTTATCACTAAAAGTCCTGAGTGCCAGAGACCCTTTAGTCCTGGGCACACCAGGACGGTTGGTCTCTATCATGAAGAGGACAGGCTGCGTATGATTTCCTAAAGCCAAGGGAAGTAAAGTTCCAGAGAGACTGACAGCACTGAATGCAAGAGAGAGAAAACCTGAGACGTGCCTATCGGATTTGGCAATTAGGAAGTCACTGGGGACAGGTTAAGGCAAGTTGTGATGTCGAGATGTGGCTTCTGGGCCTGACTTTGCGAGCCATGGGAAGTCATTGTGGTTGCTTTCTTCAGCAGGGGAATGACTAGATGAAAGTCGTCTCTGAAGAACCTGATTTGTCCTGGGGCTGTCTCAGAGCAGAAGGAAAATGGCGCCATCCAAAACCAAGCACACAGCCCCGAAGGGCAGTCCGCGGAGCCTGTGTTCAGCATTCCTTCCCTCTGGTGCAAACCGTCAGAGGAGTTCGATACGCTGGCCTCTGGTGTTTGGTTCATAATGATTCTGATGTTACATGGATGGCCAAATGACTGACTTTCCCATTGATCGTGGGAGCCTGAGATGTGAATGATGGATTGAGCCACCCGAGCGGCTGCCTGTGGGAAGTCTGATTTTGTTCAGATGAGCTATTTCAGACGACCTCTCCTCCCCATTCCCCGATGACCCCCTGTCTCAGGCTCTAGGTTTCTCTCTGTCTCTCTCATAAAACCCCTTACCTTCCTGACTTCCTACACATCCTCCCTCCCTTCCTCTTTTCTTTCCTTCTTTCTGCCCCTCGGTTCCTTCCCTTCCTCTCTTTCTCTTTTTGGTCACACATCTCCCTTATCTCTTTTTCTTCTTCTGGCTTATTTCTTATGGTCCATTGTTATTTAGTGGGGACTTGGCAGAAAGGGGGCACAAGAAGCATTAAGATTCTTTTAAAGCATGGGATGAAATCCAAAAGTCCTCTTAGTACCTCCCAGGGTCTCCGAATCATATCTACTCGGGTTTTGGCCCGGCGAGTTACCTAAATCAATGGAAAGGAAAGTCTCCCTTGAACTGGCCTCCTTCAGACACGCCACATGGAAGGAGATAAGCAACTCAACCCCTTTCGACCCGGATCATTTCTTCCAAAGTGCAGGAAACTGTGCCTAATAACCTGAGCTTCACAGTCCTTTCTATTCTAGGACACCGAAGGACTCTATTTCAGGGACGCAAAACAAATACGTATTATGGAAGATGGGCTGACTTTTGTTACTATTTGAAGAGTTGAACTGAAGCCAGCATGGATTATTTTAAAAGCACAGATATATTTTTCAAGTCAGATCAGTCTGGATCTTATTAAACTTGACCGTCTCCATGTGTGTAGGAGTAAGCTGTGGATGTGGTTGTGTGTCTAGATGTTTTTATCCTTCTACGGTTCTGTGAAATCATCCCTCCCCTAATACAGAGGATCAGCTTCTATGCTTTAGATCTCTCCCCTCAGAAACCACCCCGTTAACTTTGAGGGTCTAAGCTCAGACAAACTCTGCCGCTCTTCAGAAATCTCCGTGGGTGTCTTGGGGAGGGGGGTTTGAACAGGGATTGCAGTTCCTCACTGTGTTTCTTGTGAGATCAGAGAAAAGAAAACTGAAACAAAAATTTGATTTGGTTTGCAACACACTTTGTGCTGCCAATGGCAACAAGCCACACATGCTGTCATTTACGCAGAGTAATTCTGTCTGGATTGCTTTTACAGCGTCCCTTTCCCTCTGTTCCCCACCCAGCCTATTTAGACACCCTCCTAATGCATTCGTGTCTGTGTCTATACGTGTCTACAAACTATAAAATCATAAGTGTGCGGATACATATATATAAGCTCATTGAGGGAGATGTATTTTAAGCGCAGTGTTCTGTACAATCAAACTGATTTGGGTTTCCTTTCCTGCCTATGCAAATTCTCTCCTGCCCGTATGTGTGGCCCTTTGCCCAGGGAAAGCGTTTTCCACAGTAAGTTAGCACATCTCCCTTGCCCTGTTTCTCTCACTTGTATACGTCCCTTTGGTGGTATAATTACAGTCTGCTTTATCTTGACAAACCCTTCACTGCAACTTTTAGAAATTCTGCAATACTTAATCTTCCTTTCCTGACACTCAAAGCTGGTTACCATTTTCTTTCTCCCTCTCAGGCCTGCCTGAGCGCACCTCTGCGACTGAAGGCTCCCTCTGGGTTCCTTTCTGCTTATCATCCTGTCCTTAGAGAATCTTCCCTTCTGAGGATTTTGGCCAAAGACATCAAAACAAAGATCCTCAGGTCTCCATTCTAATTTTAAGTCTTACCTTTCACCTGCAGATTACTTCCACATTCCCAACCACCCACAGGAATTTTTAACTGAAATTTGCTCCCAGATTACATCTAAAATCAAGCCTGATGTGTTTTCCTTTCAAACAGATTTTCACCCTTCATTTCTCATATCCCAGATGTATTAAACCCTTGACATTGCCATTTTACTGCCCTCTTCCAGCATTTCTTGTCGGTCCCCGAGGATGGTCAGGCTTGCTTGGAAGGCTCCCGTCCTTTCTTGCTCACTGATTCCCTCAGCCAACACAACATTATCAATACGGCCCTAGATTCATGCAACACAGTCCCCATCTCTTCCTCTGCCCTGCAGTCTCCCATCTTCCTCTCCGATGTCTGCATTACTGACAGAAGGCTCGGCAAAATATCGTTTTGGCATCTGTATCCTTGCGTACAAGCCCACAGTATTCTCCATGGATTCGGTCACAGCCACATTCAAGACTTCCTCTTTTCTAGACCCAAATTTCTTCTTTCTCTCTCCAGTCGTAGTCATCACCATACAATGCTTTCACCACTCCCCACACCTTTCCACTTCTCAGGTGTCCACCAATGCTGTTCCCTTCAAGTGAGAGGCCTTCTCTGACTCCCTACAAATCCAGCTCCCATATTTCTTTATGGGTTGAATTCAGATCTACGATCCAGATGGAGCTTGTCCAGATCACTTCTACTCTTCAGTGGGTTTTGAGTTGGAGTTCTCTCAGCACATTATTGGGACACTTATTCATATGTTTATGCATGGGTTTTTTTCCCCCATATATATTCTGTTTGTCTCCTCTCATATTTCCCTGGATGTGTATTAAATGACTTAACAAACCAATCCTTGTTTAAATTTCCATATAGTCAAGTGTAATAAGAGATAAAAAGTAAATACTTGTTGAATGGACTAATCATGTTTTGGAAGAGGCTATAGGATTAATAAATGCACATGGCAAAAACTCAACTCAACAGACTTAGGTAAAGAGGGATTTACTTAGCCAGTAAATCTCAGGAAGGTCCAGAGGTAAAATTGGTTCATGGCATGGCTGGACTAGAGGCTTGAGTCCAACCTCTTAACTCTTTTTTATTTTATTTTATTTTATTTATTTAGTCGACAGAGATAGAGACAGCCAGCGAGAGAGGGAACACAGGCAGGGGGAGCGGGAGAGGAAGAAGCAGGCTCCCAGCAGAGGAGCTTGACGTGGGGCTCGATCCCAGAACGCCGGGATCACGCCCTGAGCCGAAGGCAGACGCTTAACGACTGAGCCACCCAGGCGCCCCCCAACCTCTTAACTCTTAACTCTGCTCTCCTTCATGGTGGCTTCACTTTCAGGCAGGGCTTCTCTGTGAATGGTCCCCATCAATTCCAGGCATATGACCTATCCGAAAGGAAATTCCCTTTCAAATGAGTACCCTGGAGTTAATTTTTATTGAACTAATCTAGGTGTGTGCCCATCCTTAAACTCTTCATCATGACCAACAAAATGAGGATTGTTCTGATTGGCTGGAGCTGGTTCATATCTCCATCCGAGTCCAGCAATGAGGTGAGGGCGTTTGATGCTCTGGCCAAGCTAGCCTTGGTCACCTGCCTACTCCTGAAGCCACTGCGCAAGAGACAGGAGATAAGAATGAGGAAGGGGTTTTTCTCGAGTAAATTAGATTTCTGTTGTCAGAAGAAAGGAGAATGAATGCTGCCCAGAGAAAAGCAACCCTCTAGGAGGTAATTCCCCACCTATCACAATCTGATAAGACTGAGGGCTCTGGAAAGGGGGAAGAGGGTCCAAGGTTGGACAACTGAAGACAAAATGTTGGTTACTCTCATATAATGAAAGAAGATATTGGCTCTGAGCAGAATTCCATTCTCTGCATGTCCTCTGCCTCCCCGTCAGATCTACCTTCATTCATTGTCCATGGTAAAAAGAAACGGATTCCATTAGACATTAAAATATAGTCAAATCACATTTTAACTGTGGAATTAGAAAGAAAACACAAAACAGATAGAAAGCCAAGTCATAATACAGGATTTCTTATAACATAAAAAAATGGTCCTTTCTTTGCAGACTTAAGGAGGATTCAGGTGTGTTAGGTCTGTAACATGAAGTGGGACTGGACTTTAGATGTAATTAACTTTTATTAAGTTTTTAATACAACAGACATCGTTGAGGTGAAAGCCTAATTATTGGTTCATATTTTCTTACATAAAAACTTGACCTATCCCTGCTGGGACACTTTCCAACTTCCTGAACAAAAGACAGTGCTATGTAATTCTCATGCCTATGAGGTGGAGAAATTGGTTTTGAAAGACAGAAACCAAAACTACCCCTTTTCTTTTTTCCCTTAACAGAATGAAGAGATGCATTGATTTATTCTTCCCACCAAGCCCTGCAAGTCTCTTCTTGGTCTGTCATACAAATTCAAGAGATCTTGGCAGGAGGCAAAATGTCTGGGCTCCCAAATGGGTCACCAAATTGGCCCATTAACCACATTTCAGTTTTCTTCTCTCCCGTTGTTGGTGGCCTTCGCTCTCTAAGTGAAAACTAATATCGTTCCTTCACATGGGGCTCCTTAATGACACCGGGAAGCAGAGTGGTGACTTCTCATATTAGAGCAATTTGTTCAAAGCCCGAAGGAACTCCGCAGCGACTTCATCAAGCCATTTCCTTCTTCCCAGCCTCATAGCGCAGCCATGAGATTCGGACTAGCGGCCCAGGTTAGTCATGCAGGTAGTCTAGCTTCAAGACACTGACGATTAAAAAATCATAAGGAAAAGTCTTTCCGAGGGGCCCAGTGGGAGGGCTAGCACTGGCAAGCATGTGTAAAATGAGAGAAGAGTTTATCCCAGATTTTGACAATCTACCCCCAAAATGAATTAGAAGAGCCAGTCGCTGTGTAGCCACGTAGCAGGGTAAAGAGAAAGAATCATTTCTCTATTCTGAGCCATAATCCCAGCTCCCGCAAACAGGGTTCCCCACCCTCCCTGCACTGACAACCACCGGACTTAGATAAATGGACTCCTCTGTTATATTTTGTTTTTCCCCCCTGAGCTAACTAGAGACAGCCTCAGAATCATCCCCACCAGGGCTGACACATTTCACTCCATCCATTGAATGTCATTCGCATCATTCAGTGTAAGTGGTTAGTGTCGAGAGTGGTGACGCAGCGTCTGGCCCTGAGCCGGGTTCTCAGTGTTGGGGCCCCCAGTGCGCTCCCAGGGCTCCACCTGCTCACAGCGGGGCTTCATCCATGGCGGTGGTGGGTGGTCTGCACATCCGATGAACTTCCGTTGCATAGACGGGGCCTGAAACTCATAGCCCAGGCCTTCTGGATGCACTATCTCCTTTCTCACTCTGTCTCTGGCACCTCCTTGGGCACCGTCTTCGGTTGCTCTTCAACTCCAGTCCTGTGCCGTCTTTACCATGACGACTGTTTCTGGCCATCTCACCCAGGATTAGTCACGGGCCCCTTCTGGGCCCAAGAGACATAGATGAATGGAAGTGAGTTCTGGGGCCTCCGTGCTTCATAATACCAGAATATTAACACTTCTTCATCAGTAACTCTAGCTCATAGGATTGGTTTGAAGATTATGGAAATAAAAATACGTAAAGTGCCCAGGGAGTGAGCGGCAAAGAGTGAACACCCAGTAATTCTTCCATATTTTTGCTATCGTCCCCAACCTGAGCTCCCCTGGATGTTCCTCTCTGTTGACCGTCAGGGAAAAATTAAGCAAACTAATTCTGTTTAAGAAAAATAAATAAAATAAAAGACAAACCTCATCACTTCTGGAAAGGCACCACAACGGGCCAACTGGCAAACACATTAGTGAATTCTCCTCAGCCAAATAAGTCCCAGTCGTGTTCTGCCGTTGCTGTGGACATAGGTTGTTTTTTTAATGAAAGTCAAGTTTATTTTTATCCCTAAGGTACCTCCACAATCTTCCTTTCTTCTCCCTTCCAATAATTCAATCCCAACCAAAACAGGAGAATAAAAGGCTCTATTTGGCAAGTGTCTAGCCAGAGCGACCCTTGAGGGAAGGAAGCAGAAGGAAGCTGCTCCCATCTTTTAATTAAGCAATGTGTGTGCCGTCCAGCTGCTGGTCATCGTAGAAAGGGCTGGAAGTGCAACAGGCTTCTCTTTCCCCACCCTCTTTGATTTTTCCCTCAACTACCCCTCCCTCTCCACCCCATCCTTCTACTGCCTAACACCCAACAAAATGTGATTATTTGCATGAAATCAATACCATGATTCGCACACAAAAGCCCAGAAAAACCTGCGATGCAATTGTGTGAGTAATTTTTCATGAACCAGACTCCTAAGTGCTTGCCAACAAGCTAAATTATCCTCTTGTTAAGTGTTATATATTTTTCTTCCCTCTTTCTTCTCTTCCATGTACTTCTTAATATTGATAAGCTTCTTTTAGTTGAAGGGAACATTTGCATTTTTCTTTAGTTCTCTGTGTAGCAAGCACATCAAAGGACCTGACTCCCCCTGCCTTTTTATTTTCCCTTCTCAGTACCTGAACTGTCTTTAGTCAAACTCTTCGAAAAGATGCTGCTATTTTAGAGGGAGAAGGGAAAGCTGGTGTTTCAGAGTCTGGGTTTTAGATCTAATACCAAAAGTCACATGAAAGCTAGGTTTAACTTCTTATAATTCAATCAATTAATCAATTAACTGCTAGGTAGTTACCACCTGGGTTTCCAGCCCTATCCTCAGTACTTTGGTACCTGGAAGAGTAAAAAGAATCTAAAAAGATCATCTATTAGTGCAGATAAAATGAAAGCAGTTTGTGAACACTAGTATAACTGGGGGCACCTGGGTGGTGCCGTTGGTTGAGCGTCTGACTCTTGGTTTCGGCTCAGGTTGTGATCTCAGCATACTGGGATCGAGCCCTGAGTCAGGCTCCCTGCTCAGCGGGGAGACTGCTTGAGGATTCTCTCTCCCTCTGCCCCTCCTTCTGCTTTCTCTCTCTCTCTCAAATAAATAAATAAATCTTTTTAGAAAACACGAGTGTAGGGCACCTGGGTGGCTCAGTCGGTTAAGCATCTGCCTTTGGCTCAGGTCATGACCCCAGGGTCCAGGGATGGAGTTTTGCCTGGGGCTCTCTGCTCAGCAGGGACTCTGCTTTTCCCCTTCCCCCTCCCTCTCTCTCTGTGTTCTCTCTCCCTCTCTCTCTCAAACAGATAAATAAAATCTTAAAAGCAAAACAAAACACTGGTATAACTATAAAATTGTGCGCCGTGGGGCAGTAAGGCTGCAGATAAGAGCAGGGAGAGGAGTCACGAGGGCTAGACAAGGTAAGCGCAGGTTCCCAGCGGAGGAGTAGGGACATAGGGGGCTGGGGATTGGGTAGAATTTGGACGGCAATAGACAAAGGAAGTCATTCTAAGTTCCATTCATGATCAACGGTGACTGTAGTAATTAGACAACGAGGACCTGGTTTCAAAGAGCCTGGCTCTCTCGTACAGGTATCATCTGCACTGTGGTCCTCTTACATACGTGCACACTTCACAGCCTCCCAGGCTCCAGGTGAGTCGGCCTCCATAGCTGGGAATATGACCTGCTCCAGAAGGTCACACAGGGGATCCAGCTGAGAACGCATTTCCTCTCAGTGAGGTCGGAGATGATGCTGCAGACTTAGCAAGATAAAGAAAAGTGACATTTCTTGGGCTCGACAGTTGTATAATATAAAAGCACACCAACTAAACATTCACATGCACAATAATAATTAGAATCATAATGTACATAGAGCTTTCTAGTTTAATTCCCTTAATAAATCATGAGCTGTTTTGCCTATGCTGATAATTAAATATTATTTTAAAATATAATTTAATGGCTGAATGATCTATCATATTGCCTTGCTACAATATATTAAAACTCCCTCCTATTATTGCCCATTTATATTATTTCCAATTTTTCTCCATTACAAAAATTACGGTGATAAATACCTTTAATATTAATCTTTGATAACATTTCTAATGATTTTTAAAACATATTCCTAAAAGTAGTATTATTGAATCACCAAGTATGAACAGTTTAAGACTCTTTATAAAGTTATAATCACTTTCCAGAAACATGGTACCCAGCTTATTCCCAGAAGCAGCAGTCGCCCCCTCAAAAATAATATATATATAATATATATATATATATATATATATATATATATATATATATATATATATAGGCTTTACTAATCCCATCTCGAACATAGAATGCTGCACACACTTTTTTTTCCATTTAAAATTTTAAACTATATCATACATACAATGGAATGTATTGTTATTTTCAGGTATCAAATGTGCATACAATTTAAAAATAACTTATGAGAGTTTTAAAGCATGAAGAAACATGTTAAACCTGCCACACAAGTTAAGAGAATGTCACCAAGTGTTGAAGCTCCCTATGTGCTCGTCCCCGACACGCCCCCAGCCTCCCTACCTCCAGGAAGTCAACATGACATTGAATTTTCTGTCAGTTAGCTCCTTACAGTTTCGCCATATATGCATATAACTTAAATGCTACACAACTTAATTCAACTTCATCCTGAACTTTACAAACATGATGCCGTATGTATTTTTCAGCAAGTTTCCTTTTTTACTCATTTATTTCACTGCGATCAAGTATTTCATTGGATAAATGCATCATGGCCTATCGTGTCTCCCGTTGATGGATATTTGGGTTGTTTCTAGTTTGGGTCTATTTTTGGACAATGCTGTTGTGATGTTTCTTGAGTGAGAGTTCCTCCCGGACCATGATTTACAACCCGGAGTGTGTGTGGCCCCGCGGAGACATGGGGCTTTCCAAAAGCCCTACTAGCTTTCAGGGAACCAATTTACAAATCACCAATTTCTGCTCATACATTTTCCTTTAACCAATGCTTGCTAACCTCTCATATTTGATAGCTCTTTTCCCACTTTACAAAAGAAAAGCATACCTCTCACTCACCCAGATTCCTATTACTGTGCATTAAGCTGGAGGATAAAAAATTCCAGAATGACAAACAAAGGAACATTTTAAATTTTTATGATCCTGTTGAGAAAGCAAAGGACTTTAATGAGTGGATAACAAACCATTTCGCAAGTCAGATGCATTCCAGTCCTTTGTTGCCCACTGAAGTGAGCTTTCAGCTGCCAGATTATTGAGAATAATTTCTGATGATAAAATCATCAATCATAAATCACTAGGTGATATTTAGCATATAGCTGGGAATGAATTCAAAGAATTCAGTGACAGGACTAAACAAAACTCCTTCCACTCCTCTGTTTATTTACAAGAACAAGGGCTCATTCTAGCCATAAATAATACTTATCCTTAGCTATATGAAACCAATTGGAAAAAAAAAAACCTATCCCTTTCAACAAAATAAACATTTTCAATTAAATTTTAGTTTTCATAATTACAAATTATCTAACAAAATTTTATTCGTATTATTGTAATCAATTGTTTACTACACATAACTGTGATGATAGCTCAATTTAGAAGCAATTTTTGATACTTAGACCCTCATGGTCATACAGAATATCTTTGAAAAACTCAATGTATGCATATATTTTTGCTCTAAAGATGTATGGCAGGGTAATCAATTAGAGGTTTTTAGGCAAAAACAAATGTTAAATTTAGATAAAATTATTTAGGGAGATGTAGAATAAAAATTATAGGCCTAAGGAGTAAAAGAAGTGATTAAACCCTTAAACCATTTAAGAACTTGACCTTGATTTTTTTTTAAGTAATCTCTACACCCAACACAGGACTCGAACTCACAACCCTGAGATCAAGAGCCAGCCAGGTGCTCCTGTTTGTTTTTTTTCAAAGTCAGTACACAGGAGATTCTATGTGTCGCCTGCATTAAAATCTCCAATGAAAATTGTAGATGACAATTTGAAATTGTGTCAGCAGCGCACCGTTTTTCAGAATTCTCTCAGGGGTGTGCAAGTGACAACATGTGACAACTGTCACGTGAGTTTGTACACCCTGGTGGGGAAGTATATCAAATGGCGGGCGTACTTCAATATTTCTAGGTAACACTACATTGTTTTTCAAGTTGTCCAACCCTAGCAGGACTGCAGAGTTCCTAATTGTTGAACATTCTCCCAAATGCTAAGTAAGTATTGCCAGAGTTTTCCATTTTTGCCGAGCTGGTGGGTGTAAAATTGGATTTCATTGTGGTTTTAATTTGCATTTTCCTGATTTAATGAGGTTGAGCATATTTTCATATGTTTATTGGCATTCCTGTTACTATTATTTATTTTTAAGCTTTGCTAATTTGATTTACAAAAAGTGAAGCCTCATTTACATTTCTTTGATAACTAACAGGGTTAATACTTTTTCATATGCTTATTAGCCATTTTTATTTTTTATGTGAGTTGTCCATTCATATCCTGCCCATTTTTCTATTGGGATTTTAGGAGCTTTCTTATGAATTCAGATGAGTTCTATTAAGGCTAAGCCCTTTACTTGTCATATTTATTGTGTTGCAATCCTGGGATAAACTGTACTTTTTTATATGATACCATAGTTCTTTTAATGTACTTATGAATGTGATTTGCTGATCTTTTGTTTTGGATTTCGGCATCAATATTTATAACTCAGATTGTCCTGCCAGCGTTCTGCTGTTTTGTTTTGTTTTGTTTCACGGGGGTGGCTCTGTGTCAAGTTTTAGTATCATGTTAATGCTTGCTTCTTAAAATGAATTAAAAGATTTTAATTCTTTTTTTCCAGGCAGACTAATCAATTGTACTCTGGAAACTGTTGCTTAAAAATTTGACAAAAGACAACTGTAAAATAATCTACAACTGATTTTTGTGGGGAAAGACTGACTCTTAAGGATTTCATTAAGAATTTCAAATTTATTACTATTGATAAGTATAGTTTGGCTTATGAATTTTTTAATGTCCTTCATACTGATCGTATATCCCTTTTCTCATTGCAAATTTTGTGTACTTTGTACTTTTCAGTTCTTACTTTGAAATGTCAAAAGATTTTTTAAATTTGTTTTTCTCAAAGAACTGTTTCATAAATATGCTTATAAATTTACTATTCATCTTATTGATAATTTGTTGATTTCTCCTTTTATCTTTCATTTCCCCCCTTAATTAGGTTTGTTTCTAATCTGTTGAGTTGACTGCTTAATTTATTTATTCTTTTTTGTTGGCTTTCTATTTAATAATGAAAACATTTAAATCTATTTCTTGCTCTTATTATGTGTTTAGTCAGGGAACAATTTTCAAAAGCTACTGTCTGTATCTTCTTCTTGTGATTAATCCTGCAAAGATGCAGCTCTCGTCTTTCCTCCTTAAAATACCTGAGCTGGTTTTTCGCCAGGTACTGAAATAAGTTTCAAGTTCTTACCTTCCATTCAAGGTCCCCATACTCTGGCCATAGTAGACACTTCTAAAGTCCACCCCTAGTACTTCCTATATCTAGAGTCCATTCTAGAGTAAATTGGACACTAATTTTTCCAAATGTTCTAACCACTATGCATTTGCCAATACTTTTGTTCCCTACTGGGAATGCCCGCCTTCTCACTTCTCACCCCCTAGAAGCATAACCATCTTTTGCAATTTTATTCAGCCCTTTGGGTAGTTGTGGCTTTCTGGGTTGTTGGAGTCACACAGAGTTAGAGCCATCTGGTTATCTCTTGTTGGTCACTGGCTTCACCTTGGACCAGTGCCTCACACAGGCTTGACGGGGCCTCGTGCGCACAACAGTACTCTTTCTTGCTGATACCAAGCCTTACGAAGCACATCCTGTAATGATAATACCACCTTAATCGACGGTAACCAAGTATCATCCAAATTGGGATACTTGGTTTGCCGCAAGGAGTCACTCAATAATTACACCATCACAGTAGATATGAACCAGGCCTTTCTTGGCAAACCAGAAATATGGTCATCACCTAACAAGATCTCATGATCTATGTCTGTACATACTTTATATATATACAAAATTCTTATTTCTCTGTAGGAAGGGGATGGGGTGATGGAAGGGGATGGAAAAGCATATTGTATGAAAGTACAGAAACAAAGGACGCATTGACAAGGATATCCCCACCTAGGATTCTTCTGTGTGCCTATTTGGGTTTTGTAGATAATTTACATAGATTTTGCCTCTTGCCAGTAACAATTATCAGGATCCTTTGCCCTAACTGTAGCCTCTTAGGGTCCAAACTAACTCAGAGGAGGCAGAGACCCATCTGGTTCAAATAATCCTAGGATATTATATTGATCTCATAACGTCTGAGACATGTCATGGGAGAGAGTGATGTGATGTCCCAAGCTTATCACAAGATACACACTGTCACAAAAATTTTATAGCTCCCAGTGTTACAATGTTTTCTCAAGTCTTCTCCCAATTCCATTTGCTCTCCTATCACCATGACAACACACATTTCATTAATAATGGAGACCTGAGGGAAAGCTTGTGGTGTCAGTCCCCTCTCAGGACTCACCTTCTGCTTTGGCATTCTAGGAAACCATTCTGATTCTAGACACCATGCTTCGAAGAGTCCAAGTTATCTCAATTCTGCATATCAGAGAAGAGGCTGGTGAGATACTGCGGATGGTGACAATGCAGGAGTTTGCCAAGACTTCCTGAAGAGATTAGCTGGAACCACAGATGAAACAGAGAAAGCCATTACAGAAAAAACTAAGCCTTTTCGATTTGAAGATCAATGTCTGACTCCTGCTTCTGACACAGAGAAACGGGGAGAGAGAGATTCCAGAGTTTTCCACCTGTTTTCATAGAGCCTTTTAAATCCAGACCTTAGGAAGGGGGCAGCAAAGGACAGAATTCAAGAGAGGGACTGGTTCCAGCTGCTTAGCTAAGTTACTGACATCCTGGTGGTCCCTAGTACTTTTTCCTGTATAGACTCGGTCAACTTCAAAAAGGCTTGTAATGTAATTAAGAAGAAGGAGGAGGAGAAAGAAGGAAAAGGAGAAGCAGCCACAGAGACCCTATGAACAGACAGACTGACTGTTGAATCCCAGCTCCAACACTTACCAGTTGGGAGACGTTGAATAAACATATATCACTCCCCTGAATCGCTGTTCCCTTTCAGTAAAATGGAGACAGTAAATACCAACATGGAAGATGAAAATTAATGCATCTGAGCCTGTAATGTGAAGTCATCCCAATGAAGTTAGAAATCATCGGACTACAATCAGCAGCAGCCTCACCGACGGGCTTGGGAGGAACAGGTCTTGAGGCCTTCCTCTGAAAGTGCTGTGGTCACATCGGGTCTCCCCAGCCACAGTCCTGGTTCAGGAGCCCCAGGCATCCTGTGGAGCAGTGGGAGAAACCCGACGTGATCCCAGGGCCCAGTGAACCAGAATAAGTTAAGGTCAGGAACATGAGCAGTCAGAGTCAACAGCAACAAAAAATTGTGTTTTGACTTTCTGTCCTAGAAAGAGCAGACAGGCGAGTCAGAGTAAGGCCGTGTGCCTCAGGATGGTCAAGACGGGGTGTCCCCTCAAGGCTCTCTCTCCCCAGCCCTTCACGGTGTCTTGTGTGACCATTCTACCTTCTTCCACCCAGGGCCATGGAGGCCTGGAGATGCCAAGGGAGTCCAAGCAGCAAAAAAGCAGAGGCCAACGAGAGAGTCTTCTCATCTCTCCAAACTCGAGGGCCCTGGCCCAGAAGCCCAGCCCAGTGGAGCCCATTTTCAGTTCTCTTTCTTTCACTTCCCATTACCTTACTGGTCCATTACACCCCAAGCCTTCTCTTCTGCTCCGATGTCTCTCTTGCCTTCCCTTTCTATTTTAGTTTCACCGTTACCTCTCCACATCCAGCCCTTGTCAGCTCATGCCTGATTTACTTCCTCACCCTCCACGCAGATGGCCCTGTCTCCGGGGTCTGCCGTCTCCAATACATCCAGCACAGCCGCCAGGAAAATCCTCCTTAGGCGACGTTGGCGTCACATTGTCCCCCATCTCCAGGGCCCACAGAGTCTCTGCTTCCCTCCTCCCGCCTTCCCCCACCCCGTCCCACTCCTCAGGCCTCACGGCTCCCCGCCACCCTCCACCACAGCCCAGCTCAGTGGCTTCTCCCGGCCACTTAGGATTTTCTCTCCTCACCTTTGCATGTCATTCGCCTGACCGGCCGTATTCACCCCTTCCTCTCTGGTCACCGGGCCCCTGATTGCCCTTCACCGTTAACCGAAAATTACCGGTTCCTGCACACATACTCTGTGGCAGTACGTCCTACCTCAGCTTGTGCCGGACCTGGAGATTTGCGGGATAAACGGTGATCCCTAAAATCCCTCCTCGATGCCCCAGTTAGCCACTAAGTTGCATCTTGATCCTTCCCCAGGTGCCAGCTTTATAAGATCGCTCCACTGCACAGTAATTCTTCCTTGATGATATGTTGGTTTATAAACGTTGTGACTTCATTTCAATCTCTCTCCGGAACTGGAGGAAAATTCCCCAAAGGCGATGATCCTGCTTTCTAGCCGCACCCCCTCTGATCGCATATGCACAACGGTGTGCATGGAACCCGCTCAAGAAATGCCTGTCACTGCCTCCAGTATGACGCTCAGATGGCCCTGGGAACACCGACCTTTCGATAAGAAAAAGAAATTGGAAATAACCTCAGTAATCAACCTTATAAATACATTATGGGATAGCCTTGTGATGTAATACCACTCACACCTTAAATACATTTTTGAAGAGATTTTTAATCACATGAGAAAATCTCACTACATCAACTTGCTTTATATATATAATTTGTCATATAAATATGTCTATGTTACCGTATAAAGATGAAAGATGGTGAGAAACAAGAACAAGGGAGGGATAGTAGGAAGAGGGAAGGAGGGAAAGGACAGATGGGCTAATAGAAAAAAAATGTAGCAACGTGTAAATGATGGTGATCCTGAGTAGTTCTGGGTATTTTTAAATTTATTTCCTTCTTTTAGACCTTCTATTTCTTTAAATCTTCTAAAAAAAACCCCACACTGCTTATTATATAAACAGAAAGTATAAACCTTGTTAAGATTACGATTGCTTATCAAAATGTCACATTTTCAAATAGTATTTTTTAAAATATAACATCATAGAGTGAAAGAGCAGCCCAGTGATAAGGTGGAGAAAAGGAATGATCATGGAGAATAAAATTTTGATATTTAAGAAATTTCTGGCTGCTCTAAGAAGAGCAGTTACCTGGGTGGCTCAGTCGGTTAAACGTCTGCCTTTGGCTCAGGTCATGATCCCAGGTCCTGGGATGGAGCCCTAGGTCTGGCTCCCTGCTCAGTGGGCAGTCTGCTTCTCCCTCTCTCTCTGTCTTCCTTCTGTCTCTGTGCTTATTCTCTCTCTCTGTCAAATAAATTAAATCTTTAAAAAATAAATAAAATAAAAAGGGCTACAAGTTTTTGATGAGTAATATCCTATTCCTCAGACCAGGTAGAAGACCGTTTTGGGTGTTTCCATTTGGAAATGCTGCCAGTCCCATCGCTTGAATGACAAAATAACCACATCCGCTTCCACCACCTCTACAACCACTATCAGCTTCACTACCATCGCCTCCGCCTCCACCATCACCTCCACTTCCTTCTTCATTTCCATCACCACCTCCACCTCTTACCGCCCCCACCACCATCAACCTAAAAGAATAGACAAGTCCTCTGTGGCAAATTGGATTAGGGGAGAGTATAGAAATACGGAGAATTGGAACACATTCCCCAGAGTACTATAAATATTAAAAATAAGCAAAACTTTCTTGTGGAGTCCACACATCCATGGTTCAGAATAGATGGAATTTGGAAGAAATCGTCTTGTCTTAGTCCTTTTGGGCTGCTACAACACGATAACCACAGGCAGGCAGCTTATAAACAGCAAAAATTTTTTTCTCACAGTTCTAGAGTCTGGGAAGTCCAAGATCAAGGCACCAGCATGGTTGGGTGAGAGCCCTCTTGCAAATTCATAGCCAGCGCCTTTTGGCAGTGTCTTCCAATGACGGGAGAGGATGGGGGTCTCTCTGGAGCCTCTTTAGCAGGGCACTAATGCCATTCTGCAGGGTGAAGCCCTCATGACCTAGTCATGTCCCAGAGGCCCCACCTCCTAACACCACCAGCTTTGATGGTTAGGATTTCAACGTAGGATTTGGGTGGAGGGAAGACACAAGCATTCAGACTATAGCATCCACTCAGCACCTGAGCCAAAAGGGGAAAACTGACCTTGGAATGAATTTTGCCTCAGGTAGGTCAAGAGTTCACATCAACTTTCTAAGAACGGGACCCCTCCATTAATCCAGGGTCATATCATCCAACAGCTCATGGAATGTTTGATTAAAAAGCTATTTTATGCTGAGGCGCCTGGGTGGCTTAGTCTGTCAAGCATCTGACTCCTGATTTTGGCTCAAGTCATGATCTCGGGCATGGGATTGAGCCCTGTGTTGGGCTCTGCGCTCAGCGTGGCGTCTGCTCGAGATTCTCTCTCCCTCTTCCTCTGCCCCTCTGCTCTCTCAATAAATAATAAAATCTTTAAACAAAGACAAAGAACTACTGTATACTGACAAACAATAGAGGACAAAGTCAGATGGTAGGTAGGGGGGAGCACAGTTGAGGCTGAGGAGAGCTGAGCAAGCAGTGTGTGTTTTCCTGGGTGCGCACACATACCAATACTTGCACACCCGCTGGAGCGCTCGCGAGCATCATGGAACCTCAGGATGCCTGCAACGCCATTTGGTTCTGCTTAGGTTATTACATATTTTCATATCCAAATTGAATAATAGTCACTTTTGCCCAGCAGCATGAAGGAATGTACTGTTTCTAATTAACCTTGACTCCAAAGGAAAATCTGTATGTGTGACACAAAAAGATGGAAAGTGGCTTCTCTTCTGTGACACCTGTTAAAATTCAACCAAATCTGCTGAAAGGTTCTGTAGCTCTTCGGGAGCACAGGGAGGCAGAGAAGGGGAGGCAGTCCGGTCAGGACAGGGTCTGGAGTGGGAGGTGGAGGGCAAGTATCCGTGGAGCTGGCCCCCACAGGGACAGGAGACCGTAGTCATTTGTTCATGTGCCCACGTCCAAAGGGGAATGCGGCGGTGGTGCTGCTTCTCCTTCGCTCATTCATTTCTTCATCCGGGTGACAAACAGTCATTGAGCACTTGGGTGCAGCACACGTTGTTCTGGGCACTGGAAATAGAGAACACTGTGAACAAAATGAACCAAGTCCTTTTCTTTACAGACGGAGCTTACATTCTAAAAGGGGACGTAGAGAACACAGAAGGGACTTACACTGTCAGGCATAGTAAATGGTTGGAGAGGGCATGGTGAAGAGACGGTGGAGCCACAGTGCTAAGGCCAGGGATCAGGGAAGGCCTTTCTGAGGGGGTGATATTTGAGCAGAACCTTGAACAGAGCGAGGGGGAAGCCACGCAAACATCTGAGGAGAGAATGCTCTAGGCCGAGGCAATCCAGAAGTGCAAAGGCCCTGAGGCCAAAGGAAGCTTAGGGTGTTTTAGTTTTTATTGTGCACGGTGGTATGTGGCCTAGCCTTCAGGGTGCCGAGGGACATTATATAAAGGACATATACATACATATATATATATATATATATATATATAGAGAGAGAGAGAGAGAGAGAGAGAGAGAGATATCTCCAGGCTCCACCTCTTACTTCTAGCACTTCTGCAGGGCCAATGGCCCAAGGGCTTCTACCAGCTTTGCTCAGGCACAACCCGACAGCAGCGCATCTCAGCCTCCCCAAGCACTGCTCATTCCCTGCCCCAGCGTGTCTCTCGTTTCCAACTTGGCATTCACAAGTCTGATCTGGAAGTGCCAGCCGGTAATACCCAGTGGGGGTCTCCCTTGACCAAAGGGTAACAGAAAATGATGGATACGTGCTTCTCCTTCTGTTCCCCTGGACAGCCAGTTCTCATTTGCATTCATACGCCCCTTAGAAATCCCAGTGGGATTAAGCACCCATCTCTTGTTCACCATTCAACTCCATAACTCCTTGTATCACCCTGCCTGTCCTCTCCTCCCTGCTTTCGCTGCGCGTCTTGTGTTCCTTCTGTCTGGGATCAGATTCCCAAAAAAACTTCCTGTATACTTAGTGTTCTGGGGAGGAGTATACAAGACAAGACAATATAACCCTCCCCATTTTACAGATGAGGAAGTAAGAGGTTAGATAAATTGTCCAAGGTCATACTGGAATCAGAAATGGAACTGAGGTTTCTCTGACTCCAGCAACCATGACCCCAAACACCCCACTACTCTGCCTCACACTCGGAAGTTGACAGGGGCTGTGTTTCTTGTCTGGCTGGTCCTTTCTATCGGGAGCAGACAGAACTCCGGGCCGATGATAGTGCTACAGCGGGTTGACAGGAGTGAGAGGGGTTTCAAGTACTGTCCATCTGTCAGAGCGTCAGAGGAGGGTCCAGTGCAGAAGAAAGGACCAGAGCTAACTACGGACTGAAGAAGAAGCCTGAACGCATGGCTCAGGAACTACAGGGGTGGTACGGGCAGGTGGCACTCAGCGGCCATTGATACAGCTCTCCTGGATACCAGGCCTTGGAGACAGAATGAATTTCACAGCTCACTCTGCAAGAGGCAAGTGAAGAATGTCACCTGTGGGCACAAAGGTGAATGTAGAAGAATTAACGTCAGCTGTTTTTTTAAAAGACAGATATAGTCAGATTGATAAGAAGCCAAAAAATTCGTAATTTCTAGTAACAATAGCTCCCTCATTCAGCACTTACTTGTGCTGGGCGCTGTGCTAAGTGCTTTGTATCAATTACCTTTTCAGCAACACCATGACGTAGATACAATTATTATTTATATTTTAATGATCGGGATTAGGATGGTTAACTCTGTGAATGTCACACAGGTAATAAATGATGGAACCAGGGCTCCAACTAGATCGGTGTGACACCAAAGCCCTTTCTTCTTAAGCACTTTTCTGGAATGGCTGAGTGAAGACTTTTTTGGGAGACAGTGAAAAGCTGTTGGAGGTATTGGGGCAGGACACGGTAGGTAACAGTACTCCGATGCCAGCATGGATGTTGAAATAATTCTAAGAAGAAACCATTAGAATATTTTAATGGCCCAGAAGAAGGTGACATGAGACGAAATTAAGAGAGTTAAGATGGAATGTGACCCAAATGACACTGAAGAAAGAATCCGTGAGGACCACAGTTCCAATTAACCAGAGCACAAGGGAAAGAGAGTCTTGGATGACTCAGAAGCTTTGATTCTGATGGAACAATGATGACACCATTAATAGTTAAAGAGGCACCAACAGGAGTGGGAGGGAAATGGTAGGGTCAGAATCAGGAGACAGAATTTGAAGGCTCTTATGAAATGCACATCCCCCAGGTTGATGGAAATGGATGTGGGGGCTCAGAAGTCAGAAGGGCTGGAGATCGAGATTTAGAAATCATCCCTCAGATTGTCCCAGTCTTGCACCCTTAGGTGAGGTCAGCTGGACAAAGACATTCTGGCACTGAAGCCCCGTCTTTTAGAAGAGCCTGTGTTCTCTCCCTTCTCTTGATGACCTGCCTTTTGCCCTTTACCAAGTCTGCCTGATTTCCGACTCTGTCGTTTCTGACAAGGGATTCACCCATGAGCTGTGTTGCCGGTTTAGATTCCAAGCTATTTGACGGTAAGGACCATACTGTATGTATGTATGTATTTATTTTTAAAGATTTTATTTATTTGACAGAGAGAGACAGCGAGAGAGGGAACACAGGAGGGGGAGTGGGAGAGGAAGAAGCAGGCTTCCAGCGGAGCAGGGAGCCCGATGCAGGACTCGATCCCAGGACCCTGAGATCAGGCCCTAAGCCGAAGGCAGACACTTAACGACTGAGCCGCCCAGGCCCCCCAAGACCATACTTTAAACTTCTTTTCTTTTATACCAAAGAATATTCTTATAGGTTGTAAGCACAATCTCCTATTGGGCTTTTAATTTTTATAGGAACAAATCTGAAATGCAACACAGATCATCATTTGCCTCCGGTCCAGAGCCGCTCGGAGCAGAAACGTAGAAATCCGAAGCCCTCATCTAAAGTGCCTCATTTTAACCTCAGTCCTCCGCCGCCTTCCTACGCACGTTGTCAATTCTCGATTCCTGCTTATCATCCACACGGGAGTCTCCCAGTCTTCCTGGTCCGATTTCTAGCCTCAGGCAGTTGAGACATAGGAGCTTTGCAATTAAATTCTCCCCTCCAGCCAAACTGACCCCAAACCGTCCTCAGGAAATTGCTCAAGTTTATTTATGGTGTTGGTTTTGTTTCTGCATTTTCTGGGGGCACGCAGAGCCCTCCTCATGGGCAGGGCTGCTCTGCGGTGCTCTGAACGGCCCTGTCCTTCAGGGCGCAGGTGCTGCGTTGGCTGAGCCTTTCCCCCCGCTGGGTCCGCAGGCTGCTTGGACTGTGGGCAAAGGCAGGTCGGGCCCTCAGCAAAGGTGGAACTGGCGAGGCAAAGTGACAAAACCACCCCGCCCACTCGCCGCATAAGCATCATCTCTGCGGCCCGGTGCCCTGTTGGCTGTGGCGGGACCCTCGGGACACCACCCCACAAGCTCGGTCTTCCCCAACTACCCGCTCGACAAGGATGGAGTGGCTGCTTGTGGAGTAGGCCTGGGGTGAGGTCCAGGAGCCCACAGTGAATAAAGCCCAGTCCTCTCTCCTCAAGAAGCTCCAGCTTAGTTGTGTGGCACCTATAGCATTACAGGGATGTTTATGGGAACAACTGAGAAGGTCTGCGTAACTGGCTCAGGAGGGAGGAAAGGCCCCTTAGATGCAGGGCCGACTTATCCACTGGGGCCAGGAGGCTCATGCCCAGGGACCATGACACTTTTCAGAACCCATGATCATTTTTAAATTTTAAGATCTTTTAAAATCAGAAAAAAAGATGAATATAATTATAAAGAATATATAACAATAAATTCAGCCTTTAAACCAATGCAGTTGTAAAATAAGTTATTGTTCTATTTTATTTTATTTTATTTTGGGGGGAGAAGGGCCCACAGAGACAACATGGCCTAGGGCCAACGAGAGTCACAATGTGGCCCTGCTTGAATAGGGTGACTTTAGGGCAGAGGAGAAGATATCTAGGAAATGCAGGAAGAGTGGAGTAGACTTGCTCGTTGAGGGACGTGTAAGCATGGGGCAAGAATCCCAGAAGCCCAGAGATGCGGGGGAGCCCCTTGCACACAGGGAGTCATGAGGGATTAGGGCAAGATGAAGGCGAGGACGTGGCAGAGAGAGCCTTAGCCACCATATCCACAGCCTGGGATTTGCTCATAACCTGTAGGCGCGCTCCCACTGAACCCGCCGCATGCTTGCTAATCCCGTGCCCCACTCTCTGCCAGCTAACATTTTCCTGAGACTACAGTCTGGGTATCGAATGCGTGACAAGGTGATACCACCCAGGAGCAGCTTCCTATGTCCCCTCCTCTGTGGAGGTAGCCATGCTTCAGATAAAGGAATGTTTCCAATGGCAGGTGAGGGATGAGATTCGGGAGCAGGAAGGCTCTGGGCCACCCACCCTTCTCTCTGTGTTAGGGCCTCAGCCTGAGCCCCTCTGGAAAGCCAGGGATGGGCCATTGGCTGCCATTTTTCTTCTATTTACAAAGTGCCCAGAGGTCTGCTCGTTCAGTGACCATTTTTGAAAATGAAGTAAAAGCAGATGAAAGAACAGGAAAAAATGTTCATTATGCAGGCCTATCAGAGCCCCCCTCCATCCTAATGCATGTGTCATTTAAATACACTGTGAGAGGTGTTCATTATTTCCCCCATTATTTAGAAATGTGCTTCAAAGCCCCTCAAACAGCAGTGTGCCGTCACATTGTTTAAACATATGATTTGTTAAATCACCACCCTCACAGCCCTGAAGCTCGGGGGTTAGATCATCTCAGAGCAGACACAACTCAGGGGTCACCCTGCTGCTAAGGGCTGTCTCAGCTACTCCCCACCTCATCCTGATGGTTAATAAGGATCAGCTTGTGAAAGGCAAGGTCAAAAGAACTAAGTGACTTTTGATGCCAGCTGATGGTGTGTGAGTTCATTGTTCCCAGGGGCTGTTGAGCACCCGGTGAGGAGAGCCCATTATTGTCAAGGAGCCATGGAGACAAAGCCTAGCCCCGCCATCCACCTGAGCCTGGCACTGAATGGGGGCTTCCAGAAGGATCCAATCCTTGACTTCAGAAATAGCTCCCTTTGGGAAGACTTGTTTACATGAAAAGGGAAACCTGTAGAAAGATGTAGTAATTGTTGATCATGTGTCTCATCGAAGCACACCTCCCAGCACCCTTTCCCCGGGTGTACTACAGCGTTTCTTTATGGGTTTTAAGCTGTAGGATAGAAATGCGCATGGCAAGCCTCTGATTACAGAAAATCAAACTGAGATGCATTCATTGATTTGAGGGGAAAATAAGAATAATGGGGAGAAAGGTTGCCAGCTTAAAAAAAATCAATTTATGTAAATTTACCCAGAAGATATCTTCTTCATAAAGAGAAGTCTGTCTCTTCCTTTCTCTTGTTTTTGGCATAGCGGCAGTCAGCCCTCATCTTCTCGCTGCCTGCTTTCTCCCTACACACAAGTCCACGTTCCCCGCCTCTGCCTGGCTGCTTCACAAATCATATAAAGGTTTTTAGGAGCTCAAAGGTGAACCTACAGAAAAATATGTAAAGGCCCTGTGGCAGCACATGTAAGACCTACCTTTTGTGGAAGGGGGTGGCAATCTACTGGAGTGGCTGATCGTGTTGTTGGGGCGAGAGTTCCTGTCACTGCTGAGAGCAGAGGCAGACCGCCAATGATTCCCTTCTCCGCATGCCTTTGCTCGGTTGATGGCTCTGCAGACCTACAGTCAAGCAGGCTCCGGCTCTCGGAGATAGTATCGCTCACTGCCGTTCCTTAATCCCTGAGAGGCTGTCTGCCGCCAAATCCAGCCCATCCTTCCCCGGTCATCGTCCCTCACGGTGAGTTCTGACCATCCCTGGCCTTCCTCACCTAAGGCCTGAGAATCTGTAACAGCCTTTTATCCCTCTCACCAGCTGCCTTCCACTCTGGACGTTTCTTAAAGTTTACTTTGTTCAGTTGCCTGTCATGCTATGGGGGGCAAACCACAAAAGTGTGCGGGCTGTTTTCTGAGTCCTGGTTACTTCCTCTGCGTGGTCCTCTCTCTAGTATGAGGTGAGGAGGATGCCTGCGGCTCCTTCTCATTGTCTCCTGGCTTCTCCGTCTCCTGTGAGCGTCACTTCGAACAAGGACTCAGACATCTACAGAAGAACGAGCCACAGTCTGTGGGCACAGTTCGGGTCAAACGCAGGCTTCGAAAAGAAACGTTTCTTCAGTGGAAAGAGTGTAAGGATCTGCAGCTCTGCTCGCCACACAAACTTCTTACCAGGGTCCCAGAGGACAGGTTAGCTCCTTGCAGCAAACACCTCTCTCCATGGCCATCTTCTCCATGGCAGACTGGCGCTTGGGTTTCGAAGTTCCGTACCACGCGAAGGATTTCCTGGAACACTGTGGGAAAAGTGTATGCAGGTCTCCACTCTTCACAGGACAGGAGAAGGAAAAATCCAGACCCTGGGCCAACTTTCAAATGAGGTTTTCCGGCTTCACTATTTCTGTCAAGGTTTTGAAGGCCTCAGGACCAGGTTTCATATAGGATTAGAGTTCAAGGAAAATGGGTTTTCCCTCTCTTCAGACCATTTGAAGAGAGGCAAAGTGAATTTTTTACAGAAAGTATTAGCTTGTCCAGGAGATGGCCAATGTTCTTTCCTAATGTGGCATTATCAGACCATGCCAGGCTTAAAGGGAAATTCTGGGTCTTCACATACAATTTTGCAAAGAAGCCACCCTTATTACCTTTCCTCTAGAAAAAATAAAAAATTCCTTGGCATAAAATGTGGAGCCTTTGTCCTTCCCTGAAAAAGCATTGAACTAGACTTGAGTTCAGGCCCCAGTTTTTCTACTAACTAGTCCTCGACTAGCCCCTTCTCAGCTCTGGCCAGCGAGTGTGTTCCTCTGCCAAACAAACGAAGGGGAAATGCAAGATGCCCGTGGCTCTCTGTGCTGGTCCAGGGCTATGACCTTGCAGGGTTGCTAGAACACTCTACCAAGTATGCTCCATCGAGGAGCTCTGAGACCAGACAAAGAAGCCCATCTCCGGAAAGTTCCCACATTAACCAACTGCAGTGACACCCAAGTTAGGCGAGCATATTTTTGACTTCTGATTTTAGATCTTGCAAGGGAATTGGAGAAAAACAGTATTTTCTCCCCCAATCAAAGAAGAAAGGTTTCGTTCCCTAGTTCCTCATCAATCCTAGCATGTTTTATATAAATGCCCCTAGAAAGCTCATACTTTCACTCCTTGCCAAAACTGGCTGAGCTCCTGGCTCGGGCTGGGGAACAGAGGAAGAATTACGAGTGTGGTTGAACACACTGGCATGCGGAGGCCGAAGCAGCTCTGTGTATCAGTAACGTGTAATGACAACCTCCCATCTGTTCTCTGGAACTCTTCATCTGAGCCTTCATCAAGCTGGAAATCTGGAAGGAGATGAATGCAAGGGGACTGTTCAAAAGCCATACATGAGCTCAGAAGTAAAAGGGATCCACTTTGGGTCAGCAGTGGAGAGACTGGCCAACTACGGAGCTCAGGGAAGTGGGGCACGGGTCTGTGAGGCCAAAAATAAGGTCAGGGACTCCAGCCCCAGTGTCTCTGCTTCAGGATAAGGTGTTGAGCATTTCATGCAATGAAGCATCAGTCCAGGAAGCAGCAACCACTCTCCAAACGGCTTCACTATCATGAGACTCCAGATTTTCCCAATGTCCATTGCAGCACAGACCTCGGGGCCAAAACTGGAACTGAAAGTCTGACAAACTCTCGAATGTCCACCATTCTGGCAGATGCCCTTGCCTTTATTCTTGGGGAGAAAAGAGATGGGCACCAGGGAAAAGAAGAGGGCCGAAGGCAGCCTATACCCCAAACTGGTGGTCTTCGAAAACAAAACGGAACAGAAAAGGCTCTGGGTCTCTTCCATGGATATACAGCTAGAGCTACCTAAGCTCCGGGAGTCCTGGAGAAATGCTGCCCAGGGAAAGCAAGCAAACGGACTGCAATTTGCCCACTGTATTCTGAGCGCTGGCTCTGCTGCGAGCTGCTCGGCGGCCAGCATCTATCACCAGCTATCCGGGAGCCCAGGGCTGCTGGTGTTTGCCGCAGGCAACAGATTAGCTGGCAAGAAAGCTTATTAGATCCCCAGTTTCCCCCAGTGAAGCCTCCCCCTCAGGGGACAGGAGGGGGACATTTTCATGGATTTGATAAATACTATTTGGGATCTGAGATCACAGTCCAGGAAAAAAAAAAGGCGGGGGTGGGGGAATGTGAGCAGGAGATTACAGAATTTGTTGAGGCTGAAATATGATCCGTGAGAAGCCAAGGGGAGCGCAGGCTGCCAGCTCCAGTCTGGGCCGAGGACCCCTGACTGGCTGCAGGCTTCAGACTTTTCAGCCTCCTGATTACCGGAGCCAATTCGCAAGCCTCCTTAGCTGCTCTCTGTGCCCCATGAAGTTTCTCCAGCCAGCCCTCTCCGCTTTCTTTCCCCAAAATTTGGGCTACTGGGAAAGACCTGTGAAGTGTGAAGCAAATAGGAAATGCTTACCGAACACCTGAAGCTGTTGTTAAACATTGCTCCCAGGGAGTCTTGATAGAAAGAAAAGTTTTGAAAGAGGTCTCACTTCATTCATTAATTCATTTACTTAACATCTTGGAGGGCACCCCAGATACCAGGCAATGTGGATAAGGAGCTGTCTAGTTGGAGGGGGAGCACGTATGTATAGGAGGCCATTACAGAACCAATCTAAGGCAATTGTCAGGGAGGATAGATGGTGAGAGATAACAAGCCAAGTGTTGCTATGGAGAGAGATGCTCGGGGGCTTGACCTGGTCAGAGAGGGCTCGGAGGAGGGGAGTGCAAGGCAAGCCTTGCAGGGTACGGAGGCTTTGAATGGAGCGCAAGGGCAAAGGTGTCCTGGAAAATTGGCAGAGGAAAGCCTTTTGCTTCTTCTCAGACTGAATCCTGACCCCTCTTCCCCACCCTCCCGGAATTAGCAGGAGCTCACACCAATCAAGATCTCTGTAAACCACAACCACTTACCACAAATACATGCCAGAAACCCACAGATAATACATCCCCAGGAGACCCGGTCAATATGGTCCCCAGATCAGTGGCAAAGACAACATCTGTGAGCTTGTTGGAAATGCACAAGCTCAGACCCTACTGCAGACCTACCATCAGAATTTGCATGTAACGGAGTCAGGGAACCCACACGCATATTAAAGTTTGAACAAAAAACAGGCTCCCAGATTCCCTCCTCCAGGCTCATCTTGGTCACCCTCCTAGCAGGGTATAGAAAGCTGTCCTGACCAGAGCCTCGATAGGAGTTCTCGGTGCCCATCAGGAAATCACAGCGTCCTGTCTCTGGAGCTGGCCTCTCGTGACTGCCTCCACTTACCCATCCTGGCGAGCTAGAGAAGTGCAGTTCCATTCTGCCTACAAGACCAGCCTCTCACCACACAAAATGCCTCTCAGATATAGGACTGTGGGAGAAGCTGGGCTATGGAGATGAGAGCCAGCCTCGTGGAGGGGAATTAGCCGTGTACTCAAAGTGAAAAGACCTGGTTCAAATTTATGACTCTGGCATTTACTTGCTGCTGTCTAACCTTAGACCAGACTGAGCCACAGTTCCCCTAATTGTAAAAATACCTGTGCGGTGACGTGAATGATACAATGCTAGAATAAAACAGGGGGTTCGAAGCATAGGTTGCAAAGCCGGGTCCCTGGAGTAGCATCTCTCCTTAATCGCTGAGTGACATTGGGAAAGTTACTTAACCTCTCCACACCTCTGTTTCTTTACCTGTAAAATGGAAATAATAATAGTAATACTTCAAGCATTGTAAGGAGGATTGAGTTAATATTTGAAAAGTATTTAGAGTAGTTTTTGACATACTATAAATGCTACCTCGGCTTTTGTTAAATATATAAAGTAGAGCATCTAACAGAGTGACTGGTCTAAAGCAAGTGCTCAGTAAGTGTTGTTTTTGAACTTGAAAGTCAATAAGATAAAAGCAGAGGGAGAGAAAGAGAGAATATGCATGAGCTCCGGGGAAAAGAGACACCCACCTGTGCCTCAGTGGCTCGGTGGCTCAAGGACCCGGTGAATGATACGGAGTTGTGTGTGCAGGCTCCTGGATGGGGTGGGGGTGGAACTAGAAAGGGGATGGGGATGGGGAGGCATGGCAGGGCACGACAAGCTACGCAGACACGCCTGCCCTTTAGTCCCTGTCAATCCCTCCCCGAGCTGATGGTGTGCTGATGTGTGTGAGTCCAGACAGCGCCAATCTGTGCTGGATCGTCATGCATCGGCCTCTGGGGAGCCGGGGCTCTCACCATGTCGGAGTCACGGAAGAGGAGCCGCGCCTCCCCAGCCCCACGTCGTCAGGCTCAGCTCCAGCATAATTGCCCACCAGGCCCTCGGCCCCTCCTGCTTCCACTTTGGAAAAGCCAGTGCGCAGACTTGGCTTGATCCCATAACCTCTACCTATAGTATCGAGTCCCCAACTGGTTCGTCTGGCTGGGGACCCTGCGAAGGATAGAAAGTGTGCCAGGGAAGGAGATGCTTTTAGCATCATGTACCAGCCTTAATGAGTTTTCCCTCACAGACCCCCCACCCATCCTGCCACTCCTCCCAGACAAATCCGTCAACAGCTGCATCATTATGCGGCCCCGTAGTTAAGACTCTTCTTTTCTACCATTTCAGGTTGAAGCCACCCGACCCACCTTGGCAGCCTTCAACAGCACCGAGCTGTCGGCCTTTTGTCAGTGCTGACTCTCCAGCAGGATGTCGGACACCTGTCTCACCACATTCTACCTCCACGATGATCTGTGGGGCTACTGTCATCAGTGAGTAAGGGCCAAGATGGGGACAGAGATGATCTGACCTCAAAGCCCAAGACACTGACTTTCTTGCTTGTGATTCCTGTTTGTGAGTCATAGAACACTAGTTCTGAGGCTTGGTGATAGATAATAAAACACACACACACACACACACACACACATATACACACACATATACATAAAATATATGTGTGAATATATATGTGTATATCTATAGCAACATACATTTTAAAAATTCTAGATTAAATTAACTGAAAGGACTTCCTCATTGCAGGACTACTCAGAGCCTTGAAAATACAGACATGAATTGCTAGTCTCAGAAAGAAGGTTAAAGCTCATTGACATGTGGAACCCCTTTCCCCCTCACAGTATGACTTGCCTGGCTGGGGATCTCTGAGTGTGCACTGCTCTCTGCCATGTTACCCCTCAACATTGGTTTCCCTCTGCTGTATAACGCCAAGCCCCCCACAGCCTTCAGGCAGCCTGGTCTTCCTGCCTCGTGAATTCTTTCCGGAAACACAGCCTTAGCATATGTTGCTCCTTTCCTTGGTGGTGGTTTCTTGGCCCTCTGAATTCTCTCTTTTTTAAAGATTTTATTTATTTATTTATTTGAGATTGAGAGACAGCATGAGAGAAAGCGCGAGCAGGGGGAGGGGCAGAGGGAAAAGCACATTCCCGCCAAGCAGGGAGCCTGATGTGGGCCTCGATCCCAGGACCCTGAGATCACGACCTGAGCCTCGATCCCAGGACCCTGAGATCACGACCTTTCAAACATGTCTGAAAGATGCTTAAACAGGCTGAGCGACTTAGGCGCCCCTCTTGCCTCTCTGAATCCTGTCTACCCTTCAAGGCCCCAAGCAAGCCTTACTCTCCCTTAGGAAGCCTTTCTTGCATACTCCAGCCTTCTTCGTTGTCTGCTTCTCTCAACTTCTGCCGTATTTGTCATCTTATTTAAACACTGGTTGGCGTACTGATGTGACTACTAGCCAGATAATTAATTCACTTAGGAAGCAAAACTTGTACTTCCCTGTTGCTCACAGGGTGCTTGACAAAGAGTGGGAAACACTTCATCGGGACTTGCTGATGGAATTTGGATTATGTAAAACAGGAATTGGGGTCCCCCTCCTGTGTGCCAGCCAGCTCGAGAAATACCAGCTGGGGTGAAGAGCAGTGCCATTTGCATTGTGACCTGGTTCCCGGCTGGGGCTCTGTGCCCTGGCTGGGTCCCCTGGCCGGGTCCTGGGAGAGCGGCTCGAGAGCGCCACCCTCAGGTACATCAGCCTTCAGGATCCTTTCTGCCCGCTCCAGTGACTCTACTGGTCAAAAAAGGGGAGCTGGGCCCAGGGACACCGGTCCAGCTCCGACCAGCCACACTTCCCACCCCCAAACTCTAGTAGATGTGCTACGCTGCAGACTCCCTACGACAAGGCAAAACAAACAAACAAAAAAAACCAAAAGAGTTTCTGCAGCCTCTGGGATCATTGCCTATTTGTAATCTTTTTTTCTTCCTGAACTTCAAGTCTCCTTCTGCGTCTCGTTGTATCTGTCTCTGCCTGTCTGTCAGTTTGCCTCCCTTTTCAAAAAAACTGAATAAAACACAGAGCAAACTGTCTCCCTTTGCTGAGAGCAGAGAATAAAGCAGTCATATGTCAGGGGCACATTTTCAGGTTTTATTTTCATCAGCAATATTCCCCCGCCCCCCGTAATTGCTATAGAAACACCAAGTCCCCTTCCGTCCCTGTGTGCGTGCTGACAGACTTCACGTTGACGTAGCCTCAGATGAACCCCACCCAGGCTCCGCGCCGGCTACGGCGCACAGCAGCACCCAGGGGTGTGCCAGAGTCGGTTGAGAAACCCTGTCCAGTGGACGCTGGACGTGCTCTCCCTTCCCCAGCTCTGACTCTCTCTCATCTAACTTAAGATGCAGCGCGGAACATCCGAGCCAGACACGCTGCTGTCTGCGTGGAAGCATCCGCAACAGAGGCAGGCAGCTCCTTGGGAAGACGGAATGCCAGCCAGGAAAGGAGGGGGGATGCTGGGGCACGGGCGCGGGGGGCTTCTGGATGCGAACCTGCCCGTGCACCTGGAGGCTGGCCTTGCAAGCGAGGTCCACCTCTGCCTCAGAGGTCCTGACGCTCCGCACAGCCCGAAGGAGAGCAGAAAGCTCTCTCGTTGAGGCTGGAAACCAACCCCCTCACACGCTTGCCCATCTGGCTGCATGGCTGCGGTTTGCAGATGGAGGAAAACGGAAACTGGTCCCTGCAGGCCCAGCTTCTCCATTTCTGGCACAAATGCCTTCAGCTCCTGGAAGGAAGCAGGGCCAAGGGAGGCTGTGCACGTCTTGTATGAGTGAAGGGCCTGTTGTGGCTCCTTTTCAGGGACTCTGGCACTCAGGAAGCAGCTTTGGACGAAGGCAGGGGTAGGGGACTGGTTAGCTATCCCTGGCCACAGTGAGAGAACATGGGGGCTCACAACACAGAGGGTCGAGGACTTCCCTAAATGCCTCTGCACGGGGATTTGATTACACAGAGCCCGGCTGGACATGTCATAACCCTGAGCCCCTCCACCCTGGAAGGATTTAGCTGGAGGCGATGTATGTAGGCTGCCCAGATACATAGAGCATGAGTTATGCATTCTACAAAATGATCCCATAAATCCTGAAATGAGTTTTTTAAAAAAGAAAAACAAAGCAAATCAAGATGAATAAATATTAATGAATTGCCTCCTCTCTGTGGCAAGAGGAACGTGATGCAGAGCTAATGACTCTGTCAGCAGATCACATAGACTCTGAATATTTCATGGACCCGTGGAGGTGGACCTCAGAGAGGGGTCGCTCACCCCCACGTGCAGCTAGAGACCGACAACAGCTGCCCGAGGGGGATGCTTCTCTGAGCAGAAAGCTGGATGGCCCAGCCAGCTTGCCGGGAGAGTGGCGCCTGGTACACGCAGTCACAGCACTCTACTTGCAGAGCGCAGGCCCTTTGCTGATGCCTTCTGTCTATTACCTCCACCGAGGGGCTATTACTAAGCCCAATTCCTCGGGGAGGAGAGCCAGGCCGGGAGAAACGTGCTACACGATACATGTCTGAAAGTGGCAACGCTGGCATCCAAACGCAGGGCTCTCTTGACTCCCAAATCCAACCCTACCCTACACTGCTGCTCAATGCATCGCACCCCTTCCTTCCTTCCTATGCATCTTCTCGGCCTGCGGCCACGTCTCTGTGGCTTGACATGAGCCCTTCACTGACTCAGCATGGGAGACAGCCTCTCACACAGTAGGTGCTCAATAAATCAATACGTGTTTGTTGAATTGGATCAAATTTCCTGCCAGGGGAAGAAAATAACTTTGCCCTCTTCTCGTAGCTCAGTGGAAATTCACAAAATAAATCCTTCCCCCAGGAGTGGCTAAACCGAGCGGCCTGACGTCCTTGGAGGCAGACACGAGGGATATCATCCTCGCAGTCATCACTGCTATTATCATATGGCCACAAGGGCTTCAGCAGGTGAGGCAGACATGAAAGAACTCGCAGACAATTGAGTGGGGCTGGAGAGACAGCCCCCACTTCAGCACCATTGTTTTCAACGGGGACCCCCAGGGGCTGCCAATCATAACCCTTTCCCTGAGCACCAAATTCACTTAAAACAGTTTTTTCCCCTCAATTAACAAACGGAAGAACAGGAGCAGACTTTCTCCAGCCTCTCTGCCGCGTCCCCACCCAGCGACAGCTAAAACGTTCCACTTGTCAGTCAGCAGTAAATACCAGGTCTCAGCTTTGTACTGAACATCCCCAGAATAGACGTTGCTAATGGCCTTGATGACAGTCTCTGATTTCTGAAGCATATGTGAGAAAGTGAGGGAAGGGGGGCGGCCAGCGGGAGGGGGGCAGACAGGCGGGGGAGGCTGCGGGAAGGAGTCAGGGGTGGCGTGTAGCTTGCTTCCTTCTCTTTCTGATGTTGTTTCCACTTTTTTTGTCATTTTCCCTTGAAAGCTTTTTCAAGTGTCCACAACACTCATGGTGCTGAGTAGCTCTAGGCTTAAAGGCCAAGAAGAAAAGGGCAGAGGGAGAAAGGAACAGCCCTACCTTCTATGCACCACTTCACTTGGGTTCGGGAGGACTGCCTCCAGCCTTCTCATGGACCCCAAGGAGACCACATGCTCTGGGACATCCTCACTCTCCCTTCTGATGGAAGCAGGTGCCACCTAGTCAACCTTTCCTGGGGCTGGGGCGTTCACGCCCAGGCTGCAGGGAGCAGGGGAGGGAAGAGGCCTGCAGATCATGGCCGACAGGGACGCTCAGTCTATTTGTCTAAACACCTGATGGCCACTTAGGAAGCAATGGCTGGGGCTGGTTCCTCCTTCCAGTGAAAAGAAAGGGGGAATAAAACCAGGGAGGGCTGGTCAACTAGGAAGCTTGATTCCTACAAACAAAAGTCACTGATATCACGCTGTGTTGCCCTCACTGGTTAGGGAAGACCCAGCTTCTACCTCAGAAGCCCTGTGGTCTCCACCTGCCCTGGTCAGATGCACTGACAAAAACTCAAGGTGGAGGGGCTTGAGGGTTAATGCCATGAGTGAACCAGGGAAAATGGGCAAAATCTCCTAACCTTCTCCGAAATGAATCCCTGCCCCCACACACCTTCCATCCCCCTCCAACTCCCCCCAAAATACATTACCCTCCCTGCCACCTTCCCTGAGTTCTTAAACTGAAATGGTCCGTAGAAATCCTCCTGGATCAGGTGTCTTTAACCTGCCTCACATTTGTTAAGCCTGACTGGGCACCACTTGCTGTTCCTAGCACCCACAGGCCTTACCTCTTACATCAGCACGACAAATTCCCCATTTTACGCATGGGAAAACGGAGCCTCTTCTTTGTCAAGTAACTTACCCTTGTTGATCATGAGCTCAGATCCTATAGCTGCAGAGTCTACTTGCTTGCTCTTCCGTCTCACAAACCTGCATTAGTTCTGATCCTGACCTCTCTTGGTGACAAATCTTTGCCCTCTTCTTTCCACAAAGAAAAATAATATCAGGTTCTTGGCTCCTGTGTGCCATAGGATTCCGGACTGAAGATATTGGTGTGGGGGCGCTTAGCTTCCTTCTTTCTGTTCTTTACAGATAAGTGCAATTGGACTGTCTAAAACATTCAACCTGGAAGAAGAGACCACAAGGCTCAAGGGACAATTGGTACCAGACCACATTCTGTGGCACTTGTTGACTCATTTGAATGCGTTTTCTTGACCTCTATCATGAGCATGGTGGTAGTGATTTCAAACACCTTACAAAGGTTTGACAGGATTCCCAAAGGGCCTGTAACTTGTGGTATAGAGTGTCTGCAGACAAACTGGGATGCCATAGGCAGTCAGCTCATGAAAACCTTATTTTAAAGGATAATGATCAAATTCCTGTTTCCAAGGCCTTCACCACTAGCCCTGAATTGACTTCATATTCTCGAGAGGCTTGTACCCCCATTCTCTCTAGAACATCAGCTTTAATTTAAAGCCCCATCAGAGAGCTTTGAAGGCCTAAATCTTTCCCTTCCAGCTGGTCAGAGATATTGGCATATTAATCTATTTAGTAATTATGCGAACAAGCTCTGACCATGTGTTATTGAAAATTAAACTATCAAAATGTGTCCAATCAAATTGCTCAATTTCTCAATCCCATCATGTCATTAGATTCAACACCAAGATTAATTACAAAGCAATGGGCCAGGTTCACCAGATGTTGTGCTGACTCCAGTCAAGGTACATCTGTTTCTCCACCTAACAATCACTGCAGATTCAGCCACTGATTCCACAGTTCCTGGTCTGGTTCAGGGATACATTAGCCTGAACACGCCTGGTGTTGACTTAGTCAAATGCTCCCGAGTCTCCTGCTTCTCACAACTGCTGTCCAGGGCCACTGTTGGCCAATGATCTGTCCCAAGGGAATCCCAAGGGAGTGAGAACTGCCAGCCAGCTTTGAGGTAAAGGAAAGAGGTGGCTGCTTTGAGGGGAATTACAATTACAGAGATAAGGAAGCCACAGAGGTGGTTTCTGGCCCAGAACCTCTGATCTTTGCCCTCATGGTACAATTTCTTGGTAAACCGCTTTGCCTTCTGGCAAGGCAGTGTCACCACCTGTTAGGTAAACCTACCCAGCTGGATGCCCAGGGCGCTCTCTGAAGAGCAGAACCTTAAGGGTTACACCCAGTCCGTCTCACCCTTCTCCCTGTCACTTGCTGGATGTGTGACCAAGGGCAAATCGGTTCTTACCCTCTCTGAGCTTCCTCAGTTGTAAAATAAGGAGGTAAAATTACCTACCTTCCGAGGTGATGAGAATTGTGAAAGTATATAAAAAGGGCTTGGCATTTTAGGAGTGATTAAGGCCTTAGGCCCTTGAGTCAGCCCGGCTGGAGTTGTGTTCCTGCTCCACACCCCACTAATCATCAGCCAGAGGACTTTGAGCAAGGAACCTCACTTTCCCAAGCTCTGACTTCCTCATCTATAAGATGGGATGAGAATAGGACATCAAGGGTAGGATTAAGTTACATAATTCATAGAAGTGCTAAGCAGAGTGCCTGAGAAATTAACAAACATTAAATAACATTCAGGAATGTCACTATTATTATTATCCTGGAATTTGTAGTAGGCATGCAGAAAACATCACTTTCCTTTTCAACTCTCTCTTTTCTTGCTCCACCTCTATGTTTCTCTATGGGCCCCAGACTTGAAGGAGTCTTAGGAGTCATATAATCCAATCTTATACCACACTGACATCCATTCCTTTCATACCAAGACAGGAAAAAGAGTTTGCAATTATAAACCCAACTGTTTCCTCGATTTTGTTATATGGAACATATTTTGTTCTACCAAACACGAAAGGATACAAGTATGGGAATGTGAGCTAAGACTGATTGCTCAGCATAATAAAGAAAATAAGGGTATCCCAACAACAAGGTCAGGAGAGAGAAGGTGAAGAACAGAGAAAAGCAAAAAGGAGAATGGAGAAGGAAAGATGACAGAAGGACAGAGCTCTACAAAATAACCCCTTCTCAGTGGCCACTTAAAATATCAGTTAAATCTTACTAAGAGCGTGATGTGAGCTGATTTATTCCAGAGGCCAGTAAAAGAATTGATTTTTGTTGACATGATGCAAAAAAAAAATTAGATTTATGGATAAAGGAATTAGAGGTATAGACGACCAAAAAGTACAAACCTCCCATGGCTCAATCAAGATATTCTAGGTAATTCTGTATTAAAAAATTCAGAGCCTTAAAACAGCAAAATTTGACTTCAGCTTCTATATAAGGCATAGAAAATCATAAGAAAATGTTGCTATCACTCTAACAATAAGAACAAGCTGGGTAATCTACAAAATCATAATTCTTAAGCCAATCAAAGAGACAAAGATGCACACAAAAACCAGGCGAAAATTCAGAAAATCACATGGCCCTCCTAGGAAAGAAGAGATACATAAAGATGACATTTTTAAGAGATTTATTTATTTATTTTGGTGAGGAGGGGCAAAGGGAGAGGGAGAGAGAAACTCAAGCAGACTCCATGCTGAATGTGGAGTCAGACATGGGGCTTGATCTTGAGATCACGACCTGAGTGGAAACCAAGAATCAGATACTTAATCAACTGCACCACCTAGGTGCCCTAAAATGATATTTTTATCATTATAAAATAGTGGCAGAAGGAGGAAGCCACCATAGATATGTGTAAGAAGAAAACAGCTAACATTTTAATGAATTTGTAAGTGTTGAAATTGGATAGGAATGATGGTTAGAATCTGTAGAAGCCCTAGAACTAGAGTCTGAATGCGCTCATGAACTTCTCCATTGACTTCCTTTAAGCACTCACACAATATTGGGGGTAAGGGCAAGAGAGCTGTGAATATCTTGAAATACAGACATGTGTAAGCTGTTAAAACCCAAAGAGCAGGAGAATTGAGACAAACCCTCTAGGAATTCAGACCCCAAGCCCTGGTAAAGGTAAGATTCTAACCCTGCCTTCAAATCATTTTAAGCCTGTGATAAACTGAATCTAATGAAAGCAACTGTCAAGCCCCGATTCAGCTCAACGACAAACTAGATAAACTCAAATTCACAAACCAGAGGCCTGACAGAAAAAGAGGGTGTCCTATTTCTGGAGTATTATTTACTTCAGTTTCTGCTGTATTTTTATCCATGATGTCTGACATTCAATCAAAAACCATGAGACAAAATGTCAAGGCTGTGAAAGACAAGTAAAGACTTTGGAACTTTCACAGGTTGGAAGAGACTAGAAGACATGACAAATAAATGCCATGGGGTATCTGTATTGGATCTTGGAACAGAAAAAGGTCATATGTAGAAAAACTAGGGAAATCTGAGTTAAAACTGTAGTACAATGAATAGTATTGTATTAATGTTAATCTCTTAGTTTTGATCATTGTACTGTGTGTTTATACAAGATGTTAACATTAGGGGAATCTGGGGGAAGGGTATCTTGCAATTCTCTATACTATCATTGGAACTCTTCCATAAATTTAAAATTCTTTCAAAATTAAAAAAAAAAAACTTATGAAATGTTTAGAGAGTAAGAAGATATGACCTATTATCAAGAGAGTAAAGAGTCAATAGAAACAGTTACAGAGATGGCCCAGATATTGAAATTAGGAGAGGAGCTTTAAAATAACTATGATCAGGGGCGCCTGGGTGGTGCAGTCGTTAAGCGTCTGCCTTCGGCTCAGGGCATGATCCCAGCGTTCTGGGATTGAGCCCCACATCAGGCTCCTCCGCTGGGCACCTGCTTCTTCCTCTCCCACTCTCCCTGCTTGTGTTCCCTCTCTCGCTGGCTGTCTCTCTCTGTCAAATAAATAAATAAAACCTTTAAAAAATAAAATAAAATAACTACGATTAATATGTTACACAATTTTGTGGGCAACATGAGAATCTAGAGAGGGAAATTCAGCAGAGGCACTTCTATTTTCTATGAAAAAAAAAAGCTCAAATAGAAACGCTAGGAATGAAAAATACAACGGATGAAAAGAAGAATTATTTCTTTCAATAGGTTATCAACATTCCAGACCAGAGAAAGGAATCAATAAACTTAATGTCAGGTTAATAGAAATTAAAGACAAACAGAAACAGAAAAACAAAGAGGTTTTTTTTTGTTTTTGTCTTTTTAAAGAGCAGAGGATCTGAGCTATGTGGTACATTATTAAGTAAACTAACATTTGTATAATTGGAGCCCCAGGAAGAAAAGAGAGGAAGAATGAAGCAAAAGAAATGTTTGAAGACACTGGAAATTTTCCAAAATGGGTGAAAGACAAAAACCCATTAAGAAAACCTAAGCAGAATAAGTACAAAGAAAAGCACATTTAGAGACATTTTTGAAAGCAGACAGAAAATAAAAAGATACATTACATTCAGAAGAAAAAATAAGAATCACAGATGCTCTCTCATCTGAAATCATGCAGGTTAGAAGACAATGGAATAATAGTTTTAGAGCACTGAAAGACAAGACAAAACAAAACAAACCTAGAGTTCCATACCCAGAGAAAATATCCTTCAAAAATATAAGCAAAATAAAGACAAGTTCCTACAAACAAATGCTTAATTTGCTTCAGCAGATGTGCACGATGAGACATAATAAATAAAACTATTTAAGCTGAAAAGAAATGACACCAGATAAAAACCTCGTTCTGCAGGAAGAAATAAGGAACACTAGAAATGGTAAATATGACAGCAAATCATATAGTAGGATGTTCAAAGTAAAAATTACAGCAATATATTGGGGGGATTTTAGTCTATGTAAAAGTAAAATATACGACAAAGCAGCCCCAAAGGCAGAGAGATGGTAAGCGGAAATATATTTTTCCAAGGTTTTTACAATGTTTAGCAAGTAGTAGAATATTTTTGAAAGTAGAATATTTCTAATACACTAAAAATACATATGGTACTCTCTTGTGAAACCACACATACACACACAAATAATATAAAGGGGCATCATAAAAAATCAATACAGGCATACCTTGAAGATATTGCATGTTTGGTTCCAGACCATTGCAATAAAGCAAATATTGAAGTAGAGAGAGTCAAATGAGTTTTCTGGTTTCCCAATGCATATGAAAGTTACATTTACATTAAGCTGTAGTCTATCAGTGTGAAATAACATTATGTCTAAGAAAGATATACATATCTTAATTAAAAGATACTTTACTGCTAAGAAATTCTAACCACCATCTGAGCTTTCAGGGAGTCATAATCACTAATCACAGATCACCACAACAAATATAATATATCAAATATATTTAAATATAATAACAATGACAAAGTTTGAAATATTGTGAGAATTACCAAAATGTGACACAAACACACAAAGTGAGCAAAAGCTCTTGGAAAAATGGAGCCAGTAGACTTGCTCAATGCAGGGTTGCCACAAACCTTCAGTTTGTAAGAAACACGGTATCCGTGAAGTGTGATTAAGTGAAGCACAATAAAATGAGGTATGCCTTTAAAGGAGAGAAAACAGATTACTTAAAAAAAAATCACTTCATTCACCAAAAAAGCAGGTAGAAAACAAAGAACTGAGTAACAAAATGCACATGGGACAAAGCACATAAGACTCAAATACAAACATATCAATAACTATATTAAATTTAAGTGTACTAAACATCCCAATTAAAAGGTAGAGATTGCCAGACTGGATAATAAAAAGTAAACCAAATGCTATTTATAGGTAGTACACTTTAACATAAAGTCACAGGTTGAAATAAAACATTGGGAAAATATAAACCATTTGTGATAAGGACTGAGGGTAGCTTTCAGCCAGCAATCAGATGGGAACTGAGGGTGGCCTTTACTCAGCTACTAGCACCAAATTGAGTCCCTTAGTCCACTAGGATATCAGTAACTGAGTTCCACCAATATCCACATGAGCTTCAAAGTGGGTCCTTCCTCAGTTAAGTCTTCAGATAAGAACTCAGCCCTGGCAATAATAATCATTGTAAATTTTCAGAGAACTCCCCTAAGCCATATTCAGACTCTTGACCCACAGAACTGTGAATAAAAAATGAGCTTTAAGTCACTAAGTACGTGGTAATATTTTAAGTCACTACGTATGTGGTAATATTTTTAGGCAGAAGGCCCTGCAATGGGCTCCACACTCAGTGGGGAGTCTGCTTGAGATTCTTTCTCTTCCACTCCCTCTGCCTCTCCCCCTGCTCTTTCTCTCACTCTCTCCCTCAAACAATAAATCAATAAATCTTAAAAAAAGAAAAAAAAGAAAGCAAATACACTATGTAAACGCTAAGCATAGGAAAGCTGGTGTGGCTATATTAACATCAGACAATGTTTTCAAGCTGAAGAGAATTACTGAAGTCAGAGAAAAATATTTCCTAAAGATAACAGGGTCAATTTACAGAGTCACTTTTTTCCCCAAGTTTGTTTGCAGATCTATTGAGATATAAGTTGAAGGTACACAGGATAATGACTTGACACACATATACTATGACATGCTCACCACAATAAATTTAATTAACATCCATCATGTCATATAGTTATATATTTTTTTCCTTGTGATGAGAACTTCTAGGATCTACTCAGCAACTTTCAAGTATATACAGGGTCAATTTACAGTGAGACACAGCAATCTTAAATGTATATGCACCTAATAACAAATCTTACAAACACATGAACCAAAAAATTGACAGAGGTAAATAGACAAATCCATAATCAAAACTAAAAATTTTGACATTATTCTATCAGTAATTAATTGCACAAGTAACCAAAATAGTCGGTAGAGAATTCTATCCTCAGCCAAAACATCTTGTAAATATGAATGCTAAATAGGCGTTTTGAGGCAAACAAAAACAGAGAGAATGCATTGAAAGCAGCACTGCACTAGAAGTGTTCACAGAAGTTCTTCCACAGAAGGATCATTATATCAGAGGGATTTTTTAAATTAAAGTATAGTTGATATGCAATATTACATTAGTTTCCACGTACAACACAGTGATTGACAAGCCTATATGTTATGCTGTGCTCACCCCCAGTGCAGCTACCATCTGCCACCACACAGCGCTATTACCATCAGCTATATTCCCTATGCTGTGCCTTTTATCCCTGTAACTTAAACATTCCCTAACTAAAAGCATCCCACTCCCCTTCACTCTTTTTGCTCTTCCCTCAACCCCCCCACCACTGGCAACCATCAGTTTGTTTTTTGTGATCAAAGGGAAAATCTGAATATGCACAAATAAATTAAGAGTTCTGGAAATGGCAAAATAATAATAAAGGTAAAGATAAAAACTGTATTTTTCTTATTTTAATCACTTTAAAGGAAAATTGATAATTGGAGGCAAAAATAAAGTCTTTGTGAGTTATAACACATATAGAAGAAAACTGTGTGAGAATAATCGGACAAAAGATCGGAGAGAAAAAAAGAAGTTGACTGAAAGGCTCTCATACTATATGTGAAAGGTACAACACTATTTTAAGATCGATTGTGATAAGCTAAGGATACATTATAAACCCTAAGCAACCACTAAAAAAATTTTTAAACAGATATAACTGAAAAGCCAAGAGTGGAAATAAAATGGAATTATAATAAATACTCCATTCAAAATTAGGCAGAAAAAGAGGGGAAAGTAATAAATAACAGATGCACAGATAGGAGACGACTAGCAGGATTGCATATTTAAATATGATCATAACAATATTTTCATTGACTATGAAAGGTCCAAAACCTTCACCAAAAGGCAAAAATTGTCAGACTGGATGAAAAGAAAAGATCCAAATATATGCTACTTATAAGAAACCCACAGCAAATACAAAGATAAAGATAGGCTAAAGTCCAAAATTCTAGTTATAAAATAAATAAGACACAGGGATGAAAAGTACAGCATAGGAAATATAACCAATAACATTGAATAACTTTGCATGGTGACAGATGGTGACTACAGTTATCATGGTGAGCATTTCATAAAGTACAGAACTGTCAAATCACTATGATATATACCTGAAACTAACAGAACATTGTACGTCAACTATAGTTCAATAAAAAAAAGATATATGTAGGTGAAAAATAAAAGGATGGTAACAGATACACAATGAAAATACTAATCAGAAGAAAGTTGAAGCAGAGTTCTTGATATAGGCGAATATTCAGCATTAGCCTCTAGTAGTGGTAATTGTAATGAGATTTGCAACCATCTCAGGTAACTGGGAAAACAACTCACAGTTAATACAAGATAAGGAGAAAGCCCAAAAGTGGGTTGGGTGTTCCACCTGTCAGCAGGTGCCCATGAACTAGGGAACTGGTATGATTTGTGGACAAAGCCATAACAACCTCCCCTCTCCTACTGTGAGACAGCAGTATTACTTCTTTTATGATGCTTAACAAAGTATTCAAGTTCTTCTTTCTTACATCCTTATATAGACACCTATGTATATTAATTTTTTGCTTTTGCTGTAACTGGAATTCTCAAGGGCCAAAGAGCAATTTGCAAAGGTGGAAAAAACATGAAACCAGACTATGTTCAAATCCCAGCTCTACCATTATTGAACTATGCGATCTTAGACATAACCCCTCCCCAAACATATTTCCTCCTATGTAAAATGGGTTAATAAACCTTACTTCACAAGATTGTTGAGATGAATAAATGAGCTAATTTATGTGAAGAGCATGGAGTATGTGCTCAGTATGGACCCTGATCTCCCAACTTCCTATGAGATAGGAAGATGTTGTAGGCATATCAGGGAGTATGGTGGAAGCCCAATCTGTCTTTGGAGGGTGGGAAGATGCACTATGGACCATTTTTCAGAATTGGATATAATGTGGCCTGGGTAGCTCATATAACTGAATGGGAAGATCACCTTCTCCTACTCAGGTTTGGTAGCAGAAAAGTCAAAACCCTGGGGAACTTTCACCTTTCCCTCCTTAGAATAAAAATGGAAAGCCCGTGGCTTGTGCATTTCAAATAATCAGCCTGATAAATCAACAGTAGTTACTGAAGGTGTTAGAAATAGCAATAACCATACTGGATCCTTAAGGGTAAGGAAGTCAGCAGCACACATCTGCAGTTGTTTAACAGAGGCAAGGTAGAGTTGGCCCGGAAAGAGAATCTAAGTCGGACTTGCAAGTAAAGTAAAATCTGGGGTGACTAGGTGGTTCAGTCATTTGAGCGCCCAACTCTTGGTTTCAACTCAGGTCATGATCTCAGCGTCCTGGGACTGAATCCTGAGTCAGACTCCATGCTCAATGGGGAGCCTGCTGGGGATTCTCTCTCCCTCTCCCTCCACCTTTGCTCCTCCCCTTCAATAAATGAATAAATAAATAAAATATTTTTTTAAACAAAGTAAAATCTACAAGCCCATATTTATAAATTGTTCATCTGTTTGTTCATTTGTTCATTCATTCATCCATCTTTCCTCTTCATTTATTTAACAAACTTTTATCAAGGATCCACTAAGTGCCAGGTATTAGATCATAAAATCAATGAAATGACATCCTTTTCTATTTCTCGGTAACAAATTATTATTTATGGAAGGAAGTGAGTAAGAAGTTCTTTCCAGATGGTCAACCAAATTCTTCGTCCTTGTCCTCCATAAGTTCTTCATTTTTGATCTTGGCTGGCCGCAAAACCTGTAAGCCTTGGTTGGGACAGGAACCAAGGCTGAGGTGAAAGCCCCTGCCTTCAGAAGATGGATCACAGCAGATGAATGAATTAGTCTTGGAAATGTTTTCAGCAGGTGATCAACTTGACTCATTAGGGGAACTATCTGGTTCATTAGCTGATATAGCTGGTTCAGTGGATAATGTATCTGATTAAGCAGGTGAAACATGATTTCTTTTCAAAAACAGAGCCCTGCTCACCCCTAACCCTCATCTCCTATGGTAGCAGGAGATATTACTGCTCAGAGCAACCTTGTTTACTTCTGTTTTCGTCTTCCCCACCTTTAGGCCTGTCAGTGATCCATCCAGGGTATCCTGAGGGACCATATGCAGGTGTGAGACATGTTCTGTGCTGATACAGGCAAAAATCTGGATTTGGCTATTTCAGTAAATCACCGTCATCCAGAGTGGTTTTGAACTCTGTCAAAAAAAAAAAAAAAAACCACAAAAAACACAAAAAACCCCACAAAAAAACAGGCCTCAATTTGCTATGCAGACAGAATGGGGCTGTTTTTAGCCCGCTGAGATTCACAGCCATGAAATCTTTGTTTGCAAATCAGGGCTCTTTTCAATAATGCTGGGTTCTGGGACCAAAATAGCAATTCTTAAGTCACTTCTCTCACCCTCAGTCTGCTCTCTCTGCTTGGGAAGGATGGGATCCCTGCAGGATGGACAGCTGTTCCCTTGCCCATACTCTTGTCACAACCAGGAACAAACACTCCCTGGAGCCATCCAAGTTTGGGCTCAAGAAATGTGAACAAATCTGAATTGTGGATTTCTTTAGCATTGGGGAGGGAAAACCAGAAGGGATTAGAATCCCCTGGAGGGCTTATTAAAACATGGATTTCTGGGTCAAATGGTATCCTGGTAAATATTTAACAACCTTGCTTGCTTTGGAAGAAAAGATGTGATACGCATTTTGCCAATTTCTGTGGTGTAAATACTCCCACAATAGTCAGTTTCAAGCTATGGGGAATTTGGGAAGAGGCACAGTCTGCTTGCTCTCAGGAGCTCAGCTCAGCCAGCTCCTGCACCAGTAAGGGGAAACACCCTCACAGTTTCTGATTTCACAGGTCAATGGGAGGACTAAGTATTCCAGGGAAGCAGAAGCACAAGGAAGGGAAGTGTGGCAAGAGATGAGGCTGGAAGGAGGGATGGGTTCTGAACTTTATCCTGAGCAAGGGGCACCATGGAGAGATTACAGGCAGAGGAGGGCAGATAACATCTGGCTAAGAAACTGTCGCCTTGGGATACGATGCAGCCCACACAATTGTGTGTTGTTTCTGAATCACAAATGCAGACACATGCCCCATTATGCAAGGTTATGGTCCAGCTTGTTCTTAATTCTCTTTAGGTCCATCATACCATTCTCTACCATCCTCTGGTTGTGTTGCTCTTGTCATCCACTGAAATCAAACTGTTCAGTATCAAGGACACCATCTTTTTTCCTTCTGTTGTCCCCTTGTGCCTATAGTGGTGCTGGGTGGCCCCTGGGTCGCTGATGAATAGTCACAGGTACTGAAAAGATCACTTGACTTAATAAAAGGGTATCAAGCTTCCAGTCCACTTCCTGTTCACCAACTTTGAGAAATTGAAGCCTCTGCCTTGGCCCCTCTGGCCAGCTTAGTAGTCTTTATGTTTTGGCAAGTACCTGGGGCACCTGGGTGGCTCAGTCGTTAAGCATCTGCCTTCAGCTCAGGGCGTGATCCCAGGATCCTGGGATCAAGCCCCACATAGGGCTCCTCTGCTGGGAGCCTGCTCTTCCTCTCCCACTCCCCCTGCTTGTGTTCCCTCTCTCGCTGGCTGTCTCTCTGTCAAATAAGTAAATAAAATCTTAAAAAAAAAAAGTTTTGGCAAGTACCTTTACCTGGCATGATTGAGTAACTAAGCCTTTCTTTGTATGTCTTTGTAGATTATGCATTGTTTCCTAGAAAGACTCAGAACCAAACCCACTTTCAAAACCTCCCCCCAGGGCACCAATACACAACCTCCGAGCGCTGTGATGCCATCTGTCCCTGGCACATTGAGTCTACACCTGCATGTAATCAAGAAGTATTACAGACCACTGTGCTCCCCTTTTACTAACTTCCCTAAAGTTTCTTTACAAATCTTTGGGCCAGGCAGTAACCTTGGAGTTGGGTTTTAGACAAGAGTCTGCCTTCTCCCCAGGAGGCCAGGCTGCTGAATAAAGCTCATATTCCTTTCCAGTCAAGTCATCTGTTGAGTATTGGCTTTATTTAGTTATTTGAGAGAGAGTGCGAGCGCAAGTAGGGGGAGGGGCAGAGGGAGAGAATTTTCAAGCAGTCTCCCCGCCGCCACCCGACCCGAGCACGGAGCCTGACATGAGGCTCGATCTCACAACCCATGTGATCATGACCTGAGCCGAACCCAAGAGTCGAATGCTTAACTGACTGAGCCAGCCAGGCTTCCCTTGAGTGTTGGCTTTTTGAGTGAGGAGCAGTCAAACTTGGGTTTTTCAGTAACAAGATTATATGCATTTTTAAAAAGTTTTTGTGAAAGAATTGAATAAGCTATCACAAGCAGAAGTTCTAGAATGCTGTGCATATGTAAGACGGCATAATTAATGATGGGTAGCGTGGTTAGGGACAATGGGCCCAATCTTCACCCAACACTGCCCTCCTATTTACCTTCCTGCTCCAAATTACCCAACCCCTGACTGCCATTCTGGACTTCCCTCACACTTTGCAGGCTTCCAGGGTGACAGGATGGGGCTGCAGCCAGGACCTGGGAGCCTGGGAAGACACGTGTTCCCTGCTGTTCCTCTCACAACGTGCATTTGGTGCTCTCTGATATCCAAGATGCCATCCTGGCAACACCTGTCCTCAGAGGTACATGTCGCTTTATGGTTTCTTGGAGCAGAAGGAGGGAACTGTGGCTTAGGGAAGTCACTTTTAAATTAAAGTCCCTGGACCACCCACATCAAAATGACCCAGGCTCTTATTAAACCTGCAAATTTGTTGGCCCAACCCCAGCTCTACAAGATCACATCTTCTGAAAAATGAAGGCTCCCAACTCCGCCGTGATCTATAGAAGGCCATGCTTTAAACTCATCCACAAAGAGACGAGCACACGAGCTCCAGCAACTTGACCCCAGTCCCCTCATCAGTACGTTTGATTATAGATTATATTTTATATTAATCTGTCCCTCGGATAGGGACCGTGAGGGTTAAATGAGATGAAGACATGTATGCAGTGCTTAAAACAGCTCTTGGCGCTTAGAAAGTACTTGATAAATGGTCACATTTATTATGTCACCCTGGCCTCTCAGCAGCCCTGTGCGTGGGTGGACGCGGAGCTGATATCTAGAAAAGTAAAATGAGTTACCAGAGGCCACACAGCTAGTTAGGAGCCGGGCAGGAGTCAGACCCAGAATGCCTAACTCCTAATGCAGCACTACTTCCGCCACACCAGGCTGTCTTCTTTAAGCCCTGATTTCCCTAAATGCTTCTCTTCCGCGTACCTGTCTCTCGGTAGCTGAGCAAAGCTCTACATGGCCCCTTTCATTAGCAATTTAGCAGGATGTTGCTTTGTATCTTGCAAACAGATAACCAGCCGAGCTCGGTTGACCTCCAGAATCCCTTCAGATATAATTGAGTTTCTATTATTTGACAGGTAGCCCATCTTAGAGCATTTAGGTAAATCACAGAGCCTCCTCACCTGACCTCAACAACCTGCCCCCCAGGCTCTGAATCCTCTTTCTCCCCACACGTCCCCTCCCCACCTTCCCTTTTGCAGGCAGACCCTGACACCTCTGTTCAGGGATGCACTCCTCATGTTGATGCCGACTTAATGCTAAGCACGCAAGAATACAAAGCCCTAACCACTCCCCTCACAGATCTCAGCCCTGCCTTTTTGAGACCGGGGGAGATTTAATTTAGATAGAGGTGATTTTTTTTGCGATATGGATGTCCCAGCCTACCCTTGAGGAACAAACAAGGCAAGAGCCTCATGGAGCCAGACGCTGGAACACAGCAACACAGTCCCCACGTGCCAGAATCTGGCTGTTGCCTTTCTCTGTCCCTGGCAAAGAATTAAGGAGTACCTGTGTCCAGGCGCCCTTGAGCTTTCTCAGGCTCCTCTTGGTGGGAGAGGGAGCAGGTATGTGGTTTTTGTGGGCCAACGTAACCTTTTCTTGCGGAGTCAGCTGTTTGCTTCCTTAGAGACTATACCTCCCCATGACGTCCCCCTTCACATACCCCTGCTCTTCCCTTCTCCTCCCCTGCAATCCAGACATAAGAAAATATGATTGCGCAAGTCACCTCAAGGTCTCAGGGTGCCTGTTTGCAAATGACGATGTTAATCCGGATGATTTAAAGATCTCTTTCACCTCTGACACGCTGAGCTTCCTCATTCTCAGCTGTCCGCAGGCACTGGGCCAGGTACCGCTATCAGCCGGTGATGTGAACTGCGGCATCCGAACTTTCTCCATTCATGACACCCTCAAAGTTCTTGGTAAGTTTTTTTCATGGTACCCAGAGGCCAAAAGAAATACCTAACAGATCTATTTATTGTGTGATTAGAGCCAAAGAACTTAATGGGTATTTATGTCCTAGCCATTAGCAGCCATTTAAAAAAAAAAAAAAACCTGAATTGAAAGAAAAATAACATTTTTAGATTATTCTGGAAAAATAACAATTAGTTACTGAGGGAACATATGTGCCTGATGGGCACTGCGTGACTTTTCAACTGTAGAAGCACACGGGACCCTGTCGGCCTCGTTTCCCACTTCACCTCGATCCTTGGCATGGTACTTGGTTTTCTTCCCCCCAGAAACTGCCAATAATCCAGCTTTGTAAAAAAAACAATACAAAAACAAAAAAACTAGCACCAAAACGAAGGTTGCACAATCCAATGTCGTGACCGTACACTACCTCAAGCTGTTATTTTACAGTGTCCGACAGATGCCGAGTATCACTGTATTTCCCTAGAAAATTAGAAATATCCTATGGCATTTCCGTGAGTTTACTGCAGTCCTCCAGGGTGCCTGGGGTACAGAGTTTGGGAACTGGGGCTCTACAGTCACATTTCCTAAACTTTTTTTGGGGGGGGGGATCAGAGAAAGCCTACTTTATTTTTTTTAATTTTTATTTATTTATTTATTTTTGATGTAAAGTTCGATGATTCATTAGTTGCATATAACACCCAGTGCACCATGCAATACGTGCCCTCTTTACTACCCATCACCAGTCTATCCCATTCCCCCACCCCCCTCCCCTCTGAAGCCCTCAGTTTGTTTCTCAGAGTCCATAGTCTCTCATGCGCCATCTTAACTCTCCCCAGGAACCACATTTCCTAAACTTCTGTTTAAACCTCTGACTCCCTGCACCCTTCGGGGGAAAAAAAAAAAATCTCCGTGCACACCTCATCGTATTCCTTTCCACTCTGACCTCTCAGAAGAGACACGTTTGTCTTTCGAAAAGGCTCTTGGGGCAGTCTGGTTTGAGAAACTAAAAGAACTTTCCACATCTTCTTTCACAGCCCAGGCTCAGAAACAACATCAGTGGAGAGCTTACACTTTGGCAGTTTGGATGCTGATTGTGTTTCCCAAAGGGGCACACAGCCAGGTTACATCCTAAACATGCTGGGGGTGGAGAAAGAGACAAGAGAGAAGGGTGTCGCGTACGGTGACCAGGTCAGTGGCACACAGATCTGGATTGCCCGCGTCGTTCTGCAGCCTGACATTTCATGTGCGGAATGGACACAACCAGGATAAAATGAGGCCTTACAAATACTTGGAATGGCTGTTGCGCCTGGCCATAGGCCTGGCACTGTGCTAAGATATTCCATCCTCGTGAACTTTACCTTGAGAACGTACAGCTCTAGAAGGTACATTCCATCGTATCCCCATCAAACCATGAAGGCACCAGGGCTCACAGTTACAGAGTGGAAGCAGTGAGGCCAGAGCTTGAACTCATAGCTTTCTGACTGCATACACCCAACTCTGAGCTCCATGCTGCCTCTTTCGGAAGTGTGATTCCCCCCAAGGATGCCAAATGTCCAACTGGCAGAGACATCCAGGAATTTTACTTCAGAGTACTTTAACAGACTTAGCATCCTCAGGCCATGTTACTCTAGACCTGAGACCACTTTCTTCTCTCGCTCCAAAGCAAATGCACCTGTTTTCCATTTACCATCCATTATAGCCTCCCCTTTCCCCTAAGCCCGTACCTTCCCAGTGGTGTAGATGGTTGTTTCCCCATCTTGTTCACCTCCTCCAACAGCAACACTGAGAACTATCTCCTCTCTGGGTTCCCTCCTCACACGGTAACTGGGAGACATAGAATACCAAGTGTCCTTTAAACAAAAAAGTCGAAAGCTATAAAAAAAAAGAAGAAAGAAAGAAAGAAAGAAAGAAAGAAAGAAAGAAAGAAAGAAAGAAAGAAAGAAAGAAAGAAAGAAATGGCATTTGTCTCACATACAGCATGGATCATTTAGAGGCTGTTGCTTTAAGTTATAGAGAATCTATTAGGCCAGGCTCACGGACATTTATTTCTCCCTCTTGCCAACGCAGGAACCCCAGTTCTATCTATAAAGCAAATGTCAGGGAAGCTATAGCTCTCCCCACCACGACCAGCCATCAATGCAGGTGGCAAAGCACTAATGCCTGGAATTAGTTGTTGGCTTCTGCCTGCATTTTCTCCGAAATTCCCTTTACTGACAACGGAAGTGTATTAAGACTTGGGGAGTGAGGCAAAAGGAAATCCTGGCAAGAATGAGAAGCCTGCCTCCTACATGGAGGGAATGCTGGCTAAGCCACCCCTCAGATTGCCACAAATCTAACTGGCAATAATTGTCTCCTTTTGCTCAGAGCCCTACTTCGTTTCATGCTGCTGCTCCCACTCCTGCGCCTTGTCGTCTGCTCTTCTTGCGGTAGAATTCACATTTGGGTGTGCTATTGTATAGTTTGACAGTCGTGTAACCACCACCACGATCAGCATAAAGAAAATGTCTATAACATCAAAAAAGTCCCATTACGCCCATGTGCCATCATCCCTCCCCCACCCCCACCTCAGGCCCACCAACCACTGATCTGTCTTCTGTCCTTACAGTTTTACCTTTTCTAGAATATCAAGTAATTCAAAATACATGGTATGGAGCCTTCGAATTTTGACTTCTATCTTTTAGCGTAATACATTTGAGATTCACCAGTGTCGTTGCATGCCTCGGTAGTTCGGTCCTATTTTTATGCCAAACTGTAGCCCATTCTATGGCTAGAGCCCCGAATATGGATGTACCCTGGTTTATCTGTTCACCAGTTGAAGGATGTTTGGCCTGTTTGTAGTTGGAGGTGAGTATGACTAAAGCTGCTATACACATTCACATGAAGGTTTCTGTGCCAACGGACTTAGCATCCTCAGGCCATGTTACTCCGGACCTGAGACCACTTTCTTCTCTTGCTCCAAAGCAAATGCACCTGTTTTCCGTTTACCATCCATGATAGCCTCTCCTTTCCCCTAAGCCTGTACCTTCCTGGTGGTGTAGATGCCTGTTTCCCCATCTTGTTCACCTCCTCCAACAGCAACACTGAGAACTATCTCCTCTCTGGGTTCCCTCCTCACATGGGAACTGGGAGGCATAGAACACCAAGTGTCCTTTAAACAAAAAACTCAAAAGCTATAAAAGAAAGAGAAATGGCATTTGCCTCTCATAGAGGATGGCCATTGCTTTAAAGTTAATAAGGTTAATACATTTTCTTTCTTACTTTCTTTTTTCTCTTTTTGGGGGAAATACCTAAAAATGGGACTGGTGGGTCATGCAGTAAATACATGTTTACTTTTATAAGAAGTCGTGAGACTGTCCCCACAATAGCTGGGTCAGTTTGCATGCCCACCAGAAGTGCCTGTGGGTTCCAGTTGCTCTGCATCCTGACTGGCGCTTGAAATTGTCAGACCCCCTCCTTTTATATTTCGATTGTTCTATAGCTATGGAGTGATAGCTCCATTGTGGTTTTAACTTGTGTTTTCTCTAACGACTAATGATGGTAAGCATCTTATTTGCTGATTTGCCATCTGCGCCGATTGTTGCTGAAGTCTCTTTAAAAATCTCTTACCCATTTTTTCATTGGGTAGTTTGTTTTCCTATTGAGTCTGGAAAGCTTTGATATGTTCTAGATTCAACGCCTTTGTGTTTTGCAGATATTTTCTCCTCTTCTGTGACTTATCTTTGCATTCTTTTAATAGAGCCTCTTGAAGAACAGAAATTTTCAATTTTTATAAGATCCAATTTATCAATTTTTTCATTTAATAGATCATGCTTTTGATGCCATGTCTAAGGAATCTTCATTTAACTCAAGGTCATAAAGATTTCTCCAATGCTCCCTCTAGATGTTTTATAGTTTTAAATTATATATTTAAGTTGGTGGTCCTTTTCGAGTTAATGCTTTTTTTTTTTTTTAATTGGTTGTCTTTTAAAAACAGAGAGGCTAAAGGCAGAAAGGGAGATTTGACTTAACCCCTGTAAAGAGTTGGTCTTAAGACGATCAGCTCATCACTGCTTAGGAAGCCACTGCCATAATGGGTGGTGATGTCTTAGACTCTGACAACAGATGCCTTGAGTTTGAGTCAGTTTTCTGTATCTTAAGTTGTAACATAGAGTGATTACTTACCTTCTTGATCTTCAGTTAAATGAGTTGTTAATCAGCAAGACTAAGATTAGGACCAGGACTGTAGCATTGAGTTCTATCACAAAGCCTGGTTCCCAGTGAGGAATATAAGAACTGTTAGCTGGGAACCCATTCTAAACAGTCCTGGAGAGGTGGCCAGAGTGGTTTACCACTAAACACTAGAAAAACCAATGAGGTTATAAAATCAAGTCATTTGTATCCTCCATACTGCATGTGGCCAAACTTCTACCTCTCTCTACTTTCCCTAGATTGGAGTTTATCTGGACCACTGCCCCCCCTTGGGTTCTTCTGCTTGCTGCTCAAATATACTCAGATGTACCACTGCTTTATCTGCTCTCCACCTTCCTAGGTTCTCCTTCTCTGGCCTTTTGTTTGTAAGGAGCAACTATCAGCTCTTGTCTGGATGCTTTCTTCCAACAAAGACACCCACATCGTAATCCAGAAGGGATTACAAATTCACAGCTCAATATGATAAAAAATGTTTACCTTATGTGTCTCCAGCATCCAGGCAAGCCTTTCCTAAATCTTCAGGGAAACAAATATCCAATTATTTAGGTGAGAGGCAATGTTGTATGGCAGGTGGGGTGGGGGCACATGGGTTTTGGACGTGGACTTGGGTTCAGATCATAATTCTGGCCCTTATTGTGCTACCTTGTGCAGAGCATTTAACTGTTTAGCCTCAAATTTCTGATCTCAAAGTAAAGAATATGAAAACCTTTACTTTTTTGCGATCCTTAAATGACATACTATGTGAAATATCTGGTACATTGTGGCAACTCTCATCATTATGATGATGACATCTGCTCAGCCTTCCTCAACCACTGTTTCCAGGATTCACAACCTTCATTTGAGGCACTTCTTTCTCTTTTCAAATCAAAATGCCCTCTGCTACAGGCCCAGCTCATTTCTGATGATCACATCCGGTCAATGGCCCTCCAGCTATCAGATAGGAGCTGAGAACATCCTAATGGCTTTTGAATTCTTTGAAAAGTACATATGTATGTACAGTGCAATTCATTTGTGAAGAACTTGTAGCAGATCAATTCCTGTAAATACCCTAAACAGCTTTAATTGATTGCCATGTGTGATCTGAAGTTCTGATTAATAGAGGCTTTGTTTTAAAAGGAAAGCTTGAAATGCCTAGGAATAAATTTAACCAGGGAGGTGAATGACCTGTACTCTGGAAACTCTAAGACACTGATGAAAGAAAATGAAGACAGCACAAAATAAATGGAAAGATAGACTGTGCTCATGAGTCGGAAGAATTAATATTGTTAAAATGTCCATACTACCCAAAGCAATCTGTAAATTCAATGTAATCCCTATCGAAATACCAATGGCATTTTTTCACAGAACTAGACAAAATAATCCTAAAATTTCTATGGAAGCATAAAACACCCGAATAGCCAAAGAAATCTTGAGAACGAACAAAGCTGGAGATATCAAGCTTCCTGATTTCAAATCATGCTACAAAACTATCATAATCAAAACAGTGTGGTATAAAGACAAATACTGTATAATTTCACTTATATGTGGAATCTAAAAAACAAATGAATAAACTAGACAAAACAGAAACAGATGCATAGATAACAGAGAACATACTGGTGGTTGCCAGAAGGGAGAGGGGTCAGGAGCGGGGTGAAATAGGTGAGGGAGATTAAGAGGTACAGACTTTCGATAATAAAATAAACATAAAACAAAAACTACATCATGGGGAATATAGTCAATAATATTGTCATAACTGTATGGTGATATAAGACCTATCAGTGATCATTTCATAACGTATAAAAATCACTATCTTGTCCACCTGAAATTAATATGATATTTTATGTCAGTTATAATTCAACTAAAAACAATGAAAGAATAAAGAGGGATCTCATGTACCTTCTACACATTTTCTCTTCACAGTACTATGCTGCAGTCTTATAGTACAATATCACAACCAAGATGTGGACACTGATTCATCAAGACACAGAACAGTCTATCACTACCAGTATCCCTCATGTTATCTTTTCACAGCCGTACCATTTGTCTCGTGGTCCCACCCCATCTACTCCGTCTTCCGGGAAGTAGAAGTCTTTCCTTTTGTTTTTTCTTTAGCTGGCGAACTTTCAGGCAAATCTTAGTATACATTTAATCTGTAAATATTTCACTTTGCTTCTCTAAAAAATAACATTTTAGAAAGCAACCATGTACCATTACTTCACCCATCAAAATTAATGAATCCTTAAAAAAAAAAAAAGGAAAGCATTTCTAGGAAAGAGAAGGAAAACATCCCTGTCCACGCTTGCCAATATTTTGAATTATGAAGTTGCAAAATGTCTCCACTGGCAACTCCCCGAGTCCAGCTACCTGCTACTTGCAGAACAAGTCTCTGCTTGGACGAGTCCATCTCCTATTTGTTGGCATGCCTGGAGAAAATCAGCTGGGATCATCTTGTTCCAGCATACATTGTGCCCAGGTTCCAGGCTGAAAGTGCTATTACGTATTCCTGGGTGAGGGGCTATCTCATGTATCTTAATCCCGTGCTGCCCTGGTGACTCACTATAGCTCTTTGGGGCTTAGCTTTGAATTCCCTTGACTTTGAGGTTACAAACATCAATCCTTCCACATTGCTTTGCTTTCATTTCTGAAGCACCGGCGTGCATATCTAACCCCTACGTGCACATGAGTATTCATTTGCCTGGAAGTCTTAAAAATGCTAATGTGAAATTGGGTTAGAATTCTACAGGCCAGACTCTGACCTCAAATATTAATCATGTCTGGGTAGCCGAGGGGAGCTTTGGCCATTGTAGGGAAAAGGCGAACGCTCGGGCGTGCTCACCCCGAAGCATTGCAAGGCAAACTAATCAAAATCAAACCCCCATCTTAAAACATTTCACTTACCAGCAGGCTGTTCATTTTTCTCAGGTGTACGTCTTGCTTTTGATTAGACAGAAGCAGTGATCTGATCAACTTTTCGATTGAACAAGAAACAAAACAAGACATGGCCAATTCACATCATGTTTCTAGAATGGCTTTTGATAGAAATTTACTTCTCTGAATTCCATTCTTGTTTATTCAGTGTGATCTCAAAGATTCTCATCCTGGCTCCCCCTTTTCCTCCTTTGCCTCTCTTCTCCTACTAACTTTCTCCCCCAAACATTTTCTTCTATGCTGAAGAATTATTTAAAAATTGGATCTGAAGTTCAACATTTCAGAGAGTTGCCTCTGCCTAACTCTGGACAGTCCCTAACCAGAGGTCTCAGAGGAGTCTCTCCGGAGTGGCACATCCTACCAGGGCATGCAGTGTGGATGCTCTGAACTAGGTCAGCATCAGCCAGCCCCTGTGTGGGAGCAACAGTCCCAGTGTGGTCACTCTGTCCAAGGGGTCTGTGCGGACACAGCTTCCCATCTCCTTGATGTCCTGGCCCATGTCTATTCATCTAACTATTCATTATGGTGAGTCCTGTGCTAGGTACTTTTTTATTTGTGACAGTGCATTTGATCTCATTTGGTTCTAACAACCATCATGTGACTTAAATATTATTACCATCCCCATTCAGGCATAAAGATGACCTAGTTAGAAAGAGGTAGAGTCAGATTTTGAATCCAGATTTTGACCACCCCTCCACATTTTACCCTCTGTGTCTCCTGTCTTTAAGTTACCATCCAATTTCCTTCTAGGAAAATAGAACACAATTCTTTCCATGACCTTACCTATTGGCCTACAATCTGAAATTAACCAATAAAAAACCGGAAGCCCAGAGGGCCCTTGTGACTTACCTGAGGTCACACAGCTCTTGAATGGGCAGAGCTGAGACATGAGTTTGTGTCTTATTGATTCTAAATATTGCATTAGTATTGTATGCACCATACTGCCAGTCAAGGGGATAAAGAGGCTAAGGTTCAAAGTCAAAGAGTTAAAGTCAAACTCATGCCATCCCCTCCTAGAGGAAGCTACTGCTTCAAAATGGATACAAAGATTGCCGGTCCTAGTACATCCCATGCTTATAATATGGCCTCTCCACCACTTCATAAACTCTTTATGGTTTATTTTGCTTACTTACTGCCTAATTTGAGATTCGGAGACAGAAACAAAACAACAAAGTATTCACAACTACCATGCAAAATACAAACAACTCTGAGCTTTTCTTTAGGTTTTCTTAAATTTCTATGAAATATACCTCCTGCAATTTACAAAATATCCTTTCTTATTTTATCTGGACTGACCTGGTCTAGTTGTTTGTCTCAGAACAAGACTGGGGTAACCTCAGAGACACAGCATTCTAGGCTATCATGTCCATTGTTAACCAAGGGTAAGAAGGAGAGAAGGTAGGAGTAAGGAGAGAAGGTAAGAGTGAACCATATTGGAGGGAGATATTGCCATCTTTAGATGGTTACAGGGATACCAAGGAGAAGGTCCCGAATACAAATCATATCTTCATTTACTGGGCTGTAATTCACTGCATATTTGAGAACAGACTCTCTAATGTGTGAATTACAGCCCAATAAACAAAGATAAGATTTGTATTTGGGACCTTCTCATTGACGTCCCTACAACCATCTAATTATTTGTTTTGTCATAGAATCTATTCTCCAAGTGTACTGACATATCAGAAGACCTAAAAGAAAAAGAAGCATTGTTAGGAATTAAATCAAGCTTTCATTCTGGATCTCTAAGAATGAGCAGCATGTGGGTGTTGGTCTAGCTCCCCAGACCTGCCCCTATGCAAGTCTCACCATGCTTTGCAAGAAAATGGATGGAATCCATACCACAAATATATTGAATTACAGTGGCAAGAACATTGTCAGTGTTAAGCTTTGATTCACTGGTAGGTTAGCCTCTGCCCCAGCAAAGCTAAGTTAGTACAATATGTGTTCCACTCAGTACAATATATGTTCATTTATTCATTCAACAAATGCCAAGCACTGTCCCTTTAGGTGTTGGGGATATAACAGGAAACAGAATTGGAAAAAAAAAATCCCTGCCCACTTTGTTAGATAAATAAGGAGATAAAAGTAACAGGTCAGGTGATGATGAGCACAACGATGAAATGAAAGTGGTGGAGGAGGTCCACAGTGCAGTCAACAGAGGAGGAAGCTACCCAGCCCCTGGGATCCAGGCCACCTTCTGTCTACCTGTTTGTGCTCCTCCTCATTGGCTGCCACCTTCCCCAGAATCCTATTTGCCTTGGCCAGTTGCATCTCAGTTCAGGGATCCTCATCTCACAAAGGAAGTCACTGAACTCAGCTGTGTCCACACTCCCAGACCCAGGGGTCCAACGGCTTTCCAGCTTGCTGCCTTCTTCCTGGTGCCCATTTCCCTGCTCTTGCTTCCAGTATCTCTCCCTCTGCTCTTGCCCTGGAGCTCTCCTCCACGGTCTCTTTACATGAGCCAACTGTCCTGGCTTCGTCATCTATTTCCTGCCGCATGCCTTGAACCTGGTGGCCCCCAAACCCCCAGGGAAGGGTCCCTGTTGACTTCGTTTCCTCCATACGGCAGTGGCAGACCTGCAGCCAGGTCTGTGACTGGTGCTGGCACGAAGCTTGCTCTGCATCTGTGTCCAGTAGCTAACTGGAGGGGATTCTTTCCAAATATCGTAAAGCAAAGAAAAAGCAGTCCCCTTAGCACACACAGGTGGTGCCTTAGAAAGTTGTCATCTGAGAAAAGCAGGAGGCTGCCTTGGACGCAGCCTCCACGATGCTTCATGTGGTTTTCTTAACCACAAACTGAATTCATTCACCGGGCAATACTCCCATGGAGATGGCGCTGCCCAGTTTTTTCAGCCATATGCCTAATGTGCCCTGGGTTTCTTTAAGTTCTTCCCCCCAACAATGTTCTGCCGCAGCCAAGGTCCTCGGGTTAATTATACCTTCCTAATTTAATACAATTTCATTTCTTAATCCACTTAAAATACGTGTCCTTTAGACCAGAACGCTGGTCTCCCCCATCTGGAGATGTCATGTTATTAGATGCCTAAATGGCTTTCAGATGTAATAATTGCTTTAGACGCTCTGTCTGCCAGAGAGGCATCATCCATTCTGTTATCATAGCCATGGCCATTGTCGTTCACCGGCACCACCGCCCCGATGACCTAGCTATGCCTGTCCCTTCTGGCTATGGAACTGCCCTTCTCAGACAAGCCACCCACCTAACTCCGTATCCATAGACTTGTAAGGCATCAGCTTTGGATCGTTTTTAAGTCACTACAAATATCCACGTTACTTCTCCAGGCGAGGAAACCTATCTTATGACAGTTATTGTTAAAATTTAATAATAGATTATGTAAACTCCAAATGAGCACATTTTTACTTTTTGTCTTTTAATACACATTATATTTTACATGAGAGTTAAATTAGAGAACTGTCAGTTATACAGCTGGTTCTGAATGCACATGGATTCAGCTACCCACCTTCCTTTCAAGAGTAGGTTTATAATGGCCTGAATGTTTGCACTGGCTTCTGCCCAAACCATCTCTCCAACCCCCGTGGCACTACATAGTCTCATGTTTAAACAGCAGATTTGGAATAAACAAGGACAGAGATAGAAAAAGCAAAGAAAGAGAATATGAGTCATTTCGGTTTTGTTATTCTATATGACCACTTGGAGTATTTATTTGCGTTTAATATTTAAAACAATAAAATAGTGTAAACCATGAAATGTCTTCCTGAATCTGAGCAGTATCTTTAAGATTGAAATTTACTCATTTTAAGTAACTGTTTAAAGCTAAAACATGAATTAAGAGAAAAACTAAGTTTAATCATAACTTATTAGACAGTTATGTACATTAAACATTATTATATCAGACTATCATCAAAGGATCGAAGTTCAAACTATTAGGTAGATAGAAAAGTGCAGAATAAATAGTTGTGGCTTTTTGTTTGTTGTTTCTTTGTTTTTGTTTGGTGGGAACATGGAGGAAGTAGAAGTAATCATAGTATTTATTCATGATTACTCTGTATTTTGCAAAGAAATTCGAAGTGGGGAACTAAAATAAAATGACATTGGCCCTAGTGAAGCTCAACAAAGAACAATGAAAAAAGAAGCAAATAAGGGACAGCGAATCAATATCTATATTTTGAAATATGTAGAGCCTTCACCATCACATGGAGCTTCGTTTTGTGACTGTCGCTGAAAATCATTATGTTGCATAGAGGAAGGGATGTTAAAAAATCATATGTTCCAGGTGTCAAATGTGCCCGATACACCACAGAGTGGCTGTTGCTTTAATTTGGATGCCTCTAATTAATGTGAAACTGAGCACATTTTCATGTTTATTGGTCGATCAGGCTTCTTCTATGAAATGCCTGCTAAATTCTGTGCCTGTTTTCCTGTATGCTTTTAATACCGATTTATACACATTTTTTATTCTTCTCAATATTAGTTCTTTCATTCTCAAACATCTGTCTCTATCCCCGAATTTCCAGATCATGTACCAATATTTTGGGGGATTATGTGAGGTTATTTTTTTGTTAATAATTTTCAAATCTATTGCGTTGTGGAATTTACGCTCTATGACAGCAATCCCTTGATATTCTGAATTTCGTATTTCTTGGTGAATTATTTATTTTTTGTGATGAACTTACTTACTCTAAATCATAGTTATTTGTAGTAGAGTCCATTTTTTTTCTTTTATTAATATTATTATATTAGGACTTCTGCTTCCAAACAAGATGAGGTAATGATGACTGGATTTTACCATCCTTCCTAAAAAAAAACCAACACAAAACAAACAAAGAAGTGAAGCAATAATTTTCAAACCACTACATGGCAGGCAATGGAGAATAGTGATCCCTGATAGATGGGAAGCAAATGAAGTGAGAAATTGGTCTAGCTTCCTGACTTGAGAATTTTCAGGATGTGATACAGGGAAGAAGAACCCAGGTAGTTTGGCAGACTGAGTAAAAGCAACAGAGACACAAGTCAGGGGAGAACAAGGTGACTGGAGTTCACAGGACAGAATACTGAAGAGCAGCACAAAAAGCGAACTCCACAGATCTTCCCAGTTTCCTCTTGAGTAGTCAGCTGGATACTAAACAGCATAGGCATGCGAAAAAGCACCTGAGCCTGGGGAAAGACCCACCCAGAAAGGACTGGAAGGAACAGTGACCAAAACTCAAAAGGACAGGGAATGGTTCCGTTTTCTACCAGCCAGACCGGAAAATTTCATAATTATGGGCCTTCAGGAAGAGTAACATGAAGTATTTTTCCTCAGTGGTGGAGAATAATTACTGCTCCCTCCTCACAAAGATTGAAAGTGAGATCCAAAAGGACCAAACTGTTTCAAGGTAACTAACTGTATTCAAGAACAAAGCTCAAGGCTATTATAGGAGTGCAAAAATAGCCAGGACTCAAGGTAAAATTTATAATATTTGGCATCCAAGAAAACAGAAATCACAAGGCATGAGAAGTAAAAACAAACAAACAAACAAAAAAAAACCACAAAACAAAACAAAAAAGTAAACCCAAACTGAAGAGAAGAATGAGTCAAAGCAAACCAACTGAGAACATGATATAATGTTACAATTAGCACACAAGACATTGTAACAACTATAATTGTATTCCACACGTTCAAAAAACAAAGTAAAATGGTGGAAGATATGTGAAAGATACACACTGAACGACTATAGATGAAAACTACAATTTGTGAAATGAAAAATACATTGTATGAGATTAATGGCAAACCAGAAATAGCAGAAATGATTAGTAAGCTTGCATGGCTGTCAAGTTAGATAGCTAGATAAATGGAACAGAACAGAGTCCTGACATAGTTCCACACTTAAACAACTCATTTTGACAAAGATGCAAAAGCAATTCAGTGGTCAGAGAATAGTCTTTTCATGGAATGGTGTTGGAAGAATTGGATATCCATATGCAAAGCAAAAACAAATTTTGATCCGTACCTTACACTGGGTACAAAAAAATGACCTTAAAGTGAAATCTAAAACTATAAAACTTCTAGAAGAAAACAGAGAGAGAAAAATTGAGTTAGGCAAAAATGTATTGAATATGATGCCAAAAGCATCCATAAAAGAAGACAAAACTGATGAATTGACCTTCATCAAATATTTGAAAATCTGTTCTGAAAAAGGCACCGGTAAGAATGAAAAGACAAGCCACAGAGTAGAAGGAAAATATTTGCAAAACATGAAGGACTTGTACCCAAAATACATAAGAACTCCCAAAATTTAGTAATAACAAAACAACCTGGTTTTAAAAGTACAACAAGAGATTTGAACACAGAGGCACTTTACCAAAGAAAACACATAGACGGCAAATAAGTGCATGAAAAGATGCTCCACATCTTTAGTTCTTAGGGAAATGCAAATTAAAACCACAATAAGATACCACTACCTACTTAGTAGAATAACTAAAATGAAATAATTGGTTGTCCTAAGTGTTGTCAAGGATACGGAGCAGCTGAAACATTCAGACACTGCTGTTGGGAATGTAAATGGTAAAACGACAAGCATTTTAGAAAATAGTTTTTCAGTTTCTTAAAATGTTAAACATTCACCTGTGTTCCAGCCATTCCATTCAGGAGCATTTACCCAAAAGAACTGAAAGTATATATCTGCACAAAAACTTGTACGTAAATATTCTCAGTAGCTCTTTTTGTCATAATGAAAAGCTGGAAACAACCCAAATACCCACCGACTGAATAACCAAACAAATTGTGCTGGAATACTATTCAGCAGTAAAAATGAACGAACTATCAATTTTAACAATGGCGATGAATCTCAAAAATAATTATGCTGAGTAAAAGAAGCCATTAAAAAAAAAGACAGCACATGAATTTTATAGAAAATTTTGAAAAAATACAGACTAATCTGTCGTGATGGAAAGTGGGTCAACGGTTGCCAGGGGGTGGTGGGGATGAAGGGAGACATTACAATGGGGCACACGGAAACTTTTGGGGGTTCACTGTCTTGATTCTGGCGACAGTTTAATGGGTATATGCCTATGTCAAAATCTATCCAATTTCACACTTTAGCTACATACAGTTTATTACATGCCAACTACATCTCAATAAAGCTGCCTATACAATTGTTACACCAGCTTTCCTTTGATAAATATTTTACCTAGTACTTCTCTTTCTCCTCCTTTCCTTTCAGTTTTTCTGTCTCATGAGTCTTTCCTGTGTCTCTTATAAGTAGTATACACCTGGATTTCTTTTTATTTCTGAAAATCTATCTGTAACAGAAGCATTTAATCCATTTATGTGCATTATTCTCACCAATTTGGTGTATTCCTTTTTTTTAAAGATTTATTTATTTATTTATTTATTTATTTATTTATTTATTTAATAGGGGGGAGGGGCAGAGGAAAATGGAGAGAGAGAAAGAATTTCAAGCAGACTCCACGCTCAGCAGGGAGCCTGACAGGGGCTCCATCTCACAGCCCTGAGATCATGACCTGGGCCAAAACCGAGAGTCAGATGTTCAACAGACTGAGTCACCCTGATTTCATATATTTCTATTAATGTATCTTGGGCCTTCAGATTAATATGCTTTTTAATTTGTGTTTTTACATTCCTTTCTTGTCTTTTATAAGGTATTCTACAGTTCTTTTTATTCTAGCCCCCCCTTTTTTTTAGTAGTTATGAATTCTATTCCTCTTTGTATACTTGTTATCCCTATTAGAAGGGAATAAAAAGGGCCCAGGGCAGAGAGTTAATAGTATATCTTATTTTATGGTCTAGGATCACCATCAGCCCATTTAAAGTCCCATGTTCTTTTATGTAATATGTATGACCCATATATGTATGTATTCATTATCCTCATTCCTTATTGTTATTCCCCACTCCCACTGTAATTTTTTCGATGTGTATTATTTTAATGTGCTTTTGTAAAAGGTGAATAATTATTGTCATATATTTTTAATTATATAAATATTGTGCTAGACATTCTATAGTCCACATTTTTCCCAGGACCATGTTTCTAAGATCTATCCATGTGACTGTGTGTGTCTTTGGTCTGTTTTTTCTCATGTGCCCACTAACCCTTACCCAGCTCTTTAATATTTGCTTACCTGACGTATGTAAAGTGATAATCATTGTATTACTTGTCATTTATCTGATTAGCAATGACGGTCTTCTGTAAATTATCTGTTCACATTTTTTATCCAATTTCTCTTGGGTTTCAATACTTTTTAGTAGATTTATAGGTATTTCTTATATATTTTGGATAGTAATCCCTTGGCTTTTTTTCATAATCATTGATTAAGTTCACACATGACTCTGTCCTACCTTAAACAAAAATTCTTAAAAATCTGTGAATAAAATCTGTCAATGTTTCATTTCATATGTTCTACCTTTAAAATTTTAATGGTTTTAAACAACTCCCAGATCACAAATATCCTTGTTACTGAATTAATTACCTTTCACTTGTAAATCTTTACTTAACCTGGAAGTCCTCGTTGTATATATTTTTAGATAGGGATCAATTTCATTTTTCTTCATATGTGAGCCAGGTTTGCCAACAACTCTACCCTCATAGTGCCCCACTTGTCTATCATGTGGGGCTCTGAGGCTCTATCTGGTTCCATTGTTCTATTTGTTTTTTCTTGCAGGAGTGCCATACCATTCCCATTGAGACGGCTTTGTAAGGTACTCACGAGATATCTTGTAAGCAAAATCTTCTTGCTTGTTTTTTATAAGTTGGCTTAGCTATGTGTGAAACTCATTTATATACACTTCCAAATAAGTTGATTAGTTCCTTAAAAAATGCAGCGGGCATTTTTATTAAAATTGAATTTATAAATTAAGTTATAATCAGTACTCTTATAATATTTCATCACATCTCAGCCAAGAATATGTAGATTTTGCATCTTTTCAGATCTTCCTGTGTCCTTTAATATATTTCTATTTCTTCATCAAAATCTTATATGTTCACTGTAAATTTCTTGATGCTTTATCATTTTGTTGTTCTTGTGAGTGGCATTTTATGTTTAATATTTTCTTGACATACTTATATGAGTTGATCTTTTATCTAGTGACTTTTCTTTATATTCACCTGACTTACAAAATTTTTTCTATTAATTTGTGCACTTTCTATGTAGACAATCATCTTGTTTGTGAATACTGAGAGTTTTACTCTGTTCTAATTCTTTAAGTCCTATTTCTTCTCTTTCCATACGACATCAGCCAGGACCATTAGTAATAGCAGTCATCTGTGAATTCCAGGTCCCCCCAAAAATGTGTCTAAAATACCTCCATTAAATATAACGGTTGCTTGACGCTTTTGTCAAGTTAGAATGTTCCCTTTTACTCCTATTTTGCTAGATTTTTATTGAACATGTGGGTGATTTTCTGTATCAGATAAGATAATCAGCTTTTTGAAGACACTATTTGATTGTCTTTGGCCTCTTTTGTTGTTGATAGGATATTGCTATCAATATAGTTACCATTCCTTTGTAGGTAATCTGATTTTCTTTCTAGCTGATTTGAGAGTTTTTCATTTATGATCTGAAATTCCCCTACAATGTTCCTGGATATAGAATGTTTAATTTATCCACTTTGGTTTCTGAATTCTTCCTCAGTCCGCAGACTCCCACATTTATTCAGGTCTGCAAATTTCTCCTTAATTATTACATCTCTGCCATTCTTTACTTCAGGAATTTCTTTCTTTTTTTTTTTTAATGGTGGGAGTTACACAGGTGTTTGTTTGATTGATTGATTTTACGTTTCCTTTTATTTGTTCAAGCCATTTTTAAAATAATGTCTACCCCCAATGTAGGGCTCAAACTCATGACTCCAAGAGCAAGAGTCCAACAGTCTACTGACTGAGCCAACCAGGTGCCCCATGGAATTTCTATTACACAGATTTTGAATTGCCCCTATAATTTCTCTTTTTATCTCTTTTTCATAGTTTTCATCTCTTTACCTGTCTGGGAATCATTGTGCCAATTTCTGTAGCTACATCTTTAAGCTTTTTAACTCAATCCTGTTTTAATGCAAGATTAATTTCTATGACCAACTTGTGTACTCACCACTGGAAGTTCTTTGTGAGTCTTCATATTTGATTTCCTATACACAGAAACAAGAGACTGTGGAAAGTTGACTTATCTGTGCACAGCCATAGGGGACCTGCTAAATCTGGAAAACGCTTTAGGGGAAATTGGGAATCAATTGAAGGAGCAACACAATGAAAGAGAGCTTTAAGTAAAACAAATGTCAAGTTTCCTCTGATTTGTGACAAGTAGGACACAAATGGCCCCATTAAAATGTACTTGGAGGACAATTTAGCCCTAGAAATCTGTACACCTGCTGTAAAAATACATCCAAAAATATTCTTCTAGAAAAGATTTTGTTTGTGTATGTGTGTGTGTGTTTTTTAATCTCAACCCAGATTCAACAGGTCAATAGATTTTCAAGACCCTAAACCATTTGTACTTTTAGTCTATGTCCATCCAACTGAAATTCCATAAATAGGCCAACACACATGAACTGCAGTCTGCTCCTCTTTGTAAAGTCACTTCAGGTCCCCACACAACACGTGGCAGACTGGACACCTTGTGACATGAGCTGGGATGACAATGAGCACCTGGAGAAAATTGTACTCTTCCCACAAATGATAGCAAACTGGGGAGAGCTGGGTGCTTTATCAGCTGCTTATTAGTAACAAAAAGTAATGAAAAATCAGTTTTGTGCAAATTTGGTAAATATTTATTGTGAGAAAAGAATTTTGAAAAATAACGTTCTTAGGAAATCTAACTAAAGTCTTTCTGATACCTAAAAATAAAATCAGTACTCAAAGTGTAAAACAGTACTCAAAGATTCAAAATAATTTTACCATTCACAAAATTATGCAAATATAATGCGTACTTCTCAAAAATACGAAATTAACTTGGAAATACCTTTTTGGAAAATTGGTTTAAATTACCTCAAAAACTACTATATGTGGCAGAAATATTTTTATAAAATGAGATCCTTAAAGGGATATAAAGAATCTTTTTAAAAAACTTGAATTTTGGGCCAACTAGACAAATTGATTAACAAGAGACTGGTTTCAGCCAAATTGCTCTCTGGCAAACTGATCATCAACCCATTTCAACAAGGAGAAGGTATTATCTTTTTAAGCTACACGTATTGGGCCTTAGTGTTTTAAATGTGTGATGAAGGTCAATATTTGATGTATATGAATAATATGTAGAGAAGTAGGTTGTTAACCCACTGGGCCAGAGAGAAGGGGGATTCTTCTACTGAGCTACTTAAGGACAGAATTGGGAAGATATAAAATTCTTCATTGATTGAAGTAATGATATAGAGAGAAAAATAAAGGTTAGCACAAATTATCAAAGAATTTAGGATGAATGTCTAATGGGATAGGAAAGCTAAAAGACCTAAGATATCCCAAGTGTAGAGGCAGAGTCCATAAAGAAACCCAGGGGCAGAGACAGGAGACAGAGGTGACAAAGGAGTCATGATTGATAGCTCACATTGGTTAAGCATCTCCCTTTGGCTTAGGTCATGATCTTGGGGTCCTGGGATCCAGCTCCATGTCAGGCGTCCTGCTCAGTGGGGAGTCTGCTTCTCCCTCCCTCTCTGCTCCTCCCCACACTAATGCTCTCTCTTTTACTTTCTCTCTCTCTCTCTAAAATAAATAAATAAAGTCTTTAATGAAAAAAGAGTCATGATTGAGAAGAGATACAAAGAACAGATACTACAGAGCAGAGTAAGCTCAGAGGTCCTACAGCTAAAACCAACTGCCCTTAGCTATTTTGGTAGGAAATGTACCTGCGAATTTAGTATGGCTTTAATCAGAAGCCAAACATGGTGATCCATAGCCCAAACAGAAAAGGTGCTCTTCTCTTCCCTGAGACAGAAGGGGTGTGTCATAAGTGGGATGAGCTGCTGCTGCTGCTGCTGTGATGAGTGGACTGGCTCACAGTTGGTGGAGCAGGTGCCTCACATGCCTGAGTACTGGAAGAAGATCTTTGAACTAATGGGCAGTGGTCGAGGAGAGCACCTGGAGAGAGCTGTAATAATATTTTAATTATGAAAATTATCCATAATGATAAAATAATTTTGACTATTTTGATTTGTTGATGAAGCAGAGTTCTATGGGGTAGGGGCAAGGGGTAGGGAGAAGTTCGTATTCAAATAGCAAGTGGCCATCAGCATAGTCTGGGTTGGAGAAATCTCCCCATTTATACTCTTGGGAGATAGTAGTGATTCAGAAGGTGAGCCTCTGGATGCTATAAGCAACTTGTGTGTAATCAGCACCCTGCACAGGAGCTTTCCCTATTTCCATACCCTGTCTCTCTCCCCTGCCCTACTCCCACCCAGTCTGGCTTTGTGGGCTTCACCTGAATACTCACACCACCCTGCCTTATCTGTCTTATAGCACATGTATGTGCAGTGATCACGTGTTTACCTCTTTCTCCTTCACTAACTATAAGCTTCGGGAGGGCAGGAACCTCTGTCTTTCATCTCTGTAACCCGAGTACTTTGCCCAGTGCCCAGCATACAGAGATGATGATGACTGAATGAAGAGATGTAAATGGTTGGATAGACAGAAGAGTGGATAGAGGAGTACCTCTCACATGCATACACATAAACACACACATATGCAAACAGCCGGGCTTACAGGCTCCCTCTGTGCTTCTCTGATGCTCATCCCGAGGTCAGACCTCTCTGTGCTGTTGAACATAATCCTAGGAGAGACTGCTTTCAGCTGTCAACAGTTCCAGCTCATCATTTCTCTAACTGTCGTGTTTAATATCAGCCATGAGAATTTGGAGTGTCGTCAGAGATTCCATCACCATCTCTGGTATCTGTCTCCATCCTTCCAATCTCTCCTCTTTGGGTGTTGTTCAGCATTTTTTCTCTGTTAAGAAGAGGGCAGCAGTGATTTGTTTTCTTGCAGTGTCTACTTTATGTCTTTGTCCAATATCTGTCATTTTTATTGCATTTTTCTTTCTCTCTGCATTCATCTGTAGATGAGGCCTCATCTTTAGCATTTGCTTTCAGAAAAGACAACAGGATGCTTTGTGGAGCTAGGAATGAATACCCCTGGTCCTTACTGAACCCAGCTATCTAGGAAGTAGAACATTTGCACACCCATCAGAGACTGTAGAAATTTAACACTGAACAGTGAGTTTACATTCTTCAAAGCAGTTTCAGAAGGATTATTGCAGTAGAGTTTCACAGGGTAATTTAGGGCAGGTATCATCCTCTAAAAATAGATCAGAGTTTTGAAAAGAGCAGTTAGGTAGGTCTGATTTGTGTTTGAGCGCTTCCTATTTGCTAGTGTGACTATGAGCAAGTCACTTCCTATCCTGAGCCTCTTTTTTCCCACCTCTTTCATAGTGATAAATAATACCTATCACTTCCCTATCTTTTAAGTTAGAACAAGTGTATATATAGTAGCAGATGCCTAACCACTTCACACAATTTTGATAAGGCTCAAATAAGATAGTATAGATGAAAGAGTTTTTGAAGTCATGAAGCACTATCAAAAAAAGAAGGGGATTGCCATTACTAAAACATTATTATTATATATAATATATTGGCAAATTCTAGGGATGCAGACAATTTTTGATGATCAGAACTGAAGTCTCCTAAGTTCCATTCCAGGGCTTTTTCCATCCTGTCATGCTACCTGTGCTGGTACTGACAGAGGGCCCTAAGACACCTCTTTGCACCAGGGCACAGGTAGTAAAAGTGTGATCCTTCCACCCTCACCCAGCCTTCCAGTTTCTGGGTGAAGAAGCCTTGTCTCTTCCACCAACAAGAGCTGCAAGTTAAGTTTTTCCTCCATCTCAGTGACTCTTAGAAGTGTTTGGCCTGAGCACCTGTGACTCACCCAACTAGTCACCATACCGCCAGCTCCATGATCTGCTAAAGGAGTGAGTATGGTAAATCGTATTTGCTTCTTTTGTTTTCTTTTGGGTTTTCCATGGTCTCTCAGTTATAGCTGCAAGACCTGGACGGTTTTCTGATTCGCTGAATGATTCAACTCTCTTGAAAGCTCTTCAGCTTACGAACAGATTTCCTTTCTGGAAAATACTTCAGTGGTTGCTATCTGAGGGCTTTTTCTTACCTGGCATTTGTAATTCTTTTCATGGGGCTAACTTTTTTAAGCGCACTTACGTATGAGGCCACATCTGGCCTGAGATCTACAGTGAGAAGCAAACTGTGGCCAGGTAAATGGATTGCAAAAGGAGAGTGACCTCAGAGAGTAACATGAGGTTCAAGACACTCCTGAACAAACAAAATGAAATAAAATTTTTCAATTCAAAGCAGTTTGATGGAAACATCTTAGCCTCAAATCCAATTGCTTTCAACAGGATAGTGATGAAACTGGCTCTGTTGATAAAAGCCGGCGTATCTCCCCTCCCTAATTGCATCAGCTTGACCCTCTCTTCTGATTAAATGCTTATAATTTTTCTCCCAGCATGTAATTTTTTAATTATAATATGTTTGAAGAACATCAAAATTATTTGGCTGTTTGCAGGGTGATTGTTGACAGTGGAGTCAATTCGTTTCTTCTCTGATGTGCTGAGCACCCAGTGGGTGCCTGTGAAATAGTAATTGATGATGGAGACAGAGATGTCCCTGTGGATGGGTGATGGGCTCACAGACAGTTATGCGTGGGGAGGAGAAGTCTCTGGATCCACCCTGAGCTGAATTCCTGCCTCCCCATGCCTTTGGGGTAGTATGAAAGAGAAGAAATACTGGATTATATAACCATGTTATTACTCACTGTAGAGAAATTTCTGCTCAAAGGCCTTCAATTAGTTCTGTTGGTTTTCTCTGGGCTTGGGAATGGGATGCAGCAATCTTTTAAGGGAGAAATTCTGTTTAGGAAATACTTACTCATCATATTTAAAACAGTCTTAAACCAAGTAAAATACATTAATTCCTGGAAAAGCACACACACTCTAAACAAACGAACAAAAACCACCCAGAATTCTGCAACGATGGGGTGACAGGAATAGGTGAGAAATGATAGATTGAGGAAAAAAGAGTCCCTGCAAGGGATACAAAAGGAGATCAGGCTTCAGTCTCCAAATTTCAGTGTGAGGTGGATAAATGGTTGGGCTCAAAAGAACTGTCCTCAGGTTCTGCCTCATCACTTACCAGCTGGGTAACCTTGAGTACTGTATTCATCCTCCCAAACCTTGCTTTCCTCGTCTGTGATAGTGATGACGGTGTACCTACCCACATGCACGGTGACGCTTACACGAAGCACTAGGCGTAATAGTGCCCAGCACACTTCTAGCCACATAGCAAACGTGCTTGGGAATGGGCAACATTCTGAACCAGCATCAAGGGGCAGGCCTCTCCCTGTGAACACTGTAAACACAGCTTAAATCCACAGCTGTCTGGACCTCTCTGAGTCTGTCCTTTCTGGAAGCAGGTGGGTGGACAAGATGCCCTATGGAGGGTTCCATCTGAAGGAGCTATTGGTTGCCATCTCTGAAGGCATGGCCCTCTGACTCCCTTACCTGCTTTTCTGATGGGGGGGGCGCTGTTGGGGGGTGTTGTTTGTGTTTTTTGCTTTTCCTGGAGTCAGCCGCATGACCCTTAGACCTGAAAAGGATACTGAATTGCCAATTCAATTTACCTAAAACTGGTGGAGCCTGAAAGCCTAGCCTACATTGACATACAACTAATCTAATACAAATTGATTTTGGTTTGAAATCCAGGCAAGGCAAGAAATTGTTGCAGATTTTTCCAAAACACAAAGGACCCTGCTTTGCTGTTACCGGCAGAGCTTGACTTCACTTTCTGCGTCCTAGTCTTTGAAATCCTATTCATGCGCCCCATGGCTGAGGCTGCTACCCCATTTCCTCAAACACCCCCAGCAGCAAATGCCAAGGATTTTAGGAGATAGAGCTCCTCACACTGTAGCTCCCCTTTCCTGCCCTGGGTACCAGTTTGGCTCCATCCTTGAACCTGAAATCTGACCCCTGACTCCGTAACCATGCACAATTGCTCTGGTAGCCAAATCCTTGGGTATGAGCCCTTACCCAGAGTAACTTGTGACTAATTTGGGTCCTCTAGAACTGAGAATCTGCACTGTTTGTGGCTTCTATTTCTATCAACAAGGAATGACTTCCTGACTTCTGGGACAGGGCTTGGAGCCCTACAACTCAGACCCTTCTCCATGGCCAACTGTCTGCCTGCTTGCTTGGGTTTCCCCAACCTCCTGACATGGGACTTCCTGTTGTCCAGAACTCACTTCAGATTTCACAGACATCTGGGCTGGTTTTCTCTTGCCCAAACCAGCTCTAGTTACCTGTCTACAAAGGACTCTCCAAAAGCATTTTTATTGAGCGAGCCACAAATCAACTTTAGTCTGGATTTCCAGATGTGAAGGAAAGGATGGGATTCAGATGTGACGATTTGGGAGCCCATGGCAAGAGAGATCACTATCACATGTTTGTGGCAAAATAGAAATCATATGTTAACTTTTCCAAGGATGTGTACAAATGTAACAAAATAATAATACCTACTGAGTGAACTTGGGGCAAAGAAATGAGATCATGACACATAATAGTCGCTTAACATGGGGTGACTGTAGTCTTACATTTTGGGTTTTTTTTTTTAAAGATTTTATTTATTTACTTGAGAGAGAGAGAGAGAGTACAAGTGGAGGGGAGGGGTAGAGGGAGAAGCAGACTCCCCACTGAATGGGGAGCCTGACTCAGGGCTCAATCCTAGGACCCTGCGATCATGCCCTGAGCATGTCAGATGTTTAACTGATTGAGCCACCCAGGTGCCCCTGTCGTCTTTATGTTTTTAAAAAGCCTAATCAGCAGGATGGGAAATGGGCCAACTAAACAAAGTCAGAACCTAGGAGAACCAGCCAAGTGAGGTGGAACTGGGCCACCTCGGAGGGGGTAAGGATACCTTCAGTTGCAGGTTCAGAAAGATGTCTGGCCCAGTAGATGCCACTCTTTTTGTGAACCGTGGCGACTGCCAGCCAGCATCAGGCTGCATATAGAGATCAAACAAGCAGTTAGGTAAGGCAAAAAGTCAGCAAGGGGACAATGGAAAGGTCTTGCATTGGAGACAGGGACAAGGAGCTCAGTTCCTAGTTGTATGGGATAGTCATTCTTAAATTCTAATGTGTGTAAGAATTACATGGAATGCAAATTAAAAATGAAGACTCCTGGGGCACTTGGGTGGCTCGTTCGGTTAAGTGTCTGACTGTTGATTTTAGCTCAGGTCATCTCAGGGTCCTGAGATCCAGCCCTATGTCTGGCTCTGCACTGGGCAAGGAGCCTGCTTAAGATTCTCGCTCTGCCCCTGCCCCACTCTCTTTCTCTCTCTCTCAGGGGAAGAAGAAGTGGCAGCAGCTTCTCTGTCACCATCTACAGAGTTTTTGAATCATGAAGTCTAAGACAGGACTCTTCTAACAAGTTCTTTAGATGATTCTGATGTTGATGGCGTAAAGACCACTCTCAGGGAAACCTGAATTCAGAGAGACAGACAGTAGCAAACAATCCAAGGACTAGAGGAACCAAGCCACTCAGAAAGTTAATCAGAGGAAGACTTAGGTCCAGGATTTGGTTAGCATGACTGCAGTGTTAGAAGTTTGAGCCTCAGGAAACAGAGCAAATCCCCTTATTCTTTTGACCATTAAGGGAATCAAGTCACTCTGGAGGGGGTATGGAAGGTTTCAAGAGTTAAATGAGTCAAATGAACATGAAAAAATGTGTTTTTCTAGGCTCAAGAAAAGTAATGATTATTTTGCCCCCAAATCTGATGCTGTTTGCCTTTTCTGTCTTCCCTTCATTCAGGTAGACATTCATTTATTCACTTATGTATAACGTCAAGATTCCTGCCTCTATTGCTCCAACTATGGTCTCACTCCTGAATCTAAGAATTACACCTAAAAATCCTCTTAAGAACTTGATATATACAAAGTCTAATTCATCATATTTCTTTTCATCTCCAAATTAACTTTCTCTCCTAAATTCTTATTCTTCAAAGGATCAAGAGAGAAAATGAGAGTCTCTCATTATATCTCTGTGCCATGGACTAGAATACCAAGAAGTTTACATATCTTTGCTATTCCAAGTGGCAGAGGGGCAGGGGATTTCTGGCCATTTCACACACCTTGAAACAGTGGCTCAGGGAGTATGCATGGAGAGGTAGAGGTATGAGCTCTGCCATCCTGATTCCCAGATCGGAGTTCTTTCCATTTGGTCCCCACTGCTGAGCTGAGTGCTCCTGATGTGGTTTGGACATAGAAGGAAAGGCTCCATCGCTGTCATCTGCAACAACAGCTTGATGCATTCCCTGAAATTCTACCATCAGCAGTTCATTCTGTACAAACCTTGTTTTTCAATGTAAATAAATGCCATTGCCAAAGGAACCAATGACAGCAAAGGTTTTTCAAACTGAGTTCCCAGGACCCCTAGCAGGGTCCCCTGACCCCTTTCCCAGTCCCACTAGAGGGGGCAAGACGCACCAACCTCTCTAGTCTATCAGTCCCACCAGCTTGCTCAGAGGACATTTTCTCCCCCCTAAGAAGTGTAGGAGTTTCCATGCAAGACCATTTACAGAAAAGGTGCTTTATGTTCAGAATGTTAAAAATCATCAGCCTATTTTGATCTTTGAATAAAAACTAGTTTTAAAACTTTTGCAAGTTATGGCATTAAGGTATCATTGGTCATCATCAGCATCTTGGCAGTTATTACTTACTGCTTTCTTTCCACAGCGACAATTATGTCAGAGAAAAGGAACCCCTGAACAGGCAAATGTCTGGGGAGGAAAGGGCTCACCTTTAGGGTGTTGCCTCACAAAGAGTTAGGAGGTGTGGACAGTTCTGGCCTGTTTGGGGTGCTGACATTTAACAGGGAAATACTGCCTGATAGGGAGAAAGAATGAATGATTAAGAGAAAAAAAACTCTCCTTTTCCTTGTTTTTGCTTAGTCCTCTTATAATATAATGCAAATGATTTTCAGCAGAGAAGCTGGTTTCCTAGGGCAGGAAAGTGAGAGTCAGCTATTAAAGGAAAACCATTTTCTTCAAGGGATGGGAAGGCCGTTATCTGGGTTGGACAATGGTTCTGATGGAATCAACCAGATTGCGGCTCAACTCCACCTCGGGAGGCTGGGTAGGAGGCAGAGGACTTGTAGGTCGAAGGGTACTGGGGTCAGAACGCCTGGGTTTGTGTTCTAGCTCTACCAATTAATAACTGGTGACCTCTGTGCAAGGAAGGGATTAGACCAGCTTTTCTCTAAGTTCCCTGTGAACTCCAAGCTCTGCTGTAATTCATACACGGGCATAAAAACTTCCAAGGGCTTCTCACTCTCTCCTCCACCTCTGATCCCCTCCTCCAAATAGGCTCCAAGAATAAAGTATCTGCCCCTCTTGCTGTGGACCAGCTTCTCCCGGGCTCGTGCAAGTCGCCTGTGTGCCAGGCTGAGCCCGTGTCCCCGTGCTCCCTCATGAAAGATGGAACCTCTGTTCTTTTACCAGGGCCCCATGGAGCAACGCTGTCCGGGCACTCAGTCACGCTCGCTCAGATGGAGACCGATTTGAACACCACAGCTAATGAATCTGCACCCTCGAGTGGACTCTCGCTGTCCACTTGGGAGTGCAATTTAGGTGGCCCTGGCCAGGCTGTCGTCTGATATATAAAATCATTCCTACTCTCTGTTGTTCTCTGTAGATGAGGAACCCCAGCTTTCCCCACCTCCCCCTCCTCCCATCCTGGTGTGAGGGGGAAAGTCGGTGGTGACTCGGGCTGATGCCAGAGTGGAGCAGGGGCACAGGTCAAATAGGGGGGCACCTCAGATCCAGGCCAGAGCAAAGCTCCACTATAAACAAGCTCCTGCCTGGGGATTCTGCAGCCTGTTAACTCAGCCCCCCTCCCGTTGCTTGCTCAGCTCTCCCGTGGGTGGTCCTGCTGGAACCTGTGGTTTGGAGAGTGTCAAAGAGCTCGTATGTGTAAACACGGCGTTCCAGCCAGCAGAGGCAGTGCACACAAGCCAGCCAGGCCAGGAGTTCCTGGCTCCTATCCCTTTTCCCCGCTTGCTCAGGCAAGCCTCTCTCCGTGAACTGGATGGGTTTTCCTCCAGATCTCAGGTTATGAGAGCCACAACTTCTGAAGGATCTGAGAACTGTCCTCGACTTCTCCTCCCCTTCACCCACTATCCAATCAGCCACTGAGTGCTGTTAATTCAATTTCCTAACGTTTCCTCAAATCTGCATACTTCACTTCATTCCCCCCTCCTTCTCAGTTCCTATCACCCCTTTCTGAAGACTTGGCCTCTCAATTGGCTTCCCTGTGCCAGCCTTCCTCTTGAAAACCCAGTCTTGGCTTCATTTGTGCAAGCAAATAACCAAATAACCAAATGCAATCATGAGACTTCCCAAAGGAAATCATGAACCCATGGGAAAACATCCAATGACCCTCACTTGTTTCTACACACACACACACACACACACACACACACACACAAGGGCCAATCTCCACGTGGTCCACAGGGCCTTGGGCAGCCTGACTCTAAGTCTGCCCCATAACAACAGCAGTGGGAGCAGCTGCTAGGGGCTAAGTAACCAGCAGGTCTCAGATGACAAACTGGGCATTTCACATACGCAACATATTTTAGAAAATCAGATGCAACTAACTGGTTGCTTTTCTCAAACATGTCCAGCTCCCTTAAACCTCATCACTTCTGTATATGCCATTCATTCTGCAGAAAGTGCTCTTCTCATCGGTCTTATTCTCTGTCATTCAAAATCCAGCCCAGTGGCTTCCTTGGAGTCCCAGCTCCCCTGCACATGGCTAACTGCTCCCTCCTCTGAGTCCCCAGCAATCCTGGAGCATCCCAGTGCTCGTGGCAAGGCCTGCAACTGGGGGCACGCCTGTCTCCTCACTGGGTTGGAGCTCTTCGGGAGGCATGGACTGTTTTTTATTCATCCCTATGTTGTGTCTTCCACTGTGCTTGGGGCTTATTTAACTCAGTTTTCAAGAAATGGGGGAGAGAGGAGGGCTCTGCGGTTGGAAGGCAGGAATTCAAGTACAAAACATCAAGCTGCAGAGTCAGGTTAGGGCACTCCACTGGGATCCCAGGCTGCCCCAGAAGTGGAGAGCTTTCCTTTTCCTCCCCCAACCTCATCATAAGGGAGGGCTGAGTGGGCAGCAGAAAGCCTCCCTCCTATAGGGCTGGGGAGTTTGCCATTTTAAGCCTTTGCAATTTGGAGCTTGTCTTCCCTAGTTCCTGGCTGATGGTTGACTATAAAGCAGGCTTAGTCAGGCTGCATGCAAACACTATTTTATTGCAATGTGATGAAAATCTCACACTTCTGTGACCCAAGTAGGGAAGTTGACACAAACAACTTTTAGTTGCTAAAAGCCTGGTGAACCTGACTCATTCATCAGGCTCTTTCACTCCCCTCCAGGCGGACACCACCGTCTCTCTGCCCCCACCCTCATTCCAGTATGCCAGGGATGAGCGATTCCTGTCCTTGCCAAAGATCAATTAGAATCTATGCAGATCATCGAATCCTGGTTAAAGGGTTCTTTTCTACCCACCACCTGCCTCTAATTTCCACTCAAGGAATCCCAGCTGTGTGCACTGAGAACAGACCTGACAACCACTGAACATCACTTCCTCTTCTGCCAGTGGGAATGGTAATAATATTCTCCACCTCAGAGACCTATTGTGAGGATTGCAAAGGTTAATCAAGGCCTTAATGCAGATAAATATTACCTAATAATAGCAACCAGAAACTCCTTCCATGGTACAGGGATGCTTTAGACACTTCTCAAATTGTCATCATTTGAATTTCTCTTCCCAGCTCAAACAACTGGATTTCCCCAAATTGCCCCCTCCTCCGGAGCAACTACTGTCTTCTGGTCACCTTCCTAAGTACCTTCAGCCAAAACAAATCATTCTGTTGTCTGACCTATTTCTCTCCCTGTTTTTCCCCTTCCTCTTTGTACTCAACTCATTTCCTGGAAGAGACAGAGAAGCCTCACCCTTCCAGACGTCTGTCTCATCTGCATGTCCCAAATGCACAAATGAGTCCAGGACATCGTGCACAATTGTCTTGGGAAAACAGAGGGTAGGGATAGAGTGAAATGGGGATATTTACCCCCAGATGGTCATCTGATTTTTTTTTTTTCATTTGAAACAGACAAATTTTCCCCAAGGATTACTGAGTAGGCTGGATCTCCCAAAGCCAAGACGGAGGGAGAAAACAAAACACAACATGACCAACTGTGTCTCTCCTTGCCTAGCCCTGCTGGCTCAAGGAAGGGGGTGGGAACATCTAGAAGTGCCCCCATCTTGTGCCCACACACCACCTGATTTAGATTCTGAGTCCCCCGTCACTCAGGGGAGAAGCAGAGCTGAAGGACTCCAGGGAGTTTTTGCGCTGTAATCCACATGCCTGCGGGCCATGTTGCCCACCGCCCTGCCTGTCTCTCCCCACTGGAACCCACTCTGCCATTTTTCTGAGGATGGCATCTCTCCGTAGCATCCCTCTGCTCCCCCCCCCCATTGCCAATAAACAGAGCCATGCTCCTCTGGCATGGTGCTCAGACACTACGGAAGATCGTCCCGTGATCATCACCAAAACACAGCGGCTCAGTCCTTCTCCCTGCCCGCTGAATCATAAGTCCTGGGGAAGAGCCTGGAGCCTCCCATTTCTAGAAAGTACAGTAGGTGATTCAAAGTGGGAGAACCATTTAATCATAAAGGGGTCAGCATTCAAGGCTCTGTGCTCTCGGGTTTACTACAAAGCACAACACATGGTTCCTGACCTCTGGGAGCTTTCAGATTGGATAAGGAGAGAAGTCTGTGCACATTGACAATGACAAAGAGAGGTAAAATAGATAAAAAACCAAAGAGTTGTTTGGGGGAGGGGGCAGGTGGTGAGAAGCACGAGGCTGTCCTTGATGGTGTTAGAGGAACTGGAGTTTTCTGGGAGCCTTGCAGCACAGAGAGGACCAGAGACTCAAGGAAGTGAAGGACCAGCAGAGGGAGGAGTCAGCAATGGCACAGGGGCAGGGGCAGGAAGAGAATATACAGAGAATGGTAAGTATGGCGCCTTGGCTTGGCTTACACTAGAGTCATGAAGAAATATGCAAGATTGGGCTAAAATATAGATAAACATGTTCTTAGCTCTTACCCTCCTTTGAACTCCTTTAACTTTTACCATCTGTATCGGCTCGGCTAGATCACTTAGCACAGATGTCATGGGGTTCTTCCAATTGCCAGCAATGAAGTTCTAAATGCCGTGTGCCTGGGTGGCTCAGTCAGTTAAACATCTGTCTTCATCTCAGGTCTTGATCCCAGGGTCCTGGGATCGAGCCCCGCATTGGGCTCCCTGCTCAGTGGGGAGTCTGCTTCTCCCTCTCCCCCTCCCCCCTGTTCTTGCTATCTCTCAAATAAATAAAATCTTTTTAAAAAATTTCTAAAAGCAAAGATTTTTTTCATTATAAAACATTTTCGTTAAAGAAAATTTGGAAAATACAGAAAGGCAGTAAAATTTAAAACTTACCCCTGAATCTACCAAGTGGAAATAAGCACAGTTGGCATTTTGGTTCATCCTTAAATTCTTCTCCCCGCCCCCGTCTACATCGTGTAAATGTTTCCCTGTAAAACTGAAATAAGATGGCATAGAATTTTGCAGCCTATTTTTGTTGCTTAGGGTATAATGGGCACAAACCCACACCAGTGGGTATTCCTTGAAAACATCATTGTTAATTGCTGCATAATGCTCCAAGACACAAGCATTCCATCTTTATTTTACATAGTATTTCCCAAGGGTAATTCTGTGGGATGTTAATAAAAGATTTATTGATAGGTTAAATCAAATTAAAATAATTTCATTCTTTTCCAAGATTCTGTGAGTGTTTGAGGAGTCACGATGTGGATTTTGACTCTTCAGGAAGGCAATGCAGCAAGCAGTAATTTCCTAATATATTAGCAACAGACTCTTTTTTTAAAACAAGCATCTCATGGGGCTCGTTTTGTACCAAAGTCTGGGAAATACTGGTTTGACCTTTGTCCCACTGTAGAACATTTAGATTGCTCCCAGTTTTTCACTATTATAAATAATGCTTAGATAATGATCTTTGTACAGAAAATTCAGGCCACAGTTCTCAGTATTTCTTTAGGATAGATTCCTGGAAGTGGAATTGTGGGGTCAATGTGTGTGGCTTTAAAAAAATTTTTTTAATGTAATACTCATATTCTCTGCATGTGTGTCTCTCTGTCTCTGACTCTCTGTCTCCCCTCCCCCCCTCAGTCTGTGTGTGTTTCTCTCTCTTGACAATGAGCCTCCTGAGCTCTGTGATTATGCTATGCATTTTTTTGCATCTCCTTGTTATCCTGGTGTCCTTTATTTGAAAGTCCTCAGAAAGTGTTTGAGGAGAGTGATGATGACAATAAGGAAGGAGAATCATCAGGAGAGAGGGTAGGTTCGGACTAGGGAGGAATTGTTATCTTTCAGGAGAAAGGGTCAGTATAAAATATCCCTTAAATACAGGTTATTTTAAGTCAGCCAGCCTGAGTTCAGTTGTTCCACTCATTCTCTGCGTGGCTTTGGCCAAATTACAGTGATAATAGTATCTAACTGCTAGGTTAGTGGCAAGACTTAAATGAGAAAATATGTGTAAGGCTTAGAGCACATGGCTGGTCACACATAAGCACTGAATAAAGATGGCTATTATTATTATTATTATTATTATTATTATTATTATTAGCTGATGTCTGCAGGCCAAGGAGAGGTGACCGCTTCTTCAAAAAGTTGAAGGTGTATGAGAGGTGACTGGGATCAGAGCCGGTAACAGCTGATCCAAGCAAAGCCGGCCACAGAGGAGGCATCCAGGAGCAGTGGCTAGGGAATGGAGAGATTCTACTAGAAATGGCCACATGGCAGGAGGGAAAGACTGAAGCCAGCCAAGTCAACCAGGGACTGCATTAAAGATAAAAAATCACATCGGTATTGGTGTGGTAGAGACTAACGTTTTCATTTTAACTTCTCTCCCTTTGGAAAACTGTTCTGATCCCATTTCCCGTGTTACAGATAATCAGCCATCTCCCGCTGGACATACTCTGGCGGCCACTGGCCTGGCGCTTGCCTGTCAGTTCCCTGTCACTGCCTAAGTGACAGCAGGCTCTCCAAGCTGGCAGCCCCAGAGGAGACCCTACAAGAGCAAGTCAGATGCCTGGCAGCTCCCAGGACGCTCTTGTTTATTTCTCTATTCCAAAGAAGGATTCATCTCTGTGTGTTGTGGCCACTATTGCCTTCCTCTGGATTTTCTGGGTGCATCTAACCCGGCGCCAAAGGCTTGACCATTTGGCTTCAACTCTGAAACCTGAAAGGAGTTGCAACTCAAAAGGCTGAAGAAGTGAGCCCAGAACTGTGGGAGCTGATGACTCCCGGCTGGGTCCCAGCCCTCCTCCAGAGCCTCCCTCTCTCCTCCCTACCCTTCCCCATGACTCTCAGAGCTGCTGAGAGTTAACAAGTGTTAAAAGCCCTTAGATCTATTTAGAGAGAAGGCCAATTTACTGTGATTAAATGCAAGGTAGCGTTCAATTAGCAGAAGATAAACACAACATATCAACCCACTACGATAATTTTTAAATCAAAGTTAGAGCACACATAGGCTGCTGCAATAATAATTTACTAATTTAATGATGATGGAGCTTTTTAAGATCTTGCCATTCTCTAAGAGTGTGTATGAAGGACACCCCTAATGTTAATTACAGCTTGCTTCATTAACAACTTAACCAAAAGGCCACACTTTGTGAAATTATTTGGGAGCCTATGAGGAATGAGAGTTGATGGAAGGAAATTACCATGAGGATCTTTCCCATCAGCTAATGAAGGCTATGATGTATAAATCATTAGCGGGGGCCATATGGTGACAGTCAGTACAGGAAAGGAGCCCTTGGAGTGGATGGATAGGACCAAGGTGGCTGCGCGGCTGTGAAGGATGTGGGAAGGCCCACGCCTCTTCATAGCTGAGCCCCCATGGCAGCAAAGGCCCGCTCCACCATGCAGTTGCAGGGTGGTTTTGTTCGGCAGATAGCTGTTGCTTACACCTCCGGGCTCTGCCTGACAGTTCGAGTCCCCTCCAGCAGAGTGCTAAATCTCTGACAGACAGTGTGTGGGAACTTAGGATGAATTCATCAGCCTGGACTGCAACTGGAGGGACGACTCATAGATTCAGCCCGGGTCCTTCTGTCCCTGCTGGCCGGCACCTTTGCAAGATTTTTTTAATACTCTGCCTGCCTGAGTTAGTAAAGTGAAGCAAATTCTGGGGATCACTAGTCTATGATCCACACCCAGGGTCTGAGGTAGTTGAAAGGTTCTGAGCCCTGTAGCAAATCCTAGAATTTGCAAAGAGCATATTCCTGGCAAAACTGCTGCTCATTAAGGGGTGGGGTCTTTAGAAGGAACAACGTCTTTAGAATTGACAGACCTGGGTCTGAATCCCAGCACCACTGCTTACTCTAGCTAATTACTCTCTCTGAGTTTTCTGCTCTGTAAAATCAGGGTAATAATGCTTTTCTTAGATGTATGAGCAGTAAATGAAATAATATATGTAGATAGCATAGCCTGGAATATAATAAGTGAGAGAATGGTTTACCTGACCAATGAAAATTAACTAGCAAAAAAGAAAAAGAGAATCATGGGCCAATCAGTATCTAGTACTTGTTTGAAGTTGCTAAAGGAACTGTGAGCGTTTGTGCAAGTGCCTGAACTAAACCCAGGCTACTGTGGTAGTGACTGTACTATGTTGTGTGTCAGCTAGAGAGCAGGCACTGTTCTAGGCACTTTATAAACACTTCTTAAGTTGTTAACTGCTAGATAGTCAGTAAGAATTTTCTGGCAAAAGTGGCCAGAGAATAGCTGTCCATGGGGCACCTGGGTGACTCAGTCAGTTAAGTGTCTGACTCTTGATCTCAGCCCAGGTCTTGATCTCAGCCCAGGGTTGTGAGGTCAAGCCCCACATTGGGCTCCACATTGGGCTCCACATTGGGCTCCACACTGGGCATGGAGCCTGCTTTAAAAAAAAAAAAAAAAGAAATTCCAATAATCCAAAGCACATGCTGCCCATGGCTCTACACCGTGGGTGTTGAGAGAACAGCTGTTCTTCTCCCAGCGGATAAGACGCGATCTGGTGGAAAGAATACTGGACTCAGGAAAGACCCAGTTACAAGCCTCAGCTCTGCCACTCCCAAGCTGACCAACCGTGGGGATGCTTGCTGACCACTCAGAACCTCAGTCTGCTCTGCAAGCTATAAAGCGACCTCACAGAGTGCAAAGCATGAAGTAAGATAATATATGTAAAAGTTCAGGTCTTGGTGCCAGGTTCAAGCAAGACTCCAACAAACAGTTTGCAGAGTTACACACTGTAAAGAGCAGAGGGAGGAAACATGGGTGGGATGTTTATAGGTGGGAGCCTGGGAGCGGGACTCCCGGATTCTAAGAGGAATAGGAACTTGCCCGTGATGCACAGCTCTACCCCATTTCCCAACAACACTAGGTCTAATGAGCTCTTGCAATTGTCCTCCTCTTGCTCCCAGACATAGTCATACACCCGCGGGTACTTTGTTCCAAGCAAGCCCCTCGGCTGGAGCTGAGTCCACCAAAAGAGCTGGGCAGCAGGCTGGGCCCCCCGCAGGCATGAGGGCTTGGCACCTCAATTAGACTGCGGTCTGAGAAAAGCCAGACCCAAAGCCCCACTCAGCACCGATCCCTTTCTGCAGAAACAACCACCCCCCAACCAGGAAAATCAATGGATTTTTCTCCCCACCGATATCTAAATAGCTATTTGAATGTGTTCTGTAACAGGAGGAGCTGTTGAACAAAAGGTCAGGGCCGATTTGAAGTTGGTCTTTATATCAGCAATTGCTTTTAAAGACGCAATTCTCCAACTCTGTGAGCCCCTGAAGATAAAAAATTATATAAATGTACAAATGACTTTATGACTTTGATTATGCAACTTCTGAGAAAATATCCATATGAACTGTTAAGGAAGACTAAAGATATTGTGATAAAGAAGACTCTTTGAAATTCTGCTTTAAAAAAAAATCTATGTCATGAGATATGAATGTAGCCAAAGCCTTGATAAAAGTCGTGTCATCCTTTTGCCATAGAAGCTGCTGAGGCATGAAAGGGACCACGGGCCTGGAGATCTTTGCTGCCTTTAAAGTCTGGCTTATTAACATGCATTAGAGTCTTCCTGAAGATGGGTCTGGCCAAAGGTTATCAACGGAAACTTAATTTAATGAGCCCAGAACACAGGGAGAGGAGCCCTGTAAAGCCAACACCGAGAGGAATTTGGGGCAAGGGCATTTCATTTTCTGAAGAGGAGAAACAAAGATAAACTCATTAAAGCAGAAGGTACTATGTTGTTGGTTTTTATCCTCAGAGTATCACTCTCTCAGTATGGGGGTGCCACTCACTCACAATTTGGAAGCTAAAACCCCTCCACATCCAGAATGGAAGCTGATGATAACAGAAGCTTGGGGGAAGAGAAGAGCCACAGGGAAGGTTGTTCTGCGGACCAGCAGCGGTGGGGAGATGTGACAGCTAATGCGTACTGGAGTCCAACAAGCTCCTCCAGGGCTGAGGCTGCGCTCTCTGCAATTTGGTTAGCAGTAGGTCTAACTGTCATGCTTGCACAATTGCAAGTACAAATTCTGCGAATCCTGAAGGGAGAGGGAGTTGCTCAAATCAATGCTGCAAATACTCCCCAGCCGTGAGAATGAATTGTTCCCAGGCTAGAATGCGGAGAACATCTTTCTTTCTTTCTTTTTTTCTTTGTTAAGATTTTATTTATTTATTGAGAGAGAGAGAACGTGTGCACGTGGAGGGAAGGACAGAGAAAGAAGGAGAGAGAGAATCTCAAGCAGACTCCCCGCTGAGCCCAGCGCGGAGCCCATGACCCTGAGATCATGACCTAAGCTGGAATCAAGAGTTGGAGGTTCAAATGACTGAGCCACCCTGGTGTCCCGAGGACACCTTTCATACAAGGGTCACAGACTGACATGCCTCTAGGACACAGGCACCTAGCAGAAGTTAGTGAATCCGGCCAGCAGTGAGATAGAGGGCACGTTGGGGTGGGACTGTGGCTCTTCTTCATGTGGCAGCTGATCTGCAACTCTCGTCAATGGTTGCCCTACTGGAAGGGTGACATGTTGCCCAATTGGATTGTTCAAGGGAATCTGGAAGCTGAAATGTTTCTATAAAATCTCCTAATTTTAAAGTATTGGTGCCCAGCATACTGGTTTTTTGTTGTTGTTGTTGTTTTTAAGATTTTATTTTATGAGAGAGAGAGAGAGAGCAGAGAAGGGCAGAGGGAGAGAGAGAAAGAAGCTGAAGCAGACTCCACACTGCACGCAGAGCCCGATGCGGGGCTCGATCCCACAACTACAAGAGCATGACCGGAGCTGAAACCAAAAGTCGGATGCTCAACCAACTGAGCCACCCAGGCGCCCCTAGCTTATTGTTTTTTAAACTTTTTGTGAGCCAAACAAAACATGTCTATGGAATGGTTATAGCCAAAAGCCCGTCAATTTGGGCATATTACTAGACCAGTAGATGACACTGGATAGCACGCACTAGTACTGAAAGTCAGAGAGAGAGGTACCTGTTCCAAGGCTGAATGACTTACAGCATTTGCATTTATTTGTGGAAGAAAATACCATCCAATTAGGACTCTCGTGGATGGCCATGCATGTTATATATTCCACAACTCCAGGGGGCACCATTTATAACAAAGACCACATAAATGGCACCTCTTGAAGTTGCAGAGTACACAATCTATACAACCACACTCCAGCACCCCTGGTTGTGACACACACCCAGTCCTTCATTTCCCTGGGTTCCTGAGAGACAGAGAGCAAACTCATTCAAGTCCTAATCCTTGATTCAGATGGGCCAGGACACCCATTCTTGACCCTCAGATGGACTTTCATCAAAATCGATTACAAGCAGCTCCTTGGTATTGTAAACAATACCCAGAAAGAATTGAATTTTTTTCTTTCATCTTGCTGGCCGCAAAGTAGGATGATCCCGAGTGTCATTAGCATAGACCCAATAGATTGTACTTTGGTAGTGACTCAGCCAAAGCATACTCAAGTGCGGAATACTTTTTAATGGAAAAATATAAATTATATAAATTCCACGGGCTTTGTTTGTGGTAGATTTTTAAAATTTCACATGTTGGGGCGCCTGGGTGGCTCAGTCGTTAAGCGTCTGCCTTCGGCTCAGGACGTGATCCCAGGGTCCTGGGATCGAGCCCCACATCGGGCTCCCTGCTCCGCTGGGAGCCTGCTTCTTCCTCTCCCACTCCCCACTCCTCTCTCGCTGGCTGTCTCTCTGTCAAATTAATAAATAAAATATTTAAAAAAACAAAAAAATAAATAAAAATAAAATTTCACATGTGAGACTGATTGGTGGGCTGTATATTCTGTCCTAGATTAATATAATAATGAAACACAATTTATGCCCTCACACACACAGGGTGTAAAGTTATATCTCAAATGGCCCATTAGTTTCAAAGGCAATGACTACACTGGCTGGCCTCTGGAGCAGTAAGTCACCTACGCTACTGACCTCATGGTAAAGGACAGAAAGGGAGCGCCAGAATTTGGCAGAAGGAAACTTTCCGAGCATCTTGAATCAAGAAATAGTTATTTTCCTTGGAAGCTCAATAGGGACAGAAATATGTGACTGCAATAAGTATCTTCAAGGAAAAGAAATATACGAATGTGTTAGTGAATGTGATGAGCTGTATTTCAGTGGCTCGGAAAATATGTAACCAGTAATTCCCATAAATATTTAATAATAAGCCAGAAATATAAAGACAAAGGGGGATACAAACACATTTGTTACACGGTATTAAAAATGCATCATAAACATTTGTTGACTAAAACGATATTTCAATTTACACAATCCCTCAAAGACAGAGTTTCATTCCTGATGACAAACAGTGACAATCCCTAAGGGAGGGGATGAAAAAGAAAGTTGGATGTCTCCGCTGACCCTGCCGCTGCTTGTCTTGGTGGCAGTGGTGGGGCGTGCCAGATCTCTGGTTTGCTAGATCGCTAATGAGGACCTTAATACTCACCCATCTGCATAAGGGCTCTCCTACGACTTAGTCTCCAGAACATAGGGGAAAATACTTCCGAGACATTCATCTCTTTGGTTAACACTGGGTCAGTCTGCAAATACAAATCGAGCATTCAAAATAAGAATGGCTAGATCTGACGTGTTCAATGCTTTACACAGGGGGGAAAATGAACTGCCACAAACAAAGAAATATCAGATCAGAACAGTGTAGGAGCCTAATAAACATCTTCATGAAAAGTTAAAACGGCTGCCTCATTTGTCTGCAGCACGAGTCAGGCATAACTGTGAGGGTACTTCTACTTCCTTTCCAAATCAAGGACAATTTGCTGGCTTCAAAGTAAAGAAAGGGAAAGAGAGGGGACCCTGTCTGGTCAATGATTTATTTATGGAGCCAAGAAAACTCTTCTCCTCTAAAATGATATTTTTCCTGGGTTCTAACCCTTCAATCTTCTTACAGCCTGGGAATATATGTTTCTCTCGTCCATGTATTTTTCAGTGGTTTTCATTATTACATGACACAGAGTTCACCTCAATCTACATTGCCAAGATCTCAGCAAGGTTGTCCCGGCTCAGAGAATTTTGCCACTCCAAACTTCAGAATCAATGCTTTGTCTTGCTGGAAGACCTGAGTCGCTTCCCCTCTAGAGGAAGGACCTCCCCACCCCAGGAAGAGGCTGTAAGCAGAGCGATGGGAAACCATGGTATCTGCAGTTGGTAATGTCCACAGTGTGTACACAAGTGACTTTTGAGAATCAGAGAGAAGGGTTGATGATCAAGTGGTCCAAGAGATAGCCTATTTCTAGGCAGAGAAAACAATCTTAGCCCATGTCCTTGGAGGGGTCCCAGTTGCCTCAGACTTTAGAATGATTACCCTTAGGCACTTGCAGATTTGAGGAAGGGGGATATGTGAGAGACTCCAAGCAATAATCCCCGACTATGGGTTAGCCTGCATATCAGAGAGCTCAGTGTGAACCGAGTATCGATGCCTTCATAGAAAAGCAGGCAGTGAGGTGTGAACGAGCTCCCAGGACTACTTAAACATAACAGCATAACAAGATACATCCTAGCCCAAAGTCCAGGGTGGGAAGGGAAACATCAGTTGCACTGAGAAATGTAGCCATCCTCTTGCTTCTCCGGCAACTCGGAGAAACACACTTCAGGGGGTAGTATTTATTTACAGAATCATTCCTTTAGGTAGGTGCATAACGGTTCCTCATTCCGGCCCATACATCTACTTAGAAAACTGGCCATAGACCAGAGTGCAATTCAGATATCACCTTTTTGAAGAAGACTTTCTTTCTTCTCTGTATCCTGTACCTACTTATGTGGTTGCACCTGTCACAGAGCTGCAACTCTTGGTTGAATGGATATTTCTCCTTGTAGAATGAGAGTTCTTGAAGGCAAGACCAAGGCTTATTCAGCTCTGGATCTAGTACAGTGCCCAACACATAGCATGGAATCAATAAAAATTGCTAATTCTGTTTGTTAAGTGGAATTTTATTTTGATTTCCATTTTTCTCTCCCTGCCCACTATGGTAGTTTGGGTTTTTGTTTTGTTTTGTTTTGTTTTTACCTCTGAGAGTATTTTTTTCTGGTCCTCTGTCATTCCCCTTTTGGGCACTTTTCTCTACCCCTTCTTTCATTCTTATTTGTCACTCTATCTTCCTCTCCACTCTCCCCATCTTCCTGATCTACACTTGGCCTTGGGTCTACCAGTGATTCCCATGGGCATTTCCTAACAAAGCATCCCCAGAATTTTCTTGAAGAAAGGCTATTTTTCAGTTCTTTGACATCCCTTAGAATCACCAAAGAGATGAGTTGGCATGAAACAGTGAAGTTTCTCAATGGGATAGGAGGGAAGAGAAAGAAACAATGCCATTTATACTCCCAATGGGATAGGGCGCTGGATAGGTAGTCGGGAACCGTATGGTAATAACCAGCTTTGAGCCTCACTGGAAAATACCACAGAATCCATAAGGAGATCCACACCCACTAGTTAGGGATTCCCTTAGTACAACAGGTAGATACAGGTGGCCAGCTCTACTTTAGGGAATCAGTCCTGTTTTGTTTTTTTCTCCCCTTAATCAGTAGGTCCCAACCAAAACTGACACATTTTTCTTTCTTAGAAAAGGATACTCTAAGTCCGGAAGTCAGGAAATGAATAGAATAGTCCAATGGCAGACTCCATTAGTAACATCTCAATGCTCTCTAAACATAGTCCTCCCAGAGATGCCACATTCAGCAATTCTGAGATGTGCCCATAGAGCCTGTGATATTAATCAAATTCATGAAGGGAGGCTGAGGCCAGAATGCTTAAGGCCAATACATCCTAACATGCTCTTCCTCCATTACGGGGAAAAAACAAGCCTCAGTGTAACGTGACATCATCAATCTAAGTAGGCAAGTGGAATAGATTTCCCGATTACCAGGTTAAGTGATGCATCAAACAGGAGCAAGCCTGGTCATTACTAATCTTTTAAATTTAGGAAGACTGAGCTCAGTGACATTATCAGGCCCACATTAAAGAGTGACTTCTCTCTGCTATCAGGAATGTATTGGTGTCCCCTCTAGGATTTATTACTCTGGGAAGCTGCGAGATGGGCTGAGACAGCAACTATCTACGGTACCAGCACCCCATCCATCATCCCCATGACCCCAATTCTGGTCGGCCTTGAGGGGCTGGGGCCTCTAATCTCGCTCCTTGTTGGGGGCCCTTCGGTGATCAAGTCTACAGGCACACTAAAGAGCAAGCAGTTGGAAATGAGTTCAATTAGAATACTTTGTTACATTATCACTAAGTCCCCAACCCCCTTATTTCTCTCTGATATTGTTTTCGGGAAAACACAATGTTTTATCATACTCCAGACTACAACAACCATCTAAACCCAAAGATGGCTTTTTCCCAAGACATACATGCTTCAAACTCATCCCCAGAGATTTCATTTCACTGTGCTACAGTGGGCATCAGGTATGTAAATTCAGGATAAAATTCTCAAGCGATTCTCAATCACACACATCATTAATAATCACTGATTTGCAGAGTCCCCTTTGGGGAAAACTAAGGAGTGGAGCTGATATCTGGGGACTACCCACCAACAAGATGACTAAAAGAAGAGTCACAAACCGGACTTGAGAACCAGAGTAAAGACATCAGTCAGGAACAAGGTCTTGGGCATTATCTTCTACACCAGTACTTCTCAAACTTCACTGCACATATGAACCACTTGGGAAACTTATTGATATGTGGATTCTGATCCAGTAGGTCTAAAGTGGAGACTGAGAGGCTACATTTTTTTACAAACTCGCAAGCAGTGTCAGTGCTGCTGGCCCATGAAAGTGGTCACACTTTGAATAGCAAGGATCTATAAGAATGGTTCTCAGTCTTGACCTTACATTAGAATCACCTGAGGAGCTTTTAAAAACCCCAATGCCCAGCTCACCCCAGACCAATCAAATTAGAATCTCTTGGGGTGGATCCCAGACATCAGTATTTTTAAAAATCTCCCTGGGTGATTTCTTTGTACAGCCTAGGTTGAGAATTATTGATCGATACTGATGGAGACCTCTGCTCCTGTAGGTGAATTCAATAATTACTCAGCCTTCTATGTTGGCTATTTTGGTGGGCATTTAGTATAAAAATCCACCTTCATCCCAAACACACGCGCCAAGTTCTTGCAAGGAAGCTGACCGCAACCTCCAGCTCCAGGTATGGGCCCAAGCTGTTCAAAGGTTATTTGACTTCCACCAGTGGTTGTCAGTGGTTGTTGAGGAATATGTATATCACCTAATATAAGTCAATGGGATGCCAAGAAAGGTTCCTGAAATTTATCTTACATACAGATATATGTGAACCAAGAAATTTCTTATTCCTTACAGCAATTTTACTTAGCTGAAGATACCTTCTTATATTGGCACATGGCTTACTTAGAACAAAGGACTGGCTAATGCAGTAAAACCCTCCTAATATGTCCCAAAATGGGAACAGGTCTACCAAATTTGACTAAGAATTATCCCACCTCCCTTAACCTTCCCTCACCTCCATTTCTTCTGCCATCCTCCTCTCTCTGTAGAAAAGGCAGGGTAGAAGGTGAAGGAATGGCCTTAGGATCGCATCCTATGTCCACCCTCTCCTAAGAAGAATGATCTTGGCAAAGTCCCTGGCTTTATTTGAGCCACGGTTTGCTGATATTTAGCAGAATAGGAGTAATATCTGTGTCAACAGGCTTTTGTGAGCATCAAATGAGATAATGGATGTGCAAGCATCCTGCAAATGGTAAGTTGCTATAAAAATGTCATCTGTGGTTTTTGTGCTTGCTGCTTGCTGTTAGGAAAAATCAGCAGTGATCCCAAAGGTGGAAGTTTATTCACACTGCTAGTCATTGTGCATCCAGGCACTGTCTCGTGGAGAATCCAGGCAAAGCTGGGTGTACTGCTGATTCTGGCAGAGTTCCCATCTGAGAAGGTGTCCCTGAGTTATCTAGAGCATTCAGGGTAGAGGAAGAGACATAAATCCTACTGTTCCTTGCAAGAAGTGGGGGGAGTGGGGTGGAAGGAGAGAAAGGGAGGTTGCAACCTAAATGATTTTTAATTATTTTCTAATTCACTACATCATTAGGAAGACAGGGAAAACTCTGAAGACTTAAGACACAGTGATCTAATGTCATTGATTTTCACATATATTTTATGAGTGATGAAATATGATGAAGCTGGGAGAGAAAAGCTTTTCAAATATGAAATATGGTAAGACTAGAGAATCTTCAAGTCCACTTATAAAAAGAAGTCAAGTTGAGGGCTCAGGGTGAGTTTGCAAAAGTCAGGCTTCAAGATGCCCCCCGGTGGGTTGGGCCTGAAAGCTTCCTCACTCCCCAGACCTACTGAGGGTGTTTTGACTGCCTCCTTGTCAATTACAAATTTAAGATTATTAAGTCTGTTTTTCAACTAAAATGTAAATTTCTCCCTATCATTCACCACCAAATCCTCAGCCTTTAGCATAGGGTATGGTGTGTAGTTGGCCCTCATACATTTCAAATGAATGAAACCCAAGTATCTAGCACTGCACTGGGTCCTTCAGGAATCAAGGAGTATGACTCTTTTAATATTTTCATTGGGCTTATAATTATTTGGAGGCCTATATGCAAAAATAATTTAACAAGAAACAGACAATGATGAAACCATGCAGTTAAGTACCAAAGAGCTACTACGAACAGTGAGGTACTAGCATTAACTGAGCAAAGAAAAAAAAAATGAGTATTTGCTAGAGTTACACAGACCAGCAGATGAAGTAGAATGTATACCTACCTATTCCTCCAGGCCTAGCATACTGCCTCAAGCAATTATGCAGTCTTTACTTTTTTAAAATGTTTTGAGTAATTATGAAGTCTTCAAATACTCAGTCAAATAGCTTTATTTCCAGTTGATAATCTCTTCATTTTTCCCTCCAAGGTGAAAGTAAGCAAAATTCAATCAACCCACCTAAAGTATGAATTCTGAGTAATGTGAAAATACACAGAGTGAGGCTCACCATACAAGGGCATGTGTTGTAGTCCAGCTTTGAAGTTACAATAAACTGTGCATGGAGGGAAAAGTAGTAGAGGGGAGACCAAATATCCCCATGAGAACAACACTGCCTGCCTGTGTTGGAAGGCTCCCTTTCTTGGGTTGCTTTAGGCATAAGCCATAAGCCATAGTCGGGTACAGGCACAAGGAGGGGAAGTTGGAAGAAAAGGAGGACTTCAGCCTTTACAAGGGTCATGTCATTCACATTGTTTTGCCATTCTTCTCCTCCTCAACCATATGATTACCAAAATCTAGAAAGAAAACTCTATCAAATACTAACAATAACAACAATGTCATTTACTTGAACACCTTCTATGCCCAGTGATCAGTAAGTGATTTATTTTTATTTCCCATATTCGGACAACAACTCCAAGAGGTTCATCTCTTGCCCTTATTTTACTAATAGAGAATCTAAGGAACACAAATCTTCAGTAACTTGCCCAGAGTCACATAGTCAGTAAGTAGCAGAACCAGGATTAGAACCCAGATCTACCTGACTGCAGAGATGATGCTCTGAACAGGATGCTCCACCACATCTCTCTCTTGCTGTGTTAATAAACTAGAGATTTTCTAGTTTAGAGAATAAGGCTCCACTGTTTTAAGACCTACTTGGAAATAGAGGACAGCCTAGAGATGGGATGGAAGCCTTTTCTTCTTCGGGGTCAAGAAGCTGTCCGCAATGATCTGGAATCCTGTGAACCACATGACAACCATAGGTGAACTAGGTTTCAAAAGATTACTAGAGTTTACAGGAGTTAGGAATGAAACTTGGAGCCCAGGAGTCATTGATATGGTGATGCAAGAGCATAAAGGGTAGTCCCTGAAGAGGATGACTTAAGGAAACCAAGCAAAAAATGGGCTACATTGAATGAAAGAAAACTAATTCTGAGTTCACTACATCTGCATGGGGGTGGGAGGCGAGGAATCAGAACTCTTTTTATAAAATTGGGAATTCACAAAAAGCCTCTGCTGTGATTAGAGATAGAATGTATTTTAGGCCACAAAGGTAGGAAGAGGTTCAATACATGTTTTTGAAAATATGAATGACCAGTTGAAAAAACTATCTTATGAAAATGAATCTATTAGTGAAGTACAGGACAAACGAAGGAAAGAAGAGGTTGAAGTCAATGCCTCAGGGATTCAGCAAACTTTTACTACAGTCACAATCCATAAAAGGTTAATATAACACAAGAAATCTTGAAAATGATGATTGATAAAAATGTTTGGAGTGGATATAGAGTAGGATAAAAAGGTTTACTTGGAGGCTAGATTACTTAGGGAAGACTGATATCATCAATAAAAAAACAAAAAAACACAAATACCCAGTTAGGAGGGAAATTAACAGCAGTAATGGCAACCATTCATTAAAATACCACCGTGCCAATCATTGTATCAAGCACTCTTCCGACCCTATGTAAGTTAGTCTTCACAAATATCCTGTGCTTTAGTCAATTATCATTCCCTTTAACAATCGAGAAAACCAAGGCTCAGGTTAAGTCATTGGTCTAAAGTCACACAGGTAGGAAGAGATAGTGCCAAAATAATAAGGTCAGTTTTAAACACTTCGGGATGCTGACAGAGCTCCACAAAAGAAATATTGAAGTACAATTTGGAAAATGGGGTAGGAAGAAAACCAACTGGAGTTATCATTGCAGTGATTGTTGCCTGAAGGTACCACCAAGAGCTGTTCCTTACTGGCACCAAGGTGAGGGTGTGAGTTTGAAAATGCAAACTAGGGAGCATTTCTCATGACCTGAACAAGAAAAGATGATTTCTTTAAGAAATACCCAAGAAAGGTCGGAGAAGAAGCCACATGATAGGCTTTTGTGATTTCCCATAAATCAAAGACTAGTTGGCCATCAGGATGGCCGTTATCCAAAACCCAGAAAGTCAGAAGTATGTGGAGAAACTGGAGCCCTTATGCACGGCTGGTGGGAATCAAACTGGTGCAGCCACTGTGCGAAACTGTATGGCAGTTCCTCAAAAAATCAAGTGTAGCGTTACATATGACCTAGGAAGTCCACTTTTGGGTACATGCCCAGAAGAATTAAAATTGGGGCCTTGAACATATTTGTGTCTATTTATATGAGCTATCTAGATAGTCAAATTCACAGAGATGAAAAATAAAATGGTGGCTTCCAGGGACTGGGGAAGGGGAATTGAAATGATTATTTAGTAGGTACAGAGTTTGAGTTTGGGAAAATGAAAAAGTTCTGGGGATGGATGGTGGTTATGGTTGCACAACAGCGTGAATCTACTTAGTGCTACTGAACTGTACATTTAAAATGGTTAAAAGAGTAATGGCAAATAACTACTGTATTTCAACATAATGGAAAAAAATTAAATGGCTAAATGGTAAACTTTATATTATGTGCAGTTTATCACAATTTTTAAAAAAATAGTTGGCCAAACCCAAAGATGGGCGTTGAATTCAGGTTCTTCTACTCTGCATTGTGTGTATTGTGAGGAAGTGGGAGAGTTCCAACTCACCATCTTAAAGAGGCCAGAATTAGGAAAACAACTTATCGGTGGATGGTTGCTGATTTCTATGGTATGACTCACCTTATTAAAACAAAGAGATTGGGACTAACAAAATGATTTCAAGAATTTAATAGCAAATTCATTAATTTATCCCCCTAAGAAATGTTACCTTTAGTATAGCACATAGCCGGCTCTGGTCCCAATATGACATTAGAGGACAAGGCATCTATAATTGGGATTAAGGAATCAAATAGCAAAACTAAAAATAAGGACAAATTTTCTCCTGGTGAGAGTTCTTCATCCTGGCACCGAGTGCCTCAGGGAGTAAGAAATCTTGTTTTCTGGAAGTATTTCAGCACAGGACAGGGTCATATGCTCTAGGTTAAGATAAAAGCAAGGCCTCCAGCTTCCTCCCCGCCTTAGGATCCTGTAAGCCATTAAGCTCTGTGTAGTTTTCTGTTAAGTGTGTCCTACAGACTTGGAGATTCCTCAAGCCTTCTTAGCTTGAGCAAAAGGACAAGCTATGCAAACACTTAAATGGCGGCTGAGGGAGAGGGATTGGCATTTAGTGGAGACAATTCTCACACACATTTCTCATCTCAGAGATGTTACAACTCCTGACGGCTTCAATCTTTCATTTTAGAGATTTCTATTGATTGGGTAAGAATCACACATATTTTGTCCACAGCACAGAGATATCAAAGCAAACTTTTCCCCTAGTGCCATTTCCCCAGGGAATGGAAATGATTGATTTTTATTGGTTCAACTTCTAGGATACTCACATCTCAATCCAGCCAATTTTCTTTGGAGAGAGCCCACTCCAGTCCACTTAATTGTATTTTCTAACCAAAGAGTTGAGAGAGATTTGTCATCTTTACAGTCCAGAGGAGATGAATCTCCAGACTCCTTCCAATTGTGTGAGCTTGTTTCTGAAGTTGGTAATCGAAGAAGGGAGCCAGGGCTTAAGGGGGAAATCACGTAAAAATATAAAGCTAAAAATACACTGACTGAGAGGCTGGCAAAACAAAAAAACCAAAAAAAACCCAAATCTAATCAGGGCATGAAGGAATTGAAAGTTCTGAGGAGAAACCATTTGCTCCCCGCTTTCCTAACTTTTACTGGACAGCAATTACCATAAGTAGTCTTTTATTTGGATCTGAACGAAGAAGAACCACCTACTGGCTAATAAAGTCACCCCCTTCATTCCCTGATTACTTTTTCCTTTCTGTTTGCCTTTTCTCCGGGCTCACTCTCTACTCCCATGAGTCTCTCATGACCCCCACTTCTGCTTCTTTCTTTTTTTTAAATTTTTTAACTTCAGTTTAGTTAATATATAGTGTATCATTAGTTCCAGGGGTAGAATTTAGTGATTCATCAGTTGCATATAACACCAGTGCTCATTACATCCATTGCTCTCCTTAATGCCCGTCCCCCAGTAACCCCAGCCCCGCCCCCTCCCCTTCAGCAATCCTCAGTGTGTTTCCTAGAATTCAGCGTCTCTTATGGTTTGCGTCTCTTAACCTTCGTTTAATCTCAAACCGGTTCCCGTGTCTCACCTGGCTCCTCAACAGCTTGCTCCGGATCACGGAAATGAGGATCCAGAGCAAATTAGGAAGGCCAACCTAGTTAGAGACTAGAAAAATCCATGCCCGTGGCAAAAGGGAAGGCCTCCTCCATTCTCTTGGCAAAAGAAAAGGTGCCCAAATAGGGTTTCTTCTGACACCACCACTTTCTAGCCTTCGATTATTCATTTTTCCTTATAAAGTATAATGCTGTATGTTAATTATACTTAAATTATAGATAAATAGTATTATCTATTTATATAAGTATTTATCTTTATTTATTCTATATTGTTACACATTTCTATTTTGTGCATGGATTTATTTTCATCTTCCTTATTATACTGTAATACTCCCAAGTAGACTACAATATTCCTGTGGGCCCACTAACATTGTTTCTTTTGCTTCTTCCACAACACCTACCAAGCACAATGTCGGGCAAGACTTCGAAAATGTTACAAGATAGTACTGCAAAGTACTGATATTATTTATGTTCTTTTTTTTTTTTTTAGAAAAGCACACTAGTTGGGGCACCTGTGTGGCTCAGCGGGTTAAGCGTCTGGCTCTTGATTTGGGCTCACGTCATGATCTCAGGATTATGCGACTGAGCCTCAGTTCGGGCTCTGAGCTCAGTGGGAGTCTGCTGAAGATTCTCTCTCTCCCTCTGCCCCTCCCCCCACTCATGCACACTCTCTCTAAATAAATAAATAAATTTTAAAAATTTGAAGGAAGGAGGGAAGGCAGGAAGGAAGGGAGGGAGGAGGAGACAACGTTACTCTCATCACTTCAGAAATTGCGAGGTTTTTAGGAGCTCTGTGCCAAAAAAAAAAAAAATGGGATGAAGATCAATTATCATTTCTTATTATAAATCACTATATCACAGGTACAAACTCTCCTTCATGCACAGGTAACATCAGGCTCTTGTTACATCATCCCATGGATAATTGGGACATAGGAAAGGAGTGTTACGATACTCAATGAGTTATGATATATTCTCTAATACAGAGGTCCAGTGTTTCTTTTGGTGTGTATGCGTATATACACTGTTAGGGTATATGTATGTTTATACGCACACACACACACACAAATTATATATATACTCACACACACCTACATGGCAGGTTAATTTGTTAGCTTGCAAGTAGGGTAACATCTCAGGTTAACTTTCACAGTTTGGGACTTAATAGAAGACAATAATCATTATAACATCACTGGGTATTAATCAAATAAAATACATAAACAAGAGCTTAATGGTGTGTAATTAGTTGGGAGCCTTGTGGAGGAATATCAAGACCTCTGCCCCTGGCCCTACACTCTTTCCTTACAAGTGCCTGCCTACTATGTGCAAGGCGGGGTCACTGCCTGCCGGCTGCACCTGTAAATGCAGCTCATTCTCACGCCTCGAGGAGTCTGTCATCTACAGGGAAAGATAAGGTCCTCTAATCAAAAGACACAGGAGGAAAGAATGGGTAAAAAAAACAAGACCCATCCATACGCTGCCTGCAAGAGACTCATTTCAGACCTAAAGACACCTGCAGATTGAAAGGGAGGGAATGGAGAAACATTTATCATGCAAATGGCTGTCAAAAGAAAGCCAGGTTGGCAATACTTATATTGGTCCTTAATCCCAGTATCTTGAAAACAAGAAAGAAATCATTTCTGTGAAAGAAATATATTTAGTACCAGGGGGGATAAAAGGAAGAGGCAGTTGTTATTTTTAGCCATGCATTTTGTGGGTAGGGAGGGGCTGACTGAGGAGTTCCCAAAAGGTAAATTTCAATATCTGTATCCATCATTTAGGCAAAGCCACAGAAGTCACGCTTCCTGAATTTGTGAATGATACAAAGCAGGGTGTGATGGCCGGTAAACTGGTTAGCAAAATCAAGATTCTGAAATGTTTCTACAAACTAGAATGACAAGAAAAGTTAACAGAATGAAACTGTATAGTTACAAATGTGGAGTAATCAGCAAGCTTCACAGCAGTACTTACGGAGGAGAAATGAGAGTTGTAGCAGACCTAAGCTCGATAGCAGTAAATGTAAATCCCCAAATCCCTCTTGATCGTATTGTAAATGCTTTCATATATCTGGTCCCTTTGAGGCTCACACAAACCCTAAGAGGGCTACATTGGGTAAGTTTTACTGTTCCCCTGAATAGAAGGGGGGATGTGCTCTCAGAGCATGAGTGACTTGACCACAGTTGTGCAGCAATCAAAAAAGTGAGATCCACCTTTGGTCTTGTTGATTGAAAAATGCCCTCCCCATCAAGGACCCTCGACAACAATCAGAGTTCTGTGGTCAGTTTCCTGTGCAACATCTTACGAAGGACGTCAGCAATAAGGTGGGCACCATCCAGTGGAGGCAGTCAGGATGATGACGGGTCTGGACATCAAGGCGTATAAGGAGTGTTTCTAGGACCTCGGCCAGGAACAGAGAAGACATACGAAGACTCCTACTTGCACGTATCTGACAAGCTGTCATGTGGAAAGGAATTAGACTTCCTGTGAATTGGCTGTTCTGTGAAGTGTCACGGTGCACGACCAACACCACTGGAGGGAAGTTACAGTGAGGAAGATTTCAGGTTACTGCTAAGGAGAGCGTTCTATCATTTAAAGGTGGGAAAGATGGGCTTTCAGGAGAGCGAACCCACCACCACGGGGCCAATTACAGCACAGGCTGCGACCAGCCACAAATCACAGCTGTTGCAGAAGGAATTCCTGCCCCCAAAATAAAAAGTCCATGGCTTGTCAGATCACTTCCAACTTTTTTTTGGGTAAGATTTTATTTATTTATTTGACAGAGAGAGACAGCGATGAGAGACGGAACACAAGCAAGGGGAGTGTGAGAGGGAGAATCAGGCTTCCCGCCGAGCAGGGAGCCTGATGCAGGACTTGATCCCAGGACCCTCGGATCATGACCTGAGCCGAAGGCAGACGCTTAACGGCTGAGCGACCCAGGTGCCCCACATCACTTCCAACTTTAAGATTCTATTACTTAAATAAAAATCCACAATCTCAGGAAATTCATGTCCCAACGATAGATCTTCCAAATATGCTTCGACATTAAGGACCATGCTGACACCATGAGTTAGCACCATATTCATCTGGGTTATAAAAACACCATAAATAGTCATAAGGCTACTCACATTTCATGACTTTTGCTTTTTGCTAGGCTTCATACCCCTCCATGAATGAGAAAAAGAATTATTGAATTATTATCACAGAAAAGGGATGAGTTTAAGGTGATATGGCAAGTGAGTAGGGAAATCAGAGCCAGAAATCCAGTCTCCCCTTTGATGGCACTGAGGTCTCAGAAACAACGTAACAAAAGGATTAATATGTATAAGCTCTTACTATAGGACATGCGCTGCTTTAAGCACTTTACACCAGCTATCTCATTAGATTATTTACTTCTTCGTCTAGTTATTTATCTGTATGTACATCTATTCATTTATGATTTACATCTATTACCACAAAAACTCTATCAGGTGAGAACTACTACTTCCCCATTTTATAGATTAGGGAGCTAAGAGGCAGGGCGCTTTAGGGACTCGTGTTAGATAACCGATGCTCTATGGCAGGGCTGGATTCCCAGCCGAGGCACTATGACTCCAAAACCTGTACAACTCTCAGCCACAGTGCTGTGTCTTCCTTCCACATCCATTTTTTTTTTTTTTGTGAGAGAGAAAAGGACTCTCCCCACATCTGTACATCACAGCTTCCATGGCCCATGTTGACCAAGGCACCAAATAATCAAGTTCGGAAAGACTCTATCTTAGGAGATGATCTCCCTGCCTCGTTCAGCTCCCCGCAGAGAGGAAGCATGGCTACAGAAGCTCCTTCTCCCTGATGCGACTGAGCAAACTAACCGAGCAACCTGCAAACTTGAGACTCTAATGTCATGATAAGCAGGCTGGACCTAAGTGTGGCCGAGATTCCTCGAGACCCGATGGGGGAGGGCGCTCGGTGTAAGAGTAGACAGCAGAATCCACATTTGACCCTTAACTGCAGTGTGAGAAAGACAAAGCCGGAAGAATGGGTACCACGGATAACTGTTTATTCCCTTCTAGCACAACAGGCAAATAAACTGCCATTGGTGCCTCAAAACTTCATACAGGGTAATATTCCTTTAATGGAATGCTTTTAGAGAAGAGTCATAAAAATAAATTGAAAAGTGCTTTCTGCTGGCTACAGCTGGCATAAGCAGCATCTGAGCAAACAGGATAACACAAGGCTTAACTTAGCATCGCCATTTTTATTACTCACCCGCGACAGGTCTTATAATAGTATAAATTCACTTAAAAAACAGACTCTCCCCCCCCCATCAGTGTCCCTCCTTCCCTCCACCGCCACACACCCAATAGCCTTCTGTGTTCATACTGAACAGCATAATTACAGGTCTTTTTATGATTTAGGTTTGAGACCAATTAGCTGATCCTGCAAGCCTTTCAAATGCCAGCTTCTCTCTCTTGGCACTCCCTGTTCTGCTGGGATTTATCTGCGTGCTTGTAAAAGGCAAATGTTTTTGTGAGGAGTGGAGAAATCGGGTCTGCTCATGGATGGGTTCCCCCTTCCCTCTCTTCCCCCTTTCTCATCTGCCTGTGCATCTTTGGTGCACCTGGTCTCTAAAATTGTCACGGTGCGACATGCACACTGAATATTCATGCTGGCTGCCCACGCTGCTTCTGACACCAGGTAGTTGTGTCGGAGAGCTACCGGTTGCTTCCTCCATGAGAAGCCGTTCCTCCAGCTGGAGCTGCAGACCCATGCGGGGCAGTGTCCTGCCACCATTTTGGAACCTGGTAGCCACTGGCAGGAGGGATGAGAGTTCAGGGGCTCAGAAAGGTGCTGACAGCCCTGCCTCTCCCACCACATCTGCCCCTAACATCCTCCACCCGGCATCCGTCACATGGTAAGGCTGCCACGTGGGCCTTGACATTGGATATTCAGCCAGATCTACAGAATCAACCAACAAGCATGAATCTTAGAAAGGCTTCTGCACCATTGGAGGATTCTGGGGTAAATAAATTAAATTCCTGCCTTCTCTGGGCTGTCAACTGAATGTGGGAAGACACAACTGGTTCACATAAAAAGATAATGCAGACTACACGGCAGGATACAGTAAGTGCGATACAGAACAGGCAGTGAGTTCAGAGAAAGATTCTGCCATGGGGACCTGAGGAATGAGGATCTTCACATTTCTACTCTGTAGCAAGCGCTTTACAAACAATTGTGTTTAATCCTTACACAACCCTTCAAGGTACAGATAGGATACATATCACATTTAATTATATATATGTTTCAGATGAAGCCATTTTCCAGATGAACAAATCAGGGCTCACAAACTTAAGTAACGTGTCCATGTCACAAGATCCCCAAACTTGTAAGTGCCAAAACTAGAAATCTGATTTTTTTCCTGACACCAAAACCTAGGCATTCTGCTTTTGGTCATGGGGGCAGTTACAGAGGGAACAGTAGGGATATTTGAAAAAGGAAAAGTAGACTAGTTTGGATAGAATAGAGGGATTAACAAAGACCATAAAATACTAAAATATTCGGCCAGAAACGGATATAAGAGAGAATCCCAGATATATTATTAAACTAACAGTTCAGCGATATATTGGGAAATTATGCAGCCATTAAAATAACCGTGAAGACCAGGTAGAATTGTGAAAAATGCTAATGCGATAGTGTTGAGTACAAAATAAATAAAGAAGTAAGAGAAAGCAGAATACAAAGTACCCTCTGGTTGCAACTATGTGAAAATAAGTATTGATAGTGTCTTCACATAAAATTTTTAGTTAAAATTGTTTAAAAGAAAAAAAAAAGTCCATCCCCTGGGCATAAGCATGACTATATTTACACTGTTCCAGACAGATGGTGTTCTCTCCTCTTCTAACAGATTTCCATGGAGGAAAAGCTAATGCCCTCCCCCCGTGATTTTAGAGCCTGACGACCCCATTTCCTCAAGTCTAGCCCTCATTTTCCCACTGAGGCAATTTCACCCCACAGTTGGTTTCTGTCTCTCGTGAGCAAACTGCTGGTTTAAAATTTTTAATATGCTTTGGTTCCAGAGATAGAGAAAGCAAGATTGTCATTCTCCCCGCCCTCTTCTTGCATTCTGCATACCTGCTCCTGATACTTTTGGTATAACTGAGGGGGTGGAAGGAGGGGAAGTTATAACCGAGGGAACAACTCAGCCTCGTAATTCACGAAACCTGTTATTTTCCTATCTCGTGCTCCTCTTTCACGCTGCTTGCAATGATTCCACTTAATCTCCTGATATCATTCACATCCAGTAATTTTTAAAAGCTCCCAAACTCTAGAATCTCTATCTCTTCTCTGCTGTTTGTCAGTGGGAAAGTCATGTACCTGGCCTTTCAGATGTCCTTACTGTTCCCACCCCATCTCCTCCCACCTTGCCTCATCCCAGAGTGACACGACCCGTGATGAGTTTAAATGAACCATATCCCATTACCTTTTTTGCATGGATATCAATAGGCCCCTTTAAGAGAGGATTTTGCTTGTCCTATCTGCTCCTCTGTGTCCAGAATAGTACCCAGCACTGTCATACCTTGTCACAGCATAGCTAGGTAGACCAGAAATGTCTGTGTTAAAGATGAAAAGAAGGCTCTGACTGAAAAAAGGATACAAGAGAGGACATGAGTAGATCAGAAGAGAAAGAAAGAGAGGAAGGAAGGCAGGAAGGCAGGAGGGAGGGGGGAGGAAGAGGGGGGGGAAGGAAGGAAGGAAGGAAGGAAGGAAGGAAGGAAGGAAGGGAGGGAGGGAGGGAGGAAGGAGTCACCTAAGAAACAGGGATGCTATGAAGCAAAGTCAATAATCCAGCCCATGGGTTAGTCTCCAAATCTGTGGCAGCCAACTGGAAAGAAAAAGCCAGGAGGGAAATCTAAGCTCAGAACCAGCTGTAAAATCTACAAAGCAGGGAAAATCAGAAGCCTATATAAGGAGTGACTGAATTATTTGGTGCCCTGTATTTTGCTGTTGCCTCTTTGGAAGATCCATGATCTCCTTATCTTATCAGGAGGCACCCTGAACCTGAGATCTGACCTTGACAAAGGAGGAGCTCTGATACAGCCAGCCCCAACCTACCTATCCAGGATGCCTCTTCACTCTCTCGGCCCCCACTCACACCTTCTTCTGGGTTATACAACACTGCTTCACATTCCTCCAGACTTGATTGTCGCCTCTGCCTGGAGGGCAGGGCCCCACCTCCTCCATCCGACACACGCTCACATTCACAGTCTTTGTCATACTGTCCCCCGTACTCCTCAGCAATTTGTAACTCCATCTCCGAGGCTCCTGTAGCATTTTGTAGAGGTTTCTGTCAGAGAGCTTTTCAGCATGTTCTAATTGTGTATTTACATGTCTCTGTCCCTTACTGAACACAGAGGTCCTCAAAGACCAACTGTACTTCTCTCGTTATCTTTGGGTCCCTGCACCTTAGCGCATTGCTAAACACATCATCAGTGCTCAATGTATGCTGCTCAGATGAATGAATCAAATATTATTTATTCTAGTTTCACTCATTTGCTTTCTTCTCCAGGATCTTGCAAATCAAGAGAGGGAATCTCCCAAAACAGAGTATGACACCTAATAGATGTATCTATCACAGTTAACAGCCAGCCAATGGCTTCAGACAGGACAAATCATTAGTATGCCCAGATACTGCGTTTCTGTTGAGCCCTCTACTCCCAGGGCTACTTGCCAAGGGAAGGACTCTATCTCTGGGAGCACGTGCAAATATATTTTCTGAGACTCGTTCCATAGAGTACAGTGCAAGATTGTAAAATTCAACACACACCTGGGAAATTCAGACACGATCTCAATAATAAGAGCCGTAATCAAGGAAGAAACCCTTACTTAAGCAAATAATTTGCCTTGGGAGTAAAGGCTGAACACGGTGTTCTTCACACTCAGGGACTTCAGCTGGCATTCTGTCTTCATTCTGAATAGACCTTGCTGAACAAATCACAAACATAAAACATTTACACTATGCCAACCATCAGTCCAAGTGGTCTTCCAATCAGAGAAACAAGCAGTGAGATGGGAATGAAATGCCTAAGTTCAAAGAGGACATGGCAGGGGGAGACAGAGAGGGAAAGAGAGAGCAGAGAGAGGGAGAAAACAAGTTTAAAATGAAAGGGAAGTGTCATCTGAAGGCAAAGTAATTTGAACCAAATTCTCTTTAAGTGAGGGTAACGTAGATGGTAATGAATTCTGTCTTATCTCTGTGATCATGGGGAGGATTTGCAGATATCAGACTTTGTGATGTTACAGACATGGTCCCCAAATTGGAATAGAAGGGGGAAAGTTGATGCAGAACAATATACTTGCACTGGATAAACAACAGTCAGACAACTGGGTATCACAGCAAGATGTACTGTCAGGTGCGAAATCAGATGAATTGCAAATAACAACGGGAAAGAACTGAACGTTGAGGACTATCAGCAGATAAACCAGATGGAGTGGAAAAAGGCTCACTGGGTAGAGATGACAGGGAGGCCCTGGCAGGAAGTTGGGAGGGAAGCATGGATATCCAGATCAAAACTGCAGTCAGCTTCCCCAAAGTCAGAGAAAATCATAGCAAGAAATAATAGGGTAGAAAGATGGCAGTGTCAGCTATGATAAGCAGATAATTTGTTACTCTTTATGGCCCTGGGGCCCCTTTCCAGAGGCAGGCAGAAGGCCAAGTTCCTGGACTTATCAGCCTGCGCAATCAAGAAGAGAAGATGTAATGCAAAGAGCAGCAAGAATCAGCCTTTGCCCTGAAAAGGGACCTCAGGGATTATTTAGAGCAACCTCCTTTTCCACCACAGCACATTTCTTTGGTTTTCTTCCCATATCACCGGCCATTTCTACTCAAACTCTTTTCTGGTTTCTCTTTCTCTGCCTCTCTTCTAAATGTTGAGTCTGAGATCCCTTCTCTAGCGACACTCATTTCCTAAGTTAGCTCATCCAGTTCCCTAGATTTAGATAGCTAAACGCGGATGACTTCCACATCTATATTAGAGTCTAGCCTTGACTTCTCTCAGCTGAGCTCCAAACTTGGACATCCAACTGCGTACTTGATATCTCCGCCTGAATGGCTTACAGTCATCTCCAGTATAGCATGTCCATGATGGAGTTCTTGATTCTGCTTTTTCCATCAAAACCTGTTCCTCTCTGGCCCCTCCCATCTAAATCAATGATAACATTCATCTACCCATGCGGTCAAGCCCAAAACTGAGGTACCATCTTTGATTCTTTTCTCTTTCTCTCTTTCATACACACACACAGCATATCCCATCTATTGGCAAGTCATGCTAAAGTATTTGTTAGTGACTGGGGCACCTGGGTGGTGCAGTCGTTAAGCATCTGCCTTCGGCTCAGGGCGTGATCCCGGGGTCCTGGGATCGAGCCCCACGTCAGGCTCTTCCGCTGGGAGCCTGCTTCTTCCTCTCCCACTCCCCCTGCTTGTGTTCCCTCTCTCGCTGGCTGTCTCTCTCTCTGTCAAATAAATAAAATCTTAAAAATAAATAAATAAATAAATAAATAAATAAAGTATTTGTTAGTGACAAACAAATGTCTCTATTATATTTCTACTGCCAGCACCCTAATTCAAATCATCATCAGAGTTCATTGACAGTAACCTTCTAGGTGGCCCTTGTTTCCATTCCTCTTCCTTCAAGTTCAATCCTTGCTCAGAAGCCATTGTGATCTTTTAAAAACATTTTTTAAGTAGTCAAAATTGGATAAATATTTGTTAAACAATGAATGGGACAGAAAAATTGGATGGGCAGAACACCCCTGGAGTAATCATTGTGAGTGAATATAGCTTCACTCTAGCAAAATCTTTCAAATGCATAATTGCCCACTGAGTACCCAGTATTTCCACAAGCACTGCCATGGTCTCGAACAAGACACATCTCTTCTTAGGGGCCGCTTTGACTGTACATCTGCTTGCTCAATAGAAAGAAAAAAAAAAAAGCAAACTCTTTCTATTCCTCTCTCTTCTTTCTCTTCTGGAACATTATTTCTAAATTGCCGTGTGACTGTTGCCAAAAATCTGGACATTTAGAAACATGTGGATAGTTAAAAATATTGCTTACCTTTCTTTTGGAAACCAAATGATTGCACATAACTACAAAATCTCTTAGCTGAAAAGAGAGCAGAAGCAATTCAGGATTTTGGTGACTGGCTCATTCCCATTAATCCCCCTCCCAAACTGGAGCATATAGGTCAGTGGTTATGTCCATAGTTGCATTAAACCCATTAAGCTGGGGGTGAGGATGGGAGAGAGAGTATGCGTTTGCTTGCTTATGATAGTGCTCAGATAAGGGCTCTAAAGTGCCCTGGAGACTCTGGATTCTGAATAATATAATGATGTGCATTTCCCAAAGTGCTAGCACATTCATTATGCCATTATTCAGCCCAATAATGCTGACAGCTCTAGTCTACAGGAGAGGAAACTGAGGCTCAAAGGGTAAAGTAGAGTGGTAACCAGCACAGAGCTATGTTGTTTTCAGACAAATCCTGGGTGCATTTTATTTTTTTTTTAATTTTTTTATTATGTTAGTCACCATACAGTACATCCCTGGTTTCTGATGTAAAGTTCGATGATTCATTAGTTGCATATAATACCCAGTGCACCATGCAGTACGTGCCTTCCTTACTACTCATCACCAGTCTATCCCATTCCCCCACCCCCCTCCCCTCTGAAGCCCTCCGTTTGTTTCTCAGAGTCCATAGTCTCTCATGCTTCATTCCCCCTTCTGATTACCCCCCTTTCTTTATCCCTTTCTTCCCCTACCGATCTTCCTAGTTCTTATGTTCCATAGATGAGAGAAATCATATGATAATTGTCTTTCTCTGCTTGACTTATTTCACTTAGCATTATCTCCTCCAGTGCCGCCCATGTTGCAGCAAATGTTGAGAACTCGTTCTTTCTGATAGCTGAGTAATATTCCATTGTATATATGGACCACAACTTCTTAATCCAGTCATCTGTTGCAGGGCATCTCGGTTCCTTCCATGATTTAGCTATTGTGGACAATGCTGCTATGAACATTGGGGTGCATATGGCCCTTCTCTTCACTATGTCTGTATCTTTGGGGTAAATACCCAGTAGTGCAATGGCTAGATCATAGGGTAGCTCAAATTTTAACTTTTTAAGGGACCTCCACCCTGTTTTCCAGAGTGGCTGTACCAACTTGCATTCCCACCAACAATGTAGGAGGGATCCCCTTTCTCCACATCCTCTCCAGCAATTGTTGTTTCTTGCCTTATCAATTTTTGCCATTCTAACTGGTGTAAGGTGGTATCTTAGTGTGGTTTTGATTTGAATTTCCCTGATGGCTAATGATTTTGAACATTTTTTCATGTGTCTGCAATCACTCTTGAAAGACATCGAGGAAGACACAAAAAGATGGAAAAATATTCCATGCTCATGGATCGGAAGAATTAACATAGTTTAAATGTCCATGCTACCCAGAGCAATCTACACTTTCAATGCTATCCCGATCAAAATACCGATGACATTTTTCAAAGAACTGGAACAAATAGTCCTTAAATTTGTATGGAACCAGAAAAGGCCCCGAATCGCCAAGGAACTGTTGAAAATGCAAAACAAAGCTGGGGGCATCACAATGCCGGATTTCGAGCTGTACTACAAAGCTGTGATCACAAAGACAGCATGGTACTGGCACAAAAACAGACACATAGACCAATGGAACAGAATAGAGAACCCAGAAATGGACCCTGGGTGCATTTTAAAATGAGTAGATTGTGAAAACACCTGGCACCTGTCCCCTGAATGAGGTGATGGGGAAGGCATCCCAGCAAAATTTCCTGTAACTTATTAGAAACCAAGGGAAGCCCCTCCCTCTCCAGGAGGTCCCATGGCTGGCACTCCTGCACACAACCATGGGGAGCACCAGAAGGGTCCTGGGTCGGTCTGTCTCCAGGATGTCTGTGCCCTGGTGTGAGATTTCCTAGTGGATCTGCAAATCGTCTTCTTGCCTCGTCACCTAACTGCACTCTTTCTGTGGGTCTGTCCTTGCTTCAGGGACAACCTCACATTCACACTCCCCGACCCACCCCAGGGAATGACTGCTGATTAGATTGTGGGCTCTTCCCACCCACAATCCAATCTGAGGCCGGAGGCACTGTCAGACGGCCCCTCTGTCATCTTTGGCTCTCTCTGCTGTGGGTTACTGTGCAGACAGAGGAAAATGACAGTTTTCATCATTTCCTGCTAAATGATTCAGTGCTGATTCAGCCAGTTTCAACTACACAGCAATGCAATGAAGAAAAAGGGGGAGGGGAGGAAGAATAGAAGAGCAAATGCTTACCAACCGTTCTGAGGTATTGCTATGATGGAGCCTTTCTTTCCCTTCACCCAGGAAAAGTCCTTGTTACCCTCTCCAAGGGCATCCGGCTGCACTGGAGAGGCATTTCCTTGGGTCTGTCCCTTCATCTACCCTATGTATTTCCGTTTCTGGGGCTCTTCATGGAAAGAACTCTTTGTTTCTAATGCCCCAGCAATGGGAACCACATACCAGAGTAAGAATCGATAGACCAGAAATATACTGACTCTGCCACAGAATGGAGCCATAGACGTTGGATAAATCATTTCGCATCTCTGAATCTCAGATCCTCTTTATAAAACAAAGATAATCAAACTCTCTTCAAATGTTTGTGAAACACTTTGCAAGCTATAAAGTAATGGAAGAAAGCAAAATGCATAGGGGGTTCCTCTCTTAAAATCCCCAATATACTTTTCTTATCGAATCTGACTATGGAAGAACATGAGGCTAGCCTGGCCCAAATGAGGGGTTTTCATGCCAGGAGAGAGTTATGTTCTGCAGATGAATTCAAGGAAGGAAAGCTTGTCTTGGCATCTTGATGGCTAAGAGAAGAGAGACGGGCTCATTCTCTGGCCTTTTAGTGCCTAACCCCCGGGGAAGTCCCCCTACCATGCCCAGGATGCTATTCTCTTCCAGCAACCCCCAAATGCCACTGCTTTAGTCAATCAAATTCTGCCTTCTAAAGATAATCCCCATTCCTTTAATTCCTTCCAGATCACTCTAATCGATGCCAAAATGTGTGCATTCCTTCTCCAATTTCCCCTACCTACACTTTTAATTTAATATAACTAATTAAGCAGTGCAAATAAATTCTCAAGATTCTTCTTGCGTACCACAGTTTACTTTGCCCAGACATCAAAGCTGAAGAGTTATCCCACAGGTGAGACCTCTTTCTTTCTTAGCATTTTGGACACACTCTTCTCTTTGCATGGAGTATTTCTCTCTTTCTTTCTCCTCCTCCAATCTCTCCCCCTTCCTATCCCTAACCAACTCCTGTTCACATTTTACGTCTATCTTAAAAAATCACCTCCTCTAGGCAGCCTGCTCTCATCCTGTCAGGTGACATATCTATGACATGTTTCACGGCATCTGCACTTCTTCACAACAAACAGCACACCTGTACCTGTTGTTCGCTCTCTGTCTGCCCCACTAAGCAGGAAGATCCATGCCAGTGGGGGTCTATGTTTGGGTGTTGACCTCCTTGTCCCCAAAGCCTAGCACTTGGACCAGCACATAGTAAGCACTTAATAAAGAAAGGCTGACTGTAAAAATGATGGTAGCAAGATATTTTGTGCCAGCTTGGGACTGGCAGGATCTAAGGGGTCATCCAGACTGTGTCCCCACCCAAGACTGGCATCCCTGTTCTATATCCCCGGAAAAGAGGGAGGTAACTTGTTTCCACATGAACAGGAGAAGATATGGAGAAATCACTTTTTTTACAAGACCATTCATTCTCTCCCTTGGCAGTTCAAAATATTAGCAAGTTCTTTCTCATCCAAACTGGCTCTACACACTAACTGCTCCCTTCCTGCTTCAGGTGAGGTTAGAGATGTGCCTTAATAAGCCTTGCAGTTGTGTCCAGCACTCAAGGGATTCATCCCACTTGGGGTCTCTTGATTCCTTTTTGAAGTCATTTGTTTCGTCCTGTGACCTCCTGTTTCCATCCCACTGCCTCGTGTCAGATTTCCATCTTTTTGTCCAGTCCGTTCAGATGGTGGCTTCCTTAAGATTCTCTGACTTTTACTTCAAGGTTCACCCCCTCAGCACGGTCTTTCACATCTCCATTGACCCCATCCTCCTCATTCCATACTCAGACACGAGTCCATGAACCTTTAACAGAATGCATCACCCCAGATGCTCTCTTCTCTGGAAGGTGATTTGGGACATTACTTAGGTGGGGTGACAGTATTTTCTCTTGTGAAAAATAAGCACTGGTCCAGATGCATTCTGGGGCCACATGCCCTCTCCTTGTGGGGCAAAACCCTTCTATCACCTTCTTCCCTCTACCTTCCTCCACCTGAGATTGTCTATTCTTCAGGTCCTGCTGTTATTTCTCACATGGCATGGTTTCCAAACCTTTCACACATTCTACCATCCTTCACAGGATGATTATTAATTGGGATCTTCCCAAGTCACAAACCTCCAGTCCTGACTTCAGCCACATCCACCTGAGCCCCCAGAGAAACAAATAGGACTATGAACCCCACTGGGCAGGTCTCAGGTTTTCATTTATATGCATGGAACACTAAGAAGGGTCGCCATCGCTATCAGATAATTATTCTTTCTCACAGTGGAATATGTTATGTTCAGCAAGCCAGAAGTTGCCCTAGGGAAGGACTGGGATATATACAATCTGCTCTATATTTAAAAAATGAAAAAGAAAATGGGGGAAAAAATTCCACAACTTCTCCCTTTCTGCGCTGTTAAGATAAACATCCTTTCCCCCAGTTACACAGCTCAAGCTGATGGTGAATACTTTTCTCCCTACAGAAATCACTTCTGAAAAGCAGACATTTAACATTTCCAATCTGTCTCTGAAGCCGAGATTAAATTACATTCTGTTTTGAAGGAATCGAAAACACACTTGTTAATATAATAAATGCCTTCCGTTAGTTCTAGAATTTGTCTTTGTTAGGCACATAATTCAAGAATTATCTATTATGGTAAAAAAAATTGAGCCATCTGGGTCTGTGCTAATATCTGTAAGCAATAAGTCTTCGATCTCCTTCATACTTCATTACTGGCGATACACAGAGAGCGATCATTCCAAAATCAGAGCTTGTTTTCTGTTGTGGGACTATTGTTCATCAGGATTTATGAAGCAACAAAAAGGCATTTTCTTGATTTTCATAAGTTAAGCTAACAGTCCGGTGATGACAACCCCATTAAAACTCAGCAAGTTAGATGTTTAAGCGATGGAGTTTTATACCGTATCTATCATTTTTACAAAGTGGCTTTCTTTCCTCCTTCAACTTTCCGTAGAATCTTTTATCAATAGAAAGGACAGGAAAAATGCTTATTTACCATATATTTGTTAAGCCATATACATTTGCAATGTATCTTACCTGACAATGTGTAAAGGATATAAAGCATTATTAAACTGACCAATTTTGATGATGTAGGAGGAAGGGATGGTAGGCAAATAGCATTCTCTTCATAATGGACTCTGCGGCACTGGCTTTTTCATGCATTTCTCCCAGTGGATGGAGAAGAGGGAAGGGACAGCTCGCTGGTAGTCGGGGTCACCAGCACATTTCCCTGCAGAAAGAGTGGTCCTGCTGTCTCTGGGTTATCGGGTACACGTTCTACAACTGCACAGCCTGCAGACAGACACATGAGAGTCTTCTTGTGACTTAGGCTGCCGCAAACACGTAGTGCCAGCTGAGACTTTGAGAATGAATGGGGGAAAGGAATCTCCGACTGGAAAGAAAAAGACATTTCTTGGCTTTCAAGTCTTATCTTTTGGGGGTTCCTCTTTGCAGAAAGGGAATTGTGGTAGATATTGAGATCATAGTTTAATTCTCTGACTCTTTCCTTCCTTGGGGTTGCCCATTGATTCACCAGCAAAGGAGATATCCAGGGCAGGAAGGTTTTTGTTTTTTTGTTTTTGTTTGTTGTTTGTTTGTTTTTTAGGAAGCGAGCTCTTGTCATCTAAGAGCCAAATAGGTCTCAGGTCAGTTCCATCTGAAATCAGCTCACAGCTTGCTGGTGGCCATGGCCTTAGTAGCAGGAACCAGAGACCCACGTGTGCATGATGTTAGAAAAAAAGGAGTTTGAAGAAATTTCATTCTAAGATGAAATTCTAAGTTGTGAGTTAACTGTAAACTTGCATGGAGCCAGAGGTGGACTGAGTTCTGGAGAACCCAACTGAGTCTTGTCTCTAGACATCACCCATTGTCTTGCTATTCTAGAGACATGGTGGGAAAGAAAAAATGGGGGCTGACATTTTTCGTATCCATTGTATTCTGCACACTGTACTAGGCGTGTTTATATGTGTAGTCTGTGGTTTTCAAAGATGCCCAATCTGCTATTTTCCCAAAAACATAGCCTTTCATGAACCCAATGCTACAAATTCCAGCTGTGATGGTGAGACATGAAAAAAATGTGTGCCCAATTGTGCCTGATGATCTTCCCCATAGGAGGTGACTGATGTGGAGCCGGCAGAAGCACAATCACTTTGATGGATGACTGCTTCCTTGAGGCTCTGCTTCTAAGAAACTCAAAGTCTTCCAGTGGGATTGCCCAAGATTCCGGAAAGCCTGGGCTTTGTTTCTTTCTGCCATCATTGTGGCTGAGGTCAGATGCCATCTACTGTGTGACTAACTCCCTTCCCTGAAATAAAAACCAGTAGAGACAGCTACCAAACAGTCGTCATGGGCCAATTGGTAGCTGAAGTCCCCTATCTAACCATTTGTGCCTCTTGCTCTCTCCATCTGGTGGGTTAATACCATAAACTTAATTCCCAATAGTTCTATTACTACTCTTTATCTGGCTTCCCTTGGGGCCACCCAGTGGAATACTGTAACATAGACTTTTTTTTTTTATGAAACTGCCCTGTAATAAAATAATTTTTAAAATGATAGATTAGATCTTAAAATATATGAGCAGCTTATGTTATCGCTTGCCTGGGAAACTTCACCCCTCCTGTCTAGTTCTGACTCTGTTTCTGATTAAAGAAACAAAAAAAAAAATTGCTGTTGTGCACGTTTGGCTTCTGATTTTCCATAATTCTTATTTGTAAGCACTTTTGTGCTGGTACCTCCTTATAATTTACTAAGTGCTTTGCTCTTAAAGAGCACTTAGCAGAAAGAGGTGCAGGGAAATTACATCTGGCAATTATGCCAGTAAATTTAACTCCAGGACCCAGGCAGTATAGGTCATCGCTGGCCTCAGGTTTCCTGTCCCTGTCACCCACAACAGGTTGCCTGTGGCTGCTCCCGACCATGTGGAAGGAGGCATGGTGTGATTGTCTGCTGTTAAGCTGTCATTTAGGGCTCTGATGGCCCCCAGAATGCATTAGTGAGACTCATTCAAGAGCCAGAACAAAAATAGTACAGCCAAGGCAAAACTCAGGAAGCCTACATTCCAAGAAGTCATGTGGTCTTAGTTTCTTGTGGTGCCAACTAACTCAGCCCTCAAAAAGAGAATGTGGTCAAACATTTTTTTCTCTGCCCTAAAGAATGCGACAATGAACTTGTCTATGACCTGTGCCTCTCCCTTGCCTAACCATTTCCCATGCTTTCCACATGCAATAACCATAGAATAAAGCTCCAAATGAGGACACTTTTGAGAGGGAAAGCAGGGAGCTACTAATAGCCACACAAGGAAAACAGGTGTAAAAGAAGATTCCAGGGCAAACGAGTGGACACTGTCTCCCACGCCTCCTGCTTCTAGAGTTAACAAGAAATAGGAATATGAAATAAGATCAAAGGAAGTGTAGTTTGAGTCATTAGCTCTAAGTCCAATTCTCCACGCTGACTTTTCCAAAGAGTTGCTGGTTTCAGCCTTCTTGCTGCCAAGGGGAGAAAACACAGTTGATATCATGTGTACTTTTTCTTCTGAGGAATTTGCATGGTGAACCATCAAAGCATGTGGCCTCTGAAGCCAGATGTCTGGGTTTCAGTCTTAGCTCCCCACTTACTAGCTCGGTGACTGACCTTAGGCAAATTACTTAACTTTCCTTGTGCTTCAGTTACTCAGTGAGTGAGGAAGAGAAAAGCCAGGAGGGTTACACCAGTGGAAACACATCCACCTGGAAACAAGAGGCACGAGGACGGGAGGTGGTGTCCTAGCCAGGGTTACCCTTGATGAAATACCCACTAGCATCCAGCCCTACATGATAACTTATGCCTGAACGACAGTTCCGCCAGCTGCATGCTTTGTCACCCTCGTCATCACCACCGTTATGTCTGTGTCACAGGTGTGAAAATGGAAGCTCCGAGACAGTAAGTTCCTTGTCCAAAGCCACACCGCTAGCAAGAGTTAGAGTCTCCAGCAACCGACCTCTGACACAAAAGTCCACATTGCTTCTAGAATGCAACGTCTCTCAACTGGAGTATGCATGTCTATGACAAGAGTATTCTGCTTCAGGGGGACCCCCAGTCAATCTTACTTCCCCTCACTACCAGCACACACTCCCTAGAGACATTCAGCCCTAACTCAGAGGCTCTTCTTGCTGGAGTATTTCTCCCTCCTCAGGACTTCAATGACATGGTCATGTGAACCAGGATAAGTTATTTAATCGCTCCTTGTTTTAGGTTCCTCATCTATAAAGTGGGGTTAATATTCACACGCACCTCTTGGAAGTTTGGTGAGCATTCGATAAATGGATACACGTGCCCAGCACATGGTGAGTACTCAATAACTATCAGCTGTCCAAATCAGGGGCAGCTAGTTGTGGCAAGTCAGAGCACTGGACAAACAGGAACCTCTACCCTGGGTTGGGAAGAATGGGGAGAACTTCAGATTCCTTTGCCAGATAAGAACTAGGTGAGCAGGACAGACAAAAGATTCTCCTTTCCTGCCTTCATAGAGAACCTTCTCACAGACATGGCTCACAGGCAGCATTCTCCCCTCCACTCATGGTGGCAAGCCTTCTGCCCACACTCCACATCACTGGCATCCAGGTCTGCAATTTCTGCCCTTGCCTACTGATACCCTCCTACTTCCATATTGCCCACAAATTAGCGAAATTAGCTGGCACAAATGCCCCATACCCCTGCTGCTCTCTGTCGACCTGGAGAGCATGAGCGAGAGCAGAGAGGCCAAGCATGCCCGGCACACACACCTGAAGAAAGCTTCCTCATCTGTGAAATGAGGAGGTTGGACTCACCAGGTGATTGCCAAGGCCCTCTCCAGCTCCCACATGCTCTGGGTCTGTGATTCTGAGGCACCCCTGGGGTACCAGGGCTCAGCCAGTTGCATTTCTCATGCATAATGGACTAGAGAGAAACAATGATGGGAATGAAATCTCGGGTCCCCAGCACTGCAGTTTGTCCTTGCTGCTTATTAAGGAGCCGAAGGTCAGGCTTTGCCAGAGTCTTAAATATCAATCTCATCCATAAACCTCATTCGGGCTGCCTGGAGAGCCAACGTTTCTTATTCAAGAAGAGAGCAAGGTGGGAAGAGGACAGAGGACAATGGAATATTTTAATGCAGGCAAACAGCTTTGGGAGTCAAATTGCCTTGTTCAGCTTTCCTTTGCAACTTGCACAGTTTGATCTCCTTGCCATTGGGTTGCAAATTATAAAAATATTTAACTTGCAAAACGTCATGGTGGATATGGTTTTCCACCCACCAGCTTTTAGGAGGCATTAAATGTATTAGAACGCTGTGATAACCGGAGACCATAGGCTGAAATCATCAAGGGCAGTAGGTCCTGGAAACAGGAATGAAGGTCACAGGCTTTGTCCTGTCCAGCCTATGAAGTGCAAATTCGAGAATGAGTGGGGTGGTGTGGGGTGTGTCTGTGCGCAGATTCTCTATAAAGCAAAGTAGAGGCTTCCTGGATGTCACATTCAGCATGGCCTTGGCCGAAGGAGGGAGAGGATTCAAGTCTCCAGAAACCTAATCCAATTCCACCTGCTGTTGAGATTCCCCTTACCCTCCAGCAAGTACTGTCTCTACCATATTACAAAGATGTATTCAACAGTCTAATGAGCCCTTTGCGTGGGTTCTCCTGCCAGCTGGTTAGGGAATCTCTTGATTCTATTTCAAATGTCTCTCTGATTCACATCCCGTAACTTGGCTCTACAAACCCACCAGCAAGGTTCATTCGTGATTTCAGGAGGTTAGGGCTCCAGACACAGATGATCACTGCACTGAGAGGTAGTGTAAGAGGCTGCTAGGTACTGAGACCCACAGCCAAACCATCTGGGTTCAAACGCCAATTCTGTCACATCTTGACAAGATAATTTTTTGACTCAGTCTCCCCATATGTAAAATGGGAAAGCAAATATTATTAACCTCAGCAAGTTGTGGAAAGTATTAATTGATCTTGTGTGTGTGTGTGTGTGTGTGTGTGTGTGTGTGTGTGTGTGTAAAATCACCTGGATTTTCTTCACCATCACCAAGTGTGGGCTAGGTAGGTATATTGTGTTAGAGACTGCTGGGGAGACCCTTACAGCCATTTAAAATCCTCCTTCACCCCCTGAAAGATACATTCCTTCAACACCCAAAGTTGAATTCCAGTCTTTGCTGCTGCAGAAGGGAAAGGTTACTTATCTCACTATCTTGGTGCGATCAAACCTTGTCTTGGTTTGAAAGGAAGAGGGAAGAAAACAGGAAGTTACCAAGTGCTGTGAAGCAAGGAGTGAGGAGACCAGGCAGGAAGTGGAGCAGGGGCCAAAGCAGAGTTGCCCAGACACCTGAGAAGTTTGGTTGACTTCACAGATTTGCTTTCCTGGTCCCACAAATTGTGCTCCCCTTCCATCTGTCACCAGAAACTCCCATATCTCTTCCTGCCTTACTCTCCTTGCGCTCTGCCAGGTCCCCATGGCCTGGTCCCCCCAGAGGCCCCTCAGAGCTGAGGAAAAGAAGCCAGAGGGATGAGATGGGGTTTCATGTGACTTTGTGGTCACCACCCATAGCACCAAGCCCTGCTGCTGATCACTGGATACTCAGAAATAAGCCTGGGACACGCTTTACAATTGTGCTCAGACTGATACTTGAGCTGTGTTCTCTCAGCTGTGCTCAGTGCAGTGTCGCTGGGAAGGTAGAAACTGCCAGCCAGAGGCTTCCAAGGGAGGGGGCTCCCACCTCCAGGGAAAAGAAGAGGCTGTCTCCTTCCCTCGCGCCAAGATTTGATTTCTTCTTCTTTGCAGCTCCAAGGCATTAAGGATACTGTCAATGGCCCATTTTATTGACCAGGAACTAGTGCTTTCTCTGGAAATTTCCAGAGACCCAGGCGGCCAGCCATGGAGCCCCATATTTCACCCCCTGTGTCAGATTCCTCCCCTCTTCCTCCAGTTCTGGTCTTTTTTCTTCACCTGCCAAAAAAAAAAAAAACCCTGGTTGTGCAAGGGACTTGAATCTTTACAGGGGGAGGTTATTACAAAAGTAATGTGTTCGTGGGGGGGGAAATGAAACAAGAATTCACGAAGCAAGGGATGCCTGGGTGGCTCAGTGGGTTAAGCTTCTTCTGCTTTTGGTTCAGGTCATGATCCCAGCGTTCTGGAATCAAGCCCCACCTTGGGCTTCCCACTCAGCCAGGAGTTGGCTTCTCGCCCTCCCTCTGCCCCTCCCCCGCCACTCCTGCTCTCTCCCCCCCAAAAAAATAAATAAATAAAATCTTAAAAAAAAAAAAAAGAATTTGTGAGGCAAAAAGCATGTCCCATAATGGCTTCACCCAACAAGTCCCCTCCCTAGGGGTGACCTTGCTAAACAGCCTGTAGATGCCTTTCCAGAAGTTTTTCTATGTACACATAAGCATATGAAAATAAACACAGCATCATTTAAAAAATAAATTTACACAACATTTATTGGTCTGCAACTTGAAATGTTGTTTCATGATAGATCGCAGTTTCCTACGGTTGCTGTAACAAATACCAAAAACTGAGAAGCTTGAATAACCAAAATGTATTCTCTTATGGTTCTAGAGACTAGGAGTCCAAAATCAAGGTGTTGGCAGGGCCAGGTTCTCTCTGGTGCCCCTTTTGGTTTCTGCTGTCTGCCAACAATCCTTGACATTCTTTGGCTTGTAGACACATATTACTTTAAATGGCTGTCTTCTCCCTGCACGTCTTTACATTACCTTCCCTCTGTGCCTATCTCTGTATCTAAATTTCCTCTTTTTGTAAGGATGGAGCCACTCTTAGTGACCTCATTTTAACTTGATTATCTCTGTAAAGATTCTTTCCAAATAAGGGAACTGCTGGGTTAGGTTTTTAACATATCTTTTGGGGAGAAGATGATTCAACCTATAACAATGGGGATGCATCTGGATCTACTTCATTTCTTAATGGCTACCTAGTATCTCAGAGGGGTTTTGTGCTATAATTTACCATGCCCCAAATGATGGATATAAGGTCATCTTCAATTTTCTGACATAACAAACAGTACTGTAATACAAATACTTATAGCCCACATACTCTTGCACACTTGTAATTTTTTTTAACATGGGTTTCTAGAAGTAAAATCTCTGGGTCAAGGGATATGTGCACCTTAAATTTTAATGGACATTGTAAAATTGTTCTTGCATAAGATTATATCACTTTTACACCCACCAACAGTATCTGGCAGTGTCCTTGCCCCTCACACCTTGATTAACACCGATATCATCAATCCTTCATATTTCTGCCAATCTGATGGGTAAGAAGAAAATTTGTCTTGTTTAATAGGTAATTCTCTGAACTTTAGTGAAACTAAACATAGAATGTTTATAATCCATTTGATTTTTTATTCAGTGAATTTTTCTATACTTTGTCCATTATTCCATGAAGTAGTATATTCAATAAACAAATATTTATAGAATACACACAACATGACAGAGTGTTGGGTTCTTTCTGTGTTTGTTTGTTTTCTTACTGGTTTATAAATTTTTGGAAGGCATCTTTATATTGGGAACATTATTCAGTTGTCTATAATATGCTTAAATTCTTTTCTTAGGTTTTTGCTTTTATTTTATTTATAGTATCTTTTGCCCTATACAAACTATAAAAATTTAATTGACTTACTTCTATCTATATTTTTTCTAATTTATTGGAAGTCTCTGTTTAGAGGGCTTTCCTTAGGCCAAGATTATGAAAAGCATTCGGATATTTTCCTCTATTACTTTGTTATTTTGGTGGGGTGTTTTGCATTTAAATTTTTAATCCACATAGAATTTGTATGTGTTTGCTGTAAATTGATCTTTTTTTCCCAAAATGGTCTGCTGATATTTAAATACCACTTACCAATGATTCTGTCCTTTCTCTTACTAGTTAGCGATAAAGATACTAGCTAACACTTTATTGAAATTTCTACTTTAGCTCTGGTTCCCTGAATGAAGAACCTGAGACAAACGCTGTGTGCACTTAGAAACGTGATCCCATGAAATGGCAATTCCTAATAGGGACTCACTTAGACCTGGCAGGAACAAAATTCAATACATGAACGTGCTCTTGAGTCAGCCATCCCTATGGGCCACTGTTGCCTAATTCCCCTGGACCTTCTCAGAAAGCTTACTACATATTCTGGAACTGTTACTAAATACACTGGGAAGGTAGGGGAGCATTTATCCCTTGATTCCCATTCCTCACTTGTCAAGGGTGGCCCCATGGACATCTACTCTCCTACAATTGCAGTCTGGGCATGTATGAATGCAGAACCCATTTTTCACCTATGTTGTCCCACATTTCATTGCAATGTCCCACAGCAGAAAATGAGAGTTAAGTGGTGGGGGCCAGAGACAAAAGTGCTGTCTGACTGCCTCTGCATGAGGCTGGTCAAAGTTTGCAATTCATGCAACCGGCTGTTGCAGAAAACTCTTCGACAGTGTTGTCTAACAGCACTTTCTGCAATGATAGAAAAGGTCTCTGTCTGCACTGCTCAGTATGGTAGCCACAAGCTTCATATATGGCTGTTGACTCTCAAAATGTGGCTAGTGAAATGGAGAAACTCGATGGCCAATTTGGGGTTTTAATTAAGTTAGATTCAAATACACATAGCCATATGTAGCTAGTGTCTACCTCTGCACAGCAGGGGTCTGGACGAAGAGGTAGATGAAGAGAATTTTGAAATGGCATATAAGCGGGGCCAGTACACCTTCTATGATATACCAAGCACAGAAAAACTTGGCATTTTCTATGATGCACTAAGGTCCTCACATGTATTGGCTTATTAAACCCTCACAACAACACCACTGTCATAGATATTATTATTTGTGTTATATAGATGAGGTGACTGAAGCTTAAAAAATTTAAACAACTTTCCTGTGTTTGCATAGCTAATAACTGGTGGGGCTGGCCTGCAAATTTAGGCAGTATAGTTCCAGAAGGTGTACTTTTAATGATTATATTATGAGGTCCCCTTTGCACTCAATTCCCATATACATATGGATCTGTATCTGGATTTTTTATTTGTCTATTCATGCACCAGTACCACACTGTTGAAATACAGCAGCTCCAGGGTAGGTTGTGATTGCTGGTTGTTCTTTATCATGCAACATTTTAAAATGTTTTGGCTATAACTACTTTCCCTATGTAGGCCAGAAGTAATTAGAAAGGCAGAGGCCAATTAAAATGCTTCAGGCTTCAAATAATAAGAAAATCAAATTTAAAAAAAAGGTGTTGTTACTCCATATACTATGAAGTCCATAGGCAGGCATTTCCAGAATTAGTTCATATAGCTACTCAGAGACTTAAGGTTCCAGATTCATTTCTTTGTTCCTCTTTTCCAGCATATTGGTATTTGTCCTAGAGTTTGTCTGTCAGTGGTCTCATATGACTACAGCAATTCCAACATCACCTCCTCACACAACCATTCCAGAAAATGTGGATGTGGACAGGCAACTTATAGCGTCTGCTATAATCACAAAGAAGACCATGATTTAATTCAGAGACAATATAGTTTTAATATTCAGTAATCCTGAAATACTCCAAGTTTGTTTTCTATTTAAAGATGATGTCTAAGTTAAACCAAAATAAGGGGGAGAGTACAAGAGTTGGTTCAGGGAATCGAAATAGTTTTCATTCAGTTCTACATTCTTCTATGTGTAGAAGGAAATCATGTCAGAGTTCAAAAAATACACTGTAACTATTTCTCTTCTGGAAGAAATCAATCTTGCCACTGTATCTTATTAATGTGAAGAGAAGCTGACTTTCCACCCACTGCGGACTTTTGAGCAGCAGCTCTCAGTGGAGATTTAAACAACAGCAACCTAAAATTTTAGATCTGAGGAAATCTGGAAAATCACGTAGTCCCGATTTTCCCATGGCAGAAGAAACTCAAACCCACTCAGAGCCAGTAAGCAGCAGAACCTCAGTTCCTAATGACCGCCATGCCCTCTCCCCTCTGACGGCCCCCAAAGGAGCTCTGATTACATTTTCTGCGAAAGCCCTTGAACAATTTTTGACCCACGTCTAAAACAGGCCCTGCTAACAGAGTGGTCAGAACCCTAGTACTGCTGTTGTTCAGAGGATCTGGATATTTTCTAAACAATTTAGACTGTTTAACTCTTATAGACATTCTAGGAGATTATTGAAGCATTTGATGGACATTGTAAGCTTACAACCTGAAAAGACAGATGTAAAGTGTGTTGTGTATTTTCTAATGACAAGGGTGACATGTGCTGATGGCAGAAAACTCAGCAACCTCTTGAAAAAAGAAAAAACCCAAAGAAACAAAAATCATCCAGTAATGTGATGGCTTACGTGTTTCCATACTTCTGTAGTGCATTCATACATGCATTATAAAAGGAAAAATTCTCATATATTTACTTTTTTGCAGCCTCCCTTTTTAAAGATTTAAAGATAAATCAGGATCATTTTCCAATATCAATAAATGGTATACGGTTCGATTTTCTTTTTAAATGCAAAGTATCATATGAGATAAATAAACCACACTTAACCTAATCAATCCTCCACAATTCAATGTGTAGGTTTATTACTAATATTTTAAAATTTTGACATATTATCTTCATGTGTTTCCAAAGGTAGAAATATCCCATCAAAGATATACACCTTGTTAAGGTCATTAACACATTTTGCCAAACTGCCCTCCAGAAAGCTCTTACCAATTTTCATAGCTCCTAGCCTTGTATGGGCTTCCCTGATCCCCCTCCCTTCTGCACACTGTCGGTTATCATCCATTGTAATCTCTGCCAAGGGCAGTCCTGTAAAAGCCACGCTTACCTTTGTGACTGTATTTTATTTGTCCCCCCTCTGCAGCTCCCATGAATTCTTGTCTTGGCCAAGGCTGTGTGAGGGGTTTCTGGCCTCACTCAGCTGCGCTGACATTGATTCAGCAAACAGTTTTGCCAAAAGGACAAAGCTAACGGATGTGCTCACTTGAGAGACCTGCCGGCAGTGGACCATGAAGAGGGCTTGGAGGGGGGGGAGGACCGCAGCTTCTCCAGGTGCGCCTCTGACGTTCTAGAGAGAGGTGAGCCCTTCTTGAATTGCTTTCACCTTCCTCTCCTGCAGGTGACTCCCCCCTGGCCTCAGGTTTCCCTAGGTAGGGGCTCATTTGCATTTCCTTTTGCACCTCTTGCTAGTGGATACACAAAGGTGAATCTGGGAGCAAATTTAACTAACTGGCAGGAGAATCTATTCCAGGCTGTCCTGGATAAGCTCGGTATACTAGGGTATTTCACTCCCCGCGAAATCAGTGCAAACAACAGGATGCTTTCTTTCTTTCCACACAAGCTTTAATAACCCAACCCAGTCATAATGAATTCGGGGCAGAATTCATGTAAGGGAGTCATGGTGATTAGGTAATTATCAAGTACAGAGAGTATTTAACCTTCCCCGTGACAGAACTGCCTAAGACTACCTGATATCATGGATGCTCTCTGAAAATAATTAATAATTTAAAAATTATCCAATCTCTACTATTAATCAAGAAATAAGGATCCAGGAGCAGCGTCAATCAAATGGAGTTTTTCTTCCATTTAATATTTGCCAATGTGCTCCTTCTCTCTAGTGTCTTTGGATGTGTCGGCCTTTTTGATTTTTATTTCGGGCTGGCCAGACTTGAGCTGTTGCAAGTCCCTCAGAATATCTCAACAAGCTGAGACACATCACCCTCTAAAATTATCCACCCTGAGTGAAATGCCAGGGAGTAACCTTTGGCCTCTGCCTTTTTTAATTGCAACTCGAGCCATTTTTAAGCCACAGGCTGTGACAGCTCCATGTTCTGCTCTCCTTCACCCACCCTCCACTCCCCTTCTCCGTCTTGGGCGGTCTACTCAAAAGAGGATGTGTGTGTGTGTGTGTGTGTGTGTGTGTGTGTCTGCATGTGCATGCATGCGCACATGTGTGTGTGTTATATACTGTATTACCTCCTAATAAGAAAGAGAGAGATTTATCTTCTCCCTGACATACACTTAAGTTCCACAACAAAGGTAGCTATACACAGATCAACTTTAGCAACCCGTACATACATGAGTACCTGTGTGTACCCACAAACACATACACATACATATATAACATGGAGAAGAGAACAATTTGTCGTGCTCAGTGACAAAACATGTACTATGGGGAGATTCAGAGTAGAATCACTACAAAGGACTTAAAGGTTATTTACTCCAAACCCCCTACAGAGATAAACCCTAAGACACTGAGAAAAGAAGTGACTTCTCCAGGGTCATATGATTAACTGAAAAGAGGAAAATAACTAAAACACATTTTTCTGACTCGTGATCCCAGAACTCTTTTCCCTAAATGTAATACAGTCCAAGACCAGGTAGTCAAATAATAATGCAAGGAATCTAATTACAAAATAAATATTTGCTTTTATATATGCTGCCTCTTCCTAGAATTCCCATCCAGCTTCCTTCTTTGGCTGGCTGACTTCTTCAAGACATAGATTAAGGAGCACTTCCTGCAAGAGATCTTCCCTGATACACTCAGGGTTAAGGTAAGGTCCCTTCTGTGACCGCCTGTAGTATTCTGTGCTTAACCTTAAACTAGCTCTGTTTACATTGTTCAGCCAGTGCTGGCTTTCTGGTCTTGTATTTCTCCTTACATTCTAAGCTAGGAAGGATGCATATCATTCCCCTTTGGGTCCCCAGCTCCTCATCCAGTGCACAGTGCTCAATCAGATATCATCAAATTATGCAAAATCCCATGGATTCAGAGAGCCAGACAGGGCAAGGGGGCATATTTGCTGAAAAGCTCAAGCCAGATAATCTGTCAACAATCTGGGACAAACACATAGGAGAGCGAAGGGAAGTCACTCTGAAAGTGTCTCCTAAAAGGCAAGCACAGCACAACTTCAGAGAGCCTTATTCCTTCCTTCATGAAACAGAAACGCTCATCTGGTGAAATCTGTGTGGGCCAAGGAAGGACAAGAACGGGGCTCCAGTTGTACAGAGAAGCAGAAAGGGAGCAGGAGGCAGCAGGGGAACATAGATGCCATTAACAGCCTAGAAAGGACAGCAGTCTGGATGCCTACTTGGGATCTACCCCTTGTTTCTACAAAGAGCACTATTTTGGGGGTAGTCGGGAGGGTCTAAATTTCTGCATGCTGAATCAACTGACCAACTGCTGACTCCAGATCCAGGCTCCATGAGGCTTAGTTTGAGGATATAGATGGGGGTGGAGGAATGGGGGGTTTGTGAGTGTCTGATATACCCTTAGTCTCTAACCCAGGGCTGGGCTCTCAGAAAACAGACGATTGCAAAAGCTTTTCCCATGTGTCCCTCTCTTCCTCATTAGGCTGGGCCTGCATCATTAATCCTGCATCCTCAATGTTCTTTATTCTTTGCCAACGTTTGCTGGGGACTCTTGTTGCCAGTCGCTGGGTGGGCACTCAGTTATATTGATCAGTGTTTCCCAAACTTCTGCGATGACAAAAATCATTGAAGCACTTCATTCTACTTTATTGACAAAATGTTGGGCAACCATTCTATAGCTACTGATTTAAGATCTAGCAAAATGGCCCAAGAATATGTATTTTTTTCAAGTACCCCAAGGAATTCATACCATAAGATAACTTTAGGAAACACTGGTAGAAATAAATAATAACAATAATAACATAATCATAAAATAAAGTAAATAAAGATAACGGCTCTTTTCTCCAATGAGTACAGTTGGATGAAAGAACCGTCTTTAAAATAATCATTCCTGACCCGAGGGACACTCACTTTGCTTTCTAAGAAGACACATGAAAATAACTAGAGGTCCATGTTTTTAACTCCACTGTGTTCATTTGTGAGATTTCCTTGCAAGTATTTCTTGTGGGGATTGACTTGGAAATACTCAGGTGAGGACAAGTAACCAAGGAGAGAACCCCAGAGTAGCTATTGGCAATGTCAGCCCAACTGGAGGATCCTTTGCAGAGCTGTGATTAAGAATCGAAAATGTAAACTTTCATATTGTATAACATGTAAAAGTTATAATGTATAACTTTCATGGGTTCTGGGAAACATTTGCAGACAGTTTGGAGAATGAGTAAGAGTAAAACTCAGCCATCCCCAGCAGAAACTTATGATAAATGAGACACTTAGTATGTCTCATGGAGGCAAAAAATCACCCAGCTTGGGCCAGTAATGCAGAACTTGGAGCAGCTGGGCAAATAGTTTTCAGAAATTACTGGACAATCAAAATCCTATTTGGCAGCCACCATGTTGGTTGCCCAATATCCCTCTGCCCCTCCCTACATCAGCATCTCTGCCCCTTTATCTACTATTATCCACACCCTCACCCCATCCCCCAGCCCGGAGAACTCATTCCCTTTCCATCCACTGGAGTTGGCCCCCTTTCAAAGGCTCTCACCCAACTCCAGGAGCTTTATCAGTCCTTGAGGCATTAATGCATGTACCGATAATAGAGACACAATGAAGTTATCTCTACACGGTGCCAAGATAATCAGAGCACTTGTTAGCAGGGAAACATAATCTGTCTGATTGACAGTTGCTAGATACAAAGACTAAATGATGGACTGTGTTGATCACTTTTCAACTAGTACATTTTGGTGTTAAAAATTATTAAATGTTGGGGATTACATGGTCCAGGGTTTTTGTTCCAAATTTGTGTATTTGTTTGTTTGTCTCGCCTTGTTTGGCAATGGGGTCCATTTTTCCAATGAAATATTATGCAAAAGCCTAATACACATGTATGCAAGTCAAGCTACTCTGGATGAATGAAGGGAAGGGATAGGATTCCTGCTGTTCCCTGAACTTGTTCTCCCTCAGTGTCCTCCACATCATCCCACAGATGCTTAACACTCTGAAAAAACCTGTTTAGAGTCCTCTCAGCCCCTTGCTTTACAAATGAGGAAACTGAGATCCAGAGATTGGAATCAGCAATGAGGTCCTGAGCAAATAGGCACACTGATCAGGAGGGAATATGTCTGAGACACAATTATCTAGCAGGGCTGAATTCAGGAATTGGAATTCTTGCCAACGGTAGCAGGACGAAGAAGCAAAACTCAGGTCTGTTGAATTCTAATCCATTGCTCTTGCTTCCGCTCCAAGAAGCTGGCCTTGGTCAATGAGCCAACTTTCTTCCACAGGTTCTCACCACCCCAAGACAGTGGAGCAGGGTGGCGAGAGGAAGAAGCAGATGTTTCTGAGCCCAGCCATCTAGAGCACACTGTACCCCTCACCGCTTTCTCTGTAAGCACTCTCTCATTTTTTTTGAGGTTCTGAGCTGGATCAAGGTCAAAACTGATGAGTTAACCCCTTGTAAACTAGATAGATACCCCCAAAGAAAAGAAAATGGAAAATTGCAGCTTTCATCTCTAGTCCACCATCAATTTCTGTGTACTCCAGACGTGCCTGTCAAGGAGACAAGTGTTCACAGAGCTCTGTGCATTCCTTTCTTCATCCTTCCACCTCCCTCTCAATTACTGACCCAGTTCACATCTCTGCATTTGTATCCATCACTATCCCCTTCTCCATCAAATATTCTCAGCTTCTGTCCACACTCTTTGCCCTGCCCTGGAAAGCCTCTCCTTTTATTATCTGCCAATAAGGTATTAATACATTAGTTGCCTCAAAGTGCACTCTTTAATGAGGGCCATGGACATTCATTTAGCTGAATTTGATAGTGACAACACATTGACATTGGTAAGGTTAATGATCCAATGCTTTATTTCATTGAACAAGTTGAACAACACTTAGCACATTGATCCGCAATGTCCTACAATCTGTCTTTGCTATTACTTTAATGGTGCCATGGCATCGATGCCCTTTAAGTAATTGGCACCACGAAAAGATGGACTTGGCCTTGTCGTGTTGGGTTAGAGCTATGCTGAATTGTGAAAGATTTTTGTCTTTCTTTATTCTCTCTTCCCTCTCATTTTATGTCCTTCTGATTGAAGAGGCAAGAGGGGGCTCATAGAGGCCAGGACGAGAGTCTGACTATACAGCAAAGTCTGGCTATACAGAATTGAGTGTGCAGAAATACAATGACCAATGCCTTCTAAGCCCTCATTTCCTTCCCAGATCATTAGGCCTATGTGACCTCGGGCAGGCCTCTGAACCTCCTTAGATTTTAACGTCTTCATCTATAAAACTGGGGATAACTAATGCAATCTACTAGCCCTCACTGCCTCACAAACTATGGGTCCTAGCTTCAAAACATTGTGCTCTGCCCCTGGGTGCTAGGAGGTGATGGAAGAAAGAGAAGAGTGGGCTGGCATCTTACCTGAGGCCCCTGCCCCTGAGACTAGGTAGATATTGGTTTAGGGATGCCATGTACCAGAGCTTGACTCCAGGGCAACACCTGAAAAAGCTAGAAATAGAGTCTAAGATCTTGGCAAGCTCATGGATCTGCTGGGATAGGGCAATCAGGTCTTGACCAGGTAGGCAGAACACATTGATTGAGAAGGAATATGTCCTTGAGACACAGACACACTTGTCCAGCAGGGCTAATTTTTTTTTTTTTTGACAAGACTCCTTACCTGAAGGTAGACCTTAGATGGATGAAGACTTTGAAAGAGGGACCCTGTTGATGGGAAAATGGTCTCCAGCTAGAGGACCACACAGAGCTCAGTGGTCTCTGAGAAAAGCTATCCCACTATGGTTTAGCAGGAGGGTGTCTACTGGTAGCTAGGTCACTAAATCCAACTAACTCTTAAGCCTACAAACTCACTAGATTAAGAATTAAGTCTATTCAAAGTCCTGCTTGGTGGGGACAGGCTGAGACTTAGAAAAAGAACACAGAAAGGTGAGCTCTGAGCTAGTGAGTGAGAACCCCATAACACATGTGGGTTCTGGAGGCCAACACACAGACCCTGGCTTTACCATTGCTTGTTGGATGACTTGATCAATAAGCAGGTTACTAAACAGCTCTGAGTTTCGTGCTCCTCTTCTGTTAAAGAGGGAGTAACACTCACAGGGGCATTGTGGCATTGGTTGGTATAACGTTTGGGGTGGGGTGTAGACTGGCTGGGGATAGGGGAGGAATCAGCAGCATCAGAATCAGCAGCATCAGACTTTTGTTTGAAATGAATGGAATGAGTCAGAAGAAAGAGATATGAAGAATGTCTAACATCATTCATTTAACAGACCAGACACCAAACTTGGAGTTGAGAAAACAAAGACAGACTATACAGTCTTCCCGCACCCAAGTTCCCCACAGTCTAACAGAAGAGACAGACTGTATATTTTGATGTCAACTCTGAAATATTTTGTTTCCAAGAAGGAAAACATTACCAATCCACAGAAAGAGAAAGTGTGGGGGCCCCAGTCTTTCCATCATCTCACTCACTGCCCCCCACATTTGTGGTTCCACCTAAGAGTGGATGGGTGAGTTTAACCCTGGGGGAATTTGTTAGGGAACCACATTTGGCTGTAGACCTAAGCCATGTTCTCAAGCAAATTTTAACAATAAAGTTTATATTTGTATTTCCATCTGTTTGACAACTGTGCCTTATTTCTCAATTGATTCTGAATTCAATAGGGGAATAAAGAGGGTGTTGTTTATTGGTTTCACAAAATCCAACATGAGGCAGGTCATTGTACTGCAGAAGCATGTTCAAAGCATAAAAATAAAATGCAGCATGGAAGGATCTGTTCTATATGGTATGTGTGTGCACGTGCACGCACGCACATGTGAACATATGGAGAGCGGGTGAGTGGGGGAAAGATTTACGGAAGGAGGGATGGGCTGCTAACCAGAGGATGATTTGGAAAAGGAAAAGAAGCAATCCAGACAAAAAGAACTACATGTTCAGAGGCGTAATGTGAAAAAGAGCATGTAAAAAGTTTCAGAAAGTGCAATATGACGTGCACATTTTGAGTATGAGTGTTAGTATTATTTTGTTCACATTGTACCAAAGGACCTGTATCTCACAGGATAGCACTTCTCAGATTCCTCCCTATCCAAGTTGACAATGCCCAACCAAGTAAACCAAGGAAATACCCTCATCAGACCAGGCCCTGTACACATGACAATGACACAGAAGTGTATTTGGGGGCATTGTTGTACCTCAATAACTCTGGATCTTGAGTCTGGGTCCCATCATGCCATCATCAGTGCAAACTCTGGAACTCCGGTTCCCCACGTGGAAAAGGAACAGTATTACATAATCTCTAAGACTTCCTCCTGACATTCCACGGAGTTCTCATCCCTTCACACTGTTTTTTCTTGACCTTTCTGACTCTCAACAGGGCACTCCACTCTCAAGACCTGAATAGATTAATTATCAATATTTCAGATCTAACTCGTCCAACTCTTGGGAGCATATTACTGTAAAGCATCACTTGGCACTTATTTTTATCACTTTATTATCCACATAGGAGGGTATGGTCAATTTTGTAGAGAGGAAACAAATATTGAGCTGAGCCAGTGTTTGGTTTTTAATCAAATACAATTATTGAAGCTCTTCTCTTCTCTTTCCCTTAAGAACTCCATTACCCACTAGTCATAAACCCAAAAAAATGTTCAGCCGAGACTGTCTCTCTGACAAAAATTGGGCACATATGGAAATGTTCATTCCTCAAGGGCAGAGTTTCTCAACTCAGGCACTACTAACATTTGGGGCTAGATGATTCTTTGTTGCATGGGCTGTTCTATGAATTATAGGATGTTTAGTGGCATCACCTGTCATTACCCATGGGATGCCAGTAGCACTCTCTCCCCAGTAGTGACAAGTCAAACTGTCTCCAGGCACTGTCTAATGTCTCCTTGAGCTCACAAATGCTTTCTTTGAGACCCACTGTTCTAGGAGGTTGCATTCCCTCTTCCTAAAGTGAGACAATTGATTATAAGCATATATACACATCCTCAGAAAGAAGCTAAGGAAATGTACTTCTCTGATACTATTCATTCCTTTGCTCATTCAACTAAAGGAGTTCTTACTGGGTGCTTGATACACTTATTGGTTATTTAAATTCTCATTGCTAGACCCCTAACTCTATCCACTTCAAGACCAACAATGTTGACTTTCCCCACGTACCCTAGTTGTTTCTTACAGCATGGCCACAATGGTCACTTCCATTGTTCATTATTCTAGGGCTCGCTCATTTCCAGCTCTGCACTTCCACACCTGCCACTCATCCACAGGAAATCATATGGAAAACACCAAGGGCCTGACAGAAAGGCCTTGAATTCTAGATCTGGTTGTGCCACTTCCTAGCTGTGCAACCTACGAAAAGTGTGAGCATCTATCTCTGAGGCCCCACTCTGGTCTGTAAAATGGCAATGATGATGGTACATTCCCACCTGCCCATGCACTTGTTTTGAGAGAAAAGAACATGGCAGAGGAAGTGATCTAAAAACTATGACGCACGATACAAGAGAGAGAGATTGTTGTTATCATGATCATTATCTGTAAAACAAAAGATCTGGGAAGGGAAAGAATATTAGCACAAACTGCTTATCAAGCAGAGAGAAAGCCAGCTGAGGGATGAAACAATAACCACCTAGATTGGAGGCCGGGCGAAGGAGTTAGAGGAGAAAGGCACAATCCCTTTGCTTATTTGGGGGCAACGAACCTCACTTCCTTCAGGAGTGTGAGCCTAAAGATAGGAAGCCCCAGGGTGGCTGTGAGAAGGGGCTCCACTGGGCCCCAAGGGCAGAGTTGCTTGATGGAGCCTGGGGCTCAGGCTTCTAAGAGCAGTACTTCCATGGCAAGAGTTAATCAGGAAGTAAGTCTGTTAGTATATATTAGATACTTTCTATGTGCGAGGCACTAAGCAAGGAGTGTTCCTCAGAATGTTTTAAACACTGCCTCTAGAAAGGATGGTAGGAGTCTATGAAGCTCTCACAGCCTAAGCAGTCATGTCTATGCTGGAAGTCCTGTCTAAAGGAACATTTCTATATTTCATTAGGACAAAACTGGTGAGCTTTGGAAACTCTAGAACATGAAACAGGATAGTTCATGAAATCACTTATGTAAATTATGAAACATGTGTCGTGGTTCTACATTTGATAAGGATAATGATGATGGGGGTGCCTGGATGGCTGTCGGTTAAGCGTCTGCCTTTGGCTCAGGTCATGATCTCAGGGTCCTGGGATAGAGCCCTTCATCAGGCTCCCTGCTCAGCGGGAAGCCTGCTTCTCCCTCCTTCCCACTCGTGCTCCCTCTCACTATCTCTGTCGCTATCTCTGCCTCTCTCTTTCTCTCAAATAAATAAAATCTTTAAAAGAAAAAAGGATGATGATGATGATCACAAGCATGTGTGTAGTGCTTAGTATGTACCCCGTACTAACCTAGACGCTTTAAAGTCCATTCATTAAGTAATACAAACTAAAGCCAAAGATAAATATGAGCAGCATCGCATGGAGAGGTCTGCAATCCTCCCTTCTCACTACCTAACCATTTCCATGGTTCTATGCCTCTGGATTTTTAATGAAAGGGAAAAACAAAAGCATGTCCAAAACGGGCAACTGTTCAGGCAGTACCCAGGAAGAGGACTCCTAGCTGAGGTGAAAATGACCATATCATGGGACGCCTGGGTGGCTCAGCCGTTAAGCGTCTGCCTTCGGCTCAGTTCATGATCCCAGGGTCCTGGGATCGAGACCCGCATCGGGCTCTCTGTTCAGCGGGAAGACTGCTTCTTCCTCTAATACTCCCCTTGTTTGTGTTCCCTCTCTCACTGTCTCTCTCTGTCAAATAAATAAATAAAGTCTTTTTAAAAAATGACCATATCACATTCAGTAGACAAGCAAAAGGATGAGTGGTGGAGGATGAGGCTAGAAGGTGTGCCATGTGGCTTCTCTGGCTGGCTGGAATAGAACCAGTGAGCAGCAACCACGGGAAAACAGATAAGGGCAACTTGTTGGCAAATCTGGGGTTAGAAACTCTGAGGGAAGCTGGAGAAGATGTCAGTTTACAAGATACCACAGAGATTTCCCCTTTCCACTCAGGTAGACATTTCAGGGAATGAATCTTGGCAGGATTCTTGGAGTGGGAAGAGAATAATTTAATAATTGTCATTTGCTTGTGTACAAAGGTGCATGACCTATTAAAAGGGCCATCCGAGTCCCGTAAAGAGACATTTTCTTCAGCACGCAAGGAAAATGTTCTGCCTCCCGACAAGAGCAGCATGGTGCTCCAGTGACATTTACTTTATGCCCTGCCCCTTCTCCTGATTAAGGAGACCGTGGTACCCAAAGATCTCAATTTTTGTAGACAACTGGTGAACACGAGTCATTCCAGGACCTGGAAGTTGTGATTTTTTATTTTGCTTGAGGTTAAGCCCTTCTTTCTGAGGCAACAAACATTTCATTTTTACTAAGACAAAGTAGGAAGGAGAGGCAGCCTTCCCTGACATGCTGTCAGTTAGACTGTGGTTTCAATCTGAACGAATGGCCCCATTCATTGCGGGCGTGGCTGTCGCTATGACTGTTTGCTGCCCCAACTTGACCAGCAGGCTTGGGTCCAAGGAAACATCTTCAGCAGCCACACATTCTCTTTTCAGCCAAATACCATGGCTCCCACACTTAAAACCACCTAAAAGTGTATCTTTGCACTTTTATAGTTTCACAAATGAACATTCCCACGATAAGGAAGCCATGGAGAAGATCCTCACTGTGAGTGATCTTTCGAGGTCTCAGACTCCAAAGACCTTGATCCTCACACTGCATCACACTTTCTCACTTCTGGGCTGTAGATCTGGAAATTTCGTTGAGGGCCCATTCTGCTTCATCCGCTAACAATGTGATCCCTTCCATGGCAGCAGCTGGACTTGGTGGCGCCAGGAATCCCATAGCTCACACCTCTTATGGCGGCTTTCTTACTTGCCCACCAAGCTATTAGAATGGGGCCTATGGCTCCTGGTGCAGTCGCTTGAGATCTGAAAAGCACCCAGGAGCCTCAGAAAGGGGACAGTTGGGGCACAAAACTTTCTGATGTCGTCGGATATGGGTTCTGTCCTTTTTTCACCTTCTCTTTTCCTTCTAAATTACTCTTGATTATGCAGCATCTGCTTCCTTCTGAGATGCATATGCTTCTCCCCCTAAATCGGAATGCCTGTCGAGTAGCCCATACAGAGAGCTGCATACAAATACACAGCTGAAAGTTGTCTTTTGAAGTCCTCCATAAATCAGATCTACAAGCTCAGCTAGCACATCTCGGGAAGCGGCAGATAGCGGTACAGGCAAAGATAGATAATACCAGACCTCCCCAAGTCATCAGAGAGCTCAGAAGCTTTCCATCACTCTAGGCACAGGCAGCAAGCAAGACAAATAGCAAGGAAACACTTCCCCATCTTCCATTGGATGGATCTGCAACCTTCTTGGCAGTGGAAGAAAAAGGGAATCTGGGGTGTCAGGATGAGGTCACAAAACTCCAAGAGGGAGGATCAGATGATGTTCTCGTCTCAGTAACCCCCTGTGTCAGTTTACCTGCAGGTCCCCCATACACCATTCCCACTTGGCCTCTCCATAAGTCACTAGTGTTCTCATGTGAGCCCCCAAACCCTCCTCTGCTATGAGTTCTTTTTTTTTTTTTTTTTTTGAGAGAGAGACAGCCAGTGAGAGAGGGAACACAAGCAGGGGGAGTGGGAGAGGAAGAAGCAGGCTCCCAGATGAGGAGCCCGATGTGGGACTCGATCCCAGAATGCCAGGATCACGCCCTGAGCCGAAGGCAGATGCTTAACGACTGAGCCACCCAGGCGCCCCTGCTATGAGTTCTTTTAGACATAGGCTCATTCTTACACATCTTTGTCATGTGTCTTACATAGACTTAGTATTGAAAAAATATTGGTATAATTAATTTGGTAGGGTTGGATGATTTGCCTTGTGTTAGTGGCCATAAGAAAATTCACAAAATAAAGAAATAATTATTAAAGCCAAGACACCAAGAAGGCCTAGTGTGAGCAAAGAAATGCTATGGACTAAAGAAACCAGCCTTTCTTGGAGAGCATAAAGAGAAGTCTTTGCTGACCTCTTTCCTCCTACAAATGTCTTTTGGGAGGGGCACGGGCAACCCTGAGAGCCAGAACTGGGTTCCAACAGGGAATCCTATCCAGGCCCGGGTGGGAGGTTTCTCCTGCCTGTAATTTCAGTGTGTGGAGCCATGGGGCAATTAGAGAAAACAGACTCTCACTGTAAGCCAGAAACTTTAAATGGATTATCTTTGTTTTTACAGCCTTATTGAGGTTTAGCTGACATACAATAAACTACACATATTTAAAACACACAATTTGATAAAGTTTGACATATGCATGTACCAATAAAGTTATTACCACAATCAAGATTGTGAACATATCCATTTACCCCTCAAAATTTCCCTGTGACCTCCCTCCTGCCCCTTCCCAGCCCCCTCCCCAAGCAACCACTGACCTGATTTTTGCTGCTATAGATTTGTTTGCATTTCCTACCGTGTTCAAATAAATGGAATCATGCGCCATGTACTCAACAGTTCATTCCAGGATATTGTTGGGTAGTATAGAGCACAACTGGTTTATCCATTCACCTAACAATGAGCATTGGGATTGTTTCCAGTTTTGCACTACTACAAATAAAACTGCTTATAAATATTTATGTAATGTACAATTTTTTACATGGACATGTGTTTTCATTTCTGTTGGGTAAATACCTAGAAGTGGAATAGCTCAATCATGTGATAGATGTATGTTGAATGTTGAAGAAACTGCCAAGCGTTTTCAAAAGTGTTTGTACCATGTTACATCAGCAGCAGCAGTACGAAAGTTCCAGTTCCAACACATCCTTGCCAACGCTTAGTCAATCATTTTAATTTTAGCTATTCTAACAGGTAGTAGTGTATCATTGTGGTTTTACTTTCCATTTTTCTGATGACTGATGATGTTGAATATATTTTTATATGCTTATTTGCCATCTGTATTCAAATATTTTGCCCATTTTTAAAATGAGGTTGCTTTGTCCTTATTATTGAGAGTTTTTACAAGATCAACTTTGTTGTGGATTCATTTATATACGTTTCAATAGGTTTGAAAAGCTTACATGTCCCAGTAACCACTGCAGAGCATTCCCATCACCTTTTGGAGGATCCATCCCTCTCCCTCAATGTTTATCTTTTTTGAAATGACAGGTTTATTGAGATATAATTCATGTACCAAACAATGCACCCATTTAACGTGTCAGTGGTTTTTGGTATATTCCCAGATTTTGAATTATCCCTATAATCAACTTTCAGCATTTTCAACACCTCAAGAAGAAACCCCAGGCCCATTAGCAGTCAGTCCACACCTCCCCTTCCTCCTCTACTCCACCCCCCCCTACCAAATAATCTACTTTCTGTCTTTATAGATTTGCTCATCATGGATATTTCACATAAATTAAGCCATGTAATAAGTGTTCTTTTGTGACTGGTTTCTTTCACAAAACATGTTTTCAAGGGTCATCCTTGTTGTAGTAGGTGTCAGTACTTTATTTTTATTGCCAAATAATTTTCTATTATATGGCTATGCCACATTTTATTTATTCATTTAACAATTGATGAATATTTGGCATCTTTATTTTTTGGCCATTATATATAATGCTGTTACGAATATTTATGTGCAAGCTTTTGTGTGGACTTTTGTGAAATCATAGAAAATACATATATTGGTCTCTGCCCCCAGTTCCTAGCACAGAGCTTCTGAAACCTTTGTAATTTTCTAAATGATGAAAGTGTTAGAAGCATCTCTGTTTCTAGTATTTGGTCTTTAGCCTTATCACTGACATAGGGCTCCTAAATCCCTTGTAAATTCCTAAGTGCTAAGAGTATAAGGAGCATCTTTTGTTCTAATAAGGAGATTCTGAATGGGCTCCTGGGTGGGGGGTGGTCACCAGAGAACCCAAGCCACAATTAGAAACTTGGAATCTTCCCTACCCACCACCCGGTCCATTTTCCAGAGTAGGGAGAGGGGCTAGAAATGAAGTTAATAATTGATCATGTCTATGTGAGGAAGCCTCCATGAAGTCCTAGTAGTATGGGATTTGGTGAGCTTCCAGATTGCTGAACACATCCACAAACACATCCCCACTCCATGGGGACAGAAGCTCCTGCCCTCGGGACCTTCCCAGACCTCGCCCTAAGCATCTCTTCACCTGTTCATCTGTACCTTTTATCATATCCTATAATAAACAGGTAAACACAAGTAAGCATTTCCTTGAGTTCTGTGAGCCACTCTAGCAAACTAATTAAATCCAAAGGGGGAGGTCATGGAAAACTCTGTTTTATATCCAAGTTGGACAGACGCTATAGGTAACTTGGGGACCTACTACAGTTGACCCTTGAATAATGTTAGGGGTGCTGACCCCTGTACAGTATAAAATTTGCATATAACTTTTTTTTTAAAGATTTTATTTCTTTATTTGACAAAGAGAGAGGCAGCTAGAGAGGGAACACAAGCAGGGGGAGTGGGAGAGGGAGAAGCAGGCTTCCCGCTGAGCAGAGAGCCCGGCGCCGGGCTCAATCCCAGAATGCCTGGATCGTGACCTGAGCGGAAGGCAGACGCTTAATGACTGAGCCACCAAGGCGACCCAACTTTTTTTTTTTTTTTTTAAGTAAGCTCCATGCCCAGCATGGAGCCCAACGCGGGGCTTGAACTCACAACCCTGAGACCAAAACCTGAGTTGAGATCAAGAGTCAGAAGCTTAACTGATTGAACCACCCAGGCACCCTCCCTTTTTAAAACAACAATAATAATAATAATTATCATCTTTGCATATAACTTTTGACTCCCCATAAACTTAAATACTAATAGCCTACAGTTGACCAGAAACTTTAGCAATAACAGTCAACACAAATTTTTTTATGTTTATAGGTATTATATACTGGTATATATGTATAGGCATTATATATGGGTATATAGAAAGTAAGCTAGAGAATAGAAAATTTTACTAAGAAAATCATAAGAGAAAATACATTTAAAGTGTTGTATTGTGTTTGATCGAGAAAAAATCTGTACAAGAGGACCTGTGCGGTTTAAAAATGTGTTATTCCAGGGGCGCCTGGGTGGCACAGCGGTTAAGCGTCTGCCTTCGGCTCAGGGCGTGATCCCAGCGTTATGGGATCGAGCCCCACATCAGGCTCCTCCGCTAGGAGCCTGCTTCTTCCTCTCCCACTCCCCCTGCTTGTGTTCCCTCTCTCGCTGGCTGTCTCTATCCTGTCGAATAAATAAATAAAATCTTTAAAAAAAAAATGTGTTATTCCAGGGTCAGCTGTACTTGTGATTGTCACCTAAAGTGGGGGGCAGTTTCGTGGGACTGAGCTTTCAACCTGTGGGATCTGTAGATAATGTCAGAATTGAATTAAATTGTAGGACACCGAGCTCATGTCACGGAGAATTGCTTGTTGCTGTGGGGAAAACCCCCACACATTTGGTGACCAGAAGTGTCAAAAGTCAAGTATTATGTGTAAAAGTAAAGGAGGCATAGGAAGGAGGACTGGGTTTTTCCAATACAATTATGTTTTATTTGTGTATGTGTGTGCAGAGAGAGGAATTGCTAGGCCATATGGTAATTCTATGTTCAACCTTTTTTTTAGAAATTGACAGACTGTTTTTTAATGATCTGTACCATTTTACATTCCAACCAGCAGTGTGTGAGGTTTCTGATGACTCCACATCCTCAAAGACACTTGTTATTATTTGTCTTTTTTATTACAACCATCTTAGTGGTTATTAAGTGGCAACTCATTGTGCTTTTGATTTGTGTTTCTCTGAGGGCTAATGATGTTAAGCATCTTTTCATGTGCCTGTTAACCATTTGTGTATCTTCTCTGGAGAAATGTCTATCAAATCCTTTGCCTATTTTTAAACTGAGTTATTTGCGGGTTTTTTTTAATTATTGAGTTGTAAGTGTTCTTTATGTATTCTAGATACAAGTCCTTTATCAAATATACAATTTACAAAAAATTTTCTTGTGGGTTGTCTTTTCATTTTCATGACGGTATACTTCGAAGAACAAAAATTTTAATTTTGTCGATGTCTTATTATGGAGACTTAAGAGTTTTATGCATATTCTAGACATATGCATATATGCTACATATATATTCTTTATCAGATATATGCTTTGCAAATATTTTCTCCTAATCTGATTTGTCTTTTCATTCTCTTAACAGTATCTTTTGAAAAGCAGAGGTTTTAATTTTCATGAAGTCCAACTGATCAATATGTTCTTTTATAACTTATCCTCATGGCATATTATCTCTGAAACTTTTGTCTAATCCAGGATTACAAATATTTCATATTATGTATTCTTTTAGAAGTTATATAGTTTAGGTTTTACTTTTAAGTCTGTGATCCATTTGAGTTAACTTTTCTATATATGCAAGGTATAGATTGAAGTTTCTTTTTTCTTTTTTCTTTTTCTGTTTTTCCTATAGATATTCCATTGTTCACCATTATTTGTTGAAGACTATCCTTTCTCTACTGAACTACTGAATTATTTTTTAGCCTATGTCAAATAAGTTGTCCAGACATGTGTGGGTCTATCTACAGATTCTCTTTTATCTTCCATTGATATATTCATCTATCTTTAAACTAATATCATCACACTGTCTTGATTATAATAACTTTATTAGCTTTGAAATCAGGTAGTGTTAGCCTTCCAACTTTGTTCTTTTTTAGAGTTATTTGGGCAAGTCTAGAATCTTTGCATATCTAGTGAATTTTAAAATCAGCTTATCAACTTGTACAAAAAAGGCCTGCTGGGATTACACTAAATCTATAAATCAGATTAAGGACATTGACATCTTAACACTACTGTGTCTTTCTACATGTGATGAAGCATATCTCTTCATTTATTTAGGTCTTTAACTTCTATCAACAATATTTTATCATTTTATTGCACGGGTTTTTCACATCTTTTATCAGATTTGCCACTAAGTATTTCATATTTTTGATACAATTGTAAATGGTACTGTAGCTTAATTTCAATTCCATTTATACGTTGCTATTTTATGAAAATATAACTAGTTTTTATATATTGATCTTATAGCCTACAAGCTTGCTAAACTTGCTTATCAGTTCTCGTAGATTTTTGTAGATTCCATCAGATTTTCTGTATCAGTGGTCCTCAACTGGGGGTGGATTTTACCCCCTGAGGGTCATGCAGTAATGTCTGGAGACATTTTGAGTTTTCATGCCCTGGGGGTCAGGGCATAGGCAGTGATACTCTCATCTAGTGGATGGAGGCCAAACGTTTGCTGCTAAACATCCCACAACCCATAGGACAGTCCCACACAACAAAAAATTATTAGATTCAAAATGACTGAGAGCAATTGAAAAAAAAAAATGTTCTACATAGACAAGTATGTCATCTGCAAGTGAAGTTTTACTTTCTTTTTTCCAATCCCGTGATCTTTCTTTTCTTTTTTTTCCTCCTCGTTGTGCTAGAAAAATCTCCAATGTTAAACAGAAGAGGAGAAAGTGGACATATTTGTCTTGTTATTGATTTCAGGGGGAAAGTATTGAGTCTTTCACTATTAACTATGATGTTAGCTGTAAGTTTTTTGTAGAAGGCCTTTATCAGGTTGAAAACATTCCCTTCAATTCCTAGTTTGCTGAGAGTTTTTTAAGGACTGGATGTTACATTTTGTCACATTATGTTTCTGCATTTATTGAGATGATCATATTGTTTTTCTTTATTAGTTTGCTAATACAGTGAATTACACTGATTGATTTTCGTATATTAAACCATCTTTGCTTCCCTAGGATAAATCCCACTTGTTCAAGATATTATTCTCCCTTTTTTATATTGTTGGGTTGGATTTGATGAAAGTTTGTTTAGAATTTCTTTATCTACGTTGATGAAAGGTATTAGTCTATGGTTTTTTATTTGTTTATTTGTTTTGTCTGTTGTTGTTGTTGTTGTTGTTTTACCTGTCATGTCTTTTTCCAGTTTTAGTATCACGGTAATGTTAACCTCAAAAAATGAGTTGAGAGATATTTCTTCCTCTTCAATTTTCCGGAGCACTTTATGTAAAATTCGTGTTATTTCTTCCTCATGTGTTGGGGAAAATTCACCAGGGAAGCCACCTGAGCCTACGGTTTTCTTTGGAGAAAGACCGTTACAGATTTAATGTCTTGTTTGCTACACGGCTATGCAGATTACCTATTTCGTCTTGATGAGCCTCAGTAGTTTGTTCTATTCAAGAAATTTGTCAATTTCATCTAAAATGTCAAAACTATAGGAATAAAGTTGTTCACAATGTTCCCTTATTTCCCACTTAATATCTGTAGTGAGGTCACCTCTCATTTCTGACATTGGTAAATAGTGTTCTCTCTTTGCTTCCTGAGCATGGGACTGGTTCTTGGAGATTGATAAAATTGAAAAACCTCTAGACAGACTGTTTTCTATTTTGGTGATTTCTGCTTTGATCTTTATTACTTTCTTTCTTTTTACTTTAGATTTAGTTGTCCTTCCTTCCCAAGTTTTTTAACACGGGAAGTGAGATCATATGATTTTAGACTGTTCTTTCTAATACAGAGGTTTAGTGCTATAATGTATTCTCTAAATACTGCTATAGAGCATCCCACAAATTCTAATATACTATGTATTTATTTTTATCCAGTTCAGAATTCTTCTGATTTTATCTTTGACCAATGGATTATTTAGAAGTGCATTATTTAGGTTCTAAATCTTGAGGGATTTTCCAGGTATCTTTCTGTTGTTGATTCCTCATTTAGTCCATTGTAGTCATAGAACATATATTGTTGGACTTGAATCCTTTTAAATTTATTGAGACTTGTTTTCTGGCCATAGTCCATCCTAACAATTGGCAATAGCGAGGAAGCCCCCATGCACAGGGCAGGCATTTAAGAAGAGGCTTCTGTCCCTAAGAAAAACCTGACCATGTTCTAACACAAAAAGAATATATACTCTACTGTTATTGGGTGAGATTGCTCTGTAAAGGTAAATCAATCCAACTGACTGATAGCTTTCTGCATGTCTACCTTGTCCTTGTTGATTTGCTGAGATCTGTAACTTTGTAGTTTTCATCAAGTTTAGAAAAACAATTGTCAAGTCTGTCTCCAAAATGTTTTTTACTCTCTTTTCCTTTTTCTCAGGGATTCTGATCACATGTATATCAGGATGCTTGAAGTTGTCCCACAGTTGTTTCCATTTTTAAATTTCTTTTTCCAGGGTGTATTTCCCTTCTGGTAGTTTCACTTGCTATGTCTTCACGTTTAAAATCTGTTCTTCTGCGATGTGTAATCTGCCATTAATCCCATCCAATGTATTTTTCATATTAGACATTGTGGTTTTTATTTCTAGAAGTTCAAAGTTCATTTTGGGTGCTTTGTATACCTTCCATGTTTCTACTTAACTTCTTGAACATATAAATACAGTTGAATGATTATTTTATTGTCCTTAGCTAACTCTATCATCTATGTCAGTTCTTAATAATTTTTAATTGATTTCTTTTCCTCACTATAGGTCAGATTTCCCCATTTCTTTGTATGCTTGCTAATCTTGTATTAGATTCCAAGCACTGTGACCTTTATTTCATTGGGTGCTGTATTTTTTAAATTCCTATAAATATCCTGAGCTTTGTTTCCAAGCAGAACTGAGTTACTTGAAAATAGTTTGATCCTTTTCTGTCTTACCTCTAAGATGTGTTAGTTGAGACCAGGTGAGTGCTCAGTCTTGGACTAATAATTTTCCACTACTGAGGCAAGAGCTCCCTGAGTAGGCACCATATGATTCATTAATTATGAGTTTTTCCAGTCTGGAGAATGGGAATGGGCACTATTTGCTGCATTGTGTGAGAACCCAACACTATTCTCTCTAATACTTTTTATTTATTTATTTTTTAAGATTTCACATATTTAGAGAGAAAGAGACAAGCAGGAGGAGGGGCAAAGAGAGAGGGAGAGAGAATCTCAGCAGACTCTGTGCTGAGCATGGAGACCCATGCAGGACTCGATCCCACAACCCTGAGAGCATGACGTGAGCCAAAATCAAGAGCTGGACACTTAACAGACTGAGCCACCCAGTGCCCCTCTAATACTTTTAGATGACCACTTCTTGGCCACAGGTATTTTCCTAACACATGTGTGTTAATTAAAATCTGCTAAATACTTAAAAGGGACCCTCTGCAGACCTCTGGGGTTCTCTTTCTTTGTCACTCTCTCCTCTCCCCTTCTCTGTCCTGTAAACTATGGCCACTTTGAACTTCTTGGATTCTTCATCTGTTTTTTTCAACTTAGAAAGTTCACTAGGCTCTGCTTGGATTTCCCTGCCTGTGTCACAGACTAGAAACTCCTCAAGGCCATAAGCTGGTATAACCGAAGCACTCACCTCATCTGTTTCCCACCTCTCAGGGATCACAGTTCCTTGTTGCCTGAGGTCCAATATCTCAAAACCAGTGTTTCATATATTTTGTCTGTTTTTCCCCTTTGATTGCTTCAGATAGGATGGTAAAACCAGTCCATACTATTCCATCTTGTCCAGAAACAGAAGTCTCTAACAGCACTGTATTTTAGATCTCATAACCAGTTGATAAGTACTAAATTTGTATTGAAATTGTGCTTATTTTATCAAAAGGTAATTTGAAGGACAGAGAGGTTAAACTTGTTGATGTTTGCATGGCTCCTAAGCGAATGATTCAGGATTTACACCTAGACCTATGTGACACCAGGTCTGTACTCAGAGCCATCATAACACATATCTCTCTAGGCTTGTGACACCATACTTGCAGGCTTGCTACCTCATGACCAACCCAAAATCATCTTTACTTGAGGTCTAATTCTAACCACTCTCAGACATTCTGTTACTTCTTTAATTCTGGCTTATTCAAGCAATGAGCAGGGAGGGACGAAGGGATCTGAATAGTCTCACAGCAAGTAAGTGAAGGTTGGAAAAGAAGCCCTAGGAAAGTGATACCCAGTGGTCCCATCTGGCCATTCGCAATACAGAACAGGCTCCCAACCACAGGACAGCCATTCAAAGGCATCCCAGCCATGATAAAAACTCATTCAAATTAAAAGTAAGGCTGGAGAGAAACTTGGAGTGGGATCAAAATAGAATTATTGTTTTCTAAGATGGTTCACAGAACTGTAATTGGGCACAAGATAAAGGCGAGAGCTGTTCTCAGAACAGGTGCGCCATGGATGAGGGGGTGGATGGAAAGGGAAAATGAAGTGCCAGAATTAGTACTGGGCACCATATCCTCAGACAGAATAACAAAGAAAATGACTCAGTGCTAAACCACCATAAGATGTGGTGATATGGTTTAAGTCCTTGTTTTAGGACAGGATCTCAGAACTCAGCTAAGAGGAAGAAAGGAAGAAAGAGAAAGAACCAGCTGTGGAGAAGTAGAAATGAAGGTTCTGTGGACTTCCTTGCCCCAGACACCCTGCCATGGTCACTTTGGGAAGGTCGGTGGAGACATTTGCCTTGGTGACAGAGGCTGAGGGAAATAATGAAGTCAAGGATACACAGGAAAAGAGTTCAGGTATTGAGAGTAGCTCAGTCCACGAGGCTGTGATGACAAGTTCATACCCATAGGGCTGTGAGCATTTGAGGAGGTACTTTTTGTACAGAAAATATGCACAACTGAAGGAGCACTGCAGGGGCTATGCTACTGCCAGGGTTTTCTTATTGGTGACGTGGAAAGCTCAGAGGAGAAATGACCCTTAAACCTGCTTCAGTTCACAGAGAACAGCAGTGAAGGCACATGAGTCAGGCCAGTTCCCAGGCCAATTCTCCTTCCAGGCAGTGGCAAGGAGGGATGTGTGAGGGAGCATGAGCCCAGAGGTGGTCACTAGGAAGGATACACCATGGGGGATGTGGTCTAGCTCTACAAAACTGGCATAAGAAAATTAGGAGGTGCCCTTATAAGTTTGGGAGAGTTTGACAAATGATAGTGGCATTTCTCAAGGTCATTTCATGGCTGGATTATTCTCATCCTTCAGCTCTCATCTTAAATGTCTTCCTTGGAGAGGCTTTCCCTCACCATCTGTTCTACAAGGCCTTTTCCACTTACTCCCTGACCCCTCAACTTGTGTGCGGATAACGTAACAGTTAAGAGCATGGACCCTGAAGCCAAACTGCCTGTATTTGAATCTGATTCTGTCACAGACTCACTCCACAAATTTGGGCAACCTACTTAGTCTTGCCTGTCTCTACTTCCTATTGATTAAATGGTCATAATAGTACCTAGAGTTGTTGTATAAATTAACTGACTTAATATTAGGCTGAATCTATGAATTGCCATGGGGGGTGTCAAAAATGGTCCAGTGTGAGCAATTTAATAGCGATCAGCCTAATATACATATATAAGGACTTAGAACAAGGACAGTGTGCTTTATATAAAGTATTAGTTATTATAATTCAATTTGTAATTATTTTGCTTATTCATTCATTCATTGCTCGTATCTTACATCAAAATGTAAACCTCTAGATGGACATTAGCCATCTTTTTTTGTCACTGTATCTAGAACACTTGGTGCAGTCCCTGGCATATGGTCATTGTTCAATAAATAGTTATTGAACAAATGAATGGCACTTTTGTCCCTACCTCTACAATGAATGGCCACAGGATTCTAGGTGCGAGTCATATACCTGTGACCAACAGGAACCATGTTCTTCACTGATGTGTCTCTATGGAGAAGTAAGGACAAAAATAAGGACTGCAGGGTTCTGGTCCCATATCTCCCACCCTCCTTGTTTACCCTCTTAGCCCCTACCAGCCTGTATTGGGCTTGAGAGAGCTGGTTGTTGTTCCCTGTGGCCTTCAGTAGAGTTACATGCTACTGGGTTGAGGGCAACAATCCTCACTTTCCCAAAAGAGGCAGAATTGCAAAATGAATAAATAAGAAATACACTCTTGTGTCTGTGTGTTTGTTTGACGATCTGGGTTTGTATATTCCGTCACCATAATAATGGGGGTGAGCTAAGGTTTGGAGCCAAGTTCCCGTCTTTATCTGGATTGCTTGGGAGCCAGCCTGATGGGACAATGAGTGAGCAGAACCACAGTAGGTCTAAGAGCCCCTTATTAAATACATGGCCCAAGATCTAGGGACCCACATTTGTTTCACATAAATGTGGCCTTTATTCAGGCTAATCTGTGCCAGCAGGTAGCTTGGCATCATAGTAAAGCACCAGGATTTTCCTTGACTGCCTCCTCAAAACCTGGCCACAGAACTTGCCAAAGAGTGGGCCCTGTACTCCTGGCAGAGCTTCTGACCACAGAGCCCAATTTGCCCTCCCCATGCATTGAGTCCCCATCTTTGCTTTGAAGAGTAGAGTTTAAAAAACAAACAACAACAACAAAAAAAAACCCACTCTGTTGTGTCTACCCATAGATGCTTCTTGGAAGCAAGATATGGGCTGGGTCTGTCCCTTTATGGGAAGGCTTTGTGGTGTCATTACCCTAACATCTGTGCTGAGTCCTGGCAGCCCCAGAACCACGAGTCTCAGCCACAGCTCTCAGGCTCAGAAAGGCAGTTAAGGGAAGTCAGACTGTGTGCTTATTAGACCTTGTAATGGTTCTTTTGAGAATTTCGCCCCTCTCTCCATGGTCATCTATGTCTCTATGTTTCTCCTACATCTTTTCTCTTTTTCTGTTGGATCGATAGCTTCCCATACCCTTCCTTCTCCTCTCAGGTCTTTAGAGTCTCCTTCTTTGCCGTCACTATACTTTGACACCTGGACCCAGCAGCCCAACACAGCCCAGATTTAATTCTCTGCCACTCATTCTTGGCCTCTCTACAACATCTCTTCAGGCCAGCTAAGCATGTATCCCCTTCCAAAACACTCCATGTCCTTGTTACATCTTGGTTCTTTTTGTTATCTCACTTGGCTGGAAATTTTTTACCTGATATACTTGTCAAAGTCCAACACACCTTCTAAACTTGGGCTCAATGGTCACTTCTCTGACTCTGCTTAACACTTTATCCCTTCCTATGCCAGCACTTTACTATTACAGTGAGATTTCTGACAATTTTCCTATTAGAATGACTGCTCCTCCAAAGTAGGGGCCATGTTTCATTTCTCTACATATCCCTTGTTTCAAGTATGGGGCCTAGCTACTAGTAGGTACTCAATTAATAAAATAGTAGATACTCAATTAAATGAATGAATGAATGAGTGAAAGAATGAATCTGAGGTCTGCTGAGTGTCGGGTGCTTTCCCCTAAAAGATTAGAGCTCCTAGGATTCTCAACAAACTCTTGCCTCTCCAAATGTATCATCTTGAAGAAGAAGACCTCATTTATAGACATTCTTGGGCTTTCTTTTTTTCACTTTACTGTATCTAATATTAGTCTTGTGTGTAGAATACAAATTGGAAGAGAATATAGAGGGTGTCTCCCGAATGGACTATTCCCATCATTACTGACAGTTCTCTACCAGAAATGCCCTGTACTCTTAGCACTTCATCTTTACACGTGGCAGTGCTAGACTGCTTCTTTCTTAAGTGGATCTCCTGTTGCCAACAGATGTCACGTATAAAGAATTTTGCCTTTCAGCTGGATGAAAAGATTTCTGTAGTGGAAGGGAGACAGTTGCTGGCCTTTTAAAGGAGCTAAGAACCCAGTGCCCTGGATTACTCCAGGTCCACACAGCTCCCACCTTCCAAGCATAACTCTTGTTAGCTCTTACTTACTTTTAAGTCTGTATTAGCCATGGAAGACCTTGGTTCTCTCACTGAACCCATTCAATTTTTGCAATTTCATTATGTTATTCCAGTATGTAGCACTGGCCATGCTCCTGACACCATTCCAATGGAAAGATGAGGTTCTGTTATGTGGCAGCTCCCCTCCTGGCATTTTGACACTTAGCCCATCCCCACACTCACTATTCATCTCAGATTGCCTAAGGAAGTCCCAATTTACACACTTTGTCCCTGTGTAATTATTAATAGCACCCATTTTCATTCTCATAAGTGTCACAGTGTGGATGATAAATTGTATGGTCACCCTACCCATCTCTGGTTTTTCCTACTTCTGTCTCTGAACTGACAGCTCACTCACTTGTCACACCCACCTTGTAATATGCTGAGATAGGACAATTCCTGTCCTGACCTACTTCTGTCTATTCCATAGCATTTGGGTTGCTGGGCAGAAAGTCAGTGAACATGTTAGAACGAAATTCCAGCCTTCTGTCCATGCTCCATAAACAAGTATGTCCGTACTCAAGACACACCCCCCCCACACACAAACACACACACATACACACTCCCAGTCGAAACAACATTAGCATCCCGTTTTTAACAAAGAGGCCTCCATGTTGTAGAAAGGGAGGGAGAAAATTGTCTGGCAGCATTATAATGATAGATGTCAAACAGTGACATAGAAAAGAATTATAAAGGACCAAAAAGATAGAGCTAGACAGTGATCAAATGCTTTTTATCCAATGGGATGCCATTTTCCTTTCAAACCCTGCACCATCAAGGGAAGGGATATTTTTGCACAGACACTGGCACAAATAATGCTCACAAGGTCTTCCCAGCAGATGCTCATTACCCAAGCCGGCCACCAAAGAGTTCCCACCTAAGTTACACCCCATGAGCTGCTCACCTCAAGCGAAAAGGGAATATTTGCCTGTTAGCAGTGTTTCATCAGTGTGGCTTCCCATTCTGACTCCTCTGAAACCTGCAGAAGCCTAGAGGCATTTGATCTGCTAAGCATTTTATGCTGAAAATATCCCTTATTTAAAATGGCTTCATTATACCTCCAGAATGGCCCCAAATTACACTCCAGGGTTACAAGATTGTCTGTGAATTCCAACTTAGTGTGTGTTGCCATTCCCTAAACATTGCTGAAAATCTAATTCTTCCAAGAAGCCTTCCCTGAGCAAGTGGGGTCACGGCGAGGTGACTTTTTTTTCCTTCTAACAATCACTTGTCACCAATACCCCTTTCTGAGCATTCACATCAGCACAGATAAATACAGACATAATTCTGATCTCAAATCCTACCAGTGTGAAAGAGAATCTTATGTCAGCTCAGTACTCTTGTCTGAATGCCAGAGCTTCTCAATCTATGCATCATGACTGGGTTACTGGTGTGCCAAGGTACTGATCCTCAGCTCCTCAGGTGGCCAGGCTGGGACCTGAAGCAGCCAGAACTCATGAACAATTGCCCCAAGGATTAAATAGCCCCACTGGCTTTACTCTTTCATACTATCCAGTAATAATATTTTCTATGTGAGCCATGGCATAAAAACATTAAGATGAGTTGCCATGGATCAAGGCATGGCCCTAGGACCAAATGTGAACCTTGAGGTGAATTAAAAGGAAAAAAATTGTCATTAATGTGATAATTAACAAGTCAAAAATAATAACAGATAGCAAAATGGATCAATAATGTAAGAATATATCAGTTCTAAACAGAGTAATGAATATATTGGGTGGTAACCCTGAAAGTAAAGTCATATGCTGTCCATTTTGTCACTGAATCTCATCATGTCTCACTTTCTTTTTTTTTAATATATATATATATATATATATATATTTTAAAGATTTTATTTATTTATTCGACAGAGATAGAGACAGCCAGCGAGAGAGGAAACACAAGCAGGGGGAGTGGGAGAGGGAGAAGCAGGCTCATAGCGGAAGAGCCTGATGTGGGGCTCGATCCCAGAACGCCGGGATCATGCCCTGAGCCGAAGACAGACGCTTAACTGCTGTGCCACCCAGGCGCCCCAAGATATATATATTTTTTTATTTGACAGAGATAGAAACAGCCAGCAAGAGAGGGAACACAAACAGGGGGAGTGGGAGAGGAAGAAGCAGGCTCATAGCGAAGGAGCCTGATGTGGGGCTCGATCCCGTAACGCCGGGATCACGCCCTGAGCCGAAGGCAGACGCTTAACGACTGCGCCATCCAGGCGCCCCTCACTTTCATTATTGGTCAGACTTGCACCACATTGCCTCCTGTTATCACACTCCCCCTGATGCCACCCAAGGGATACAACAGGAAGGCAACCTGATGTAGAGAAAAGAGTCATAGCCTGAAAATTAACCGGTCTTTGATGACAATGGCAAGGCCATGACAAATCATAACCTCTCGAGGCCTCAGTTCTTCATGTCCTTCATGTCCTATCCTTTCAATTAGGGGATTTAGTCCTTTTAGTACCGAAATCCTGCGACTGTTTGACCATTTGTGAACATCACTATAACTGGAAATAAAAATTAATGATAAGTATATCAGGTTTGTTTAAAACAAATAAACAAACACCATCATTCTATCTAGTTCAACTTCACCAATCCAACCTATAGTAGAGACATAATGCAACAGTAGTAAAGACTTCTAGGGTTCACCCATGACCTATTCTCCCCTTCCTCTAGGCACACAAGAGCATTATACTCCTGACTCAACTGCTTGCAGTTAGGCAGACCATGTGACTGGTTCTAGACAACAGACTATGATTGGAAAGGATGTGCTCCAAAGAACTTCATTGCCAGTGGGAGGAGACCCTTTAGCACTCTTCTTCTACCAGAACCATTGACAAGTCTGTATGTTCTAGATAATGCCACAACAAACATGTGCACTATCAGCCTGGGTCCCTGAGTAGCCATGTGATACAGGCTCTTCCCTTGACTTTCATGAGAAATACACTCTGGTTTGGGGAGATTTGGGAGTTGCTCATTCCTGCAGCATAACCTAACCTATATTGACTAATACTTTAACTGCACCCAACCAGCCAGCTATACCCATTTTCTGTTGTTCGTTTTGTTTGTCTGTCTGGTTGTTTTAGAGAACAAGCCCCTGGGTGAAGTAGAAGAAGAAAAGAAAGACAGGTCATGTCCTTGTATTTTTATTTATTTGGGCAATGTTGAGTTGTGCAGGGATTGTAGAGTGAAATTGAGGCTACCACTCACTATATGAGTTGATGATTCTGATAACAACAGAAAACTCACTATTTGAGCGAGGATAACCAGAAGGAAAAATACAAAAGAGGAGGAAGAATGCAATCATATTTTTTATTACTGCAAAACACTCATCTTTGGTCCCCATCACCCAGTGTCATACTTTTGACCCTTCTCTTAGTGAAGACCTGGAATGGCCCTGATACATTTGTCTTTTGCTTCCCTGCACTTCCATTATGATGTGGAATTCTAATGCCAGAGCCCCCATCAGCACCTCTGCTCAGTGGTTCGAAGTGGGTTGAATTGTAGCCGGCGGCAGGGGGTGATAAATGTAGCGTGAGCTGCCTTTCCCCCAGCAAACTGCAAATTGCCTGAGCAGTACAGCCCACAAAAGGTTCCCGTGGAGTGAATTTATCTTGCATTGTCAAGTGGAGAGGGAAAGAGGAGAGACCAGGCATTCTATTTTTGCAAAGTCACATTCGATCTTGTTCAACGTGCAGGCCACACATCTTTTAAAAGGGGCTCCAATGGAAAAGAATACCAACCCAGGAATGTAGAACAGATAAAGGGATTTATTTTTAACACTGTTGGAGTTCACAACCGTGTGAGCATTTCAATTTCAAGTCACTTGCTCCTGAATAATAATAATGTGTTCTGCTGGAACGCACGTTATGTCACCCAATAATTCAGGTTGGAGAAGACCATGCCACGGACCAGAAGACACAACCAACAAAAGGCAAGCTCTTCTTTCCATCATATCACCTATTCGTCCAGAAGAGGAGAGCTATGTTCCTATCAGCAGCACAAGTTCTTCTTGATGCTTGCTTCTGAGTTGGCCTGCCTAAGTAAATTATTTCCTTCTAGACAAAATTCCATTAATACTTCATGGGTCTGTCAAAACAGCTGCCATTTTGGAATCTTCCCAAGTGTTGAAAAGTAATAAGAACGTTGATATCTGACTAGCTTCACTACACCAGGCTTTAGAATGAGGTCTTCGGGGCAGGTCTTTCAGATATAGATCTTTCCCTGTCTCCTAGAATAAGTGATAACAATAACAGCTTTTCTTGAGAAAGCAAGAGTTGTCATAGGACTTCATAACATTATCCTAGCCACTCGTCAGAAAATAGTCTATTATATGACTCAATTGTCTTTTTTTTTTTTAATGTTTTCAGATAAGTCTGGTTTGGGGAGGTGGTTATTTAGTTACCTTGCTATCTAGAAAGCATCCCCTTCTTTGAAGTGTTGGACAACTCCTCTCCCATTTTTCCAGACCCACCTACTATATAATTACTTCCCTGACAACTCCAGCCCACAGAGATTTCTCTTCTGCCAAAGACTGAGTACTTATGGCCTGAACCACTGTCTTGACCCGCATTATTGACACGTGCAATTCCCCTTACATCCCTCACAGCATACATAGTAGGTGATAAAACTTAAATTTTCTCAGCTGGGGCAACAGCTAATATGGTGGCAGTTGATAGCTGGGGCTCTGGAATCACACAGTATCATGTCGAATCCCAGGGCCTTTAATTACTAGCATGGGCAAGTTAGTGATCTTCATATTTCAATTTCCTCATTGCAAAGTGGAAATAATGATCATAATATCTACATCATAGGGTCATTGAGAGGATTAAGTGAGATAATGCATTTAAAGGGCTTAGCACGATGTTCAAAAATATTTGTAATTCCTAGTGTTAGTAGCTATTATTTTTCTTAATTATAATTTATGGACTCTCCCTTTGTTATGCGATGACCTTCCACCAGCAGCTCTTTTAACTGGAGTCTTCTGAGTCATAGCAGGGACTCCACTCCAGAATTTATCGTTCTAAGGTTGGATTTACAGAAAATAAAGGCAAAAGTTTCCTGTTACCATATTCTGGTACATTTGGTTAGAAGAATGTCCCTGGGAAATATGAACAAAATGGAAATATAAGGAAATCCTCCAATCTAGTCAGACAAATTCCTGACCAGAGCAGAAACGATCAATTGTTCTCAATCAGGAAAGGGCTCCTGAATTCAAGTTGTTGCCTGACTGAATTGGAAAAGCCATCACGTAGATTATAAGGCTCACTTCCATAGATCCTGGACGTGTGCTAAGAGCTGAGACAACTCACTGGCCCAGCAAGCTGCTCACAGGTAGATGTCTTCAGGAGAATCCTGTGGCAGGCCCTGTGCAGATTCATTTCCTCTCTGTTTGGATGAAAACAGACTGATCTTCTCACAATTCACTATGGCATTCGAGGGTAAGATGGGGAAAAATCCACACTCCGTGGTGCTTGGTTATTACCTATAACTATTTTTATAGTTGTGTCTAAATATCAATGGATGCCAATATTTTTTTCCCAAATACTATAGCCTGGGAGGGAGACTCTTACACACCACGGGTTTAGAAGTGTTGTACTGTCTATACTTGTTTAGGAGAGAACCTCTTTATCAATTATCCCAAATCAGCTAAAACTCTGGCTCCAAACACCAGTTGGTTTAGCAGGGGTCTCTTCACTCTTAAAAACAACAGATCTCCTTAATCCTGACCACTGCAAACCACAGAACCTGACTTCCCATCCCAGCAGACCACAACCTGCCATCTGTTCCAATATTATTCACTCTCACCTGCAGGGCCCAGCCTCTAGGGAGTTTGCCCCTTGAGCCACGTGGTCATTTTTAATTAAAGATTCCCGAAGCAATAAACATTAACTTGAAAAATTTTACAAAAAAAAGAATGTTGAACAATAGTAAGAATACACTGCCCTTTGGGTATGCTGAAAACCACATACAGACTATAGCCTATTTGCAACCTTTCAGAAATAATATATCAACAACCTTTACAATTAACAAGGTTAAAAATTAAGAAATGAAAAATAATCCATTTGAGTTACAAAGTGAGACTGCTTCATTATTTTGATGGCGTTTGAATTCACCAATTTCTAAGTCCATGAAATGCTTCAGTAAATTAAATTCCTTTTGTTTTTAAGTTATGAATCACACTTTCTATCCCTATAAGAAAGTTCCATTTGTCGATTTGCTTGTGAACTAGTTCATTTATAATGGTCCTCGCCCTGCACAAAAATGACTTGTGTGGCTCCCCCAGGCCTTTGGTTGTGTTTCTGGTAGTAGAGATGGAGTGACAGGGAGTCTGACTCTCACCTCTCTGATGCTTTCCCTTTTGGGACCAATCGTTGTTGAGGCCACATACTTCTTGTCCCTGAGGCACAGATTGACAAAACTGAGATATAAACAGACCAGAATGAAATCCACAACCCTAATGACAGCGATATTCTTTTTTTCCCTAAGATTTTATTTATTTATTTACTGGAGAGAGAGAGAGAGAGTCAGGGGAGGGGCACAGGGAGAGGGAGAGAGAGAATCTCAAGCAGACTCTGGGCTGAGTGCAGAGACCAACAACACGGGGCTTGATCCCACGACCTGAGATCATGACCTGAGCCAAAATCAAGAGTCTGACACTCAACCCCCTGAGCCACCCAGGTGCCCCAGCAGTGATATTCTGTAAGCAGTGAGGCTAACTATTGGTGGAGAGTGAACAAGACGAGAGTGAGCCAGAGCACAATTGCATGGTAGGGATGCTTATGAGACACACCAGTGTGTAACAAGAACTGTTATTTGTCAGTGATTCTCTTCCAAGGGCAGAATCTTCCTGCACAGTTCACAGTATGTAAGCAAGTTTAAATATTAGACATATGGAGGACTTGGCTTTGATATCTGTGGGGATGAACATAGACTATGAAACACTGGAAGTTATTATTCACTAAAGATATAATAGGCAAGTCACAAAAAAGGAAAGGAAAATCTGGACAGCTAATAAGTATATGAAGTGATGCTCAAACCCCCCATCGTGAAAAATAATGCAAATTAAAACCAAAAAATGCTACTTTACACCTATTATATTGTAAATATTTGAAAATAAACTAAAATAATAACACCAACTATGTGCCAGGTGCTGCTCTGAGCAAAACTCATTTAATCCTCATAATACTTTTATGAAGAAGATACTAGTTAGAGTCACTCCATTTTACAGAGGAGGAAACCGAGGGAAATAGATGTTAAGTATGTTAACCAAAGTGTACATAATAAGAAAGGAGCAGAGCCAAAATGGAATACTGGTAAGGAAAACACTGGCAAGGACGTGATGAAATGGGCATTGATGCACTTGCTAATGGAAACTCAAACTGGGATAGCCATTCTAGAGTGCAATCCGGAAACCGTTCATGGAGTTAGACACACTTCACCTATTACCCTGCAATCCCTTTCGTGGATGTAACGTCTCTCAGGAATTTCCCCACAGGACCATACTGAGATACAGACACAGATATTCACCGTGTCTCTGTTCATGCTAGGAAAATGGATAAAGAAAATGCAATATATTTCATATATGTCGATGAAAGAATGCTACATATTGGTTAGAAATAATGAACAGGAAAGATTTAAAAATATGATTTCAAGTAAAGGAAAGTAAGATTTGAAGCACAAAACTATTTTTGTAATTTTTAATTATTATTTTATTTTTAGAGAGAGGGCAGGGGGGAGAGAGAGCGTGGAGCCCAATGTAAGGCTTGATATCAAGGACCCTGAGATCATGACCTGAGCCGAAATCAAGAGTTGGACGCTTACCAACTGAGCTACCTAGGTGCCCCTTTAATTTTTTGGTATATACAAACAATACAATATTTTTAAGGCTACTCTTGTAAATAAGCAAATGAAAGTTGGGTCACAATAGGAAGCAAAATTATGACCTCCAAGAAGATCACACCCACTAATCCCCAGAACTGTGAATATGTGAACTTATATGACAAAAGGGACTTTACAGATATAAGTAAATTCACCAACCATGTGATGTGAAAATAGGGAGATTACCCTGTATTGTTGGGGGGATCAACTTCCCCTGCAAAGGAGAGAGGAGAGAAGAGGAAATTGGAGAGATTCTAATAAGAGAAATTCTTTATTATTATTATGATATGTTAGTCACCATACAGTACATCATTAGTTTTTGATGTAGTGTTCCATGATTCATTGTTTGCGTGTAACACCCACTGCTCCATGCAGTACGTGCCCTCCTTAATACCCATCACTGGGCTAACCCATCCCCCACCCCCTCCCCTCTGAAATCCCTGTTTGTTTCCTGGAGTCTATAGTGTCTCGTGATTTATTTCCCCCTCTGTTTACCACCCCCCCTCATTTTTCCCTTCCTTCTCCTACCAAACTCCCTGCTATTCCTTATGTTCCACAAATGAGTGAAACCATATGATAATCGTCTTTCTCTGCTTGACTTATTTCACTTAGCATAATCTCCTCCAGTCCCATCTATGTTGATGCAAATGCTGGGTAATCATTCTTTCTGATGGCTGAGTAATATTTCATTGTCTATATGGACCACATCTTCTTTATCCATTCGTCTGCTGAAGGGCATCTCGGCTCCTTTCACAGTTTGGCTATTGTGGACAATGGTGCTATGAACATTGGGATGCATATGGCTCTTCCCTTCACTACGCCCATATCTTTGGGGTAAATACCCAGTAGTGCAATTGCTGGGTCATATGGTAGCTCTATTTTTAACTTTTTGAGGGACCTCCACACTGTTTTCCAAAGTGGCTGTACCAACTTGCATTCCCACCAGCAGTGTAAGAGGGTTCCCCTTTCTCCACATCCTCTCCAACATTTGTTGTTTCTTGCCTTGTCAATTTTTGCCATTCTAAGTGTATAAGGTGGTATCTCACTGTGGTTTTGATTTGAATTTCCCTGATGGCTAATGATGTTGAACATTTTTTCATGTGTCTTGTTAGCTATTCGTATGTCTTCATTGGAAAAGTGTCTGTTCACATCTTCTAACCATTTTGTTTTGGTATGTAATAAGAGAAATTCTAAGCCCAGGAGGATTGAACACATCGTTGCTAGCTTTAAGATGGAGAGGGTTATGAACCAGGCAATGCAGTGGTTTCTAGATGCAAAGAATGACTCCCACCAACAGCCAGCAAGGAGTGTCTATGCATCCAAAAACTTGAATGAGCTAAGAGGGAGACTCACCCACTCCGAGCCCCCTGATGAGAACCGAGGCCAGCACACAGGTGGATTTCAACCTGGTTAGACGCTTAGCAGAGAGGCCAGCCAAGTTGACTGGACTTCTCACCTACATAAACTGTGAGATAAGAAGTTTGTGTTGTTTAAAGCTTCTACGTTTGTGGTAATTTGTTAAGGCAGTAATAGAAAACCAATACAGCCACAAGATTATGTATGATACACACAAGAATCAGTGCCTATAGAAGGAGGGCTAGAGATGTAAAGAGAGGGAACAGAGCAGCCAAAAAGAATGGAATAGGATAATAGAAGGTGATGTCAATATTATGTCATGAATTGAGGATGCCCATCAGCTCAGGTATGTGAATCTGAGGTCAAAGAATATTACACAGGAAAATATACTTTGTAACTATTTGTCCAAGAAATTTCAAGAGCACTCTCTGGGTCTAGCAAAGGTGCAATTCTGCATGGAAGAAGAAAGTTAGATTCGTTCCTGGCCAGGCCTCACATTGTCAACCTTATTTCCGTAGAAGGCGTTTTCCCAACAGTGTTGGTGGGAAAGCTCGTAGGCTGACCTGAGGTCCCTCACTAACTTCCATCTATTTTTCTTCCTTCTCCAGTTTCATTCTGGTTCCTTCTCTCTGCACTTCGATATTTTGAAACAGTCTAGCCCATTAATTCTATAGCAGATTTCAGAGTCCATAGTCTCTCATGGTTCGTCTCCCCATTTGTTCCCCCCCCTACTTTGTTTGGAAACAAACAGGGTTTTGGAGGGGAGGGGGATGGGGGGATGGACTAGTCCGGTGATGGGTATTAAGGAGGGCACATATTGCATGGAGCACTGGGTGTTATACGTAAACAATGAATCATGGAACACTACATCAAAAGCTAATGATGTACTGTATAGTGACTAACATATCATAATAATAATAAAAAAATTCTATAGATTTCATTCCTCTTTCTAACATTACCACCAACCACACATTATTATTTCAGAAGTTCCCTTCTTGGTCTTCCAAACAAGTACCATATCTCTGTTCACAAATAAAGGTGGACAATTAGAGTGAGGTTTGAGTAATTTGCAGTCAAGGCCTCTCTGTGCTGTGGCTTATAAAATTTAATCCACCAAAGCTTCTGGCCAGATATCAATTACTATTTCTTAAGTGAGAGGAGGGCCTGATGTTTCCACTGAGCAATGGCTATGCACATGTACACAGACATACCCAGACCCACCATGGCTGTCCACAAGCCCAAGGGCAAGGAAAAATCAATCTTGGGTTTCCAGAATCCCCAGGAGTAATCTCTGGTCTAGTCACTCATGAGGTGACTTCTCTCTGTCAAATTGAGGAAAATCCTATGAGCTCTGAGCCCTCAGTTGATTTGTGCCTCGATCCCAGATGGAGAAAGCAACCCAGAGCACCCGTCTGATCACATTTGTGACAGTAATTATCCAGGAATCAGACACCAAGTCATTACCAGTGAATGAATTATTACTAGAAACAGTTAGTGTCCAATAATGAAGTTAATGGGAGGTAATATGACAGTCATTAGACTGACATGGCTCTTTTCATTGTTGAAGAAAGAGGAACAGCTATCAAAGGCTGGCAACAGGCAGGCAGGATTAATCTACGCCAAGCAATGTTTATGACATATCTCCTGGACTCTGTTCTTGTGGTCTCAGGAATGGGCCAAGCTATGGTTACGGTTTGTGTTTCCTGTTGGAAGTCAGCACCGGCTGGTGAGAAGGAAGCCCCCTGTGCTTCCATAATGCGGAGAATCTTGCAATTCTCTGGCCACAGGTTGACCTTACACAAGGCTATGTTTTTGCAAAAGCTCTTCCCTCTGCCTACATTTTTTCTTTCATCTATAAAATTCCTATGCTTCCTTCCATCCTTAACACAAATACTACTTCCAGAGAAAATTTTCTATTAATCCTCCAGGAGGATTTAACCTCCCCCACCTAGGATGTCCCACAGTGTCTTATTTAGACATCTATTGTTCCTCTCCAACATTGCATCCTTTCGATGTGTTGGTCACGTCTGTGCTTCCTGTTTCACTGAGAATGCCTCGGAGGCAGGGGCTGTGTCCCTCAACCCTGTATCACCAGCACCTAGGAAAGTGCCTCCAGGTTCCCTACACACAGCTGATGAAAGAGAAAAGGGAGGGAGATGGAGGCATGGAAACATGGAAGGAAGGGAAGAAGGGAAAGAAGAAAGGAAGAAAGGAGGGAAAACAAAAGAAGAAGGAAGAGAGGAAGGAACCAACTTTCTAATTCGGACTCCGCAAGGTCTGACAACAAATCATTTAATCCACCTCGTCCTAAATCTCTTCATACACCACATGAGGGGGATCATCTTTACTGCTCTGACTTTATGGGCTGAGGGATAGATAAACAAGGTAAAGTAGATATAGAATAGCACTTCGGGCTAAGATGAAAGAATTTATAAATACAAAGGATTTTTATCTTTACATTGTATTGGATAGCGACCACATCTTTTTGACATTGTACAAAAATATCCTTCAGTGTGATTCCACACCTCCCTTGTGTACCTATGTATATTCATTAATGGGGCTGAGAACACAGGAATCCAGCTTGACTCAGGAGAAAGAGCCAGAGCTATATAGAGTAGCCAGAGTAGCCAACAATACTCCTACACCTGGAAGATTTTCTTTCCCTTTAGCTTCATTTACTGTGGTTGGTGCAACGTGAAAATCTTTAAGGAAAAATTTCTAGTTAATGGTAAAACTTTTTGATAAGACAGAGAAGTAGAGGCGAAATGAGGGGTACTCATTCTTCTTCTTTATTGGTGCTTGTTTATGGTGCTATGTATCTGAGAGCAGTTCCCTGCTGCACCACAAGTAAGACCTCACTTCCCAGATGATCCACGGGGCCCTGGGAACTGACACCATAGAATTCTCCTGAAAAGATCCTGAAACGAGGACGCTCCAGGGACTTCTAGGTAGCCTAAAGGGGCTAAGGAGTCAGAGAAGGGAAGACCCCCAACCCTCTCCCTGTAACGGGAGCTTTCTGACTGCCAGGCCAAATAGAGAATGAAAAGAGACATGCCCTGAACTCCTTAGAGCTGAGAGCACACCACACCACAGAATTTGAAAAGTAGAAGCTAATGTTTTCTTGAACACCAACTGAGCTTATGTCACGGTTCTCCAGAGAAACAGGACCAATAAGATGTGTGTGTTGGGGGTGGGGGCAGGTAGTAGGCAGAAAGAGAGAGGGAGAGACCTTTATTATAAGGAATTGGCTCACACAATTGTGGAAGCTGAAAAGTTCCAGTATCTAAGGTTAGCAAGCTGGAGACCCAGGAGAACCGATAGTATAGTTCCAGTCTGAGTCTGAAGGACTAGACCCATGAGAGCCAATAATATAACCTTCAGTCCAAAAACCAGCAGGCCCAAGACCCAAGAAGAACCAATGTTTCAGTTTGAGTTTGAAGTCTGCAAAAGACCAGTGTGCCAGCTCAAAAGTTAGGCAGGCAGCCACTTCATCTCACTCAGGCTTCTTGTTTTATTTGGGTCTTCAACTGATTGGATGAGGCCCACCTACATTAGGGAAGGCAATTTGCTTTACTCAGTCTACCAATTCAAATGTTAATCCTTTCCAGAAACACCCTCACAGACACACCCAGAATAATGTTTGGCCAGAAGTCTAGGAACTCATGACCCAGTGATGCACAGAATTAATCGTCATAGGTTAGAACTCCCTCCTACCAGCCCCCCCTACTGTGGTAGTACCAACTACCAGGGGTGGGCATCTCAAGACCTGGAGGTGTAGGGGTGTCCTAGCTAGAGTGCACACAGCATCTCCTCTAGATGCTACTGCCACAGCAAACCCTTACTGCTGCCATGATGCTATATGGAAGCTCACTTCAAGTGTTAACTTCTTGAAGACAGGGTCCATTCAATCTTTGTATTGTCCCGTTCTCTTTATAATCATGGCACCAAGAAAGATCCTCTACATAATGTGCTTTGTTTCTAAAACTAGTTTTCACTGCTCCTTCTCATGTACTCAGCGCTACAGGCCCAGTTAACCACTAGCTTTTCCTGGGGCAGTTCTCTTACTCTTACACTTCTTTGCTTTTGTCCAAGTTATGCCCTGGGCCTGGAAGATCCTCCTCAACTCTAGGTCTTTCACAGCCCAGCTTAAATGCTACCTGGTAACTATAATGAGCCTCACCGATGAGTAGTCATCATTCAGTCCATTGAGGACCCAAATAGAACAAAAGAAAGCATAGGGCGCCTGGGTGGCTCAGTCGTTAAGCGTCTGCCTTCGGCTCAGGGCGTGATCCCGGCGTTCTGGGATTGAGCCCAGCATCAAGGCTCCTCCACTGGGAGCCTGCTTCTTCCTCTCCCACTCCCCCTACTTGTGTTCCTTCTCTCGCTGGCTGTCTTTCTGTCAAATAAATAAATAAAATCTTTAAAAAAAAAAAAGGACAAAAAAAACAAAAGAAGGGTGAATATTCCATTCAAGCTGGAACAGCCATCTTTTCCTACCCAAGAACATTGGCATTACTCATTCTCAGGTCTTTGGAATTGGACTGGGGCTTATATCATCTTGGCTCCCCTGGTTCCTTGGTTCACAGGCCTTTAGTCTTAGACCAAAACTACACCACCAGTTTTCCGAGGCCTCCAGCTTGAAGAAGGCAGACAGTGGAACTTCTCAGCCTCCATAATCATGTAAGTCAATTGCACGTTTAAAAAAAAAAATCTCTTTCTTCATAATTGTCTATATCCTATTGGCTCTCTTTCTCTGGAGAACCCTAACTAACACGGTGGTACAACAGGAACTCGTCCGAGCTGGCAGCTTTGGTACTGAGTATTGAGCATGCTCTGGGCCAGATTTAGTCCTCCACACTGGGTTGCGTGAACGAGGCTGCAACCCTGAAAATTTTGTATTCCCCTCTGCCTGATTATTTTTCCTTGGCCCTGAGTATACAAATGTCCTTCTCTTTTTTCTGGGTTCTAATATACAAATACTCCAGGGCCTAGAGCCTACCCTGACCTCCAGCTTCTACCAACCTATGGAGGTATAGACCAGATACCATCAGGGGGTTGAGCAGGAAGCAGGAACCTACTGCCCTGACAGTCACTCGAAGCTCTTGTAAGAAAGAAAACACTCTATTTACAACCCAGGTTATCTCTAGACAGGGAGTTCTTGAATGATATCCCTTTAAGCTCCTACAAAATTGGCTAAGTCAAGGCCAGAGAGGGCCCTACAGCTTCAGTTTCTGCTGGACTAAGGCAATCCTACAAAGTCATTGCATGGATACTCCTGATGGTACTTGGCTGAATGGGTGATGGTATCAACTTTCCAGAGGCCAACAGACTCCAGGGTATGGGCACATGAAAGTTGCCCGGAAATCACATATTCTTTGAGTAGTGTTAATGGCCCTAAGGTGGATAGTACCTTATTAAGTCCTTATCTGTGCAAAATTGCAAAAGATACCTTAAACAACTGCCATCCATACCAACACCACTTATCAACATGACTTTATTTGCAGCTACAGGCGTGACTCCAAGCAATAGCATCCTCCTCTAGGGTGGCTGTGGTACCTGTGACTCTAGCTCTGACTATGTCGCCTGCCTGGGCCATTGAATAGGGAATTGGAGTTGGTCTGAGACAACTCATTTGTAATGACTACAGCATTAATTATAAGTAATTTGGCAAATGTCTTGGTGACTGTGCATGCATTGAGTGGAACCGATTAAACTGGTGAAGCCAGGCACTGAGGAGGCCAGGCAGCTGCTTTGCAGAGGGCTCAGGTGGAAAGGGAGCCGGGAGCTGTCCACCCAGCATCCGACAGTCCTACATTAGCGGGAAATGTCCTCTCACCACGGCTGCCTTAGGCTGAGCTGGTGATGTTAAGCAGAAGGGAATGAAGCATGGAATGGGGTCTGAGAGAAGAAGAAAGCCCCCATTATTTTTGCAAAATTAAACACACTTCTAAAAGTACTAAGGCTATTACTAGCTATTATCTGACATTAATATACAGGAGCTGATAATGGAAAAGGGTTGCTGATCTCTTAGACTAAATCCACATATACTTAAGCAAGACACTTAAAAAAACAGGCAAGGCAATTAGCAAATCAGGTCAAATGCAGATGTATCCCATCTAACCTATGATGGAATTTTTCAGCCTGGCTTGTGACCCACTAAGTTTTCTAGTGGGGAAAGCAGGTATTTGGCAGATAAGTCTTCCACCAACACTGTTACCAGCGCAGCAATCTTAACTAAGTTCATTCCTGACATCTCCCAACTTCTAGGAAGTTATATTTCAAAGAAATTCCTATTTCCTTTTCATTTTATGGCATATATTTGGTACCAATGAATTTGCATCGTGTTTTGACATCTTCTAATTTCTAATATATTTTATTCCCACATTTCATATGTCTTTGATTTTTTTCTCCTGGATGTTTTCCAGTATTTGTTTCCTATAGCAGGGGTCAGAAAACATTTTCCTAAAAGGGCCAGTTAGTAAATATTTTAGGCTTTACAGATGATATGGTTTCTGTCACAGCTATTCAGCCCACCATTGTAGCTCAAAAACAGCCACAGACAATAATTCAGCAAAATAAGCATGGCATTGTTGCAATTAACCTTTATTTGTAAAAACAGGCAGGCACAGATTTGGCTTGGAGGCAAGAATTTGCAACCTCGGTCCTACAGGAACTGAATAAGAGAGAAGATACTCTAGAAGATGAAGCTTGTCCAAACTCTACAGACTTGTGAGAGCAGGAACACATTCCCTGCCACCTGGGGGTCTCATGCAGATGTATCGGGATAAGGCACTGCGGCCCGAACCCTCATGATGACACTGGCCCAGAACTGTTCTGTTAAAATGGAAGTCAGATCAAATCACTCTTCTGCTCAGAGCCCCCATGGCTCCTCATCTCACTTAGCATAAAGCATAAAGACTTAACATCATCTGCACACCCCAGCCACTACCCCTGATCTCATTTCTTTCCACTGGCCTCACTGGCTTCCTCGTATTCTGCTAGGAAGCCAGGAAGACCTCTGCTTGGGATCTTTGTACTCATAGTCCCCTCTGCCTGCCACCGTCTTTCTCCAAAAATCTACATGTCCCACTCTCTCACTTCCTGCGAGTCTTTACTCAAAAGCTACTTTCTGGGGCCGCTGGGTGGCTCAGTCAGTTAAGCGTCCAACTCTTGGTTTCAGCTCAGGCCATCATCTCAGGATTGTGGGATGGAGCTCCGCATCAGGCTCTGTGCTCAGTGTGGAGTCTGCTTGGGATTCTCTCTCTGCCTCTGACCCCCCACCATGTGCTCTCTCTGTCTCTCTGTCTCTCTCTCTCTCTCAAATAAATAAGTAAATCTTAAAAAAAAAAAAAAAAGAAAGAAAGAAAAAAAGCTATCTTCTTGGTGAGGCCCTGTTCATCTTGTCTAGCATTTTACCCGGCATATCCCTTCTCCCTTCATGTTTTTCCCCAGCACTTGCCACTGCTTGGCATTATATACATAGACCCTCACTTACTTAGCATTATATAATATACATATCCACTGACTTTGTGTCCCTCCACTTTGCCAGTATATAGGCTTCTCAAGGGCAGTTTGCTATGTTTACTGCAGTATCCCCATTACCTAGAACAGTGCTGAGAACATAATAAATATTTGTTAAACGAATGCATCCTGGCCCATAATCCTAAGATGATCCTCATTAAACGGAGGCATTTTAAATTAAATGAGGCTTCTCTTTTGTCTGAATACACATTCCTTTACTCTCCATCCTCAGCATCTGCCTGCCTGGGAAAGATTAGAAATTGTTATAGAATGAACACAGAGAAAAAAACTGAGGTAATAGTCAATTCTGAAAGTCAAAATCTAGATTGTTGAATCTCAGCAATAAGGGCAAGCCAGGCTATTGTCCTGCGACAGGATTACTCCAATCTCTTTATCTCCTTCTTTAACACTTGGAAACCTGGTCTCAATCAGCCCCCGGACTCAATCCTAGGTGTTTTTCTAAGTGTGAAGGCCTGTTCTGTGAGGAAGGGGTTAAGGCAGAGGGAGGACGAAGAAAAGACATCCTTGGGGGATCCTGGAGAAGGTGGGAAGGAAGGCCATGGGGCACAGAGAACAGCACAGACTCCCCACTTCCCTGATCTGGACATAGGTGCAGAGAAGAAGGTATATAGGTAAGAGGACAGAAGCACTAATGGAAGGAGGCATCCATCCCATTACTCTTCTGGAACTCTGGAGAGAATCTTGCTAACAGGCAGCCTCCCACCCACCTGGCTTTAGCCAGGAATCATTCCTGGAGTGTGGTCAGGCAGAGGGCAGCTCAGAGTTTAGGCTGACTGCACCACCCATCATTCCTGAGTTGCGATTCACCGGGTCACCCATAGCTATGCAAGATGATCCCACAGTAAGGGCTGGGAGTGAACCTTCTGGCTGGCCAGATGACCACAGACAGAGTGTGAGGCTCAGTAGTAAGGGCCAGTGGGAGCCAAGGCAAGGTCAAGGCAGCAGGGAGCTCCACTGGAAGTGTTGGCTGAGCCAAGACAAAAGACACTGAGTTACATCAGCCACCCCCTTCAGCATCAGAAGTAGACAAGGGCCGTCTACCCAGCGAGGAGGCGGAGAGGGGAACTGGCAGCCAGCACAAGCCGGAAGAACTAGCCGCAGGGCTGGGGAGAAATTCTTTACTGCAGCAGAGACTCTGTCTAGATTCTGCCAGTTTTGTGTCCTCTTTTGAGCACATACGAAAAAACTCCACTTCTTAGCTCCCCATTCAGTTCAGCTGAGACCTTGTGACCAGGTTCTGATAAATGGCACGTGAGCGCTATTAATATTCACCCATGCACAATCCCTTTATGCATTCTCTTCCCAGAAAAGCTCTAAGGTCACGTACTGGGGAGAAAGGGATGTTTTGAAGGAAAAACAAAACAAAACAAGGAAAGAAAGGAGTCTGAGTCAAAGTCACCACTTGGTGAAAAGCTGCCATTCCCACATTGTAGGTGACATGAAGGGGAGAGATACCTGGTTCATGTTAAGCCACAAAGATTTTTTTTTTTTTTTTTGAGGAGGGTTGTTTGTTACAGAAGCTGGCATTATTTGTCTTAATGTATCTGCTCAATGCCAAGGCACCACCCTCCTCCTTACACCCAAATTCCAAAGAAAGAGAAAAGCTCTGTGACTCTCAGACTTTTTTTTTTCCTAGAGTGAAATTAACACATTACCTGAAGGCATTATTGAACTTAAAATTGGACTAAGGTTATATAAGACCAGACATGTAGTTAATTTATTTTCTCACTAAGTGGAAGTTCAGAAGAAAGAACAAGTTAATTACAGGCGAAAGTAAAATTTCATATTTTATTCTTTTGCACCTCCGTGTGAAGTTGGGACTTAAATTTGTGATCCCCTTACACACAATTTGAGAGAAAGGTTTGAAGAGTAATTCTAAGATTGTAATTCTGGCTTCTGAGATCCTACTAGTGAAAGGCAGGCTCGGGGTCCAGGAAAGTAAAGAAATGAGGGATATGCCCAGGGTGGTTCACAAAGCATGGCTTCCGCTCAGCTTCGGATGAATTTACGATCTTAGGAAAGTCATTTAAGTGAATTTGAGCCTCGCTTTCCTCACTTTCAATGGAGAAGATGCTACCTCTACTGCAAGGGGTGGGTGCTGCCCTGTAGAGAAATCACTCAGCCCGGTGCCTGGCAGAGCATACCTGCACAACGATTAGCAGCTGAAACAATCAGAAAAATCAACAGGAAGGGAAGACAGAGAATTCCAGAAGTGTGGAGTTGAAAGGAAACTTTTGTGCGTTAGATCCTGCCTCCTGAAGGGATGACGTATTTTTCAACCTTTAAGACAAAATTTCTCTCTTCTCTAATCTGCGCCTGCCTCTTCTCTCTGTGTCTCTGTCTCTGTCTCTCTCTCTCACACACGCGCACACACACACACACACACACTTACTGCCCATATGACAATTTGACTTATATTCAAATGTGCTACTGAAACCTTCTGCAAAGCTAATCAGGTCCTAACTTGGAAACTTACAAATTTGCAATTCGACACCATAACCTCACCTCCTTCCAAGTACTCATTTGGGACAAGTTGCAACACCCCATCTTCAGTAATAAAGAGGTCTACTTTCCCCTAAGTGGAATGTGACCCCACCTGACCCCTAAAGGGACTGATATCACTAAGGATATATATGCAGAGACTGGATGACCACCCAAGTAGGGTGTTGGGAGGGAGAGAAAAATCATACATTTTTTTTTCCTGACTGCTTTGATCTGCCCAGCTGTGAGAAAAAACCTTTTGCTTCCTGCCGACCCCGCACCATTAGTTTCTGAAATAGACAGCCCACTCTGGAAATCTGTAGATGTTCACTCCCCATGTAAATGGTGCCAGCTGCACCTAGGGTAGGATTTGTTGCTAGGGACCCCCTGGGCACTGGGCTGCAGCCTTCTTTCTGCCCCCCTCAAAGGGAGGCACCAGCTGAGTTCCCTTCTATCTGCTCCTTGACTTTTCATGCCATTTCTCACGCCCCTGGGAAGCTCAAACCCTAGCCCAACAGACCAGAAACTCTGCCCCTTGGTTTAGCTCTTTCCTGGGCATAGGCCCAGCTGTATAGCCTCAACATGAATTTGAATTTGAATCCATCTCCTTGGGAACAATGCAGTTATCAAAGAAGTATTGCCCAAAGCCACTCTCCAACTCCACGTCCCCATGGCCTCGGAGCTTACCCCAGTCTAGATCCACCTGAAGTTCTGAGTCTTCTACCTCCTGGCCTGTGGTCACGGCTCATGACCCTTTCCTGACAAGAGCCAGCAATGTGCTCCACCACTGCAAGGACAAGGACGGATATGGTTGTTGAGCAGCTGAACACACAAGACATTGTGCTACACACTTTCATCAGTCAGTATATGTCTCAGTCTTTTTGAATATATGGCACCCTTTCTAATATAAAAAAATTACTTTATGTTGATATTTGACTATTTACTGCTTGAAAAATACATAATAACAAGGAGTTACTATGAATTCAATTAAGTCTTTGAATGACTTTTTATTTTATGAATCCCAACAGCACACACACACACCAACAATGCACACACACGCGCGCACACACACACACACACATATTTGAAAATAAGTTGTATAAGTAAGAGTAAAACATATTTTTTACTCTTTCTGAAAGCAATGCTTAGCCTACGGCATCTAGAATAATCTTTGGCTCTCTCAGGGGCCATAGCTTACAGGTAGATTCTTCTACCACCTCACACTTGGCATCTGACATTTTCCTGCATATACCCAGGTTGGGGACAATCCCCCCTCACTAATTAACCTCACCTCTCTCTCCCTCCTCCAGAACCCACGTAAAAATGTAAGCAAGAGTGGCATTAACGCAGAGATAACCTTTATTGTACTCTAATCTACAGCAAAGAAAATAAAGACTTTATCATTTATAAATTTTGGTATTTTCATTATTATTTTAAAGGAATTCTATACCTCACGAGTGACTGAGGCACATCAGAATATGCTGACCTCGGACTTGAAACCGCTGCGTACGTGGTTCTCATGACGGCGCAACAGCATTTATCGGCTGTTACTTTTGCCTGGCACTTGATGTATGTTGCATTGTCTCACTTGATCCTTACCGTAACCCCGTGAGGAGTTTACCAGAGAGGAAACTCAGACTGAGAGAGGTTAACAACCACCCAGCCCAAGTCCTACGGTTCCTGAGTAGTTTCAAGCTCAGTTCTGTTACCAGAACCCTTGCAGTGAACCATTGTTCTTGACTACCTGTTTTTCCTAGGATAGCCCTAAAGGGAAGGGAATTTGACCACTGCTAAATTCTTTTGAGTTTTTGACATTTGTACCCATTCTTTAAAAAAAAAAAAAGATTTTATTTATTTATTTGAGAGAGGAAGAGAGAGAGTACAGAGAGGGAGAGGGAGAAGCAGACTCCCCACTGAGCAGGGAGCCCAATGCAAGGCTGGATCCCAGGACCTGAGTCGAAGGCAGATGCTTAACCCCCTGAGCCACCAGGTGCCCCTGTACCTATTCTTAATATGGAGGGCTCAGTGAGGCCAGCTATGAAGATTCTGCCACTGATTACAATTCGTAGAAAACAGATCTGGGTTCCAACTGGGCCACTCAGGAAGTCCATATGTTTCACTGTTTGTTTACCTCAATAACTTCAATGCAATGTGTGTAGTGATTCAAGTCAGATTCTAGGGCCAGACGGCCTGGAATGAGTCCTGACATTACTTCTGAGAAACTGAGAAGACCTGAGCAAGTTATCTAACCTCTTCATGACTTTGTTTCTTCAACTTAGCGGGAAGAATAATAGTACCTCCCTTATGAGTTACTATACATAAGTGCTTAGTACGTTGCCTGACACATGATAGGAACTATATAGGCCTTAGCTATTATTTCTCGATACCAAGAAATGCTTTGCATTGAATATAGGTCGGTCTTCCATCTTGAAACAAAAAGAGAGCCAATAAAAACAGAAAAGGGGATAAAGAGAGCTAATATCCTGTGGCTACCATCTACCTGACAAGGACTATAGTGTCTAAACACTCAGTGAGTTTTCCTCAGTGGGCTATGAAACCATGTGCATGTCCAGCAATAGCTCTGCCCAGGGCTGCATGAGGCAATACTGGAATGAGGAAGCAAACCCAGTTAATCTAACTCTCGCCTCACTTCTACCCACAATAACATGCTAAGATCTGTAATTTTAACCGAACTCAGTGACATTTGGGCAGAGACTGGAGAGAAAAAATCACATGAAGAAAAACATGGCCCTTTGCCTTTTAAAAATACCAAAATGAGTACATTACCCTTAGCATTTACATTGAACTTAAACTGTTCCTTTATATTGGATAATGTGTAGCATGCATTACAAATGAGGACTTACAAAATGCTGTAGTTCTAGTTGGCTGTGAAGTGGACATGAATGATCTCTCCCTCAACTAACATACAGTCTGGTAAAGGAGATCAGGGAGACGTACACATCACCATTCAGTTCGTTGTGGATTTAATATCTGGGATGACGGACGTGGGAATGATGATCCCAGGATGATCCCAGATGAAGAAGACATCGTGAATGAAGACACTGAAGGAGGAAAGAAAGGAGCTGGGGAAGACTGGATGGTAGCATCACTAAAGTCATCAATTAGAATTTCTGAAATTGTGTTAGAAACTCTGGTGGAAAAGCAGAAGGAGGAAGATTTGGCTCCATTTCAGACTACAGACACCAACACACAGAAAGGTCAAGTGATTCGTAGAATATTTCAATAAATTAGCACATACAAGAACTGCAGGTCCCTCACATCCGGGGCTCCGGGACCTCACTCATTTCTCCACAAGCATTATCCAGGGCACATCGGGAGTCACGGTCTCCTTCCAGGAAGAGGTTGGCCCACCGGCTAGTACAGAATTAGAGAGCAGGCTGCTGTAACAAAACATCACAGACTGGGTGGCTTAAAATCACGTAAATGTATTCCCTCATAGTTCTGAAGGTCAGAAGTCAGAGGTCAAGGTCATCCTCCCTCCATGTGTCCTCCACCTTCTGGTGGCTCCAGGCACTCCTTGGCTTGTGGCAGCACCGCTCCAATCTCTGCCTCCAGCTTCACGGGGCCGCCTGCCCCGGGGGGTTTGTGTAGCTTTCTTTTTGTAAGTTCACCAGCCATCGAATTTAGAGGCCACCCAAAAGCCAAGAAGAGTTCAGCCTGAGATCCTTTCACCAATACATCTACAAAATCCTATTTTCAAATAACGTTACATTCTAAGGTTCCAAGCGGGCATGGATGTTTGGAGGACACTATTCAACTATTCTAGCAGCCATGAGAACAAGCTTGCAAGAACCAAATGCCACATTCGGAGGGGCCAGCTCAGCAGCCACCCCTGCTACCACTTCCTTGGCACCGGGCATCAACAGTGACAACTCTCAGGTGCCCACTCTGGGGCCCCAGAAGACCCCTGACCCCACAACTCAGTTTTGCCAGCTTTGCCTCTCCATACAGATCAGGCGGGTGCACTTCAGAGGTCACCATTTTGAAAGGAGAATAAAATTTCCTTTGAATACATACTTAGTTGAGCAGGAGTCTGAGGAGACAGCTCAGGCTTCCCTCTTCCCAGAGGGCTGTCCTGAACTTGTGGTAAAACACTCACAGGAAACTGCTGACGAGGGAACCATGACCTCCCATTAAACGCGCTGGCTAGAAAACATGACACGCAGAGATAAGTAGCAGAGGACCAAGGGGAGCAATCCTCTGGGGCTCCATACTCCGTCTCGCATCACCCTGAATGACACAGACAGAAATGCCAAGGAAATGGGTCTTCCCTATTGGTGGCTGAGTGATGCTGTTGACCCAGAAACAGGTGGGCGGCAGCCTGAGAACACATTCCTCCGGAGACGTGCCTAGCTCGGAAGAGTTCTGGTTCTTCGATCAATACCACACACTTAAGCATTTAGTTTTTCTCCAACTGTTTAAAGCAAGAGGTTTTAAACTGAGCCTGTGCCTAGATTTCTGGGAGAGTAAAAATCTTGAAAATGAACACCAAGCTAGCGGCTGTGTCTCTTCACCCAGCCATAGCGGGGAAAGGGTCTACCATGATTTTCAATACTCAGATGGGTCTCTCGCCCCAAAAAGATTAAGAAGCACTGTGTTTCCCTTCTCTTCTTTGTGAATTTCAAATTCCTTGAGGGAGCTTTTATTCTTATGTCCCAGATATACCACTGGAGATTCGGGAGGAGGCATGGAATAAACTCATCATTTGTTGATTGACTTAGATTTAAGACCAGACAGTCAGAGACCTGAAGTCCCCTCCCCTGCTTTATCACAGATCTTTTTGGAGAGGGCCCTGATGTATAATTGTTGAGGTCAGAATGGAAAAGTTAAGATGTTTGCTCCCCACAGTACCTGACATTCTATAAAACAGAACTGTTCACGGAGCAGACAATTGACATTAGTGGTCTGGCTGGTCTGCATTTAATGAAACCCTTGGAGGCGGCTGCAAAGGAGGCTGGGCCTGTCAATCTGTTTGCTGTGGAATTATGCTGCTTGATCTCCAGTTCACAAGACTCGCTAAAACATTACTTAATTCCATGGATTGCTCCTGTGGTCTGAGGGGAAAACTGTCCTGACTTGGTAAGCCCAGGCTGACAGAAGGCAAACCCTGCTGAGGGCACAGCACTTTGACTCGTGTTTGCCTAGTCCACACGCTAAAACCATTTTTAAAGGTTTTTTAAAGGATTTTTAAAGGATTCTAAAAATAAAAAGATACAATCCCCCCAGGAAAAAGAAGACTACGCCACAGCAGAGAATCACATGTTTAGCATCTAGCCCTTTAGAGAAAAAGTTTGCCAACCCTTGGCCTAAATTATAATAAAATGAAACTTTGATTTTTACCAGTTTTAAAAATTGAGATAGTATGGATGAGGGGAAGGTCATAGTGAAGCAGAGTGGATGGGACTGAGTCAGAATCCTGACTCCACCCCCTACTAGCTAGTGGCCCTGGGCCTCAGACTCCTTATCTGCCAATTGCGGATAATGAGAACATCTCATCAGTGCATTGTTGTCAGGAAAACTTCACGATTACCTTGTAAGGCACTTAACAGACCAGCACATAATGGAGAGAGGGCTCAGTAAATCTCAATACGATTTAAAATGCCTTTCATAAAGACGGTTTTAGGCAGGGAGAGGAATCCGAACCGATACATCCTAAACAGTAAACGCTGTCCAGTGTTCAAATGGCTTCAGTGAATGGCATGCTACAAGTGTCCTAAATCTCCGAGCAACCTCAAAATACCACCTAGCCCATCTCTCAGCCTGGAAGCGGATACAAATCCCAAGTTCCCCGATGAGACAACCGACCTCAGAGGGATTCACTAACTTCACAAAAGTCACCATCTCCTCTTGTAACACAGAAAAATGATGTGTTCATTCAGTCGGCAAACGCTTACTAAACAGCTGCCCCGTGCCCGGCACTGAATGAGGACTGGCACCAGAGAAAAGGAGAGGAGGACACGCTGCCCTCATGAGTGCTACTAGTGGAGGCTAACAAACAAGTGCAAGATATCATGTGCTACAGAGGCTAAAAGAAGGGAGGAGCTGGGCCTCTAGGTTGAGGAGAAACTCACCAGGTGGAATGAGCAGCATGTGCAAAGGCCAAGGGGTGTACAAGAATCCAGCATGTGCTGAAAACCTCAGGAAGTTGGACTACAGTGAGGAGACCATGGTAAGGGTAAGTAGGGGCCAGGGCCTAAGAGGCCGGGTAGGCTATGCTGAGGAGATTGGCCCTCAGTCCGCAGCAACTCTTCTTGGGGTTTCAAGCAAGTGAACGACATGGTTTGCACTTTAGAAAAATGGCCCTTGGAGCAGCAGGGTGTGTGACAGAAGGGGAGCCAACTGGAGGAAGGGAGAGCAAGTAGGGGTCTGTAGCCAAAAAACAGAGAAGAGGATGTGGGGCAGCAGCTACCAGGGTGTCAGGAAACAGGAGGGAGAGATACACGGGGCTGAAGGTCGCGGGCAGAATTTCATATTTATTTAGGTGGTGATATGGGAGAGGAGAAGGAAGAAGGTACAAGTCCCGTATTTTAAGCTAAATGAGCAGAGTGGAGTGATTTATTTAAAACGGAACAGTGCTGTTCGGGAGGGAAAGTCATCTGGTCTGTTCGGGACCTAATGGATTGGAGGGCCCTGCGAGAGGCATCCGGGCGGCAGGATCTGGTGTGTACAAGGACTGAGCCTCCACCAGAGGGTCCAGGCTGGGGGCACAGATGTGTGAGGAACCAAGACCCAGAAAACAAGGGCAAGCCTGGAAATAGAGCAATTTTCACGTCAAGTAAGAACCTAAGATACACCAGCATTTAAGGTGGAGATGAAGGAAGAGAACATGAAAGACAAACATAAAATTACAATTGAGAAGAAAATGAAGAAAATCGAACAAAAACGCCACCATCCCCAAAGCAGGGGGAGGGCTAAGATTCAGAAAGAAGGGGGTCACAACATCCACCTGTCCCACAAAGGGCTAAGCGTCTAAGTGGTTGAGAAGTGAAGGGTGTCGGGTTGGGAAACAAGGTCACCAGTAAGATTGTGAGGCCGCCTCTCTGAGAGGGGAGAGGGGAGAGGAGATGGGCGCCCCAGGGGAAGGAGAGGCGGAGCAGGTGCTGCCAGGCTTCCTGGAGCATGGCTCTGAGGGAAGCAAGCCTCGAGTGAGAGGCAGGACCGAGCTGCTGTTGCTTCTGCCTTTTGTTCATTTTGCCATTTCTTGGTCTGCTTGCTTTTTAACAGTGGAGACACAGAATTTTCATAAGCTTTGGAAACTGTGGCAGAAAAGAGGAACATTCTGGAAAAGTGGAAGTGGAAGGAGCAAACCAGCGGAACAGGGCTTGCAGAATGGTAAGGGTGGCGGGGCAAGGGCACAGGCAGAGGACTGACCTCGCCAAACCCGTTTTCTACCCCCTGCCCTTTCCTGTCACACCTTTCATCCCCCCACCCTGTATCCACTGAAACACCGCTTTTGGGGGTCAATACTCTCTCTCTCTCTCTATTTCTTACAGCTTGTGATTAATAATGCAGGCTCTGGAACCACAGTTCTTGGAGCCAAATGCTGGCTCCACCACTCGCTAACCAAGAGCTTCAAACTCATTACCTCTCCTCTGTGCTTCGGTTAACTAATCTCCTAAACGGGGATAACAGTAGGACCTCTTTGGAAGGATTATTGAGAAAATCAAACAAGCTAATGTTCATAAAGTACATCGGACAGTCCCAAGTATTCCACAGGCACTAAATGAATTGAGATTATATCCTTTTTTGTTTGTTTAACTGTATTTCTCCATGGTAGCATTTGTCACAATTTTAATTCAATAAATAACTTGTATAATTATTTATTTAACTCCTGACAACTTCCAATTGAATATAAGATCCCTGAGGGCCTGGAACAATCTTTCTCCTTCCTCATTATATTCTGAGGGAGCAGCAGGAGCTAAGCCATTGAGGAATATTTGTGGAGTCAATTGAATTTATTTGACCAAGCATACTGAGGGGGGTTAGAAAGAGCCATAGTTAAAAAAGAATGTAAAAATAAAAAAAAAAAGAGCCATAGTTAAGATGCACCCCGACGGCGGGACTACTGAGGAAGTAAGGTTTGAAGGGGGCTTGGTGACTTTGGAGAACAGTTCAATGGGAGCAAAAGGAGAAGCCAAGTTCAAATAAGATATTTTATCAGCAACTGACAAGTATTTGACATTTAGTGCCGCCATTCGGAAGAGAAAGAAAAAAGGTTATTTGTGCTAATGATCTGATGGTGAGGGAGGTTGTTAAGATGCATTCTTATCACCATATCTGTCTGGGATGGGGAGAGGCATGGTCTCTAAAGTCAGCCAGAAGGATATGCACCTCCACTCCACCCCCATGTCTGTAAATGTGGCAAATATCTCCATTAGTTCAATTCTGAAATGGGAAAGATCATAACTTCTTGCCAAGTTGTGATGAACAAATGAAAATATGTATATAATGCAGGAGGAATATAGTAGGTGTTCAGTAAGTGGTAGCCGCTTTTACAATAACAATGATTATTCATGCAGAGTAGTTAAATTCCTGAGTGATTGTATGCAAATCAGTGGGTACTTGAAATGCGCTCCTGCATTTGCTCCATAAAAGAATCTTATGTTGAAGCCTTTTGTAAAACATAAAATCAGTCTGCTAAGTGGTGACCCCTCCCCCCTTTATTTAATTTGTATAGTACTTCTAGGAATGCTGGAGTAGGAGGGAACATAGTAATGGGGCTACAATGTTGTCGCCTGTGGGCAAATTTGTACACCTGTCACACACGTCCAGGTGCTTCTTGGGGCAATGACTAGAAAAGTCCTGTTGCTCAGTCTGGAAACCAACTGAGGAGAGATTCCCTTGAGACAGCACAATGGTTTTCCTCTCAGGTTTGACCGGGAAGGTGTGACAGTGTTTAATGGAGGTCTTGAGCAGTGCGTTGTTAAGACATGGATTTCAATCTTAACTTCATCACTTACTAGTTTACATGGCCGTGAGCTCGGTAATTAATCTGTTTGAGACTTTGTTTCTTCACCTGTAAGATGGGCTTCATAATACCCATAACATAAGGTTTTGGAACCAGGAAATTAAATAATGCATGTGAACCAATTTACAGGCACATATTATTGGTTAATAAAGGGCAGATGCTTCATTTTCATTCTCAGCAAACCCCTCCCCTCCATGCAGGTACAGACTAAGATGAAAGATGTCAGGATCCCAGGCAAAGAGCCGTCTGAGGTTCACAAGGCCTTGAGGTGGTAGAGGGTGGGAGCTGCACCCCTTACATGGGGATGTGTTAGCATCGGGAACCCGTAACAGAAGTGGGCCAGGATATTTAAAATATGTCCTCTATTTTCCCCACTTCTCTCGCTCTTGATCTCTGTGTTTAGTGAAGTCTTTCCAAAGGTCCTTCTTGTCTGTATGAGAGGAGGGACCCCAAGGAAGGTATTTGAGCCCAGCTTGGGCTAAAGAAGAAAGGCGGCACAAGCCAAACACGTGGGCCCACATCCTGAGAATCCCCACGCACTTCACTTTTGGCCCCTCCCTCATGAAGATTCCCCTTCGAGAGCTAATCGTCAAGAGTAGAAGTTTGAACCCATAAGGGAGCGAGAGCTCTCCAGTTAGCTTCTGAGTCAATCTGCCTCACAGAGATGGTTCACCTAATACATAACCTGACTCTGCCAAGGGCTCTTTGTCTCATCACCGAATCATCAGACGAAAAAAAGGGGAGGGAGAGAGAAGCGTGAGGGGCATTATCTGTGGAAGGACAGAGCGGGTGATAAAAGTCTCCCCGAAGCCCTCTCAACTCCTCCCCTCCCTCTCAGTTCCCAGGTCCCCGCTGCTAATCTTCACAATGCAGCCCGATGGCCAGCTCTCCCCGAGCTCCTCAGCAGGTCCTTTCCTGGGGCTGCCTCTCCAAAGGCCATTGGCCAGAGCTGTCTCTCAATCACTGGAATAGAGCCCAGCCAGGGCCTCAGGCAACACATTCCTGCTCCATCCCCAGCCTCCCCTGATTTGCTCCCCAGGTTTAATTTCATGTTCATCAGAAGTATAGAGAAGGACATTTTCAGCAGATCAAAGGGACACAGTGAGCATGAAAGAGACACGGTCACAGGGCAGGAGGAGGTGATGTGATCCCCACACAGAAAGACTAGCTGCTTTCAGGCACGCTTTAGGGGCTGGGGAAGAGTGTGGCCTGAAGCCATCTTTGGGAAATGCAGAAATCTGCACACAGACTCGGGGCTGGAGCTTGGGGCAGTGTTGCCCTGAGAGACTTGCTTCTGCAGGAAAGAGCCAGTTCTGGGAGCACAGAGTTCAGCAGCCCCATAAACTCCCTCCCCAACTCATCCTTCATAACCCTACCACTGTGCAACATGCTTCCCAGAATGAAGAGAGGTCTAAGCACTGTCCATTATCTGTGTACAGCAGGGGTATACAGTACAGTGGAAGAAAATAAGACTATTAAAATCAGTGAATGATATTAACTTACTTTATTCAGAAATGCAACCATCCAGAACACAGACATAAGAAAGAAGAACTCTGAATTATAATATGTGTCAAAAAAAATCCCTGCCCAAAACAAAAGAGGATTCTGGGCTGCTGGCAATTACCTATATCTTGATCTAAGTGGTAGTTGCCTGGATATTTACTTTGTAAAAATTCACTGGACTATGCACTTTTGATTTGTGCAGTGACTCTGTTGTATCTCAATTAAAAAAAATACGGAAAATTTCCTGCCCCAGAGTTGCAAAATTTATTTATAGGAAAACTCCCTATGCCTTCCCTCAAACCTGTCTACTCCGGTTTCAGATAAAATTCAAACAAAGTGAATTATATAATTTCTTAGCCTTCATAAAATGGAAGTGATTGGATGCAGGGTTGGGGGGCCAGCGGTAGATTCTACTAGTCTCAGGTACATGGACAATGCAAGAAGTGTGACATATAAAAAGGGGCAGAGAAAATAGAGAGGAAAAAACAAGAACATAAAAATCATACCAAGAAAACACGAAATAAGGTCATATCGGGCTCCTTAGAATAGAAACAAAAGTTTCTATAAAACTCCAAAGCCCTGAGAGAGGATTAAAATCCAGTCTCCCTCCCTGGCTGTGTGACCTTGGGAAAGTCATTTAACCTCTCTGGTCCTAGCATCCTCATTTATGAAATGGAATCAATGATAGTGCCTATCTTGCCAGGTTATTTTGAAGACTAAATGATAAATGTTTACATGTAGTAGGCAGTCACAGATAATTAGTTTCTAGTATTATTTCTATATTTGGGCACATTATAATAGTGGAATAATTCCAGCAAACTACCCAAAATATAGTGGTAGGATCTTTGCAAGACATCAAGAAGTAAACATGCCCCTTGCCACCAAGTGCCTTGCAATCAAATAGGGGAACAGTTCAAATTCAAGTCAGAATATGACAAACATTTTGAGAAGGATACTCCAGAGAAAGAAAAAAAAAAAAAGACACATATAGTGCTTAATCTATACTAAATATTGTCTTAAGTCTCTTATATATATTAATATATTTAACCCTTGTAACAACCTAATGAGAAAGATAAAATTGTCATCCCCATATTTAGCAGATGAGAAAATTAAGACACAGAAAAATAAAATAATTTGCCCAGAGTCTTTAAGTGTCAGGGTCCTCAAATCTGGTCAGTCTGATTTAAGCGTTCATGCTGTTAGTCATTTGTCTCATTTGAGCTAGGAAAAAATGTAAAATATATTTCATAGTCCATTTAAAATAAAGTAAATAGTATCTGAGTCAAGGCCTAAAAGGACCAAAACCAATATTTTTTCCCTTATTAGTAATAAAATTTTACTGAGGTATAATTTACACACAGTAAAATGTACCCATTTTAAGTCCACAGTTCAATGAGCTGTAACAAGTGTCTATTCTTATGTAACTATCATCCCCAAAATGATACAGAATAATCCCTCAGCCCAGAAAGTTCCTGTGTCCCTTTGAAGTTAGTCCCAACTTCTTTCAGACCCATGTAACCACACAAGTTTCTCTCATTATACATTAGCTGTGACTGTTTTAGAATTTTATATAAGTGGAATCATACCATATGTGTCTTTTATATCTGGTTTCTTTCACTCAGCATAATATCTTAAGATTCATCCACATTATAATATAGATCTGTATGTGGTTCATTCCTTTTTAGTGCCAAGTAGAATTCCATTTTTTGAGTATATTACATTTGGTTTACCAGTTATCATCTGATGGACATGTGGGTTGTTTCTGGTTTGGGGCTAATATATATTAAGCTGCTATGAATATTCAGGTACAAGTTTTTGTAAGCACATAGGCTTTCATTTCTTTTGAATAAAATACTCCATAGTGAAATTACTGAGTCATATATTAAGTGTATATTTAACTTATGAGAAATTAATGAGAAACTTAATGAGAAATTCCCAAACTATTTTCCAAAATTATGGTATAATTTTACATTTCTGCTAGCAAATGTCTTGGAGTTCAAGTTATTCCCCAGGTTCGTCAACACTTGGAGTTGTCAGGTTTTATTTTAGCTATTCTAGTCAAGATTCAGTGTGTATTGTGTTGCAGTTTTAATGAGATCGAGCATGTTTTTATATACTTATTGGCCATTTGTATATATTCTTTTGTGAATGAGATTTTTTAGCCATCTTTTAATTGAGATGTTTTGTTTCTTATTATTGAATTGTACAAGTTCTTCTGGATACAAACAAGTTCTTTGCCAAATACATGTAATATGAATACTTTCTCCCAGTCTCTGGCTTCTATGGCAACAACTGTTTGATACTCACCTTTTTCTAAAACAAAACAAAACAAAAAAAACCCACCTAAATGGCATCTTGAAAGAGAGGTAAAAGATAAGACAACTGGGGGGTGCCTGGGGGGCACAGCGGTTAAGCGTCTGCCTTCGGCTCAGGGCGTGATCCCGGCGTTCTGGGATCGAGCCCCACGTCAGGTTCCTCTGCTATGAGCCTGCTTCTTCCTCTCCCACTCCCCCTGCTTGTGTTCCCTCTCTCGCTGGCTGTCTCTATCTCTGTCGAATAAATAAATAAAATCTTTAAAAAAAAAAAAAAAGATAAGACAAATGGACAAAGGTGAGAATAAAGATAAACAAACAAACAATTTTAAGTACAAGACAGGTTCAAAGTCGGAGATGTGTAGAGAGTAAGGTAGAAAGGCCAGTTGGAGCCAGGTCAGGGAAGATGATATACACAGAAATTTGGAATTTATTTTTTATGCACTAGGAAGCCATAAAGATTTTCCATTAGGCAACTAATGCAATTAGAGCTCTACGTTAGGGAAATAAATAAATAAAATAATTGTGTTTACTGTAGAACTCAATCAACAGACCTTGAAACTCATGGAGGTTAGGAATGAAAGAGCAGATTGAGTAGATGAGGATTCAGGTTCAAAACTAAGTGACTGACAGACTGATAACATTGCACCATGGCTCAGAAGGTAAGAATAGAAGCTGCTTTTAAGAATCATAGGAATCAGGATTGGACTTCTATTTGTGAGGTCTCCGGGACATCTGGGTAGCCATGCCTGCCCCAGAGAAGCTGAAATGTTTTATTCTCTATAGAGAATGGATTCAGAGATGTGAAATGAAGGGTCATCTCCCATCTGCAAGAAGACTGTTGAGACCAGGGGAACAGAATCATTTTGTTAAAGAATGAAGAAAACAAAAGAAGAAATTCAGTGACATTTAAGGAGTAGGAGGGAGAACAAGAGTAGGTTAAGGAAACTGAGGGAAAAAAATGTGCAAAAAGTAGGAAGAAAACTGAAGGATACAGTGTTGTGAACGCCTAGGAGAGTTTCAAAGAGTGGGATGTCAGTGTTGTCAAATGCTTCAGAGAGGTTGAGAATTTGGAACCATCAAGAAAAGTGTGCATTATGTTCAATATAGTCTATGTTCAACATACTCTAAAAGGAGAAGTGTGCATATACTTTTTAAATTTTCTTTTTATATACTATATATTTTTGTAACACTTTCAAGTTGAAGTAGTAAGCTTGAGTTAACTTGGAAAATCATTTATGTAAGGAAAAACATAGAATTCCTTGATGGCAAATGAGACAGTGGAGTGGTTTTCAAAACTTTTTTTTTTCAACTAGATAACCTTTTCTTCAAACCAAACCTGACTCAGAAGCCCAATTTCTAAAACAGACAAGCAGCTATTCTTATTAAAGATAATGGAATGGGAGCAGAGCTCCCACTACCCTGTGAGCCCTCCAAATTGATAGATTGATTGATAGAGAGAGAGAGAGAGAAAAAACTTTTAACCCCTTAAACCCCCAATACAATGTAGTCTCCATAAGAACAGGGACATTGTCATTATCTGTTTGGCTCACTACTGTCTTATTAGAGCCTAAAACGATGTCTGGCACTTGTTAGCAACTAAACAAGCATTAGTGAATATGTGAATCTGAGTCTCTCAATGGTGGTAGAATCGAGAAAAAAGAAAACACATCTACTGACAGTCTACTATGTACAGAAATCTAGGATATTTGCTCTTGCGTACTCCACCGTAGGTAACACCAACCCTATAAGTACATGTTATTATCTATATTGCATAGATGAGGACACATCAGTTTGAAGACCTGCTCAAACACACCTAAGTTTCAGACCCAAAATGTAATCTGGAAGCACGGTGTATCAATGCACATGACCTTTCCTTCCTGCCACGAGGTCATGCCACTCCTCCCCTAGCAGTCCTGGATCACAGCCCCTGACGGTCACTCTGGCACAACTCAGATAAGTTGTCTGACTCCCCAGTAATCTCATTATATCAGGTAACAGTGGGCACATCCTAGAAAGAGTAGAGAACTGTAGAGCAGCAGTAATAACTCAGCTCTTCTTGCTGATGCTGTTGGTGTTTGGGATGAGAAGATAGTTGGAGTAAATCAATACAGAGTAAACTCTGTTTTTTTTTTTTTAGATTGATTATTTATTTATTTATTTCAGAGAGAGAGAGAGAGAGAGCGCGCGAGCAGGAGTGGGTCAGAGGGGAGGAGTAGAGGGAGAGGGAGAAGCAGATTCACCTCTGAACAGGGAGCCTGATGTGGGGCTCCATCCCAGGACCCTGAGATCTTGACCTGAGCCGAAGGCAGATGCTTAACTGACTGAGCCGCCCAGGTGCCCCTGAGTAAACCCTGTTCTGATAAAGGCTTCCATACCCACACCCCACACAGGGACCACGTGGGAATGCTATGAGCTTTGTGGGCCAACTCAACATGCATGCAATTGCAGCAGGACGGCTGGTGCCTTTTAACCTTTATATCAGTTATAACTGCTGGGTGAAACAAAACACTCTGAAACCCAAAAACTTCAAAGAAACAATCACATGTTTACATCACAGTTCTGTGGGTGGGTAAACTGGGCCGGGATCCGTTCGTTCAGTGGTTCTGCTACCCTGAGCTACCCTGAGCCAGGTTTGGCTGACGTTAGAGAAACTGGTACATGCATCTATGATTAACTGCCAGGCTGGCCTATTAGTTTGCCTTAAACAAGAGAAAGGTATTTTCTCACAGTTCTGGAGGCTTTGCAGTCTGCTTTCAAGATGTCAGCAAGGTTGATTTTTTTTCTGAGGTCCCCCTCCTTGGCTTGCAGATGGCCAACTTCTCCTAGGTCTTCACGTGGTTTTCCTTCTGTGCACACACACCTATGTCCAAATTTCCTCTTCGAATAAGGACACCAGTCATATTGGATTCAGGCCCAACCTAACGACTTCAATGTAATTTAATAACCTCTTTAAAGACCTATCTCCAGATTTAGCTGCATTCTGAGATTCTGGGGTCAGCACTTCAACATAATACATTTCCGGGGACACACAACTGAGCCCATAACAGTTAGCAGTTGGTCAAATGGTCTAAGAAGTTGCAGCTGGCACTGTTCTTCTGTGCTCCACATGGTCTCTAAACTTCCAGAAAGCTAGCCTGGGTTTGTCCACACGACAGCAGTTACAGGCACCCCAAGAGAGATGAAAGAAGAACGCAGGGTCTCTCCTGGCTTGAGCTCAAAACAAGCACGACATCACTTCTGCCACATTCTAGTGGCCTGAGCATGTCACAAAACCAGGCCAGATCGAAGGGGTGGACAAATGGGCCATTTGTGCAATCTGTGACAGCCATTCTCCTTCCTTCCCTCTCCCGCACCCCAGGGAAACCCACATGGTACAGCTTCCACTATTAGGCTGAAACCCTGGAAAAACTAGGACTCAGTGAAATTTGTCCTCCAGCCCCATCCTCATACCAATCTTCTGTCCAGTGCTCCCCACTCTCTCCAATACTCAGGCATTCCCTGCCTTCCCCTTCTCCAGCAGGAGGGAATCTGATGCAATCATTCATCCTGGAGGTAAATGAGTATAAGGGTGACACCCCTTCTGGGGACTTCATTTTAGTAACTACCTAGGCCTGAAGCTAAGACGTGGAGCACGGGGGCAGAACTTCTGGTGACACCAGGGAGTAGGAGAAACTTCCTTTGTCCCATTAGAATTGCTTCTAAATGTGAAGCAAGAAAAGTCCTTTGTGTCTTGCTGTTAGTTCCTTTCGGCCTGCCGAGCACAAGCCCCATATCTGGCAGCGGCTCAGTGAGTGTGGAAGGCCTGAGTAAGAGTGAAAGTCCCCACCATCTTTTCTGTGAGTGCCGAGTGATCACAGAAGAACGTTAGTAGGAGCTAGGAATCAGGGAATATGGCTGCCAGTCTATTTTAAGCTACCATTTGATGGTTGGACCCTACACCAGCAATTTTTAGCTTATCTGAATCTCCGTTGCATTGTCATTTGCAAAATGGGAGATTTGGTGAGACAATCTCTAGGATTGCTTTCATTTCCAATTTCCTATAAATTCTAGTAGGCTTCATTCTGTGCCATCCTCTCTCCACAGCCGATCAGCCCTACCACTGCGCTTACTCAGCACGTGCAGGCCTATGCCCAGCTGGCACCGAGTCTGAGGCTCTAAATGACACAAACAGAACGACTATGACCAGCTGGGAACGGATGACAAACCATCCCACATTGTCTAGATTCTTCTAAGTGGCCCTGGGGAGATAATAAAACGATTAAGTAGGGGAGGACTTGTTGATGGATTTCTATCCACCCAGCCAGCCCAGTCATTAGGGCTCTGAAAGGTTGGAGCCCCTCAGCCTCCCTATGACACCCTACTCCCCCAATAACCATGTCTAGTGTGTCTTGCTCAGTGTATACATTGAAATGCTGGCCATTGTATACATTGTCTCTCTATACACCATACATCTGTCTGCCCGGACACAGCTAGTTTCCAACTTCAAACACCAGTCTGTATATACAATGTGGGTGGGTTGAGTTTGGATCCTACCAGGACAAGGCCATGCACCCCCATCTATTTAATGGCCCTGTCTTGACAATCTACCATTATAGCAAATGTGAAAAAAATAAACAGGGACAGTACTTTTTTTTATTTTTCCAAACTCAACATCAAAAGTTACTGAGTGATCTTGCTGTGCGATAGCCAGAGGTAGTGTGAACAAAGGAGACGCTCTAAGCTCCGCTTACTGTGTGGAAAGTAGTTCATATCCTTCATCATCGCTTAGGACCTGTCAAGCTCTGTTAGTTGGGTGGACAAGGACTGCCTCAAACGGCATTTGCTACACATTTGTTTTCCAAACACACTACACCTCCTTAGGAAGGTGAGTCCTGAGAGATAAAATGTTTGGAGGTTGATCTGGGGCTTACCAAGTCACTCCCCTTTAAAACTCGGTCTCCAAAGGGAAAAACAGGAACTGCGTGTAGAGTCGGCTCCCCTATCAGAGCGAACCTAAGCTTTAGTTAAGCTTCTGCTAGACACTAGCTGGAAGTGAATGCATTTTTTTTGTTTTGTTTTGTTTTTTGGAAGCAGAGAATTTATTTCTGTTCACAAATAAGGCTGTTTGTTTCTCCAGTAACCTCAAGGCTCTAAAATTCAGTATTTCCAATCTCTGGGATTTCACTGACTGCCTCCACAAAGATATCGTGTGGCATGGCATTCCAGTGGGTTCTCCTGGGGCCATTGAGCAGTTTTGCATTGCAAGGTCACTGCTCAGTATATTATTAGCATGGCAATAAAGAACATATGTACAGTTCAAGACAAGATGAAAAAATAAATTAAAAAATGCCAGCACCTTTTAAGCTTCTCCACAGCAATGAGTGGGGTTACAAACAGATACAAAAAATACATACCTGCACCCTCCTGCAAGTTAAGGAGACTAGCCCTGCAACAGCTCAAGTGTAATATGAAGCAGAGCACAATCGAGTGTTTACATGAAGTGGCTGGTAACAGACCACATGGAAACTAGGAATTTCAAGAAAGTCAAGGACTTTTATGTAGGGCAGTCAGGGAAAGGGTGTAGGCAGACGCCTAAGATGGTCCCCAACATTCCCATCCCCTGGTGTGCATGCCCTGTACAATCCATGCTCCTTGAGCGTGGGTGGGTCTGACCTAATCAGGTGATCCCTTTCAAAAAGGATTAATAGACTGGAGACAGAAGTCAGAGAGATCCCAAGCTGCAGCAGATGCTCTCCTATCTGTCTTTTAAAAGCAAACTCCTATGTTGGAGAGAGGACCACATGGCAGAAAATGGAAGACAGCCTTTAGTAGCTGAGAGAGGCAGCCGGGTCATGGCCAACGAGCAAGTAAGGAACTCCCTCCAACAACTGCAAGGAACTGAAGTATGCCAACAGCCTCATGAGCTTGAGGACTGTGAGCTCCAGAAAGGAACAAGACATGGATGACATCCTGATTTGTGTCCTGTGAGACCCTGAACAGGGAGCCCATCTAAGCCATGCCTGGACTCCTGGCCTGCAGAGACTGGGTGTTTTGAGCCCCTAAGTTTGTGGTAATTTCTAACACACCATTAGAAAGCAAATGCACAAGGCTTCTTCTGAGAGCAGATTTAACGAGCAGAGCTCAGAAGAAGAGGCTGACAGCTTGCAGAAGTTCAAAGGAGACAGGAAACAGCTAGGCTATGGAGAAAGGAAGAGGTTGGTAATATAAGCAAAGGCCCTGTCCAAGGGAACCCCATGAAAAACGAGACCTTTACCCTATTTGTCATTTTGATGCACGCAACATGTTTACCTGGTGAGTGGGCCACCAGTCATTATGCCCACTGCACATGAGAAAACTGAGGTCTCTAGATCTTTATCAATTGGGTGTTGACATATGATTAACCAGGGACAGAGTTAGATCTCTGAAATGAAAAATCTAGTTGAAATATATGAAATGCTTTTCATTCCTATAACCTAGAAGATAAGATCAAAATTCCTCAACCAGTGTACAGGCCCTTCGTTTACTTCTTGTCACTCAACCTCCCTGCTTCACTCTAGCCGAGCCACCCTCCCCCCAACACACACACCCACAGGCACACAGCCCTCTCCCATGCATTCCTGCACTGGGCAGATGGTTCAGGCCACAGGGACTGTCTTCCCCTACCCTTATCTGCCCCCACCCAGCTTCCTGTCCCAAGCTTGCTCAGGTAGGGTTCACCCATCCTTCTTTTCAGATTCTGGTCAAAAGCAATTTCTCCCCTGAAGCTCTCCTCTGTGCCCCCACTTAACACCCCAGGTACAAACTTTCCTTAGTGATCCTGCAGCATACCGAATACGTCTCAGTTAGGCCTTCAGCACGATAAAGCAATAATGTCAATAAGAGTTCACATTTATTGAGTCCATATCCGAAGCCATGTACTGTGCCTTTGACATGCATTATCACATTGTATTTTTATCACTTTTTTAAATGTGTTTACATGTCTCTCTACTAAATGGTGAATCTTTCAAAGGCAAGGATGATGGCTTTTTCATTTTTGTATCCCCCAGAGCTTTGCAGAGTGTAGAAGGCACTCAAAATATATTTAATAAATGAGTTAAAAGAGTCAGAAGGAGGGCTAGAGTTCAGGTGCCTGGATCGCAGTGCAGAGTTAACCGCTGCCATCCCATCGTGATAAAATGAATGTACGAGGGCTTTGTGAAATTACAAAACACTGTGTGAATGGAAGTAGAAGATGCCAAACCAACTCCTCCTTTCTGTGCCCCTCTCTTCACTCCTGTTTCTTGCTGCCACAACAATTTTAGATGATGTGAAAGCTAAATGGCAGTGCCTGTCTACTTTATCCAGCCCAGACACCCCAAAATATAAAGAAGAGTATGTATGTGTTCATGACCGTGGGAAGCATCATGAAGGCTGGTGCCAGGAGAACCGACATATCTAGCAAACAGAGCACAGCCGTCTGGACGCATTCGTGGAGGACCCAGAATCCCTTGAGTGCCCAGGAAACCCAAGCAGCAGAAGGGAGTGAGCTCCCGGGTGGGGCCCCCCAGAAGACCTGTGTGGGCTCAGCTGGCCTTGAGAATTCCATGCTGAGCTCCCAGCATTGCTCTGGTAAACAGGGCAGTCAATGTGACTCTTAAATGAGCTGTACAGAACTCATTATTATCTGAGTAACTAAAATTCTCCTTATTCAAACCCCACTGTTCAGAGAGAGGTAACAATCATCTTGTGTAGTACTAACCTAGCCTTTGTCTCTGGCTCTTGTGTTTAGGCAAAAGTTGAATATTAAATTAGCTACCAGCCAGCATCGTGCTCTGTTCTGCTGACCCTAGGGCTCAGCCAGAAAAATCAGACAAAGAAATTCTTCCTCTCAATTTAATATAGCAGGCTGTATCAGGGCTTCATGTATCTTATCTTTTTTCCCCCCCAAATAGCAAGGTATACAATTCTTTCCTTGTTTTGCAATTGCCTGTGACTCTTGAACCTCCCTCCTTCTCACTCTCCCCTGCCAACTGCCACCCACCCCACAGAGCACAGACCATCTCTAATGTGGGCTACATGAGCAAATATTTGATGGAGTGAGAATAAAAGAAAAACATATTAGGGTCCAGCTTGCACAGTGGGCACTGGGCTTAGGAAGAGCAAATTGAGGCCAATTAACGGTATAACCGTTAGGAATAGCTAGCAAGACGCTACTTTATTTTCTATGGAAAAGAAAACATTCTTACAGTTTTTTACCTGAGAAGCAGAGGGAAATAACCTATTCTTGTGTATTATGTTTGAGGGTAATTCTTGCCTCCTCCCAGTTCAATTCAAGAACCCTTATGTAAACCAGGACCAGGAGCCAGCAGAGACACAGGTGAGAAAGAAACAGTTGCTACCCTCCAGAAACTGACAATCTAGTAGCAGCCTATGATTGATAAGTAAAGAAACAAACAAATAAATGCTCTAAGCAAAGCAGAACCAGGATAAATGACACCTTAGAGAGGGAAGAAAAGGGATGTGTGATGGGGGAAAATGACATTTATTGGGACAGCCTTCTGATTCCCTTTTTCTGGAACATGGGGCAATCAAAAGCTATTCCAGTTCAGATTTCTGAATAATAAAAAAAATGCAGTGTTTTCCACTATAAAACAACACTTACATTCCTAAAAAGTGCCACATTATCAAAAATTAAATTACAAAACAATTATTCTAATAGGGAATAAAAGGGTTGGGGCTGGAAACTTTTTGATATGTAAAAGCAGTTATGTTTTTCCCCCAGGAATTTCAGCAATGAGAATGTTTTTACTAGGTCTAAGTGTATTTTGTTATTTTAGGCAATATATTAGCTCATCAAAGCAGACAATGAGAAACCTGAACATTCCTGGGCAAATCTGAGCAGTACATAAGACAAAACCCAAATCAGTAAGTTTTGAGATTATCCAAATCAATTATACAGCCCCATTCAGGGCAGACTGTCTTACTCCGCTAATTTCTGGTTTCAGCTCCATTCAGTGCCCGCCCGCCCCCCCCCCCCCCGAGAGAGGATGGTGCACACCTGCACTGTGGAGCTCTACAGTGACCATGGGACTACTTAGACCAGTGAAATGTGAGCAAAATGACAGGTGTCACTTTCAAGCAGAGGCTTTCAGAGGTCTACTGTGTCTTTTTCCCTCTGGTGGCACCACCAAATCTCCTCTCACCAGGGAATGCTTTTTCAGAGTTCTGGAGGAAAGATGACCATGGATCAGAACCCCCAACCAACCCAAGATATGGACACACAGCATAGATGGAGAAATAAGCCTTTGTTGTTTTAAGCCAGTAAGATTTAAGGCCCATTTGTTACCACAATATAACCCACTTTAATCTGACTGAGACACAGGTACAAAAAAATAAACATGAATTGAGCAGGCAGTGATTCAAGTAAAATAATTAAACTAAAGCAACTACTTAGAAGCCCAGTGGTTGTGCCCAATTGTGATCCTTATTAGCAATGATAGTCCACATAATGCTACCATTTTTCTGAAGACTCTCTACAGACACTTTCATACGTTATCTCATTTGATCCTCTCAACAATGGCAAAAAAGTAGATTTCAATCTCCATGGGATAGATAAGAAAACTGAAAGCCAAAGAGGTTAAGTGATTTGTCAAATGTCATTCACCTCTTAAGTGCCCAAAGTGGGAGTTCTACTGTTTGATTCCAAATTTTGCTGTCCTATCGCCCTTCCACAGGGCCAGTTAAGGAATAAAGTAATTGGCCACACAAAGTGACCTCCAAACACATCTTTGAAGTCATAAAAACTGGGGCCATGCTAATGTGATCTGAATTAAGTTTCTTAGCCTCCCTAAGACAGTTTTCTCCTCTGTAAAATGGAGGTAATGCTCTGTCCAGTGCTGTTGGAGGAGTAAAGATACATAGTTACCAGCACGCTATCCGGCACTTATCAGCTCTCAAGGAATGACTCCCAGTGTGATCAGTGGTGGTGCTGAAACAGCCCAGGCACACTCAGACTGAAGAGGGAACTATGCGCTCTTTCCAGGTGTCTAGGTAAAGCAGGCCCCTCCTGCATCCTCTGGAGGCCAGGGCACCACAGGGACCCAAGTTGACACAGATGTGGAGCCGGGTCAGAGGGCAGGTTGGGAGTCCCCCCAGGGGAGAGAGACACGGGGCCAATGCAGGGAGCCACAGCTCCGGCTCCTTCCGCCAAGGAATAGGCCAAGCCCGCATGGCAAGGGACAGCCGTCAGCAAGCCCCCTAACAGATGGCCTCATGAAACATAGGAACAGGTTGGGCGCTGATGGCCAGAAAAAGAGAGCTTTGAGGAGCAGGGCCTGGCTGGGGATGAAGGCAGAGAGAGAGAGCTGCAAACAAGAGCCAGTCTGTGACTTGTCCTGGCCCCTGACTAGCAATGAGCGGGCGGAAGCAGCTGATGGCATTAATGACAGGAGCTAATGATGTGAAAACACTTAAGCAAGGGGCCTTCAAGGAGCTGTTGTTGCTGCTGAAAAGCCTCACCACCGAACAAAGCAATTAGTCAGTCACCCCGCCACCCAGCCCCTCCTCTTCCCGCCTCCCTTTTCCCACCTTTCCAGACCTCAGACCATTCATCCCTTTGTCTCCGGAGCCCGGACCTCAGCCGCCCAGACCCCGCGCACAGAAATGCACCAGCTGGAGCCCAGCCTGTAACGGCTGTCTCCCAAAACAGCAGCGTCCAAGGCAGGCAGGGCTGCACAGGGGGTGGCCTCCAAGGTACCTTTCCACCTCCGCACTTTTGCCCTGAGTTGTTGGGGAAAAGTCACCTGCGTATTTATATATTTAGCCTATGGCCCTGGCCTTTTCCCATAACACAAAGAAGAGACCTACTGGTTTTTTTTTTTTTGGGGGGGGGGTTGGGGCGGGGAGGTGGTGTTGTGTGTAATTCAAAAATAATTCTGAGTTTGGGCACTAGTCTGCCCAAAAAGTAAGAGTACTAGGCTTGAAGTGGAAGATTCCTGAGTTCTTACTCCTGCTTCTACTCATCTTTTAAGACTTATCTTAAGCATACCCATTCTAGAATCCTTCCCAGTCCCTGAACTCTCCCCTCCCGGTACACGCCCATTTCAACAGGTATTGCCAAATGATGCTTCATGGTAACGGCTCCCTCTTGTCTGCCTCTCTGTCTCCCTTCTTCTCGAGACTCTGAGCTCACACATGGCCTCTTTTGATCCTCAGCATCCAACACACGGGTCCTATGCTGTACCTAGTTCAAGTTTCTGAGATATGCAAATTCTAAATCTATAAGTAGGGATGATAATATATGTCCTATTTCATGTTCCAGTTTGATATTTTAGGATCAAGTACGACAGCGACACTGGAGAGTGTTTGGAAATACACAATGACAAATGAATAACAAATGTTACGCATTGTGCATCTCTGCTTTCCTCATTCACTCACACAACATGTTCTGGACACATTTAATGTGCTAGTTACTAGGCTGGTACAGAAGGAACCCCTCTTTGAAGCCCCCTTCCCACCCACTAATCTCACGATCTCACCCCTCCAGCCCTGTACTTAGCCTCTGGCCCAAACCAGTGAACCCATTCTTGATGGGTCCTGCCTCCCTTTGCTGATGTCTACACCAAACCCCAAACTTAGACTCCAACATCCATAAAAAGATCAACGATCATATTTTGAGTGCCAGTAGGACAAGTAGGACATGGGACCAGGCATGGAAAGGAGGAATAAATACACAGTGGGTAAGGTACTGAGTCTCCCCCACAAGAAGACAGAACATAATATAAACAGCAAGTGGAAAAAGTTAGGAAGATACTCACTAAAAAATGATGTCACAATTCAGAGAAGGGAGAGGATTCATGAACTGACCCATTAGAAAAGTCTTAAGGAAAGAGGTGATATTTGAATCTGGTCATGAAGAATTGAAAGGCTGCAGGAAGCAGACATTATACAAGGAGAGCTATTTTCAGAAAACTAAAGCTCTAAGTTTCCTTAGAGGGTCAATCTTCAACCTCTACATAATACAGATGAGAAAATAGAGGCAAAGATAGATTCGATAACTTGCCCAAGATCACTAAGCTAGTCACTGGTAGGTCTGCGATACAAACCCTGCAGCCCACACTTTGGCCAGAAAATGACAGGACCAGAATCTGCTTGAAGCAAGAGATGGAGGGCCAGAAAAAAGAGAAAGGAAGAAGCAGGAAAGAGAAAAAGAGGGAAAATGAAAACCAAAGAAAAATATCCCAGAGGAGGGGAAACCATTTAGGAAGCTACTAGAAGTCCAGAAGCAAAATAATGAAAACTTGGTGAAAGGTGATAGCTGTGGGAATGGGAAGAAATGGATAGTTCCTGAAAGGTGCTGTGTCTCACAAGGAACTATAGATCAGGTGGCTTATAAACAACAGAAATTTATTTCTCACCATTCTGGAAGCTGAACGTCCAAGGTCAGGGTGCCAGCATGGTTGGGGTCTGGTGAGAACCTGGATCCTGGTTCATAGCTGTGCCCTCAAACAGCCTCTAGGGATTCTTCTAAAGGGCACTAAACCCATTCATGAGTGCTCCACCCTCACGCCCTGAACACTTCTCAAAGGCCCCTGGTCCTAATACCATTACTTTGGGGGATTCCGTTTCAACATATGAATTTTGAAAGTGGGGGACACAAACATTCAGTCAGTCCACAGCAGATAGGTTCAAAGACTTTGATAACTGGATGTAGTGCAATGAAGGGGGAGTAGAATTCCAAGATTTCAAGCTTGGGGAGCAACTGAAAAAATCCTTGAGACACCTGCATTTCCCTAAGTATACCATCCCACTGCCAGGACTGTGAGCAGGGCTCTGCGAGGAGCTCAAACCCACCCGAATGCTATTTTTTCCTGCCTTGCGAGAAGAAAATGCTGTCGAGTAGGAAGTGGAGAATGATTTTTCTCACTACAGGGCTCCTCTATCATGGCAGTAATATTATCAAGCTAGTAAATAATTGATCTCAAATGAATACATAAGTTTTGGAGTTATACAATCCATCCTACCTCACCCAAAGGCACACTGCCCAGGGTTACGCCATCCTGACTGCTCCCTGGGGCTGGTGGAGGACGGGGTGTAAATTCTTCTCAATCTTGTCTCCAATCAGAAGACACCAGCTTTGTTGAGACCTAGCCACGTTCAAATCTAGGATGTGCCCAAACACGACAGAGGCATTGTTTTCTCTCCCTCGGCCCTCCGTATGTTAAAAACATCTATTAAAATGTGTCTGGGATGGAAGACACCCAACACGCTGTCATTAATTTAAGGAAATAAAATTACACCATATGAAGGGTTATCATACGGAAGATGGTGACCAGCTGTTCTCCATCTCCTCTGGGCAAGAATAAGACAAAGTGGGAGGGAGTTCAATTTGAAATTGAATTGGGAGTGGGGACTTGACAGAAGGATGGAAGCATAGCCAATGAGGGCTACAAGACAGACAAACAGCCGAGTTGTGGTAAATGGGGATATCAGATTATTGTGGGGGTGGGGCGGGGAGGGGCACAAGGCAAAATGAAATTTTATTTGTCTTCTCCCCTTGGGTGTCTAGTGGACTTCGAATTTCTCTTTTTTCATCTCTTTCTGGAAAAATACTGCTTTTTAAAATTTTCACTAAGGTTAGAAACAATTGAGGCCTTTTCATTTAAATATAGATCAAGGCCTTCTAGGAAATGAATAAAGCAGGAGGTGGATTGTCAGATGCGCCTTCCACAGGGTAGCTCGCCATATGCAGCCTTGTGCAGCAACCAGTCCGGCTCTGCCTAGAGAATTCAGAGCCTGCCTAGATGTGGAAAATGGGCAGGGTGAATTGGAAGTTTCTCCCGATTTAAAGAAGCTCTAATTCCAACCCGGCCCAAGGCTAAATTGCAAGCGATCTGGTTTATTCATCAGTCACCCACAGATCCCGCACCTTCTCTAGGGCTGTTTCCCTTTCATTCTTTCAGTCATCCAGAGCAACGGTCCCCCTCAAAATGTGTTTCTAACAACAACAACAACAAATTATATCAGTCACTTGTGACTACTATGAATTGAATCCCTGCTGTCTCTTTTCCAGTTGTGCGTGTATGCAAGCTTCGATTCTCGCTAGGAAGTATGAGGAAAGGAGGTTAGCTGGCAGGCAGGGTATGGCTAGGGGAGCTGTGGGAAATTAACCTGCAAAGGCAGGATGGGGCTGCGTCTTACGTTGTCCCGAATACCACCAGGATAAGGAGCTTCTACTCCACTTAGATGACACGGAGTGACTTGAAGCTTTTGAGAAGGAAAAAGTCAGGCAGCTCAAGAGCCACAAGATCCCAGCTGGTTCTCCATCCCGTTCATAATGAGTTAGCTAATTTTTCACTTGTTAAAATAATTTTAGAGTTTTACCTTCACCACTGGGTTTTTCTTCCTGATTGGGTAACACTTGGCCAGGAATGACCACAGGTGAGCCTGTTTCATGATCACCCTGTTTTTCCATCCTTTTCTTCTTCAAGTGCCTGAGTTCCCCATTTGGGTCTAGAACAGAAACAGTTCTGATTGAAAGGAACAGAAGGAGAAACGCTTTTGAGTAATAATCCTTGGCATTCAGATTGCCATTTTTGTAGCATTGAGGAACACTTCAGTTGAAAACCTGGCATCGCCCCCAAGTTGAGGACTGTTGATAGTAAGAGAAACAGGAGCATGGTGAAGAAAGAGGGTGGAGGATAAATTAGCTCCATAGAGAGGCATGAAAGCTTGCAGCGTGTTTTTCTGTCCCCTCAAAGCAAAAGGCCAGGCGCCTCTGTTTTCCCTGGCAACACGACAGCAAGCATGAACCCAGTCTCCAAATCAGCAGGAACCTTGAAAACAGTAAGGTCACAGAGTCAGTTTGGTCCCCTCCAAATCAAAGCTGTATTCATTTTGTTCCTAAGTGTTGTAAAGTTGTTGGTAATGACTGGCTCCCCCACTGACAATCTATGCCAAAGTTTCAGCCTCTCTGGAAATGGTTGTGATCTGAACTCTTTCAAGGGGAAAGAAAGGGGAAAAAAAAGAAAAGAAAAAATGAAAGAAAACACACACAACCCCCACATATTTCCAGTTCTTTTAATGGACAAGTTGACAGAGTCCTTAACTAGCGTCTCTCAGGGTCCCCACCATAATTACAGGCTGGGAAGGAGGGCCGTGTTCCGTGTGATTAGAGACTGTTTGTGCTTCTGTCCATTTGGGAACAAAAGAGGAGGCATTTTCAGGAACTTGAGGCCAAACATTTTTCACAAGGGAATTTTACTCAATCGCTTGCTAAATAATCTCAAAGATGGTCATTTCATCATTAAAACGTTCTTTTAAAAATGTACCACAGACTTGTTGAGAGCTCATTTTGATTGGGGGCACTTTAGAAATGATGCGCTTGATTTAGCACCAGCCTCTTCTAAAACCACACCAACCACGCACCCTTCCCCATCAGTCCCACGAACTGAGTCAGCCTCTCACCTTTCCCCCATCCAGATGGTGATGAAGATAACAGTCCCCTTTCCCTCTTTCGTCCAAGAATCCATTAACCTGCAGAGAGGGGGAAAAGAAAGTCCTGGGGAGGCGAAAAGAGAGAGGAGGGGTCTGATCACCAGCAGCCCTTTCAGAAAGCACTAGAATTAGGGAAAAGTTTTCTTTACTGAAAGAAATCTGTTTATAGCCTGATATAGGTGATATGGCTAGCCCAGTAGGAAATGGGAAACAGGAGAAAGAAACCGACTTAAGATACCCTTAAAACTCAAGGTACTTGAGCCCAGAACTTGGCAGGGAAATACATTTCCTCCCTTTACTGACATCCAATATTGTACCATCAGTGGCACAAGCACCATCAAGATTTTCATCAAGCACCCCTCCTCCTCTTCTACAGCTAACCAAAATCCGCCCCCCCCCCCATTTCCAAAATGCAGTTCAGATCCCCCTTCCCCGATGTCTCTCTCCTTAGCCACCACATCCCACCCTGGCCTCCTCCGATTCTCACTTCCAGTCATTACCACAAAGTCATCTCTCATTAGTCAATGCCCCTCTCAAGAGGAGAACCCAGAGTTATAGAGACTCTGCCGAGACTGACACAGATGCCTCCATAGTACAGTTATCAGGGTGTGGCAGGAGAAGGTGGTGTGGAGAGATGGGGTGGACCTCCTTGAAAGTCTGCCACATAAGGACAAACAGGCATATTTCTCACAGGAGGAAGGGAGCTGAAATTGTCACTTGGAGAAGGGAAGGAAGGTGTTAAGTGGGAAGGAGGCAGAGGAACGGAAAAGGGCCCCTTGAGCCTGCAGAGGGGTCTGCTTCTTCCTAAGTCCCTCGAGGCTGATACATCAAAGAGAGAAAAGAGGAGATGGAGCCCGTTGTGTGGGTTTGGGAAAGATGCTATCACAAAAGGTGCTTCTGAATTGAATTAATATGGCATTTTCTGTGGTTGGCAATGGTTATGGAGAGTCTGTGTGTGTAAAGAAAAGGCATTTGTGGAATTTATGTTCTCCCTAAGCATGGAAATTTGATCACAGCACCATAGATACCCAATACAGGTCAGATAGGAAAGGCACGAAAAGGCGTTTATTTTATAGCTCTGGGGAAAGTCTGTGTATTTCCATTCTGGTATCTTTACATACCTCTTCCATTACTCCCTCCTCACCACACACACACACACACACACACACACACACACACACACACACTTTATTCATTCTTTCCTAATAACAAGGTATGTTTTTGCTCGCTCTCTCTCCCCAAATTGTCCCCACTCCCAGCCTGTAATGCTCATTCTCTTTTCCAGATTATTTAAAATCTATCAGGCAATGCTGTCACTTCCATTAAACCTTCCCTGATGGTTTGCTTTGACAAAACCAGCATTGTTCTCCTCTCAGAAGTCCCACCGCATTAAAAGTCTGTTCTCTGTTCCCTAGGAAATGCATGCTGTGTGTGTATGTGTGCATGTGTGTGAGCGCATGCTGTTCCCATGGAACCAAAGTTTCTTGAGGTCTAGGCAGGGGAACTCCTTAAACATAGAGTAGATATCATTAACAGCTAGTTGACCAGTTGGATATTAGACCAAACCCAGGTGGCTATGTTTACTCCCCACTATGTCTGCTATCTAACCCTAGCAATTTGGAAGGTATCGTGTTGTCATTCCCCTTTGTCAATGATGAAGGGAACTTGGGAAGGCCAAGAAGAGCTTTGGGAGTGCTCTTCCCTTTTTATGATATCCAGCCTTGACTCTGCCATCTTCTTACCCAGAGCCCTAGGAACCTGCTCATCTTCCCTGCCTCAGGTAGGGCATAAGCACCATTTCCTATCAGTACCAAACCAAGCACAAAGTCTTGGAGTCACAAGATCCTAAGCAATCCCACCTGGACAATGTATTCATTCCACTGCCAAGGAAGTTAGCAAACCATCCTTTTCCCATCCCCCAGTTTTTATCTTTTCCATAAAAATAAGGAGTTCAATTATTTCCAAAGTTTTGGCAAAAATTACTTCTGTTCTTCTTTCTTTATCTTTAAATGATTCTTTCCAAAGCAAATGGAATTTACCATCTAATGGGTAACACGGGAGTAAGGAACTTGGGCTTGCTTAACTCAACACCTTCTGGGTTTCTGAAACAGTGCGCAGAGTGGGCACGCTTGCTTCTGCTCCTGTTTCCAGATGAGGGGTGGGGTCTCTGGTGAACTTACAGCCTTGGGCCTGGAGGCTCATGACTCTCTGCTTCTACTTTTAGGCATCAACAGACAACAGAGAGTGATTTTAGGTTAAGTCTGACCATAGATACAAACTACACCTTCTCAACTCCAGTATTACAAATAAAAGCTTATATTGTGACCCATATGTTTTCTTCCACTTTCTACTTCTCATTTGATTCAAAACTCAGTGAGAACTTAAGGGATGAGAGCAATTATCACCCAGAAAACCCTAACAATTAATGCACTGATTGAGAAACTTGAGGTAAGTTCAGACTTTCATTTGGAAATCTAAGTAACACACAGAGAGGCTGACGCTTCTATGCAGCGGAGGCAGAAACTTCAGGTTTTCATGTTTCAGTTCAGCTTGAGTCACGTGGGACTTGACTTTTGTAGGACTGTGTCCATGGGCAGGTGTCTTTTTTTTTTTAAAGGTGCCAGGCTATGTTTTAGATGCTCAGTCCCATTTTAACAGATGCTGGAATTTTCATACACAAACTTAGAAGGAGGCACAGGCTACTCAGACCTCTGCCAATGTTTGTTTCATCACCTACAAATATACTTAGAAGACCAGAAGGGACATCCTATATTGCAAGGTTGAAGGGTTAGCTTGCAAGTTGGGATATTTGTTCTATAATGTTCTTCTTCCTCCTATTTTGCAGAGGAATCATGATGATGATTTGTATTAATTCTACTTCTTTATTATCATAATTTTCTGGTTTTTGAATCTCTAAGTCTATATTGATTAAATTCACCGTTTAGGTCTACTGGAATGCAACCAGGGGACAAATGGACATCACCTAGAGATTGGAAATTAAAATGGCCCTTTTGACATTGACTCAGGATGCAACAGCAGGTCGTGACATCACATTGTCTTCTAATGGGAAGAGATGGTACAGACATGTGCCCATATATATGACAATGCCACTAATAATAGCTCCCATTTATTAAGCGTTCACCTTCCGATCCCTTCTCAGTGTTTTATACGTATTTTCTGGCAGCAACTCTCTGATGTGATTGCTGTCCTTATGCCCATTTTATCAGTGAGGACACTTGGGAATAGAAAGGTTTAAGTAGCTTTCTTAAGGACATAATAAAACTAAAATGGTGAAGCCAAGATTCACACTCAGTCAGTCTGACTCCAGAGCCTACAGTCTTCACTACTGAGCTTTAAAGACATTTATTTAGGCAGAAATATGTCTGGAACTAAATGTGTGAGAAGAGAAAGCAAGGAATGGAACATACTAGACGATTCTGAGAGCTTCTTGCCCACTCCCCCATCTGACCATAGCTGACTGAACCACAGGAAGACACCTGACACAAATATAATGAATCCATAAGCTGATGAGCATCTTATGACTACTACCTAAAAGACAAGTTAGTTAATGAAATTTTCTCCAAGGATTTAAATAAGATACATAGAGATACTTGCCAATACTAAAGTTGGTTTGGCACTGGAAGGCTATGTAATTTTAGGTACCAGGGTAGCCATTTGGGACCATATGGAAAAATGAGTAAGTAGAAAAATCTGGCTGGTGGGAAGGAGAACAGAATAGAAATTTAGAGAAAATATGAGATAAACATGCAATATCTAAGAGAAAAAAAAATCATTCTTCTATTTTTTTGAGCTTTCTTGAGTGTGTCTGTTCGTTTCCTTTGAAACTTAAGCAGTCCAACAACACAGTATTACAACTGGCTTTCTATTGTAGTTGCCCGGGGACTAAACACAATGTCTGGATCACAGTTGGTGCTCAATAAATGCTTTTCAGATGAAAGGGTAAGAAATATGGATCCTGAATAAACACAAATTCTGAGACCCTGTGCTGAACAACCAGGTGATTTTCTCAGCATACCTATTACTCTCAACTATACAGCAGAATACTTTCAAAATACCTGATTGGGTACAAGGTCTTGAATCTTCTACCCTCAAGTGTCTGGATCTCATACGCACTGTAAATACAATAATAGTTGTGTGCTTTCTTCACAATCCAAAAGACTCTGATATCGCCTACCACCCCATCCCAAGTAGATTTGCCACATAAAATGAAAGATGCCCAACTAAATTTTAATTTCAGATAAATAACAAATAATTGTTTATTATGTGTGTCCCAAAATTGCATTGTACATACATATACTAAAAATGAATTCATTGTTTATCTGAAATTCAAATTTAACTAAACATTCTGTATTTCACCAAGGGTCAGTTTTCCCCTAAATTACCAGGCCAGCCCAGGAGGTCCAGTTCTTGAGTTGTCTTCTCATGGCATCTCACCTCACATAGAATATGGTGGATTCCCCTCTGCCCATACCTCATCCACCCACAAATGCACCAGGACACACACACACACACACACACAATTTCAAAAGGAAGCCCTAATACTTTTTGATGCTCAAGAGGTAGAAGTTACTAGATTCAAAGCATTTGGTAAATTCATTAAAGAAAAATCTTGGTGGACAAAGCAATATATTGACCTTTTCCTTCACTTTTGGTAAAGAGGAGCTTAGTGTCACCAACATAACTTCCTCTGTTTCCAAAGGATACTCAAGGTCACTTTGCTTGACTTTCCTTAACATGTGGAAGTGTTTCAGCAAATGTATCCCTGATCTGCTACTTTGAGCAATTCTTCAAATTATGAGCAAGAGCTACTGCTACCCATCCTTCTTCAGTAGGGCACGTGTGACATCATAGAATCCCTCCAATAGGAAGACTCCTACCCCTGCTACCCAATCATGCTTTCTTTGGGAAAAGCAATATAAAGAAAAGGAGGTAGGGGCTATGTATGGCCTGGAGGTTTCTTGCCAGTGTTTCCCCAGCAACCAACATCACCCCCTCCTGCCACATACAACCCCTCTCTAGGGGTATTCAGTCATCACCCCACTCCCAGGGCCACAGTTAGAGGATACAGATGAGAGATCATCTCTTGTAGTCACACTAATGATGCCAGGTGCCAAAATTACAACTTCAATTTTTCATCATTTCTCTAAAACCCTACCAAACTTCCCTCCTTTGCCTTACTTAGTCCCCACAGTGACCACCTGGTATGGTGAGGAACGTGGGGCCAGAGGGGGCTCAGTCAAGGGACTTACCCAACATCACAATGAGACACTGGTAGAATTGGAACCAGTAGAGCTGAGACACCACATCTGACCTTGCCCTTCCCAGCCCAGAGCTTCTCCCCATCCCCCTGCACCTGACTCAGGTGAGAATGTGTGGCCCGTGTGATGATAAGGTTTGCTGGCAGATGCCATATCCTCTCTCCGTGTGGGGCTGGGGCAGGGACTGGCCCCACTTGACAGACAGGAATGCAGAGAAAATTAAAAATACATTTTCTAAACAAGTGAGAAAAGCACAGTGGGTCAAAGGAGGGCTGGGATTTGAAGATGCCCAGCCCCCAAAGTAGACTGATATGTCTGAGCCGAGGGCAAGAGGTGCTGCTTGTCAGTTATCCAGGGCACACCAGATCACTGCAGAGGGCACGAGTGCTCCTAAACCACTGCACTAGATGTTAAATGAAGCAATTAAAGATGAAGGGGACATTTTAATTACCAGGCTTGGCTGGCTCCGAAGGGGCCCAAGTTTCAAGCAAATGTGAAGACTCAATTATGCTGAACGGGAGCAAGTCACCTGGCATCATGGGGCTGATTATCCAGAAGCCTGGGTGGAGGAAAAGGGATTCCAAAGAATAAAACAAAGGAGAAAAGAGAAGCCACGTGACAAAAAAAATTCATAAGACAGCAGGAAAATGCAAGAGATCCATAACATCCTGAAGTGTAGGATCAACCTGCCTCTCAAGGGAGAACAGGTAAATTAGTCCCATTAGCAATTTTAGAAATTCCCTCCTCTCTTCTCTCTAATGGATATATGATTTTTAATTTTTTTCAGCTTCAAACAGCTCATGAACTTTTCACCTATCTTTCCCAAGCCAGAATTTCTGCTTGCCTCCATCACCGGCAACCCAAAGACAGATGTCACAGCAATTCTGGAGTTAGTCTGTCCTTTCTGGAAACTTCCAAACAAGGTTCACACTGAGACACCAAGGGAGTAAGGAGAAAGAGTGACTGATGTTGGGGGTGCCGTATGTCATTTTTAGAAGTAACAGTAATTGAAACTCCAATTTGTACAGAACTATAGTATTTTCTTCCTACTTCCTCTCCTTCTAGTCTGTTTTAATATAAACTGGAATCAGAAAAGCAAACTTAAAGTAAATACTTTTTACATCTGTGAGAAATGTGTCTAGAGAAACCTCACAATTTCCCAAATTTAAGGCTCCCATGACTTTAGGTACCATTAAAGGCAGCACGTCTACGAGCAGATCAGTTTTCAAGCAGATGCAGAATCACCGAAACTCACCCACTGGTCAAGCCATTTATTACCATCCACTAGCCTTGCAGCATGTTGGATTCACGTAAGCTAATTTGTTAGCTCCAGACTTGAAACTAGAACCTAAAAGTCTGGGCTTCTAGTCCTAAAACCTCCCCCAGATGATGCTACAGGCTATCTTTGGGGTTTTGCTTAATTTCTAAAAATAAATGCATGGTCCAGTTAACCTTGGGAGGATTTCTCACAGAGTTTCATTTTTCAACTCATAGGCTGACACATTTTGGCCGCACAGAACCTTTTCGCCCAACCCTTAAAGTGTCTAGAAATATAGATTAGGGTTATCAATTTTTCATCTTCCCATCTCCATATTTCCACAGGCGCCAGCTAAGATCACTGTCCAATATCAGGAGGATGTCCGCTCACTCTCTGGCAGAGAGGAGGGGCCACAACTCCCTCGGATGGGACTCACCTCACTGCCCAGCCGGGAAAAGGCTCTCTTCAGGCTGGAAGTCAGAGGCACCATGGGGAAGGAGTTGACAGCTGAACAGAAGAGGAGACAATAGTTGCTCTGGAAGAGCAGACCAGCCCCTGAGAAAGAGGCCTGCCCGTTAATGAGTGGAACCAACCCTATACTGCAGGCTGAGGGAAGGATGGAGTGTTTTCAGCAAAGATGCACTGTCTTTAATACCCAAAGGCAAGACCTGTTTGGGAAAGTCGGTGCCCCACCATCAAGATCTGAGGAAGATCTTCAGTAAGTCAGCAGTCTGTTCTCGTGAAGTAAATATAAATATCGTCCATGGAAAAGTATCTATGCATATGACTAGAGGGATCGGAAGTGGTACCCGGCACATCCCTAAAAATCCACCAGGAGAACTACGTCCCAGCCTTCGAATTCACTCAGCCCCATTCCCACCTTATAATGAGAGGAACAAAGTCACGAAGTTGGCACCACTAGCCTTCATAGTCCTTCCCCTGCCTCTTTCCCTCCTTTCCCACTTTCTGGCCTCAAATCAATTTGTACAAAGTAGTCCTTCCACATCCCCCTGAAATAGCTAGGAAAGCTTGGGTTCTGTTTTGACAGATGGGGAAACTGAGGCAGACAGCGTCATTGAGCAAGCGGCCCCGGGGACTGGTGAATTCCGGTTCCCATCCTCCCCAAGGCTTCCAATCTCACTTCACCAAGCAGAATGGACGTTCCCTTTCCTTTTCTCTTGTAATTAAATCAGACTGTCACCACTTCAGTAAAAACAACATTTGTTTAGGGAGGAAAGGGGGACGTGCTGTGTGGTGCTGCCTTCCCTTTGAGCTGCCCTGACAGAAACAGCACCGGGCCCTGTGTGCCTGCCGGCTCCCCTTTGTAGTAGGCTCCATTCATCACTGCCTTTTGGGGCGGCTAAGCGGAGGGCTGGAAAGAGAAACAAAAAATGACACAAGCTTCCAAAAACACAGTGGTGGGTTTTGTTTTGTTTTGTGTTGTTTCTCTTTTCTTTTCCTTTTCATTTAAAAGTCCAAAATGTAAAGTGCAGGGCTCAATCAGAGGGCTAATGCTTTCCATTTCAAAGGTCCTTTAATCTGAGGAGACAATTTGCAAACATCTCTTCTCCGGGCATCCCCTTTCCCAGCCCATTAATAATACACTACGGCTGCCTTCAGCTGCCTAACAGTAGTTGGGGTGGCGTGTGCAAATCCACTCGTTCATCCTCCCTGCTCTGTATTCACACCCGCTGTCCTCCTGATCTGAAAAGTACGCTACAGGTCTACCCTGTTTGAAGAAAGCCCTTAGCAAAGAGACAAATTGCCCCCATTTCGAAAGGTTTTGGAAAAACGAGAGAGAGAAAGCTGCTAAAAGGCTGTGCACACTGGGAGTTGAGAAGCCTGGGTTCAACTCATTCATCCATTAATGCATGAATGTGTGTTTGTTCTCCTCTAAACGAGCACGTACTTTGTCCCAGGCCTTCTGCTAAGGATCGAGGTTAAAAGGTGAATAAAACACGGATCTCCCTCAAGCATTCCGGGCCTGGTTCAGCCAGTGATCAGCTATGTCCTTGAGTTAGTTGCTCAAGCAATGTGGGTCTCAGATCTCCCTTTTGAAGAAGAAAAATAATAGCTGGCTTCCCTCTAGCTTGCTGAGCAAGAAGGTAGTAAACCTGTGCATTTAAGTGTTTCTTTACAGATCATTAACTACTATGGGGAATGGAGGGTCATAGGAATAATAGAATTTTTGAGCTAGAAGGAACCAAAGAAATCAACTATTCTAACCTTTTCATATAAGAAGGGAGTCTGAGAACTAAAATGTTAGGAGCCCCTCTCTGTTGAAAATCTATCCAAAATGAAAACAAAACATCTTTGAAATAATAATGGAAGATAAAGTGTTAGGTTAGGGAATTTATACTAATTTTATTTGTAGGGGGAGCTCTCGGAAACAGCAATCAGGAAAACTGAGTTCTAGTCTTGGATTTTTCATGAACCAGCTAAGTCCATGGATGAATGATTCAATGTCTCTTGAGTCTAAGCTCTGTTACCTGTAAGGGGAGAATTACAAATGATAAAAACATGGTAAAATGGGAGGACAATGGGCTTTAGAGTCCTACAGATCTGGGTTTGAGTTCTGCCTCTGCCACATTTTAGCCGTGTGACCTTGGGTACCTTACCTAAAAGTGACTCTCTGAGCCTCGGCTTCCACTTCCGCAAAGTGGGCATAACTCCATCTCCCTAATAAGGTTGTTGGGATTAAATACGGTAAAGCATATAAAGCACTTTGAACATGGTGAGCACTTTTAATGAATGTTAATTACCTCCTTTCCTAGATAACTTCTTCTAGCATTAAAATTCTATGACTATGAAATGTCTCCTAAAATGTGATCTCATATAAGTATATTGGCTTTACTACTTTTTCACCCTACAAGGTAGGGAGGAGCCAGACACTTTTCTTCTAATAGAAGATGGAATGGGGATCCGAAAGTGTGACAGCTCACTCAAGGTCACAGCAGGTTAGCCACAGAAATGGGAGTTGAACCTGGCATCCCTACTTCTAGCTTGGAGGCATTTCTCAAAACAGCCATGTCACTAAAAAAGGGAGTCTCCTTACTTCCCATCAGCCATTTTAGAATGAACTCAAAAGGTTCAAAGGAACAGTAAAAAAAGAGAGAAAAAACTCATACTTGTGCTAATGGTGCCACGGGTACTTCATTTAATCTTTTCCATAATCCCATGGGGTAGGAAGTATCCCCATTTTATAGATGAGGATATGGAGGAAACAAAGGGGTAAAGGAATTTCCCAAGGTGTCCCAGACTGGTGGGCGATGAAGCCAGAATTCATCCAGATACAAAGCAAGAGTTCTTACCTCATATCACACAGCCTTGGGGCCATCATCATGGTCCATGCACTCAGGGTAAATCTTAGCAGAGATCTTTGTATCACTCAATCTCTATGGCCGTGAGAGGAATCTCTTCTTCTCCTCCACAATCTCATTCATGATCTTTGATATGAAGCCCCAAAAAGTATTTTCCAGCCTGAAATTTACTTATACCTTTCCCCTACACGATTGCCCAGAACCAAAGAGAAAGGTCAAAGGGATCTGGAGTTTCTGGGGACAATAGTCAACACCTCTGACCACCCTTGGGTAAACACACCTGGTGATTTCAGAGGCATCAAAGAAGGGGCTTAGGAGACCCAGGACTCGGGAACACGTGGCATGTTTTAAGGCTAAAGTCAGGAGCTGATGATAAATGAAAAAAGACTTTTCAAACAGAATGAATGTAAATGAGAAAAGAAGCCCCTGGTTAGGGAAGTTATTCTAGCAAGTGGCTATATAAATGTCTTTATATTGTTATTTCCAATATTAGTTTGTTGTTCCTCCATGAAAGCTGATTTATTTGAAATGTTATTACTAGAAACACCCTAATCTTTTGGTAATAATTCATATACTGGAAGATTACAGTTTTGGAAGGCAGCCCAGCGCTGTCTGGAATCCTATTTATGGATTAAAGGATTTGAACAGCATTGCAAGCAAGATCTCTAAAGAGTAGGATAATGTAAACCTGGTTCCATATAAAATGCTTTACCCCAGCTATAGTAACCCCATTAAAGTCAGATTGTTAGAGGACACTGGGTACGAGGACTTTCATTACACTAAACCAGGATATCACTGCCCCTGAAGAGCAGGGATTTTCAAGCCCAATTGCCCCTTGTTTTGACAGACTATGCTTAACTTTGCATTTCCCCTTTCTCCTAGGACACACCAACCTCACATGATAGGTCTGGACTTCTTGAAAGGCTATACCCAGGTGGAGGAAGAAAAAAAGTAATTTGTCACAGCAAAGGCAATCGTGAAGCTAATGCGGTTTATCCAGAGACCTAGGATAATATGTACCAAGTGCTTGTTGTTTTTGGAAATCTTCATGTTAAGATTGATCCCACTCTACCAAAAGAGCTCCTTCAGTAAGTAGTCCGGGTCTTGATGCTGAAAGAACCCGGAGAAGATTAACTAAATCTGACAAGAGCAGGCAAGAATCATCATTGACCATCATGAGAGCAAACACTAAACAGACCTAGATGGGCTACCAAGACAAAGGAGCCCTGGCATGCTCTTCCCCTGGAGGGCCCCTGGGGAGCCCTGATAGTCCAACAAGTGATGCGGAGGCCCCAGGAGTTGCACTCAGGGTCACCTGGCTCCACTCTTTATAGGCTGTGTTGCCATGAGCTGATCATTTAAGCTCTTTGAAACTTAGCCTCATTTTTAAAGAGATAACATCTACTTCCAAGGCCATTAGGAGAATTTTATGAGGTCATAGATAACAAATGCCCAACACACAGAAGGTGGTGAAGGAATGGCGGCAGTACCCATAACTACATCAAACAATGAGTGCAATTCAGAAAGATGGTCACCAGTCTCTAACTCAAAGACTCAGAATTCTGTACTTCACTTTGCTATCACAAACTACAAGGTGCCAAACCAGAAGTGCTATTAGAACTGGCTGGGGCTCAACAGAAGGAGAGAGAGAGAGGGAGGGAAGGCAGAGAGAGGAAGGATAGAGCAATGTCACATTCCCCTTCAGCAAAGACACTGCCTATTAACATAGAGTCATCAAGCATCTCATGAACATCATCTGCCACATAAATAATGGATAATAATTCTAATTATACCACCGTCTAAAACTTGACTTAGGAAGTCTTTATTTTTTTTACTCCAACTTATCTCAGTCACTTCAACCAAATCCTATTTTATTTTATGACTTCTAGGCTCTGTTCAAGGATTCAGATCTCTGTTCTGACTTTAAACACAGTACAGGAGGGGAAATTTCTCCTCAGGCCCGTCGTGAAAAAGGGAAGCATTTGAGGGCAGTTGGAGGCTCTAGAGAATCAGAGAGCAATATATATAGAAAGGTAGACTTTGGACTACCTGTGTTAGAGTCACTGGGGCACGAGGACCCTTTTTTGAAGTGCAGGTTTCTGGGTTCTACCCCAGAGCCATTAAGCCAGAAATTCTGAGAATGGATCTTAGGAATTTACACTTTTAACAAGTTTCCCAGAAAAGCTTTATGTACAGAAAACTTTGAGAATGGGGATTCCCTAGGGATTCCTAGAGAAGAGCCAGTGAGTGTTGGTATCCTTCAGGGCTTCTAGGGAGCACGGCGATAAAGAACATTTGTATGGTGTTTTAGAGTTTACAATACACAAACGTGATCACATACTAAAGAGTGTACATACAAACAAAACAAATATATCCATGATGCAAATTATGGATATTGATAAACAATACAGTATACCTCATTGACCCAGCACCATCAGAGAAAAGGCTATCCTACATAAATGAATTTGCAAGAAAAACTGGGATTTAACTCTTTGCCCAGATTTTGAAACAATTAATAATATCAGTATTTTTTGGAATGAATTATACAGACCCCTCTCTTAATAAACCAAGGATACCAAAGGTAACTGAACATTATATTGACTCGGGGTCACACTAGGAGCACCTGCTTTTGCACGAAGCCTAGAAGCAATGATGTGCGGTTCACTGATTGAATAGTGATGTGCTCTGGTCTCCACTTGTGTAAAACACTCTTTGTCCTGACATTTGACAGCTCCAACCTTGAAGCACTTTGCTTGCCATTTATGGTTTTTCTGACTTCTCTTTGAATTGGCTATCAAATGTCATTTCCTGTGAACAGGACACAAAGCACCCCCTCTTCCACCCTTTCTGATGTACCACTTCTATTCTAAGGTGGAAGAAAACTGAGAAAGTCTTATAATTGTAAGTATAACGAGAGGAAATCAACTCTGAGTTTTCACGAATAGAGGATCCTTAGAGTAATATTCATGAGGTTGAATGTGAGTTATATGGACTATATTTTCTCTGTTCAGAGGCCTCTACTTATTTCTGGTAGCAGCGGTGCAGCAGTGTTCAGGAAGCTGAGGGGGGTCTATATCCAACCTTTTACTAAGTGAGGTTAACAGCTGCATAGCTCTGAGGTTCTCAGGCCAGACTGCCTGATCACCAGGACGACCATGTCCAAGGAACTGGGGTCACCTGTATATTTACCACCAGTGCATGGAAGGAAGGGAAATGGACAAATAGGATCACTCAGAAAAAGAAAGATTCAATATTTTCACGTAAATTAGTAAGAATTCCTTCTGTTACTGTCAGTTAAACAGATTAGTTTCAGAACAAGGGGGATTAGATCACAAAATCAGTAGTTTTCTCTCTAGACATAGCTCTTGACTCTGGTTCTGTGTGTGTTGCCAATACTCTTTCCAGTGCAGATGGAGTATCTCCATACAACAGAAAGCATACTCTACATTCAAGTCTTCCTGGGGCGCCTGGGTAGCGCAGTCGTTAAAGCGTCTGCCTTCGGCTCAGGGCGTGATCCCGGCATTCCGGGATCGAGTCCCACATCGGGCTCCTCCGCTGGGAGCCTGCTTCTTCCTCTCTCACTCCCCTGCTGTGTTCCCTCTCTCACTGGCTGTCTCTCTGTCACATAAATAAATAAAATCTTTAAAAAAAAAAAAAAAAAAAAAAAAAAAAAAAAAAAAAAGAAAGCATACTCTACATTCAAGTCTTCCTATCTTAGAACCCAAAGGAAAGAGATGCCTCTTACTTTCCCACTTTAATATAGCAGAAAAGTTCTCTGATTAAGCCAAATCAGGTCATATTTCACCCTTCGTGCCAACTGCTTGTGAAATGACAAATGGGCAGGCCTAGATCAACGTGCCCATTTCTGTGGTCAGGGGTGCCTGGTCGGCAGCCCATCATAATTGTAAGGTTGGTGTGAGGCAGGAGCAGCTTTCCAAAGTAAGTGGGAATTGATCTAAGCGGAAGAAAAAGGGAAAGATGCTACGGAAATCAAGCAAGAGGTGTCTGCTATGGTGAAGCAATGGCTTGCGGCCCTCCTAATGAGAGTGCCATGGAAAAGCAGAGAGGATGAGAAATCATGGCTCTCCACCCACAAGGGTTAGATTGGGGAGAGCTAGAGCTGCAAAAGTGTCAGTGTCCATAATGCTGAGCCGCCTCTACCTGTGGAATCCCCAGGAGAATTCTAGCAAAGAGAAAATTTTTATTTCAGTGATTCTGCATCAGCCAGGGAAACCAGGTTATGCTGTGGTAACCAGTAACCTGCAAATCTCAGCAGCTTTTCATATGAAGCTTTATTTCTCAATACTAGTACGTGTCCAATACAGTTTGCCAAGGGGGCTCTGCTTATCATTGTCCCCACTCTGAGACAAAGCAGCCACCATCTAAGAGTGGTGAATCACATCTCAGCTCTAGGAGATTCTGTCTGAAGTGACCCTTCCACTTCTGTTAGCGAAGTAAGTGCAATCCTACCGTAAGTCTGGAAAATACTAATGGGTAACACTAATGACTACCAAAGACTGTGGATTTCCCAGCCTAAGAAGGAAGGGGAACAGATAGGGGAAAGAATGATTCCCTACCAGACTTCACCCAGCGGATGCAGCACTTTGGGTTCACCCCTACTCCTCTACCTGCCAAGCTCACCATTGCTCCCCCCACCCATGAGAAACCAACAAAGGATTCTAATGGTGTGATGGTAGGGAGAAGAGGAGCAGAATGTACCAACTTTCTGTTGGAATACTTAGAGAATGCAAGAGAGAACGGGCCTATCTGGGCCATGACATGAGCTATAGATGATATACAGATATAGATAATCATACACACACGTGCGCGCGCGTGTGTGTGTATGTTTGGTGATAAGAGTAGAAAAATCAGGGAGGGTGTTGGGGAAGGGCTCTAAATCTCTAAAGAGTCTTACCTGGGGGAGACTGCAGAGGTGATGTCTACCCAATAAATGACCCCCTGCTAAGCCCAGTGAAGTACCATATGTAGCACTAAAGGAAAAACATCCCAAACTAAGAGAGAAATAAGGAAGGAAGGAAGGAAGGAAGGAAGGAAGGAAGGAAGGAAGGAAAGGAGGAAGGAAGAAAGGGGAGGGAGGAAAGAAAGGAAGGGAAAGAAAGAAGGAAAGAAAAAGGAGAGAGAGTGGGAGGCAGGAAAGAGGAAGGAATTCTTCCTAATTAATGATCCAAAGCAGCATCAAGGGGGAGAAGCTCACACTTCCGGGCCCTGGTTCCTGTAAGGGCTGGCTAAGTCCTACTAGGAGCAAGATGGCTACATCTCTTCTCCTTCTTCCGGGAATGGAAACGGAACTCTGCTGGTTTGAGGTAACAAATCTACCCAAACCAACTGAACTTATTATAACAGGCAGGAGGAGAAAGGAAAGCAGCTGCACTACTGGAAAGTTGGGGGGATGGGGGACATTCAAAGAAAGTACACTCATCTGGACATACAGCCCTTGCTTTCAACTCATTGTTTTCTCTTGTGTTTTTATTTGCAGAAAACAACACTGAAGGTTGGGATATAAGATAGGTGGTCACCTCTAACAAAATGTAAAGTCTCAACATCCTTTTCTCCACTTTCCCCATCTACACTTGTATTTCAGAAAGAGGTCTACACTGCTTTAGGAAGAGTCCCTCCACCTTGTGAATAGTTCACAGAGACTTCTCAAGCTCCCGATGACTGTCTACTAGCTCAGGGGCTCAATGGAGAGCGCAGGACTCTGGAGTGGATCAATGAGTTTCCAACAACACCTGAGTTCTTGCCAGTTGGCCAAGCTGCCCTGTGACACCCACTCCATCCCTGCCCTGCTCTACTCCTGCGTGGTGTCGCTTTGAAATCCTCTATGATCAGGCAGAACTTCTGTGCTACACCATTTTCTTTCCTTTCAAAGAAGGTGAGCAAGCATGGGGCAAGAATGGCAATTGTGAGCCACCTGAGCCCTTCTCCCACTCAGAACAAGCCTTTCATCTCATCTCCTGTTTTAGGGAAAATAGCTAAAGTTCATGGAGTCTTGTTTTGTGTGGATGTTACACATTCCACTCTGCTGGTCCCAATGTTGCACTGTTGCCTTGGGCCTGGGCTTGGCATGTTGCCAAAGAAAGGAGGCCCTTGGAATGGCGAACAAGGGCAAGGATCACCCAACAGGACATTTCGAGGTAGTCTCCTGGGCAGAAGGATTTGAGTCGCTTACCTGGAGTGATTTGAAGTACTTCCCTAGAGTTCCCTGTGCTTCCTGCCCTAGTCCAAAGTACTTCCCCAGTAGGTTCTCAGTGATGTTGGAATTTGCGCCATAATAGTAGCATTCTTTGAATAATAATACTGCTTCCCAATAGTCTGCTCTTAAAATGTGAACCAGCCTGATAAAGATTTTGGCTTCAGGCTGTAACCAGCCATCAGCCTCTCAGGTTTTTACCTAGCAAAGCTGAGACAAATGGAACAGGACAAAAAAGGCAGGGTTATTTAGGTACTGGATGCCTAGGTGAGGAAAGAGGGGATAGGACAGGTCTCATTCTACAATGAGAAAGGAGCATTAGTAGAAAAAGTAGGTAGACAAATAAAGGTAAACCACAAAAACCCCTATATCCCTCACTTAGCCATTTGTTCAAGGCCAGTTTTGACCTTGGGCTCATTCTCCACTGGATTTTAGGCGCTGGAGAAATTTCGAGAGAAATTCAGGGCAAATGTTCATTCTCAAGTACGACAGAATCATATTTCTTTCTAACAAAGTAGAATGTAAAGTGGTGTTTTTATATCAATGTATCAATGTAGAAGCATCTCTGTTTTTTACAAGGACCATATCAGCAATTCGGTCAGAATTTCAGTAAACATTAGTTTGCGGGTGCTTTAATTTTATCTTCTCTGCCTGCACATCCACCTACCCCCAACTGGGGAAAAAAGAAAAGAGCTTTTCTGTCTAGTCATTAATGATGTATACACAGTCACTTAAGAGAACTAGAGGAATCATTCTTCAAGGAAGCATGTTTTTTTAATTCTTCGTAAAACAAATAATTGCCTCCAAGTGTATATGCCACTTAAAGTATTTTCTACGTTGGGCTTTCCAGTACCCTTCTTTGAGAAATAGATCTCAGGAGAATGCCACATTTTTTACTGAATTTAAGGGAGTGTATTTCATTGGGGGTGGGGAAGAAGAGCTTCTTAGAAAGGAAGACCGCTAAACTTTGGAATGGTCTAAACAGACCACTAAACTCTGTAGAGACCCACTGAAATGGGATGGGCAAGGTTGCAGTCCTGCCTGCGAAGAGGGGGCGCTGCCGCACATGATCCCAGGAGCTCTCTCCCAAGGCTCAAATGCCATCATCCTAAATCCTGCTCTTCCGATCTCTTGACAAAGCAAGAAAGCAGAACATCTTGTCCATCCCGTCCTCCTGGTGTGCTAAGAAATCTAATGAGATAAAAGCCCAGGTTTGCATAAGAAGTAAATCAGAGGAGACCTGTCTCCACAAATTCTGAACAGAGCCCATCTTGATAAACAAAGTGTGACATCCATAACAAACAAACCAAAAAGCAGATAAAGGATGAGGGCCCTCAGCATTAAAGCTGGAAAACCTCTGGTGATAAATAAGTAATATTATAATAAAAGATATTATAATGCGTTGCCATTTGTAGGGAGAAATGTAATATAGTCTGAGGAGGAAGATAGATGGCTCAAGTTGTTTCTCTGACAGTGGAAGTAATAGCTATTGAATGTTATGTTTAGCATATCATAAAATCAGTGTTAGCAGGCAAGACAGCCCTCAAGCCTTCCTGAAGTCCACGTTCAGCCTTTTGACATCAGCCAGAAAAAGGCCTGGAATGCAGTTCACACGGGATGGATGGCCTCAATTCAAACCAAATCAGAAGAGACAGAGCTTCCCTTTGGCCCTCAGCCTTAAGTGGAAATGAACTTGGGGGTGACTGGAGAATATCTTTCTTCAACCCCCCCCTTACTTTCCGCCCCAGAGGGGCTCCTGCCAGTTGTAGGAGCCAAGCTATAGAAACTGAATTCATAGAACACTGGAAACTTTTTTGAGGATGATGGTGGCCAGTTCTCCTTTTACACTGAGTAGCCAAAGACAAACTCGGGTTTCCTTTAGAGGTGCTGAAAATCCTCCATCTTCTCACACCACCAAAAAATATCATCATCATCATCATCTACATATACTTCTACCACACTGTCTGAAACACCCCCATTATTTCTCATGTAAGTTATATGTTATATCCCACCCACCCAAAAGGAGAAGAACAAGCCATGTGGATCTGTGAGACATTAGAGGCTCACCTCCCGGTATCCACTAACTGGAGCTGTGCAGCCTTGCTTGTTGTAGGGACAGAAAAGCCAGTAGGCAGAAATAATTCAACCAAGTGCTCACACAGGAGGGGGTCTTCACTTGTGCCAAATGCATGCAAAAAGAACACTATTTTATTTATTTTCTTTTTAGTATATTATTTGCCAGGAGAGCCCACTGACAAAATATCCTGGGAAAAATGTCATTTTCAAAGATACCAAAAAAAAAAATTGATAATGAACTAAAAACTAAGGGAAGTTTTCCCACATCTAAATGGATTTTTTTCATTCTGAAGCACACTGTGAGAAGGATCTCAGAAAGGATTAGGATAGGCCTAAGCCTCTGCTTCCCAGGAACTGTAACAGTGGTACTGGAATCCAAGTTATGCTACCTCTGGAGTCTGGAGTCTGGAAGAATAGGGACCTGGGATCTCATGCAATGGGGCTTAGAAGAATAAGAGAAGATGACTGGAGGGAAAGCTATTATTTCCTGAAAGGACTCACCTTACCACAAAGTTTTCTCCCTTTCTTATAATCAAGATGGACATGCCATCAGAAATGTCTGGCTCTCTCCCTCTCCCACCGCCATCAATCTCAGAGATGGACAGAAGTTCTTCACTCCAAGAGGATATTAGGAACCATCACCTGTCCCTGTTGTGAATAGATAAAGAAAAAATGTCCTCTAAGAAGAGCTCGGGGTAGAGCCACTGTGCAGGAGGTAAAGGCAGTATGTGACCGGGTGCTTGGGGAAGGATATAATGACAAATGGAGGCAGGCTGACCAGTCCTTTCCTTCCTAGGGTCCTGATCAATAAACCTTGTAGAGAACAGAGACAGACATTGAGGATCTTCTATGCAGAAGGTTCTGTGCTAGGTTTTCTGTGGACTACAGAGGTAACCCATTTCCTGCTCTCAAGGAAGTGAAGAGCTACACTCTTGAAAATAAGAACAGGAGCAGTCAGGACAGCCTTTGTTTCCTCACAAGATCATAGAACTTAGCTCTGATGCCCATGGCCAACTTCCTTTCAGTGTAATGAGCATGCACAGGAAAGACAGCTTGGAATAGTGGTTAGGAAGGTAAGCTTTGAAATTGTATGTACTAGAGACTTCATTCTAGTTTGACAACATACTAGTTCTGTGATGCTTGGCAAGTTCTCTTAATCTCTCTGAACACTGGATTTCAATACATAAAAAATAGACAATCCTTGTTGCTACTTCATGGAACAATTTAATAAGTTCATGGATATAAAACATTTAGCATAGCATATAGTAAATGCTCAACAAATGCTGGCTGAAAGGAAGGTGAAGATGTGTTAAACACTGGGCTTGAAGCTGGCTACCCAGATGGTTAATGTGTTGCTCTCCAGGAGGCTAGAGTCTAATAACTTAGAGTCAAACAACCGTAGCAAGATAGCAAAAACACATACTGAGCAGCCTGTTTTTGTTAAAATGTTAGAAGTGAAATAACTGCCTTTTTTCAGATTGTTACTTTTAAGGGGATTTCTGAGATAAGATTTCATCTTCCAAGTGTGTGCAAATGAGGTAATTTGGTTTAATGACAGATAGAGTAGAGCCTATAATTCTGAACCATTCCATCCCAGTTGCACGTAAGGCTAAATGTGTGACCTGTGGAGGTTAATGATTTAATTGGTAAAAATATATATTAAGTGGCTGTGAGTTAAGCACAATGGCAGGTGCTGGAAATAGAGCAGTTATGGCATAAATTGTTAGTATTCACCAATATCCATGTTCTCCTTTACTTCCTAGGCCTGAAATTGGACTACATTTCCCAGCCTCCCTTGCAGCTAGTGAGGTCATGTTACTTGAAGTCTGGCCAATGGAATGTGAGCAGGAGTGAAGTGCTCCACTTTCAGGTCTGACTCATAGAAACCTCCCACCAATGATCACTTTCTCATTCCACATCCACCAGCTAAACTGGAAGCTCTTCAGGGACCCAGAGGAAGATGTAGCCACAGATGGAGACTTACATCCTTGAACCCTGGGCCCATGTTGGACTGTGCTATGAATAAAAAATAGACTTTTATGCTAAGTCACTGAGATTTGGAGGTTTGTTATGGTAATTAGTATTATTTCCCATATTTAATACAGCAATAAACAAGATTAACTTGTCCCTGGCCTTGGGGAGCTGACAGATTCTTTGAAATGAAAAAATAAATAAATAATTATAATTTGTAGGATAATGAATGTTAGAGCAGTGAAAAGACAGAGAAATGGGAGGAGAGTAGCTAATCCAGGAGTTAGGGAAATCCTGTCAGAAAAGGTGCTATTTATGGTGAAACTTGAAAGATGGCATATTCATCAGCTAGGGCTACCATAACAAAGTACCACTCACTGAGTAGCTTAAACAACAGAAATTTATTTCTTCACAGTCTGGAGCTGGAAGTCCCAGATCAAAGTGTCAGTAGAGTCAGTTTAATTCTGAGGCCTCTCTCCTGGGCTTGCAGATGGCTGCCTCCTTGCTGTATCTTCAGATGGTCTTTCTTCCATGTGTAATATGTCTATGTCCTAATCTCTTCTTATAAAGACACCAGTCATATTGGATTAGGGCCCACCCGTGTGACTTCATTTCACCAGAATTCTCTCTTTAAAGATGCTATCTCCAAATATGGCCACATTCTGAGATTATGGGGGTTAGGGCTTCAGCACATGAATTTGGGCAGGCGGGACACCATGCAGCCCATAACCGATGGGTAAGAGTTGGCCATTTGAAGGATTGGGGTGAGTTCAGGTTCTGTATCTCACCTAATGATGAGAGCTGGCACAAGAAAGGGAGAAGAATGAGAAAGAAGCTCTAATTTCTAAGGGATACGGCGCTAAAGCTATTCGGGGGAGGATTCAGATCACAGCCCAACAGTAGTGCTTTGAGTGTGGACTTGGAACTTAAGATATTAAAAAGAAATTATGGAGGGTAGGAAGCAGCAGCATACCTTGGGTCTCTGGAGATGGAAGAAGATTGACTGCAGCTGTGGTTAGTGGTCCTGGAGCCTGCATGGAGCTACTACGCTTTCTAACAAATCCCAGGAGAGTCTTTTGGAGTAAAGATTGATCCCAGAAGTCAGATCACAAGAAAGCTGGTCATGTGCAAAGACTAAAGATCAATGGGTGAAAGATCAATCCGAATAAATGATCTATTAATACATACAACAGGTTCCCAGCAATTAATCTCCAAGAGGATGACAGCCCGCCAGTTACAGTGAACTGCTGATGGTGATTGACATAATGGGATCGTCTGCAGCTGCCAGGCTGCTGAGTTAGTGATATTCACATTTATTTTCCTGCTTGGACAGAGTGGTTTCTGGGACAGCTCTGGAGTTTGGGGCCGAAAACATACTGCTCAGGAGACCAAAACTGCGTTTCCAGAGAAGGTGTACGTGAACATATCCAGGACCAATGTCTGGTCTACTAGAAGAAAAGAGAGGAGCCTGTCTTTTCTCCTAAGTGATTAGCCAGACCTTCATGATATGGAAGTTGGTAGAGGGATTTGGAGAGACCTGCTCAGAAACCAGGAAAATTACAGGTTTGAGGGCTACCATTGTGAAAAGGGAAGAATTTCATATCCATGAGAAATATGTGCTTTAGAATATTATTTTTCCTTCAGTTTGGTCAGAAAAATATTACAAGCCAACCTTGTGCCTCCAAAATACATGCCTCCACACTTTTGGTCTTCTAAGTCTAGAATTTTGAATGTCTGTCTAGTAAATCCCAATTTAGTCTTCAAAGTCCATCTCATCACCTCATAAACTCCTCTAAAAGGTCTTTTCCAGATACTTTCCATGATACTCCCAAAACCTATCCCAAATCCATCCACCTTTCTCCATCCCCACATCTACCACCAAGTCACCATTATCACCACCTGCACTACTTCAAGATCCTCCTATCTGCTCTCCCTGTTTACAGCTTTACCTTCTACAGTCTAGTCTCCATACAACGGCCAGAAGTGTTTGAAGTATATATCCATGCATATTCCTATAATTGGCACTCAGAGTAAAATTCAGTCTAACACATGGCCCTACATGACCTGGCTCCTGACAGCTCTATGCCTTCATCCCTTGCGAAGCTCTCCCGAGCTCCTGCTGCACTGAGAATAGGTCAGATCTGTCCATTCCATGGAGCCTCCCATTTACTGTCCTCCCTCCCTATGACGTTCTTATCCCGACCCCCACAGATCAGATCTTCCCATAACTGGCCGCTCATCATTTGGATTTCTGCTCCTCAGAGAGGCCTATTTAGATGTACCCAAAAGTAGCTCCCACTCTCCCACCCCCAGCCACTAGCATATCATTCTATTTATACCCTTCACAGCACTCATCACAATCTGGAATTACATATATACATGTACATATATATGCATTTATGTACATATACACACACATATATATACATACATATATATGCATATATACACGATATACATATATACATATATTTGATATATATATACATATATATTTTTAAGTTGTTCATGCATTTCCCCACTAGAAAGTAAGTTCCATGAAGTAGAAAGCTGAATGAGGTGGTTGTGAGAAAGCAAGGTGAGACACAACGGATCCTGCTCTTTCCTTAAAGGGAAGGAACCATGCTTTGTTCTAGTATTATTTGCACTTCCTAGCTGGCAGGAGAGTACAAGGCATATAGCAAGTGTTTAAGTATTGTTAGAATAAATGAATGAATGGCATAATCAATCGTTCATTCCTTTGAATTTCCATAGTATCCTCTTCCCGTCTCTATAAAGACATTCACCACATTGTAGAGCAGGGATTTGTCAGAATCTCTTCCTCTCATCCTTGATTATGAGCTCCTTAAAGAGAGGATTGTGTCTCATGAAATGATGTGTGCTAAAACGGAGAATGCGGCATTATCTCTGTAGTCAGTACTTCTCTAACTTGAATGGGTGCACGAATCACCTAGGGGATCTTGTTAAAATGCAGTTTCTGATTCATATCAGAATCAGAGGGGGAGGACTCGAGAGTCTGCATTTCTAGCAGGCTTCTAAATGAAGTCAATGCTGCAAACTGCAGTACTTGGCAAACTTTGAGTGGAAAGGCATTTATTGAGTAGATGCTTTAAAACGTTGTGTTTTTTTCTTCCCTTTCTATCTGCTACAGAGTCTTTTACAGCACCTGATATAAAATACATGTTAAATTAGTATATATTAAGTGAATGAATAAATAAATGAGCAAGTCCAATGGACTCAAATTTAAAGTAATGCAAGACAGTCCTAAAGAGCCAAGCAATCTGCTCATGTAAGTCCTCACAACTTGCCAAGTCTGGTCTAGAACGCTTGCCTCCTGTGCTTTCTACTGAGTCACAAGTTCCTACTTCCAGCTCTTTCTTAAGATCAAAGTTTAGATGTCCTAGGACATTAAGGATGAGCTACTGAGTGCAGAGTAGTTCCCTATCTCATAACAAATGTCAAAGAAAGCTGGAGGAGCCCCGAGAGGGGAAGGGGACCACTGCTTGGTAACCACCCCATGCGGTTCACACCCCTGCGGGCTGTCAGGGTTCTCATGGCCTGCCCATGTTGAAGGAGCACCATTCAAGAAACCCTTCTGTGCCAGGAAAGAAGACAGGAATTTCTTCTTGGCAGAATCTGTCACACTTACAAACATATAAACCAGATGCTGAGAGGGGTCTGCCTGAGGGGTCAGACTGAGACCTGTGAGAGTAGATATGTACTTTGGGGGGACCCGAAAAGGAAAATGTCTGTGACCAGGGATTGTGGAGGTGAGGAGCAGAGCCAGCGAAGGAAAGGCTGCCTTCCTTCCAAGAAGCTTGCAAAGCAGGCCCTGCACTTCTGGTTCAGCCTCTGCTGCAAATGAACTCAGAAATCATTCCCCCTCCCCAGGCAGATGGGTCCTTAACTCACAGCCCATCTGACAGCATCGGAGCTGTTGGGACTCTTCCCACAGAAGCACGCTTTATGTGCTTGGACCAGTGGATCTGCTCAAGGAGAATCCATATCTGACAAGCAGGCAGCCGAGCAAAAGAATAACCCAGGAGACAGTCCTGCACTGTTTCCCCAGCAGCAGCATGGGAGAGAGCATGGAACACACAGAAGGAACATATGTTGCCAAAACCTGACCCAACTTGGAAACTTTTTCCAAACTCTTTCCTTTCATCATTATTTCCACCCAGGTTGGTCCTGAAACCCAAAGGGTTTTGCCCTGGTCCTTCTGATCAGTCATTTAGAGCAGCATGGGGCCAAGCTTAGCTTGCAGGGAAAGCTCAGGAACTAACCAGTTTGCTGGATTCTCAAGAATTGTAGAGTCCCCTCCTTCCCAGATGACTCTAAGCACTTAGGAAATCTGAAAGATTCAAAGCATTGGCATAACAAGAGGTTCATCAGCTGTTTTGCATCTGTGCTGGGAGCAGAAGTGCAAGACAAGTGCAAGCTGTCCATGGTGCATTTCGGTCAAAGAGGCAGACGTACTTCCTGACTATGCTTACGGTGAGCTCTTGAGATGCAAGCTCCTTTTCTGTGGCACCGACTGACAACTTGCTGTTTGAAATGTGGTCCAGAAACAGCAGCAGCACCTGAGAGAGTGTTGAAAATACAGGATCCCAGGCCTCCTGCCCAGACCGAGATGTGCCTCTGATTGGGGTAATAGCTCCAATTCTGGTCAAGGGCAAGGAGATGGACTAATGAGGAATCACCTTCCCTGGGATTTTCTCACTAAAACCCCTTTTCCTGCTGCCCAGATTAAGGGTCCCAGATGACTGTGCGAGAGCAGAACCTGCATTCCTGCTTTATCCCAAGGACATAGTAGTACTGCATCCTTAGGCACAGAAAGCAGCCAAGTGAGATAAGCTCAGATTTTCTCCTGAATCAAAAATAGAACCAAGAGTGGCTTCTTTCCTTTTAGGAAAGACCAGGATCCACTGTGTTTTGCCTTGCTTTCTCCCAACCACCGCACACAGCTCTATGTTCCCCAGACCATCTTCTTCTTCCCACTTCCTTGACTCAGAAAATTTGCTGGCAGAGAAACCTGGTTCATCAGGGCAAAGGGTCTCTGTGCGTCTGAAGGTTTGGTCAAGTGGTTAGACCAGGGAGGATGTCCTCCTTGTCTTCATCTCTCCAGATGGCTTTTAGATTCCAGCCCATCCTTGCCATGAGCTCCCCCACACTGCCCTTCTGCCTGAGGCTTCTCTGCAGCTCTGGGCTGCTGTGAGCACATTCTTCTGTCCCTGTGAGTGCTTACCCTCCCTACCACTCTCTGGCTTTAACCCCTCTTTTGCCTGGCTGAACACCACGCCTTCTCTCCTCAGGGAACCAGAAATGGCAGATGGCAGCTTGGTGTCTGAGACATCTTCACAGGTGAGTGAATATGCCCCAACTTGGAAACAGTCCCATTAGCTGCCCCTTTGTGGACTGAATATATACACCCCTAGAGGCAGTGTGGTGTAATAAGAACCTATCTGGCTGGAGTTCAAATCCCAGCACTGCTATTTAAAATTTGTGTGACCTTGAGCAACCATCGGATCTATTTTTTCATTTGGATTCCTCAGCTGGGAATTGAGGACAATAATACTCACTTCTAGCATGGTATCTGGCACATAACAATCGGTTTTCCTAGGCTTCCTCTCCTTCCACAAAACCTCTCTTCGTCGACTGGGTGCTCGGTACCACATTATTTGCCTGTCACTGGTTCTGGGTGTACAGACTACCTGTCATACCCTTTACCCTTCACTCCTTTGTTGCAAAGACAAGTGGTCAGGACATCTGGGGCCTCCTAGAACTGGTCTGTCCCAGTCTGTGTAAAATCATTCTGGAAATGTTAACCTTTCACAGATGAAAGAATTCACTAGTGCCACTGTCAGAAGCTTTGGGACGGCAAGGACTCCTAGGAGCCCAGGGCATGCATCTATCTGTCCATGTCCAGGTGGTTCACTCAGGTGGCCTTATCCTGTGTTCAATTTTTAACCACTACCCAATGTCTTCATTGCTGTAAAAAAAACAAAACAAAACAAAACAAAAACAACAAAAAACCACATACACACACACACACACACAATTTTTGAACAGATTAAAATTTAATTATATTCTACAATTAATACAAAAGAGTTATTGTGACCTAATTAAAGATTGATTTTAGAAGAAATGAAAATCATAAGAATAGTTATATAACCGTTTCTTTCCTCAGGGAGACTTTGACTTGATGTTCTCAGGAGATATGAACCCCACATAACAGTTTTATTAGCTCTTATTAAAGCTTTGATACATGTACTTCAAAGAACTGGCCATCTTCCTTTTCATTTAAAGTGTAGGAATCTTCTCTGGCATCTGGGCTGCTTGGAGCCACTGCTGCCTTCTGTAGGTCTCAAAGCTGAGACCCTAGAAGAAACAGTAGTTTCTGACAACCCTAGTTTCCCTAAGCCTATTTTCCTTTTGTTGATCTGCCCCCACAGAGTTACAGGAGGGAGAAGGGGGACAACGTGACGAGGGACCCCCATAATCAGGGCCCTGTACCATTTAGGGATTAGTAAAAGTGGCCAGGCCCAGAGAGCAGATCGTAATCCTGGAGTTGGAAGCAATCATGAAGATTCCCTGGCCCACCCAACCATTCTGTACTAGAATCTTCTCAAGCATCCTGGTCCTCAGTTGGTCACTTAACCTCTGCTTTTAAGCTTGTCAGTAATCAGGAGCTGGCTAACTCAGAAGTCTTACCTGCATATAGATACCACTATTTTTTTTTAAATCTTCTTTACATTGAGGTACTATCCACTTCCTTTTTTTTTTTTTTTAAGATTTGTTATTTATTTATTTGAGAAAGAGAGTGAACAAAAGAGAGAGCGAGCACAGGGGCAGAGGGAGAAGGAGAAGCAGACTCCCTCTGAGCAGGGAGCCCAATGCAGGGCTCGATCCCAGGCCCCTGGGATCATGACCTGGGCCAAAGACAGACAATCAACTAAGCAACCCAGACACCCCAACTGTCCACTTCCTATCATCATTCACAGGCCCCAGTTCCGCCCTCTGGAACACCAAAGAATAATCCAATCCATCTTCTCCATGAGCCTCTCTCACATGTCCAAACCCAGTTGTTATTATTTCCCGAAGTGTTCCCTTCCTAAATGCATCGCCAACTTTCTCAATCAATCTTCTGTTGACAAGATGTCCAGACACTGTTCAGAGTGTTCTGGTTTTCATTCTTCTCTTTGTTGGTGTCCCTCCCAACCACAGAGCCCAGAACTGACCACAGCGCTCTAAAGGATCTCTAACTAGGAGAGAGGAGGAAGTTTGCTCCATAGATAGAACTCTCTCATTATTTATATATAAATAAATGACATGGTAGATAAAGCTTATGTATTCGTGTCTATATATATTTTATATAGTGCATATTTATATAAATATAAAATATATATATAAAGCCTGGTAAAGTCTATGGTCAGCTAAAGCCCTCCCAGATATTTCTTATATGAACTATACTCAGACCCATTCCTCCTCATTCTCTATTTGTGAAATTAAGCTTTCTTTCAAACCTAAAACCCAGACTCCACTTTTATCTTTGTCAAATTGATCTTGTTAGTTTCAACCCATCTTTCCAGATATCAAGATCTTTTGAAACTTGTTTATAACATTTCTCATATTAGTTAACCTCTGCTTCATGTCATCACAAATTCGATAAGCACATGCTCAATATTTCATCCGAGTCATTGATAAATACTTGGAACATGACAGGGGTAGGCAAAGCCCTTTAAGTTGCTGCCTGGAGACCTCCCTCCCTATGGCTATCATTCTAGAGATAAATTCTCTTTTGAATAGTGTTGATCTTTCAGCTGCAAATCCACACACAGCCTGGATTTTCTAGGTCATCCTGGGCGATTTCAGGAGGAACTCTTTCGTGGGCCTTACTATATCCTTATTCTCTGTGTCTACACTACCTACCCTACCATCACCATTCCTGTCTGCCTGTCTAATAAAGATGTCAAAAAAGGAACTAAGGTTATTTGGCATGACTTACTTTTAGGAAATTGTGGATGTTTCCAGTGATCATCTCTTTATTTCTTCTGTGATCACAGACCATCTGTTTAATAACATTTTTCCAACAGTGAGTCATAGATCACTTGCCTATAGATTTTATAATTCACATTTTCCCCTTTGTGAAACTGAGGACAGCATTTTCGTATTAATCCAATTCCTCAGATGATAGTGTCGAGACTGCCCAAGAGTATATAACTCTACATTAAATTCAGGGTCGGGGTCCAAAGAATTGAAGGATCTGCATTTTCAAAACATATTACTAAGCCAGACAGAAAGGCAGAGCCCAAGCCTCAAAGAATTGTCCTGAACACCTTAGGATTTACCATCAAGGCCCGACTAGCTCTTAGAAGACGGAGGATAAAAGTAGGTCTTAGTTTTCTCATCTGTAAAATGATGGGATCTATTCTAGTTCTAAGTTTTAGCAATTTAAGAGGTTAGCTGCCAAGGGTGACCAGACAGGTGGCTGGATTTACCTACAGTGATCTGATTTCCTCCCCCCTCCTCTTTTGGAGGGTTTCAATAGTGATGAAATGTTTATATGTCTTCTGGACACAAGCATGCACACACAAATACACACACACATGCATACATGCACACACACCAGCATCCACAATCATTAGCTGTTTTTCTTTCTTGTATGTACATTTGATGAGAATAAAATCTGCTGTTTTAACATTATTTCTGTGTTATAATGAATCTGCTTTAGGAACAGCTTGTTACAGAGTCATCTGTCAAGAATGTATTACTAATGCCATTTAAGACATTCTTTGTAATATGTTACTAGAGAACAGCACTGGGTCTAGATAACATTTATTAAATATTAGAAACATTGTCAAATAACTTCTCACCCAAGTAAGGTTTGAGGGGTTTGTGTGTATTAACATCCATGTGTATTTTTAAGGAGAATAATGAAATCCAATGTGAACAGAAATATTTGTGATATTCTGTCAAATCCAACATACCCAATTTATGTTCCCTGAGACATTCCAGGGAGTATCTATTTATCCAAACAGAACTGCAGTAAGCAAAACAGAGGGAGGCCAGAAAGACACACACACACACACACACACACTATCAGCAGCACTAAAAGGCTGCTACCAAAGATAAAATTAAGAAAAGGGCAATAAAATTTAGCCCAAAGGAATAGGAAGAAACTTCCTAAAAATCAAGCAGCAGATAGGGGTATCTATTTTACCTCTACTTCCTTAGGTCCAGGTGGAAAGATCCAGACATGGTTCTCATCCTATGGCTGATAAGAATCACTTATGGAACATTTCTAACCTAGGCATGCCTAAGCCAAAACTTAGACCTACCTTCCTGGTAGGACTTAATTCCTAAGCATGTTAATCTTGAAAAATCTCTCATACAAAACTCCCGTAGATTGATAGGAATCCTGACTCCCTTTGCCATAGCTGCTGCTGCCTTTGATAAATACCCAAGGAATATTTAATGCATAAAAACACCTCATTGCACTGAAAGTCAGTATGATGGAGTGGTTGAGTATATAAGCCCTAAAGCCAAACTCCTTGGGTTCAGAAATGTCAACTACCTTCAAGCATCTCTGTACATCTGTTTCCTCTGCTATGAAACAAGGCTGCTAATCGCACCTCCATGGAGAGCAAATGAGTTAATACACATAAAGGACCGGTGTTTAGTTTCTGGTGAGCATTCAAAAGTGAAAATTAATTATCTTAGGCAAATGTACTCTTAATTTCCAGAACTTGGTTGACACAGGTAGCTGTGTTTTCTGCTGAAACTGTGGCCAGCTTGACTGTGCACTGTCTTGCATCTGATTTTTGTCCTGCCCCAGCCTGGTTCCTTTTTGCCTCCATCTCGCTTCACTCAGATTGCCTACACACCTACACACAATAAAGCATTTGCCATAAATTTTGTCTCAAGCTCCATTTTCCAGGCAACTATACAGAGACTCTACTAGGATTACCAAGGCAATAACCAGATAAACTGGCAAAGAATGTTTTTATGCTTTTGCACTGAAAACATAAATACCCATGTCGGAATCACAACAATTATCAAAGGTGAAGAGCTGTAATAGTCGGTCTTGGACTTGAGGGTTAAAGTAGGTGCTGATCTAGAGGCTAGTCCCCACCGCCATGACACTTCCCCCACATCCCCGATGAAAACTGCCAGAGGAAAAGTTCCGTTCAAGTCAAAAACATCTTTTTCCCTGATGACAGCCCTGGAGGTGACCAGTGGGAATGGGGCTGGACTCAGGCAAGCCCCCAGAGACCGTAGAGTCCTTCCCTGGGGGACAAATCTACTTGGGAAGAGCTCGAGAAACTCTATAATTTGAAGGCTGACTTCAATCCCCAGATACTTCTAAAGTCACCCGATCCAAGGTCCATTTAGGAGAAAGAGATTGCCCATGGAAAACTAGGACTCTGCATAGCTGAACCTCTTGATTCGAGGCTTCATTAAATGGATTCTGTCTACTGCCAACTCAGTGCAGAGCAAAGGCTATTTGCACGGGTCCTGCCTGCATTCCTGAAACTGGCTCAGGCACTGCAGGGGCCTAAACTCAAAAGTGGGACTCTTCACTAGATGAACCTTCCTTCCTGAGGAAGGCAACGATAGAACAGGGGCTGACTTCTAGCTAAAAGTTTGTCCTGTGAAATCACTGGACCCTAGAGAGAATGATTCTATAACCCAAATCTTTTTCTAAGCATATTCATGATAAAACTTATTAAGCATGTGGGGGTTCCAAAGGGAAATGGTGAGGAAAGGCCATGGTTCCCAGAGTTAATTGTGTCAGGTTAAAGCTCTCAGCCCCCTGGGTGGTAGCAGGAGAATGCAAACATCAGTAGCAAGAATCAGTTCTCTTTCAGCCTCCCCAGTCTGCCCCAGGCAGTGATTCTCACCCCCTCTTCCTGCATGGCCTAGACCAGCTTTCCCTGTTCTCGCCCACACAGCAAGGGTATGAGGGGCTCGGTATCAAGGCCAAGAATTGCCTCAGCAACCAAAGCCCTTATTACTGACACCATGCACCCATGACCTTGCGTATCCTTCCTAGTTCCTTCTCTGACCTTTAACATAGCCACTTGTTTCTAACATTTTTCCCGGGGTTTGAAATTTTTTCTTTCCTATACCTTTTGTATCTTCTCCACAGGATTGGATTTGGCCCTCAGCTTACCTTGCTGCTGTCTGTTGTCGGGTATAACCTGACTTTGGCTGACCCGTCTGACCTCACAGCCTTCTCCTGCCAGGTATCAGCACCTGAATTTCAGCTCCGACCCTATGCTCGGAAACTCCCTCCCCGCTACACACACACACACACACACACACACACACACACACACTCCAGAATGATAAATGACCCATTTTGTGACAGAGTTTTAAAAGAGACAAAAACCATCTAATTCTGTTCAGGAGTTTCCAAGCTCGATCTATGATCCCCATCATAGCACAGAGTCCAAATGAATCACAGAGACAGCCCAGCTATACTCAGTGCAGCTCAGCACAGAAGTCCTTCGGTGAGAGAAGACCTAAGCAATGCTCCATGACCCTGCTGGTGTCAAGCTGATTTATCCTCAGCTCCTTCTACTCTGTTACCCAAACCTCAGGAGCCCGGAATCCTCATTTGGCCATTGACAATAAAGGGAAAGAGAAGTGATGCTGGGAAGTGGATGAACTCAGATAGGGAAAAACAAATCAAACTTGTCTGCAGGTCTCCATCTGTGCTAGACCCACTCCCTACCTGTGCCTCAGCCCAACCACTGCTGTGGGTGGATTCTCACTGAGGAGGCAAAAAGTTGTTTCCAGAGCCACCAAATTCACATTACTTAAGCGAGATTGAACTGTTTAAAATTTCAGTGTTGTCCGCCAAAAAAATAATAATAGGAAGTTGTATAGAGCAGAATGTGCTGACAGCAGTAATGTTTCGGTAATAATTCACGTGTAGTAGGTGACGCTCTGGAAGTCAGCCCAGCAGGCTAATGTAGATTGGGGATGCTCTCCTACTGATGGCCAAACGATTGATTGGCATTTCTGCTCCATCATGAAATCAGCTCACAAATGAAGTGGAGGTGGTTCCAAAGGGAGGGAAACTGGGGAGGAACAAGGGAATGAAGGAGGACGAACAGGCAAGTTTGGGTAGAGAGACCAAAGTAACACTTTCAAGCTCAGTCTCCAATCTAAGCCAACCCCCCCCCCAATTTTCTGCTATAATTTCAAAAGAAAAAAGCAAATCATCTAATAAAGATGACACTTCCCTATTCATTCTGTCTTCCACTTGGAACTGGATCTCCCTTCTAAATAAATTAGCAGCTCCTTTCCAATTGTTCTGCTAATAAGATCCATACAACCAATTAATTCTTCTCTTGGTGCACATAGAACTGAATGGTTATTATCTGCCTCTGTCCTCATTGGTAAATGGGCCATCAACTCTTGATGTCAATGAGTAGGCAACATGTCTCTCTGTTTCCCCAGGCCCCATTCACCCTGCCATCCAGGTGGCTTTAGGGTGTCCTATGCCCATGAGTCAGGAAAGGAAAATTCACTTTCTGAATTATGATCTATGGAACATAATTAGGTAAGAAAATATGCTGCCTTCTGACTGTATAATGCATAACAAAGCGAAATGGAAATAAAATTTTAAATTGTATACATTAAGTTCCCAGGATTTAATGTGGATTATTAAAGACTTCCAAGTAGGTATCCTCAGTATTTTGTGATTGAAGGGTAGGAACCACAGAGAATTTCCCAAGGGCCTACCAAGTGCCAAGCAACTGAAATGTGAGTAGACGATTGTGTTGTATGTTGTAACTGCACAAACATACACTGGGTTTGAAAAGTAAGTATAAAGGGGCGCCTGGGTGGCTCAGTCGTTAAGCGTCTGCCTTCGGCTCAGGGCGTGATCCCGGCGTTATGGGATCGAGCCCCACGTTGGGCTCCTCCGCTGTGAGCCTGCTTCTTCCTCTCCCACTCCCCCTGCTTGTGTTCCCTCTGTCACTGGCTGTCTCTATCTCTGTCAAATAAATAAATAAAATCTTTAAAAAAAAAAAAAGAAAAAGAAAAGTAAGTACAAAAAATGAATGTAAAATATCTTGTTGGTAACTTTTATATTGATTACACATCGAAATGATATTTTTGAAATATTGGGTCAATAAAATATAAAATTAAAATTAATTTTACCTCTTTCTTTTGATTTTTTTTTTTTTTAATGTGACCTAGGTTCAAGTCTCAAGTTCCTCTAAGAGTCTTAAGCTCCTAGTTTGCTGGTCTTCCTCTGGGAGACAGTATGGCAGGAAGACCCAGAGAACTGGCTCAACCTGGGTTTAAGTCCAGCTCTATTATTTACGAGCTATTTCTTAAGTTACTTAATTGCTTTAGTCCTTAGTTTTTTCATCTATAAAAAGGCTTAATAATAATTTGCAAGACTGCTATGAAGATTAAATAAAAGGATATATGTAAAGCAGTTATTACCATGCCTTGGATATAGTAGTTACTCAGTAAATTGGGATTGTTGTTGCTATCTCTCAAAAGAAGTGGTTAAACCGATGATGGCTAATGGCTCCATAAAGCTGTTACTGAATAATCTGCATGTAACTTACCATGGGGTGGTTATTCCAAATCAAATTATGGATACAGAGGAAGCTTTTTAACAATTGCTGGCTACTCTGTTGATGTATTTTCTGTGTGGGCTTAAAGTATTCTCTGGGATTGTTATAGATCTTTTTTGAATAGAGAACATCCCATGATGTATTTTTTTGTGTGTGCGCGGATTTAAAGTATTCTCTGGGATCATTTCAGATCTTTTTGAATAGAGATACGAGAACATTCCCAGATCAAGTTCCTTCTGCTCCCTCTTCCATGTCTGGACACTGCGAATTGTCATAGGGGACCATCCACATCCAATCCTGAGAATAAGAATCTCCCACCAGCTGATCCGGTGACCACATCACCCGTGGAGCCCAGGGCTTGGTGCGTACTAGGGAGTCAGTAGTGAAGACCTCCACCCTCCCCTCCCTACAGGGACCTAGCTGGCTGAACCTCTGAGGGCAACATTCAAAAGACTGATGGAAATAGATCTAGCCATGTAAATAAAGCTAAATAGAGGGCATGTTCTTTACCTGTTCACTTTTCATTAGCTTCTTTAACTTCAGCTTCAGGACCTGATATGGTCTGGCCCATGCTTGCCTCACCCACTGTATTTTCACACATCGTCCTCCCTCCTTTACATTCTGCTCCAGGCAAGGTGGTCTTAACTAAGCCCTCCAACCTGTCAAGGTGTTCCCTGCCTCAGAGACTTTGTATGTGATGTCTCCTCTTCCCCCAAATTTTGCCCAACTAACTCCTCCTCATCCTTCAGCTCTCTGCTTTCATGTCACTTCTGCAGGAAGATTTTTCCTCTATTTTATTCTAACATCACCCTGATTTTTCCTTCTTGCCCTTTATGGTCCTGACCACAATTTTATTCTTTCTTCCACTCTTGGGATCATAGCTCTCTTGCTTTTTTTGCCGCATTCCCAGCACCTCATGCACAATGTGTACACAACCATATTTGCTGAGTCAATGCACAAATAGATAAACAGACACTGGCTGTCCAAAGTGGAATTTATTACTTGTCTACCTTTCTACCACCTGTGTGTTCTGGTTCCTTTCCTTTTCCACTCCAGAGGCTCCTGTAGAGAACTTTCTCTCTTTGGTGATTCTTCAACAAGCCCTACACTCAACCTGCAGATTGAAATCGATGAATTATTCTATGGCCTGATAATGCAGCCAAGGGAAGAGTTACATAGGATTCATCAACACCCAAGAATACTGCAAAGAATAACTATTGGTATAGTTTTGGCACTTGGAAAGTGCCCACCAGTGTATGATGAGTACAGTACATACTATCTCGTGTGTCCTTCACAACAGCCCTACGGGATAGGGACTCTAATTGTCCTTATTTTACAGATGAGCAAACTGAGACCTAGATTAGGCAATTTGTCTGAGGCCGTACAGCAGTTCATTGCCAAGAGGAGATCGGAAACAATCTGATTCCAGCCCTCACGCACCTCATCTCTGGAGCTCACTATCTTTCTCAGCTTCAGAGACGAGTGTGGCCACTTATTTCTTTTCTGACCTGAGCTCCACTCTGCTTCCCACCCAACCCATCTAAACTCCCTTAAGGGGTAACATCTTGATGGCAATTTCCAAAAACAACTCCAAATTCAGGCAGAAGTTATTGTTTTCCTCAGTGCTCTATTCTGGTATAAGGACTGACCAGTCTCTCTCTGGTTCTCACATTTAGCATTTTCTTAACCAGATTTCTGTAACTCTTTAAAAACAAAAAACAAAAAGAACACCAGTCTCTCTCTGGTTTTCTCATCTAGCATTTTATTAACTAGATTTCTATAACTCTTTAAAAAAAGAACAAGACCCACCACCAACAAAAAAAAGCCAAGGTCACTGTGACTCCTGAACTTAATGGGGAAGGTGAAGGAGGGGGAAGAGGAGAAAAGAACATTTATTTTGTTCTTCCTGTGTGTCAGCCACTCTTCAGTTTCACATGTCATCTCATCCAATTGCCTAATAGCCCATTGGGTGGTTATTAGTATCCTCCTAATATACGAGATCTTTATCTACAAGATAACACACAGCCTCAGAGAAATTAAATAATTTGCCCAAGGTCACACAGCTCCTGCACAGTAGACTGAAAATGTCATACCTATTTTTCTTTGATTCAAGTCACGCCTTTCCCTTTATACATGTCATGTCCATAACCCCAGATCTTTCTGGTTTGTCTAATAAGCCTCCTCACATCCTGCTTCTCAGTCCAGTTTCTTGTCCCTGTTCTTATGGAGGAGCTCCCCTCAGACATCTCCCTCTGGGCACTGGGTTCTAGTTCCATCTCCAGCCCCTCACAAAAAAACCATTTCGCTTCCCCCCTTTCTTTTCTAGAGCAATGGTTTGCCCAATGTAAATTTATGTGTATGTTTATTGGATTTACATTTGCAAACCAACTACATTTGCATATCTCTTTTCCACAGCCACATTTCACAGAATGTTAACCAAGGCAAGAGTCCTGAGCTCAGGCTAAGGGAACATTTTATTTGGGAGCTAGTCTTGTTCGAATGCAAATACATTGTCACATATAGTCACATTAGCAGAAGGTAGACCCTAACGGACTATGACACAGGGCAGGCTAGCTTGGATAGGATAAGGGAAAACCTTACATAAGGCAGCTGATGGATGAGGGGGCACCAGAGCTACTGGAGGTAGACATGGAATGGAAACCCAAAGAGCTCTAGGGGCCATAGGACACTGCAAGAGAGAAGGCAGCCAAGGGAGGGTGAGCGCATTGTTTGGAAAAATGAATAGTGCTCTTCCATTTTTATTCAGTCTGGTCCTGAAAATACCATTACCATTAACTTATCTCTAGAAAAAAAATAAAGGACCGCTGGAGAAAGACATAATTGGAATGGGATCCTTCTAGGAGATGCCATTGGTCACAGACGATCTGGGCCACCCACTGAATCTGATTAGGTTGCACACACAGAGGACATCTATAAAACATTAAGCATCCAGCACAGCAGACATAGCTTCTGGGGTTTCTCACACCACTTAGGCCGGGCACCTACTCTGGTCAGGCAGACACAAAAGAGGGGTCTGCTCCTATTAGTGAGGGCTCTAGGGAGGATTTACCTTGTGGGGTTTGCAACCTCCAAACAGATACTGCCTACCTTTTAAGAGTCTACCTGGGAGTCACTGGACCCTCCCTGCCATGGGTAAAGCCTGCCGGCTTAAAGTTATAAACAAGACAATCAAACTGACTTATAAATGCTGGAATTTCGGTTTCGGTGCAAGTGCCATGTTTGAATGACAACTGTAAGAGATTTTTAGAGATAAAATTTGACAATATTGACGGACTTTGTGTGCATATGTGGCCCAGGCATGAATTCCTGGCTGCTCTTAATAAGAGCCATAACTATATCCAGTTTATAGTACCACCAAAAGGACCCTGTGGCCCTCTTCCTGGGGCTGCCTGATGTGAAAAGACACTCTCTGAGCCCTTGCTGCTCAAACTGCTACCACCACCATAGAACGGATGCCCTCTGTGTCCACCCTTCACCTGGGCGTGCAGCCGTTCCTACCACTGGGCCTTGGCTGGCTGCTGCTCCCTTCTCTGCAGCTCTGCCTCTGCTTAAGCAGGAGCATTGCCAATTCAGAGACTATGCTCTTCCACCACCCGCAGAGGAGCGCAGAGCGACAAACCCCAGCCTTGCCTCAGGTGGGTCATGTTTTGTGTGTGATTTGTACGTCGAAGATTCCCCTGAGGGATCAGAGCTGAAGTGAGCTTACAGAAAAGAACACACTCTTGCTTCGCCTTTCTCCCTGCTCTTTTCCACTTCCCTCACTCCCCTTCCCCCCATGAACATGCCTCCCAAAATGTGGTATGTATGTGTATGTATGTGTGTGGAGATATATATATATATATATATATATATATGTATCTCCACACACAATGGAATATTATTCAGCCGTGAGAGAGAGGGAATTCTGTCATTTGCAACAACATGGATGGACCTTGAAGGCGTTATGCTAAAATGAAATAAGCCACACAGAGAAAGACAAATACTGTATGTTCTTACTTACATGTGAAATCTTAAAAATTTGAACTCATAGGGGCATCTGGATGGCTAAGTCGGTCAAGCATCTGCCTTTGGCTCAGGTCATGATCTCAGGGTCCTGGGATCCAGCCCTGCATCAGGCTCCCTGCTCAGTGGAGAGCCTGCTTCTCCCTCTGCTGCTCCCCTCTTGTGCACGCATTCTCTCTGTCAAATAAATAAATAAAATCTTAAAAAAAAAAAAAAAAGAAGTTGAACTCATAGAAACTGAGAGTAAAATGGTAGTCACCAAGGCAATGGGCAGGGGGTGGGTGTGAGGAAGGGGGAGATGTTGGTCAAAAGATACAAACTTCCACTCAGAAGATGAACGAGTTCTGGGGATCCAATGCACAGCATTGTGATTATAGGTAAAAATACGGTACTATATACTTGAAAGTTGCTAAGAGAGTAGATGTTAAATGTTCTCACCACAGAAAAGAAATGGTAATTATGTGCTGTGATGGAGGTGTTAGCTAACACTACGGTGGTAATGACATTGCAATGTATAAGTGTAAAAAATCAACATTTTGTACACCGTGAACTTACACAATGTTATATGTCAATTGCATCTCAATAAATCTGGAGAAAATCATGTGAACAAGGATCCCCATCTTAGGCTCTGCTTCTAGGGAACACGCCTAGTGGTATGGCTCTCCTGCCCTGGGCTCTTCTGGAGTCCTAGCCTGGGCAACACCCCCACCCTCTCCAACCCCTACTCAGTCCTGCCTGCCACCATCAACCGCATACCCTGTTGTGCAGGGTGATGGGAGGTGTCCTCTGTCCTGGGCAGAGACACTCACTAAGGACCCAGGAAGAGGCTGGCTTTCCTTTTTCTCGGTCAGATCTGGGTCCTCTGCCAGAGGAAGAGTCTGCTCCTGAGTTCACCTACAAAATGAGCAAAGGAGTTTGTGATCAGGCTCCACCAAGGCTGCTCCTCCTACCCCTGCAGGCAGGGAGGGTCTGTGGGCAGGGAGGGGGCGGGGAGAACCAGAGTTCTCAAGTCTGCAGGAGAGAGGCCAAGCCTCTCATTTGTACCTAACACTAATCGGTCCTGACACTTCTTTTATTTTTATGTGTTTATTTATTTATTTAGTGAGAGAAAGAGAGAGAGCACGTGAGCCGGGGGGGGGGGGGGGGGTGCAGAAGGAGAGGAGAGAGAATCTCAAGCAGGTTCCCTGCTCAGTGCAGAGCCCCACGTGGGGCTGGATTCCACAACCCCGAGATCATGACCTGAGCCAAAATCAAGATTCAGACCCTCAAACAACTGTCCCACCCAGGCACCCCAAGTCCTGACATCTCTTTTAATGATTCCCTCCTCACCAGCAGCTGGAAACAGGGTAGCCATTCTCCCATAAACCAGTGATGACAGACTCTGGCAGAAAATGGGGAAGCCAGAGGCACGTTTATTGAGGTACTAGATGTTCAGGAAGTGACACCCCTGGCTTCCCTCTCTCCAGTTTAGAAGGAAAAAGACTCCAAAAACAGCTAGAGATCAAAATATCATCTCCATCTTTGACAAGCTGCATGGAAAACAAGACCGTCCCCCACACAGTTTGCTAACACTCCCTCCCTCAAGTCTACAACTTCCCGCCCCAGCGAGAGGCTGAGTGGCCTCCTGGGAACTTGGGGCACTAGATGGAGGGCCAAACGGGACACGCCGTGTCTGCGAGCAGGCAGGTTGGAAAGTGAGAATGGCAAGGGCTGAGCTCGGTTTCTTCACCCAAATTCACTGAAGCAAGAAACCACTGGCCTCCCCCAGGGAGGAGAGAGGGAGGGATGGGGGACGAGCTACTCTGCCCCTGGTCTGCAACTTTTCCACCCGGACTCAACGTCCCTGCGGAGAGTGGGGGCGGCTAATGCACTAGACGGAGGGATGCTCAGCCTGCTGTCATGTGAGGGACACTGCCAGGCGACAACGAACAGCCGTACCTCAAATGCCAGTAGCACCCCTCCCTCCCTGGGCGGAGGTGGGGACCAGAAGTCCCACTGGGTGGAGGCACAGGGCAGCGTCCCTCCCCCCACACACACGGGCCGGTCACCTGTAGACTCCAAGGCACAGGGCGAGAAGCGGAGCTCATCGGGGAGAGGCAATGGCAGCTGTGCAGCCTGGGAGAATCTAGGAGCCACAGACCCCCGTGGAGGAAGGCATTGTTCCCGTGCACTCCATTGAGCTCCTGACTCCAGTATCAGAGCAGACGTCAGGCGGCCTCTGGCCTTTCCTGAGAGAGGGGCACAATGCAGAGGCGGCGGCGTGGCCGGCTGGGGCCATTTGTGCTGAGAGCAGCAGTCAGCTCCCTGGGAGTTCTCACCTCCCTTTCTTCCTTCCCTGTCCTCTTTCCCTTTTCTTGATGACCGTGGTTCTTCTCTGTGAGGCTAATTGCTTGCCTGTCATTGTGCCCAAGACTCCCCCTGTCAGCTCCCTCTGCTGAAGGACCAAAGGTATCAGAGGGAGAATTTCTAAGACTACCCTCGCACACCCACCCCCCTGTTCCTTTCCTGCTTCCAAAAAAGGCTACCGTTCCCTTGGCGTTGGCCTTTAGGGAGCCAGGGCCCGACGCAAGGATTCCCAGAACCATTGTGCAGTCATCGGATTCTGCACACATTACTATGTCTGGCCACATTAACGGGGTTATAAATATGTCTGGTAGGAGTCTGAAGTTTAGAATTGACTACTCAAATAAACATGCTTATTACTGAAGCCCTGAGAGGGATGCAATGACACGCAGAGAGCTCATGCACATCATTTTCACCTTCATTTCCTAGTCTTATCTACTTTTATTTCATGCCACATGAAAAATGGATGGGGAGCTACCTGCTAGTTTTGATGAGTTTTCTCTTTAAGTATTCTTCCCCCACCTGCTGCTTCAGTGAGAGTGATACCAGTGTTCTCAGAGCCCCCCAGGCCAGGCCAGGCTGGCCACAAAGACAGGACCAACACCAGTGGCCCAGAAGAAAGGGGGTCTCCAGCCCTCCACGGAAATTAGGAACGAGTGCTGAAGAAGGCAGCCGCCAGGCCTAGGAAACCTCTGTATGTTCAGCCTTCCCCGTGTCTCAGTGATTGAATGAGATGCTGGCAAATGAAAGTTTGTAGATAAAAAGAATTACGGGAGCCAATTGGTTTTATATTTATTTACATGAGTAGTTTAGAGAGTCTTTCTGAAATGGTCCTCTACGTCTGGCCCTATTGCATTTTGTAATATGCACATATCATGATATCAGACACTCAGTTTTGTCCTGGAAATTTCAGTCAAACATTTTAAGATTATTTGCAACTCAAGACAAGACTGTGTAAATATTTCATAAAACGGCCTAATAATAATCACAGCGACAGCTAACTACTATTGACCATTTAAAATGCGCCTGGCAGTATTCTGAGCTCTTTAAAGAAACTGATTCATTGAATCCTCACAGGAGTATGTCCATCATGCAGAGGAGGAAATTGAGGCAGCAGATCAGAATAGTAATGCGCTAGTAAGTGACAGGCAAGGATTCAAACCCGGACAGACTAGCTCTGGAGCCCTAACACTTAGCCAGCGCACTATGCCACTTCTAATGTCCAAGGTCATCAAGATTCTATTTTAAACAGACTTAGTATATCAATAGAACCAAATAATGTTAGCGTCCTTTTAAAGTAAGTGGTCCAATTGTCTCTACCTCGAATGTCTATATTAATGGGTAAGTAACATCTATGCATAAATCCAGCAAGGTGTAGGGAGGCCAATGAATTGCGGAGTGTGAGAGCAGCCTAAATTGTTTTTGTAAAACACTTCGCTTTCAAAAAAAAAAAAATGCCCCTAGGCTGAATTCTGCCAGCTGGCTGCCAATATGGGAGCCCTGGTTTTAGTCCAAAATTTTGCAGACAGTAAAACTGTAGCCCAGAGAGGGAAAGTGGTTTGCACAAGGTCACACATAGTGACAGAAGCAAGGCTAGATGGCAAGGCTCAGGGTCTAGCACCTTTCTGCCCATTTGACACCCAAATCCTTCTCCACCCCTTCTTCCCTATCCCCTTCCCTCCACCCGAGTACCCATCTCTCTTATGCACAAGCAGTAAGGCTTTTATTCTATTTGCAAAGTAAATAGAGCTGAGATACAGATTACTCTCAAGCATCGAAGCTTTTATCCAATATAAACAGAATCAGGGTAACTTGTTCCCGCTCACTCTTCTCTTGCACATACCACAGGCTCTGTGCCAGCGCTCGCCCAGTTAGCAGAAGGCAAATAGAACTCAGGCATCCTGGCCAACCTGGGGAACACTGCATACACCCAGTGCAAGCAGGGAAATGCCCTTACAATTTCCTCCTTCCTTCTCTTTTCCCACTCACCCTCCAGGGGGAATCAAGGCTGGACTGTTACATCACAGAGGAGTCAGATGCGGACTGGGAGTCAGCAGGGAGACCTTGGGTTCTCCCACTGCCTCCTGAGTCTCTGCTAACTTATCTGTGGTGACTCGAGGATTAAATGGGTTAATAGAAAATAACGATATGAAATATGGTATGTTATTAAAGTCCCCAGTCTCTGCTTCTCAGAGTTCCCAAACTAGTACACGTACACACACACACAGACACACACTCACAGAACTTCATATATTCACACCTATGAAAAATCAGACACGTAGTTGAGAAGTTACATTTTTATAACCACAGAGCCGCCATTGTTCAAAAGATTATTTTTTAGAACTAACTTATCCAAAGAATAATATCAGGGACTCTAGTAAGTTCAGTATAACAGTTGCAACTCTTCATTTTCTGAGGGGGAATTGATTTGACCTTTGGTAATAACCAAAAGTCTTTCTGAGCTCTGCAGGATAAACTTGGAACACAAGCCTGGGACATGAGTCTTTGCCGTGGGGAGTCGGGGTGACGCAATGAAAAGGACTCAAGACTCTGTGTAAGAAGATCTGGATTTAGGGGTGCCTGGGTGGCACAGCTGGTTAAGCCTACAACTCTGATTTCTGCTCAGGTCATGATCTCAGAGTCCTGGGCTCAAGCCCCACATCAGGCTCCACGTTCAGGGAGTCTGCTTGAGGATTCTCTCTCCCTCTGCTCCTCCCCCCACTCGTGCTTGCTCGCTCGTTCTTTCTTTCTCTCAAATAAATAAATAAATCTAAAAAAAAAAAAAAAGAAGAAGATCCAGATTTATTCTCTACTCAGATACTTATAAGCCGTGTGTGCCTGAGGCCATAGCCTCTCTCAGCCTTGGTTTCCTCATCTGTGAAATGGAAATGGTAGCTATTCCCTCATAAGATATTTATGAACATCAAAAGATATGTGAGAGTGTTCTCTAAGCCATAAAGTCAAACTGTCAATTTTAAGCAGTTTTTGTTGTTATAAAAGGCATGGAAGGACAAGTAAATTAAATCTGAAGGTAGTGTTTTAAAGTCCTTATAATGAGAGCAAGAATAATAGCACCCTCGTAGAGTTCTCAGAGAGATACCTCTAAGTGGGTAATCTCATGTCCATATATTTCATTCAGTCAGTCAACAAATGTCCTCTGAGTACCCAGAAGTGCCCAAATCTGTCAGGCTCAGGGAACCAAGTCAAATGCACCTAGATCCTTTTCCTCTGAAAGTTTACCAGAGAACGTGATTGGAGATCTCACATTTACTTTTCATTTATCTCATTACTTTATAGATCTAGTAGAAAAAAATCATAGAGCAGAGCAACCTTAGAAGCTTCCTGAGGCTCCCAAGCATCTACAAAATGCTTTGAAAAGGAAAAGGTGCTCCCATAACGTGTGCCAAAGGAGAGAACTTCATTCTCTCCCTTATTCTCTTGCTCCCTTGTTCAAGGGAACAGGTGAACGAGGACAACAGAGACGGTGGGATGAAGGGTGCAAGGGGAAAGTTTCAGGAGGGAAGCATGGGTAGAACCAGGTTAAGAGTGCCCCCCACAGCTCCATAGTAACCCCCTTACCAAAAAGCACCACCTTCTTTCCTCCATCTGTCCTCTAGTGTTGTAACCCACCTGGTACAGAGTGGCCACCGTACCAGGTAGAAGAGTCACTAGAATTTTCAATTTTCAATTTCTGCTTTAGACCCAGTCTACTTCTATTTCAGATTTTTCTGTTTCATGGACAGCAATTTGCTGTAGCCTGGAGGAAGAGCAGGCAGGAGGCCTGCACGACCTCAGTCATGTCCGTGTTGCCCTCCCACTCCATTTCCTCATGTATAAAATAAAAGACCAGAGCCAAGTGACCCCCAAGGTCCCTTTCAGCTCTAAAATTCATATAGGATGGCAGCACGGTGACCTGAAGGAGTTAATTTGTCTTGAAGAATATTTCAAGACTTGCATCAGCATAGGTGAGGCAGAATATAAGGAGAACCACCGTTGCCCCTTCCCAAGAAGACAAAGCTGCCCATCATTTGCCTTTAATCTGTTTTTGTAATTTTCTTCCTAAGAAAGTCACAGCTCCAATCAGCCCTCTAATCAATGGCTGCACCACTCCTGCACAAATGAGCTAGATTTATTAAAGGAGTCCTCTCTTCGATGGAAATGGGCTCCCTGCTGGGGCTGCAAATACAGGCTAAGATTGACTGCTCCCAGAATAGGTAAAAAGTAAAGACAATGAGAGCGGGCAAGTGATGGGCAAGACGGCACCCCAGGCCTCTGTATGACTACCCCACCACTGTGACCATGAACCGAAGGCCACCGTGGCAGCCTGGATGTCTGCCTCTCGTTTAGGCTGACTCTGGGCACAGAAAGCAATAGTGACTCCCAAGCAAGTATCCTCTGTCAATTCCCTATTCACCCTAGGGAAAGAAGCGCACCCAAAAATAGACTAAAGGAGACTCTTCCAAATGGAAAATGTCACAGAAACCAGAAGTTTATAGGCTCTCAGAGCCAGAAAGATCTTTTGAGGAAGATATACAGCCATGCACTGAAGGGGTGTTCTGTTAAAGAACCTCAATATTTCTGAATCATTGATGGCCAGAAGCAGAGAAAATTAATATTTCAACCATATAAGAAATTATTCATATTAGATAAAAATTAGATATTTACATATTCATATTTGGGGTCTGAGAGCTCTTTGTCACTAGAAGTGGACACCTTATGAAACTTTTGGTTACGTATACAGAAGAAGCCAATGGAGACACCTGGGACAAGGAAAACTTTTATCTGTTCTACAAAAGTCAAGCTCTGCCTTCATTGTGGGTAGATTTTTATTTCTGGAAATTAGTACTGTGTTTCATGGACCGGTGATGGAGAAATCAAATTTTATGTGTTTCCCCCTTGAAACCTCAGAGAAGTCTGAAAGGCCTGGACCCCAACACAGAATATGAACAAAGACCCTCACGTGAGGGGCAAGTACTTGACCCCAATAACATGGAAGACAGAGAGAAGAGAGAGAGGGAGAGCCCACACCCTCCTGAGCGCCAGGATAAGAGTCCTGTGCTAGAAGCAATAGATGCCAAGTTGCTTAGTATCCTCTTCTAAAATTTTCTATTCTTAGTTGTAAATTTCCTTCTGCTACCCTCAAACCTCAGTATTGCTCTACATGTCAGCCTGAAAGAGAGCAGTCTGGGGAAACAAACCAGTTACAAACTGCTAAGAAGAATCCACACAGCCGAGATCCAGAGCAAGATACATGTGTTGGTGATGCGCCAACCAGGACAGGTCTGTGGAAAATGTAAACATTCCTCAGATAAGCCTCCCTTCAAAAATGTGGATAGGAAAACCTGGTAGTGGTCTTGACATTCTGCAGCTAGGCAGAAAAGAGGGGCTGGTGCTGATTTTCAGTAATAAAGGGAAGGCTGGCAAAGCTCTGAGGCTGGGGAACTCGGAGTCACCTGGCCTCCAGAAGGAAAAAAGACCAGAGGCCATCATTCAATGACTTACCCAGAGTCACAAAGCGAGTTAGTAACAGAGACATATTCAGAGAGAGACTCTGTGATTCTTAATCCTGAGTTCTCTGTAACCCTAGACTCACCCCACCTCTCCTGACCTTACAAAGTGCAGCCAAGCTTTACTTACCATCCAGAGAAGGGGGTGGGGAGGGAGAGGGCAGAAACGAGAGGGAAGGGGAAGGGATTTCTTCCATGTTTAGAAGTATGCTTTCTAGAGTTACTATGGTTGCTCACTTTTTTCTTGACCTGGTTCTGCTTTTTGAGACTGACACCCTGTTGCAGTCGGAAGACTGGCTGATGTCCTCATTTTCAAAAGGTGGGAAAAACTGCTCAGACAGGAGCAACTTGCCCCAAATTACTGGCAACTAACAGCCCAAGTGTGTTTGGCAGCAGAGAACAAAAGCCACAAAGACAAAATGTGGAGGGAGAATACAGAAGAACAGCCCCAGTAAGCCTCTAGCTCCACCCCAGGGAGTGGTTTGGGGATTTGTGGGCATCTTCCCAAGCTTGCTTCTCCACAAGGCTTCCCGAATTCTGCCAGCTGTCTTAGCCTTTGCCACCTTCAATCTCTAAAATAATCAGAGTGAGAAACTATAGCATCTTCCTAGTTTCCATTCCATTCTGTCTTATGTTGTCCTAACCTCCCTGGTGTAAATCATGTCTCCCCAGCAACCCCCAGCCTTCAGGGCAGGACCCGGATTCCAGGGAGAGCACCACACCACAGGGTTCTCTTACAAATCGCCTCACAGAATTTGAAATAAGCAAACCATGCTCATTAAATACATGCTTGATTACTCTTTGAGGAAACTTGCAAAACGTCTGGTGGTGCAGATTCTTAAATTACAAAAGGAAGCATGTAAAGGTGGGGAAATGAGACTCAGTTTTCTAATCTGAAAGATGGAGAGGGAAAGTCAATGACATCTTGCCTTTCCTTCTTATCTGAGATGTGTCATTTTATAAACAAAATGTCGCTACTATATTGGTAGACCACAATTTGCATTGGACCTTCTTGTCCCGAAGCTTTCTCTTTTTCCCTGACATCTTCTCTCTCATCCCACATACCACCCTACAGGAGCCTCGCCACTCAGAGGGCTCAAGCCCAGACCAAGGCCTTGAAGGAGTCTGGCCGAGTGTCATGGGCAGGAATTGGCCTGAGCCTGGGAAAGGTGGCTGCTTTGTGCTGCCTTGATGTTTGCTTATTTCAACTGAAACGCTGAGTCTGAAAGTGAGGAATAGGGGTTCTGAGGGCATGTGCCGTTATGGATGTTGCCAGAACAGAGAGTTCACTTTGCGTCTTGGGATGGGGCACAGTCAGAGCCTGGGCTAGAAGTGGGTGATAGATGCAGCTGGAAAACATGTCTCAGGCAGGTGAGGATGTGGAGGAATGTGTCAGTGGTTCACTCTCTCTAGTAGCTTCTTCCCCAAATCTACCAGCTAATTTCCCTCTTTGTGTTTGTGTATCATTAAAATGTGACTCATAATGTAAAGCACCACCTCGGAGTCCTAACGTGACTATGGGAGTCATAAAACCACTTTAGGAGAACTTGAATTTTAAGTTGTCTCCTCTCCTCATTGCAAAACATTCTAGGGACTAGCGGGGAGGAGGCGGGGACCCCCTCAGACGGTCTTCTTCATCAGTGGGGGACATGATGACAAAAGATTGGAGAGGAGCAAGAATCTCCTGCCTAAAATACCCAGGACAAAGCCTTTCGCCTGGCATTATGCAGCACTTAACCTTTTCCACTTAAAAAGCAGATTCCAAATTTATTTTTTGTCAAGCCAGGTCACATCTCCAGAGCCCTACCAGAGAGGCACTGCGTGCGGCATCCATCCTTTCCATCCTGGCAAATCTAATGCAGAGCTAAAGACAGACCCTACTCCGTTCCCTATCCTCTGACCTTCACTTCTGAAAGCCACTTGCTTTCAAGGTGAACAAGTCTTGTCTTGGAACCAATTAAATATACATACCACAGTGACTGGAGTGTTCTTGAAAGGATGCGCAAGGGGAGTACCAAGAATGAGGAAGCATTTCAAAATGAATTATTGATCAAGATTTCCCTCATACACAAACACACGAACAAGGGTCTGGCATCCCAGCCAGGGGCAGATTGCATCTGGCGCGGTCTTTATGGGGTTAAGAAAGATAACCTCTTTGCTCTAAACTCTTTATTTGGTGGATGGGAAATGCATTTACTTCTCTGTGTATCTCCTTTTGTTTGCTTTTCCAAGAAAGCCTGAATCAGCAGATTTCAGAAGAAAGTTAACACATCTGACAGGCTCAGAGAAATGATGTGTGCCACGTGAAAAAATTAATTGAAAAAAACCCACTTTTCACTTATATAGCAGTTTTTATCCCAGTCTTTAAACAGGTTATGGGTATTAATTAAATGTTGTCATGCATCACTTGTCACCTTGGCTCTATTAACCCAAACAGAAACATCACATTCGATTACTGTTAGGGGTGGAAACTGAGGCACTGCATTAGGATAGACAAAATAGTAGCCGAGGAAGTGAAGGGAACCTCCATACACACCACTGCAATCTCACTCAACTCCTGAGAACGATGGAGACTTGAAAACCAGGTACAGGCCACACTCTTCCGGCCACCCTCGCTCCTCCTGGTTGCCACTTTCTGCTAACCCAAATGACTGAGCTGTCTTCCTGCAGGTCAACTTAAGAGGCCGTTACCAGAGCATTCCTTATCTAGGGCTGTGGAACTAATTACCACGAACGTAATAAGCTGAAACAACACACACTATTGTCTCACAGTGTCTGTGGGTCAGGAATCCAAGCATGACTCCGCTGGGTCCTTGATTTAAGGTCTCGCATGGCCACAGCGACGGTGTTGGCCAGGGCTGGGTTCTTACCCGGAAGTCAGCTGAAGAAGACTCGGCTTCCCTGCTCACGTTGCTCTGGCAGGCTTCCATCCCGCTTTGTTTTGTGCGGCCATTCCGAAAGGCCACCCACCTAGCCTCATCACGAGGCCTTCCTCTGCCCGGCCCGCTCATTCACTGCCAGAGAGGAGAGCACCTCGAGTCGAGATCAAGATGGCGTCTCATATAATGTAACGTCATCGCGTTACGTGCTTCGTCATTACACAGGGGGCGGCCCATCACTTTTCCTGCATTCGATTGGTTAGCCTGAAGTTACAGGTCCCACCCACACTCGAGCTGAGGGAATTACGCAAGGGTGGTCGCTCCGGAATCTGAAGTAGAAGCTCCTTCGTATCCGTATCTTTGAGATTTGAAGTAGGTTTTTAGGGGGAAGAAAAGAAAGGTAAGGAGCTGGTCCAATTGTTTGGTATAATTATCTATTGGGCAGGAAACAGGAGAACTCCCCAGAATACTGAACCTATACAGAAATAGGTGTTTAATAAAGATCTCAGGGAAGCCCCAGTAGTTTAGCTCATTAATCGAGATACACAGGATTAATACACTCAACCAGTAGCCCGAATACTAAAATGACCGCCTTCAAATCCCCTTTTTTAGTTCAGGGGGGAAAAAAGCAAGGATAAACAAGAGAATTCAGTTCAATGCAATGAAGATTTAATTGAATGCCTACTCTTTGCTTACACTATCCTAAAAGCTGGACAGGAGACACAGGATGCTTTTAGACTGGGGCAGCATTTCTCGAAGTGTAGTCCTCAGCGGGATCAAAGCCACCTGCCGGGTGCGTGGTGAAGGGCAAGTGTCTGGGTGCCATCTCAGACCTACTGAGTCAACTCCCTGGTTGTAGAACCCAGCAATCTGCATTTTAATAAGAACCCTGGGGAATCTCCTTCACATTGAGGTTTGAGAAAGGTGGATGCACTTTGCAAACTTTAACACGCATACAACTCAACCGAGGTCTTCTTAGAATGCAGATTCCAATTCAGTGGATCTGGAGTGGGGCCAGAGATTCTGCGATTCTAACAAGCTCCCAGATGACGTCATTGTTGCTGGTCCTCCGAGCACACTTGGAATAGCAAGAGTGGAAGATAAGAAAGACTGGAAGATCCAAATGGCAAAATTTCTCTCCCTCTCCCAAGTGGGTGTGAATTATAGGATTTTAAGCAATTAAATATTTTAAGTGAAAATCTCTAAAACTCCCCAGAGCCAGATGGGGATTGCCTTTTTCTGTGAACATGGCATATTGTGAATTTGGGAGAAAAGTGGTATTTAGGCTTGTGGGGGTGGGAAGGGCCTGGGTCGGGAGAGTGAGTGATACCCAGGGGCGAAATTGTGACGTCAGTGGATGGACAATTAGAGAAATAAGGGCACGCAGAGCAGACAGCAAGGATTCGGGAGAGTGGCTGAGAAGGCTAGAGTCAGGACAGAGCTAGCTAGAATAGCCCAGACAGAGCAGCATACCTCCACCCCCAGCAGGACCCAAGGGAGAGATGAAGCATAGAGCCCAGGCGGCTACAGAATCAGCCAGGGGGAGGTAAAAATAAGAGACAAAAAGGAGACAGGAGTTTTAACATTTATGGATCATAATTAACCAAGCGTGCTGACCAATTGCACAAAAGAGAATGGAGAGTGAATAAGATTTCCTGGAAGAAGCCAGAAGGTAGCAGGCAGCTGGTAAGGTAGATGACCACCAAGGTATTCTACCAGCAGAAGCTGACAATGGTATATCTCAAAGGCAAAAGTTTGATCTTGAGCCACACAACAGTTGCAAGGAAAATGCCTAGGAGGTCCAGGGTGCCTAATTAATGTTTTAAACCTGAGGTAAGCTAACTCGACCACGGGAGTGGCACCATTTTGGAAGGCCTGGGGCTGTGTGATCTGGAGGAAAGGCCATGGAACTCGCAGTCAGAAGGCTTGGCTTCTCCTGATTCATCGACTCATTCATTACAAATTTATTGAGAGCCGACCAGATTCTAAGCCCTGTGCTAAGTTCTAGAAAACCTAAAATAACTGTTAAAGTAATAAAAAAAGATCTTACAATAATATTACTACTACTAATACTATTTAGTGATTAATTTGTGTTGACTACCCTCCTGAGTAGTTCATATTTATTGGGTATCTTAAATATGAGAACAATCTATTGAGGTGGTTAATGCTTTTATATCCATTTTTCAGATGTGGGAACTGAGGTGAAAAAATAACAAGACAGACTATCTCTGCTCTAAGGGACCTTATATTCTAACAGTCATGCCTCCCATTAATGAAGTGACTTTTGGGGACTTCTTCTGATTCCTCTTCTATTGCCATGGCAATAATAGCTAATAGCCATATTATCTCATTTAATCTTAGTGATCACTCTATGAGGTAATTATTATCATCATTCCCATTTTATAGAGGAAGAAATGAAGTTTCAGAGAAATATGTAATTTTCCCAAGAGGCCATGTTGGGGATTTAAATGCAGTCAGCCTAACTCCAGCCTAAAACATGAGTACAAATTAGCAGATTGGGTCGATCTCTGAGCTCACATTTCACTGGAATGTCCTCTAATATACGTATGAGTTCCCTGAATTTCGTGTAGTTTATGACCCAGATATTTAGTATCTGAACCAGCTATGTGCGCTAACAAACTCTAAGGGACAGCCTGAAGAAAAAGTCACAACCTAAAGACAAGCTGTGACAGGGGAAGAAAAAAGTCTGTTTGATGTCCATGGCAATGGGAACGAAGAGCAAATTCAAGGTCTCCTCCCCCTATGTGGACTCAGACCCAACACTGCGCGGGGATGCTCCATTCGGCTTGCAGACCTCAAGGCACAAGAAATAATTGACTCTTTGTGAGTGCAGGGATTTGTTTCAGCACAGATCCAGAATGCAACCTTTCCTGATCGAGTTGAACAGGAAAGGATTTAAATTGAGGTCCTGAACTCGAAGGAGAACACATTAATCATGCTCATTGCTAGAGTCAGAAACAAATTCATTTTTCCTGTAAGGAGTGTTATCAAGCAGGAAATCAAGTCCACAGGTGAGGGAGGCGGTGAGGTGCCTGGGGCAATGACAGAGGTGCCCAGGCAGGTACTGGAGTAAGTGCATCTCCAGACTCTGTAGAACTTCACACACACACACATGCACATACACACACATGTCTCCAAGAACAGAAGACCATGTGCAACCTTTTGGCTTGTATAATGGATGATCCAGAGTGTAAAAGATGCTCCAAAATTTGAGACCTTCAACTTGTCCAGAGTCAAAATGATTCATTCATTCATTCATTCAACAAATATTTAGTGAATGCCTACTAAGCTCCAAGCCTAAAAGGTTTAGCAAGGAAATAAATCAATATTGGCCCTTCCTTTCTTAAGCTTGTTTCTAGATACCAAAAATAATCAAAGGACCTGATAATGATACATAAACCAATAGCTAAACAAGACAATTTTAAATGCGCACACATGCTATCTAGGGCCCATACAGGATGGTCTGATAGACAGAGGCCCAAGATGGGACTATCCTAGACCTGGTTGTCAGGAAAGATCTCTATTGTGGGGTGACATTGGATTTGAGACCTAGAGGATGATCAGAAATCCATGTAACAGGCAGGGGGACAGCAGTGCTGGGAAGAAGGAAGAGCAAGCACAAAGGCCTCTGAAACAGAAAGAAGCCAGCTTGGCCTGTGAAGGACCCAACAGGAGGCCACCACGGTTGGTGCGTAATGGGAGGAGTGTACAGGATGAGATATGTGTAAGAAGCCAGGGTAGGACCAGAGCGCACAGGGTTTGATGTGCCACATTAAGGAGGTAGGTTTTATTTAAGAGCAAGTGAAGCTTTTGAAGCAGAGGAGTGATTTGATTTGCTTTATGAAAAAGATTACTTTGCTACAAGGTGGAAAATGAATCGTAGGGGTTCTAGATGGTGGCAGGAAGACCAGCTTGAAGACTACAACAGTTGTCCAAGGGGGAAATGATGGTGATTTGGATTAAGGTGGGGCCAGGGGGACTAGAAAAAGGCAAGTGGATTTAAGAGCTATTCTGGAGGTAGAACTGATAGGACCCACTAATGGATTGGATGTGGGGATGAGGAATGCCCTAAGATTGCAATTTTTCTGTACTTGAAGTTCGTTTTTGTAAATCAGGTTCAGCTTCATATAACAGAGATGCCCCCATGTGTGAAGCACCGTCAAGTATCTAGAGTTTCTCCTGCTCTTCTCTCGTGCTGAGGACCCTGAGCAAAGGTCGACCACAGGAGGGAGGAGAAAGAGTCAGGAGCCGGGAGGACCTCTCCCCTGGAGGACCCCTCACCTGGACCCGAGGTCTCCTGGCATAATCAGCTTCTGGAGTAGCTTTGACAAAGGGTAGCATCTGGAGGAAGACAATGGCACAGAGTGTTGGGCACAGAAAGCTGGAAGATGGCCTTGCCAGCAATTGCAGATTGACCGTATTCCATCAATGAGGAAGAAACCATAAGATCAGGATGAGCACACACACCCTGTGTGTGTGTGTGTGTGTGTGTGTGTGTGTGTGTGTGTGTGTGAAGAAAAGCTGTGGTTAAATTGGGAAAGACACAGAGAGCAGAGGCAGGCTTGCTATCGTCTTTAGAGAGAGGATGCTCCTTACCTGCCTTGAATTAACAGAAAGAAAAAATAACTACATCTAGATCCTGGATGTCTAAACTTGTCCCTGATTTGTAGCAAAAATAGTAAGGTGGGTGGTAAGAATTTGACGGAAACAGTCTTCAGGAACTCGGGTTCCCTCAGAGCCCAGCACCTCCAGTCCTTTGTCCAAGCAGGTGGCCCTACAGGACCCTGGTACTTGGAGGCCAGGCTGCTGCCTCCCTGGGACCAGGTCGTGGGGCAGAAGGAATCCTTGGAAATACCCCCCTTCCGGCCCCTGTCAAAGCCAATTAGCCATAAAGAGGGGGGTAGGTAAGTCTTCAAAAACTTTTATTTAAAGCAAATATGAGTGCAGAGCTGGGCCTTAGTGATCTGCCTGGGAGAATCAGGGGAAATGAAGCCGACTCCTAGGTGGGAGGAAAGGCAGCATTGCTGAAGAGGGAATGGGAGAGCAGGTTTTGCTTGGCATGTGATGAAAGGGAAAAAACCAGCAAGGAGCGGCCCTCCTCTGACCCTTTAACAGGGGACTCCCTTCCTTCCAAGCATTTAATATCTCCATGTTTTGACAAGTAACTTAACCCCTTGGGCCCTCGTTGCTTTTTAAGTAGAAAACATATACTAAAACCTCAGTTGCCTAGAGATAGGGGCTGGAGCAAGTGACCTCTGGAGGTCATTTCGAAATCTTGGAGGAGATATACAGGAGACAGTGTCATGAAGTGGTGAAGAATGCAGCATGGGAAGGAAGCTTATACCCAACTCCTCCACGTCCTGGCTGAGGAGCCTGGGACAAGTCATTTGTCTCCTCTTTATAAAGTGCAGATTATAATAGGGTTGTGATAAGGATTGAATGAGTTAATAGATGTAAATTGCTCGGAATAATGCCTGGCACATGGTTATGACTCCATAAATATTAGATGTGTTTTCTCTGAAAACCAGACTTCTGTACAAATCACCCTAGTATTTGGACTCCAAAGAATTCAATACAAGGATCCTTAGGCTACCAAGACGATCCCAAGTCAACTTGTCTATTCTCCTGCTTCCATGGAAACTTGGTCTAAACTACTCCAGAGAGATGGGAGTTGGTGCCACATAATATCATTTGGGGAAGCACCCTGAGGTGTCTGGTTTCCATGGTTACTATCACAGCTGGTGGGCTTGGATGTGACCAGGGAGTCCCCTTTGACCAGGAGGACTTGCAGATACGACAGCCACTGTAACTGAGGCCAACCTCAAAAAATCAGGCATTTGGGCAAAAGGTCACAGGGAGGGGCTGTTTTCAAATATCAGAAAGCGACTCAAAGAGCCAATTCAAGCTCTTGTCCCCTGATCAGTGTTCTAGGGAATCACAAAGCAGAATAATCTCTTCCCAAACTTGTTTTATTAGTAAGACCAAAGATTCATTAATTAACCATCAGTCTCATTAAAAAGAAGAGACACGACTTCACAAAGCACTGGGGACCCACGGTTCTCAGAGCCAAGAGCAGAGGCTGTCAGGAGAGGCAGGAAGAGAACTTCATGACCCGGCTTGAGGAACAAAAGCATACCCAGAAGTCCTCCCTTCCCTGGTGCAACGTTGAGTGTTTCTCCACAGTAGGAATAATAAATGGCATGTGGTGGGTGGTTCCATTTTCTAACAAAGTCAGACACCTTCAGAAGCAACTGCCATCTTACTCCTTCCAGAAGAAAGAAAGCATTGCAAATGCCTTTCCTTATATAATGGAAGAGAAATCTGCGGTCCGAAGAAGAACTTGTCAAGATAGCAAAGCAGTAGGAAGACTTGAAATAGAACTTCACTGTTCTACTCCCAGCGACTCAGGCAGCCTCGTACCTGATATTTTAAGCAAGGAATAAAAAATGGCTTCCCAGAAGATCTTTTGGTTAGCCCCCTGGCCTGACCCAAAGGAGCAACAATGTTTTGGAAAGAACAGGAAAACCATTTCCTAATGGTCTTGCTGCCTCTGGTCCCTTCCCCTAAAATTCAATACTGTTGCCAGGGTGAGGTTTCTAAAACTTAAATCTCCTTATGTCATTCCCCTGGTTAAATCCTTAAATGACACCCCATTGACTTTAGGATAAAATCCAAAGGGCTTGTAATAAGGCCTTTCGGTAACTGGCTCCTGCCTTCTTCACTGGCTTCATCCCTTCCCACCCCCAACACTCACACTCTCCAGTCCCTCCATCAGGACTTTCCCCTGGTCCCCAGTAGCCTTACTCTCTCTTTTCTCTTTTCTTCTATGAGCTGAATGTATTGCTCATTACCTGTCCATCCTTTTCTTTCCTTTTTTAAAAAAAGATTTATTTGGGTTTTTTTTGTTTGTTTGTTTATTTACTTAATGGGGGAGGTGGGAGAGAGGGAGAGAGAGGATCTCAAGCAGACACTCTGCTGAGCTCAGAGCCCGAGGTGGTGTTCCATCCCAGAACCCTGAGATCATGACCTGGGCCAAAATCAAGAGTCGGCTGCTTAATCGACAGAGCCTCCCAGGCACCCCTGCCCATCCATCCTTTTCCATTTCCCGACTTCAGCTCCTTCGTAGCCAGGTATCACCTCCTCCGGGATGCCTTCCCTCACCTTCAGGCTGGATAGGGCTCCTTTGTCAGTGCTGTTGCAGCAGGACACTGAAGAGACCGCTTTGTTGGGATGTTTCACCACCTTTGGAGCAGTCATGTTGCCAGTCTCCTGCAAGCCAACCCCTCCCCCTCCCCAGGGCACAGGCTGGGCGGTATTCATGCATTATCTCCAGCCTTGAGTACAATGCCTGGCACAAGGTAGATGCCTAATAGATAGTAAACAAATGTCTCTCACCTAACGTAGTCACCTTTCCTTTAGTAATAATATATATAGCTATTTGCATGGCTATTTAATTACAGCCTAGAAAAAAAAAAAACGGGAGCAGAATCGATGGTTGCTCAGAAAGTGATTATCAGCTGCTTTGTTAGAGAAATAGAGTGTCATCAATAACCCAAAAAACAGACGATCCAGAAGCCCTATCTAGCTGGGTTAGGGGTGCATGACATGGTGGCATAAGCGCACGTGTGTGTGCAGGGAAGGGGCATGTGCAATTATGTGTGAGATTTACTTGTATACTTTGACTTTTGTTTTTGTTGATTGTGTATATGTGTCTGTTCCCTGGGACCATACTCACTAAAGTGAGTAAAAGGGGAGGAAATGGCAAGAAGCTGGAAGAAGTGAGCCTGGTATTGCAAATTGCCCCAAGACACACACTCCTCCAAATGTATGACCCATAATAATACCCCAGGAATGCAGCAAGGAGCTAGCAGCGCTAGGGATCGCTTGATCATAATAACCCCTTACGTTTATGCTTCATGCTAGACTGTACAAAGCACTTTTACATTAAAGTACTCATTTGTTTCTGACACCATTCTAAATGGTATGAAGAATATTTTATCTTGTCTTGTTTTATCTTTGAATAATGTAATAAGCAGCCACGTGCCCACAGACAACAAAAAAACTTAGAACTTTCACGAACACTTGTACCTACCATTGTTGTAGTCTCCTCTGGTTCCATCCACTCCCCATCCCACACCCCGAGCCCCATGCTAAAGGGAACCATCTGCTTTCTTTTATATGTATTTCTAAAAATCATATTTTTGTTTTAGTCTTTGACAACATTAAATGGGCATAATGCTACATAAACTATGTGTGCCTTACCTTCTAAAAACTTAGTAGGATAGCTCTAAGTTCCATCCATATTATTGCCCAGAACTGTGGTTTATTCCTCTTGCCCACCAGGTATATTCTGTATATGACCAACTTTACCACAGTTCACTCACCCACTTCTCAGTCAGTGGGTTTTTGAGTTGTTCACACGTTTGCTACTGGACAGTGCTGCTCTGAATATTCTTATGCATGTATCTTGGTATCCACATACAGAAGTAACGCCTGGGTATTTATGCAGCAGTTGCAAAGTGATAGAGCAAGTGAACGTTCAGTTACAGAATAACGTCAAACTGTCTTATAAGATGTTGTCATACCAAACCCCGTGCCGGCCAGCCCAGTATAGCAATAGCGATCACTCTGTGTCCCCCCCAGCAATAGGGTTAACCTGGATGATGAAGAGTGGTGAAGTATGAGTCTCAAACTAGAGATTCAAGCCAAGTCAGGCTGCTTGTTTCACAGAGTATTTTTCCAGTTGTTGCTTTTTTAAATTTTAATTTGAAAGTCTTCGGTTGGAGACTACGGAATACTATAGACCTCACTATTCCTAGTGTCTGATCCATGGGCCAGTTCACACATTTATGTTATCTCCCGGCCTCTGTAGGCATTTGAGTTGAGATCCCTGTGATTTATAGTCTATGAATTTAGACTTATGGAATGATAGTGAGCCCAAGCAAATGTGCTTCCTAAAAGAGTATAGGAAGAACTCACTTCTGCAGATTTTGATAAAGTATCCCCCAAACCCAAAACTGGATAGTTTGTGCCAAACAGAATGAGTTATAATCTAAGGAGTTAGTGGAATCAAGATCATGTGTCAGGCACAAACGGGACGGTACTTGAAATAAACAACCGTGGAGGGCATGTGCTGCCCCAACTCACCCACACACCCATTCTTAGACGTACTTATCATTATCCCCATTTTATAGCCCAAGAAAATGAAGCATAGGGAAAGTCATTGGCTTCCGTAGCTAATAAGTACGGGAGAGCTGGGATCCAAATTTACAGCTGAACAATTGACTCCAAACCCATGTACCGTATACCATAGCACACTGCCTCCCGAGTAACACACTGTCTCCTCTCTGCGGCAGCACCAACCAGGTTTATGGGAAGCACCTCAATTTTTTAAAGATTTTAAAAATTTTTTTTATTTATGAGAGAGAGAGCATGCATGTGGGGGGAGGGGAGCAGAGGGAGAGAGAGAAGCAGATTCTGTGCTAAGCACAGAGCCCAACACCGGGCTCAATCTCAGGACCCTAAGACCATGACCTGAGCCGAAACCAAGAGTCAGCTGCTTAACCGACTGAGCCCCCAGAAGCCCTTGGGAAGCGGGTAAATTTAATCCCCAGTAGTGTTGCGAGGTGGCTATAGCGCTTGCTCTTGCGGTGTTTGTAGATAGGGAAATTGAGGTCGGAGAAGTCAAGGGGCTTGCCCAGGATCACCTGGCGAGTCTGTGAAAGTGCTAAGCTAAGGGCATGTTCTCCTCACATGAACGCCAACTTCTTATTCCGTACTGACTGAGCCTAGAGTTCCTGTCAAAGACCCAAAGACAAGTCATTGCAAACTGATAAAATTTACTCTTTCTGGATTGAACCGCATGTCTCCTTGCAACCACGCACAGAAGTTGATAGTCCCAGAAGGAGCCAGTGTAGGGAAGGAGAGAATGATTTTACTACTATACTGATCTAGAAACTGAATACCTTCACAGATGTTGATGTTGGGTTGCACTTCGGGTGTAATTATCTTTTTGGGAAAGCTACTAAAACAAGAGACACATGCCAGAATTTAGAGATTCACTAATCCCTCTGGAAAGGAGAAAAACATTAGGAAAGCAGTCTTCCAAAGAATAGTAACATCCTCTCTAGAAACAGTGACAGCGAATGGAAACCCCCTCCATCAAGTTTTAATGTGACGCCTTCTTCTCAAAGTAGGTTTGGAAGGTTGTGAAAATAAACTGATCCTCTTTAAGAATAAATTCAGCTTTGAATTTTTCTAGTCCAGGTCTGCTTCCCTCAATGCTGGATCCTGGTGAAGGTTATATCTAGGGACCAGGAGAACCCTTCAACTTCAGGATAATCCCTCAGACAAACTTCACTGGATCATTTACCAACAACGATTGACTCCATATTTGTTGAGAGAGAGAGAGAGAGCATGCTCCTGAAAGACTGAGAGGTCATTAGCAGGAGCTGCTCTAAGCTTTGATAGAAATCCAGGGGTTCCTCTGCCCTGGTCTCCCCACCCCCAACCTTGGGGAAGGTTTGGGATGAGATCACTTGCTTTCCTTCATGCACAGAGCTATAGCCACAGAAGATGAAAGGGTGAATAGGATAGACATCGCCCTCAAAGATCTCACAGTCTAATAGGGAAGGCATATGTGGAAGCAAGCACAAATCAGAATGTACAATGCACAGAATGTACAAGGGCAGAAGTATGCAGCTGGGCCTGAGGAAGAGGGGAGAGTGATTAGTATGCCCAGTGGTGGAGAAAACCACCCAGAAAAGAAGATATGAGAGCTGAGGTTTAAGGATAGGTATAATGCTCAGTTCTATCCATTGGATCTCAATCATGTGCCTGGAACTCTTTATCTTAGGTTCTCTCTTCACCAAAAAGGCAGAGTAGTTATCTCTTGTGTGGCAGAAAATTAATACTTTCATTTGCAGAGCTGAGATTCAATGGTCCTAAGGCTATCGAGTAAATGTATCCCCTTGAAACGCATCCCTGCAGAGTGCAGCCCTTTTCCTACAGTACATGAAGAAGAGAGATCTCCACCCAAGTGTTCTCCAGCTATCTGGATTTGTTTCATACCTGTGGAGACAGAGGATGACCTGATGACCCCCAGCAGTAGCATCCTGCCTCTTATCTTTCTCCCTATTATCCAGCAATAACAGCAATCTCTTATATTGTCTCAGAATCCACAAGTTCAAACCGGCCTCACTATCTCTTATGACCATCAGATCGCCAGATGTGACTGCCTCTGCTTTCCTCTCCGGAGAAACTATACGTTACTTTGGTTCCAACACAGTGGAGGAGAAAAGTGGGGGAGAAAGGCTTGTCATCTCCCACTCCCAGGCAATTTTAGCATCCCCACTCCTCCTGGCCCCCTCCCTCCCATCGAAGTCAAACAAAGCCAACCATTCCATCCTGATCTGTCCCTTTCCCCTGCACTATATAAAGCTAGCCACAGATGGCATGCACGGATTGATGCTCCAAAACTCCCCAGTGCCCACTCTCTTCCATCAAGCTGGTTCCTAAATCTGTGGATGCAGCAGCCTTCAGAAGAGGAAGCAGTGTGATCACGCAGCGTGAGCCTTGGCACAATGGAGTCTGGGCTGTTCCAGAGCCACGATGCCCAAGTCTCACCCACTCTGATGCAGCACTCAGAATGGCATCTGGTTGCCCCACTGTCCACGTGATGGGAGCTTCATGCTAAAAGCCAAGTTTCTTTCTTTAGTGTTCTCTGGGTAGTAGGTAAAGAAATTCATGATGAAGTAGGGAGAAAGGAAAAATGGAAATGATCGGGGAAAAGTAGTTGAGGGACTTGGAGGCAACAAAAACTTGAATACCTCCTTCTCTACTCATTCATTTTCCCGGCATACAGCTTCCAGAGGGGGGTCTTGGGGAGGGCCAGCCATGGAAGTAAAATAAAGGTTTTGGGGGCTGAGGGGTCTTTTCTTCCTTGGGAGCTTTTGTGCTGCTCCCAGTAATCCTACCCCCAATTATCCTAGATTTCATCCCAAAGCACTTAACCATAGTAATACTCATCTGCTGATATTTATTACGTTTCAACCACTGCATAAAATGTTTTATTCTCATTTCTTCATTTCATCTTCAGGCAAAACTGAAGGCTAGTATTATCCCCCCCCCCATTTTTCAGAAGAGAAAACAGAGATGTTAAAGAAGTTACCAAGATCACACAGCTCTTAAATGATGGAGCCACAATTCTAATTCAGGTCTGTAGGATTTCAAAGACTTCTTCCCTGAAGGATCTCATCAGCCCAAACTAGCTGTCATAACAGAGCAAAAAGGCATTACCTGAAGCTTTCTATCTGGGAGATATTTACATTTTAATAGCCTGTCTCTTAACGAGGCTTCAATGAGCAAAGAAATGAATTGCTTGTAATGCTATTTGGGGCACTGTAATAGGTCACAGAGGAAATACATGGGGTCAAGGGTGTCTCGAATAATAGTGTGTAGACTGTTGTCTATCTCAACTCCATATAATGAAGCCAGGCCCATATGAAAGAAGGTTGAAACTACTGCTTTGCATTTATTCCATTAGAAACTGTGCTTACTAGGGGATACAAGCAAGAGAAGCTTTGTTTGGATACAGGAAAGTCTTCCCAGTGAGGAAGCCTGTGAAAGTTTGGTAGATGTCTATTGTATATACATGCACACGCATTTACTCGCGTGCCCACACGCGTGCGCACGTGAGCGCACACACACGCACACAGCTCTCACCCCCCAGCCTGGGATGGATTCAGTCATACCTAATCACAGAGAGATGAACAAGGTGATTTCCCCCGAGCACCCCTGGCCCCGACTTGGAAGCATTAAGTTTGACTTGGACTATCCCATTTCATTTCCCAGAATTTCTTAAAGACATACATGTAGTTGGCATTTTCTGTCCTTAAAACAACATTAGATAAGCAAGGCAAGAGACTTCCAACAAATTCTTTGAAAAGAAAAACATTTTTCCGGACTTGGGTCAAGAGCGAGTTGTCCAGCCAATAACATTGGGGGATTCAATTGCCCCCCTCCTCCAGACTTTCAGATCTTTCAACCTAAGTTTGATTTTCTGTCCTCCTGGACCAACCCTCCTAGGAAATTATCTTCTGACAGGCTACCAAACACAACTCCTTGAAAGCAAATAGCAGATCCAAAGGTTTTTACCTGTCTTTGTTTCTTCCCTCTGGCTGTGCAGAGATCATCTCCTGCTGTGGAGGAAGACACAGGTGCTGCTGACCTGCTCCGCTCCTGGGACTGGCAGAGGCTGGTTGCCAGTCCCCTCCCCGGTGCTCGGTGCTCCTGCTGTCTTATCCCTTCCCTCCCAGAGTGCTTCTGTGGCTCCCCTACCTGAAGTGGAGAGGACAGAAGGGAACAGAGGCAAAAGGGCAACACCAGTAACATTCCACCCCCAGGGACCCTGCCCTACGCCCATCAATAGCCCATCAATAATGAAAGGAAATCTAAACAGGGCTTCAACAATTTCATTCCAGAGCTATGAATGCAAATGAGCTAAATGTCTATGGGGTTAGATATCCCAGGGTTACCTTTCCATCCTTCTTCGTAATTTTAGCACAGGGAGGAAGCCCTGAAAGTTCTAGTTCCATCCTATCAACAAAGATGTACATTCCTTGACAAACGCTTTTGTAATTAGCAGTCAGTCACCCAAGGTACACATTTGTCCTAGGGACATTTGTACCTAAGAACGGATGCTCCAACTGGTCAATGCTTGTCCTCAACGTAAAAGCCTGCATCCCTCTTATAGTTTCCTATAAGCCCTGTAGCACTTTGCCCTCTTCCCCAGCCTCTCCAACCTCATTTCTTAACTGATTTGCCCTCTGGGTTCCCCACTCACTCCTGTCCAGCCCAAATGGTCTACTTTACCAGATTCCCCATTGTCGTCTTAGTCCTGGCTATTTTTTCTGTCCTGACCAGTATTTCCCTGGAAATCTCCTTGGTTCAATCCCTTACTACATCAAGTCATTGCTCAAATACCACCTTTCAAAGAGCCTGCCCCCAGTTTCCTAATGCAAAGTTCATCTGCCCCCATCCAGTCCCCACCCCTGTACTCTCCCCAAACCCCCTCTACCTTGCACTGTCTTTTCTTCTTCCATAGCACTGGTCCTTTTATAACATACTCTCATTGTTTATTATGCTTATTGTTTATTTGCCTTTACCTTCATGCCCTGGTAGAATGCTAACTTGTGACAGTAGTGATTTTTGAGTTCCTTCACCACTGATGTATCCCAAATGTCTAGAAGAAACCCTTCTGCATAACAGATGCTCCAGAAATGTTGGCTGAATTAATGCTGAGTGGAAGGATGTACTTCTCATGGAGAGATTTCAAATGCTCTCTAGAGCTAGACCCACCTCCACCCGTATTCCAGGCAGCCAGGTCTGCCCCTACAGGTGCAGAGGCTCCAAAGGAGAGCAAGTCCCTCATGCTTCCTGTGTTCCTCACAGCCTGAATCCCATCTATTTTCCTTTGCACATTTCACACTCTGCACCCAAAGCTGAAATGTATCTTCCCACCTTTTAACCTCCTGATGCATTTCCCATTGTAGGTTTCAGGTACAATAACCCTCAGTTTGCTTTTCTACTTGCCTGCAATTCAGACCTTTTTCCCCACTCTGTGGCTCTGGTCTCCTGGGGCTGCGTGCCACCTGGTTCTGTTTGGAGACTGGGTTCCTCTGCCCAGCAACAGCCCCCGCATGCATCCTGCTTGGCTCAGAGGGGAAATGCGAACCCTAGGCAAGTAACAATCTGGGATGTATCTTCATTCACGGTTATCAGGAATACCTGGACACATTTAAATCCGCAGCACCAAGCTCTCCGCATCATCAGGAAGCAAGTTTAGTAAAGAGTATGACGCACAATTATGCCTCTTTGTGTTCTGAGTGTCAGAACTAACCTTGAATTTGTACACCAATATGACAAGCACAAAACATGCAAACCCTGAAGTCACAGTGATCACAAACCATCCCCAAAAACTGCACATGTGTTTTACAGAAAATTTCTCCCGGTCTAACGCTATCTGACAGCAAAAATCAAATTGTACTTTAGTTTTCAACAGCTACTCAATCTCAAAGCGGGGCAGCCACTCTTGAGCTGTCAACAGCCACACTGCCAACTCCATAGCATGGAAAGTCTGAGCGCTCCAGACCGCGGCGGGGCTGATGCGTTTATGCGGTGCGCTCCGCAGGCCCATTACATCTGTGAGACTGCAGCGTCTGCATGAATCACAAACTCCTCCCAATGGAACCGGCCACTCCCCACGCTGCAGGACCCACCTGCCTCACACTTTACAGTTTTATTCTTTGCCCTCCCCTCCCACAATAAAAACGGTATCTACCATGCATATATCACTTTGTAGATTCCAGAGGACATTTACATCCATACCTAAATTTTCCTCCACATCAACACTGCAGAGCGGGTATTACTGTCCACATGTGAGTGAAGCAGTAACTGAAGTTCTGAAAGGATAGGGGAGTTGTGCAAGGCTCACAGCTGGGACATGGTGAGTTCAGTTCAAACCCGGGCCCTCAATTGCACGACCAGGGCTCAGCTGTCCCACCTCTGCTGCCTGACTTGGTCACCAGTACTCAGTGCTCTTCTGCTCCCCAGTGAATATTTCTGCAGATGAATTCTCTCCATGCTACCAACATGCCTCCCCTCATCCTAACTGCATAGCAATGCTAACCCATCTTTGGACACGCAATGCACTTATCTTAATTCTGACACCAAACTAACACTCTGTGTTCGACCAACCTTCCTCCTCTGTGCTCCTGATCTGCACCGTGACTACTGCGCTCATTATATTGGTCCACAGTTACTCGCGTGTGCATCCGTCTCCGCCTAAGGGTTTCTCCAGGACAGGGACTATGTCTTGGCTCTGTTCCCCCAGATTTTAGCACAGTGCCTGATACAAACATTTTTGATAAGATGTAAAATTTTTGAGATGTCGAATGAATGACAGTTGTGCCCAAGAGATGCAGAAAGATCCCGCGGAGTCCACATTCACACTCTCCCCACCCCCCGCCCTGGCACACGTGTGCGATTACAGCCACACAGACCCCTCCGGAGCTCACCGGGAAGAGGCACACTGTGCCCCCACAGCCGACTTCAGCATCGAAAGTCCCAGCGACCTTCAGTACTGTTGTTCCAAGAGTCTTGGGGGAAACTTGACTCAGTGACAAGTTGATAGAGACAGAGACACAGGAATGAAGGAGAGAAGATCTGCCAAGAGAACAGAGGGGAAGAGGGGTGCCAGGCGGGGCTGCAGCTATGTCCCCAGTCTTATCTTGATGTGGCAGGTCCTAAAGACTCTGGGGCTCCTAGGAGGGAAGGAAAAACTGAGTCAAGAAAAAGCTCATGCTTCAATCTGGAATTATTGTTCTATAAGCAGAACCCCGGGCTCTCTGAAAAGTGGCCCATTTATAGTTGGCTTTATCTCCATATAACTTTGTTGCAAATTCCTCTTCCAGCTGGGGCCTCTGTCCTACACGTGCGTGTGCATGCACACACACACACACACACACACACGGACACACACACACGGACACAGGGACACACCATCTCCTGGGACAGAGCACAAAGATCTATCACAATGACATGACCTGAAACTTTCTCAGCTCTCTGCACAAATCAGTTAAATTCAATGAATTCGGCTAATGTGTTAGGGTCTTCTCTGTGTCCAGCGACGTTCAAGACATACGAACCTGAAGGGCTCCTCCCTGATGGAGCTCTCGTCGAGTAGGTCAAGTAGAAGCCGTATACAAATTAGAGAAGCTATCACAAGTAACAAAAGTGCTGTGGGATGAAGGAAGGGAGAAATGAATTCCTCCTGAGGAGAATGAAAAGCCCCAGTGGAGTTGGTGTGAATTAAGGTGGGCCTGGAGGGATGGCACTGGCCCTGGTTACTTAGGTGGCATGCAGAACCCCTGACCCTCTCAAGATTTCCCTTCCGGGGAGGAACTCAAACAGGACTCCTAGGCTCTCCCAAGAACCGTAAACATCAACCAGAAAGCCAAAAAGCAAAGACTATGGGTTCAGGGTCTTGCTTGCAGGACTTCTGTTTAGGAAGTGGGGAAGAATCTAGTCCACAAAAACGTGTTAACTCACTCAGAAATGGTGAGGACTCGAGATGTTGAATGAAAGTCTGAATATGAAGTGCTTAGAACAAACCCAGATGAAATCACTGTAGCACCTTTTTCTCCCCCTTCCAGGCACCATCTTACACTCTTTCATATTCACTTTCAAACTTGCTCCCCACGGCTGGCCTGCTCCCAGTCTTGGTATCAAATCTAAACACAGGAACTTGAATAGGAAAGTGTGGAGGGAGGCAGCGTTCCAGGGGAATAGGAGCACTTGGGACATGTCAGGGGGCGGAGAATATTTCCACACGGCCCCCCAGGGAGCAAGTGAGTGTAGATAGTGGGAGGCAGTGTTGCCAAAGCATGTGGGGGTCAGAGCATTCCGGGCCATCAGTGCCAAGCTGAGGAACTTCAAGGGGTTGGTGCCAGAAGGGAGGACCATTGAAGGCTTCTGAGGAGCAAAGTGATCTAATCATGTCTTTGCTGGCTTTCTCAAGACCTGTGTCCTTACCTCAGGAAGTAACCACTTGCCTGTACAGACGACAATGTTAATTCTATCCCTAAAAGTGGAGGAGGCCTTTGCTGCCTCTGTGGTCTACACTCCATGTGGGTGCCTGGAACTTGGTCTTTGCACAGATATCTCTGAGGGCCTTCAATGCCAAGGACTCAACTAGACATCGAACACTGACAAGTGAGCCCAAGTGAGCACTGTATCAGCCCTTGGTGAGGGACCAACAGGCCTGTCTGTGCAGACCCTTCTGCCAACACTATTCAGGTCCCCAGATGGCTTAGGCCAAGCAAATATGGTACATCGCCTCTCATCCGTGGCACGTGTTCTCCATCTTTACTGAAAGCCCCCCAAGAAGAATGTGTTGCTTCTTCAGTAAGAGGCATTGATTTTCATCACAAATTGATGGTATTAACCAAACCACGGGGAAGAGTTTCCACTGAGTCATGCATATTCCTTTGTGTAACCCAAACAGTAACATGTGTTAGCTAGTGGGGAGCCATGAATAACCCATCCTTGGCATAGAAGGGCATTCCAGTAAAAGCAAATAAACTCCAATCATTAGAGGCAGGAGTGAATAAGTGGTGTGGTCAGTCTCGCTCTTTGAAGAGAAAGGAAGCGCAACTGACATAACTTAGCAAGTTATATTGAAATTCTCCAGCCTTAAATCTTGGGATTGGTAGGCTTGGGTAGGAGCTGGGGCAGAATCTGTGAAATAAAGAGAAGTAAGACCTTTTTTCTTCCTTCTGGTTTCTGGGTTATCAGGGACAAGAGAGTGTTTCCATGGCAAAATAAATAATCTGACAGTTACAGGGAACATATTTTTTAAGACATAAAAATGGGACGTATGGTTTGACAAGTATGAGTGTACTTTGGAAAATATAAGGAAAAAAAAAAAAAAAGCTTGTGAAATTGGAGCTGCTCCTGAAAAATCTTTAGCATGTGGTCAGTTTCACACGGTGCCCTCACTGAAGAGGAATACAGTACGTACAATCCAGGAGAAGCCAATTAACACAAATCACTAATTGCAACTATGGCTAACCTATGGTCTTTGTGTAAGAAGAATTCATCAGCACTGCTCAGCTGAGCCTCTTCCTGACTCTCAGTAGCTAAGCTAGTCACTCAGAGGTCTTGGCCTCCCGCAAGCAAGCAAAAGAGCCTTCATTGCCGCACGTCAGGAAGTAACACAACTCTGGCCAGTGTTGCCTTTGGTGAGCGGACTCGGAGGCTAATCAAGTTAAAGGGAAATTACACACTGTCCTCCAAGAGAGTTTACCCTGAGGGATTTATCCATCTCTTTTTTCGAACAATTTAGACCAGGAGAAAGTAATGGCTTTCCTTACTACCTAAGAATTGCTTTATTCTCATCTGCAAGATGCGTAGATGGTCTTGCTCGTCCCAATATACACATACACACACCTTCATCTCACAGTCCCCTCTCCCCACCCCACCTCTCTCTCTCTCTCTCTCTCTCTCTCTCTCTCTCACACACACACACACACACACACACAGGATGTAAGAGCAGGCTCCATTTGGTTGTAGCTCCTGGGAGGGTTGCAAAACGGAGCCAAATTTGCATAGTATGCCAGACAAGCCCTCCGGCCCCTGAAACTTCACACCTGTCTCCTGCCAGTACCCAAAGTGCCATCTGCTTCTCTGGGAAAGCCAGACACAAGGCCCCCTCTTTATGCCTTTGGTAGATGATGAGAAAATCTGGCATGGGGAGCCTTAATTGCTCAAAAATAACTCCATGGTACGTAACATACAGTTACATGAAGATCCGAAGAAAAAGCCTTGGCAGTCTTTTTACAAACATTCAGGATAATGGTTGGGGCATGCAAAAGGGAAACTATTTAAGGACTCAACCTAGTCCCAAATTATTTCCACTGCCAAGAGCTCTACAAGTGAGGAGTTTCTGTGTGTGGTAGAAAGTCCCTTTGTGGGGACTTTTTTTGGAAAAAGCAATATAAGGCATTGAGGCAGGGTCCTATTTTTTCATTTACTCTACTCTGTTTGAGCTGCTCTCCTAAAGATCTTTCTACCACCCCACATAAACGTAAAGTAAAATTTACTCATTAATGCTACTTTTAAAATACAGGTCTATCTCCAGTTATGAGAGCAGAGCAGAGGGGAATTCCGTGTCTCAGACTGCACAGCAGTGCCTGAGCCGAGACCAGCGCATCAAACGGGGAGCTTTGAGAAAAGCAAGAGGGTCTTCAGCCTCGTTTAAGCACAGGACGGGTGCGAGGCAGGAGGATACAGGTTCGCCAACAGGGACACTACTGATGTTTGGGGCTAGAAAATTCTTTGGTGGGGTTGTTCTGCTTTGTAGGCTCTCGGGCAGCACCCCTGACCTCTGTCCACTTCATGCCAGTAGCACCCCTCTCTCCCAGTGTAACAACCAAAAATGTTAAATGACCCCTGGGGAGCAAAATCACCCTTTTTAAGAAGTACTAAACTTCCAGGGATGTACTGTATGGTGACTAACATAATATAATAAAAAAAACATTATTATAAAAAAAAAGAAGTACTAAACTAGATGATCTCTGGAGGTGTCACCAAAGCCCATTATTGGGGTATGTAGGTGGCAGAGAGCATTCAGATGGCATTTGTATTTATCATAGAGAATGATATTTGCTTGATTATGAGTCTGTCTCCCATTTCATTGTAGTTTTACGAGGACAGGAACCATTTCCATCTGAGCCCATGGCTCATATGAAAGGATTGAATCAGTGACTGAATGAATGGCGGGCTGGATCCCAGGCTCCTTTCCCTATCCCGCGTTCCCTATGCCAAGTGCTGAGTTCTTGTGTTGGTGGTGGGGACGTGGCGGGGTGGGGGGGAATCTTCAGAAAACTAATAAAATAAATGACTAAATAAATGGAACCTCTTGTCTAAAGAACACAGAGATAAGATAAATCATTTTGAGTCCTGGGAAAATTATCTCCACCATCCTGCCCTGGTTTCTCCGTTCAGCCAGAAAACACTTTAATTTATCTCGTGAAATTTTTCATCCGCTAGACGAACATTAAGTATTTCTTTCCTCTTTTTTTTTTTTTTTTTTTTTTTAATATTCTTCTCTCTACAAAGGTGGGTTGGCTCTCAACTCATTGGAATAAAAGCTCCATTAGCCTCAGTTCATGTAAGGCTTGTGAAGTTGGCCTGGATTCAGGGCCGGCAGAAGGATAAAGAAACCTGACATTCATTCTTCATGTAATTAGAGTTGGTAAAATAAACTGTGTGCATTTCATTAAAGGAATGGATCCATCAGGCCTTGGACAGGGCGGGAATCCTATGCTCACAGCATCAGTCTTTTGTCTCAAATTAAGCCTTAGCTGATAAAAAAAAAAAAGGTTCCCGTGGAGTCATTGGGGAGCATTCCTGTATCCTGCTCCCCATCCCTTCATATCATTTAGTCTCAGAGCCCATATAATTTCTCAGCTGGCTCAAACCCAGCAAACACTACAGCTGCCCTCTTACACATGACACAGGTTCTCCAATTCCCCCCAGAGTCCCTGATAGGATGCTTCCCTCCCTCAGTAGCATGATGTCATTTGCCCGTGTGTATCCAGGAACCCACCCTCAGCCAAGAGGGCGTTGCTTCTCCATGCTTGTCAGTAGCCAGGATGAGATGGCCCTGAGACACCCACATTTTTGACCCATCTTACAACAAGTAGCAACACGAATGAGACCACTGATCAGAAATCAATAGAACAACCTGTGATTATGAAATAAATTCTCTTTGGAAAGTAAACAGCCGCTTCCTAAATTCAAGTTATGGTCCTTAGTTATGTTAGTACCCTTTTCTAAAAATCTAATCCAACCAAACCCAACCCAGCTTTCAAAAAGCCAAGAAGTTCTTTGCAATTCCATTCTGTCTTCTTGGATTACCAGATACCCCAGTCATAGCGAGGGATGGTCTTCCTCTCGGTCATAGTTCTCTCTCCTGCCCTCACTTTGGCTAACGGAAAATCAGTACCCATCTCCTCGATGGTACTCTGTGCCCTCCTTACCCAGCAAATGCTCTTTTTTCTCATATTTGACCCATAAAACAGAGAGGAAGGTAGGTGGTGAGATAAGGCAGGCTTACGTAACAGACAAGCGAGCTCTCCAGTGGAAGAACATCTCAAGCGAGAGGAGCTGCAGGCAGAGCACAGGGCTGCCAGGATGTAAAGACAGTCTCTGAAGTAGACAGGCTGAGGAAGAGGTGACGGAAGTAGGAGTTGCTTTGTCTGGAGACACCAGCCAGCAGCCTGGCAGGTTCCCTTATCGGGCACTGGCCGGCCTCTGGGGGACTGGAGCTGCGCCGTCGTGCCCAAGCGTGGCAGACGGGGCAGACAGCCAAGCCTCCAGTGTCAGCTTGTGAGAGGGCTTCTCTGATGACACGAGCTGTGAAACATGCTGGTCACCATTTCTGGGGGTCTTTAAGTTGAGGAGAGGCAGGGGCGCCTGGGTGGCTCAGTCAGTGAAGCGTCTGCCTTCGGCTCAGGTCCTGCTCCCAGGGTCCTGGGATAGAGCCCCAAGTCAGGCTCCCTGTTCAGTGGGGAGCCTCTTTCTCCCTCTCCCTCTGCCTGTCACTTCCCCTGCTTGTGCACGCACGCTCTCTGACAAATAAATAAATAAAATCTTTTTAAAAATATTTTTTAAAAGATGAGGAGAGGCAATCATCTATCCATTACGGAGCTAGCCTGGATGAATTCTTAGCAGTGTCCCTAATTCTAGAAAGCTATGGAACTCTAGGCATTATATTCAGAGCAGAGTGCAGCTCGAGAGCAGGTTTGGGGTGGGGGACGGTGGTGCTAGCAGGAACCTGGCTCAGCAGGTCAATCCAGCCCGGGTCCCCTCCGGTTTAAACATGTTCTGAGCGGCTGGTACATTTCCCCATAGTCCTGGGGGGTCTATTTTGTGGTGTTTTCTCTTTCATTATCCCTTTGATGGTGGACTGTGTGTGTATGTGTACATGTGCGTTTCTTTGGCCATGTGTGTCCTGGGAAGGTTTCCAGAGATATTTCCATGAGTAGAGAAGCTTCAGCAGAATCAGGGAGGGGACAGAGATGGGTTTGGGGGTTGGGAGGGGGTCTGTCCGTGCCTGTGCCTTCTCTTCTCCATGAACTCAGCTATTTGGCATCCATGACGTCTCTCCCATTAAGCTCACTGGAGGGTTTGGGGGCAGCTCCTCTTCCCTGCTGTTCTTTGTATACCCTCCTCCCTCTCTCTGTGCTCACCCCCTTCTATTTTCTGCTCTCCTTTTCCCCTCTGGTTTCTTTAATTTCAATGAGTTTATTGGCATGACGAATGTTGCCAAAGCCAATAGCACTGAGTCTCAGTGTCTGGGGATGGATTTCACAGTGGGAAGGGGGTGACCGGGGCCTCGGACCACATTCCCACTGTGGGTTTCTGCTTCAGTCTGAGGTGGTGGCAGGCTGCCAGCGACCTTGTTCACTTGGGTTTCCAGTCTCAGCTGAACTCACCAGCCTTGTCTCCAGACAGGGAGAAAGTTCTTATTATGGCAGAGGTCATGTCTGGAGCCTCGGTTCTGGGAGGGGTGGGGGCTTCAAGCTTATGTTTTCAAGAAGCAGTTTAATAAACAAGTCCCACACTGTCCCCTACAAACAGTGCTGTTAAAACTCCAGCCTCCCACTGACACTGCAAATCCACAGGCTGGGGCCAGGGTGACAAAGACCAGCAGGGTTCAGGCCAGGCTTTTGCAGGAGATTAGAAAGGGTCCTTGACAGTCTTCTAAATAAGTGAGAGTCTTACCTTTTTTCATAACCACCCCCACGCCCCAAACACACGCACAAGAAGAACAATTCGGAGAATGAGAGATAGGCAGGAGAAAATGGTTATTGTTACAACTAGAGCCTCAAACATCCATTTCAAGTGAGTTCCAGCTAAGGAAGTCTCCTTCCTAATGAATGAGGCTTATGAGGCTTATCAAGCTCCTATTTTGCGCCCCGCCCTTGGGTACCTCAGCTGATGGAAATTTCTATTTGCAATGAAAATCAACTTTAGAAAACGTCACAGCAAGGGACTTTTTTTCCTGGCTGCCCCAAGATTGATCTGGTCCATAGGATGCCCCAGATCATTGCATTCGGTAATTTCATTCTGCTTATGATCTATTTCTTATACGATCAATATGATAAATGCGATGGAGAGCAAAGTGGGTTACGCCGACGCTGGTGAAGTGAAGAGGAGAGGGGAGCGCTGGGCTGGCGCGCTGTGTGTCTCATGAAGCAGAAAAGCAATTCAGTCAGACTAAAGGCTACAGACAAGGCGGTATATTCTCCCTGATAAATGCAAATGATGTGACTACATTCCCCCCAGCCCAAAGGGGGAGGAGTGGGGGAGGGGCGACAAGCCCTGCTGTCTGGGAGCCCAGCATTCCCTTAGGAACCCACAGGCAGTCTGCACGAGGCAAGCATAGTGGGTGGGGGGAGAGTCAGGGGGCTGGGAAAGAAGAATTAGAATTTGCTTAAATAATCTGGGCTAATGGCAAGCCCCCTTTTCCTGACCCAGCCATGCCTCTGAGCATTGCCAGTTTTAAAACACAGTACAGCAGAACCAGGCATCCGGCAAGCAGAGAACCGCAGGGAAATAGCGGACAGCGCACTGAACCATGAGAGCCCCATCATCTTCTCTGAGCATCAGAGTTCCCTTGGCTACAGGTCTTGTTAGGTAACAATCAGTTTCATCGTCCGCGTTGTTATTTTGTGCCGAGGTCTTCTGTTCTCCTGCGTGAGCTGACGTCTCTAAATGTCCTCAGACAAGCCATTGAATTCTCCGCATCAAAATTTCGTCATGTGTTCCAGGGAATCAATGATATCTCTGCTGTTGCTGGAGAGTGTCTTTATGAAGATGGAATGAAATTACATAGTATGTCATGGGACCAAAGTGTGAGGTATTGGCTGTGGGGCCACTGCGAAGCCTCCAAAATGAGAAAGCAGGGTTATAGCCCTCAGAAAGTTTAGAGATTAATGGGAAAGTGGGTCAAATGCATAATAAAAAGAAGCAAGACAAGTTCACACAGAAGAAAGAGTCCTCACCTAGGAGGGGCAAACTCTGACTTGCAACCAGGGCTCTCCCACTCTCTCATTTCATGATCCCACAGGTTCTTTCCCCACTTTGGGCCTCAGTTTCCCCAAAGGAACATGAGACAGTTGGATAATCTCTAAGGCCACCGAGCCCTGACTTTTTATGATGCTGTGACAAATTGAGGCCTAAGGTGGGTGTAGATGTTCAAGAGTGATGTGAGCTCCAGAAGGAAATCTGACAGAGCTAGAACTTAGAATAGGGAAGGGCAAGCTTCTGCAAAATGGAATGGCAGGGACATTCCAAAGGTGGAAAATCAACTTCACTAAGTCCTCAATATGGGACAAGGACATCCTGATCAAGCGGACAGTTTGAGTAGCTGGAACCTAGAGAAGAATAAGGAGAAAGGTAAAGAGGTATGGAAGGTGCCCTTGGCCTCTGAGCCCTTGTCTGGGGGGAGGAAGGAATGGACCTTGCTGCCAGAATGGGTGAGTTCTTCACGCTAGAGTTGAGAAGAGCCTGGCGCGTTGCCCTCCTCCCTCCCATCTATGTCAAAAAGACCACAGCCTTAAAGATCTTTCTCAGGAGGAGTGCTTTGTCACAACAACGCGCCTAGTGTTTGATCCCTAACAGACACTTTCTTCTCCTACTGCAGCAAGCCTGAGGCGGGCTGGGGAAGGTAAGTGAGGGAGTGTTGTGGCTGGGGCTGTCATGGTAAGATGGATTCCAGCAACTCCGTGTTAGTGATTCTCAGCCCTCCCACACCTCCCTCTGCGTGGAAGTCTGGTCTCTGGAGGGGGGCAAGCAGAAGGTTCCCTCCATTTTCTGATCTAGATGGCAGAAGCTGTGAGGAGATCTTCACCTGAAATGCTGATTAAGTGGCCACTGCTTCGAGGGCAGAGCTGGGAACGGTGATCCATAGGGGCCCGTGTGAAAAGGGTCAGGACAACTCTCTTGAACATTGCCATTTGCAAAGGGACCAGGAGAACTGTGTTCTAATATGTACCGCATCTATCAAAGGTAGATCTTAGATTTTATTCAAGACGACCATTCATTTGTTCATGTGGCCCACTTTCACCTCCTGGGAGAAGGAGCTCCAGAGCGCTAAGGTACCACATCCCTTCTCTCTAACTGAGATGGCTGAGGACCGCCCACGGTCAGATAGAGGGTCATGAGAAGACCCACAGGTCCAGACCAGTGGGGAGGTCTGTGACTTTTCGAAGATGCTGGGGGCCTGGGCAGGAAGCGGGGCCGTCCGTAGCAGGTGTTGAGCCATAGGCAGCAGTTTGCAAATGAGGAAAAGAAGTAAAACTTTAAGAAGTAGAAATGACGTATTTTAATCAAAGCTTCCTCATTTCATCTCCATCCAAATACCTTAACGACGGCCACGTTCCGAAAGGAGCACAGAGTGGCGTCAAGGATCAAAAGGCCTCTCCTCTCTGACCTGCATGAAAGGAGTTGTCTAGACTGACAGCATCAGCTTCCTTATCAGTGGCTGAGGATCACCAGCCAAACAAGCAAACAAACAAACAAACAAACAAACAAACAAACAAAATGTATGGGCTTGCCCTCCCCAAAGTGAGATCTCTCATTCTTTCCCACACTTTCCCCTTCTGAGTTCATTTTCTATTGACTTTACTCAAGCTTCTTTGGGTTCTTGGCCTTGAAGAGTTGTTTGACTTGCTCTGCCAGCAGCCCAGGCTGTTCTTCTTTAGTTGGTAATGAGTTCAATTCACATCAGAAGCCAGAGCTCGCTTCGGAGGCATGCGGGCAAGTCCCAGGCGACACATCTGCAAGGGCCACTGGTCTGAGAATTCCTCTTAAGCCCTCGGACGACTCAGACTTCACTTTCTGCAGAACTCTCCAGACTCTCGATGCTCCAGAATAAGTCCAGAACCAAAAATCAAAGGGAATTTTCCAATGGGAAGACTTCCAAAATCACCAAAGACTTGAATTACCTTTCCATAATTGGGCAAGTCCACCAAATAGCAGAGAAATGATCTCTTTCTTTTTCCTCTGGCTTGCAAATCAAAATACTGTCTGCTCCCAATCCAAGGAATGTCATGAGGCCTATTCCCAACGAGCTCAACCCCAGTAATTAGAAGCAGCCCTGCCTCTCCTTTGGTCTTGGGTATTTTCATCATGGGACTGTTTGAGCCAAGACATACGTTTTGCCAAGGAAAACTTTCCTTTGAAACCTCCATCTTATCCAAACAGAGAGTTGGAATGGACTCTTGGCAGCTCCAAAGATAGTTCTGAGTTATGAAAAATAGGACATATGTGTCAGCCAATCCATGAGATTGTCCCCAGTCTGGAAAAAACAAAAAACACTTTGCGTATGAACCCATCTTTCCTTCTTGTAAACTGATAAAGCCAATGCACCTGTAACAAGCTCAGAGACCTGCTATGTGGCCCACATGCCCAGTTCCTTTATCTGTGACCTCCAAGTCCTTCTACTCAAAGAGGTTTATGAGGCAAAAGAACAATGGGCACTTCAGTGAAAGGGGAGAGCTGGGGTATAGAAGAAATTTGGTTGCCTTCTTCAAGGAAAGACATTTAAATTTCAGCTTTCAGCAAGATTACCGTTTGGGGAAGGTTGGGTCCAACTTGCAATATTGGAAATCACACTACTTGCTGGCATTATTTCCTTGGGGAGCAGAGCAGGTATTCATAAAGGGAATCATGTTGATACCCAGAAGCTGATGAAAACATTTTGCAAACATCGAAACCAATGAGCTTACCTGGAAGACAAGGCATGTGATCGGCACACTGCCTTCCATCGGGGGAGGGGCCACGTGAGGGAGAGATGGGCCCTTATTGAGGACTTCCAGGTTCGGTGAGTTCCCTCCCCCACTGTTGTCTCATCCTGGGTTCCTGGTTTCTCTCGTGGTTGTTTTCATAGCTCCAAGAGGTGAAGTATTGCCATATCACACTCAGGGCAGTCACTTTCGCAGGGACAAAAGCTACTTAGAACCATAGAATCTTGGGCCGCTGGGGGGCTCAGTTGGTTAAGTGTTTGCCTTCAGCTCAGATCATGATCTCAGGTCCTGGGATCGAGCCCCCTTTGGGCTCCCTGCTCAGTCGGGAGTCTGCTTCTCCCTCTGCCTCTCCCCCTGGTTCATGCTCTCTCACTTTCTCAATTAAATAAAATCGTAAAAAAAAAAAAAAAAGGAAAAAAAAAAAAGAACCATAGAATCTCATAATGAGACGCAGCCTTAAAGCTCATTTAAGTCAGATGGCCCATCTCATGCTGGAATGCCCATACAGCACAATACACACCAACAACGAGACGTCACTGCCAAGAACACAGCTCGACATGCAAGACAGCACAGGGTCGCACCCTCCCAAGTGCTAACCCTGTACCAAGGCACATAAACCACTTGGCCAGTTTAAGGGATGACTGGTGGTTAAGATCCTGGGCTTGGAATGCTGGGAGTTCAACTCCTTGAGTCCAAACCCTGACTCCACCCCTTACTCCTAGGTGACCTTGGGCAACTTATCTGACCTGCCTTGCCTCAGTTCCTCATCTGTAAAATAGGGATAAGGATAATACCTAACTTCTTGGATATTTGTGAAATTAAACTAGACTAATAAAGGTAAAGCACCTAGATCCTGCTGTCCCACTGAATCAAACAACAGAGATTCCCTTCATTTAAAAAACACTTTTTATTATAAATAATTCTATGTATATACAAAAGCATAAATATCAGGATAATGAGCCCTCGTGTATCAAGGTAATATAATGAATGCCTCACCTAGCTTCAACAATGATGAACGCATAGTCATTCTTGCTCTATCTACACTCCACCCACCTCACCGCCACCCCAAGTATTTTAAAACAAATTAAATATTTAATCTTAAATTATTTCAGTATATATCTCTGGAAAGGGAGACATTCTGAAAAATTAATAACCATAATGGCATTATCATACTCCCCCCCAGAATATAAAAATAAGGCTATAATACCAAAGTCAATCTTTGTTTTATTGATGTCGCACTGCCTCTGTTTCTGTTCTTCTCTCTCTCTGTTGCAAATTATACGAAAAAAGGTCCACACATTGCAATCAGTTGATATGTCTCTTAAGTCTCTTTTAATTTATAGTTTCCCCTTCAATTCTTTCTTTCTACTATTTTCCCCTTGTTACTTTTTAGTCTGGAGATTAGATCATTTGCTGTATAATGTTTCTGACAGTCTGGATTTTGCTGATTGCATATCATTTAACATGTTCCTCTGTCCCTCTGTATTTCCTGTAAATTGATAGTTAGACCTGCAGGCTTGATTGATTCAGGTTCAATAATTTGACAAAATTACTTCATGGGTCGTGGTATGTATTTCTATGAGGAGGTTCACAGTGTCTGGTTGGTCCTTTTGTTGTGATGTTAGCAATATCAATGATCATTGTCTAGATTTATTAACTCATTGTCAGCTTGCCAAATAAAATACAGGATGTCCAGTTACATTTGAATTTCAGATAAACAACAAATGATTGTTTAGTGTAAGTGTATCCCAAATATATATATACTAAGCAATTATTTGTTGTTCATCTGAAATTTATATTTTACTGGGAAGTCCTACAGTTCATTTGCTAAATCTGGCAACCCTAATTAGGGACTGCAAAATGGTGACATTCTAATTCTATCTGTCCTTCTTCGTTTGTGAGCGGCAATGCTTTTATACAGAGAAACCTCCCCTCATCCGGTTGATAGACCTGAAATACCGACCGTATATGAGAAACAGGATAAATGCTTGATTTTTTCCTTTTATTCAGCAACTTAAAAATAATGAGATAGTTCCTTCAATGACCAAGATCGGTATCATTATAAGCTCACGAATATGAACGTGTTTGTTGTGAATTTTAATCCTTTGCGTTATTACCCATCCTGGTGTGTCTAAGCTATCCCGTCTCTGGTTGGTGAGAGTCTAGTCTAGTCGGATCCTGAGTCCTTCTGGCATGACACCAGTCGTGTTTAATATTTAGCTTGCTTTCTGATATGACAAGATTTTTCGGGCTCATCTTGTATATTTCCAGTGCTTGATCTGTATCAGGCATTTCTTTAAGAAATCTTGTTTCCTTTTAAGAGAAAATGGTATTTAGAAAACATAATCTGGGAGCTAGGGCTGTACCATGCTACTGAATTGTTCATTTCTTTTAAGTCTTTTCCATACAGAGAGCCAGTAAACATGTGTTTTTTTAAACTAATATCTACTGGGATTTCATAACAATATTTCCAAGACAAATGCAGAGCCACAGATATTTCTTGTCCTCAGCGATCTCACATCAGTATGTCCTTTCTCCCATAATAAAAATCCCTGTTCTCAATAACATTCATATAGTTATATATGAATATAATATATTATATATGAATATAGTCCACATAAAACAATGGTACGGGTTCACAAAACCTGCAACCTCAGAATAACAATAGAATGCCACCACCACCAACAAGGCTGCAAAAAATAGCTCCAGGTTTTGTTTCATCTCATAGTTCTTTTTGTACTTAGGGCATGTCCCAGTAAGGATATAAAAAATATACACTTGTTTTAAGTTACTTGAAATACTTTCTTGGTGTGGTTATGCTCCAACTGGATATACATTTAAATTCTCCTTTTTCCCCTTTCATTTTACTTTCTAAATTTTTAGGGATTGCTTTTTTTGTATTTTGTTTTAAGATTATGTAAAAATATTTACATAATTCCAAAGACAAATCTATAAAACATGGTTTATTCGAAGAATTCTAGTGCCCATCCTGGCCTCCTCTATTCCCTCCCTCCTTCTAAAGGCACCACGTTATTTTTACAATCTATCCTTTATTGGTTTATCCTTCTATTATTACTTTAATCTAAACAGATACAAAGATATATCTGTATCCTCCTCATTTTTCAAGATTCTACTCCAATATTATTCCTCCGAGGCCATACCACCGGGAATTGAGTACTCGTCAAATTGATTACAGCCAAAAATATATCCTGTCTGGCAATATACTGGTCTGGTCACACTGATTGTTTAGAACTAGCCTCCATTCTGACTGTTCCCGTCTCTGTTCTAATTGGTTGGTGCCCAAGTTTTACCTAATTACAGCTCATGGCATTCATGTTGCCTCCCTTGGTAGCAAAAGTTGCTAGGATTTCCTAGAAAGCTAAGGTCAGACCAGCCCTTATGCATTTTTTTTATGTCCCATATAGCCACAACCACAATGAAAGTTTGTTGAATTGAATACATAAATCCGTGCTGATTAGCCCTGGATAAGCATCCAAATTACCCATCACGTTTTCAGTACACTTTTAAAAGTACAGGTTGCCAAGTTCTACCCGAGACCCACTGAATCGGAATCTCTAAATGTGATCACCAAGAATGTGGACTACATGATAAACCATGATTCTGTTATACAGCCAGTGTGAGAGCCGTTGACCAACTGCCACTCGGCACAAATGCCCCAGTGGAACACACACCCGCACTTTGCAGGGTCTGTTTCTCGACAGATTCTTCCCTCTGCTGTTGGAGACGGTGCGATTCTCTGTTGGTAAAGCCAAAAGGGAAACGTAGCCAGTCATTGCATTTACCTTGATTTTCTTCGGAGAAAACTTAAAGAAGGATGGAGGGTGGGTTTATGCCTCTGAAAGAGAATGGGTTGCGTCGAAAGGTTAATTACTTTTGAAGGTCACACGGTTTGTCAACACCTAGGATGAAACTGGCTTTGATCTTCCGCCCAGAGCTCTGTCACTATTAGCAAAACAGCAGCTTCCCTTCACCAATCCTAGGATTACCCGAGGGCAGAGATGACACAAAGCTTCTTCTCATCCCTTCCTGGGCACGTCCATCCCCAGGCAGGACTTGGGAGCCGGAAGGGATCTTAGGGATCGAGTCCAGTCCCTAAGGTGAGACAGTTGTGGGTGGCCTCGGAAGGGCAGCTCCCGGTGGCGCTCAGACTGGAATCTGACTTCCCTGCCTTCCTGCTCAGACTGGAATCTGACTTCCCTGCCTTCCTGGCTGATCGGGCTTTTTCCCTCCCCGATTGTATGCCTGTATGCACTGTCATCCGTGCTTGGCTCATCCCCGCTAACAGTCCAAGCTCGGAGGATGCCTTCTGGAATGAACAGAGCTGTCAGAGCGGCGGACACCTAGTTCAGCCACGCCGCCTAGTATCCCATGTCTGCGACTACAAGAAGGCAAGAATCAGACCCTATTCCACTTGTCTGAGCTTCAGTGACAAAAGCCATAGCCAGGCGGGTGTCTAGCGAGGGACAACCAGTGTGAGCTGAGAGGAAGAGGCGATGGGGCTGAGAAAATCCCCGCCTCCTACAATAAGTTTAAATGAGCTCCTCCGTTTGATTTTCCTTGCTCATCCTAGCAGTGAAAAGAGGCAGTGGGTGGGTGGGACGGCCGGGGCAAGGGGTCTCCCAGAAGTAACTGCGCACTTGCTTCCTCCACGTCTGCCTTTTCGCTTTTATCCCCGGGGCTCTCCAGGCCAGAGATGGTCTAATTGGTGTCCTGGAGGAAGGAGATGGCGGCTGAGCTTTAGAGAAACAAGGCTGAGGGATTTCTTCCATTGTGCCGGTCTCCATAATCCTCCCCATTCCCGGTCCCCAGCCCTCAGTCTGAACCAAAGGCAAGAACTGGAGGGGGTCCACTTGGTACATCTGGCTATTTTGGAAAGCTGCAGCGAGGGAGTCATCATGGTAATCGAATGCATCAATTAAACCCAACAGATTCTTTCCAATCACAGGCAGTAGATGCGTGTACACACACACACACACACTCGCACACGCACACACACACAGATACGATCGCCTGTCTCAATGTACACCCAGGGCTCACTCTGGCCTCTCCGGCTTCTATAGCGTGAGGCAAGGCAACAAATGCGTTCAGCCCACAAGAACGAGGTTATGGGGGATGAAGGAAACCAGAGGGGGTGGACAAGTATGCTGGTGAACTTGAATGTGTGCCAGGGAAGGGGGCAGAAGGGCTTTGAAGGCAGGAGTCCTATAGGGACGCTAATCATGAGTCCTTTATTGTGATTATTCTGGGTCTCTTTCTCTCACTGGGATGCACACAAAACTGACGTGGGATGGGAGCCTCCCGGCAGCCCGCCTGCTGCCTTTGGAAAAGAGGTCAGTGGCAAAGAAAAGCTTTCTGCCCAAGGCTTTTGGAGAAATCACTGCTTGCACTGGATTAAGGTTCAAAAGGAAAATTTAGGCTAGAATTTAAGAATCTTTCAGGCTAAAAGTACTGTAAAACTAAAACAGGTGCCAAGAGCATTAGTAATATGTTCTAGGCCTCTTAAAATTTATAAGATGGTAAATGCCTTATCATTAGATGCACTCAAAGAATGACCACCTACTTGGTCAAGACTTTACTTGGAAATAAGTTCTTTGCAGATGGAATCAAGTTAAAACGAGGTCATCCTGGAGTAGCGTGGGCCCACATCCAATGAGCGGTGTCCTTCTAAGCAGGCCACGTGAACACACATGCCCACACCCACACACACACACGCACATGGATGAAGAGAAGACGGCTATGTGAAGACAGGCAGACATTGGCGTGATGCAGCTACAAACTCAGGACTTCCAAGGATTGTGGACATCAGCCAGAAGCTGGAAGAAGGAAGGAAGGCTTTTTCCCTAGAGCCTTCCGGGGGAGCAGGGGGCCCTGCTGACACCTGGACTTCCCACTTGCAGCCCTCTGCACTGGGAAAGAAGAAATTGTTTTAAGTCACCAGCTCATGGTCCCTGGTTCTGGCAACTTCAGGTAACTAACACAGGGTCTAACTGAATAGCCTGGAGGGTCTCTTTTCACTGCAATAGCTTTAGTCTTAAATTTGTGGGGGTTTCTTTGTCGGGAGTTGATATGGCAACATCTTTCTGGACTGATTTCCACACAGTCCTATCATAAGGGAGAAGGAAGCATGGCTGTGAATGAGAAGTAGGGAATTGTGAAAGCCATCGTGGTCCTGTAGACAGAGCACCAACTGGACTCTTTCCTTCTGGAAAGGGTCCGATTTTGTCATAGTATGAAATTCTCTTGCACACGCACTCCCTTGCTCCTCCTCCTCCATGAAAGTGAAAAACAACTGCATACTTTGTGCTTGCTCTGGGGGACAGGAACCAGACCCCAGTCCCCAGGGCTGTTGAGTGGGATTCCTGACTCAGGAGCGCCATTCATTCCCAAACAATTAAGATAATCCAATCAAGACTGCAGACAGCACACACTAATGCCATTAGAGGCAAAATCTCCCAGGGCAGTGGCGGGAGGGGGAATAGGGGCAACAAAGCAGAGTGGGCTCCGTCTCAAGGTCACTGTGTTCTCCTAGACTGAGTTACCTGGGCCAGTGGCTCTGAGGCAGACACCAGTGTCCTTCTGTAGGGAAACCACGGCCAAAAGTAAAGATGGCATATGCTAAAAGGAGATAGAATCATCCAGAAACTTGAAGGACAGCCCATGCATCTCCAGGAACCCTGCATGGGGCGAGAGACTCGAGACTCCAGACGAGACTGAGACTCGGGAGACCTTGCTTTGATCCTGGCTTCTCCATTTATCAGCTGCATCCCCTTGGGCAAAGCACTTAATCTCCTAAATCTCAGTGTTTCATTTGAAAACCAGATGATCACCCAACTTCCTGTCTTTCTTTGCTGTTCTGAGGACCAAAGAGCATCAGGATACAATGCTGCTTGCTTTGCAGAGGAGGACAATGAGGCTACCTGACCCCCCTGCCCCACCAAGGCCACCACCGTGAGTGACAGACAGGGGTGGCAGAGAGCAACTGCCCTGTAAATAGCACGTTTTCTTGTGCCAGACACTGTGGTTTACAAGACTCTCCATTGACTCTCATCACAACACTACGATGTGCACCTTCTTTTCCTGTTTTACCGCTGGGGGAGTCTGGGGTCAGCAAGAAGTTGAATAATTCTGCTGAGACCAAGAGGCATCCGTATCGGAGCCAGGAATCAAACCCACTCTGAAATCTCTGCTCTCAGCAACTACAATTGAGCCCGCCAATCTCTCTAGGATACAGCTACCTGCTTCTCATGTACATGAAAACTTGCTATATTATACACGTTACTATATTAATTATTAATATTAACCGTTAAACGTTATTGCAGGCAGAGAAGTGAGCGTTAGTTTGAAGCTCGTCAAAAGCACAGAGGTGATTCTCAGGTCCTGGGATGAAGGGGATATGGAAACTGCACGACAATTTGGTATAGTCTTCTGTCAGAGGATGTTTTCTGAGCTCATCCATCAACAGGGAAGAGAGGATGGTACTGGGTTTAAACACGGCTCGAGGTGTTGGTGACTGTCCCCAGTGGCAGAACTTGGAGCAGTGAAACGAAAGGCACCTGCAATGCCTCAAAGGAGGAGACCCTTGGCCTCCTGACATTTCCTGTGTCATCACGCTCCGTGTGGGAAAGACCCCCGGGTCCGTGGAGCAGAGCTGACGGCTCCTGATGCCAGCCTTAGCGAGGAACACGGATCCTGGGTGTTCGCCAGTCTGCGTCCACCGGAAACCCCAGCATCCAAACCAAGACCTTCTGTTGGCTTTTGGCAGACTGAAGAAAAGTTGGCGTGAAGTGGTCGCGGATGATAAAGAACTTTCACTTCTAGCACAGAATACAAGAGAAAGGGAAGGCATGGTCCTTGCCCATAAGGAATTCACACTCTGATGAGAGCAGCGAAGTGCTGAAGTTAAGCACACGGATTCGGAACAGGAGAGGTCAGAGGGGCTTGTAGCAGGAACGCAGCACAGCAGAACAGAAAGGCCCCAGGACTTGGAATTAAAATGCCTGAGTTCCAGTATCTTCTCAGCCACTTCCCGGACGTGTGATCTACATATTAACTTCTCCGAGAGAAGGCGACCTTTAACATCTCTGAAGTGGGTAAGAAACGGCAGATACCATTAGGGAGGGAATTCAGCAAGCATTTATTAAGTGGCTTTTCTATAGCAAGCTGGCAGAGGGGAGGAACAAGTTTACGGACTCTTACACACTGTATGAGCACAAAGTGCCCTCGGCCAAGATATTGGAAAAGAGATGGGTCTGGAGAAGGTTCTGGAGATTGCTGAGGCATTGGACGCCTGGGGGGTGGACGCCAAGGGGGATGACACATTCCAGAAGGCAGGAATCACATGGGCAGAAGTTCAGGGGATAAATTGAGCTTAGCAATTTCAAGGGACGGATGGGGAACCAGTATGCCTGGGGCGGGTGGGTAGGGGTTGTTAGAAATAGACTGTGCACAAAGGGTAGGGCAGGATTCTGAAAAACCTTGAAAGATGGCCTCTAAATCCTCTGATATTAGAGTTATGGGTGTTATTTTTATTCAAGGGAAGAAAAAAGAAAAGAAATGCACGCTGCTCACCCAAACATCAGGACATTCTGTTCCTCTGTGATTGTGCTTGGTGAAAATGCTCTCCAGCAAAAAAGAAAAAGAATGATTAAGGGAAAAATATAACTAGAGCCACATTCATTTCAACTCCACTGAAAGCACAGCAGGAGGAAGTCGCTGTGTTTGCCAAACTCCAGAAAGAGACACAATTGATGGGGGGGGGGGGGCGGGAAGCAGGAGATGGGAGATGCGGAGGGGGTCCACTGTTGTTTTATTCTCCCAAGAAGATGTTGTAAAGAATGGCAAGGTATAGTACACGGAAGGGGACATTACTGTGACAGGGCCCTTTTAGGGAGGAAAATGGAACTAAATACACATTCTGTTATTCCTGATCTTTCATTCAACCCCCCATTTACATGGGGGCTCCCTGGAGCTGATGTTTCCCCTTTGCTGTCACAAGTCGTCATTGACTGGAGCCCATCATTTCAAAATAATGGCCTGCAATTCTTCCATTGTTGTGATTAATACAGGGTAATAATTATTAGCCGCACTGAAAACTGCAGAGGAGAGGTACCGCTGCCAGGCTGCCCAGCTTTATGGAAGCCGGGAAAGTTCCCCGTCATTCCACCAGGGGGGGTGATGTCCCCGAGAGACCAGGGAAGACTTCCAGCTCTCTTAGCTTCTCCAGGAGGCCAGGACCTGGGGCTCCCTAACCCGGGGCAGTAGCCTGGGCTGGGATTCACCCTTCAGACGGGACCTTGCAGAACCACGCAAAATAGGAATTCCACAGGAAAGGCAGGAGGCTGGGGCTCTTGGGGGTGGGGAAGAAGAGGGAACGTGAATGAATATACGCTACCCAACCATCCATACTCTCAAGCCTTTGAAACATCAGGAAATATTGCCAGCTGAATGGATCGAAGGGGTTGGAGCCACCCGTGACTCAGGAAGATTCACAACACCAGAGCCCTGAACAGAAGAGTTTATCACAGGCAGGTGGAGAGAGAAATCATCCCACTCGAGACAATTCAAAGGCAAAACCCTATTTCTCAGCTCTGTCCCTGTATTGCCCTCCCTCGTCGATTTTTTAGGCACTGGGCTTTCTTTGTCATTACAAGGAGGCTTTCTCGTGTGCCCTGTCCTTCTTCCATCCTCCAAGGAGAGAGGTTGAGTGATGGTAGTATGAGGCAGGGCTAGGAGAGAGGGGAGCAGGGAGCCTAACTCTTGCTTCTTACAGATGAGGGGACCAGGGCCAACGAGGGAGGGGACTTGTGTAAGGCCAGGGGAGAGCAGAAGCAGGATCAGAGCCCAGATCTCCTTGCTTCCAAGAGAGCGGGCTCCAAAAACTCTGGTTTTTGGTGAAAATCACAGTCTTTTCATTCAGACCATGACTCTGTGTAAACAGAAGTCATTTCAGAAAACAAAAACAAATAAAAACAGTGCTATGACCCCAGAGGGAAAGAGGAGGAAAGTCAGAAGAGAAAGATGGACACAGAGAATGGCTCTTGCTGTCCTCTCCTTCCCATGTCATACTCTACCTGGGACATCCGGCAAGAGACTGTTTCACAAGAGGAATGATAATGGACTTGGTACCAAACTAACACTGAAGGAAAAGCGTGGAACTTTCTTTCTAGGAATTCAAAACTCAGAAGACAGAAGGCAATGCTGAAGTGTTTTATTCTCGTGCCTATTAACTGTTTCATGATGCCGGTGATGATGCAGTGGTTTCCTGCCGGCCAAGGGCTCACGCCATTTCTGGATTATTGCTTTTCAGACCTCGGTCGTTCACACCCTGCCTTAAATTTACAGCACTGAAGCAGGCACGGGGTCTGCACCTGGATGGCAGGGTATTTGATTTACTGAAGCAGTGTGTTTCTTTATTTTTGCATGGGGCAATGGACTTGACCCTCTGCCAGCCTCCTCTCTGGGTGAGGTCCCATCTATCCCCACCCCTGCAGGGCCCTGGACCAGCCCCCACATGTCTGGCTTGAGGCCTCCCAGACTCCCCCGCGCTGCTGCTCTGCACTGCCTTACAGCAGACCAAGACAGGTCCCTGGGGCCAGGTCTAGCTTTGCAACCAGACCCTACTCACCCTACCCACCGCATACCAGCTCCAGTCCCTGAGAGGGCCTGGGCACTGTGTTGGGGACTCAGTCAGCAAAGAGAAGTGGGAGGCTGGGGGCAGACAGAGGGAGAGTGTAATGTGCTGTCCCAGAAGAGCTTGCAGTTAGAGGCAAGAAGAAATTCTGCTATCATTCTTGTCTTTCTTTCTCCCTAATTAGGAGGAGATGTAAGTTCAATTCTGTTGGGGTTTGTGGGGCACAGATGCAATCAAGGCGAAGGCAGACACCGGTGTTTTGCTCACCCTGCTCCCTGTGGGTTCCCACAAAGACCAACTCTCTAAAAGTGGGGGTGACATGCGCTGCACCCAATTATCCCATTATTTTGAAAGGCAGGCGTGGCCACCTATGTGGTGTGGGGCAGGGCAGAGGTGACATAAGCTAGTGGCGAGCTGCCTGTGCTGGCAACTTCTTTCCTCTGGGCCAACTCTCATTGTTAAACACACACCCTGCAAAATGGGGAAGAATTGAGCTCATTAGTATGATTGTTTATAATAATCACAATAACAGCTCCAACATGCTCTCCTTTGTAAGAGAAGATGGCACTCCTGACCCTCAGTGGGGCTGACGCTGTCCTTGACTCAGGAGGCGTCTGTGGGAGCCCCCCTTGCCGCAGGGGCTCCCGGTCACCGGTGGTGGGAAGCCAAGAGGGATGAAGCCCGGCGCCTCCCATTTCCTGGCATTTGAAGTTTGGACTCGCACATTCTCATCATGTTTGCCTCCTCGGAAGACAACAAAACTGGAGAAAATGGGTGTCAGATAAACCTAGGTTCCGATTCTGACCACACCACGTGATACCTGGGTGGCCTGGGGACCAAGGGCTTGACTTTCTGGTCATCAGTTTCTGCATCTGTAAAATGGGGTGATGGTACTTACCCTGTAAGATGAGATTTGTGAGGATTATGGATCAGATGGGTGTTCTGCCGAGGGCTGTGACTGAGACAGGGTGGGCGCCCAGCACATGTTGGCCCTTATCGTTCTCTGTGGGTAATTTTAAGCAACTGAAGGGAAGGTATCATTTTGCCTAAAGAAAGAAACCTGGACAAAATGATCACTTCCTATCGGTTCTGAGTTTCTGATCTCAAAGGAATGAACTGTGCTGGCTCTGTGCAGCCTCACCCTCACGGCCCTGGTGTGCCTGCCATCGGACTGACTCCTCAGAAAGCCTGGCGGCCTGGTTCCAGCTGAAACTCCAAGAACAACTGTCACCCGAACCAACCTGGGCCATCGGAGCCAGGGAGGTCAGTGTGGGGCTTCGTGGCGAGTGAGGGCTACCGAGCAGGGAAGGACCTCACAAGTGCGTCTTCATAATATGTCTTGGGCCGTGAAGGTCCATGCCATTCTCATTCCCAGACAATTAAGGAGTGTTCGCCAGGGCACCTGGGCCACTCCGCCTGCCTGGGACGTGCGGGTGGACATGGAATGCCTACTCCATGTGGAGGTGCTTTGTGATGCCGGAGGGGAAGGTAAGAGACGAATCTCTCTTGCTCTGTAGCATTTTCCAGTAGAGGCATGGGAGGGAAAGAGACCCGAAATGATAGGGAGACAATGCAGCCACCCCATAAGCAGAAGGGTCTTTCTTTCTTTCTTTCTTTCTTTCTTTCTTTCTTTCTTTCTTTCTTTCTTTCTTTTTTCTTTCTTTCTTTCTTTCTTTCTTTCTTTCTTTCTTTCTTTCTTTCTTTCTTCTTTAAGATTTTATTTATTCATTTATTTGAGAGAGAGAGAGAGAGAACGCACACACACAAGGTGGGGGAGGGACAGAGGGAGAGGGCGAATCCCAAGCAGACTCCACACTGAGCACAGAGCCTGACACGGGGCTCAGTTCGTGACCCTGAGATCATGACCTGAGCTGACACCAGGAGTCGGACGCTTAACTGACTGAGCCACCTAGTGCCCCATAAGCAGAAGGTTATTTCTAACGAGCCCGACTATTTTCCCTGGTAAAACCAAAGGAGAGAATGAACTGTGGTTAAGAGGGGTGGAGAAGTTAAGTTTGGCTCTGGGAGGAGCTTCTAGATTTTAAGACAACCTCCCCATATGCTTGCACAACTCTCCCCAATTCACAGCCGGTATCTCATTTGATTCTTGTGAAGCAGTATATGTGAGGCAAGGGATATTGTTTCCACTTCATAGATGGGGAAACTGAGGCACAGAGAGGCTTAGCCAGGGATTACAGGCCCAAATAGTGTCTTCTTTTTTTGGAATCTCTAGAAAAAAGTAAAGGAGGAAGGCCCTTTCACAGATTCGCAGTGCCAGGCACAGAGCAGCAGCCAAAATCGTGAGCAGAGGACTTTAACCAGCCCTCAACTCCCACACCCGAAGCCCAGCAGTCCAAACTTCAGCCCCGACCCCTTACCTTGCACGTGCAGGATTCTTACGGTTGTTCCAGGCAATTGTTCAGGTAGGTTTAGGCTGCAATTGGTTGGGCCTCACCGAGAATATTCTCCTCCCCCAGCAGCATCCTAGATGGATGGAGGGGAGGGGGTTTGGGAAAGAGGGTGAGGTACACAGGACATAAGCTCCGCTTGTGGGAGGGTTAGCGAGAAAGGAGTGAAATCCTGCCTTGTTTGATCTGCAGCCTTAACAAGCTCGCTACTGTTTAAAGTACACAGGAAAGCGGGATTTGTGAAGAGATGAGAGGGGAGGCAAGAGGGGGGTGACATCTTCATGAATGGAACTGAGAATCCCGGAGCAGGTGCCCTGTGGCTGTGTCCTGGACCCGTGTCCCCACTGCCCAGCCTGAGGCTCACCACCCTGGCATCCCAGCAGTCTCTCCTCCATTCATGGGACTTGGCCCACGCACTCCAGTTTGGCCTGTCAGACCCATCCCTTTGTTCCTAACAATGTGGGGGGTAGAGGAGCCTGCTGCTTCTGCACTGTGGCCGCCTGACCAGTGTCCTCTGGGTGAAGGTGAAGTACCGCATGGGAGACAGCGGGGGTCCCCCACGAGGGGAATGTATCCCTGCCTTGGAATGTGAAGACTCGGGGTGAGGGCAACTGAAAGTGACATGTATTTGGAGAAGAGGTAGCTTTGCAAGCCAGATGCAAGCCTGGTTACAGACCTTGTACCACCCAAAGGTCCTCCATTGACACCGGCAAGCGTGAGCCCCTGACCTCCGACCCCAGCGGTTCGGTCATGCGGCCTCCCAGGCCCAGCCCCCATCCCACTCCAGGCACCCTAAATATATGCACACACACACTCGCAGGCAGCGTTCCCATGCAAAACGCGGATGGCTTGCCACCTCCCCCCCCACCTCTGAAAGGGAGCAGACTTAATGCTGAAAGCCTGCCAAAGTATGGCTGGCTTCCAGCACCAAAAATACCTCCCAGGATCCGAGGGGCTACTGCACTGGCATCTATTTGTGGGGCTGGAGCTGCTGCAGTGGTAGAGAGAGGACTCCCTCTGGGGATCGGCTGGTTGCCCATTTGGGCCTATTCTCCCCAAAGTCTAAGGTTCGCTTTCCAGAGCCTGAGGAGGCCTGCTCAACCAGACTTGCCCTCTGCAGGAGAAATACTTTCTCATTTCTCCCAGAAATAAAACCCAGCTCTGTTTCTAGAATGTTGTTGCCTCATCCTCTTCCACTTGTCTCATCTTCTTCCCCAAGTCACCCATCTAATGACAAGCAAAGAACAGGTGGGGGGGGGGCAGGGTTAGCAGAGTGCAGCAGCCACAGAGGACTTTGCAGGGGTAAGGCTTTAGGAGCACCGAGACTGGCCGAGGTGGGTGGGCTGGGGTGGAGGAGAACCCTGTTGAACTTATTAGGATTTTCCAAAGATGAAAATTTGGCATAAGACAAACAGAGGCCCATTCATCCACCCATCCATTCATTCATTTGGTAAGTATTTATTAAATACCCACTACTTGCCCAGAACTGTGCAGGGCTGTGACGGTCCTTGTGGAAATGAGGATGAACTACAAGGCATTGGTAGAGGCTTTATGAGTCCCCAGGGGCGATGGGTTTGACACCAGCTGGACAGGATGAGGAAGAAGACATCAAAGGCCAGAGAGACACCAGAGCACTTGATTTCCATGAAGACATAGACAGGTTTGAGGGTATGGAGCCTAATAGCGTGATTATTAGCGTGATTTCTTTAAAAAGTATGTGAAGAGATAATCATGTACTCTATATAATTCCATTAAAAAAAGAAATCCCATAAACTTATTGTTAATGAATAATATTTGTGGAATGAATGAATGAAGAAATACCCAGTGATCAAGGGGATGTGCTTAGTGGAGAACCTTTATAGACCAACAGCTCATGTATATTGTCATTAATGCACAGAATGTTATATTTAAATACAAACCATGAACTTGAGTTGTTCTTTTTTTGGTCCCAAGATATATCGTTATAATTATGTGCTTAGCTAATAAGATCCATATTTGTTCTAGCCTATTGGGACTAAAAATATGAACAAATCTTTCCATTTTTATGATGCTATTAATTCTTCCAATGGTTTTACATAGATCTATTTTAATTCCATCAACTATGTGAAGACTGAAGGTAGAAATTCCCATCTTATAGATGGACATACTGAGGCCCAGAAATGTTAAGTGTGCTTCATCCAGGGTACCGCTCAATAGACTGGATTAGTGTTCTTCTTGTGGTTATGCTGACCATAGGTATTCCCTAAGATCGCAGGGCTCAGATCTTAGACCATGTTCTGTGGCACCATGGAAACTTAGCGATATTGTGTTATGCTGCCTAACAGTGTGTCCTCCCACCTGTCTTCTCTCTCTCTCTTCCTTGCTCTCTCTTCCTCTCCCTTCATTTGGAAAGCATGGGGGAGGCTGAGGATGAAGGAGGGGGTGAGTGGAGGGGTCTGTTTCATTTTATCCTGTCTTGCTCCTTGTTCTAGGATTTATTTCTGACCGTACCATAGGTGGGGGAGGTGGTATGAGACAGTTATTTAAATTGTATTATGATCTTCTCAAGATGTGATTAAATTGAGTCATGGGGAAGAGATGCGACCCCCTTCCAGGGTCAAACAGCATTTGATTTAGAACCAGAAGGTCCTAATTTTCAGCCTCAAGCTCTATCAGTTGGGTATTTTCAACCCTGCCACTGGCTGCCTTGGGTGTAGTTGGCCAGACTGATGTTCCATGTATCAATCGAATGGGAGAGCTGTTGTTCTAAAATCTTCTAGCATCTTCTTCAAATCATATTCTTTAATAAGTTGTGGTTTATATTCAGTCTACTCAGAGATAAGAGAGTAGACAAGACTGTCTGGATGGGGAGACAAGACCTACTTATAAAGAGAAATAAATAATAATATGGGGTAACTTATGATAATTGCCTGGAGGGGTGCCAACAATATATGCTAAAAGAATTCAAAGGAAAAAGCAGGTATAGATCAGGGAAAACAGCTTAGACAGATTTTATGTGGCTCCACAGGACACCACCACCAGGAATAACCAGTGAAAGTCACAGGGAGACAAATTTCAGCTAATTAACAATGATGAAAGAACATCTGAAGAATTAGCTAATTTTGTAGATGAAGTAAAGCCTAGATTTTCCTACACACACATCCTACACTGCGTTGAATGGACGACTGTGCAAGACCACCGGTGAGTCTAAATTTCTAACTACCACCACCCCTTCTCTTAAACTCCGGCTCAGAGAATTTCATGCACTCCCTCCAGGGTTCCCAGGAGTGATTTTTTTTTTTCCCCATTTATACCACTGAGGACTGTGGCCACCAGAGGGCAGTAGATGGAGCTTATCCGAATACTTGAACATGTTGAGTAAACTCCCGTGTGCTCTAATCGCGAGCAGGCACTACGCGGATCCTGCGAACTCACTGGGGTCTAGCTTGCAGGCCTCTTTCGGAAAGCCGCGTCCAGGCTCTGCGGACATACTGAGACTCTATGGCACGGAATCAATGGTCGTTAAAGCACCGAGGCATTGCCATCCGGAATCCAGAAACCTCTCACCTTAGGTTATTAAAATAAGTTATCTTACCTCCACCTTTGATTGCCCTACCGGGCCAGCTCCATGGGCCTGAATATGGAAAGCGCCCCTTTGGTCCCCCCACGCTTGCCAGGTGCCCAGGATCCCTAATAGAGCTGGAAGCTTGAGCTTCAGGGCAAAGCTCACCTTTGCATTATAAAAATAATAATTAATTACAACTTCAAACCTCATTTGACAGCGTGTTGGCCTTCCAAATTCACGACCAGAGAGAATCTGCTCCCACCAGTTCTGAGTCCCCCTTCTCAACCTAATCAGCCAAGGTCCGTTCCTCCCCACTGGCCCCTCACTCAAATTAAAGATGAAGAGGGAGGTGTGCCGGATGGGCGCGGTGACAGGTGATGCTAAGGGGAGGAGGGGGAGAGCACATCCCCACTGCCCTCACCCACTCTGCTTGCCTCATGAGCTCCTCGCACAGGGGGTTGCGCCAGCTGAGCTCACAAGGCCTCCACCCAAATCCCCAGGCCCTGGCAGATTTTCTTTGCCCCCTTGGCCACTTAAGGTGGCCGGTAAGTCCGGGCTGAGCTGGGCTCAGGGCGGGCAGCCCGGCGGCCTTCCAATACCAGACCTGATTCTCCTTTGTTGACAGCTCGCGGAGGAGGCAGTCCGGGCGGGCGGGGGCGGGGGCGGGGGGCTGGCGGGCGCGGCGGTGCCAGCGGCGGGCGCGGCCCCGGCCCGGCGGGCGCGGCCGGCAGGGAGGGGGTTAACGCGCGCGGCCTCTATGATAATGAGCTGCATGGTAATATAGGGAGGCCGGCGCTGTGGGCTCAGCCGCCGCCGCCGCCGCCGCCGCCACCGCGGGAGCCGGAGCTGCTGGGCGCAGCGGCGTCCGCGCCAGACTGGAGCGGGAGGGTGGCCGAGCGCAGTTGCTGGGAATTTGTCAGCCTGGAGGGCGAGCGATTCGGAGAGAGACCCCGCGAGCTGGGGAGCGGTGGGGAGCGTGGGCACCAGAGCGAGCCGAGCCAGCCCCGAAATAGATCTGGAAAGCCAGGTTCCCGGAGGAAATGGGACTGTGACCGAACCGGGGAGCAATAAGGGAAGGAAGCGCCGGGCTTGCTGATGTCAGAGGAGCCCGGAAAGTCGCGCTGGAAAAATCCTAAGACAGCCGGGGCTCTGCTGCTTCCCCAGGAGAGACACCGCCAGCCACCCCCACACGCCCCCTCGGCGCCTCCGGGTTCCCCCCGCGAGCCGGCAACAGCGCGCGGCGGGGCTGCTGCGGGGCGACTGGGGACTGAGGGACGCGCGGACCGGAGACCGAGGGGCCACTTCAGGAATACAGATAAGTGGCTGGCGGCTGGACGTGGATTTTAATGAATTTGGACTCCATGTGGATTTGGTCGTCCCCGTGATTGAGAGCTGCGGGCAGCGAGAGGGGCAGCGCGCCGCCCTCGGCAGCCGGCGGCCGAGGCGGACCGGCCGGGAGCGGAAGGACAGACCGACGTCTCGGAGCTGGGTAAGCGGCGCCTGGGGCCGGGCGCTCCGAGTCTCCGGCGCCCTCCGCCCTCTCCCCGAGCGCGCGCCCCTGCAGCGGCCGCTGCTCCGGCGCCCGCCTGGTTGGGGTCCCGGCCCCGGGCCTGGGGGCTCGGCTGCAGCGCGCGAGTCCCCGCGCGGGCTCGGCCACTTTCGCGGGCCGGAACGCGGCGTGCGCGTGGGTGCGGGCGGACTCAGAGCCGCCTCCTCCCGCCCGGGGCTCCCCGGCCGGCAGCCGGCTCCTGGCCGGGAGGGCGCTCCGCGGCGCGTCTCCGCCGCGCACCTGCTGGCACTCTGCGGCTTTGGGGAGCACGGAGGCGGCGGGGCTGTCCCGAGAGCCGGCGCCCAAAGCGGGCCTCGCCGGCAGGAGCCAGGGAGCCCGAGGCCACTGTGGCCAGCGCTGGATCTGGGGGGCGTTCACTCTGGTGCCGGAGTCCCTGGCGGCCGCTGGTTGTTCCTTCGGATCAGGGGACTTGGGAATGGAAGGGGAATGCATCATCTGCGCGGGGTCGGTGAGGCTCAGGGAGCGATTCGAGACATTGAGTGGGGATAAGTGCTCCATGACCCTCTCTGCTTCCTCGTGGTCAAACACCCTTTAGCACCATCCTCTGGTTTGAGCAGCAGAGAGGTTTGGGGGTGGAAGTAGGAGCTCACCCAGGGGCCGAAAAGCTCCTTATAAACCGTTGGAAAATATTTCCCTCCATGTGTTCCTTCTTGCCCACCCCACAAGTGATGTGGGGACCTTAGAACATTCCAGCTCTTTTTATCTACCCCACAGGTAGTCTCTGTCAATATTAACCACGGTCTGGATGAGCAGAGAGTCACCAGAAACTGCCATTCCAGCCAGGTCCGTGACAAATGTCCACCTGTTTGGCATGACCCTTGCCCTAGGAGGGGCTGCGTGCTCAAACTCAGCTCCGAGTAAGAGATCATAGGGGGTGAGCTGTGTAGAAGACTTGGAGGTCTAGGTCAGTTAAGAGTCTAGGAATGAAAGCCCCATGAAATGGGCAGTGGAATCTGATCAGGTCTCCCGCAGGAATGTAAGATCCTAGGGTGACAGTCGCATACCAGAAGTGTCTATGAAAGGGACATAGGGACCGGACCAGTTTGGGGGGGCAGCTGCCAGCTGTAGCTTGTGGCAGTGGTTTGGGGGGTCCAGCAGCTCAGAGGAACCCCCAAACATGGGGGGAATCCATTCGTTGCTGTCTTGCCGTTCATAGGCACAGTGGACAAGGTTTGTGGGCAGCCCACTAAGATGGGTATCTGGGCTAGACTGGATGTTTTCAGACTAGGAGTCAAGTTCAGCTCTCCCCTCCCCAACACAGAAGCAGGCTCCTGTCTTGCTGGGCTTCTTTCCCAGATCTTGAAACTTCATTCTTCCCTCTGGGCAGGCTTTGGATTCTGGGGCCTTCCACAGAGTGACAGAGCCCCGGAAGAGATAGCTCTGGCTGGAGGAATTGAGCTATTCCTAATTGAAATGCACAACTTTTGTGCAATCACCCCAGAAAGCTCCTGGAGTTGCTAGCAGCCCTCTCTCCTCTGACCTCCTGGCAAGAGAGGAGAATTCATTAACTTCCCCTTCACCTCACACAGCACCATTTGAACTAATTACCTGTGATCTCTCCTCCTTGGCCTAGAGGGTGATGGGGGGTGGGTATGGCGTGAGGGGAGAGGGTAGGGAAACCAAGGAAACTGAGAGCAATCTGTCAAGATACCGTAGCGAGGTGGTTTTTCTTTTCCCTTCTTCCACCTAGCATTTCCGCCTTTCGCCCTGACCCTTCCTCATCCCAGAACTTGCCCTCCCTGCGTTACCTGAAAGGAAGAGCCTTTCCCTCTTCAGGGACCCGCTGATGAAGGGAGGGCAATGTAGGCTGCCCTCTCTGCTCCCTCACAGTCCTCAGCAAATTGCATTAGAACGGGGCAAATTGGCTTGCAAAGGGGTTAAATGGAAATGACATTTGGAGCGATGTGCAGGGGGGATGTTGCTCAGGGCCGGCAGGATCCGAAGGGGTAAAGCAAAGTATAGAAGGTCTCCTCTGCCCAGGGGTCATGAGTCTGGCAGGAGAATCCCCCCTGGCCCTACTCTTTAACGGGACAGGAGGATCGGGGTACCCCACAGTCTGGAGCAGGGCAGAGTGGCTGGTTGGCCTTTCAACACAAGACCAAATGAAGAGCAAACGGTGGAGTCGCATGTCCATCCCCCAAAAGAAACCATGTCATTATAAGGTGAGTGACTCCCCTTTCAGAGCTGGCCCGAGTACCTATCCCTGTCCCCAAAGAGCTGGGGAACAGCCACCCTCCAACATGCTTGACCATCAAAAGCTGCAGGTGTCGTAAATGTGTGAGTTTCCCATCTGGTATACTGGAGTCTGTGCTTAAAATGAGGTGAAAAAGAAAACGCTCGAAGAACAGCTACTTCTCCAGTAGGCCCCTTTCCCAATTGCGAATCCTTCTGATGATTCCATTAATCTTTATTTCATGGGCACGATACCAGAAAGCACAGGAGCAGGAGGGAAACCAGGGCCACAGTTAAACGTACAAGGCACCAGCTGGCAGCGGCCGGAACTCACCCGTTCAGGTACCATGGAGTATTTACGGTGCTGGAGCTGTCACTGTTCGGGGCTTTAGAGTCTCTATCCTGCCTCCTTTTCTATAGCTGCCTCCCCAAGATATGAGGTTTGTTGTGGGGGGAGGCGGTTCCTGTCCCCAGCAGCAACAGCCCCCCCCCCCCCCAGCTGTCGCTCCGCATTGCCACACAGCTGTCTCCACACACACAGACTGGGGCCCGATATACTTCTGTCCATCATGGCAAATGGAGAGGTAAGGGGCTCCGAGCCAAGCCCAAGCCCCTACCCCCACCCCACCCCCCAGTCTGATCATAAAGAGCCGGGAGCATTGTGTTACAGTCTGTTAACTACAAATAATTCAGAACTGTCCGCAGGGAAACTGGTGGAAACAAGCTTGGAGGTGCTGTCGTTTTACCACTCATCTGCACCCCCACCCCCATCACCAGCACCCTCACCCAGGGGCAGTCTGTTATCAATTCATTATATGTGAATATTCTCTTTCTCCCCTTCACATATGCTCAGCTCCAACAATGATGAATGGCACCGATTCCCTTATGGGAAACAGTTTTTCACTTAGTTACAAAGATTTCATGCCTGATTAGAGTAAATGAAGGCTGGGTGTGCTTCCACTTCTTTTTTGGTCATTTCTAAAGGTGAGCCCTGCCGAGACAGAGAAAGGCAGTTCTTCCCGGGGTCAAACGGCTGGTCCCAAGGCGCCCTGGGAGGGGTGGATGGTAAGAACGGGACACCCCTTTTCTCCTCGGCTTAGCCCTCGGGCTCTCCGGGGCTCCATTCCCTGGCACTGGGGCATATGGAACCTCTTTATCTAACTCCACACTGTTCCATCTGGAATTCGAGGGCAGAAATAGAGGCGAGAAAGTTCTTTGTTGGGGAGCAGGGTCCCTACAGGGCAAGAGTGTAAAGGAAGAGGAGGAGGGGAGGATGAGAGCTAAAAGAGAAGGCTTAGGCCTGAGCCCTGCAGAAGTTCCCTGCTCCTGCAGTTGGTTAACCATTAACCCCCTGCACTGCCTTGGCCAGATCTCCCGCTTGGGGGAAAGGATCCTTCTCAGCAACCCAGAAGCCCAGCAGGTGTTCCCTGCATCCCCCTCTGGCTCAGCAGAACATTTGTTCTGTCTCCCCTCCTTGCTCCAGCCAGAGGCTCAGGCCTGGCCCCCGCCCCCCCTTCCCCCCTTCCCTGGCAGGGTCACCCTCTTCCCACCCCCTGCCAGCTGTCCCTGCACCCAAGCATTGCCTGTTGTTTCATGGCAGCATGCCTCTCAGCGACCAGGAAGCAGGGGAGCTGGTGGGGAGAATTGATTGAGCGGAGCAGGCTGGTTCCACTCAAGACCCCAAAGCCAGAGCGCCAAGCTCAGGTTAAACAATGTTTCAAACATACGTATCAACCCAGAGGGCCCAGGTTTGCTTGGGGGACTAAGTAGGGGAGAGTTTCTGTCCAAGTTCTGTTCTCCTCCAGCAACACTGAATTGTCCTAGTGCTTCTGTGGTCTGGCTGGCAGGTCCCTATTTGGGCTCTCTGAGAGTGGGTCATTTGATCCAAAACCATGTCAGAGCATTTCCAGTTCATCAGCATCTTGAACTTCAGAAGAAAAAAAAATAAAAAAGCTAGCCGATGAACCAAGCATGCAGACCAACCAGATCTAGGAGCAAAGGCACACGTGGAAAGCCCGAGTCCAGATGTAGAAACAGTCACAGACACACAGAGAAGCAGGGTGACGGGAAAGGAAGATAAGGACAGAGAGACTGACAGTATGAACGGGGCACAAAGAGCTGAGAGCAAAAACAGAAAACAAGTGGGAAAGAACAGTCTAGGCAGAAGGAAGCTCTGCTCAGTCTTCCCAGGCAAGGGCAGGCTCCATCTGGGCTGCAGTGGGAAGCTGAAGTAGCAGGTTATCTCCACTAGAGGGGGCTCTTGAAAACCAGGCTTGGCCCTAAACTGTGGTTTTTGTGCCTTTTTATTTTTTTTTGAGAAGAAAAAAAAATAGATGTATTAGAAACTCCCAGCTGTCACTACCCAGAGACTACAACTGGTAGGGTCCTATTGCCAGTGGGACCTACGGGCCGCCGTCTGGGAAAGGCGTCTGCGGCATTAAGTGGAGGGGGCCCCAGCACTGTGTGCAGCTAGGGAGAGGCCTGCCCCCGCAGGATGCGTCTGGGGGTGGGCCCCGGGGAAGGGGGTGCCCTCTCGAGTCAGCAGGCAGTGCAATCTGTTGGCCCGCCTGCCAAGAGGCTCTTGCCTTTATCAGCGGCAGAAGTTCTTGGCCCAAACCCAAGGGGCCTTCACATGCCTCTCCTACCACCCCCCCCTTCCAACTCCCTAAATGTGGATTTTTGAGATCCTCCCAGGTGGTGGCAACACTGCTCCTGGGGAGACTTTTTTTAGAAAGACTTTTCCGGAACTGAACGCATGTCAACGTCGTATCGCTTATTTAATCTTTGTCTTCATCATAGTCTCTGTGGGAGCCTTTCTCGGAATCATAATTCCCCCCTCATTTCAGCAGAGGACGGTGCGGAGAGGGAGCAGAGTCCAGAGGCTTTTCTCCTCTGAGGAGATAATAACTGTCGAACAGGGGTCTGGGAAAAGATCGAAGTTTGGGGACGGACAGGGGGCCCGAGAATTGCGTCTCTTCAGATCTGATATCAGCCTCTGATGCCTCATCTTCACTTCCCTTTGGCTCCTATTTACCTGGGGTCAAGCGGAGGGAAGGAAGGGAGGAGAGAGAAACGAAAAAAGAAAAACAAGATAAATGGATCATGTTATGAAGTTTAATCCTGCTTTTCCTTGGCTAAAATTACTCTCAGTGTGAGAGATAAAAGGCAATGGAGTTGCCCTCGGAAAGTTCAGCTTGTCTTTGAGAGGGAAGAGGGGGAGGGATCCTGGGGCTCAGCGTGAACTGCCCATGAATGAACCTCTTTCCTCCGTGCCCCCCACAACAACATTCTCTCTGAAGCTGAGAGAGAGAGAGAGAGGACAGAGGCACCTTCAGTGCTCTGCGCGGTCAGGGAGCTCACCTCCAGGCTTTCTCTCCTTGTCTTCAAGCACCCTCCCTTCCCATCTTAGTTGCTTGGTTGGGGTTGCGGGGGATGGAAGAGGGGATGAGGGAGAGCCCCAGGATATCCCCGCCAACTCTACCCTTGGCATATGGATTGGCACACCACCCGTCTTGCCCTCGCACTGAACCAGGGAAGACACCAAAAGCAGAAATGGGAACCATTTACGTGTAAACAAATCGAAACCGATCACTTACTTGGCAGTGCTGGTGACGTAGCAGCCCCAGAACAAGGAGGAAAAAGGAAGAGAGCCCCCCTCCAGGAACCAGTGCGGGGAAGGGGGCGTTACCTCAGCCAGGCTCCTCCAAGGAAACTTCAGTATAAGGCAGGATGGAGTTAACGGTGTACTGGGGGGCCTGGGGAAGTGAAGGCACAGAAGCTCCTGGAAGCTTTGGCTCTGGTCAGTGGAAGGTGCAGAATCCCATGACTGACAGTTTCAGCTGCCTGGCAGGAATGACTATCTAACCCATTCCTCAGCTTCTCAGAACTACCCCCGATTCCCCTCATTCTCGGGAATTTTCAGCGGACAGCCACCTCGTGTTCTGTTAGTCAGCATCCTAGAGCAAGACCTCCATGGCTGCACTCCTGAGGGCTTTCCATACTGCATTCTATGCAAATTGCATCCCTTTCCGGCCCTCTGGAGCTGGCTGCATGATGCCCACGTGGTTCATCAGGAAATGTTGTTACTCATCTGTGTTCACATTTCAGTGTCCAGAATCCTGCTGTTAACTCACCCACTCTTACCTGAGTGAACTCATTAAATGGATCAGACCCGAGGGAAAAAAAAAAATTGGATTTTACCCCTACACCTTGGCTGGGCAGCCAAGCCAAGTCCACCAGCCACCTCTGCGCTGTTTCCTATCTTGAAGAAGGAAGCAATCTCTTTCTAAGGTTTCTGTCCGGGAGGAAGGCAGGGAGGATGAGTGGAAGGAGGCTAAAAGGAGGAAGATTTCAACTCAACAGAAAAACTTTATCCAATCCTATAGTGGAAGGCCGTACTCTCCTTGCACCTGAAAATGGTCACATAAGATCTGGGGTGGGCAGATCCTGCTTTGGGACGGACGGGACAAGGGGGCATGCTTGGGCTTCAAGAGGCCTTTGATCTATGTACATATATATGTAAATATTTGTATATTTGTATGTGTATATGATATATACGTGTGTGTGTGTGTGTGTGTGTGTATGAAGAGAGAAGTTGATGATACCCGCCCCCCACAAAGGTACAGAACCACTAGACTCTAGAGTCTGGGGCCTCTGCCTGTCCTCATTTTCTGCTTTCAGCTCTGGTTGTGGAATGGAGCCTTCAGATGAGGAACTAACCCAGCACCTGCCCATGTCCAATGTGGTAGGCCACTCACTCTCGGGGTAAAAGAGAAATCCAGAGACAAGACGGGCTCCGAATGCCAGGGAAGCCCAGGCTTTGTCACTGCTCTGAAACTCTGGACAAACTGTGGAAGTTCTCCGAGCAGGAGGCAGAGCAGGGCTCCTCCCGTTAGGGGAGAGAGGGAAAGTTCAGGAGGAGAGGAAAAGGAGGTACAAAATCCCTGCCTGCCCTGTGAAGGCAGGGGGACCAGAGAGCAGACAGAAGTGGCAAGAGGGGATGTTGCTGCTTTGAAGTGGTTTCCTGCTTCATAAAAGCGAAAGGCCTCGGCTGGGCTGGGTAAATATTACGTTGGCCTCTGACCTCCCACCTCCCTTGACTGTTTCCCCAGCTTCCCATTTTTTTTTTTTTTTTTTTCCTCCTGAACAACAGAGATACCTGAGGGAGAAGAGCCTATTTGCTCCACTTCAGGGTCCTCAGCGGAAACCTTGGTCAGAGCCAGACAGGAAGACCAGGCTCCTTGCCTGTCCCTCTTCTGGGTCAGCACACTCTACCTGCCCGCCACACCCTGCCGGCCGGTGGTGGCCTGTTCCCACAGAGAGGCGGTCAGGGTTTCAGTCGCCCGACCAGACTGGCCCGCCACCATCATCCCAGCCACCTAGACCCTTCCTGCCAAGTCCTTTGACATTCTGTGGAATGAAAACCCACACTACTAGGGTTTCTCTTAGGCACATACTCCTCCGAGATTTATGCAGAAATGAAGACATTTCAAGTCCACTGCCCCAGTCTTGAGGGGCCTCTTGAGGGACCTCAACCCCTCAGGGTGTGGAGCCCTCCAGCTTTCTGTGAGACACTTGGGGAGAATGATGTGACTTGCATGTGGCACTGGGAAGCCACGCCTGGCGCCCTTGTGTAGGAGGGACCCCCCCAAGAAGGGTGTCAGAACAGATGGCCAGGAAGAGTCTGGTGTCGGAATGAGGTCCTACTGCACAGGAACAAAGGGCCTTTCCTCACACTTGTCACTCTTCCCTCTTCCTAAAAGATTTCTCACCTGCCCACTGGGGCTTATCTACCATTTGCTCTCTGGTCACAGGAGGAAAGCAAGAGGGAGCACACTGTAGGAGGGGGAGCTCCTGCCCCTTATCCTGTACCTCAGTTTCCCCATCTGTACAGCGGGAATGTATGCTTTTCATGACTACCCAGGCACCCTCACTTCTCTTTGTTTCTGAAGCCAGGCAGAGGAAGATAGGGGATTTGGAAAAATGACAATTGTTGCAAATGTGCAAAACTATTCTAAAATTTAGAGCAGGATTAAGCCAAGCTAGGGACATTTTTCTCCTCTCTTTCTCTCTCTCTCTCTCTCTCTCCCTCTCTCTCTCTCTCTGTCTCTCTCTGAATTTGTTTGGAACTTTCTGAGAAAATAAGATTTTATTTAAAAGAAATCTATATGCTAAAGGTTCTTCTATATAAAAATAGATAAAAGTCTCAGTGGAGACTGAGAGCTGAGAGGAAAGGCAGTGGTGATCCTGGCATTGGGGCCACACGCATGGCTCACGCTTAACATTTAACCAGTGGGGCTGGATTTTGAATTTTGAACGTGCTACCCTGAGGGTTTTGGTGGCTTTGGCTTAAAGAGCCGAGATGAATGATACTATCACAGAACTGGTAAGTTGGCATATTTCTGGCAGTGAGCCTCCCGTGGCAGGAGTAGGGGCAGATCTCATGGGCCTCTGGCTGCCTGCAATACGGCTTCCTCGCTCCTGCGGAGAGCTCCTCAGAGTGCGAGTGTTAACGGGGCAGACTCAGCATGAAGGGCAATGGCAGGAGCTGGGTCCCAGAGCCCACGCTGGACCCCGGGCCTCAGGGATTAGATCCTTGGCCAGCGCGGATCACTGGACAGAACAGGAGGATGGCTGGTGAGATGCTCAGCTGTCGTCTCTTAGCCCCAGAAGCCCCCCGCCCCCCGCCAGCCAGCTGGGGCACAAGGAGCTGGTCCCTTGCTGGAAGTGCAGAGCACGGGCAGGTGGCTCTGGAAGGAGGGAGGCCTGTGCATTGACAGCACTGTCCGAGAGCCAGCTGTGGACAAATGAGTGTGACAAGGTGCCTTGATTTTTTTTTCTAAATCACTTTTGAGAAAACAACTTGAATTACGAAAGAAATGGGTGTTATATGTAGAATACCTGGAAACTGTCTCTGAGTATTTGGTAGCAGCTTTTCCCCAGGCTCATATCATAGATGTGAAACCCGAGTCCAAACTACGTGAGTAGATGGCCCTGAGTCACTCAGCGAGTGGCCATTCACGGCCCTCCGTGTGCAAGGAGGTGTGTTGGCTCTGGCCTAACCCAGCACTCGTGAGCCCTTAGCCACGTTCTCTTCCATTTACTCAGTTCCCAACCGTGCCCAAAGACCTCCCCCATCTCTCTCTCTCTCTCTTTTAAGATTTTATTTATTTATTGAGAGAGAGAGAGCACGCACAGAGGGAGAGGGAGAAGCAGGCTCTCCACTGAGCAGGGAGCCTGATGGCGGGGCTTGATCCCAGGACACTGAGATCATGACCTGAGCTGAAGGCAGTCACTTAACCGACTAAGCCACCCAGATGCCTCTCTCTTTCTCTCTGTCTCTCTCTGTCTCTGTCTCTCTCTCTCTCTCGGGTTTGAGCAGGCAGACACCTCACGGTGAAGCACTAGTCCCTGAGAACCGACATCTCCCCCTCTCTGCCAGCCCGCAGGCGCTAGGACACCCAGACTGCCTCTCCGTGGAGCAGCGCGGCGTGGTGTAGAAAGGCCCCCCTCTTTTCAGTTGCTCCAACCGGCTTTCCTCCATCCACCGCAAGCCTTGCTGTTTGCACAGTCAATGGCTCTGGCAAGGCCAGGCCCCCCTCCCTCCGCGAGAGGCACTGTGGGCACTGTTTGTGTCTCGGTCTCTATAGACTCAGCATTCACCACTTGAAGAGGGTGAGACAATGGCCAGAGCAGCTGCTTGCAGACTGGGCTGGCTGGGAGGCTGCCGGGGAGCGGAGCGGCAGGCCAGCCGGGGTTTGCGCACCATGCACCTGTGAGCTTTCTCAGGCAGCCAGGGCCAGCGCAGAGGGAATGAGCAGGGGAACTGGGATCCAGAGGACCTGGTCCAGGCCACCTGATTGGCTCCCTCCGCATGCCCGCAGCTTTCCTGGCCGAGCCTTCCACCAGCTGTGTCGTCCCTCAGGGCCTGGAGGAAAAAGCAGGGTCCTAGCCCCTGGGAAGCCACCATTTATAGCGTCAGGACAGGAAGAGGCAGGACACTTGCCCAGGTAGAGAAAGACGGGACACTTTGCCAGGAGCCTGTCTAGGTAGAAGAAAGGGACGTTACTTACAGAGATTGAAGTTGGTGCGATGTGATTTAATTTGATGGAACATGTATTTATTGAGTATGTACTGTGTGCCAAGTGTTCTGGGAGGAAGGCATGTCTCTGTCCAGGCTCATGACAGGCTTGCAATATGCAGGGGAGGCAGGGGATGAACATAAATGATGCTCGTACAAGTTCAGTGGAAGCACTGCAGGAGGACGGAAGAGAGAGGGATTACAGAGCCATCTGACCCAGAGGGGCCCTCCAGGAGGGAAAGAGCCCTACTGCATTTGGGGAATTTAAACAAAGGTGGGAAGATGACAACCGGGTCTCAAGAAGGGATTCCTCTGTGGAGCAGAAAGGTATAAGGGGTGGCTGAGATCCCCACCCACTTCCAGGTCTTGTAACCTGGAGCCCCTGTTTGCTGCTCAGTAAACACAACGGAGGAAAAAGGCTCCGTTGGAAGTGAAGTGGAGTGTTGGCCTGGGCTCGTGAGAATGACCTGCAGCTGCTGGCCTTAATTCCATAGTAAATAGAGCCGGTTCTCACCCCTCCACCCCCACGGCTCCCCTCCGAGCAGGGTGCCAGGAAGGCTAGGCTGGGCTAAGCCCTGGTCTCCCCTGGAGCCAGAATTCTCGCAATCACGTTAAAGTGAGCACTCCATCTACAAGCAGGGGCGGACCCGTCAGAACAGAGTCTTGGTCAGCTCTCTGCTTGCACAGCTCTAACTTCTAATCATTGTCATAAACAGGACGGAAGCAGCTGCTCACTCCAGTCTATTATCAGCTTGGTTGGAGACAGAGAAATTTAAATGACAGTACGATGCTTAGCAAAGAAACGAAAGTCGGTGTTAAAAATAAAGAAAACAAGACAGCTTGTTTCATCGAAATGGAAGGGTTATTAAACAGCCCCAAATTAATCAGTGATCTGCCAGGCCTGGGAATTGAAGAGCAGCAGGGCGAGGGGAGAGAGCTGGGAGGTGGATGGGAGAGTCGTCCCAAGGCAGGTAGGCGCTGCCGGTGCTCTCCTCTGGGCTGGCTGCAGGGACTGTGGAAACCAGGAGGTCTTCAGAGCGGGAGGTGGCAGCTGATGCTCTGCCCCACAGGTAAGAGCAGGTAGGGGGCCCTGGGGACTTCGGCATCCCAGCCCCTCTCCTTACAAAGTCCTGCTTCTGGCATCTTTCCATCAGCCACCACCTGCACCTGCCCCGGGGGCTGTCTCCAGCCCTCCGCCTTCCCAGCAGCCAGGGCCAGGCGGGAGCCGAATGGCTTTCTGGGGATGGCCAGAAGCTCCCCACCAGGCCTTTCCCTCTCTCACAGGGAGTCCGCAAGAACTCAACTCTGAGTTGAGCTCCTGATACCCGCCCCCCCCCCATTCCAAAGGGCATCGCCGAGGATGACCAGTCTTGCCCAGCTGGAGGCAGTGAGGGATCCCTGGAGCCCGTGGTCTGGCCTTGGAGATCTCAGGGGGTGGCACCTCGACTCCAGGCAGCAGAGCAGCAGGCTAACAGGAACCCTAAGTCCCACTTCCACACTTGGGGCCTTTGCCAGAATATTCCATCTCCGATATACCTCTCTTCCCACTTGTGGAGCGGCTCTCCCACACGGGCTGTGGGAGGGGTACGCCAATGACACAGCGCACGGGACATTCTTGTGGGTGCTGCTGTCACTGCACAAATGGCAGTTTATGTTACGGGGGGCGGGGGGTTCCTGGGTCCTGAGAACGAAATAGCAGAGGAAAGGTTTCCCAGAGGGCGCAGAGTGGGTCCGGCAGAGAAGCAGACGCGCTCGCGCCTCGGCAGGGCCGTGGGAGGGGAGGCGGGCCGAGCACATCTGCGGGCGCGCGTGCACCCGTCCAGCTGTGCAACATGTTGGATCCTGAATCAATCACTCCCAGAGCATTTTCTCTGCTCTTTGACCTCAACATTCTTTCTCCTCACCCCTCCCTCCCTCCTGCTTCCCTCCTGGCTGTTTACCCTTTTCCAGGCTCTTCTCTCACACCCCATTCATCATCCCGGCCAGATTCTCACTCAGGGAGTTCCTTTCATCTCCCGCCCCAGGTCCCCCCCCCCCCCCCCCCCCCGGTGCTGCACCAGCCTGCATTCCCCCCCCCCCCCCCGCTTTCCCTCCAGCACATTCTTGTCTCCCCGTGTCAGCCTCTCTGATAACTATGTCCTTCACTTTCCCTCCAAGGAGAGCTGGGGTCCTAGACGGCGCGCGCTGATAGGACGACAAGGGTCTCACCACGGGCTGATCCGCTCCAGGCGCTAAGGGTCCCGCAGACCGCGTGCTTGGGCATCTTGGCACCGACAAACCCCGTCAGTGGACGGATCTCTTTCCGGAATGGCAACCCCCTCCCAGTCCACATGTGTCCCTTTTATCCAGCTCCAGAACGCTCCTCTTGCTGCGCGTGCAGGGGTGTGAACGTGCCTGTGACTTAAGAGAAGCTGCCTGGCAGCTCAGGATCTTTTCTGCAGGAGCTCAGAGTCTCAGACAAAGAGAGAAGAAGAATAGAAACTGAAGGTGGGAAGGTACAGGGTGGGGACACAGCCTGCTTAAGAAGCTTCCTCTTAAAAAGGAGTTACAACTTTTTATTCGAAGGCTGGCTGTCAGTTCAGGAGAGCCCTGCAGAGGAGGAGAGGCAGGGGAGGATCAGGTGGGGGGGGGGAGACTTCACCCCACGTTCTGGCCAGACGGATGGGAAGAGTCCAGAGAATGTGGAGCTCCAGCCCAGGGTGTGGGCTCCTGCCCCGCCTCCCAAGGGCCAGCTTTCCTTTTCCCTCCTTCCCTCCCTCTTTCCTGCCAAGGGCACCTGGATGAATCACCAAGAGCAGCAGAAGTGGCCCTTAAATCACCCTCAAGGAGAGGAAGTGGGGGGGTGAGTTGGAAAGCGTGGGGCTCAGGGGACTGGGGAGAAAGGTGACAAGGGACGAGCAGCCCCCAGTTCCCCAGTTCCCGAGAGGCCAGGGTCTCAGGAGCTGCCCCGTGATAAGACGGGTCACCTGATTGAAACAGAGCCGCCAGCCTTTGCCACCAGCACACACAGGGCAGCCGGTGCTGCCAAGGAGGTGATGTCCTTGTGCAGTGTTTCTCCAAAAACAGAAACAAGAGTCACTGGTGTTTATTCAAAGCGGTGGAGTTTGCGGAACACTTTCCACAGCCATTGTCTCACTGATTCTCACCACAACCCTGCAAGGTGTCCTTTCACAGCTGGGGAGACCGAGGCCCCGAAAGGTTAAATAACAGGTTCAAGGTCACTGATCTAGGAAGTGGTTGAGCGAGACCTGAGCCCAGGTCTGTCCTCAAAGCCCACAGTGTCTTTCCTGTGCCTGCAGTCTGGCCACAGGCACCGCCGTGAGTTTGACCCCTAACGGAAGAGCCCTGTTCCGGAGCCTTCTGAGGGGAATCTCACCCTAGCCCACTTTGCTCTTGATCACTCTTGCTGTCAGTTGGCCACTTATTATTATACGCATTTTGTGTGATCTGTGAACTTGTGCAATTTGTGTCTTTGGAGCTCTCTTGCCAAGACTTTTCCTGCACGAGCTCTGTCTGTGTTATGCATCCTTCACCGACAGAACTGGTGGCCCCACTCCCCCTCATTCTTCTTCATCCTTGTCCCCACCTCTTCCACCTCCCAGGGACATTTGCTCTTTCCCCAGCGGGTTCAAGATGAACAAGAGCCATGGTCCTTCCCAGACGGTCCGGCCCCTTCTTCATCACCTCCATCAGTTACAGCAAATCGTTGAGCCAAGCGCATTCGTTCACACCGTGTCTAAGGGCAGACTAGTTGCTGAGAAAAGCACATGAGCCTCCCCCTGTCCCCTCTCCCCTGCTCTCTATGAGTCAGACTGAGCACAGAACTGAGTGAGAGGTATCATGCCACCCTGCACGGGGTGCCGAAGAGCACAGGGATTACTCCTGCGTGCTTACCTAAGAGCCTCTAAGTCAACCGAGAGATAGGACACAGTCATGTAACAAGAGAGCCAACAACAGCAATGCAGTGTGTGCTAAAAACAACAGCTTCTGATTGACTTTGGAGGAGAGAGAGGTGATTACGCGTGGGGAGGTCCTAGAGGCTTCCTGAAGCTTTGAAGGACACACAGGGGTTGGAGAGGCCAAGAAGAAAGTGGAGACAGGTGTTCCAGGGAGAGCGGCTGCAGCCATGAAACTCTGCAAGGTGTCCTAGGGACTCAGCACGTGAACCGGTTGGTTGGGAGTGGAGTCAGTCTGGGAGAGGGGGAGAGGGAAGCTGTAGAAAGAAGAGCCAGCTTGGGAAGAACTTGAACTTGGGTACTTGGTAGACCAGCCTTGAGTCTATCTGGGCAACAGAAGGGGTTGCCATAGGTGCATATGACACTCTGGCCGTGTGCCTGGCAAACAGACAAGGAGTTTGAAGCACAAGAAATGATGCGGTACGAGGCATACCGGGCAGGACATCTGTGGCCAACTCTTAGCTGCCAGTGGCTTCCACCAGGGTCCGGCTCCGCGGATAGTCCCTGGGCCAGTCTCACATGGCTCAGGGAGACGACACCAGGCTTGCTGGTAAAGAGACCCACTCTTGAACTTCGGAAAGCCTGACTTTTGGAAAAGGACAGGATTTTTAAAATGCACCTTGATCTGGCCCCAGTGACTCCTTTCTTTCCCTGCCGCGAGGAAGAAGCCGCAGTGGTGGAAAGTGCTCCTTGTCCATGGAACACGTCAGTGGTCAGTGGCTGCCTCTGGGAGCCACCAGGGAGCAGAGAGCAGGAGGGTCTGCGAGAGGAGGAAGCGCCGGGGAATGGCCGGGGCCATTACAGCTTACCTTCAAGAGAGGAAAAGACAGGGCAGCTTGAGGGGAAAGCAAGTGGGGTTTAGGGCAGGCCATTGCTGGAGAGCTGAGATGAATGCCTGGTGTTTTGTTTGGGTTTTTCTTCCTCTCCCTTTCCCTCCCACTGCTGTGAATCAGAGCTGTGTCATTATTCTTTGAAAACATTACGGTTAATGGCAGCATAATATGCCATTATGTGGAGTAACCGTAATTTATTTAACAATTTAGTCGGGCGCTTTCTACCCTGTGTCCTGCTCTTCTGCCCCATTTCAATCCCAGAGCCCCGTGGCTCTCCCGTGTACAGTAAGGGTGGGGTGAGAAGGCAGGAGATACGTCTCCGGGCTCCTTGGAAAGGTCGTTTGGAATGTCTCTGAAAGGGGACTGCCAGCTAGTGATCCTCTTGCCACAAAACAGCCCCAGGATCCACCTTGTAACAGATATCTCAACCCCCCCACCCCCAGCCCTGCTTCATGACCAAAATAAAATGGGAGCCTCAGGTTTTGATCTTTAAAATAAAGTACTTGCCAGATCTTCCTTACCATTCTGCTGAGTTTTCCCAAACTGGCGATAAGAGGGTTTGGTTGGAAAATAACATCTCAGTATGTAGGCAGCGTGGAAGAGGGGAAACACGGCCCCAGAGAGTCCTGCTTCCTAGCGGAATGACCCCGGTCTAGTGATTCAGGCTTCCCGAGATTCGGGTTTTTCATCTGTGAAATGGGGAGAATACCCATCTTGCAAGATAATCACAAAATCCTCCATTGCATGTGCAAAGGCCCTAGCACAGTGTGCCACGTAGCAAGTGGCTAACAAATAATACAATAACGGTAGCTCCTCTTTATGATGTTTTGTTGTAGGAAACAAATGGCGGTGGCTATTTTATGCTACTCATGGCCCTTGTGGTACAAAGGCTCCTAACATGAGTCCGACTCAGCTTAGCAAAGCCATGTCCCCACGTTGATGCCTAGCCTGCCTTTGGAAGGAGCCTGAGAATTCCTTTCTCTGTCCTTTCATCACAGAATGCCTACCAGAACAGTAACCCCACTTCTAGGACGGTCGAAGCAGGGGCCAGCTCAGAGTCAGGGGAGAAGCGGAGTGACCTTTCAAGGCCCCACGCAGTGCAGGGAGCAGGCTTGCTCCCAGGGCCTGATACTCAGAGTCCTGCTAACACGCGGAAATTCTTTGCGCCCCAGGGGTGAGGTGGCCATGGCAAGGCGTGCTCCTCCCTGGCCATCCCCCAGAGGGGGTTGAAGAGGGCAGAGCCCACGGAAGGGGACGGGGCAGGGGGGTGGGGGTGGCGGGGCAGGCAGCTGCTTGAAATTGATTGCTCTTGTAGTTTAGTTTAGACCATGGGCTCTCTCAGCGCTGCCCGGGTGGCGACCTTTAGATAATAAAGGGAATTCTGGGAGATTTCTGACAGGCCCATGACATATGGGGTAGGTCTGCAGGGTCAGGCGGTGTATCTCCCTGCTCCTGGCCCCGGGGTAATGAATCTTGTTTTGACTTTGCAAAGCCGGCCCAGGCACTGCCCCAGAAAGGAGCCAAGCCCCCTCCCCTCCACCACCCCTCAAGTGTGTGTGTGTCTTTGGAACCCTTCATAATTCAGGGAGACAACTCCAAGCTTTTACAGCCTGTGAGGGGAGAGGACAAACACCGCATGTTTTGCTAAGGCCCTGGGAGAGCTGGTGTGGTTTCCAGGGCCCCATCAGAGCCCACTGGGAGAGCTGGGGAAAAAAGCAACGAAAACCCTTGCCTGGTGTAAAAATGGCAGTGGTCTCATAACAGGGCTGGGAGAAGAGCTGGGGTGGGTTGGAGGGAGTCACAGAATATCCCATAGGGTTCTAGGGGTCTGCAGGTGACACCCCTACTTCTCTGGGCAGGTGCAGCAGAGAGGACAGGAACCACTCTGCAGGAAAAGCCCCACGAGTGAGAGACGGCAAATGTCATCTCTGATCCCACTGGGGATAAAGGGGTGAAAGGCAGTACAGTCGAGGTCTCTGGGCCTCCGTTTGGTGCTGGGTGAAAGAGGGTGTATGTTTGCTGCCATCGTTCCCACGGAGATGTGGAGATTGACGTCTCTAATGCCTCGGCCCTATGTTGGCATATGCAAACACGCATGCTTGCGCGGGCCTGCCTACACACCATTGCCTTTAAAAGAACAACCCCCCTGAGTCAAGATGGTAGAGTACGTTATCCCCCCCACGCTATGTTAGTTCGCTAGGGCTGCAATAACAAGGTGCCACCAACTGGGGTGACTACAACAACAAAAATGTATCGTCTCAGTCCTGGAGGCTAAAGTCAAGGTGTCTGTAAGGTTCTCTCCTTCCAACGGCCATGAGGGAAGGGTGTGTTCCAGGCCTTTCTCCTTGGCCTGTCGATGGCCGTCTTCTCTCTCCGTGTCTCTCCCCTTGATCTTCCCTCTGTGCCTGTCTGCCTTTGTGTCCAAATTTCCCCTCTCTATAAGGACACCAGTCATTTGGATTAGGGCCCAACCTAATGACCTCATTTTAATTTAATTACCTCTATAAAGTCACTGTCTCCAAATAGAGTCACATTCTGAGGCTCTGAGGGTTAGGACTTCAACGCACGAATTTTGGGGGTTCATGATTGACCTCCGAACGCATGCTTTCCTGCCTTTCTTGCCAGGACCCAGCCTCTGCACTTCGCCCTGTCACTCTGCCTCTGCCCACTGTGCCATCCGAGAGGTCAAGTCCTTCGCTGTCATGTCACCATGTGGATCCGGAGCAGAGAACCACACACAGCTTGGGTCACCCAGGCCCTCATGGCCTCACCTCCTGGAACACGGGTTCCTCTTTCACTGCCGATCAGGACCCTTAGGGCCTCCCCACATTGCCTTCTCCACTCCTTGATGCTTGGCCACTGGCTCTGGCTCACCCACCTGTGACAGGAATCCCAGGTACACACTGGTGGGGCATCTCCCTGCTCACAGAGACGGAAGGTGGCCAGATAGAAACTGTCCCCAGAAGTTGTCTCGACACACACCGGAAGGCCACAGTATCATCCAGTATCATTGATCCCACTTCCTCAGGGATGGATGCTGAGAGGGCGTGTAGGCAGAGGCTCGTTTTCCCCCTCTGGCTCCCCTCACCATCTTCCTCTCGCTCTGGGGCGAGATGTAGTCACTTAGCTTCACATAACAGCACAGAGTCTGGGGAAAAAATGACATTCGATTAATGAAGCAAACGCAGCTGGTATAGCAGTGACATCTAAATTGTTCCTTTGGTCCCTTTATTTTCTGTAAGAAATTCTCCCTCTCCCCACAGCCCCCCCTTCCCTTTAAATCGCGTGCATAAAATACGCTAATAACAATCTTCGGTGTCTGTGCATGAGTGACAGCTGAAATAAGAAAAAGACTAATCGTACCTCCTGCAGCCCTGTCACATGGAGATTAAATGAGCCTCCCTCCCGCCCCTCCATGCTCGCAGCCCCCTCCCCCACTCTCTCCTCTCTCGCTCCTGGTCTCTCCTCAATGAGAATCATGGGCATTTGAATAATAATATTATAGACGCCATCAGGGTGACAGTGGGGAAAAAATCAGCTCAAACCCATGATTATTCCTTCAATCTAATAATTATTTAAATACCAGATAACTCCTTTCACTCTAATTGAGGCCTTTCAGCTGTCGGCATTACCCGGGGCCTTTGCGTTCGCCCTCTCGCTCACCTTGTGCTGCCCAACGTGCCTGGACTACCTCCGAGGTCCGTGTTAGACAGAGTGGCGCTTGGCATGTTTGCATGTACGACGGCGCAGATGACATTATGACAGGTCCTTCAGGATCGTGCCGCCCACAGGGGACAAGCCAGGGCCCCAGAATCGCACATGTAGACCTTTTATCCTCATAGACTTTAATTCATAGAAATCTTAAACCCAGAGGAGCCTTCTGAGGTCACTGGGACCAATCCCTTGCCTCTGGGTAAACGTCTCCCTAGACAGCTGTTGGGAAAATTCACCATTAGAAAAGCCCATAGTCTCCTTGGCATGAAGCCCAGGAATCCTCTCTAGACAGGATGTCCCCCTTAATACCTAACTTTAGTCTCTCCTGCTGCAGTTCTAACTCTTTGGGAAGAAGAGGCTTTCTGTCACTTAGACTACATCTGACCTGTCTGTGAGGTTGTCTGCAGCCCAGAGGGATGTGGCATGGGACAGCATAGCCCCCAAATCACAACGTGGGTGCCATTTCTGCATGTGACAACGGCTGTGGCTTCAAGTAGGTCAGAGGAGGTTGTTCTCCCGACACAGAAAGGAGCCCTTGACAGTGGCTTTTTCAGCCCCCTGGGCCCCTAATCCCTGGCCTCCTTGAGTCTGCCCTGTGCACTCGCTCGCTGCCCAGGCCTGGTGGCAAGCTCACTTCTGCCCATCATGGGACTGCCACCATCACAGGCATCTTCTTTCACCAAACAGGGCAGTCTCGAGGCAGAACATAACTGACTCTCAGGACCCTTGCACCCCTCGTGCAGAGGAAGCACGAGACTTTTTGTCACAAAGCCTAGCCTGTCCATGACTCATCTGGGGTCACGTTGGACAACTGGTTTTCTTTCCATGGTCTGTGGTTTCTTTATAGAAAGAAAGAAGAAAGGAAGGAAGGAAGGAAGGAAGGAAGGAAGGAAGGAAGGAAGGAAAGAAAAGAAAGGGAGGGAGGGAGGGTGAAAGAAAAGAAAAAAGAAAAGAAAAGAAAAGAAAAGAAAAGAAAAGAAAAGAAAAGAAAAGAAAAGAAAAGAAGTGGGTTGGAGTGATTCTATGATCTCCTTGAGCATTGGCCGGGACTCCCGCTTTATAGGCTCTACTCATTAGAAAGGCGAGCTCGGACAGAGGACGGCCTCCCCCTGTGGTGGGTGAGGAAGGGGGTGGCAGTGGAACCCAAGAGAAGCTGCCAGCTCCTTCTGATGTCACAGCCTTATGGCCACGCTTACCTTTGCTCTGTCACCATCCGGCACCTCGGGATCCTGGCCGTGAGAGCCACTGAGTCAGTGCCGTGGTAATCACAGGCACCTTTCACCACTACTGTCATGAAGAATATCATCGGCAACAGGATGCTGCTGATGACGGTGCAAGTGGTGGTGACAAAGGCGGTGACAGTGACAATACAATGGAGATAGTGGTGGTGGTATTGCTGCAGATGGGTCCAAGGGTGTCAGGTCTATGATCGTGAACTTTGACTCAATTTGGCAAAATGGTATCCCGACTCTAACTCCTCTTGCTATTAGCTCCTTTTGCTCTAGTGGAGACCAAGAGAAAGCATAGAGGCGTGTCACCCGGATCTCCTGGGAAAAGGCACCAGAGCGGGTAGGCAGGGAGGAAGCCTGCCCTGAGCTGAACTGGGAGTGCCTGATTGTCATTTCCTCCCTGCTTTGCCACCGACACCTACAGCACCTGATCTGGAAGGTATTAGATGCTTCCACTGGCTGTCACCAACACCTGCCTCCTGAATCCTGATCGGGGAGATGGTGTCATCAAGCCCTCCAAATAAAATATTTAGTGATACTTGCTTCCCAGAGAGGCGAGTGTGGCCTCTCCTTGGCGTCAGGAGTGCTCTGAGTAAAACGGATCCAGACGCCCGGCTGACAGGGCGAGTGTCCTGGAGCAGCATGTCCTGAATTGGGACCGGGGGCAGGGAGAAGAGAGAATAAGCAAGTTTTGGCTCTTGAGAATGCATGTGACAAACTGACCTCACAAACAGCCACAGAGAGAGAAATGACAGAAAGAAGGAGGCATTGTTAAGGGAAAACTCCCCAGGTTGACATTAGACAGTTGGTGTTAGGAAGAAATGCTGGGTGCACAAAGTCAGAGGCACGTGTTCGCCGGCTCCCACCAAACCGAGGCTGGAAAATTCATCCTAAGACAGATCATGGAATGGAGGAGTTTGTGAAGAGCTGGAAATATTGACAAATAAATTATTAATAATAAAGGCTAATGTCTCTGGAACGTTTCAAATGGACCGGACATCATTCTAAGTGCGTTATATGTATTAACTGACTTCATCATCATAATCCTTCAAGATAGATGTGACTACTAATCTCATTTTATATAGATTGGGACAGAGCACCACAGAATGGCTAAGTACCTTGACCAAGTTTACACAGCTGTCGGCTCTGTTTGAATCCATGCGGCTAAGTTCAGAGCTCATGCATTTAACCATTAGAGCACACTGCCTCTCATCAGAGGCCCAAATGTTCTGCTTTCCTCTGAACTCACACAGGGGACCTGATCCTTGCCAGCTGAGCCCTGCTTTGGAATGGCTACTTGGTAGTATCAGCCTTGGCACGGAGAGACGGAGGCTCTCAGCTTGGCCGTGAAGTCTGTCGTCCTTGTGAAAGCCATATTCCCAGAGCCGACCGTGAACCTCCCCTGCCAGCCCTGCACTGCAGACCAAGCCTCCCCTTGACTCCTGTGCACCAGTACCCACCGCTGCAAGATCAGAAGGTCCTAGGAGCTGTCGGTCCCAGAGTAGACGCTGATTAAGGAATGAGAGGAAAACAGCCCAGCAGAGAAGTCTGTTGAGAACTCCTGGCCTGACCAGCCTTACCAGGTAGCATGGAAGGACCTCAGTCTCAATGACAAACTCTAGAAGCAAAAGGACATAAGCCTCAAGGTTATCACTTCAACTGAAAGAAGAAATCCTACAAACTGGTTAATTCAAGCACCCTTTATTTTAAGATCAAGAAATAAGCTCAGAGAGATGCTAGACCAGTTTAAAGCCATAGTATTCATGGGGGACCCAGGCAGGATTTGACCCAGGAAGTCCTCCACTCTTCCTCCTGCTCCATGACTTCGTAGCCATCAGGTCATTTTCCCATTCATAGTTCACCTCCCAGCATTCTGCACCTCCACCAGCCTCCCTGCAGGCTGCCGAGAGACTATGTTGGGACTTGTGCAGTAGTATGATAGAGAAGATCACCTTGGATCTCTTCCCTTTCCCCTGACACAGGCTTCCCAGATTGAGCGCCTTCACTGGGTCAGGGAAAGCTGGGCCTCAGGGTCTGCCCCCAATGTTTATCCCCATGGAAAGGAAGAATATGGGCAAAAAGGGAGCTCAGGAGCTCTGGCAGGATTCCTGAAGCACAGTCTCCTAGGGAGGCTTCAGTGATCATAATAACCGTTGGCACAAGTCGAGCACTCACTGTGTGCCAGGTGCCATCCTAAGAGGTTCCCCACATCATCTCATTGGCTCTCGTGACAACCTGAGTGGTACCTTCTGCCATTGCCCCCATTCAGCCAGAAAGGGAGGTGAGACTTGACTTGCCCCAGAGCCCAACTTGTCCCTAAATTGTGCCTAACAGAAGCCGCTCCCTATTCAAACTGTGCCTCAGGAGGAGAGTAGGCAGGGGGGTGAGACGGTTGATCTTAACCTCACACACCGTGTGCTTTGATGCTATCTCTGCTATCAGGACCTGCTTCCTCCCGCCACGGGCTAACCTTGTATGTTGCATGCGTGTTGCGGAGAAGGCAGGAGTGTAACATTCATCAACTCGGTGCCAGGGTGTCTGAGAGCACGCTTTCTGAAAGACCAAACCCCACGTGCAGGATGCTGACACTTCCAGCCTTTCTCACCGCTCCTCGTGGGACGCTCTGCCCTCTGCCCGGCCAAAGGTGCTTTCCTACCCAGAGACAGGGCCTGCCCAGAATGGTCTCTTGTCGTTCCCGCTCCAGCTGGAGAATGTGAGGATTCTGTTATTTCCTTTCCATGGCTCCTCTTGAGGAATTCACGTCCTGCTACCGGCCCCAGGACATCACTAAAAATAACCCCTGGTTTTCAAACCGAAAGCCCTGTCTGTCGGGAGGCTTTGCTGGTGTGCGCGTGGGGCCGGAAGGGTTGTGTCGGAGTCGCTGAGGTCAGCCTGGGCCTCATGCCGCTGCTGCCTTCCTCTTTCCAAGGAAGCCTGGGGCCTCATGAGTCACCCCAGAACACCCCAGCGGAGCCTGGTTGGAGGAGGGTGGTCAGGTGGGGCCTCCCTCTGGCACCATGGTGGCTGTCAGGCCCTGAGGAGGAGCGTTTCTAAAGATATAGAGCAAAAACTGCGGATTTCCAAGGTGGCGCCTGTGCTAATTCTAACCCATTCCGGCCCGATTTGGGGGGGCCAGGGGGGTTGAAGGAGACACGACTCTCCTAGGCCGCCTTGGAGCACATTCTCCATCCTTGGTTTGGGTGTTTCCACTCCTGCCGAGAGTTGTGTCTGGACTTGTCTGAGAAGGTTGCCGGACAGTCTGTCCAGCTGGAGAGCAGATTTCTCTGCCTCTTCCCGCTGCCGCCGCCGCCTGCTGCCTCTGCCACTGTCCCTGTCCCTGGAAGTCAGAGGCAGTGCTGTTAGAGATGGGACGAACTCTACTCTCCACCCTCTCTGCCCAGGAGGCTGGAAGCTCTCCATGTGAGCCCCACCTTGGCCTTCTGGGCAGCTTCCTCAGAATACAGAGAAGCTTTAGAGCCTGAGGGTCAGAGGGGAAGGAGCAAAGGAGTCAGGACAGGAGAGTGACTGGACTTCAGGCGGGACAGGCTTCACGCATCCTTAAACAGTCACAGGGCCCCAGCAGTACCTGCAGTGAGACTGACCTCTGACTCCCCTCCCTTTGCTCCTCCCCCACGTTTTCGAAACCCAGAGCCCTTGCCTGGGTGGCTCAAGCTGGACTCAGGTAGCCAGTCCCCCTCAGCAAGGGGGCCAGTTCCTCCCGTGCTCCACCTGCAGAGAAGCCCAAGTGGAAGCAATCTTGGCCAGACCTGGCCGCCTGCTCATTGGAGAGGCGGTGGCTGCCATCCCCCTGTCCCAAAGCAGGGTGCGGGGGTATCCACCCTTCTCCCCAGGGCTGTTCAGGCCCCTGAATGGTACACGTGAGAACCCCAGTCCATCAGTCTCCCCGTATTTCACGTTTCTAACAAGTTTCAACAGCTGGCGCTCAGGGATTCTCTTTTCTGGAGAGGACGAGGCTGAGGGGCATTGGGAGGCACTGTTTTTCAAGATGAACAGCTCTTCTCCTTCCCTGTGGAGGATGGAGCATGAGAAAGTACTGAAATGCGGCGGTGTGAGGGGCTGGATAGTCTGAAGTAAGACGGAATTTTATTTGCAACATCAGGCTCTGGGAGTAGTTGACCTGGAGAGCCTGGAAGAGGGCCTTCTAAACAAGCTTTTCAAAAACAGGAGAGATTTCCACTCGGCCGGGAGAGGACAGACGTGACACCTGGGTGGGGAAGACTGGCTTCAGTGCCGACACTGGGATCGACAGGCTGGATGAACTTAAACAGTCGTTTAACCTCTCTCCGAGATAAAAACGATGTCTTAAGAAGACAGAAATAGAGATGCTTTGTAAAAAAAAAAAAAAAAAAGTATTTTACAGTGTAAAGGCTGGAGACCAAAATAGATAACAGGATTCCCTGAACATCCCAAAGAGGGGGAAGTATATTAAAAATAGAAAAACCAAAATACAGAAGGAAGAGACTCAGAGCTAACCGGGATGGGGACCCTGGGTCAAGCCATCGTATTCGCTCTTCCCAGGGTTTATTTTCCCCTCTGACCACCCTGCCTTGTGTTTTCCAGAACCATGTGAGGGCCAGCCCAGGAAGGTGGAGTAGAAGAGAACTCAGAGGATCTGTGTCCTCCTCCCTGCCCCACGCAGAATGGAACAGAGGAGGCCCTGGCCACGCGCTGCTGAGGTTGACAGCTGGTCTGTGGTCCTGCTCTCCGTGGTCTGGGTGCTGCTGGCCCCTGGGGCCGCCGGCATGACTCAGTTCAGTACCTTCCACTCAGAGAACCGTGACTGGACCTTCAACCACCTGACCGTGCACCGAGGCACGGGGGCGGTGTACGTGGGGGCCATCAACCGGGTGTACAAGCTGACGGGCAACCTGACCATCCAGGTGGCTCACAAGACGGGGCCGGAAGAGGACAACAAGTCTTGTTACCCACCGCTCATCGTGCAGCCCTGCAGCGAGGTGCTGAGCCTCACCAACAACGTCAACAAGCTGCTCATCATCGACTACTCGGAGAACCGCCTGCTGGCCTGCGGGAGCCTCTACCAGGGGGTGTGCAAGCTGCTGCGGCTGGACGACCTGTTCATCCTGGTGGAACCGTCGCACAAGAAGGAGCACTACCTGTCCAGCGTGAACAAGACCGGCACGATGTACGGCGTGATCGTGCGCTCGGACGGCGAGGACGGCAAGCTATTCATCGGCACGGCGGTGGACGGCAAGCAGGACTACTTCCCGACGCTGTCCAGCAGGAAGCTGCCCCGAGACCCCGAGTCCTCCGCCATGCTCGACTACGAGCTGCACAGCGACTTCGTCTCCTCCCTCATCAAGATCCCCTCCGACACCCTGGCCCTGGTCTCCCACTTCGACATCTTCTACATCTACGGCTTCGCCAGCGGGGGCTTCGTCTACTTCCTGACGGTGCAGCCCGAGACCCCCGAGGGCGTGGCCATCAACTCGGCGGGGGACCTGTTCTACACGTCCCGCATCGTGCGTCTTTGCAAGGAGGACCCCAAGTTCCACTCGTACGTGTCCCTGCCCTTCGGCTGCACTCGGGCCGGGGTGGAGTACCGCCTCCTGCAGGCCGCTTACCTCGCCAAACCCGGGGACTCCCTGGCCCAGGCCTTCAATATCAGCGGCCAGGAGGACGTGCTCTTTGCCATCTTCTCCAAAGGGCAGAAGCAGTATCACCACCCGCCAGACGACTCTGCCCTCTGTGCCTTCCCCATTCGGGCCATCAACCTGCAGATCAAGGAGCGCCTGCAGTCCTGCTACCAGGGGGAGGGCAACCTGGAGCTCAACTGGCTGCTGGGGAAGGACGTCCAGTGCACCAAGGCGGTAAGGAGGTGCTCCCCTCACCCTCCTCCTGATCCGCTCTTCCGGCTTCCATTTTCCTGCGGGTGACCCATTGCGCAGCCTGTTCCCCGACCACCCACGGCCTCAAATGAGAGGGGCTTTCAGGTTCACTATCTGGTTATAACCAGGAACACAGAGCCTGACCTAGAGCCAACACTTGGGGTGTGTGTGGATCCACTGAGTCCTTCCAAAAATATCTAGGGAGTGCCTGCAAACGCCCTGCCTTCGCGGAACTTTCATGAGTGAGGGGAGACAAATAAATACGTAAGAGGTGTAGTCTGTCAGATGGCAATAATTGCTGTAGAGAAAAATAAAGCAGGGAAGAGGGAGGGGCCATGCCCAAGAAGATTGATTCATTGAAAAAGTGGCATTTGAGCTAAGACTGAGGAAGGTAAGGAAGTGAGTCATGTTGATATCTGGGGAAAACATTCCGGAGAGGGAGCAGCAAGTGCGAAGAATTCAGGGCATGCCTGGTGCGTGTGCAGAGGTAGGGAGGCCGCTGCAGCTGCATCAGGGCGTGTGGGAGAAAGAAGGGTAAGGGACGAGGCTGGTCCGTGAGGACGGGGACCACATCGTGCACATGGAGGGCTTTGTAGGCCCCTGGGAAGCCAAGTGTGGGAGTCGAGTAGTCAGGGGGATATGTCAGTTGGAGGAGACGGGAAGGAGTCCAGCTTGACTGGTAGATTGAAAACTAGAGGGGCGCCTGGGTGGCACAGCAGTTGGGCATCTGCCTTCGGCTCAGAGCGTGATCCCGGCGTTATGGGATCGAGCCCCACATCAGGCTCCTCCGCTATGAGCCTGCTTCTTCCTCTCCCACTCCCCCTGCTTGTGTTCCCTCTCTTGCTGGCTGTCTCTCTCTCTGTCAAATAAATAAAATCTTAAAAAAAAAAATTTGTCATAAAAAAAAAAAAAAAGAAAACTAGAGAAGAAGAATCCAGAGTCTGGGCAAAGGGAGAAGAGGAGAGGAAGGGAAGCTCGGGATCCAGACCTGATAGAAGATCCAGATAGCAGATAGAAGAACATCGGTGGCGAGCACGGCCCTGACAGAGGGCCAAGATGCTGCCATCTAAGTGGTCACCATGATCCAACCATCCAGCCATCCATCCGTCCATCATCCATCCCTCCCTCCATCCATCTGTCCATCCTTCCATTCATCCCTCCCTCTATCCATCCATCACGCATCCATTCCCCCACCCATCCATCCATTTAGCAAGAGAGTATTGAAGACGTTCCAAGTGCCTAGTACTGTCCCGGGACTGGGGATGCACACATGAAAAGGAGGTGATAGCTACTCTTATGTGTCTCATAATCTAGTGGGAGAGAGAGAAGGGAGAAAGGGAGAAAGAGAGAGAAGGGAGAGAAAGAGAGGGAGATACTGGCAATGTAATACAGTGCCTAGGAGTTTGGGCCTCAGAGACAACACAGTCCAAATACTATCTGTGCTGCTTCCTGGCTTCAAAAGTAATTTAATGTCTTTACATTATCATCTGCGAAATGGAGATCATAATGTCTACCTTATGGGATGATCAGAGGAGATGATACACGGCTTAGATTAGCACCGTGTTAGGTTTACCCTTATGAGTTAACTAGGGTGTGTGACAAGTGCTAAGATAGAGTTCTGTGCAAAGTGTTGTGGACTCTGGATCTGCAGCCTGGGGGAAAATCTGAGACCAAGGGGCCCATATGGCCTTTTGAGTACCCTAAATTGAGAGTGCCTGCTCTTGAAACCAAAAACCACTCCTTAAAGCAAGAAAACAGGTCGTGCCTCATCTGTGCTTCTGTTCACACCATCATTTGCTTGGTATGATAGGATAGTGCTTAAGACAATAGACTTTGAAGTCCAGCAGATTTGTGGTTAAAACTCAGTTCTACCACTTAAAACTGCGTGACTTTGGGCCAGCTCTGTATTTGGTCTGAGCTGTAATTTTTCATCTTTAAAAATAGAGATAATAATACCCTCTTTTTTGACTGTTATGGAGATCAAATAGAAAATGGATATAAAATGCTTAGCACCATACTTGACACATAATAAGCATCCAAAAAATGGAAGCTGTAATTTGTTAATATTAATCATAATAACACAGGACCAGTTATTTGCTCTTATTTCACTTCAATTTTATTTAAAGATTGATTGATTGATTTTAGAGAGACAGAGATTGAAAGCACAGGCTGGAGGGCAGAGGGAGACGGAGAGAGAATCTCAGGCAGACTCCCAGCTGAGCATGGAGCCCAACGTGGGGCTCGATCTCATGGCCTGAGATCACTACCTGAGCCAAACCCAAGAGTCAGATGCTTAACCGACTGCACCACCCAGGCGCCCATGTTATTTCCCTTTTATTAAATGAAGAGGCTGAACTAGATAACCTCCAAAGTTCTTTACAGCACTGATAATCTATATCTTATGGTCCCCAACCAATCAGGAGAAGTAGAGAGGAAATGCAAGGGTTAACCCCCTTCCAGAGTCCTGCCTGGTTCCCATTGCCCAGGGGGGCCTTGTCAGGAGGAAACTGCTGATTCCTGCCTGCTTCTGAGCCAGAGGGAAGAGGAAGCCTACACCCTTCTCTGGCTCCAGTGGCTTGCAGAGAGACAAGCCTGGGCTAGTGACCAAAGAGCAGCAAAGGCACTGGGAGAGAGGTGACAGTAGGTGGGACCAGGACCTCAGAGAACAGCCCCTCATCAGCGCCCCCGTCCCACCCCTGAGAGTCACACTCATCTGGTGCAACCTTGACAGCAGGGTGGGCAAGGAAGCTGGAATAGGAGTTGCTGTTTAAAATCCTTATAATCTAAGGAGTCCCAGACCTGGGGATCCAGAAACATTTGGTGGCAGGTTGGAGAGGGTTAGGGATGGGTGAATGAAGCTGTGGTCCCAGGGCTTCATTTTAACATAATCTCTGGACTGCCGTGGAGCTCTCAGATGAAGGACTTGAGCTTTGCACCCAGAAAAGGGATGAGGAAGAGGGCTGTCACTCACGGAATGGAAGCTGTGTACTGAAGACCGACCTGGGCAATTTAAGTGTTCTCTTATTTGATCCTCTATGTAACCCTATGAAGCAAAGAGCATCATCCCCATTTGGCAGATGGAAAAACAAAGGCTCACAAAGACTAAGTGTAAATTGCTTAAATCTACACAACTCTAATGACAAAGCAGGGACTTGAGTTCGGCTCAGCCCATAGGACTTCTGAGCCCAAGCTCTTTCTGTTTAGCCATGCTGCTGCTAAGGAAAGCCATACTTCAAGCTGTCACCATTTGAGCAAAAATGAAGGGGCATCAGATATTTGGAAACACCTGACAATTTAGAGAGGAGAGAAAGAAATGCCGGTCAACTCCAGGGCCTGAGTTTCTGGAAAAAGAAATTTCCTTTACAGTTCTGGAGATTCTAGAATCAGGAGGGATGTAGAGAAATCCACAATCACTGGCAAGTTTTTTGTTGTTGTTGTTTTTTTGCTTTTGTCATCATTTCTCAGAAATTGACCTGGGCTATGCCTGTGCCCAGACTCTGCAGTCTTACCAGCCCCTGGAGAAAGTGGGAAGGAAACTGAAACCCTGAATCATGCACTTTCAGAGCAAAAGAAAGCTTGACCATCACCTGGTGCGGTCCTTTCATTTTACAGATAAGAAAACTGAAAACTGAGGCTCAGAGAGGGTCCGTGACCTACCAAGGTCACATGGCTGGATAGTGATAGAGACAGGACTACAATTTAGATTTCTTGAGTCTTACCAGGGTACCTGCTGCGTACAGTGTAGGGATGAGAAAGAAAAGTAGAAAATGTAAAAAGTGCTAACTGACTCCTCCGACCTGCCTTTCTTGGGAGCTAGAAATTTCCAACATTGGGTCTAGTGATGTGCTAGTAAATACTAAACAGCTGGTTCCATGCAGGGAGTGGGGGTGGGCTGGGGACACTTGATTAGAAGCATCTGCCAATTTCCAGGGTGTAAATACTCCCAAGGTGGCCAATTTCAAGCCACGTTGTGTGATGCCACTGAATGCAGACAGGTGCGCAGACATCCCTCATGAGCTGTCCAGCATGCCACTGCTCCACTCCCTTCCTGAGGAGCTTATCCCTTCTGCTGTGTCTCCCTGTTATCTAGTTGTTCAAGGTCATCCTTCACCTGAATGTCAGTCCCTTTGCTAGAGAACGCACACACACACACACACACACAGGCACACCATACACTCACACACACGAGGGCAGCTCCGCCTTTCCCACCAGTACCAGGGGCAGCAGCTCTCTGCCAAACACCAGGGAATCACAAGATCTCTGTTCCCTTTGGATCTGAGAAGGAAACAGAAGGGAAGTCCCTGGTTTAGCCACACATGCACTAGCTCGTAAACCATTCATTCCGAAGGAACCGGCTGTCAGTGAGTGATGCACCGGCCTGTTCTACCCCCGGGTGAGGGTGAGAGGAGGAAGCTGAAGGGAACAGTTTGCAGGTTTCTCCCTAGTGCTTTCTGTTTCCCGCAATGGTCATTTCCTTCCTCCTCTGGGATGCCTTTTCAGACCCAGAAGGAACAGCTGCCACAGGACTCTCGGTTCTTTCTGGCCTGGAGTCTGCAGCCTCTGCCCACAGGATTCCTGGTTGTACAGTCAACCGGCACGTCTCCGGGGACCCGTCATGGCCCAGTCCCAGGCTAGGTGCTGTGCAGGCAGGACAAGCCCCTCGGCAGCCCCTGTCCTCAGGAAGCACGCAATCTCCTTCTGCTCCTCCTCCTCCTTTTTTCTTTTAACTGAGCGAGATCTTAGAAATAATCCATTTACTATCCCGTTTAACAAGCCCAAGAGGGGATATTACTGTTCCAGGTTCACACAGCCACTTAGCCGTCGAGCAGAGGCCAGAATTCAGGTCTCCCTACTTTGGGGTAAGCTAATTTTTCATTGGCTCAGGGTGGTCTTCTTTCAAAGGTGCCCCAGTGTCTCCTGAAAGATACTCTTTATCCAGGCACACCACCTGTCCCTTCAAAAGCCTGGTAACAGGAAGGAGATCACCTCCAGCATTCTGTTTTATTTATATCTCCGTGAACATGGCTGAAGACCTATAGTGTACAATAGCGGAAACCGGTGTACAACTTAACAAAACTCTGAGGAATGGGTTCTTCCATTTGCTCCTCCGTAATTTTCTCAGAAAAGTGGCCAAGCAGTGTAACAAACGAAGAAACTGAGGTTTGTGCTGACGAAGTAACTTTTCCAGATATGAGGGCCTGCCCTCATTGTGGCGATCTTCTCAGCCTCTCCCCAGTACAGGATCTGGTGAATGATGGGCTGGCTTACCATTCCTCGTGCCCAGAGGGAGACCTGGCAGCCCGAGACACAAACAGGAACCCTCCCCAGCTGATAGAAATCCTGTGAGGTTGCCTCCAGACTGAATCTCCCCTGTCTAAATAGAAGCATCCCTACAGAAGGGGATGGTCCCCAGGGACCTCAAAATGACCAGAAAATGAGTTCAGGCAATCAGCTTTCCAGGTGACCCCGGATCTCTTGGCAGAAGAGTGGATGGGTGGCCGTGGGCTAGTGTAAGGAAGGCTGCAGACCCCTCTATCTGGTTTCACAGAAGCCGCAGTGGGATTTGTGAGTCAGTTGGTGAGATGTTTTCGTCTGAGGCCTGTGTTAGGTTCCTGAACCCCACGTCTGTACCTCTCTGAGGCCTGGAGTCCTCAGGCTGGCGGTTGGGCGTGGGTTAGCGTAAGGAGATTCCGCCCTCCTTCCGCTGTCATTTACTCCAATTCCCTCTCTTCCCTCCAGCCGGTCCCCATCGACGACAACTTCTGTGGGCTGGACATCAACCAGCCGCTGGGAGGCTCGACTCCAGTGGAGGGCCTGACCCTGTATACCACCAGCCGGGACCGCATGACCTCAGTGGCCTCCTACGTTTACAATGGCTACAGCGTGGTTTTTGTGGGGACGAAGAGTGGCAAGCTGAAAAAGGTGAGCGTCCGCGAGCCCAGACAGCCCGGTGCTGTTGAGCCGTTGGCAGAGATTTGATACCGGCAGCTCTTCCTTTTCTTGAAGGGGGTTACAATGGGGGAGTAGGTAGGGGGTAATCTTGTGGCTTATCTTCTAGCTGCTTCCTCCAGGCATTAGTCGGCGAGTGTCTGGAGAAGGCAAACGTATTTCAGTATTGCCCGAACTTCATGGAATTAGAAAGGTACCTCACCCAGAGGGTGGGGAAAGAAGACTCACCCTTTATCTCCAAATCGAGTTGAACTGATGCTTTGACTATCTGTGTTATGAATCACCCATGTCACAAATCCCTCGCCACAGTTCATGGAATTGACGCCACTGGTCAGAAGTCTCTGTTGCGTCCGAAGCCACTGGTCGAATCAGGTGACTGGGCCCGATTCGAAGAATCCAGGCGTCTGGTGCCTGAGTGAGAAACCGCTCTCCTGCCTTTCCTCTTGCGGCAATCCCAGACTCTTTCCCGCCCTTCCACTCCCCACTCGAGACCTGAGCTGCCAGGAGGAAGTCGATACCTTATCTCACGCCCGCCCCGGGCTCCTCTGGCAGCTGGAGGGCACTGGCTGGCTGGGCCGGCGGCGCGGAGGGCCTGTGGTGCGGCGGGCCGAAGGCCGCAGCTTGTGCCTGCTTGTCTAGAGCTCAGGGTGCAGAGACGAGCGCGGTCTGGTTCATTATGTGGGATTACAGCAGCCCCATTCTTTCCGGCCCCAGCTAATCCCCTTTTCCCAAGCTTACCCTTCTGCCACCTTTCCTGGGTCCCGCCACCTGTGGAGCGAGGCACATGCAAGACTGCATCTCGCCCTTTGATGTTGACACCACCCCCAGCAGCTCTTCCCCCCAAATCCATTTAGAGCCCAGGGAGACATGTCTTTCGGGAATGTGGAAGGAGGGGTGGCAGGGCCTGAGTGAGGAAGAATTCGCATGTTTGCTTGTTCCGAGCTGCTCCCAGAGGAGGTGAGAAAAACTGGTCTAGGTTTGTGAGGAGGTGCTGAATGGCCGAGACTGCTTCTGGTTCTCATGATGCTAAGGCCTTTAGCCCTTTTCTCGCTCTGTGGAGAGGTTCCGACTTGTTCCTGTCCTGTGCCCCTACTCTGCCTGGGACTGTGGACCTTGGCTTGGCCTTTAGGCCCACGGAAGAGAGTATGGATGTGGTTGCTGTGTTTGCCTTTCCAGAACTGGGGGGGGGGGGGGGGGGGGAAGGGGAGGGCATTGCCTTAGGAGATTCTAAGTGGCATATTCCACTGCGCCGGTGTGGAATTCAGTGTGGACCCCTGAGGCTGGCTGCTTCCCTGCAGGGCTATCTACCTGTATAGGCAGGTAGGCAGCGCCTCGCATAGGGGCACTGGGCCAAGGAGCGTACAGGAGTTGAAATTCTGCCTGAATTCTCCATGTGCCCTAGGGTATGGACATCCATCCAGACGGACTCCCCTTACTAAGTCATCTGCCCACAGAGACCGCCTTTTTCTCTAATGCACAAAGTCTTCTGAAGGGCCAGCAGTACCCACAGAGAAGTTGGTGCTCAGCACCTGTCCCTGTTTTTCCAGAGCCTTCACTCACTGTTCTGGATCATTTGTGTGACTGTTTGTCCCCTTACTCTCTTGAAAGTTCTATTAAAGGCAGGGGTCATGCTCCATTCGTATTTATTTAACTCCTTCTGCCTAATTCTTTCACCAAGCGTTCACACATGGGATAGGCCCCCAGCCTGCTTTTGAGAAATAGAACCATTCTAAGAAATCTTGGAGATCATCTGGTGTAATACGCTTATTGCTCAGCAGGGAAACTGAGGCCCAGAGAAAACAAGTGACTTGTCCAAGCATAGAGATTAGGACAAGTTGCTTCTTGCCCTGACACTCAATTTGGCACCCTTTTTACTTAAAGAGGCATCCATGGAGCATGGGGATGGAGGCTGAGAACTGTCTTCAGGTCCAGGCTTGCTAAGGAGTTCAGCCAGGCACTCGTGCCTCCATTTTCATCGGTCCCGAGTCTGAGTTAAGGAATGAACAGTTGTTGACCGAGTGGATGAGGACTGAATAAAGGAAGAGCAATCCAGCCCGAAGCAAAGGAGCCCTTGTGCTGACCTTCCCGTATCTCTGTACCTCTCGTGCGGCACACACAGGGGGCTGCTTGGGGCATCTTTCCAAGCCACACACCCAAGTTAGCGAAGCTCTCGTGGCCTTGTTGGAATCCTGGCGGACAAGTCGCTATGGAGGCAAGTCAGCGGGTTCAAGGGTAAGGCTAGAGGCGTGGCTGCCCACGGCTTGTTCCAGCCTGCAAGGTGGCCGCTCCTTCTCGGTCTTCACTTGGCCTTTCTTCAGCTGTTTCTATGAGCTCATATCTCTCCTCCTATGCAGCCCGCCCTTCCTTTCCACCCACACTCCTTTGTGGCACCTGATAGTTATACCCTGGCTCCCACTGGCCTCCCATTTACCCACCCGCTTGCCCCCACCCTCTCCAGAGCATCAGCCCATGAGGAATTTGTGGAATGTCCCCAGGAAACTCTACCATGGTCCAGGCCCCATAGCTCTTTCAACACAGGAAGGAAAATAAAGAAAAAAAACCAGCTAAGAGTTTGGAGAGGGGAGGGAAGCAGGGTGCGTCAGAACTGTTCACTTCTTCCCTGCCTGATCAGGCGTCTGTCAGACTGTCCAGCCCTCATCCACTGCAGCCATCGGAACAGGACGTCCCCATGTGGGGAAGTGTAGAGGACACGGAGACCATGGCATAACCATGAGGGGTTCTAATGTGCCGTGTCACATACTTGCTCATACACTGTTCTCTGCTAGATACTGGGGGAGCGTCGCAGACTAGGCCTTCTGAGGCCCAAGCCTGTGGAAGGGACAGGCAGAATAAGGATGAGACCTCAAAGCTGAGGTGGGTCATACCTGCATCAGCTAAGGGTCAGTGCAGTACGGGTGATAAGAAGACAGGCCATGGCCCACCACAGGGATTGAGCAATGGCGGAGAAACCAACCACTATGCTGTGATCGACCTTGAAGGCTTTATTGAGGAGCAAGAGTACCAGGACTTGGGATGAGAAACTAATGAATTGACCAATGGGGGAGAGAGAAGGGCATTCTAGACCTTGGGTGCCACACTGAGAAGGTGCAGAGCATGTTCCCGGAAGGTCTGGAGTCCATGGGGGGCTAGGAGGATTGGTGAGGGGAAGGTCGAGGTGGAGAACCATGAGGGTCCAACCCTGAGAGGACCAAGTGAAAAGGATCTTGGGATTTTTGCTGAACACAAGGTCAACAGGAGCCAACTGGGTGATGCAGATTTCCCAAAATTCATTAGTCTTCGGTGCATTCATAGGAGAATAACTTCCAGGTCGTGAGACATGGTGGAGTTACGCTCTGTGAAGAATATTTTTAAAAGGGTAGTAACTCAAGGAAAGAAGAGTGAAGGAGGAAACAAAACAGCTTTCTTCAGATAATACAATTTACTGAGCACTTATTATATGCCATGTGTTATTCCGAGAGCCGTATATCTATTAACTCACTTAATCTTGATATAACTCTATGAGGTAGGTGCTATTATCACCTCCATTTTACGGATAAAGAAATAGAGGGCAAGACATTCATCTGAGGCCACAGAGCCAATAAGTGCAGAGCCAGAATTTGAACCTTCATCGTCTCGTTTCACAGTTCACACGCTTAGCCATCAAGCTATGGGAGATGAACTAGACTTACCTGGTGGGGCTCCAGAGGGCAGAATAGAACCCGCGAGCAGGAGTTACAGGAAAGCACATTTCCACTTACTGTACGGAGGAAGTTTCTGGCAGCCAAACTGTCCCCACACGGAAAGAATTGACTCAAGAGGGAATGAGCTCCCAGTCAGTGGAAATCTCTAAGCAGAAACTGGATAGTCACTGACCAGGGATGCCATGGAGGGGCCCCTGCACCTGCCACACGATCCTTGTGCCGCCACTGTTCCTCTGACTCCTTCAGGAGGAGTGGGCGTTAAGGGAGGGCAGGCTGTGGCAGAGAGGAGGAGCAGAGAGAGGGAAGCCCAGGTGCCCTGGGTGTGGGCTTTGAAGTCATGGACTGGGTTCAGCTTGCTCTCAGTGTAGCAGAAAGGCCTCAGGGTCAAGGAAGAGGTACAGACAGGGCAAGGCATGGCCGAGATGACGAGGGCAGGCACGCCTGGGGTGGTGGATACAAGGGAAGGGAAAGCGGGGTATTCTTGGGCTGGGCACAGTGATGTCATGGCTAAGGGCCGGCTGAGAGTCCGGAGAAGAGAGGCAGGGAGCTCATGCCGAAGCAGACGGAGGAGGCATAGTGGCATCAGGAACTGCAAACTCGTGGACTAAGACTTTCCAGCTTGAAGGGAGGAGCCCAGGAGGCCGTTGGAGCACAGGTCATGGGGCAAAGGAGGGAAGGAGGTGGGCTGAGAAGACAGAAGCTGCCAGGACATAAGAGGGAGGACTCTCTCCAGGTTTGGGGCAGAATCCTTCTGGTTCCTTCTCTCCCTTAACGACTGCTGAAGCTTCTACCTCAGTCCCAGCTTTATGTCCCTGCAGGCCTCCCCTCACCCCTCAGCCCCAGGGCCTTCCCAGCAGCAGGAATTGTTGGCTTTCTGGTCTCTGTCCCCACTGGAAACCTCACTGCTGCTTGGGGCTGGCGACACGTCCCTTACCCTGTCCCTCCAAGCGTTGTGAGTAGCCCCCTCCTCGGGCCCCTCACAGCACACAATTTTGCTCTGATGGCTTCCGACGCGGGAGCAGCAACTAACATGTCCGCTTGAGATTCCCAGATTCTGAAGGACAGAGACCCTCTTTTTCATATTTATGCCACCCTTCCCCGGGCCAGATCCAACATCTCTCACACATTCGGTGCTCACTAGATTTGTCTCCAGTGTACTGGGTGCCGCCTTATGTCAGACACCTCTTCGCAATGATTGGAAGAGAACCAGACGCCAAGAGTGACTGCTGTGGATGTGACTGGTTTGCAAGGGAAGGAAGTTATGCTGTTGGTAGATATGTCAGGGGGAGGAGGGTGGCGGTAGGATGAGGCATCAAGAAAACGGGAGAGCTTGGTGGGTAACAGGAAAAGAGTTTATGAACAACATTTGGAAGAGGGTGGGTGGTGCTCTCAGACGCGGTGACCGGGGTGGAAGAAGGGGACAGTGTTTACACTGTTGCCTGGAGATCCCCAGAATAGCATGGCCAGCCATCTGCCTCCCTTGGATCAGAGGCAGGCTGGCTGACAGCAGGGAGCAGGTGCAAAGGCCCAGGTAGCCACCGCCCTGCCCCCACACTGCCAGCCCTCCGTTTATAGGACTCTTGGACAGTTTTAGAAATCCACAGAAACTCAGCCCTTTTCACGTTCTGGGGAGAGCCCTGGCCTCTTCTGGCACCACCTCCTTTCCTATTAGCTAACCAGCACGGCCACGGAAATGCCTGTGAAATTCTTGAGGAAAATTCTGTCTTTCCCTAAGGGACATACCAACCAACCCAAGGTCTCCCGTCCGCAGCCCACAGGAAGCCCCCACGTCCCAAGCTCATTCTTCGTTTTCTGATTTCACAAACGGTTTACTAAGCCAAGCCAGGAAAGCTGGAGCTTCTTGCTGTGGCAGCTGAGGCTCTGGAAAAAAAATCCACCGAGAGCACCAAAGTCATAACTCTCCCAAGCCCCAGGGTTCTTGCTCAGTTTTTTGATACCACTGATCATTTATAAGATACCTTTCTACAGTCCTTTTCATCATCTGAGAATACTTCAAGTAAATACGGCTATTGCCCCCTGCATCTCCGCCCCATTTTACAGATGTGGAAAACGGAGCCACAGAGATATGAAGTATCCGTCCTCCCTGAGGTTACACGGCCCCTCCATTGGCAATATTGACATTGGCATTTATACTTCCTCCCCAAACACACAGAAGTTCCTAACCTGTTACTTGACTTCCTCATGGGGTGGAGTTGTCTTGGCGGACAGGAGGCCAAATTGGTTGAAAAGCTGAGAAACATGCTTTTCTGTCTGTGCCAACCCCACCGAACAATAGCCACTCATTCCTCTGAGTGGAAATGATTCACTCATTTCTCAGGGTGAACCCTGGATTGAGTAAACAACCAGGCTGTGGGTCCAAGTCCAGGCGACCTCGCGGCTCTCCTGGCCCTTGTGACGGCCGACCCGAAGCCCTGACCCCCTCGGGCATCTCAGCAGTGCCGGGCGCTGGGGTCGTGGGGAGCAGACACCCTCTCTTGCTTCCCCAGAGCCTGCGGAGGAGAGCTGGGGTGGTGGCTCGGGGCTCACCACCACATCCCCGGTAATGAGTTTGGCTCCCTGCCCAGGCTCCTGCCGCCAAAGCGCTGTTTGTTTTGTTGTTTTATAGGCCTCTTGGGTCCCAAGAGCTGGTCTTCTGAAAGCTGGGAACCGCAGCACTGGGTCGGCACCCGGAAGGAGGCATAGTTTTACAGAAGCCCCCCACACCCCCCTCCCTTGGCCACCACAACCCTCTGCTTGACCAAGACAGGTGTAGAGAGGGCGGTGGGTTTCTCTCCAGAGCCCCAGCTGCCCCCCAGGGAGGAGGCCCTGATCTCCCAGAGCCATTCTGGAAGGGGAGATGCTAAAGATTCATTTATTTTTGGTACCTTTTGGGCAACTCCATAGAAGCTTCCATTCCGGACGGCCCCCGTAGGAGGCATCAGGCTGGGTGTCCAGCAAGCCGCTTTGCCATCCAAGAGGAAGCCCCTGGGGCTCGAGGCTTTATCTCAGGACAGGTTAAACACAGGGAACTGTGTTTCAGTGACGGGGTGGAGGAGGGGTAACGATTCAAGCTCACAAAATCCCGGTGACCCACATAAGGCCAAGCAGAATTTTTCAGGGACCAAGGTGCTAATATTTACAGAGCTCTCCTCTTTAGGAAAACACAAAGCACATCCTTTTAGGCCATCGGGCCTTGCCTGCCCGTGGATACAGGATGTAGACATGTATGTTGGGGTTGGAGGGGACCTCCAAAGGCCACCTGGTCTGTTCCTCTGTCTTCAGGTAGAAACTGATTTGCATAAGGAAGAGTATCTGGGCTTACAGGATATAGTCCTGACCGCCATGTCGGTTTCTTCATCTGTAACATGTGAGCAATGATGGTACTTGCCTTGTGAGCTTCTGCCGAGGAGTCAAATGATTCATTATTGAACTAAAAATGATTGAGTACCTACTATGTGCCATGTCTGGGTATACAGTTGTGATCAAAGCTGTTAAAAATGCCCGCCCTCATGAAGATTATATCTTACTGTCGAAAGACGGACTGAAAAAAAATAAAGATAAGTCAGCACACTATATAGCATGTTTGGAAGAGAATACGTGCTAGTAGAAAAGATAGAGCATGGTGGAATACTGCCTGTCCAGCATGGTGCAGGCTTTGCGCATATTTGCTCATAAGTATCACTACTATCATTACTTAACACGGGAGCCTTGATTTTTTTCTTCTGTGGAGTGGGGTAGTAATGAACACTTTGCATAGTGGTTGGAAGGACTAAATGAAATCGTGTACGAAAAGTACTTACTGTCAAGTGCTTGGCACAAAAGTGCTTCACATGATGATTCCTAACATCTTTGAGGCTTTCCCCAAATCCCACTTCTTGTCTGGCTCCCTGGGGGGAGTGGAGCTGTCAGATCAGCCTTCTTTTTTAGTGACATGTTCGCAAGGTCAGATGGAGGAAGAGAATCCTGCCCCCCTTCCCCCCAGCCCTGAGTCATGGGAAAAAATACTTCGAAGACTAGACCAGCTGAGCCGAACTAATCTAATCCTGCTGGACATTGGCATCCAGCTGCATTAGTCACCAGGGAGAGCTTTCCGAGACTTCCACCAAACAATATGAACGGACCCCTCCCCAGGGCGGGGCTGGGGGACGTGGCCAGTTGCTCTTGCAGCTTTGCAGAATTAATGACAACAGGGCCATTCTCTGTGCCGTGCATGTTCCCAGGCCGACCTCAATAGCCTAGTGCTGTACACTCTGCCTTGGATTAACTATGGAGCTTGGGGGCCGGATGGGGGCGCTCAGTTTCCTCAAACGGTCCACACGGCACATGTAACGTACCTAATACAGAGCCCGGTGCATAGTAGGTGCTCAATAAATGGCAGCCATTGCTGCTGTCACTACGAAATCTGACTCTCACACGTCTTACTGCTGCTACCACTTCCACGCTATTACCACGCTCTTCTTCCACGGCCCAGATCCCCTGGGTTTCTATTAGCTCATTATTCCCATAACATTCTCTGATGAACAGGAAGGGTTGGGATATTTCTCTGCTCTGTTGCAGATGATGATACAGAAATTCAGAAAGGTTAAGGACTTGCTTGGGGTCACGGGTCAATCGAGGGAAGATGTGGGAATTGGGACCAGAGCTACAAATATTTCAGGTGGAGATGGGCCCAGCAGATACTTAGGTCACTTCTGTGGTTCAAGGTGATGAAGCTGGAAGCTTGTGGCTGCTTGAACTTATGTTTTCTTCTTATCGTGTGTGCTTCCATCATGTGCTCAGGGAAGCAGGAAATCTATGCAGACGCAAGGTGGTAAAGGTCAACCTGAGTTTCTGTCCTTTGGGGCCCTTCCTAGGATTCTGTCCCTCTCCGGCCACAGCCTCCAGAAAGGTTTCCAGGCTCCAAGGTGGGGCAGACGTTTAGGAATCGGTGCCTCTGTGATTGTCCCAATCAGCCACCACTCCTATACCATGTTTTGGGTTTTTAAATCGAAAGCTACTGCCACCAGCCAGGTGTCCCTACCTAACCCGGAAGGAGCAATGGCACCAACAGGCTTTAGTAACAAATCAGTGATTCTCACCTTTACAGCTCAGGGTGGGTGAGAATGCAGCCCAGAGGGGCCGGGAAGAAGGTGGACTCCCTCGTGCAAGGTCAGCATCTCACCCTGATTTTATACCCGGAAAGGATCTTAGAAAACTGGTCCAGCCTACAGACTTCGGGCAGGTGAGGTATTTATCGTTACATTTTATAGCTAAGACAGCTGATGCCTAGAAATGTGACCTGATCCATTCAAAATCACTCAGGTTCTCAGCATCAGAGGGAAGACTCAAAATCAGGTGCTGCAATTCCAATGTTTGGTCCCTTCTCTTCGTATCATATGGAAGAATATTCTTTCTGCATAAAACATCAGATCCAACTCCGCCTCGCCCTGGCATACGAGCATTCCCTAAGCGGACCCTATGGGATCATTCTCCTGGGGACCAGAATCTGACTGCACTTCCTGTCACGGGCCTGACCGCACAGCCTTGCTCTAGAGTGACCAGCATCCCTAAGCCCTCCCCACATGCCTTGGGGATCTTAGCAGAGCCTAGCCAGCAAGGAGGCCTACTTGACCACAGAATGCTTGCCTTGGGGCTAAGATGTACTGACATAGCAGAAGAACACTGAATTGGGAATCTCAGGTCTTACATGTCAGTCCTCTCTAGACATGCCACTTTGGGGGGGGGGGGTCTAGTAATCTGTCAAGTGAAGCAACTTGACAGATTCCATGGCTCCTTAGTGGAAAGCTGGAATCTGAGTCCAGATCCAGGCTTTGGGAAGCCCTGGCTTTGAGCACTCTGTTGGCCTTCTCTTCGATCCCATTGGTGCATCTGTAACCTACCACCCGCCCTTCAGAGAGAGGCAAGGAGAGGCACAAGAGAAGCATGGAAGGGCTAATGCTTTGCACTCTTTAGAGCAAAAGTGCCCTGGGAACCTGGGACATGGCAGCTGTCACCTCGGCACACGCTGCCTTGTGTCACCCCCTCGGGCCTCCTCCTCCCCCTCCCCACCCATCTCAGCCCAGGCCACAATGGATGGGGTGGCAGCCCTTTGTGCCACACACAGTTCCCAGCTGACTCCCCTTTCTCCAGGCATCATTGTTTGCCGTGAGCTTTCTGAAGGGAAGACAAAGGAGTGTTGCTGACAAGGCCAAGAGCTGCTGTGTAAAGAGTAGGGGCCTCGGCCCATCACCCGTGCATCCCTTGGAGCCCCCGGGCTCTTCTTCAAAGATGCTGTCTGGGATCTTTTGTGTGCCAGTCATACCCATTCAGAGCTGGCAGGGCAAAGGTTCCAGGGGGTGGTAGGAGGACACTGAAAAATGGAGTCGTTTTGATCTGGTGAAATTAGAAGAGACATTAATGCAATAGTTAACAGCAAACCTCCGCTAGGGGGATGGGCCCGAATGCTTGTTCTCTGTTTATGGGGCTTATGCAGTTCCATCAATATTGATGCCTGATGCCTTTGATTCTGACACTAATCATTGCTATGAATTAAATTTGCAGCCATATAATTAGGATTGCTATTAATAGGGCCCTGAGCTAAGCACTACGATGCCGCGTGTCTTTTTCTTGATAGAGAATGGCATCCTTGGAAGTCTGCTAATGGGGCGCACCTGGGGTTTGCCAAGAATGATGTGAAAATTATACATTCTATATTTGTATTGGGCCTTTTCTGAAATACCAGCGAGCCAAGGTGAGACTGGAGGAAAGGTTCCCCCCTGCCCACTGCTGTGGGCAGCAACGAGGTGTATCTCCAGCTCTTGAAAGTCGGTAGGAATGGCTATTTCAGAGCCAATGGTGGTTGCTCATGGTCAAGCCTCCGACAGAAGGGTGGGAGCTCATGGTCAAGCTCATAGTCACAAAGGTCTTCCCAAAGTCTAACCTAATATGAGTCAACTTAGGCTAAGAGACTGGACACTATGCTATCTTCTTTTTAGACTTTAAGGCGGCTATGCGTCAACTAAGGGAAGAGGAGTGTTTCTTTATGCTCTAAGCTTGGTTGAAAGGGGCTGAGCCAGGCCCCTAGTGAGAGGCCCAGTGGGACCTCATTCCTCGGCAGATGGCTGGGCAAGACCCCCCCTCACACTCATCTCAAGGCCCCTCACCCGGAGAGCTCCCTGGACCACAGAGCACTGGTTAACCTCACGTCTAAAAGAACGTGCCACTACACGTGGTGGGAAAGAGTGAGCTGTCTCTCCCGACGAGATGCTTTTCTGGGTAAATTTGTAGCATATTTATTTATTGGGGAGCCCTGTCTGTGATTATGACCAGGCCCCAGTTCAGCAGTGCCCCACTGCCCCACTCACCCTCAGTCTGAGTAGTCCATCGCGCACACAAGGCTTCTCTAGCCCTCCGCTAACAACAGGACATGTGGCGACACCCCCCCCCGCCTTATCACTTAGAGTAATAATGTGCCCCCGATGACATAAGGGATGCATTAGTCCCTGCTCTTTTGACCTTCAGACTGAACATAATTTATTGATCTTTTTCCTTTCACATTTTTAAGTTGTCGTGAGAAGACAATGGTTTGAGTTCAAGTCCTGACCTTTCTATTTATAAAGCGTATGACCCTGGCTAAGTTACTTAACCTCCTGGAAACTTGGAGTTGAAGGTGATGATAGTAATGTTTACTTCATAAAGATGATAATAAGGTTTGGGAAGTATCCAAATTGCTTATCACAGGTCTTCTGCACTTAAGAACAGGCCGCCCTCCCCTCTTCTCCGTCTCCTGTCACATAGACGCAGGTACAGAAGACAAACGGGTAGCTCTCGGTACCCACGGCCTCAGAAGAGCACCACTTTGTCTGCCACCCATGCTCAGGGACAGCACATGGAAAATTAACTCCTCTAGAACAGATGGTATTACTGGAACATGAGTTCCACATGCCCCCAGTCTTCTCACCTCACCCTGAAAGACTCAACCAGGGGCTTCTTCCTTGCCCCACTGTAGGCACCAAAGCGTCTGCTGTCTCTCCTACTCTCCAGTGGTCCAAGCCCTCGGGTGGACTGAATCCACCCCTGAGGTCAGGGCCCCACAGCTCCAGCACTACTCATAGGCACTGAGGATTCCAGGCTGTGGAGAAAGGGGCGAGACCATGTTAACGTCATCGGGAACAGGGGCTCTTCTCACACAGGGTTTCTGTGCATTTCTGCCTTCTGCCCCCCACATACACTGCGCATTTGACCATTCTGTGCAAGTGCCTGCTTAAAGGCATATGGGTGGATAGACAGCAATTGGCCAACAGTTGACGTGAACCAGAAATGGAGGTACTTTTCCACACAAAACTCTAGAGAACAGTGTGTGGGGTTGAATCCTCCAGTACCTGAATTTTTCATTAATTAACAAACAAGGGTCCTACTCTTTATACCTGAAGTTGAGGGGGGCTGGAGATTCTTGTTGGGTTAGTGTCGGGGTTGCTGTTGCTTTTGTTCTAAGTAGAAAGCATTAATCAGAGAATATTAGTCCTTTAGTATTGGAAATTAAGCTGATGCTGAGCAAGTACACAGTTACTCCTGAGCGCACTCAAGCACACATTCGACATAATTACACTCACCCCATTTGGTTCTCTTGTCACTTGCACGATCGCGGATGATACAAACAAAACCCCAAACTGACTCACCCTATGAGGCAACATCATGCACCCACACATCCCCCTGCACCTCCAGTCTTTCCAGGAGTCTAACCGCTCTGGAAGCCATAAAACACCGAGTAGCTTCAGTCGCAGACAGACTGGTGGTATTCCCAGAAGAATACAGTCAGAGAAACAGAGGAAAAAATATGCCCAACCTCCCCCTACCATCAAATCAAAGAAATAAAAAATCTGTCTCCTTGGTGCCTCCCCAATATTTATGTCTGAGCTCAGCAGACACCCCTGGGCTGCAGCCAGTCTGTGTATTAGCATTAGTCCATTACGCTTTTTATGATGCATGTTACCCACCCTCCACCCCCCCTGTACAACATTTTATGACTGTCCTTTTCATTTCTGGAAAGAGCTTCGCAGAATGGCAGATGCCTGCATTTCCCCACTCTTTGGGGAGCTATTTGTAGGCAGCCTGTCCCAGGCCATAAACAACGGGAGATAAACCACAGCCACTGGCAGTAAACGCATCCAAGGCCAAGGGGGTGCAAAAAGTAGGGGGGTCGGGGTAGGCTTGGTGCTGTCTGTACAAGGCCAGTGGCCGGTGGGTCTGAGCTAGATGCCACCCACAGAAGGAGAGTCAAGGGGCTGGTGTGGAAACGGATGCCCTCCCGGTTTCCAAGAAAACTCTAGGGCCACCCTACCACTCTCCCTCATGCCTGTCTCCCCCACCGAGACCCCTTGTCCCTTAACTGCGATCAGAACCGGTAAACTTTCCAGTGAGAAGAGCATGCTTCCCCTTGGCGTCATTCTCCTGCCTGTTCATGTTGCTCCGTAGATTACTATGTACCGCTCATCTCCTATGGATGCTTCTAGATCTTGGAGCAACTCCCTGGAGCTTCTCTGCCTTCTCCCACCCTCTCTCCCTGTGATACTCACCCCAGCCTCTTCCCCCTCCTCCTCCAATACTCTTCCCCTTTCTCATGCCCGAGACCAGCTCTTATCAATCAGTCACTACTACTTCTGGTTCATTAAAGCTTTAGCCGGGACTCCGATGGCCGTGGCGGTGATATTTATTTATTTCTGCTGTTGAGCTGCACCCATAAGCAAGTCGCTCGTGACACCGTAGGAGACAGCACCTGGAGCCAGCTTTGCTCCATAAAAGGCACCCCTGGGAGAAGAAAACCAAATTCTGAATGAATAATTGGTCTAGTAGAGATTTCAGATGCTTCCTACACACACAAACAGCAACTGAAAGCAAAGACTAGAGCAAAGATAAGAAGGGGGTGGGATGTAGAGAAGAAAAGCCAGTAAAGCCCTGAATTATTAGTGCATTGACCAGTTTTCTTTCTCATCAGCCCCATCTTAGAGGGCAGGACGTAGACAGAGGGTGGAGGTGACGTGCTTTTTCTCCTCCTTATTTGGTTTTGGACTCCACATCAAATGGAAACATGTAGGTGGAAGTGATGTGCATTTAAAGTGTATGTACATATCAGACTGCTGGAGATAGTAGCTATTATACTGCGTGTATGTTTTCTTGCAGTAAGCTGCTAAATTATTTATTGGGCGCTGGGCTTTAATCTCATAAACCTGCCTGCGGGCCCCAGGCACCAGCAGCCTGAGCACTGCATAAAACACAGACGTCGGGTGGGCTGCACAGAGCACTCTGGCGACTCTGGGTAGTGATGGTTCATTTTCACTGGGTTTTTTCTCCCAGATCAGCTCATTAACAGCAGGCAGACCCAATGAAGAACCTTTTCGTTTCCCCATCATTGAGAACTTGAAATTTGATTTGCACCTCATCGTAGCCTGAGCACAGAGGACCAGGGAGGCCTTAGCAAGAGGCTGCTCCCAGGGTCTGTCCTTAGCTGAGGGAGCACATGACTCCAGGGCCACTGGACGTTGCTAGGATTGCCCAGAGCTAAGTGCCCGAAGCTATGAGTTCCCCCCCACACCACCCCCCCCAGGACTCATCGATGGATGACTGGACAAATCGTGGTATATCTGGGGCCTGAATTTGTCCTTTTTAAGTAAAAGTGATCTCCGTTATCCTCTGTGGTTCCCAGTCCATACCTCTTGGTATGAATCTCCCCATCGTTTCCACACGCCAAGTTAAAAAGAACACCCTTAAACCTGTTCGGTGGTTTGAGGAATATAAAGAACTTTCATGTATATTTTACCCATGCCGAGCTCAAGTAGTCATCCTAACAAGCCCAGGGGCTGTTCATCTTAGGGATGAGGAAACTGGCCCAGAGGGGTCAAGTGATTTGCCCAGCATCACCCAGCAATGACACTCACACTGGAAACTGGATGCCCATCCATTGACTGTTCTAATCATCACCTACATACGTGAGTTCACTGGCATGAGTGTAGTGTGGAAACTGAGGCAGAGATCATTTCTGACAGCCAGGCCCCCTAGTTCTGTGTGAGGTCAGTGTTAATACCGTTGTCATAGAAGGTTGTGCTCAAACCCGGGGCTTCTGCTCTTTTGAGCAAACGAAGCAAAGCCGGGGCTGTCTGGTTTTACCATTCTCGGCACTGTAGTCACCCACCCGCATCTTAGAACGCTCCTTTGCAAGGCACAGAGGCAGGGAGACCCAATGGGAAATATGGCAGAAGTTGAATGCATGGCATTTTAAACGTGTGTTCCAGGATTCAGAGGGACCATGATCTGCCAAAAAAAAAAAACCCAAAAAACAAAAAAACTGTCCTGTAAACATTTGCATGTCTGTAAGTTTTATGTAGACAGCCCATTGCTTTCATCAGATTCTCAAAGCCGTCTATGATCCGAAAATGTGAAGACTCCTTGTCTGATGGCTTTTGAACAGTGTGCCTTTAAGCCCTAGAGTGACCACTCCAGTCCCCCAGTTCTACCCGTTTTTAATTAAAGCATCTTGCTCTCATCTGTATTTACATATGGCAAGGTTATGAGTATGATTTTTTATTGTTGCTTAGAAAAAACAGGTAAAAATGACGGATGATGAAATATTGGGCTTGCCTGCTCATTACATGGTGTGTACGCCTCGTGGCAGACATGCACACACCGTTCTTACCACCTGCCCCCCCATGTGCATGTGTATACACACACACACACACACACACACACACACACACACACACACACACACACCTGGTGTCAGTGGCAGCAGTACAAGGCAAGGCTGCAAGAACCTGGATCAGGACAAGGAGGGGAGCCAGAGCGCCGGGGCAGGAAGAGCAGATGAGGCTCACAAGTTGGGGAAGACGACACCAGCAGGAGAGAGCAGAGGTCCCGGGCTTGGTTGCAAAGCCCATTCAGACAGCACGTGCTGGGAGAGGAGGCCAAACAGGTGGCTCCCAGGGGGTGTACCCAGGACCAGGCCAGGCCAGAAGGTAGGAGTCCTGTCCACTGGCCGAGCCCTAACCCAGCCATGAGACTGAGGGAAGGGAATCCACACAGGGAGGGGAGGAACTGCCCCGTGGAATCTTGGCGTGTCTCTCTGCTCCTTCTCACGTGCATTGTTCTCTCAGACTAGGGCCACCTCTCCCTTCCCCTCGCCCAGCTCACACTTTCTCATCTTCAAGATGCCGTGGCATCACTGCCTCCAGGAAGCCTCCCCTTTGAGTGCTCCGTAGCCCCCATCACATGGCTGTCAGCAGAAGAGCATGGTAGTTAAGAAGAGTCCAGGTGCAAGAGCCAGGGTGTCCTGGATTGCACTCCCGATCGTGCCCTTTCGTGCCTGGCAATACAGTGCCTGCTTCTCTGTGCCTGCTTCCCCCTCTGTGGACTGGAGATGGCCGTGGTTTCTGCCTCGCGGGCTTGTTGCGAGGGACATGTAAATGAGCGTCCACACGGAAAGCCCGCAGATCAGCGGCCACGAGAGATGTTCTCAGGAGACGTTACCTATTATTATGGCATGTAGTGGCATTGCCCTTTTCCCTTTCCCTGCCCCTCAGCAATTTTAGGACAGGGGCCGCATTTGTCATCTCTGTGTCTAGAGTGCCAAGTAATGTAGCAGACACTCAGTATATGTTTCAAAAGGAAGAAAGGAGAGTGGGGGGTGGGGAGTGGGCAGAGGAAAGGAAGGAAGAAATCCTAGGACCCGAATCATCCCTCTGCTCCAGTGTGAAGGCATCTTTTTGGAGTGAATCAAAGGGGCTCGCAGGTATGCGCTATGCCTCCAGGTACGGTAGGACTTAGGGGTTCCTGCTGATGCCTGTGGCTGGCCTTGGCAAACGATGAGGTTCTTTGGGAAGTGCAGATGATTCCAGCAGCCACATCTCATACCCGAAATTCAGGCCATTATTGGCTGCAGGCAAATCCCATTGGAACTGGCCTTTCCCGGAGGGGACAATGCCTTCAGCCTCACTCAGCTCACAGCCTCCCCCCATCATTGCTCCACCTGCAAAGCCCAGCAGGTGCCAGGTCCGCACCGGAAAACAGCTGGCAGCAGAGACAGGAAGGGACTGGGGTGGGGTGGGGGGGCGCTGGGGGCCCTCCCCGACCCCTCTGTGATTCCACTAAGCTTCTAGGATATAAGAACTTAGTAGACAGTGCTCCTCCTGCCGAGGGCTCGAAGATGCAGAACGGCACCCATTAGTAGGTAGTGTGCTCATTCATGCATTCCTTCGCCCATTCAGAAAGGTGACTACTCCTATCACTGCCTACTATGTGCCTTCAAATGTATCACCTGGTAGTAACATCACTATTAATTACATGCGGCCGGTATTTCTCAAGTGGGGGCGATTCTGTGGACGTTTGACGATGTCCAGAAGGCATTTGGGATTGTTACGTGTGGGGCAGGAGGTGCTCCTGGCATCTAGTGGGTAGAGGCCACGGACACTGCTGAACATCTTACACAGGCGCAGAACAGCACACAACAGAGTGTTATCCTGTCCAAAATACCAGCAGGACTGAGGTTGAGAAACTCTGATCAAGGCACCAAACATTTATAACCAATTTAGTGCCCAACACCGTGCTGGGCTCTTCACCTCTCGCTCCTCCTAAGCGCCCTGCAACACGGGAATGGTGACTGTGTATCTTTCCAGATGAGAAAGCTAAGTCTCGGGGAGGTAAAATTATTTCTGCATTAGTTCACGTAGGATGTATTTAGTGGACAACTCAGTGGGTGGTAGATTTGGAGGCCAAACCCAGGTGGGCTGGCCCCAAAGTCTGTGCTCATTCAAAACCATGCCAGCTCTCTGCGCAAGGTCAGGAAGGAGAAAACATGAAATAAGTAAGTGAGCAAGAAGCCTAAGTTTGGGGAGGAGAGTGTAGTTGATAAATGCCATTGGGTATGGAAGAAGATATTACTTTCCCTTTCCCGCCTCCTTCTTTCCCTCTCCCCCACGTATACTCACACAGGCGCATAGAAGCAATTGAACAACATCCTTGAGGCCCCAGTTCGCCGTCAGGTTTATTTTGGTGTGGGTGGTGATCGGAGCTCGAGATTGCACCCTCCTTCCTCCCCACAAAATGTTTCTCATCTCACAAGCACAGCCAGCCCTTTGGCTGGGAGGAGGGTGGAAATATTTCTCTTACTCCTGAAGTGTCTTGATAAAGATCTGCTCTCCGCCAGCCTCCAGCTTCTCCTTGGGCTGATTTAGTGCATACTGTAAGAGGTGTGGTGTTTTATTGCTAGGTCCTGACTGGTGAGCTGTTTGGACGGGGGCAGCGTCTATCATGGGAAGAATGTGGACTCTGAAATCAGACCACCTTGTTTCAAATCCTATCTTTGCCACCTAGTAGGGAGACAACCTTGGAGAAATTGGTTAGCCTTACCAAGCTTCGGTGTCTTCATCTGCCGAGTGAGAATGATGATACCTACCTTGAAGGGCGCTTTGACCATTAGATGAGGTCAGGTATGTTCATCTTTTCACATGGTGCTTGGCAAAGAGGGAGTATTGGAGAAACGCTAGCCAATATGCCCCTCCCCCTGCCTCAGCCCCAGGCTGGCTCTTTCCAGGGGCTCAACCAGATGGGAAGGGATAGTCAGTGCACCCTCCTGGTGGGCCTCCCTTTCTGCTCTGGGTCTCCTCAGGGGCCCCGTGTGTAGGTCAGCCAAGGCGCCTGAATCAACCACGGGACTGACGTCTTGCCCCACCCCTGCGGTGAGTCAGCTGATGTAGGCCACAGCCTGGCGTGCTCATGTGAGTTAAGAGTCATCCATATTTACCCATCCACTCAGCAGGGACCCGAAGAATGGCATGGAAGCATTAAGCGGTGGCAGCAGTTGACCCTTTCAGAAGGCATACCATTTTTTTATGACTATAATTATTTTATTTTTTATTTTTTAAATTCAAATTCAATTAATTAACATATAATGTATTATTGGTTTCAGAGGGACAGGTCTGTGATTCATCAGTCTTATATAATACCCAGCGCTCATTACATCATGTGCCCTCCTTAATGTCCTTCACTCAGTTACCCCCATCCCTGCAGCCCCCTCCCCTCCAGCAACCCTCAGTTTGTTTCCTATGATTAAGAGTCTCTTATGGTTTGTCTCCCTCTCTGGTTTTGTCTTATTTTTTCCTCTCTTCCCCTATGATCCTCTGTTTTGTTTCTTAAATTCCACGTATCGGTGAGATCATATAATAATTGTCTTTCTCTGATTGACTTATTTCACTTAGCATAATACCTTCTAGTTCCATCCACATCATTGCAAATGGCAAGATTTCATTTTTTTGATTGCTGAGTAATACTCCATTGTCTATATACACCACATCTTCTTTATCCATTCATCTGTCAATGGACATCTAGCCTCTTTCCATAGTTTCGCTATTGTGGATGTTGCTGCTAGTAACATTGGGGTGCACGTGCCCGTTCGGATCACTACATTTGTATCTTTGGGGTAAATACCCAGTAGTGCAATTGCTGGGTCATAGGGTAGCTCTATTTTCAACTTTTTGAGGAACCTCCGTACTGTTTTCCAGAGTCTGTACCAGCTTGCATTCCCACCAACAGTATAAGAGGGTTCCCCTTTCTCCACATCCTCGCCAACATCTGTCGTTTCCTGACTTGTTATTAGCCATTGTGACTGGTGCAAAACGGTATCTCCTTGTGGTTTGTATTTGTATTTCCCTGATGCCGAGTGATGTTGAGCATTTTTTTCATGTGTCTGTTGGCCATTTGGATGTCTTCTTTGGAGAAATGTCTGCTCCGAAGACACATCATTCTAAAAAGGAAATCATTTAAGACTCTGAGGCTGGGGCAACTGGGTGGCTCAGTCAGTTAAGCACCTGACTCTTGATTTCAGCTCAGGTCTTGATCTCAGGGTTATGATTTCAAGCCCCATGTTGGGCTCCATGCTGTGTGTGGAGCCTACAAAAAAAATAAAAAATAAAAAGGGTTCCCAAGGCTGGGAGGGGTCCTCAGGATCCTCAGTTATTGTCCTCACCACTGTCCTTTTGCCCTTCTCCTAGTGCTTCTCACAATAGAGGGCTTTGTAGAATGGATACCCATTCACCGAAAGCCTACCATGCACCAAACCCCTTGTCCCCCCTCCACTGTAGCCCACCCTCCCATTCTGGGCACACGACACTCAACCCACCTGGGGCAGGAGGGCATGAGCAATGCTCTGAGGACTCTCAGAGGAGGACCTTCCTTATCTCTCTACTGTCTTACCTGCAACCCCCTGAACCTCCGGGTCATGAGACATCACAGTACACGATATATTTTCCGTTTGTCATCTCGGTCTGTTCTGATAGCAGTTCTAGAGGTATTCTTACCTCCACTTTGAAGGTGCAGTAAACAAAATTCCCCATAGATTATTCAGTCAGTACATCATGGAGTCTTTGACATAAACCCTCGTTTTGTGGTTCAAAGTTCACAACTCCCCATGATGCCTTGGTTCCCTTGTATCCTTCCTTATAACCTAACCCAAAGTAGCCATTCAAGCCAACTTTTTGTGAGACCTTGGGTTATTGGCCACGGGAGACGTAAAGGACCATAGAATAAAAGCCGTTTCCTCAAGGACCTATGATCTATTTGAAGGCATGGGATGTGTTTGCCTCCTTCCCGCTTCCCCTGAAGACGGGACATAGTGCATCCTTCTCTTAGAGGTTCTGGCCATGAAGCAACATGGAGCTGCAGAAAAGAAGTCCAGAAATTGAGTGGTGTGGGCTCTAGCCCTGGCTGTAGAGCCATGCATGACCTTGGGGAAGTCACCCTGGTCCCTTATCTATAAAAGGGAGATGGTGATAATTCTGGTTCGTGCTTTACAGGATTAAAGGGCAGATTTAGTGAGACATAGTATGTGTGGAAGCATCTGGAAAACTGCACACTGCTGTATAGATACAAGGGGTCGGTGCTCTCCTTTCTCCTCCCCCCTCCATCTTGCTAGTAGCCTCAGACCCTCAGGACAGAGTTCTTTTGCTGACCCCACCATTGTACTCTGACCGTCTTGGGACCAGGGCGATTACAGTTACCTGCTTTCCCTGCTGTCCCGAAGCCTAGCCCCTTCCCCCCATCAATTTCGTAGGTGACCTATGTGATGGTAGGTTAAAATGCCACCCTCATTAAAAACAAAAACAAAAACCTAGAATGAACAAGGCCCTAGAGACAGAACCTGAAATCTATAGGTTATTTACCAAGAACATGTGGCCTGGTCATTCCCTGCAGGTAGAGGGGGAAAAAATCGTAAGGACCTTGCACAAAATGTTGGTCATTGACCCAACAGGAAGGGTTGCCGCGGTTCAGGGAGGGCAGAGGACCCTGAGACCTCTTCCCACCGTTCTGGCTGCAGAGGAAGGTTTTTGATGGGTGAGATTTTCAGGTTTGCCTCCATGAGATCAGCTGGGGGGAGCGAAGCTGTGAGCACGGAGCAGAAAAGGACGTCAGACTTCGGGGGTTTCTGAGGAATGCTTTGGTTGTTAAGGCTCTGTGGCTACTTCCCCGCCGCCTTCCAAGTCAAGCCTCTCACACTGCGTGGAACAGAGGCCAGCTAGGTAAGCAAAAACATCCTCCGCTCCCTGGTCTCTGGCACGCCCCTGCCCGTCTGGGAGCCGTTACCTTTTCCAGACGGGGAATAATTACAGGGCTCATCACCGCTGGGGTCTGCTGGTATCCGTCTCCAAGGGACTCCGGGTCCTTTTAGATAATCCTCATGACAGTCACTAATACTAAAGAAGAAAGTGGGAGATGCTGAGTAGAGAAGGGAAGATATCTGCCCAAAGACACAGCAAGCTGCCCGTAATTCCAGCTCGAAATTCTTAGGTCCGCCAAATGCTGAAATATGCCTCTTGTCCCTCCCCCTTACTTCCTACAGGAAGAATTTTGTACAAAATCACATTGCGATTCTCAGAGCAGCGCTGCTCCATTCCTTAGCTACCTCTCTGCAGATGTGGGGCCACCCCCTCCTCCCCCCACCCCATTTTCTCCATCACCGCCCCCTGCCTCAAAGCCTCCCTTCCTGAAAGACGTTCTTGACACTGTCATTAAACAGCTGCCAGCAACACCTGCTGGCATTCTCCCTTGCAAGGATAACAGCCCAACTTAAAAAAAAAAAGAAAAAAAAAAAAAGAATACTAAGCAAGAAAGGCTACAGGAGGTGTAGTTGTGGGTTTGAAATTTGTTTGGTTTTTGCCAGATTACGTTTTCTCTGCATTTCTCTGTTGATTCTCCTTTGCACTTTCCACTTTCTATTTATGAATCACCTCTTCCCACCCCCACTTTGAAAATCAAGAAAAGAAAAACTGTTTTGGGATTAACTGTGCTATCACCCTGTGGCTAGGATCTTCGTGCCTCAAAGAAAAGTCGCCGGGGCCGTCTCTACCCACCCAAGCCTTTAATAGTGGAGGGGGAAGAAAAAGCGAGAGAGAAAGGGAAGAGCCAGTCTTTCCTTCCTCCCTTCCTGGGCCTCCTTCCAACAAATGCTGATGTAGGCTGATGAAGATAGGGTTCTCAGAACCTGTGCCTAATGATAACTCCCTTAGAAAGTCATTACCTGAGTGGCTTTTCCAGCCCTGTTCTTGGACCTGGAGTCTCTCCTATTTATTCCAGAAGCCATCCTAGGGAGACCCGCCACATCTTTGCTCATTGCCCCAGTGATTGCTAAGCCTTGATAGATGCCTACTGAGAGGACCCCATCATGCTGCCCACAGAGGGCCAGCCCGCTTGGCAACTGCCAGCACCCCATCCCTACCCACACTGTCCCTCAGTGCCATGGGATCCTGCTACCAGCTAATTCCTCCTGCTGCCCGCTGGAGCTCAGATACTAAGCCTATTATCTTTTTTAAAGGTAATAGGTCAAAAGCAATGGATTTGGATTTTTTTTTTTTTTTTTTTTTTTTTTTTTTTTGCTTTCAGACAGAGGCCAACAAGAAATGAAGTGGCAGCTTCAGGAAACTGAGCTTTATTTTGTGGTTGCCAGGGGCTGTGAGGCCAGTGAGGGCTGGAGGGGTTCAGTTACTGGAAGCAGGGTTCAAAGGGGCCTTGCGAATGTCAACCTGAAGCCGTATTTGTGGGAACCATCAAACCGATGACTCTGCTGGTTTTCTATTGTGTCATGGAAAAGGCTTCTAGGGAATTCTTGCCAAGTCTTTAGAAGAAAAGATATATATAGCTAAAGATGTGTGTATTTATAGAGAGATGTATGGATATATTTATGCCAGTCGTGCCCATCAGCTCCGCAGGGAGGGGGAGGTGCCTCTAGAAGGAGAGTACAGCCCCAGGATCTCCCTGCAGCTCTTCCAGGCCCTTGGGAGAAGGGAACGAGAACATCATGGAAGGTTCAGCGATCTTTGGCTTTCATCCCCAGGGGCCCCCTTCGGGACCGAGAGAAGCTCCCTAGTGGAGGCCGAGCCCCGAGTTTTTCTTTGAACTCTTCAAGCAGGTCCCTGCGGTCTAGAGGACATCTTGGAAGGAAATCTTTCTGGGAGTCTGTGATCCCTGAGTAACCTAATCTTCAGAGCAGAGTGTGGGAGGCAGGGAGTCCATATGGGAAATTGCAAGGATGCCGAGGGGGAGGGGGTGAGGCCTGAGGGCTTGATGCCCGAAAGAAGGGAAGGAATGGCCCTGAATTCATTTGCTTTCCACCTGTGGGAACCAAGCTTAATTGGACTGTTGGCCTTGGAGGGGCCCAGACCCTGATTTTAGAGGCACTGGGAGACTTGCCTGCTTAGCTGGGACCATCTGCTGGGCCTCCCCCCACCCCCCACCCCCCACCCCCACCAGAGCCTAGAGGAACAGCTGAGGCTTACTGAGAATGGGCCAAAGATCCTTTCTAGAATCTCCCTGAAACTATGTGGTGTGTGTGTGTGTGCGCGTGTTTATGTGTGTATGTGGTGTGTGTGTGCATGCACCTGTGTGTGTGTATGTGTATGTCACATGTGTGCGTGTGAGGTATGTGTGCACATGCCCGTGCAGGGGACTGTGTGTCGTGTGTATGTGTGCGTGCATGTGCGCATGTGCTCTTCCTGACTTCTCCCCGCCAGGGGACCTCTTGACGTGGGGAACGCAGCTGGGCCCCTGAGTGAGCTGGGTGGCGGGTTTAGCTGGGCGTGCCCAGTATCTGGCTCTGATCTCTCATTCCATCTCTATCATGTCAACAGCTTTCAAAATTGACTGAAGCGTAACCACTTGCCTCATCCCCAGTCCGTGTTCCCCGTCCCCCTCCCTGCCCACGCCCGCCCCAGTCAGAGGCCCGGGGTGTGATGAGTAAGTCAGGCTAATGACACTACACCCACCTTATCTAGGATTGCCCTTGGTATACCTTCCTAGCTTCTGAAGCAGGAGGTGGGGATGGGAGGCGGGGTATCATTGCAAAACCCGTTTGGCTGTAGCTGCCACCCGAGTCCCCGCTCTGCTACAGACAGCCGCCCCCTCCTCCCCAGGCAAATTGACTAGCTTCCTACTAGCAAAGAGACTCGAGGTCTAAAGAAAGCATACAGGTTGGCAAAATGAACAGAAGAGTTGTGACATTCCTACACCTCCCCTCCCTCCTCCCACCTCCGCCCACCCCACCTGGCCCAGCTCCCCACCGGCAGCCTGGGACCAGGAGGCTGCGGGAAGGGGGGTGCACAGTGCGGGCTGGTGCTGCAGCTGCAGCCAGCTGCCCCCCTCTGTCTCTGCCACTTCATTTCTCTCCTGCGAGCAGCAGCTCGTGGCCGCTGATGGTCAGCAGAGTCAAAGAGGCCCTCAGACCTCTCCTCCGGCTCCCTCTGCTCCCTGTCCCCTGCTGCGGAAGGTTGGGGGTGGGGGGAGAGGAGGAAGGAGACAGGAAGGCAGAGGGAGGGTGACATGAAATGTTAGTGGCATTCAAGAAAGTGACTTCATAGGGCTCCACTGCCTCCCCCCTCCGGATTCAGGATGAACCTTGTCTGCTTTCTGAGCCATCAGTGACTTCTCCCCTGCCTGAGTCGTCAAACCCTGGTGCCCCCCCTCCTTCCTTCCCAGGCACACAGGAACACATGTGCCTCTCTCATCCAATGGCAGGTCCATCTGTGACCTTTATTCTTCTGACCTCACCCCTGGAGGGGAAGGGGGCCCCAGAGGAGCTTTCACTCCCTGTACCAGACTGAATAAATCCCCTCCTTCCACCCTGGCTTCAGCCTTCCCAGTTCCTCCAGGTCCCCAGGAGGAAGAGAGGAAAGGCTCTCTTTCTGGGCCAGGAGGTTGGCAGCCCCCGCTGGATTCCACATGTGGAGAAAGCCTGGCGGGAGCAAAGTGTCCCTGCTTCTGATCTCAGCCCCTTGGCCTTGGCTGGTTCCCCCAGCCAGGGAGGTGACCGCCCTGTGAAGTTATGTTAATTCCCTAGGCTGCCCAGCAGTAATTCTCCCCAGAGACAGGCTGAGCTGCCCCCTCCCCGGTGGGCGGTGGGCAGAACGCAGCCATGCTGGATGCTAACACCCTCTGCAGCTCTGCTCAGTCTGACGGGGCTTCAGGCCCCTTTCCCTTCTCCTAACTGCAGAGGACAGCAGAAGAGCTCTCGTTTCTGCCCCCAACCAGCAGAAGATGGCCATATGCCTCAGTTTCACCAGCTGCAAAATGGGAAGATGGCAGTGCGAGGGCCCTTCTAGAGCTAACCTTCTGCGAATGGAATTTCCAAAAAACTCCATTCGTGTGGGCCGAGCAAAGCACTTTCAGTAGCTATGGAACTGCAGTACAACCCTCTCGTGGGTTTTTAGTGGTTCCGATTTGTCAAGGAAGAGACGTGAGCTGGCTTCTGACCTCCCTGAAGGAGTCGAGCCGCTCCCTGCATTTGGAGCCGACTAAGTGCCCAGCTAGACTGAACAGGCCTGGGAAAGAAAGAGCACCGAGACTGGGCAGCTTAGCTTTTGTTCGTGTAGCAGCTGGAGCAGGGAGGAGCTGAAGTGAGATCGTAGAAAGAACTTCCAACCTCAGCCGGCTTCTCGGGGGAACGTAGGCTTTCCTTTCCTAGCAAAGTTTCCAAATAAGAAACTTCCAAGTTGGAGGCGTATATTTGCATCCTGAATTATTTTTCAGGGCAGGATTAAAAAACACATGTGCTCCTCGTATCTGTACACCAGCGCTTCCCAGCCCTGGTCCCTACCTTCCCAGCCCTGAGGGGGCCTGGTCTGCAGATGGTGGCAAGAGGTGGGCTCCAGGAGGAGGGGGGCTCCAGGAGGAGGGGGGCTCGCCAGAGAGCGGGGGTGACATTCCCCTCCCAGCCCCTCACTGACTTCTGACCTCTGCACCTCTCTTGCTGGTGATCCCTAAATTACCGAGCTGTCTAACCCTCTCCGGGGAGGAGAGGAGCAAACAGGGCTGACGGGAGGTGGAGCAGAGAAAGTATGAGGTGGAGGTCAGGGGTCGTTTCACAGTATGTTTTGGCAGAGGAGGCCTGTGGAGCAGCCAGTGGGATCAGACTTTCATCCTTCCAGAACTTCCCCAACAAGGAAAGCAATGGCTGTCACTTGAGCCGAGATGTGGAGCATGTGCTCCAGGAACGGGGACTCACCCCTCAGGGTCCGCCTGCCTGGGTCGATGTGAAAACAGTCACGGCCTTACCCTGTGCCCCCCCGCCACCCTTTCCTCAGCCTGGGGTTGGGGGGGGTGACCAGAGTGCCTGGGGAGGCCACAGGCTGTCCTTGAAGGGGCTGCTCCTGAGAGCCCCAGGCAGGACAGAGCTTCTGGGATGCGCCTCATGGCGTCCACAGCGCCATGTTGCTGCCAAGAACCACACGTGCAGATCTGCCTCCTACACGGGTACATCAAGGTCTGAAAGGAAAGAAGAGGTCACAGGCTCAGGCCTGGAGTCTAGAGTTTTCCTGCCGAGTGAGCTCTGGGGTTGGGGATGGGGCTAGAAGGCTGGGAGTTTGGGGTTCCCGAGGAGCTAGCAGACCCCATCATCCCTTCTCAAACCTGGGCAGAAGGGAGATGCCAAATGCTTCACCTGACCGGGGCCAGAGCAGCTGGGATTCTTGCCCCTGCTGCCTCTGCTCTCCTGCCCACACCCCAGCTGAGCTGTCGTCTGCCCCAGCTCCCTGCGGCTGCTTTGAGGTGGGAGGCAGTGGCCGCAAATACTCCTGAGGGGCAGCAACTCCATATAATAAGCTGGTCTTAACTGGAGCGAAGTCTCCAAAGATGTGGGCCACGGTGTCGTGTGACCTGTTTCCAGGCTCGGTCCGCCACTTCCTAACTGTGTACTTCACAGCTGGGACTCAGTTTTCTCATCTGCAAAATGGGGGTTCACTGTAAACTAGATGCAGAGTGCATACGCCGTGCTCGACGCTAGGAGGCACACGGTCAGTGTTAGCTCTCTTTTGTTCTGTTTTGTCTCCCAGCTCCTCTCTGTCTCTAACACAGGCACAGTGACGCCTCACGCCCAGGCAGCCACAGCCACTGCCATGGCCAAGGCATGGACCGAGCGACGCACCCTTTCCCCTCACCCTGCTCCCAGCCATCCGGGCGCAGAGGTGCCCGCTCAGGCCCCCGACCCCAGCCCCTCTCCCAGTCCCCGGCGCAGAGGCGTTTCCTCTGTTGACAGCCTGAAGACAGGTCATTTTTCTTCTCTTCCCATATAATGGCCTTTACTCCCCTACCCGCCACCCCCTTTTCAAACCTTAATGACTTTAACATACATACAGTTCTTTAAAAAAAAAAAAAAAACAAGCCCCCAGTGAGCTGCCCCAAACCTCTTGTAGTGGAGGAGAAACAACCAAGCACATGTTCACAAGTCGCTGCTTGCGATGACAGGGGGCCTTGTGCTAATTTCCTCCTGTGTTTGAAGCCCAGCGTGGGGGCAGGGCGGCAGGCGGCAAGAGGGAAGAGACTGGGGGTTCAGCTATTTGGTTGTTCCCTTTGATCCTCCTGGAAACGCTGTAGCATTTGGGGAAATATTTCATCCTGGGAAATCTTGAAGAATAAGAAAGATGGGTTGCGCGGGTGGCGGGGGCTATAATGCCGAAGGAGAATGCTACCAGATGACCTTTTCTCTCCTTGAGATTCTGCATCTCCGCTCTGCCTGGTGTTTCTGGGCAAGGGAGGGAGGAGATGCTCTCTAAGGGGAGAGTCTGGCTCAAAAGTATTTACGGCTTTGCTGAGGCCTCCTACCCCAACACACACCGTCTCTGTCTCTGGTTTCTCTTCGTGGCTTGCCCTGGGAGGCATGGAGGCCAGCAGGGCCCCTGCGCCCTCACCTTCTCCGCGCTGAGCCTCTCCCCAGCTGCCTGCCTCTGGCTGTCTCCTGACCTGCTGGGCTAGCATCCCGTCTGCAAACTGAATACCCACCGCATGGTCTTTTTGCGGGAGTGGAAGGCGGGTACTGCCTGCTTCTTGGCTGCCTCCTCAGGCCTTCACCTGTCCAGACTCAGGGCAGACTCCCCTTCCAGACTCCCCTTGACTGATAACAGGCAGGGTCTGGCAGAAGGCAGGGCCGGCCCAGGACTTGGAGCCCCTGGCTGCACACCACCCCCCACCCCTGCTGCATGGACGCAGAGCTGGCTGGGATCCAGATTTTCCGTTAAGGCAGAAGCAAATGCACGAAAGCCGCAACCTTACCCCTTGACCGAAGACGGGAAAGTGCCTGTCTGACCTCACGTTATTGGTGCTATTATCATCATTATTGGTAATATCACCATCATCATCCTGCAATTTACCAGTTTCAATGGCGGGGAGGCTTAGGCCCCCTCTGGGCATTATGTTAAGAGAAAATGAGTCGTGGCAGCCTCCCTGCCTCTCTCCTTCTCCCCCTTACCACCCACGGGGCCTTGCCTCCTGCGCTGCCACCCTGTCACCGCAGACTCTCTCTGGGCCCTGCCCAGCAGGTCTCCACCCTCAGGCGACGGGCGGGCACTGTGTGGCAGGGTTAGCTGCGGGGGCGGGGGGGGCAGGCCCCTCTGTTGTGGGGTGGTACATGTGCTTCTTCTTAGAAACAAGAAAAGGACTTCAACCCTTGCTCTAAACCAGTGGTTCTCAAACTTGGGCCTGTACCCACATCCCCCGGAGACCCTGGTATAGTGCAAACTGCTGGGCCCTGGCCCCCCGAGTTTCAGACTGAATGGATATGGGACCAGCCTGAAAATGCGCTTTCCTTGGATGCTGATTCTGGAAGTTCCCAGATGATGCTGGTGCTCTCGTTCTGGGGACCACACCTTGCAAACCACTGCCCTAAATCATCCTAAATTGGGTATATCGAAGGGGTGAACAGCTTCACGGCACAGGTGTTTGCATTGTGCCTCACTCAGTACCCTCCAAATTGCACTCCCAGCCAGGGGGCGGAGGGCGCAGGTGCGGTGTGAGGTAAGGGAGCGCGGCCAGCTCTCGAGCATAAGGACCCCTTGGAGAGAAAGCAGAGGCAGGCAACACCCCCATCCCCACCCCCTGAAGATTTATTCCTTCATGTGGTATTTTAGGCCTTCCTCAGGGGGAGGCTGAGGCCAGCCTGACTCACTGAGTAAACCTTTGTCAGGAACGCTGGGCCCCAGCCAAGCTCTCCTCCCTCATTCTTTCCCACCTGTTCCTCTAGCTGAGCTTCAGGGTCCTCAGCGTGACAGTGTCCCTGTGCACACTGTCCCTGTGCCCAGGGCGCACAGTGTGTGCACTGATCCTCAAAGCAAGGCTCCCACAATTCCGTGCTGTAGCGTTTGCCCTCCCCTCCGCTACAGAGAGCTCGGGGATTCTCCAGAAGCGTTGCCCCGGGAGCAGAGATCTTCCCTTTCATCCCTCTGGTTCCGCTTCTCTGTAGGAAAAGGAGGAGAGAGGGTACGAAGTGACACTTGAGCGACTCCTGCGTGGCAGAGGCCATGCTAGATTCAGTGCACACAGTCCGCTCCCTGCACGACTGTCTTCTCCCTGATGCTCGTTCTGTTCTGGCCCTCTGGCTAAAGCCCCAGACTTCTCTTAAATAGCAGGTTCGAATGCTCAGGGCACACACTGTACCCAGATGCTAAGAGATGGACAAAGTCTGGCCCAGTGGGCCTCAACCTTGAGGGTGTATTCGAATCACTGAGAGCTTGTTAAAATACACCCCGAGGGGCCCTGGGCTGGGGTGGGGCCTGAGAATGTGCATTTCTAGTAAGTTCCAGGTGGGGCTGATGCAGCTGGTCTGGAGAGCACACTTGGAGAACCACTGGTCTAGTTCTACGGCCCACTGATTAGGCTGTTTGCTGGCTGTCATTCCCTGTTTCACTTCACCAGAACCTTCCTTTCACCCCTCCATCAAATGATACCCTTCCTGAGTTCTTCTGAGTTCACTAAGGAAAAATGTGACCAGCTTGCTAATTCCATGTTGTTTCTTCATTCATTCAAAAGATAATAATTATTAGAGTAAACACTTATGTAGTGCTTACTAAATGCCAGTGTCCTGGAGCTTTGCATATATTAACTCTTTTAATCCTCATAATGATGCTGTCAGGTGTCTATAATTATTAGCCCCATCTTACAAATGAAGCAACTAAGGCACAGAGAAGCGAAGGGTATGCCATTCACCAGCAGCAGAGCAGGGATTCAAACCGGGCAAGATGGTTCTAGAATCCATACTCCTAACCAGTCCTCTTGACGCGCTGCAAGTCATTTATACCTTAGGCACTGTGCCTAACTAGTGATAAGTTGGGACTCTGGCTGGGTGCGGTGGGAAGAATACAAAGATGCATGTCGCGTTTTGCCGCATATTAGCAAATGGAATATGCCATAGAGCATTAAGACAGAAACACGTATGCCGGCCAAGGGCCGAAAGCAGAAAGAACAAGTGACTTGGCCTGGAAACGTTGGAAAAGGCACCAGAGAAGAGTAAGCATTCCAGCTCAACTTAGAAATATAATAAGGAGTTCTCAGCTGCAGAAAAGGCTGTGCCCACCCCCCCAGCCCCAGCCAGGTGTCTGTGCAGACCCCGTGTGCGCGAGTGCGGCAGGTGCGGGGCCTGTGAGCAGGTCGGGGCTCCAGGGGGAGGGGAGGAGGCAGCGAGGGCCAGCCACTGCAGAGGCACGCCAGGGCCAGGTGGGACGTGATCTGGAATGCCATGCTCAACGGTTGGACTTTGGTCACCAGGAGAGAGCTGTTTCAGGTCTTCGAGCAAGTCAGGGACATAATCGGATGTGTAATTGTGAAAGAGGACTCCAGCTCCAGGGCTGAGTCTTTGATCCAGCGTGGGCCGCGTGCCAGACACACCGATAGCTGGCCTCCCCCTGCTGCTTCACTCACTCACTTCCCCTGAATGGAACCACTCTTTCCTTGGCACTTTCTATCTATCTGGACAGTACCCCTCGACTGTCTAGCTCTCACTTGGGGCTTTCTCCAGTTATATTTCCCATTGTTCTCAAGGCTTTTACAACTTCTATCAACCTCGCTCCAACCTTCTTGCTCATTGTCTCTGGGTCTTATTCTCTATGACCTCAGGATATTTGGGTCTTATTCTCCACAGCCCCAAGGCCTGTTATTATATAGCCTCGAAGCCCATGCTTGGGTTGACCAAGGCTGCTGCTTTGGCAGGTCAGGGCATGCTGGGATATGTGGGGAATACAAGAAGTATAGTGGTCACAGCCCGGCCCACCCCCATGGAAATGGATCGGGCCCAGGCTTCATAAGAGGCCGTTTGGACCTCCTCTGCAGTGCTCACCTCCACTGTATTTAAAAGGCTTTGCTGGGTCCATCTGACCTGACTCTCATCGTCTGCCTGGAAATGCTGGTGGGTACCAATGGCAGAAGTGACACCCTTCCACCTTCATTTCCTCAGCTGTGAAATGGCAGTAAATCTTGACCCGTTATTCAGCAGATGTTTTGTGCATTAGATCCACATAACTTTGAAAGCATTTTGCAAACTGTAAAGTACTGGACAAATGTGAGGTGGAAGGAGGGTCCATCAGGCTGGTTGCTTCAGCCAGAAACAGAATTGAGCCATCCATCAATTCACTTCAGACAAAACCCCAAGATACCACTCAATGGGAGGCCGACCCGTGTCCAACCCTAGAACCATCCTGATGGGTCCCTAGGCATCTTTTAACTATCTTTTGAACCATAGGGTCTTCCGTCTTGGGCTGTCAGGTTTTCTTAGGCACTCTCTTAGGAAGACGGCCTGTCGTATATCCTTTCTCCAGCCTGACCCTTGCCCCTGGGGCCTCAGGTCGTAGCTCCCATCCCCCACTGGGACAGTGGCTCCACTTTTCAGATTTCCAGACCTTTCCCCAGGAGAGCAGTGACTACTGGTGTGGAGGCAGCTGGCCCCAGACCTCCCAGCAGAGGACAGAACCAAGCAGGATACAGAGCTTGCCAGGTTGCCTCGAATTTGCAGGAGGACAAAGTTAGGCCTGCCCACCCCAGTAGGACCTTTCAGAGGTCATTTAGCTCTGTCTTCCGGCAGGCCACGGAGCCTCCAACCTTCCCTGCTTGCATGCAGGAGCCTTTGTGTGCTCCATTCAGAGGACTCGGGGTGGCAGATGTGCCAGCCCTGGGGGGATCAAGGAGGAAGGACGGAGGGACCTCCTCCCACAAGGAACGACTCCACTTGCCCAGCAACTGGCTATATCCCGTGCTCGCATCCATGTTTTACTGTCAGGTGCTGAGCTGGGGTGAGTAGACCTGGGTGGAAGACCCCCACTGTTCCTGACCTAGCTTATCCCTGTCCCCCACCCCAGACCCGTGCTCACCCCTTAGCCTTCTTTTGCATTCGCCTTCGGTCTAGCTTCCCAATCCTCTTCAGGTAAAGGGTCTCCAGATGTTCCACATCACTCAGCGTACACCTCCTCCCAGAGATTTCTGCTGGATCAGCCAGTCTGCTGTCTGCTGGCGGGCTGGCCAGCGTGCTACGGAGTTCTGCTTTCTACAGGGTCTGGGAGCTCCCACGGAGTTGCCAGAGTGCAAGGTTCCAGCCGCAGCTGGCTCCAGGCTGACCCAGCTCCCCCAAAGACAGCAATTCGCCAGCCCCGGCCAAAGAGTTCCCCGTCCCGGGGAGATGTCAGACCAGCTGGGGCCAGATCCAATTTTCCTTGCATCCCAGGGACATGGAAGGAGACCAGGAAATACAGACTCATTTCCTTGGGGAGATTTCTCCTGTGTCCACTACTGCAGTCCTGGGAACATGGTCACTTTGCCGCAGAGGAGGCATGAAGGCTGATGCAGAGCAGGGGTGGTAGTGTGGGGGTCATGTCGAGCCCTGGGGGGCTTCAAGCAGAGCAAGGGGGCAGAGCGTTCAGCGCAGGGCCTGGCAAGCCCCGTGGTCCTGGCGCACTAACCAGCTTCACAGGAGTGTGCGAGCACCTCCCACTTCTCACTCTCATGGTGTCTCTGGGCCAGTGGAGGTGAGCGTCTTCTCTACTTGCCTCAGATGCCCTTCCCAGCTCTCCTCCTCTTATTTTGTCCTCTTCTCCCCCACGCCCACCTCCAGCCCTTCTCCTCCATATGGTCTCCACATCTGGCTGATGACCATCCAGAGATTCCGACAGTGCCTTCCTCCCTCCCTCAGCAGCCCTGACGTCCTCCCACCCCCACCCGCTGAGCCTCCTCCTGACTCTGCCTTCTGTGCTCCTCCCTGCCTCCCCCAGGTGCCCTGCAAGAATAGAACAACAACCCAGGCTCTCCGAAGAGTTGTCCTTTCTCTCCCCATCCCACAGCCCCCCACACAACCATAGGCCACCAGGCCTTATCAAGTCCCCAGTGCCCTCCTTCCTGTGTTCGGAAGCCCCTCTCACTGACAGAGGCCAAGACCAGTCTGGGGGCAGGGCCCCTCCATCACCAGGCAAGCCCCAGACAGATTTGCAGAGACCAATCTCGTCACGACTCCAGACTCTGGCCTCTGACCCCAGCACCCTCCTTGGAGGGAGCTCAGCATGAGGAAGAAGACCCACATATCTCCACTCGCTCTTCTTCTTTCCAAGGTTCTGCATCCTCGGGCCCCTAATTCTGTCCCCGGTGTATGTGCCTGTGTGCATGTGTTCCTCCGCACATCCCATCTTGGCCCCCGGGGCCCGTGTAGCTTTCCCGGGCAGGATGGAGGAGACGAGAGTCCAGAAGATCTGTAGGAGCAGATGGGGCCGAGCGTTCTTCTGGCTCAGAGCTGCCCATCCCGCCACAGGTCAGGCCCGTGATGAGTGGGTTAATTCTACTTCCCCTCCGTCTCAGCCCCAATGCGGCTGGCTAATGCTGGTTCAGCTGGTAACATTTTCATTGGCAAATCCCCTGCCCACCCTTGAGGCTGGCTCCGCAGATACACCAGGTCCAGAACTGGATCGGCCTAGAGCCAGAGCCTTGGCCCGAAATCTTGGCCAGATGTGGCAGCTTCGTACGGAAGGACTGGTCCTCTCTCGCCCCTGCAGACGGATTAGAGTGGAAAGAGGACCGGGTGGGGCCGCGTGTGGATCCTGGCTCTGCATTCTGCATGTGCCAGCTGTGTGACCTTGAGAACTTCGCTTGCACTCTCTGAGCTGGGATAGTCTCATTTCCTAGCGAGCATCATAACGTCAGACCCGCAGGACTGGTTGGAGGATTAAATACGATAATACATTCACATGTGGGAAGCGCTCGGCAAAGGCTGATGAAGTCGGAATCTGAACGGGCTCAGAGTGCAGGGAGATCGAAGCATAGACTCGGAGGAACCCTTGGAAGGGCTCGCTGACAATGCACTTGTTGGTAGTCGTGGGGGCCGCAGTACGGGGAAGCACATCTAATGTTTCCGGTGCCAGCTCAGACTCTAAATTTTGAGCATGTATTAATTCATAATCCTGCACCAGCCCAGTTTACAAATGAGGAAATTTGGCTCGTGGAGGTTAAGTACCTTGCCCCAAGTCACACGGCTCCTTAGAGCCACAGCTGGGAGTCAAACTTAGGGAGAAGAGCTCCGGGCTTCACCCTCAACCACTGCCCTCCACTGCCCTCCACTCCCATGTGACATGGACGCAGCTCCAGCCCCGAGAGGGCAGGGACTGACTCAGGGTCACCCAGCTCTTAATCCTCTCCCTCCTAGACCTGGGCTTCTTTCCAGGGCATCAGGCTGATTGGCCACATTCCTTAGGAGGGGCCAGAGGGACCCATCTTCTGTAGCCAGTTGGCTCCAGAGCTATTCAGTTACCCCTCTCTTTTCTGCTGCTTGAGAAGGTGTCCCCTGAACACAAACAGCAGCTTTGTTCAGGCTACTAGGGTGCCTGCCAGGTAAGGCCCGAGCCCAGCCAGCCTTCCCTTTGGTGCAGATAAGCAGTGGACTTGGTACTTTCTGGGGGCACTTGGAGGTCAGCTTTCACTGCCTCCAGAATCTTTTAGAAAGAGAAGACAGCTTCTTTGGGACTGTGACCACCCCAAAACTCAGGGGCCTCACTCTACAGCAGTGGACAAGTGTCAGGGCACGTGCTCTACTCCACCTACCCTTACTGAGATCAGACCCTGGGGAGCCCTGGGTGTCACCTGCAGACCTGGGCAGTGCTGTGGGCATCTCGAGTGGGCAGAGGCATCAGAAATGGAAGCAGAGAGGGCAGCAGGAAGTTGCAGGTACTGTTTTTAAGGAGCTGTTTTTAAGGCAGTGGCAAAGTAGAGAGCTAGGAATAGAGAGAACAGCACACACCCTTTCCCAAAGCCAAAGGCAGGCGTTCCAGGCCTTTCCTGATGTGATCCCACCTATCTTTCCAATTGTACCTCCCCCAGCACAGAAATGTTACTCTCTAAGTTAACAGAGGCCCAAAACAGAGGCTTTCACATAGGTGTGCAAGCATGACATGTCTCTCTTTCCCAAAGCCACTTTTCATGATGTGCAGGCTAACATTTACTGAGCACCTACTATGTGCCAGACGCTGTGCCAGGTGCTTCCCATTTGGGTTCTTATTTCATCCTCACAACACCATCCTTTCGGGTAGGAGCTACTATTATTGTCATTTAATAGTTAAAGAAATTAACGTTTACAGAGTAGATTAGGTAGCTTAAGCAAGTTTCCTAAACTCTCGATGCCTCAGTTACTTCACCTCTAAAGTGGGGAATAACCTTCCTAATTGTGTTTTGAAGATTAAATGAGATGGTGCACAGAAAACCTTTAGAATCATATTTGGCCACAGTAAGCTTTCAGTAGAAGTTAACTATGATTATGAGTATGGTTACCCCATACTCACCCCACCCCACTCCCCAAATCCTTAAATCTTACTGGTGCTTCAGGCTCAAGCAGTGGCAATGCTATCACTCTTCTTTGATATGGACAATTAACCTCTTTCCAAGTTTGTCAAGTGCTAAGCAAACTTACCCACTTACCTTTAATCTGTATCTCCTTGTCCCATCTTGCAGTCGGGTTGCAACCCTTGATGAGATGGTACCACCCATTACAGGACCACTGAGAGTGACACCCCCTCCAGGAAGTCTTCCCTCCTCAGCCCCACCTGATCCCCGAATTCCTGGCACCACCACCATCATCAGGCATTTACTCACTGGCGTTGCTCCCTGTTATTTTTCTTTCCCCGCCTTGCTCTCTTTATTACATGCTGGGATTCTGGAGAACAAGGACTGCATTTTATTTATCTTCCTTACCGCCAGGGTATTTATCACTAGGAGGAGCTTAAAGCACTTGTTGGTTGGTGGATCGCCCAGTCATGGTAAATTGCTCATTAAAAACAATACGGATTAGAGGGTAGAAGGCATTTAAATCCGTTCCGAAGGCCAGAATAATTTTGGGGTCACGGAATCCCATCAGGAAAGCTATTTGATTTTGCCCACCAGACTCATCCCGTCTTCCTGTGCTGGGCTGAACTAGCCCCTTTAGGAGCACCCCCACAGATCACTCTGGCCTGCTTGCCAGCCTCTTAGCCCCCATCTGGCAGGCATCCCACCCCACAGGGCCCCCAGTTCCCCTGCCTCTGTGGGTGGCTGTGTCTCTCCTCCTGGCTATAGTTCAGATCGCAGCCGCCCCCCCCCCCTTCCCCTCAGCCTGTCAATCACCAGTCTCTGGAGATGGTCCCCAAGGCCCATCCCATTCTCCCCAGCCTCCAGTCACAAATGACTGCTCCAAGGCAGGCTAGGCTTTGTTTAATGTTCCTTTCATTTGACTTTGGGCTAAAGAGGAAGATAAATGACACTCTGTCTCTTTAAGGTAAAAAAGAGGCATTAAAAAAAAAAGGCCTTTTTTTTTTTTTTTGCCTTTTAAGAGGAAAAAAAAATCCTCCAAGTTATTAGGGGAAAGAAAATCATTTGACTTAAGCAGCCTCTGGCAGTCTGGTGACGCTGAGACAATATACCTGTCAGCATCCATCAGGTTTGGAAAACAAAGCCATCTGCATATGGGGAAATGAAGGGGGGCTGGGGAGTGAGGAGAGGTGGGGAATATCTAATGAGGGATGCACGCATGGGGCACCCCACTCCTAGCTGGAAAAGTCCTTGGAGATCCTGTTTCTGAGCTTGGCAGGGACCAGAAAAGTCTGGACATTTAGGGAGGGACTGATAAGTCTGGAATTTAAAATTGTTTTTAAATAATAAAGGTCTTTAGAGTTTATCCAACCTAAGCCCTTTATTTTGGGCTTGTTGGTTGGTGGATCGCCAACCATTTTGGGGGGTGGGGGGTAAATGAAGTCAAGACCATAAAAGAGAAGTGACTTGCTCAAAGCCACACTTGATTTGTGCCAACACCAGGACTAGAGTTGTCCTGGCCGTCCTTGGCATTGTGGGTTGGGTCTCCTCTGCCGCCTGAGGTCCCCTTTCTCACTTGTTGAGCATGCTCTTTCTCTTCTTCCTCCACCCCCATTCCCCCAAATGCCCCAAATCTGTCTTCCACTCCCCCGGGCTTCTCCAGATTCCATCCCTGTGAACCCCAAAGTCCCCTCCCAAGTCCAGGTCTGAGTCGCTCTGACTGCATGGTGCTCCCAGCCCCCACAAGGCAGGGTCACCCTGGAGTGTATAGGAGAGAGGCACCACTCTCGGAGAGGGGCCCTGGCTTATTTCCAGATAGGGCCAGATGCACCCAAGATAGACCTGTGGATGGAGCACCGGCCTGCCCTGGGACCGGGCCTCTGCAGCATCTAATCCACTGTAGGGGCCCGAGAAATATCCCTGATGAGCCAAGGTTCCAGCAGCATCCGGGCTGCCTTTGCTGATCACGTGTAACCCATCTGAACTTTCCCTGTGTCTTGTCGCCACCCCATTAATCTGCTCTTGTTTATCAGTTTTTTAGTATGTGTCATGTCTGGGTCTGGAGCGTGGGGCCTGTCACTCCGTCTGCTGTGACTCCCAAAGGTCAGCTTCTTCTGTCCTCCGGCTCTCTGCAGCATATGGGGGCATGCAGTACAGGGAGGGGCCCGCCTTTACCCCAGCCGGGCTGTCCCATGTCCAATACCCGGCGGGCCTGGGTAAGCACAGTCAGAACACCCTCTCTTGGGAATTCACTCCGAAGAGTGCAAGACGGGCGCATGATCAGCTCCTCCTAATAGAAAACTGTCCAGGGGTCACAGTGTCTTTTGAAATGAATATGGGGGTGTAGTCTGGAGTCCTGGGTCCTGGAGGAGTCCAGCCTTCTGCCTCACTGAAGTCCCACTTCTCATGCCTGCTAGAAAGTCCTCTTTTCGTGGCCTCATGTCCTGGTTAAAATGGGGACTTAATGGCACTATATAACCTGGCCACAGCTGGCCAGTTAAGAACTGGTTTGGGGCCCATTAGCCTCTCAGGAGCACTGTCCGTCGTTCTTAAAAGCCACACCCACTTTATCTTCTTTCTGTCTTTATGTTCTCTTTTTCATAAAATGAGAAACTCCCCAAGTATGTAGAGCCCGCCGAAGGCACTGGAAAGAGCCCTTAACTCTGACACCTGAGTGGTTAATCCCAGGCTAGCTGTTGGGCTTGGGGCAAGGCACTCAACCTCTCCGAGCCTGTTTATTCTTCTGCAAAATGTGGCAGTATGTTCCATTGCGTGGGATTGGTATGAAAATTAAATAAGAGAAATTATGTCCTTCAGGTATTTCCTGAGCATCTGCTATATGTTGGCCACTCTTCTAGGGGTGAGGGGTACATCAGTGAAAAAACCGGTAAGAACCTGCTGCATTCTAGTGACCTGTTTAAAATTCCAGTAAGTGGGGCGCCTGGGTGGCTCAGTCGTTAAGCGTCTGCCTTCAGCTCAGGGTGTGATCCTGGCATTCTGGGATCGAGCCCCACGTCAGGCTCTTCTGCTGGGAGCCTGCTTCTTCCTCTCCCACTCCCTCTGCTTGTGTTCCCTCTCTCGCTGGCTGTTTCTCTCTCTCTGTCGAATGAAAAAATAAAATCTTTAATAAATAAATAAATAAATAAATAAATAAATAAATAAAATTCCAGTAAGTATGCTCTAAACTGAAATCTGAGCAGAAGGCATTGTTCCATCCCTATGGTACATCCCCCTCCTCTGAACAGATGCCCCCACTCCCCATCCCGATATAGGTGTCACTGTGCCCACTTTCCATATAAGAAAACCAAGGGCCCAAAAGTTTAGGTCACCTGCCCAGTGTTTCACAGCCAGGAAGTAGCAACCCCAGGATTTGAACCCAGGCCTTCTGACTCTAAAGCCCTGCCCTTTCGGTTCCACCAAGCTCATCATATAGCAAGTGTACTTTGTCACCTATCTCAGTATTAATAATGTGGGAGCCCCAAAGCCAGAGAGTAATTCTCTGGTTGTATTGGGGGGAAGGGGAGCAGAGGTAGGGGCAACATGCGGGTGCTGGTGGTTGTGCCTGCTTGAGTACGTTTGGGAGGGGGGTTCAACGATGAGGAGCTCAATAGGGAATTGGTATTTGAACTGCTAAATAACCACAATTTGTATTAAGCAGAAACATAGTCATTATGCACCCTGTGCGGGCTGCCGCGGCCAGCTCCATTACAAGGCGGGGAGCAGATGGTGCTTTGGCCTGTGGTCTGGAGAAGAAGCTTCCACGCGGGGGGGCTCCTGAGATGCCCTTCTAGGGGTGGGATGTGGGGAGCAGGTGGTGGGGAAGCAGGAAGAGAGGGGGACTGGACTTAAGGACCTCATCTTCGGGTGGCACATGCCTCACCCCGCCTACCTCTCCGGGCCTGTCGTCAGTAAGGCCACTCCGGTTCTCATTAACGCGAGCAAATACGCATCCCCACACCGGGCAGGGGACACATGTGTTGCTATTTAATTACATAGCGTGCGCCGAGTATATTACGGCTCCTCTAGGGAAAGGCGGCTGCAGACAATGAGGTGCTATGGAGTCCATTCAAAACTACTTAGTTAATTAATGCATTAGCCGCTCCCGTTGCTACGAGGGCTACGGGAGACAGGACACCAGCTATTTTCCTGGTGTCTCCTGTCCCCTCTAGTGCCTGGCTTCCTCGGAGCCCTTTCCTTGCAGACGCTCTACGGAATTCTCAGCATTCAGGGCGGCCCCGTGAGGAGCTCTGGCCCAAGACGGAGCGGGCGAAGGGGGTCATAACTTGGCACACTGACTCAAGTTAGGGGTGGATTTCCTTTGTCTGTCGGCGCCCGTCTCCGGCAACCTGAGAGACTGTGGAAGTCAACTTGCTGACATCCCCGCGTCGCCCCGAGCCCTGAGCTCTATTTCAGGAGCTCCCTCTCCCGCTTGTAGCCCCAGGTGCAGAAGCAGGTGCTGAGCTGCACTGAATCCTGTCGCCCGGGAAGGAGAGTGGCTTGGGGCCTGGGAGGAAGGAGCGGAGGTGATGAGCGCGCCAGGTGAGGCGGGAGGGACTGAAGCCAGAGGTGAGGAATCCCTCAGCTGAGAACTGCCAGGAGGGAGACCCTTCCTATGGCTCCTGCCCACATGTGTGTCCCCCACCCTCCTGCAGCTCCAGGCCTGCTTCTTGCCTTTGGTTAATTATCATGTCAATGCATGACGCCCTCGTTTTGTGTTCTTTGCAAATCTCATTACTGTACTACTTCGCACATTTTGTTGATTTTCCTTTCCTCACCCCCCTGCCCTATGGACCTTATCTCTCATTCTTTTGAACTCTCCAGAACAATTTCCAAATCCGTCTACATGCATTTGTCATTAAGGCTCGAAGTTTTCTGCATTGCTTCTTCGGGGTGCAAGCTGTCTGGGGCCAAGGCCCCATCACAGCCAACCCCCCAGGCCTAGCACTACGCTGGGCATAGGCGGGCGTTCGACAGTATTTAAAGTGATGCATTCTGTCCTTCTCAGCTCTTCGGGAAGTCTCTGTCGTCGGTGATCGTGTCTTTTTGTCTTTTGGAATCCCTGGTTCCACATCAGTGGGCAGAGCCTGTTGAGGGTTCCGGCCACGCTGTTTGACCTTAGCTCTTAGGGCAGCCACCCACGGCTTAGACCTCACTGTGAGAAGGGGGGACTGGGAGTGGAACCAGGTGACCTTGGTGTCTCTGTGGAAGTTCCCAATCAGTTGAGATTTCTCTTTTCCAAAATCTTGCTATTTTTGGTTGATTTCTTGCCATACCGTTGCCCTACCATGATTTCTTGCCAGACTATGAGAAATGTAATCTGCTCTTAGCTGGGGTGGTGGGATTGGGGTCCTTTTCCAGAGTCTTCTTTCCTTGGGCCATTGGAGACAGGTCCTGTCTCATGTGGGAAGTAACCCACAGTTTAAATAGACCTCAGCTATAGCAGGAAGTTAAACCATAGGGGGAGCTTTCTGAACAGGAAAGAAGAGTAGAGTGAGCGCTGAACCAGTTTGCTGATGAAAGTTGTAGAACATTTGTTCTCTTTGGTCAAACAATGAGACCCAGATCCGCTGACCTACATAGAAGCTGAGGTCTCCCCGGAAGCTTGGGGCTGCTATTGATCCTGGGATGCCATAGCCTTGAGCCCAGGAAGGGATACCACAGCTGCAAGCTTCCATCTGGGTCCTGAGGGAGTGAAGACAAATGGCCCCCAGGCCAGCCCAGTGCTAGACCAGCCTGGACCCAGGAGAGGCAGCTGGGCCTACAGGCGTTAAAGACAAATGAAATTGAAAGGATTTGTGCTGGGCTGTTGGGGACAGACAGCCCCATGGGTTTCACGCTCGTAGGAAAATGAAGGGGAGCAAAAAAAGTTGAGAGAATAAAGGATGCATGAGCCCTGGACAGGAGATCAGGAAACCCTCATTCAAATGCACACTCTGCCACTTCCTAAATACGTGACCTCGGGCAAGTCCCATAAACACTCAGAGCCTCGTTCCCCCATATAGCAAATTAGGGTAATAATTCTCACCTCACGGGCACGTTATAAGGTGGCAGTGAGGTACTGTATATGGAAACACTTCAGAAGCAATAAAAACATTCTATAAATGTAGGGTATTATTATTCCTATCCATCCAGAACTCAGTTCCTCATCTTGGGTAAGAGAATGTATGCTATAAAATGAGTCAGAGCCTGGGCTTCCACCACCCCAGGCAGAGAGGGCCAGGTGACTGCATGTTGTCCCACCGGAGCCCTGGCTGGCGAGGCCTCATAAAACAGGCAAAATGAATCCCCCCCATCTCCACGCTCGTATTCAAAATGGTGGCAAATTCAAGTTGGAGGCAAAAGAGAAGCTGAGGGTTCGGCACCTTTGGTTCCATTGCTGATTTCCTGTCCCAGAAGCTTCTCATCACTGTAATTCTCATGGCAGGGCCCCCACCTGAGCCTCTTTGCTAACAGAGTATTTTTAACCTGCCACCTCCTTCCGCTTTGCCCATCTGCAGACAAGGGTCCTGGCGAGATAACAGAATCCATTAGTGCCGCTAGCGTCAGGCCGCGCCTGCTAAATACGTCCGGGGGCGCTCCCTCCCACCCGGACCCTCGGAGGGTGAGGCAGCCTGGCGCTGGGGCCGGGGCGAAGGAGGCTCCAGCTGGACCCAGGAAGGAGTTCGCTGCCCCCCTTCTCAGGAGCTCGCAAAGACGCTCCCTACCCTTGCTGGGTGAATAGCCAGATCGTCTCACTTCGGAGAGTGAGGATCAGATGCTCTCCTCTTCCCTTGTTTCTCAAAATCCCATAAGGATTTGGGGGTGGGGGGGATGTCTGGAAGTGGCCCCCAAAGGAAGACACCACCAACAGGTAACAGGTGGGGAACTTGTTGTGGGGAGAGAAAGACATCCCGGTACTCTCTTACTTTCTGAGCCGGGGAGCAGGGGGATCTGGAACTGAAGTAGGGATGAAGCAGGAGTTTGGGGGAATACAGAAGAGGCAGAGGCGAACATGCAGGGGGCCTGGCCAGAGAAGGGAAGCCCTAAAGATCTCTTCAACCAGAGCACCGTGGGTCTGAAGGTGTCCCCGAGCCAAATGCTATCGCACACGCACACAGCAGCCCCCTCCTGCTAAGGCCAATTTCCATGCTAAACTGTTCATTATTGCCACCCGGCACCACTGCACAGAAGTGTCAGAACCCATCAGTGTGGCAAGAGTGGACAGGTGAACACATGAATACCTCCCCGCCCTGCGCTCCACGGGGAGGCACAGACCCCGGGGAGATGGTGTTGAGAAGCCACGGTGCTGACGTCCAAGGGTGGGAGAAGGGCATCCAGCCTCGATTCACGGAGCGGGGGCTTCCTGAGCATCGACAAGCCCTGTGCTGGGTCCGGCCCTGGAGTGCAGGCTGCCCACAGCATGGGCTCATGGGGAGAAGGACACCAGCAAGTCACAGTGCAAGGAACTGCTTGTTACGGTGGTGACCAGTTGAAAGTGATGTACAAGGTCCCAGCAGCAGCGGAGACCCTGTAACTGGGGAACCAGAGCTATTGGGGTGGGGGAGGGGGCCAGAAAAGGCTTCCGTGGGGAAGGATATGCAAGCGGAATCATAAATGCTTCAGCAGTCCCCTTTCACTGCTGCTGTGCACAGTTCAGGGCCCCCCTGCCTACGTCCCTCGCCAGTTATTCCAGGCGAGCTCCCCTGGACTTTTCTCCTCCCTCTCCCTCATGGCCCACGTTTGGTTAGTTGTCCGTCTTCTCGAGGGCCCCACCTGCCCTCCTTCCCACCAGCCGTAGCTGAGCTTTTATCAGCCGTTCTTCCGGACCTTGCGCTGGCTTCTGCTCCCTGTCCCCGGATGAAGTGCTCATGTTCTTTCACCGCCCTGCAAGCCTCCCCCCAGCTTTTAGGATATAGCTCAGGCACCTGAACAAGGTCCGGGCATCCCGCCACCAGTGATGCTTCACCCCTTCCTGCACCCCTTCCCTATGCCACCTCTGCTACACTCACACCCCTTGGCTCCAGCTTTGCCAGTCCCCTTTCTCTTCCCTAAGTGCCGCTGCTTCGGTCCGTGCCTGTGCCTTGGCTCAAGCTATTCCTGAGGCCCCATCCTTCCTTTCGGGGGCCGACTCAGATGCCACCTCCTCAGTGAAGCCTTCTTGGATTTGTCCCGTCAGCTGAATCATTATCATTGGTTACAGCATGTAGCAGAGCCAGCTTAAATGTGAACCACTTATATTCCTTTCCCCGAGGCGGTGCACACAGTGGTGAGTGTCACAGTCTTTGGATTGGGACTACCTGGGTTCAAAATGAGGTCTGTCCATTTGCTAGCAGTGTGACTTCAGACAAGTACCTGCACCTCTCTGGGCTTTACTTTTCTTACAGGGCTAAGCGTAGGACCTGTCTCATAGAGCTGTCGTGGGCATTTAGTTGTTCTTATGGGTAAAGCAGAGAGAATGGTGCCCACTCACTATTATCTTTATGTCCTATGTTACTGTAATCTGTCTTCTCCTGATTGTGAATTCCTGGAGGTCAAGAAGCGTACAGAATTCATCTTCGTATTCCCCCAAAGAGATTCTGCTTCTCCCAAGAGTCTCTCAGAACTTCTCCCAGAAAGAAACACGAAAGACCCAATCTAGAACCCCAGAGGTCATCTTCAGTCAATACTAGTTTTACAGATCGGTAAACTGAGGCCCAGAGGAGCTGGAGGAGTTGCTCAAATCACACGGCTGGTCAACAGCAGTGCTAGAAGCCTGGCGGTCAGGAATGCAATGTCTGGGTCTTACATCTTTCTTGCTTCGATACAAATGCGATTTCTATCTTCTCTTGAGAGAACAACAGATGGTCAGTATCATCTCCAGCCTTGCCTTGGCAGGTCACTGAGCCACACTTTCAAATTGCCCCCCCCACCCCCCCAGCCTTCCATCCACCCTGCAATTGATCTCAGTTGTCCTAAGCCCTTTGGCTCTTCCTAATGAGGCAGGTTTTCCTACCTTCCTCTTGGGGTGCTGCATGTTCTTTAAATAGAGAGCTGTGAGCTGGATCGGGGCTTGGTCTTAACAGAGACTCCGGGGCAGGGCGGGGGAAGGGGAGGGGAGCCCAAGTCAAGCAGACAGAGGCTGGCCGGCTCCTGGCCCCCACCCCCTGCCAGAACCCACCCTGCCAGGCACCCAGACGGCATTCAGATTCCTCCCTTCACTGTGGATTTGATACAATCTGGAAAACGCATTAAAACATTACACAGAGTAGTTGACGCGTAATTAATAAAGTACAGATTTTGGCTGGAAGCCTCAACTTAAAATAGCACCAGGACTGGGGAGAGGAAGGGCAGGCGAGGGAGGCTGGGAAGATGGCGTGTGATGAGAACCGAGACTGTTATCTCTGAGGATAACAGGGCCACTTCTCTCTGAAATTAGGGAGGGAGGAGAAAGAAAACAGTTTTATTTATTGTTTTTTTAATAAAAAGGGTGAGACTGGAACTCAGAGCGGCCGTCTTGCCCTAGGATACTCGCAGGTCCCAGGACAGAGCCAGGGACCCGGGGGAAGGGGGCAGCTCCTTTGACACCTGTTCCCACTCCCAGGTAGTGCAAGACCACCATTGGTGTCTCCCGGAACCACTCTCTCGTGAAGCTGCACATTCCAACTGTTTTTAATGTGAGAGATGTTTTAATGGCATTTTGAGCCAGCCTGTTCCCTCCCCGATTCTCCAGAGAGGCTGGAGGGAGCTTCGCATCTTCTTTGAAGAAGCTAAAAAAGGCCTTTCTTCTGCAAGCATGTTCAGAGAGCCCTTTGCTGCAGTTAACCAGCCTTCTGGTGTGAGGGGAGAGGTGAGGAAGGGGCTTGAGGAAGTGGAGGGAAAGGAGAGAAAAGGCTTCTGTGGTTAATTCAAATGCCTGGCCTCAGGGGCATTCTCTATTGAAGCTGGAGCCCTGCTGCTTTCTGCCAGCCAGATCCCAAACTGGTTTTCTGAAGCAAAATGCAAATTTCAGCCCCAACTAATCAACCCTGACAGGGCAGCATCACCACCAGCCTGCCAGTCATTAACAAACGACCCAAGGCAGACCTGGCAGAGGAGTGCCAGCCCTGCGTGGAGGAGGCTGAGATGGAAGGTTCTAGAAACTCCAAAATCAAATCACCATGTAGCAGAACCTTGACACCAAAAGGGAAACTGAGGCACATTTCACTAGACAGGAAAGCCTGATGTAATCCCCTAATTCGATTCACAATACTTCCTCTCTCTGCCAGGCAGAAATGAACTTGATCTTCTTGTTTAAACCACAGAGAATGGGTGAGGATGTGTGAAAGTCTTATTATATTATGAGACCTTGAGGGCCCTCTATGAGAGTAATTCATCTATTAATTACATGACATGAGGAAAACAGCACTGAGTTCTATGGCATGATCTATGTTATATTTGTTTCTGTATCCCCAAAGCAGAAGCCCTGTCCTTGGCACACTCTTCAAAATGTTTCAAAAATGACTGTGGCCACATTCAGGAGACCAAGGACAAATCTTTGCTCTAAAGCACCGTGAGTCTCCATGTATTCATCTGTGGGATGGGGATAGGGAGAGCTTCCCTTTCCTCCAGCCTGTTGGGTTCAATGAGATACTCTTGCTCTTCTAGAAGCCATGCCATGGCCCAGCGCTGGGATGATATCAGATATCCAGCCGCCTTGTTCTTAGTTTTCCTTTCTCCCCTCCCATGTCTGGCTCAGAGCCAGTGAGGCACATCTGACAATCAGAGGGACACGGGAACTTCCGCCCTCTACCTCCCAGGCTCCCCATGCAGCCAGCTTGTTCTCAGAGATCCAGAACTTGAACCCAGGACCTTATATAGCTACTTCTTCTCAGGGAAAATCCGTCAAAGATCCCAAACAGGGGTCCCGGTCATCCGCCAAATCCCCAGCTCTAACTCTTTCTACTTCCGGGGTCAGGAGAGTGTACTAAGGAAGGAGAGAAGGGACTGGGAAGAAAGGCATTATCTCTGAGGCAGAGGGAGCAAGGGCGCAGCCGGTGGGAGAGGCGGGTTGGGTTTCACTGGCATTCCATAGCAGGCTTCTGCCATGCAGCCGAATCAGTGCTGAGCGGGCTGCTGAGACCAGAGGAGCCTCAGAGTCGACGCTGGGCAAACCTGATAGCCCATCTGGAATCCATCCATGGCCTGCCTCCCTCCCCCATGCCCTGAGCTCATTGGAGGGGCCACCGTGGGGAAAGCAGGGCCAGGCGCCTCCACCAGCAGGCCGGGCAAATCCCCCAGGTGCCAGCCCACAGGACCCTGTTGCTCCCTTCCGGCTCTGAAAGCACAGGTCCCCCACGCACCGGCCCCAGCTTCAGTTCCTGCCCCTTCCTTTCAGAAGCTAATCTTATGGCTCAGAGTAGTGCAGAAGAAAAAGGAGGGAGCCTCACAGCTCTGGCCACACCACGGTTATTCAGGCGGCCAGAGAATGCCAGCCCCGTTCTGCATCAGGAAAAAGTTTGAGTGGGTGTTACAGTAGCGCTGGGCTTTCAGAATCTTCACGGAGGAGTTGACCCCCCCTCCTTGGCTGTCAGAGCCCTAAATCTGTCTGGATATTGGTGTCCCAAATCTTCCATCACTCCAACATCCTAACTGCCCAAACTCACAATGGAAAGATCTTGCAGCTGGAAAACGTGGGGTTGTGCAAAGAACAGGGACGACCAGCTGCCTGGAGCCAGGAGCCTTATTCTCAGCCATGCCATACGGTGGTTTGCTTTGTGGTCTTGAGGGGGTCGTTTGCTCTCCTAGGGACTCAGTTTCTCTCTTCTATAATAGGTTACCCGCCCCTGCAGTATGATCATGGGGATCACAGAAGGAAAATTTAGATGACAGACACAAAACACAAAATGTCCTTACCACAGCACATTGTCCTTACCGGAGCAGAGCCGATGGTAATGCAATGCTGGTTCTGCCAACAGGGGCGGGCCTCGGCCAGGACGATCCAGTCCTCAGGGTCCCCATCCCCTGCCACTCTGAGGAGTCTTCCCCCAAGCCTGGAAGAGAGGGATTTATTTCTCCATTTTCCTGGCATCTCTCCTACTCCCTGGGTCAGTAGGAGTCATGGCGGTCTTATCATCTACCATATTTTATTAACCTTTGACTGCCACCCACCCAGCATGTGGGGGTGGACACCTGTGGGGCTGTCCCTCCCTCCCCCATGCAGAGACACACACTGCCCTCCACGAGCAGAAGGAATCCCCTCGCTGGGAAGCCCCGTGGTGTGATGGGCTAGTGACAGGGCCTGCTCTAGGGAGGAGTCTCAGGCCGAGGAAAAGTACCCATTTGTTGGAGAACCTGACAGGGTCAGAGGCAGCTCAGATCACCAAGTGGGAAACAGGCCCCATCCCCACCACAAATCTCTCTCAACAACAAATCCTGTGAACAGCCTATTTCCCAGTGCAGCTTCCTGCACGGTGTTTGTCTAATCTGTCTGTCCAAAATCCCTCTCCAAACACGAGGTTTCCTGCCCTGCACTGGCAATCAGAGAGCTAATTATCTGGGATTAGAGATGGAATTGGGGGGGTTCCCTTCTAATTACAGGAAAAAATTAGCCCAACCGATGTTGGCAAGGCCACTGGGATTAGAGTTGGAATCTAAGCTTGGACACAGGTCAGTTAGGGAGGTGGGAGTGTCCTGTGCTCTGGGCTGGTATCCTCTGCTCCTGTCTCTGGAGTCTGTGAGATGAGGGCAGAAGGAGGTTTGCAAGGAGTTTCTTTCTGGGGGGGTGGGGAGAGGGATGTGTGTGTGCACATATACCAAAGAGAGGGTGAGAGGCAGAGAGACAGCACAGAGAAAGACAGGGAGGTAACAGAGGAGCCGAAACAGGAATTGTCAGGAGAAACACAAGAAAGAGCAGGAGAAGGAAATGGAAGATGAGAGGTGAAAGGAGATTGCCAGGGAAGACAGACAGACAGACAGATATGTTTAGAGACCACAATTTCTCTCCCCACCATTGCTGTAGGCCACTTTCTCGTTCAAAGGGGAAGCACAGAAAGGCAGGAGAAACAGGCCTTCCTACCTTCCTCCTTGCCCCTCTTCCCCTCCCCCCTTCTCCTATGTCCAGCACACTGACCCAGTTTTGCCACACACAGTGCAGGTGACAAGGGGATGAGGATGGAGCAGGGAGCTTGATCTCCACTGGCTCCTAGTGGTCTTGAGTTTCTTCTGTGGCCTGAAGATGGGGCTTTCGGCCAAACGGTTCGTGCCTTCTCTCCTACGAGAAGAATCTCTTGGCTCAGAAAAACATTCATTCACTAATGCATTTACTCATCTTCCATTTTACAAATAGTTAGAGAACATTACTATGGGCAGGACCCATAGCTGATCTGTGGATTTCAGGAGCCCAGCAGAATGCAAATTGAAATCTGGATCTTAGTTTTTAGTAGTATCTCCTTACTTCTTCCCTCTCTTCCAACATAACGGCACCTATATTTAAACCATTCTAGGAGTAGTCCAGGCCCTTGCCTGGAAACCTCCTGGACAACTCCTACCCACAGCCAAAGGATATGAGCACACAGTGCAGAGACCTGAGAATTTATCACAGCAACATACAACAGAGTGCAAATTCATGTGGTGCAAACAGAGCATGTGAGTGCGTGAGCGTCATTATTTGTACGTATTCCCGTCCCACTTTCCAAATAAGGAGTTAGATAACTTATAATAAAAAATTTGGCAAACGTATGTAATGATAACCAGCACAGAACTAGAAAAATCCCAGTCATGTGAGGGGAGTAGAAATAAGTATGCTAATGATAAAGTGACTATAAGCACCAGGAGCCAGCTCTGGATTCGGCCCGAGTATCCTGGGAGCCAAATCAAAAAGGGAAATGGGATGTACTAGAAATCCTTATGCCCAGATAGAAAGAAGTACACCTATTTCTCAGGAGAGACGATGCCCAGACATGACATTCTAAAAACGATCTATCGTGTGAGACCATGTACGTAAACCGGAACAAAAAGTTGACGTCAGAATCAGAGCCTCTTTTATATGACAGTTTCCGGTATTAACTCCCGCTAACGTGCCATGGCTGCCATATCCGTGTAGCAATCGACATCCAAGGAATTACTCTCATGGAGCAACAACAATAAAAACAAGTAGATAAGGCCATTAAGGGAAGCGAAGCTTGCTGGTGAAGCTTTTGTAGTCCAGGTTTGTGGCTTTCTGGTGCTGTAACTTGATTCAAGGAGAGGATGAAAATTTTTAAGCACCCCACTGTGCTTGGCACTCCGCTGAAAGTTGAATAAAAGGAACTATAGAGATTCAGTGTGTGCATCTGGGAATTTATAATGTTTGTTGGCCCTTCTGCAGGGGCTCAGGCAGTAGAATAAGAGCAGTGAAATGATAGTAAGATGTTAATATCATACACGAGACAAAGGTGAATGCGTTTTCAGGAAGCATGTGGCTTAATAGTCAAACTGACCCAGGCTCAAATCTCTCTCTACCACCTACTGCGATCCAAGGCAAGCTACCTAACCTCTCTGAGCCCCAGTCTCTTCATCAGTGAAATGGGTTTTGGAGACTAAGGTAGATATTTTATGTAAGGTGCCTGGTGCCCTGTTCAACCCCGAGTCTGTGCTCCGGAAGTGGTCCGCTCTAGGATTACTAAATAAGGCGACATTCCCGGTGTGGGGAGAGGAGCCATGGGCAAGACGAGAAGACAAGGAGTTCTCTGATCCTCGCCACAGTGCCTGGGGACCCACTGGCCTTGCTGAGAAACCCCCTCAAAACCATCAGCATCTTCGTGGTTGGGACTGCAGATGTCCCAACCTAGGTTCTTTCCCAGGAGGACCCAGAATTCTCTCTCTTGACTCCGCTTCTCCCACAACCGTGACCCTCCTTCCTCTTATCTTTTATTTTTCCTTCTTGGGAAATGCCCAGGACTTGGGTTTGGCAATCTTGCAAGGTCCCTGTTTAGGCTCCTGCTTCCTTGTCAAACTCAGCCCTCAGGTGGCCCTCCTCTGCTGGTCACGGGGAGGTTCAGGTGTCCAGTAGGATGAGGAGCATTGACTCCGGCCTCTCCTTGAGGCATCCCTTGTCCAGCTTGGAGGTCAGCCAGCTCCCAGCAGCCCCTAGGTGAGGGCAAAAGGGCGTGAGGCTGGGAAACCCTGCTACGCTCCCTGCTCACCCCACCGCACCTGCCCGACAGCTGGAGACCCAGCACTCCCCACAGCCACAGGGCAGGACAGGAAGAGGGAGGCAGGTGGGGGCATCCAGGTGCTGGGCCAGGGGCCAGGCACACACCAGGCGGGGTCTTCGGACACACCCCTCTTGCCCACCCTTTCTCCCGCAACTGCTTTGCAGTTTCTCTGTACATTCCAGCTCACTGCCAAATTGTCAAAAGCTATGAGAGGCAAAGTGCTGTTCAGTTAATGATTCCAATCCCTGGAGAGGTGGAGCGCTCTTTTAAGAGAAAAAAATAGAGAGGAGTGGGGGTGTGGGAGGGGCAGAAGAGGGGGATGCTTTAGTACTCTACACAAAAGCTAAGCTTGTAGCTCCTTCCAGCTCTTTTTAAGGAGCAGATTAGAAGTGGGTAGGTTTGCCCCAGCGGCCTTCTCTCTGTGGGGAAAAGCCTGGAGCCTCCCCCTCACTTTTCTCCCTTTCACAAGGTAAAAAGGGTTTGTATCAGAAACCTGCCATCCTTTTGGCCCCAGTGGCCTCGGCCCTCTGTCCCCAGCACAGGTCCTGTGGAGACCCTAGCAAAACCATTCCTTCTCACTCGGAGGCTGCCTTCAAAAGCTGGCCACAAACTCCCATAATGCAAAGGGCTCCTGCTCCTTGCTCCTGCTGCTCCTTCCTCCCCCTCTTTACTCTTCTCCCCCTCCCCCTCACTCTCCTCCTCTTCCTCCCCCTCCCCCTTTTCCTCCCTCTTCCCCTCTCCCTCTTCCCTCTCCTTCCCTTCCCTCCCTCCACCTCTCCTCTTCCTCCACCTCTTCTCTTCCTCTTCCCCCTCCTTCCCCTCCTCCCCTTCCCCATCCACCTCTCCTTTTCCCTCCTCCTCCTCCCTCTTCCCTTCCTCCTCCTCCCACCCACTCTTCCCTCCCCCACGCCCAGCCTACACCCATGGAAAGGACGGAAGGTGGGGGTGACCGATTACACCAATGGGCCCCTGAAGAATTTCCTCCCTGCCCAATTTTCCTCCTCAGTCTGGTCCCACCCAAGTCTGTAGATCAAAAGAAAATCCTTCAAGAATCCCTCACCTCCCGGCAGCCTTTTCCAGTGTCCCAGATGCTTTCCCATTCCTTGTCTAATCTGTCCCCACTGCAGCCTGCTCAGCTAGGCAGTATTGTTTTTACCAGTTTTGCAGATGAGAAAAGTGAGAATTAACTCCCTGGGCTGTGTGCCCCCGCGTGACCTCCGCCCCAGTGAGTGAAGACGTCAGCCCTGACTGGACAGTCAACACCTATCAGCAGGGAAGATTGAAGTGTGGGGCTTGAAAGATCGAGAAGGGAAACCGAGAAACCTAAGAGGCTGCTGGAGAGGAGCCCTGTGTGCCCTTTAATTTCCGTCACCTCCAAGTGTGATCTGGCGTTATGGATTTTTCTTTTTTTTAAGGTTATTTTGTTGCAAAGTGTCCCTAGAGGCGTTCCCTCCCAGTCATCTGCTCATATCCTCCTGCAAAGAATTCCACGGGCTGCTAAAAATGTGGCCACTCCCTGGATGAGGTGATGTCGGCTGTCCGAACTCCAGGAGCACATAGCACCCTGGGACGTGGAAGCCTCTTGGGTCGGGAGGATGTGGGGAGGCTGGACGAGAAGAACAGGGCTGCTCTTTGCTGATGGTGAGCCCACTGGGTGTTCTGCTCCTGCTCAGGGAAAGGCAGTGCAAAGTTTGCCCCTCACGAGGCTGGGCGCGGCCTCCCTCCTACACCGTCCGCAGTGAGATGCTGGCCCCGCTGTGCTGCTGTAGCGGGCCGGCCTCCGGCAGGGGCTGCATCCTGGCAATGGGCACGGCAGCTGCGGGATGTCAGTGCAAGGAGGGGCTGGGCATCCAGGAGAAGCAGGTGTCCAGCTAGAACAAGGTGACCGGGAAGGGTCTCGGGGCAGCGATGCTAGGGAGCGGAGCTAGAGCCTGTGGCAGACCAGGGACATCAGACAGCCCTTGCTGAGCCGCCCCCTCCCCACCCCACCTTGATTAGAATGATCCGGCCCCAGAAGAATAGCAATGAATTAATTAGGGGTCTGTTGTCATGAAGCAGCTCATTATTAAAGTCCTTCTCCTGGGAGGGGAGATGGGGAAAGGTGTGAAGAAGACAGCTAGTCAAACAGAATCTTTTAAAAGAGCCAGACCCTCCCCCAGCTGTCTGTTCTGCCCTTGGGCTCTGCCGGCAAGTCAGACATACCAGAGCACAGGGGCACCCCTGCGCTGGTGTCTCGGGATTTCAGGGGATAGAGGCCTTCTGGCCTCACTTCCCTTCCCTCCTCCTCTGATGCTGTTTCCCAGACCCCAGCTCTGAGCCCAACTCTGCCACTTTAACCCTTGCTTTCCATCTGCCTTTGAGCCAGCCGAGAGCTCCAGCTTAGTGGCCCTGGAGTTCTCCCCAAAGCAGCACCTTGAGATGTTAGAGTGCTTCCCTCCCAGGAGCTCATAGCAGTCCAGTGGGGAGCCAAAAAGATCCTTTCAACAGAAGCGAATGTGTACAGTGTCTTTATGTGCCAGGTTCCAGAAGGTGGAAGGAGGGGAAGGATGTGCAAAGTGAGATTCTCTCTTTCTCCATTCGTTATTTCCCAGGGATGGGAAAACAGAGGCCTAGAAAAGCGAAGGCCTCACAGAGTTGAGATTCTGGCTTTTCCGCCCACCAGCTATGTGACCTTGAAGTTGCTTCACACTCTGTGCCTCTATTTCTTCCTCTGTAACATGGGACTAATACGGTTGTGGTGAGGATTTAATGAGAGGGCGTGGATAGAGCCCTTAGCACAATGTCTAAAAATAATAGGAGTTAAATAAATGCAAGCTGTGGCTAATGTTCCGTTCCTACCCAGTTTCAGTAATAGGGATTCATTCATTCAATCATCGGGTATGATTGAAGCCCTACTATGTGTACAATAGTACCGAATACAGTAAGGCATAGGAATCTATACCAAACAGTGTCTGTTTTCTAGGAACTTACAATCTTAGGGGAGATAATCGCATGTGTTCACAGGTAATGGTGCCAAGAAACTTGCTAGGGACTATGGGAGTTCAAAGGAGAGATCAAAGGAGAGATCAGGATGGGCCTCCTGGAGGAGGGGACATTTGGGTTATGCCTTGAAGGATGGTTAGGACCTCGGAAGGAGAATAAATTGTCAAGCCAAGACATGAAGACCAAAAACCTGAAGACGTAATTGGAGAACGGTGGGAAGGCCATGCTAGCTAGACCTCTGCATGACCAGGAAGGGACGTGAACTTTTCTAAATTCTCAATGGGGGCAATTAAAAAGTGTTCTGTGTGTATGTGCCTGGGTGCATGCAATGATTTACTCTGTTTCGTATTCCAAAAGTAGTGTATGTTCATCATAAAAAAATTAGTGAGATAAGCAAGAGAAAGAAAATTACAAACACCTGAAATTTAAGGATTTTGCATACAGAAAAGGCAGGATCAAATAAGTGTTTTAAGAAGATTAATCTGGCGGTGTTGGTAGAACAGATTAGAGCAGGAATATGCTGGAGGCAGGGAGATTTCTCAGGTTCTTGCTGTAGCACAGATAAGAGGCAATAAAGACTCAGGCCTCGCCCGTTAGCAATGGGAAGAGAAACACGGCGGCGCGGCCGTGCTCTCCGCAACTCTCAGTTACCGCGCGTTTTCTGCACTGTGGTGTACGCAAGCCACGTGCATTTTCCAAATGACTTTTCCTTTTGAAATCTCAGGGAGCCTCCTGCATTCAGGCACAAGCCCTGTGTCAGATAGCTGTGCTCGCAAGTCTAGACCTCCCTTCCCATCCTTATAGCTTTAAATGTCATCCTCGGTGTTAATGAAAGCAAGAGATTACTGTTCCAGATTATAAAATGCAGGGCAATTTTAGGCCATTGAAAAGAATGAGTTAATTAAAGAGGGTAATAACCCTCTTAAACACCCCACCCTTTGCTCTTTTTCCAGACTGCAGGTGGCCTTCTTTGTCATAGTGGAGGAGACAGCTATATGATCTATTTTGTTCCCCAGGACTTATCTCCAGGGGCACTGAGCACGTTTTAGATGTAATTTTTAGTCCCAATGCAGGCATTGTCCTCTTGTTTGACTTAGGGAAAAGCGAGGCCCCAGAGGGAGCCTAATGAAAGAGACAGAGTACAGGCTTTGGAATCAGGCAGAGTCAGCTTTGAGCTTGGCTCTGTCATTAACTTGCTCTCGACTCTTGATGTCTCTTATTCTGTGAAATGGGGAGGCCGAATTCATAGTGTTCGAGATCATTCATGTTTGTATCTGCAACCTTTTGCACGTTGGTTGACATGTCCGATCGATGCTCAGTAAATATGTTGAACTACACTGATAAAGGGAGATAAGGGCGATTCAGAAGCCGCATGTGTCCCGGAAGTGCTACTTTGCTTTGCCTACTGGCCCGCCCCTCCACCCCACTGGGGTGGGGCAGGGCGTTTCTAAGGCGGTTAACTTGAGCGCCAGGCTGCCTGATTCTCACCACACCCTATTCTAGAGCTTGGTGTGGAAGGCTGCGTCGCCTTCCCCGTGGGCCCTAAGGATGCTTCTAACGCATTCCCAGTCCAAAAAGCCTAAGAGGTTAGATGCTACCCTGAAACAGGCAAGGGCATCCCCAGGCAAGGAGCCCATGTGCGGTACCTCGAATGGGGATTCCGAGAGCCCCACGTTGCTAGAGCTTCGGGTAAGCAGAGATTTTGATTTGGCAGGGTTGCTCATTATTCTTTATTAATTCCCCCCCCAGCCCTCCATGCCCCCCCCTCAACTCTGCGTGCTCCGTGTGAATTACTGCTTTGCTGCTGTGTGATGTGATTTCGTCTGAGGCTGCTTAATGCTTCAGCTGTCCCTCGCCAGTGTTTATCTTATTGTTTCCCAGAACAAGCAAGTGCTTCCGCTGCCCCTGGCAACTTCATTTGGTTCCCGGAACCTCCTGACCGAAGTCTGAGCTGCGGCAGGGTTGAAAGGTGGGGCTGGGCCAAGGCCAGAGCCCTGAGCTCCCAGATGCCCAGCATATTCGCCTGGATAAGCTCTTGCCCCATCCTGGGCCTGGCAGCTCAAAACCCTCGCTGACAGAGGTGGAACCAAGAATTGGATTCTTTGGCTCCGGGATCTTGACGTCACTCTCTGCTGAGGCAGAAAGGGAGAGGCCCCGGGGGCAGGGAAGCCAGTGGCCTTGTGAAAGGCAGCTGGTCTTGAACCACAGGAAGATCCAAAGCAGCGGCTGCTCCTCTAAGTTCTGTGGGCCGCGTGGATCTGTGGTCACTTGGCCATCCACCCCTGGCTGATCAGGAGCAATGAAGCAAAGATTTAGGAAAAGAGACTCTCACTCCAGCCAACCTCCTCAACCTAATCTCTGAACACTTTTAGTCATTGCTCAGTAAACATTCACTACATCACCTATCATAAACCAGGCTCTTAATTCTCACTGTTCCAAGATGCAGAAGTCCAGAGACCCAGTGGTTTCTCTCGGGAGCCCCTCCCCACATTCCAGGAGAAAGCCTTCCATGGCTTCACCTTCCATGAAGGAAGAAATCCAGGAGCCTCAAGAGCACGAACCCCTCTGCAAGACCATCCACCCCCCGGTTAATATCTAGGGCAGATTCCTAACATGCACAGAAATAGAAATAATTGTACATGGAAATGTCAATCTCCAATGTCAAACCAACAGCTCACTGGGGACCAGTTCTAGAAGCATCTGCATATGTGTGGGAGGGTGTATGTGTGTGTGTGTCCATGTACATGCATGCACAGGGGAGGGGAGTGCAAAATTCACAAAGTTTAGCATATCTTAGTGACCTCCTTCCTTTTGAGGGACAGGAGGGATCCTTGGCCTTGTGGCCCCTCTTCCTCTATTCTCCTGGTTCACTGCAACCCACAGGCTGAGTTTTCCTGGCTCCTGTGTCCCTCCCCAGTTGTCCAAGCATTCAGGGCCGGGCTCCCTCCAGGCATCCTCGGTCTACCAGGCTGTGACTCTGGATGGTTAGTTAACATTTGCAGAGCTCTGGGGAAGGGGAAACAGAAGCACCCTGGAAGGTATACAGCCTCTGTGTGCATGTGTGTGTGCGTGCATGTGTGTGTATGCAGGGTAGAGGGAGGAAGACTCTCAGAGACTGAATTTACCAAAGGCTTCACTCTATAAATAATTTGGGTCATGAAGCTCTACAAACATAAACTTCAGCCTGAATCCTCTCGCGCGGCGGTAAATGCACAGCTGCGGACACGCTCGCTCATTAGCTGACCCCCAGGTTCTGTCTCAGCAGCACCAGGCCTGCCCCACCTCTCCCCTCTTTAAAAGTCTACGTGTGTGTATGTGTGTGTGCACGTGCAGACGTACAACACACACCACATTCATATAGCACGCAAGCCCTGAGTCCTGAGGCAGAGATAAAATCAAGTAATAAAGGCCTCTTCCAAAGTGACTTTTCGGACATAAAGTGACAAGACCTGCAGAAATTGTTGTCAAGCCCTCAATAAATGCACATCAAAAGTCTCATCCTCTCCAAACGCTCAGGTCTGAGAGACCAAGTTGGCAAGAAATCTGGGCTCAGACATAACAATAACACGCTTATACTAACACCACACTTGAAATTAGCCAAAGAACTCACATTTCCACTCCTACTCATCCATTCAGGCATCACCTTCCCCAGGAAGCCCCCGCTCAGGGCCTCCCTCAAGCCCCAGCCTCCCTGGGGTGTTGGCCTCCCTGCCCCCACCACCCCCCCCCTCCCCGTGCAAACTCCTCTCACAAGGGGTAGCCCATGTGTTTGTGAAGACTGATCGGCTTGTCCATTCCCCAGCTCCTCGGGCTTCCCAAGGGGATCCTGTCCCGAAGCATCCCCAGTGCCGAGCACGGGCCTGGCTCACGGCAGACGTGTAATAAATGGATACTGGACAGTCCTGAAATGCATAGCTAAGAACTCATTTCATTCTCCCAGCATCCTTTTTGTGCTCATAAGGACAGGAGTTCCCACCTTATTTGGCAGCTACAGAAACTATTACACAAACAAGGGAAGTGACTTGCCTCGAGTCGCATAGCCACTTAATGAGAACGTTGGGATTAGATCCCAGCCCTCCAGACGTGAACCGGTGCCTCCCTCTGCATGGCGATGCCTCTCAAATCAATCTGTTTCCTACTGAGAGGCCCCAGAAGAAGAAGATTCCCAATTGCTTTTCAGCAGCTCTTGCCAAATAAATAAATAAACAAACAAACAAATAAATAAATAAATACTCTTACTACTTACACTACTAGGACTACTAATAGAGTAAATAGAGGGACGAATCCCAAGCAGGGGCTCCATAATTTAGAGCTAACTATAGAAGACCTTGATACACAAGAAAAAGGGTTTGGAGGGGCCTACAGGTAAGCTAGTTAATTGGAATTGGATATGCTGATTTGAATTGGATGTTGGAGTAAAGAGGCTATCATTAATTTCTGCACAGGCCTCGCTGTGGTTTAAAGGAAATGGCTAATGGGATTACTCTTTCCTTCTCACTTAGCAGAGGACACCCCCACCCGGAGGGCCTGGCAGTCGCTCTCCCCTGGACTGCACCTCACACCCTCCTGCCCCACAGATGGCCCTGATAAACTGACTTTTCACCCCCAACCAAGGTCCCTCAAAATGAGGTTCTGAGTTTATTGCTGACTCCAGGAAATGGGTGATTGCCCCGCCTGGGCCTTGGGGTCTGAAAGAGGAAGTGTGGGTGAGAAGAGAACTAGGGTTCTCAGTCTTTGCCGTCTGTTCTGTCTCTTCTGTTCCTGGCGGCGAACAGCTCCGTTGGCCCATTATTATCCCCTCCTAAGAGAGTCACAGAGCGCCTGAGAAATCGGGCTGGGTGTGGGAATCCCCGCTCCGACGCCCTTTAGCCGTGTGATCTTGGGAACACCACCTAACTCTCCCAGGCCTCAAATTTCCTCTTTGTAAAATGGGAATAATAAGAACATTTACTTCAGGGGTTCTTGGAAGGGTAAGAGAGTTGATTTTTGCTAAGTATTTTCGACGGCGCGTGGCACATTGTGAGAGCAACAGCAGGGTGGCTGTTACCAAGTTCTGGAGGCAAACGGGGCCCTTTGAAAATTCACCAGGTCTGTGCTACCGCCTTCAGGTCGGGCCATGTTGAGCCATGAAGCAAAAGAAGTTAGCCTGTGTTCAAAACCCTCCTGAGAACGTTGCAGGGTCCTGGGGTCATCCTGCAGTCAGGGCTCTACACAACAGGAGTTCTTGCTAGAACCAGCCTGAATCTCCTTGCGTGACAGTAAAGATTGTCCCCCTCCACTGCAGCAGACTGGCCCTCTTAGCCTACCTCATGAGCTTTGTCCAAGCAAATGGCCTCCGTCGCTTCTGCGTGTCCACTGAGGCCTGGCCCTCTCAGGAGAGGAGGAGCCCAACCAGAAAGACGTGTTCAGGTGACTCGCCTGCCCCCATGTGTGTCCCTCCTCTTCCCCAACTCCTCCCCTGCCCTGTGCAGCTTGGGCTGCTGACACCCTTCTCTCGGACTGGTTCGCGACCTACTTCAGTCAGTTGTTGTCCTTGTGGTCATTGAAACCCGGCCCTGGGGACACAAGCTTGAAAGCTGAAAACTATGTCACAGCAGTTTAGTTATTCTGGGCCAGCCCCGAATAGACTCGATTTGTCGGATTTAAGAATCCCACCTTTACTCGGGACTCCCTGACCATTGTTCCTGCACCACTGCTGTCCTGTGTCTGGCAAGGACAGAGACAACTTTGAACCTCCGAACTTTCTCTCCGAGGCAGAGCAGTCTGGGAAACCATGTGCTTGCCCTGCGGCAGGACCCTTGTCCCCGGCACTTGTCACGGGGAGCTGTCTCCATCCTCCACGCGCTCTCCTCTGAGCCACACAGGCTGCCGCCGGGTTGAGCCCCGGTTCCAGCACGGGCCAGCTGCGAGCCTGGAGTGGAAGAGCTTAGGTGAGCTGAGCTCCAAAGCCCTTCCAGCTCTAGCACTCGCTACTGTGGTTCTCCTGTGGCCGGCACTGAGCAGACTGCCTTGGCGTGTTATCCAGAAGGGAAAACTGAGGCTCAGGGGAGGGATCTGAACGCTAACTGTACCATTAGGCAGAACTCAAGCCCAGGCACAAACAGGCTGAACAGAAACCCGGAACCCTGCATTCCAGACCGAGACTCTGCCCACTTTGGTGCGTTGCCCAGAGGAGCACAGGGAGTTAAGGAGGGGAAAGATCTCTGCTGCCTGCTGCCCACTTGGCCTCTCCTGCTGCCTGCCTGCCAGCGCCTGCCCTCACCCCATGCCCTTTGACCCCCGGGCCTCCTGGCCCCATCCTCCATCTTCTCTGCCCTCCTGCAGGTGTCTGGGAGGGTTACAGAGGCTGGAGGCAGATGGGGGATGAGGGAGTAAGTACGGAGGCACTGACTTCTGGGGCACTAGTGCTGTTCCCCCCAGGGATTTAGACTGAACGAAATAGGATCGGTTAGTTCAGGTTCAGTACCAAGAACAGTTTCTGTTCTGGTTTGGTTTTAGCTTTGACGTTTGAGAGTTATGTAGGTTTGATTCTGGCTTCCACTGCTTTGTTAAAAGATTGGGGCTGCAGATGGGAAGGAAAAAAAAAAACCCTGCATAGATCTCTGATTCAGAAAAAAGTTAATGGCTGGGATTGGTCCTAAGTGGGACGCAGCAGCGTGTGATGGTAAGTTGTCTTTGATCCAATTCCAGCTCCAAGCTGGCCATGGATACCATCACGTCCCAGGGACCACAGAGGGAAGGCCGGGCTTGTGGCATTCCTCCTTCTGACTTTGTGTCCAGGCCCTGCCAGGGAGGCAAGCAGGTGCCCAGGCTCCTGGGGAGGAGGCCGCCCAGCTGGCCGAAGGTTACCTAGCCTCCCCAGGCAGGGAGATCCTGGGTTGGGCCCGAGGGAGGACACCGGTTCCACAGCTCCTGGGGCTGAGCCGGTACCTCAAGGAGACTTCGATCTCCCTGAAGAGGAGCAGCTGTCATAGGGAGGGTGATGAGAAGCACTGGGCCATTTCCCCTTCAAAGACAGAAACAGAGTCTGAACTCCCCCATATAATGGAGACAGAAAACTGAGGTCACGCCAGCCAGACGCCATGACTATCACATCTTCTCTTTACTCTCTACAATAGCCCGAGAACTTTTCTGACTAAAAACTACTGTATTTCTGGAAAGATCTCAAGGAAATTTCAGCTCTCTCCATCTAAGAGAGAACGCTGCTTCAAATTTAAGGGGAACCTTATTAATTGTGGGGTATTTTCCCAGGTAGAGACCCTTCCCTCTGCTTGAATCCATAATCATATTTGCACTGGGGTAGAAGACAGTAACCTCAGCCTCATAACATCATAACATCAAGATCCCAGAGTCTTCCTCAACTCTCTGAGAATGAATTAAATGACCCCCCGCAGCCCCTCCATGCAACAGCTTTGAACACAGGAAGCCACTAGCTAGGCAGAGAAAGGGCAAAGGGGAATTTACTGTGGCATCAGGCACCAAGCTTGCCCTTGGGGTGAAGAAGTCACGGTCCTTGCCCTCCGGAGCTTCTCGTGTGGCGGGAGAAATGGGCAGAGGGAAGGGCATGGTTGGAAGTTAAAGAGAAAAACAAAAGGGAATGTGGTTGGAAGGGTGCAGCCTGAGTCTACAATCTTCCAGAAAAATGCCTTTTGACCTCACTTTGATTTAGCACTAGAGTTCACGAGACTTTATCAGCTGGTTCTTAGTTCATGTCCTTTCAACAAGTATTTCTCAAGCCTCCCGTTTTATCCATCACCAGCGAGGTTCCCGAGCCCATTCTCGTCCTCAGAGGATTATTAGAGAAATAGAAAATGCATCCTTGCCTTCATAGTGTTGACAGACTTACGCACATGTGAGGCAATTAGAGAACAATGGGAGTGGGTGGTCAATACATCGTAGTTAGTACCTATACAATGAACAGATCAAGTGATTTAATCCTAAGACAAAATGTCTAGTAGTAAAAAAAAAAAAAAAAAAAAAGGGCATCAGGGTAATGAGCAATTAGCGTGGTAGAGAGATTAGGGAAGGCTTCGTGGAGGAAATAGGGCTCAAGCCAGAGGGAGTTTAGATGGGCAGAGGACAGAGAAAACATGCCAGGGTAGGGATTCCTGGTCAACCGTTAGGGATTCCTGGTCAACCGTTAGCTGCTTCATTGGCAACAAGAAACCTAAAGGCAGGAGCATGTTCAAACCGAGGACTCCTGGACACCAGCTTTTTGCACGACCTTAGGAACCGTCTTCTGCTGAGTCTACACAGAGCTTAGACTAGCCCTCTCGAACCCCCCCAGACCAGCAGCCTGCACGTCACCCGGGAATTTGTTAGAAGTGAGAATTCTCAAGCCTCATTTCCGCTGAATCCGAAACTCTGGGGGCGGGCTCAGCAATGTGTTTCCCGAGCCTCCCCGAGGTGATTCTCCAAGCGCGCAGCCTTGAAAACCACTGGACTCCATCGCTGCTTCCAGACTCGGGCCGCTCATCAGATTCACCGGGGGAGCTTTGAATCCCCAAGAAGATGCCCAGGCCACACCCACAGCGATTCTGATTAATGGATCCAGCCTTGGCATTCGTATCTTTTACAACCCCCCAGAGATTCTGACGTGCAGCCAGGGCTGAGAAGCAGTGAACTTGACGGTGTCTGAGTCCTTTCGTTCTGACTGACTATCCGGAGCTGGGCTCTGAGCGTCTGAGCCAGGATTCCCAGCTCCCCAGAATCCCAGGGTGAATTTGCACGCATGCAGGGGAAATGTTTGGGGGCAGAAAGACCTTCCTGAGATTCTAAAATCTTGAATCTCTTGGTGACCAGCTTTTTGATAGTTCATATGATTGTTTAACCATTCTTCCTTGCCTGCCTGCGGGAGAAGCACCGTGAGCAGATGTTGTCTCCTACCCACAAGCACACACTCACACACACCCCCTCCACACACGCAGCAACAACCACATTGGGATATTCAGAATTGCTCCGAAGGGCACATAGGCACGCACAAACGAACCCACCATCGGAAATCCCAGAGCCGGCACACTCAGACCACTTGGGAAAGGATCTCTCTTGGCAGAAGCTGGGCTGTTGGCACTGAGAAGCACCTCTACCTTCCCTGAAGCCTAGTCTGGTTCAGAGTAGCAACTGGGGGTAGGGTGGGGGGAACCATCTCCGGTAAAGTGACCTGCTCTAGGACGAAGCAGGTAATCCCATGGCGGGCTGCTGAGTACAGATGCTGAGGGGGCCTTGTTTCTCTTGCAGATTCGAGCCGATGGTCCCCCCCATGGAGGGGTCCAGTATGAGATGGTCTCTGTGCTCAAAGACGGGAGCCCCATCCTCCGGGACATGGCCTTCTCCGTCGACGAGCGCTACCTGTACCTCATGTCTGAGAGACAGGTAAGTGTGACATCCATCGCTTCTTTCCAAAGCCCAGGAGTACGTGATAACCTGTGACCTTCGTTCGGAAACCGTTCATCTAATAAGAGAGACCTCTGGGCTTGAGGCTCAGGGTCCAGGGAGAGGCAGGGTCCTTGGAGGCTGTTGTAGGGAGCCCGAGAGAAGCAACTGGGGCCAGCCGCTTCCCGGAGGCTTCTCTCCAGGCCACAGCCCCTGTCTCAGTGCGTGATGAACAGCCCCGCAAGAACAGGCCAGACTGCACAGAGCAGCTTGGTGTGATTAGGAGCTAGATTTACGGCTCCCGGGCCCACAGAGTCTGCTGCTCAAGGGAGCCAAAGAAGTGTAAATAATCCAGGCCTCCTGGCTGGGCCTGATCCTGGGAGAGACAGACCCAACAGAGGGCCCCAGAAGGAGATAAAAATCTTGGCCTGCGTCATAGACTGATGCCAGTAGACGCTGGCCAGCTCTGGGAAGCCAAAGTTGGCCTGGGGAATAGACTTCTACCCTCTGCGGGGTAACCAGTGAGCAGGTTCCCCACCTTCTCTGATGGAGCATTATTCCCCCCGGAGTGTATTTGCTCCGAATATGTGTGAACAAAGAGAAGGTAAATGCAGGAGAGCCATGGTGATGGCAAGAGAAGCAGGGAAAACGGAGGATTCGCGAGTTAATGGAGATGCACAAAGCAAAGCAAAGACCTTAAGAAAGGCTGGTTCCTTCCATTTGTTCCATCAGTGGGTCTACTGTTGCTCGGCAGGAGCATGGTCTTGGCATTGACCTGACCATGGCAGGTGAGCTAAAGCCCAAGAAGGAGAAGAAGGGCTGAGAATCTGTCTTGATGGCTGAAGACCCTGCCCTAGGCTAGACACAGATGCTGGGCTGGAGGACCAGTGAGCACTCACGAGCTGCCTCCCAGCTCCTGAGTGTTTGTCCTTCCCAAAATACTCTGCAAAGATCCCTGGTGCCCTTGATGAATACCACCTCGCCCAGAGTTCTCTTTTCCTCTTTTTTTTTTTGAATGTAAGAATTCTGAATCCAGAGATGAGGGAAGAGTGAAGAGAGGAAGGAAGAGACAAATGGGCACATGACAGCATTAAGGGAAGCAGTGATGCAGCTCTAACTCAAAAATTACTTCTTGAGAACAGATGACACAAATCATATGCAGATTGCATGCAAATTATATCCAGATCCCCTTGAACCCACCTGTCTTTTTACCTCCTTTCATATGGCCCCTGCAGTTGAGGCATAAACAGGTGCAGATGGGAATTTGATGGAGCTGGAGGAGGCTTAGCCTAACCTACGGTGGGTAAGACAGTCTTGGAAATAAACACTGATGTCTCGTTCTGATAAAACAGTCCGTGGGCCCTAACAAAGCCCATTACTGGGAATATATTTATCGGGAACATTGTGCTGGGAAAACATCAAAATGAATGGGACTTGGCCGCTCCCTTCAGGTTGCTTACAATCTAACAAGGAAGGGAGACATGTAGCCAGTTATCTATAACCTCCCCTGAAGCTTATAAATATTCTGCCTTTTCTTCCTGTTCTTCTCTATTTATAGACATAGGTTATTTCTTAAACAGAAACAGTAGATGCTTACCATGCAAATTCCAGCAATACATACAGAAAAGAAAATAGCAATGAGTCCCCACCACGTTAACATTTGGTGAACACCATACCATTCTAGATGCTTCTGTGGGATAATAATCAGACAGAGGAATGGATGGGTAGATGGCAGTCCAGACAGGTGGATAAAATGATGATCCAGGGGATCCAACAGACCCGTAATATATGTGATATTTTCCGAACCTGTTCTGTATGGCTGAGGACCAGGCAGGTAACTGGGTAGAAACTCTTTCTTGGGTCCTCTGAGCTCGGTGTAGTGGAAAAGCACTGAGAGCAAATAGAAGTGACCAGTGAGGCCTTAATGGAACCGAGAAGATGCCAAGGCTCAGATTTTGGCTGCATATCTCTTTCTCAAATGGGGCTGCTTTCTGAAATTACATTCAAAATGTGGCCGGAAGAGAGGGGCCTGGGCCAGAGCTGGAGACGAGTGAGTGGCCTTCGGGGACTGCGATGACCTCCTGAGATCCTATCTGGTGTCACCTCTGAGAGCATCAGCCCTGGCTCAACCAAGTGTCCACATAGTTAATTTCTAAATATCCTGGCCTTTGTCCTCATCTTCTGCCACAGCTGTGCCGTTCTTGTTACAGTCTGTACCCAGCAGAGGGCTTCTGTAGTAGCCAGTCCCACTGAGCGGATATGGGAAGAATTTGGGGTGAATGCCATGGGGCTGTCTCCAGTCAGGTGAGATATTAGGCCAGAGAGCTCCCAGCCAGGTGGAGCTGGGATCAGTGGGCACAGTCTAAGGGGGATTTGTGGCAGAGCTCTGAGACCTGTCACCCTGAGAGCTGTAAATCGTGTAGATAGGTGATTTCACCTGGGGCTGGGCCCAGGGATGAGGGCCAAGAACACCTCAGGGGGCCCATCTGTCTGAGGCCGAGCAACTCTGGGTACAGAGTATTCACAGACAGCTCGGACATCTTTCAAGAAACCCTTTAGTGGGTGGTGGTGAAGATGAATCAGATGGCTTGGGTTCTAGTCCAGCTGTTGCTAGATCTGGAAGCCTGACCTTTGCCCTGGTCATGAAATAGAGGAGTTGCTTCAGATAATAGGATTTTCTCTGAAGTCTGAAGCTCTGATTTGGATCCCGTCTCGACAATTCATAGCCATGTGGTGTTAAACCATCCACTTGGCCTCACTGTGCCTCACCTGGGTCAACGTGGGGCTCAGCAGAGACTCCGCTCAGCAGAGGGGAGTTTCTTTCCCATGGCCTCACACACCGCACAAACCCTTGGTCATTGAGCTTCTATACGGCCCCTTCTGGCTCTCAGGCCTTTACGACTCCGGCTCAGGAGGGTGGCGATCATGAGTGATGATTAAGAGGAAGTGAAGCGGCCCGTGAGGCACAGCCAGTAGGCCTCAGGCTGAGCCCGGCCCATCTCGGTGTTCTAGTTCCGGCCCATCTCGGAGGCCTAGACTTAAGTTCTCAGAGATTCAGTTTCCTCCCTTTTAGACATACAGTTAACAAATCTAACTCTAGACTCCCTTGCATATTCAACAGGCTTGTCTAAGCTGTTGGGGTTGAGACTCTTCCCCATCTCCAGAAGCCGACACCAAAACTACAGTAGACAGGCCTGAGGTTAGAGCAAGCGAAGAACTTTTGGAACAAGAGTTGTATGAGGCTATGAGTGCCCATGTGAACTTCTTCCCTGAACGGTGAACACTGCAGAGAGGATGGAAATGCTGGCTGGTTATGGATAAGTGTATTCCTGTTTTGAAGCAGTGATTTAAGACTAAGGAGGTTCCTGAAGGACCTGAGGCCATATAAGACACCATGAGAATGGGGCTTCCCCTCACTTTAGAATAAATCTTTGAGCAGCCTGCTGTCATCCCAGCCTTCACCTCATCCCCACCTCTTGTCTCTCTGTCCCCCTGCTGCTTGCCCAAAACACGGCACGTTCGTATCTTTGGCATATGGGAGTGTAGATACAAGTCTCTGGCCCTTAAATTCTGCCTAGAGAGGTTTGCATCTCCCTACAGAGCTCAAACGATTCGGTACAGCTCATTCATTCTCCCTCCCTCCCCCTCTCTTGGTTAATTACACGTAATTAAGAAATAGGACTAGTAAGAAGTGTTGGGTCGCTAGTGCCACTGCCTAACAAGCCGATGTTAATGGACTGTTAATAGATCCAGGGCCGGCCAGTCCCAGGGGAACATTTGGGAACTGATTTCCCAATCCTGCTAATTGCCCAGGTGCCCCACGGATCGGATGCCTGGCTCTTCCCTAGAAAGTCCGCCCCGGCTTCCTCAACAGCAGATCGACAGATGCTATGGGTGTGAATACAAGTTCTCCCATATCCTCAGTGTCTAATGGAAGTCAGACAGCAAGTCCAGGGAAAAGCAGGCTACCAGCCAAGTGCAAAACTGAGCGAGAAGATGAAAAGAAACTTGATAGCCCCAGTTTCCACCCAACTTGTCAGGTTGGCCACTCCCAGATAAAGAACATAACTCTGTACTCAACGTGGATGGGAAAGAGTATGGGGATGGAAGCAATTATTCTATTTTATACTTTAATTAGTTTGAATTAGCAGAGGGAATAGAGGCATAAAATGATCCAGCGAAGGGTGAAATGGAAAAAGGGAGTCACAGTGGAGAATGGCTCCATGCAGGCTGGAAAGGGCCTTGGGAACAGCAGAAAGGCTGGTGATGGGGGCGCATGCATGTGTGTGTGTGTTTTGGGGTGGGTGGGGGCATGGGATGCTGCTCTCTATTTCAGAGCCTGAGAAGGCAATATAGCGTAGTGGTTAAGAGCTGGAGCCTGAGAATCAGACTGATCTCCATTTAACCCATAGCCACTTGCTAGACATTCAGCTTTGAGATCTCACACCACTAAACCTCAGTTTCTTCATCTGTATAGTGGGCCCAGTAATGGTAACACTGTGTGTCTGACACACAGTGCCTTCAGTGTGCGGTATGATGATTATCATTGCTGTTATCAATCATATTATTAGAAGTTCTCTGGGACCCCAGAGAAGGCTAGAAGCCTCTCCACTTAAGTTATGGCTGGGACAGAGTTCCCAAGTCAAACACCTCCAACCTGCCATTCCTGCTTCTCCCTCCTAAGGGACGGCTCAGAAGCCCGCGGCCTGGCCCAATGACAGCATCAGGCTAAGTCGCTCATAATCTGCTATTTATTTTAAAAATCCAGGAATGTGCCCTGCAGACTAAACAGCCCCGCTCCCCTTGATATAGGCAGAGGCTGCCCTGGGCCCAGATGTGAGGCCCAGGACGCCAGTATTGCAGGCATCTGTGGAGAGAAGGAAGGGGCGCCCTGAACACTGGTTAGGCCCCAACCCCTCAGGGTCCTGTGCTGCACATGTACACACGTGGCCAGAAAGGGCTACCCATGGGGCTTTTCATTTCTGGCCTCTACGGGTAAGGAAACTAGGTCTCCAAAGATAGGGTTACCGTTCTCCAAGTAGTGGGCACTCAGACCCCAGTTCTGAGTGACCTTGTGTTTGTCTGTAGCTGGCACACTGTTCTGGTCACTTATTGCTACATAACAAACTGCTTCAGAATGCTGGGACATAAAACAAACGTTTTATTATATTTACAAACTGTGTAAGTCAGGGACACAAACGTGGTACGTTGAAGAGGGCTTGTCTCTTCTCTACAACACAAATAAGTTGGGGTGCTTAGAATTCTAGGAACCAGAATCATCTGGAAGCTTCTCCTGTCTGGGAACTAGAAGGCTGGGCTCAGCTGGGGCTGTTGACCAGAGTGCCTTAGACAAGGCCTCTCCATGGGGCATGAGCTTTCCTCACAGCATGGTGGCCTCAAGAGTCAGACTTCTTGAACATGGCAGATCATGGCCAACATGGCAGCTCAGGACTCAAGAGAGTGAGCCTTCCCACAAATAAGGTAGAATTACTGCTGTTTTTATGACACAGCCTTAGAAACCACATCGCTGTCTCTTCTCCCTGCCTCTTCACCTCTCCACAGCCAGTCACCTTGGGTGATTCTGATTCAGTGGCCCATGAGCACACTTGGAGAGACAAGGCTCAGGGAAGATAAATATGTGGTTTCCTGACCCCCTGGGTCACAGAAGCACAGAGCGTCATAGCTGGTAAGGATCCTAGGGATCACCCATCCTGACCCCACATGAGAACAAGGAGGCCCAGCAGGCATCTGGGCAGGTTAGCTGCCCCTTCAGTGTCGTGCTGCGCCCAACGCCCAAGTCTGGAGTCATCAGAACTGGTTTGACTTCTCAAAACTCACAGAGAAGTGCCAGGAGCTTTAGAGCCTACTGTTGATTTGCTAAAGGTTGCGTAGGTCCTCCATGAAGCCCACGTGAAATGTGGGCTGGGAAAGTGCTTCCTGCAAGCCTTTGGGGGAATCCATCAGGAGCGGGATCGCACTGCCAGGAAATTGCCCAGACAGCGGCCCGCGGTTTTACAGGGTTCTCCGGGGCAGCTCTCTGCAGCAGTGTTACACCAGACCACTGGGAAGGCAGGCCCCACGGTGCCCCACCTTGGCTCTGCAGGGCAGTGGTGACTTATCCCGTGGATACACACAGGAAACTGACTCTTTAACTATCCCCGCCTTAAGTAATTCAAGAGAGTCGGAGCAAGAAAAACTTTGGCCTGGAGTTAATAGAAAGAAAAATCATTTGGGAAGATTGTGAAGCCATCCTTCTCTGAAGGGCTCATGGGCAGGAGAGACCCCTTCCTGGGCCCTCGGTTGATGGGGCCTTGGTTGAAGGTGTGTGCCGGGTGGGGAGGCCGAATGGAAGGACAGGCCGCACCCCTCCAGCGTGCCGTTCCCAGAGTGTCCCGCCCGCTAACCGGAGGGCTAATTTGGGTTTCCTTGGTTTGGGGGAGGGCCTACCTACTGCAGACCTGGACCTAGCACCAAAAATAAGCATTTTCAAAAGGCCTATTGTGACTCGGAAGTAATAGTGTCCTGCCTGTGGCCAGAGCCACTGAGCTGCCAGACCCTTAAGGCACCTGAAGGCTTGAGGAAGGGAAAGGGAAAAAATGTGGGGAACCACACTTCCAGATGTTCGCTGCTCATTTATTTTGACATTTCAGACTATTATTTTGATTGTGCACATTTGTTTAGTCCAGGCGATAAGGCTTCCCAGGGAGCGGGCAGAGCGTGCCAAGGTGAATTTTTACAAGGCGCTCTGGGTCTCAGTCACGGGAGCCCTCCCGCTGCCGGGAGGCGGGAGACCTGGGCTGAGTGGCGGGGGGGGGGGGGGGGGGGGGGGGGGGGGGGGGGGGGAATGTGAGCAGGCTTGGACTGTAGCAGAGCCTGAGGGGCTTTGGGGAGAATTACAGAGTTTGCGGATTAGGAAAGTGAGGATAAGCGAATTTCGGCTACACTTCTGTTTTCAAATGTGTCACTTTCAATCCAAGCCTTTGATGCACATGTGTTTCTGGTTAAGGACAGGGGACCCCGGTGTGGCCCAGGAGCTAAGCTGCTCCTTTCAGTGCCTTTCCCAAAGGAAGAGCAGAATCCTGCCTCTTGGGGGAGGGGGCCGCAGGGAAAGGTGACCACCCCAAGCCTGGGTTTTGATTTTCCTTCTTTCTCCCCTCCCCCCTCCGCCCCCTATTTCAAATGTCAGGGAACAAAGAGGCTGACACAGAGCTGATTCCCTGGCTGTTAATATTCTCATTGGAACATTTTTCTAATAAATATTTTCACATGAGAGAAAGGAAATGCAGTCGCACCTATTAATCAGACGCTTGGCTTGTTGTATTTAAGAGAGAAAACTCCAGCCTCTTATTTTAAAATCCTTTGGTTTGGAAAGAAATGATTGAACACAATGCCCAGGCTGGGAGAACTAATGCCAAAAAACCTCATTTCTCTAAATGGGCAGGGGGCTGGAGACTTTCTCTAATCCTTGGCAAGGGATTCGATTTCTCTTTCTAGGCAGGTAGTGCTGAACACTGACACTCTGCCTTGCCCAGGATGATGTTCCTGTGACTGAGAGATGGGAAATCATAGTGTCTCAATACCAGCAGGAAACCCACTCCCTTGTTTCTAAAGGTGAGAAGACTGATGCCCAGAGAGGGGAGTCAGTTGCTGATATCTTCCCCTGAATGACCAGGAGAAGCAGAATTAATCCTAATTAACCTGGTCCAGCCCAGCATTCTTTTCCCAACTTGACAACAGCTTCCCTCGGCACGGGCAAGAAAGAAAACTGGTTGTCTTTAAAGACTTTCAATTTAAAAAAAATTAAAAACAACCTGGACCCAAGAGAGTCACTGAAGATGTTCCCGAGGGTCAAATTAAAATAGGGAAAGATTTGCATATCATTTGCATACATAGACTCATTCACTCAACAGACCGTTAAGTGTCTACCATGTATAATGCATAGAGCTGTCCACTGACAAGTCATTTGCATATGCAGATATAGATAGGGCAGTCTTTCTAGGTAATATTCCAGCAAAATGTTACAAACAGGGCTGCCTGAAGATAGGTACCTTCTTGATTTCTTTCTGCTCTCTTCAATGCAACGGCAGCACTGTTAAGTGTGCTTTTGTGTAGCAGTAAATAAAATAGACCCCTCAGGGGGGTCTCATTCTGGTGGGGAAGAATGACTGTAGATAAATTACAATATAAAGTAGCCGTGCTTAGCAGAGACTTCCAATATAAAGTAGCCGTGCTTAGTGAAGACTTCCAGTGTGCTCAGTGACTGAAGTAAGTCATACCAACCAGGGAGAGGCCTGTCCTTGGGAGAATGAGAGGACTCATTCTCTCTCTGACACAGCAGTTCAGAGCTGGTTAGACCTCAGAGATTATTGAGTGAAGAGAAGCCTTTTCTTTTATAGATGAGGACAGGAGACCAGAGGGGGAAATGACTCTTGAGAAGGGAAGGTCTACCAAACCAGAATGTGAGGAAGCAGATGGTGGTGATGATGGGTAATTTCCTGACCCCATGAAGAGTGTGGGCGCTAGACTCTGCCTGCCTGCTGCAGTTCAAGTCCTGTCTCCACTACTTACTGCTGTGTGACCTGGGGCAACTTGCTTTACCTCTCTGTGCTTCCGTTTCCTCATCCGTAAGATGGGCCTAAGTGTGGCATCTGCCTGAGGATTGAATTAAATGAATTAATACATAAAGAGCACTCTGAAAAGTATCTGGCACACATTACCTGCTTAATAAATGTTGGTAGTCGTAATTTTATTTTTATAATTGTGTCCCAGGCGTCATCACCAGGCTCAGCCCTGCAGAGCATGCTGTGCATATAGCCACACCTAAAAAAGAAAATTAACCACCCCGCCTTGCCTCTCGGCTCTACTTGAAGATGTGTTGAAATCTAACTAACATTCAGGTTGTGTTTTTCTTATTTTAGTTTACCAACATGACATCAGCTAATCCAGCAATCCCATGGGAGAAGTAGCATTGTCCTCGCCTCTTTTAGAGATAGGAAAACTGAAATTCAAGTCTGGCGAAGTCATTTGCCCAGAGCCACCGAGCCGGCTAACAGCAGAGCTAGGACTCCACCCCACCCTTCTAAAGCCAAATCCACAGCTCCCTCTTCTTGAGACGGCGCCCCCTGGCTGCCACGTGTGGGCACAGGGCTCCTCCCTGCTCCCTCTCCACCTGGTTCCAAATTAAGGAAAAGGTTTAGCAGCGGCTTTGAAGGCTTCAGGGGACCAGCAAGGACTCACAAGTCCTCGTTTGACACCCCCAAGGAGACAGGAGCAGTGCGCTGTTTTGTTTTCAAAACCAACAAAGGAAAGCGAGCACTGCCCAGGGCCTTACTCAGACCCTTCCGGGCGATGGCTCGGGTGGTCAGAGTGGAGGGACAGAGAGTGCCCAGCCCGAGGAGGGTACTGCTGCGGTTTGGCCTGTGCAGTAGGCCACGGGCTTCGCAAGCATTATCCGGACTCCTTACAACAAGCTTGAAAGGCGGGCATTACACCCCTGCTGACACACAGGGAAGGCTCGGCAAGGTTAAGGGACCTGAGCAAGGCCCTTCACGCCACTCCTAGGAGGCAGGGATGCGCAAAGTGTCGGGGCAAAGCCCCTGCCCTGCTTGCCCAGGGAGGCCCAGTGAGTGACACCATGACTCCCTTGCACCCTCTGGACCCCCACCCATAGCTAGCCATCTTTGCAAGGAGAGCAGGTCCAGAACAATAAGGCCCCGATTCAGCGTCTCCCCTGCAGCTGCACGGGAACCAGGCAAACGGGTATCGGTGCCATCACTGCCCTAAGCGGGGGTTCCTGGGCTCCTGGGTTCGGTGCTTGCTGTCTTGAGACTCAGCCAGCCCCCCAGTGACGCCCCCGAACTCTGCAGCCTGCTTTCTAGCTCCTTCCCGGAGCTCTCTCTCATGCTTCCCGTGTTGGGTTTCTGTAATTGAATGTGTTTTATTTAGACCATAACATTTAGTGCCACTTTGGATTTCCAATTAGGCTTCAATCAAACGCCGAGAGTCTGATTCGTTTTGTTGTTTTGATCAACACAAAAGATGGCAACATCAGAGGAGCCGTCGTGAAAAGTTATTTCCATCCACTGATGAGTAGGACAGTTGCTGTGATGTGAAGATATAGCTTCGGAGGTGCCGAGAGATGCACCAGGCGGCAGCGAAGGGGGAGGGAGGAGAGGGGACGGCAGCGAACCCTTCCGAGGAGCACGGGTTGACGTTCCGAGGTGCACAGCCCATACTGCACGCTCCCCCCCGAGAGGGCGGGAGGTGGGTGCTGGCTGGGAGGCCCAATTGTGGAGGCTCGGGGTCCCGGGTGTCCGTGCGGGACGGGGGAGGAGCTGGGCCCCAAGCCCGCTGACTGCTGGTGCACGTGGCTCGTGGCTTGGGCCTGGTGTGCGGAGAGGCTCCATGACCACGGGATTCCTGTGAGATGGGAAGCGGACCGCAGGTCGCTTTCTCCACACAACAGCCTCTGCGCCCCTCCGCCAGACGTGACCAGCTGCGCTGGCTTCCTGAAACCCAGGGAGGCGGCTTTTCCTCAGTGCCCGTGAGTTCTGGCCAGCCCCTCACACATGCTGCCCGTCAGACGACTGGCCTCGGGACAACGACAACATTTCGAACCCAACTGTGAGCTGCCAGGGAGGTGTGTGGGGAGGATGGGGGAGGGATGGCAGGGGGTGACAGGAGAGTGCCAGGGGAGTAGTAAGTTAGGATTCTGCCTCTAGTTAATCCTTGGAGTCTCCCCCAGCTGTATGACTACAAGCCAACTACAGCCTCAGTTTCCCTCTGAAGGAGATGCATTTGAATGTTCCCTGGGGCCATGACATTTAGCGCCTCTTTTTTGGCCACGAGCCTGTACGGGATAGAGGCTGACCTGGGTCTGCGAGTGTGTGTGCTTATGAGAACAGCGTACGTGGGGGGATGCATCAGATGAGAGCAAGCATTCCTGTGTGTTCTGGGGGGTGAAAGGGTATTCACACGCTTTCAGACCACAGGTCAGGGCTGTGCTTACTGTGGGAAAAGCAGGTCTGTGCTCCTTCTCCATGGGCTTACTCGGTTTTCGGAGCCCCGCTTGCCTGCATTTTCCAAGCTGGCCCTTCGACCTTTCTGTAGCGTGCCCAGCTCAGGGACTCCACGTCAGCCACAGTCCCCAGTTCATGGTTTGTGTGCCCCACAGTGAAATTCCCGGAGCCTTTGCCACTCTGCACAGAGCAACCTTCCTCACTCCCCCTCCTGGTTATTCCCACTCCCCACTTCTGCAAACAGGTTGGGGTTTGAAATTTGCACCAGGTGGAGGGAGAACTGGCTGTGTCGTCAGCTGTTGGTGGCTTAGCAAACAGTCTGGGTTCAGCCTCTGTCCCTCAAGTAATGTTTAATGAGAAGAGGGAGGTGGGCAGAGATGAGAGTCGGGCAGGAGGAAGATTGGAAAGAGAAAAATGAACAGAGCTGAGAACAATGTCTTAGTTAACCACTCCGCCTCCAAGCAATTTATCAAACAACCTTTGAGGACCTATTGTGAGCATAGAGCTTGTCCTGACAAAATCACACCTATGCCAGGGATAGAGTGTTGTGATAGAGTGTGCAGAGCGCTGGGAATGCAGGAGAGGGTGCTACCCAGTAGTCTGTGAGTCAAGGAAGGCTTCCTGGAGGAGGTGTTCCTCTAGGTGACTATGAAAGGGGGGGAGCTCACCAAGTGGAGCAAAAGGCAAAGGAGTATTTCTCAAGTGAAGGAAAGCACAGAGGCTTGAAAGAGTTCAGCATATTCAGGGAATAGTCCCCCAAATTTGATATTGTTGGAGCTGAAGGCAAGAGTTAGGAGATATCAGTCCTTGACGACTAGCCACAGCTCACAGGGGGCGAGAGGACTTCGGGTGGATGCAACCCACCTGTCCTTATCTCCACCCAAGAGAAGGTGCTTCAGGCTCCCTCAGCCCCTGCTACTGCACCACAGAACTTGGGAGAAAACGATCATGCAGCAAGCTCCCAGTGTTTCCCCTTCCCTGACAGCAGCTCCCCCCTCCCCAGGGGCCAGGAGAAAGGATGCCAGGGCGGGTCACAGCCCACCCCCCAAGCCCTCTGTGATCGGGCCAGTCCACACTGCTGCTCAGCACAGCCCCTTCTCTGTATGCAGAGGAAAACTCTGCTCCTCTCAGGTTCAGGGGGAGAGGACGAGAGAGATCGGACCCGCTTCTTGCATTCATTCAGTCCTTCCAGCAAAATTCCCTGGTAGCAGAGAGCTTGCTTCTCTGGGCCCCTTCTGTCTCCCCATGCTGAAGGTTAAGGAAGAGAGGAAGGGGAAGACGGGAGATGAGACAAGAGAAAGCGCGTGGAAAGGAAACACTGTAGGATAGTGTAAAGAGCTCATCGTTGGGGGCAGATTGGCCTGTGTTCAAACCTTGGCTCTACCATTTTTCGTCAGGGCCTGGCTTATCCTCTCTAAGCCTCAGTTTTCTCTTCTGTAAAGTGGGAAAACAGTCATACCTGCCTTCGAGGGTTGCTGAGCTGAAGTGACAGATCCCTGCAAAGTGGCTGGGACAGAGCAGGGGCCCCACGCTGGAAACTGCTCCAGCTCCGCCCTCTTCCTTCTCTCGGGTTCACTCACGCTCCCTGGTTCACTGCCACTGAGCCCCCCGTAACTAACATGTTGCTCATTTTTCATCCTTAAGTCATCTGCCAGTTGCATCTATTTCTAGCCTCTGTCTTACGAGAGGAGAATAAGGAAGGGAAACAGATAACAGCAGAGGCTCATTTGCCAATTGTCAGCTCCTGCCGTCAGCGCAGCTCTCTGCCTGCATCTCCCTGGGTGCCTGGAAAAATCACTGTGACCTTTTATTTACTGGTTGATCTAGTCAGCTCAGGTCTCTCTGCCTCCCCCCTCCTCCAGCCCACCCTCCACATTCCCACCCCTCCCCCGGCCGAGAGCCGGCTTCTCGCCTCCCGTGCCCCCCATCCCACCGTGGGGTAGGCACGCTCTCCGGTCCCTCGGAGCCTCCCTGTCTTCATGATCAGATTCTTAAAAATCCGTGGGCACAGACAAGAGGGAGAAGCAGAGTCTGCTTGGTGCGGGCACCAGGGAAGATTCCTGCCATTGATCTCTTCTGTAGGCCCCCTCTTCGTTCCCATTTCACCAAGGAGACACACGGAGGTCATTTAGGCCAGCCAGTGACCCGCCCCTGAGCGACTGACTCAGTGAGTCGCAGCGTTGCCTGGAAGAGCGGCGATTTCTCCCAGGCCCCCACCCAGGCTTTGCCCTGTGAGCTTTTAGGCGCATCTCCTCTTCCATCCCCTTCCCCGAAACCCCGCCCCCGCCTTGCACCTGCACTAGCCAGCAGTCCCTTCTGCTTTTCTTTCTCTTCCTTCCCCTGTGGCCCCTCTGAGCTAAGTGGGCTGAGGTGTGCAGCCCCGGGGATATGGGGTGGCAGTTGAGGGTAGTGACTAGGAGACCGAAGTGACTAACGAGTGGGTACTGACAAGAAGACCTTCCACAGAGGCCCCGAGAGGCCAGGAATGAGCCAGGCAGACCCAAAGTGCCCATGCTTTGCTTAGCTGCAGGAGTTAAGTACGTATACGGTGTGCGTGTGCACACGCACGTGTGTGTGTGTCTGTGTGCAATGCACACACACACATGTCTATATATCAGAAACACCCAAATTGGCTTGTAAAAAAAATTACCCAAGGTAGAGTATGGCTTTCTTTTTCCACTGCCTTCAGGCCATCTGCCTTGGACGTCCCAGAGCCTTGCTGGCCCATCTCGGACCTGGCCGGCCACACAGCTCCCTCAAAGTTTGGAGAAAGGAATTTTAAAAGCCTCTTGTGCAAGTCAGCTCCCTGCTTTCCAAGCTCTCTTCTTGGCCCTCGCTGTCAGCATCAATTTTCTGCAGGGAGTGATTTAACCTTCATTTATTCATTAATTCTTTTTTCCCCCTTAACTTCATTAGGTAAGATTTATAAAGGTGCTGAATTGGAAAGGTCACCTGTCCCTGGGCCCAGGACACAGTGTGCCTGCAACCCTTCTCATGAGCTTCCTTCCAACGTGTTCTGGACGTAGGGAGGGGAGGGGGGTAGCAGAGGGGAAAGTCAGAGCAGAGCTTGCGGCTCCCTGGGAAGGCAGGGCAGGCAAGGGGATTCCAGGCCCTGAACACACTCTGTGTTACCTGCTTGCCGGTGGGAGGCCCAGTGGCAGAGGGGAAAGGCAGGCTCTCTTTGGCACCTCTGGAATCCGGTCCTCGCCTCTTACTAAATTGACCTTTGCCCTCAGTTTCCTCTCAGATAAATTGTCAGTAATGATAGACTCTCCTTTATTGGGTTGTCGCAGGGATTAAACTGGTGACGTCAGAACACGGAGCACAGGACATGGCGCAACAGCAGCTTTTTAAAAAGACCTTGCGTCGTCCTGGTTGCACCCTGGCAGTATTGGGCAGCCATTAGCTCACTAACCACTAGAGCCTGGCTCGCAGGGCGTCTGACTTCTCCAAGAAAGGCAGGCCACATGGTCCATGATTGATCCTATCTCCAGAACCACAGGAAAAGCCTAAGCTCCTAGAGGAGCCAGGAAAAAACCAAGCCATCACTCGATTCAAGATTGCTTCCCGAGGCCTGGCAGATTTCTGCAGGAAGCCGGGCTAAGCTGGCATCCCGCTCTCTGCCTCGGCCTGGCCGCGCTCACTGCCCATCCTGCGGTTGTCCATAGCCATGGGCCTTTCCCAAGCCTCTGAAGCCTGCTGGGCTCAGCCTTCAGCCATCTCATCGCAAGGAGCTGTCTCTCTCATTAACAGCCTCCCTAGATGAAGGGAACACAGACTCGAGGCTCACGAACCATGCAGGTATTTTGAACTTGTAGAAAGCTAAGGCGTCCACTTGCGGCCACCTCCCTGTGTCCTTGCTCCCACGCCCCCTGCAGAACTCAGAACCGTCCCAGTTCCCTCCAGTCAGAATGAATTCAGCTCTCTGAGCTTCTTTAACTTCGTGGTAGAAATGACAGTAAATACCTGGCGTCTCCCGCATTAGGCTCTAAGCTTCTAAGAGACCGGCTGCCCGTCCGAGGTCCCCTGGCCCCTCCTGGTACCGACCGTACACTCTATCAGTGTTTGAGAAAATGATTTTAATAGGAAAGCACGGAGGAGAGCAGGCAGGCAAACCCGTTCTGTGGGCCAACCTGAGAATATTGGGTTTGAATATGATCACAGAGGATGACAAGAATTAATTTTATTTTATCTAATATTTTTAGAGTTAGGGCCTCTGGAATGCAACATGCGAATTTATGCTCAGAGTGCAAATTGGAGCGTGCCCAGAGGAATGGAGAAAATTCTAGCCACCTCACATTTTCCAGAATCCCATTGCCCTCACCTGGGATCCCCTGTTTGTTTGCCGTGCACTGAGAAGTAATTTGCAACAGAGGAAGGAACCCTGGGGCTGGGAAAATTTGCCCAGTGCCTCCTCTGTGCTAGGCTGAACGAAGAGTGATGCTGAGCGCTGGACAGCAGCACACGGCCCCGCCACCCGCTCCGAGGAGCAGGGGGACTTCTGAACAGTAGCCACCAGGAGACTTAAACCGCCAGTCCTGTCCCAGGCGGTCCTCCTTGGTATGCAAATCACTTCACATGTATGATATTAGTTTGTTCTGTCCTCACGCTCCCGGATTTAATGAGATTCTTTGGGCATTGTTAATAAACAATGCTTGACCTTTTTAGAGTGGCAACATTGTGTCGTTTTATTTGGTGAAATAGGGCCCTACACAACAGGCCATTTGGTATCGTTATTGTTCCATTTTCAAATGAATTTAGCTCTGAACTGAGGTCTGTGAGTCTCACAGTACCCACTGAGATCACTGGAGATACTGATGACTGAATAGCCCCGATAGGAAGTGACCCCTAATCATACCTGAACTTCAAGGGCATTTCTCATCAGCGGAGTCCCTCCCCGCTTCTCCAGCTGTGGCTGCTAGCACGGCCACCATGCGTGGCATCTAAGGACACTGTAGCTTGACGCACTGTCTTGGCCTGGCCTGTGGACAATCTCCTCTCTCTGTGATTCAAGCTACATCAGTACTGGGATTTATAGGGAAGAAAGATGGCCTCACATCACCCTCTTTCACTGGGCTTCCTGGAAGCATAAGTTATCAGTCTGTGGTAGGTCGGGTTCCATTTTGCATGAAGTCTAGGTGCGAGACTAACATCTAGTGGCCATGGGGTAATGGTGGTAGGCGCCAGTATGGGACGTGAAGCCACACACACGGTTTAGTCTGGAAGTATTCTCTGTCTCTAAGGTCAACTGACTGAATAGATACTGCCCTGTCATTCCCGAAACTCTCGGTGTAGCCACCCTAAGGGACACATCGCGCTTCAGTGACAGAACAAAGGTGATTGACGTTTCCTGAGTCCAATGAGCAGTTTCGTCCTTCTCAAACCAGATTACAAGCCCCTCCCACCTCAGGGTCTGCCTGTGGCCCAGGGGTGTCCCTTTCCTGTGTCCTAAGGCTACAGTCTTAACATATAAAATTACTTTGAACATAAACAATGACAGATAACCATTAGAGGAGAGCCATCCTTTTATATTGTAAAAATAGAGTTGGGAATTGTCACTTCTAAGAGATAAGAGAGAGACATATGGGCAGAATACCAAGAGACTCTCATTTGCCTCTTAACATTAAATCTAAATCATAAAACCATAGACAAGAGACTCTTCTATTTGGATCTTATTTTGTTTTCCTTTGTTCGTGAGAAGCATGTGGAGGGCACAAAACACACACGCTCGAAACACGTATCCTTTCTCTGCACTTTGGTTTCCCCAATGGTGAAAATGAATGAAGACTCCTTCCGGCCAGCCTCTGAGTCTAGAACTCCGGGATTGACCTTGACTCAGTGAGCTTTCTCAGGGTGAGCTAGTGGACAGTCGCCGCTATGACACTTGCTTGGGTGTGGGTGTACGAAGCTCTCTTCCTTCACCTTTTTGGCTTTGAGTTAAGAAATTTAAGAAGTCCCTGATTTATGCTACATGGATGACCCTTGCAAACACGACGCTGAGTGAGAGAAGTCAGCCACAAAAGACCACATTTCGTATGCTTCTCTTGATACGAAACGTCCAAAATAGGCAAATCCCTAGAGACAGAAGGTTGGTGGTTGCCTGGAGCTGGAGCAGAAGCAGTTGTCTGGGGCTGGAAGAGAGGGGGGCCGGGGGAGTGACTGCTGATGGGCACAGGGTTTCTTTTTGGGGGTGATGACATTGTTCTGAAATTGATGGTGGTGATGGTTGTACGATTCTGTGAATCTACTAAAAACCATTGAAGGGTACACTTCAAGTGGGTGAATTTTATGAAATTATGACATAATTTTATAACTTATATCGTGATAAAGCTGTTATTTTTAAAAAAATAGTAGGAAGGCAGGACCATAATTGTGTGGCTACGCCTTCCCCGGGTAACCACCACCCAGGCGGGCATGGGCAGCCCACCCCAGGCGATGCCAGGGTATAGCATCCAAGAGCCCTGCCAGCCTTCTTCTCATTTTCTTGTCCCTTCCCAGTCTTCTCCCTGCTCTGCTCCTGCCTCGGTTTCCTGTTCTTCTTACTCCTTCTATCTCCCTTCTCCTTTATCCTTCTGTCTACTGATCGCACCAACCAATTGGCTCTCCTTGACCCCAGGAGGCTGAAAAGGGGAGGGAACAAGAGATAACAGTGAAAATTAATCATAACTGTAATAATAAATTATTAATACTATTATAAGTTATTATTAGAGCTGTCCAGGACTTAATTTAATCTCCACAACATCCCTATTAGGGGGATAATTATCTGCATTTTATAGATGAAGAAACTGTGATCAAACAAGCCGAGTAACATGCCCAAGCTTGTCAGGAGCGAAACCAGAATTCAAGCCCAGGTCTGCCTGGCCTCAGAGTCTATTCTTTGAAGCATGATAAGACCTCAAATATGAGGTCGGGCTTGGTTATTTATTGATGAATTACAATAGAAGTAATTTGATGGGGTTCAGAACTGCAGTATCTAAGATCTCATCTGTTGGTCTGATATTTATGGCCATTAATGGATGATATCTGTGCGGCTCTTCCATTCATTATGGTTTTCATTAAGACTCTCATCCTGTTTAGAAGTCTGTTTGTCATTTTTAACTCTCTGTTTAATCTTGGGCAGCCCTAATCCTTCTTCACGACAAACCCGAAGGAGACAGCTCCTGATGGCTCTTCCTGCCCACAGTGGTGTGCAGGCGGGGGCGGGAGGGGGGCAGTGAGTGTGGTAGGCACGTCTGTGTGTTCTGAGTGTGTGTGACAGCAATGTGTGTATGGAATGTCGGCGTGAGCGTGTGTGAAGTGTGCGTGCGGCGTCAGGCTGTCGCTGTGGAAGGTGAGTGCATGGTGTGAGCGTGTGTTTGTGTTCCCGAGTGTGTTTGCATAAGAACACGAGTTTGTGGAGAGCTGATGATGATGATGATGATGATGTGTGTGTGTGTGTGTGTGTGTGTGTGCGTGTGGTGTAGTATTCTTTTCTCGGAAGCACGAGAATTCTTGAGTTGAGGCCCGGCCATTTGTTCCCAAGCACAGGGACTGCCTGCCCCCTCCCTTTCAGTGTGTTTAAATCCCTCCAAGGTGAGGGGTTGCAGGGAATCCTAGACGGGATAAGGGGCCTGCCCATGAGACAGTCTTGGAAGTTGGAGGGGACTCCTGTCACTCATCCGGGTCTCGAGCCTCTCTTTAGAGCTCCCCCACAATGGAAGGGGAGCTCTCCCGCCCAGCGCTGTTGGTTTATAGGAAACTTCTTCCATTGGCCTATGCTTCCTTGAGGGAGGCCTAGAGTTGTTTTACTTTTTTGATTCTTATTTAAAATGTCTACTCCCGGTGGAACTAGTAAGAAAAGAAATCTGAATGGGGACGCCCTTCTTTTGTCTTTCGCTATCCCCAGAACACACCCCGAAGCTCATTCTCTCTGCTTTGGCTTGTGATGTTTTCCTTCCCAGGACTTTTCACCCTGCCTTCCTCAAGTCCCACCCTTTCCATGGAGACTTCCCTGCTCCTCAGCCCACACTGGACTCCAGCTTCCTTTGTGCCCCCCCCACTGACCCCCCACAGGGCTTATAAGAGGTACGATGTTTAGCCCTTAAAAATAGTCTATCTTTGGCCCTGCTAGGCTTGAACTCCAGTAGACCCACACCACACATTTCGACTCTCTATTCCTGTAGGAACTTTGGGCATCAGGGCCGCCAGATATGATGGTTCAGGTTGTGTACTGCACAAAGCCATCTGGCTGAGGGGCAAGTGGGGGCTGAAACGGAGTCCTCACTCATCTCACCAACCGAGCACCTAGAGGGGCTGCCTTTTTCCAATTGCACACACGTGCTGTTCCGGCTAGAGGTGTTCCAGAGAGGGAGCTTCGGGAAGAGTTCAATCCTGTTGTCTCAAGGCCTCCAGTAGCAGCCAGAAGAATGTTTAATGAGGGCACGGAGAGGGCTGCCTCCCCTTCTTGGCCTCACGTCCTCTTCCGGAAGGCCTTCACCCCCTCTCTGATTAATCCCATCGTGTTCTGATCACCACTTAACTCTGCTTGCCCTTGCCCCGCTCCAGCTTAATTTTCCCTTCTCAGTGTCTGCCTTTTAAGTATCCTAAATCTTGTTTTCACATCTTTGTTATGTCCTTCCAACTAGTTAGCAAGCTCTAGGAGGGCAGAGGGTGTTTCCATTTCCTTTGCTCTCGGGCACCCCCGTGACATCTATCTGAGCCCTCCACCCCTAGTGGGGGCCAAATCAGTGTTGATACAACTGTGCCCCCCCCCCCCCCCCCCCCCCCGCTGAAAGAGAAACCAAAGCCCTGTGCTCAGAACCAGGGCATTGACCCCACTCCCCAAACACCAGCTCAGCCTAGCGTCTCAGGGGACAAGAACACATTCACTCAGCCTCCCTCCAGGCTGTGGACTAAGTTAACCCTGAAATGTCTGTAAGGAAAGTGCTGGAAAAGCTCAGCCCATCTCTGGTCTCTCTTTAGGGTGACCCAAAGTGCTGGACAGGGAACTTAAGAAGTGGTCCCAGCCCTTCACCAAATTAACCTTTAGTGATCACTCGGTGAGTGAGTGATTAGATTCCTGATGACAGTGGCTTGGCAGGGGACCAAAGCCGCACCCATCTGGACCTGTGTTTGGTTTGATGACCTGCAGGCCCCTGTGAAGGGAGAGCATCCCAGGAAAGGGCCCTCAGCTGGGTCTGTGACATTATGGCTTGATTGTTTCCCCTGCAGAACGATGGATAAGGCATGCCCAGCAGCCGGAGAGGTATCTCCTGCTGTTCCTTCCCGAGACCTCCAACCCCGAGCCCTTGGCTGACCCCCTTCACTTCCATCACCACCGTTCAGCATCGGTGCCCCCCGAGCCTCCTCAACACACTCTCACACTCCAAAATAAAGCATTCAGGCAGTCACTACATAGCACTATTGATGCCCCATCCCCGCATGCCCTGAAATGATAATGCATCACCCATGGTGCGCATCCAGACGGAGCCAGATTACGCTCAGGTGGTTAAAAGTCCAGGTCTAATTAGAGTTCCAGGGAATCAAGCCATTGTATTATTAATGATTCTCCAGCAATGTTCTGATTAAAACAGTAATTTTAATAAGCACAGCTCGATGCTAAGTGTTCACTGAGCACCTAATTACATCAGTTATAACTCCAAAATTATTTAAAATTCCCCTTTTTTTCCCAGCAAACCCGGCATGCACCAAATAAAATAGAGACTCAGACAACTTGGTGATTATTTGCTCTAATTAATTTCCTAAGCACCTGTTAAAAAAAAGGAAAAGAATCTTTTGTTTCTCTTCCACTTCCCCAAGTTCCCCTCCACCCCTTTCTATCCCCAGCGGCTGCATGACATTGGTTCCATCTGACACAGCCATTGAAGGGGACCAGGAATAGAAAGCAGTGAGGAAAGTGAAGATTCCAACATTCCCCGCCACCACCCTCTGGGCAGGGGGGAGCTGCAGAGCTGTAATCCCCATGGATCGCTCAGGCAGGGCGGGCGCTGCGGTCCGGGAGGCAGGGGCACCCAGAGGGCTTCTCACCAGGAGCCAGCTCCTCACAACACCCTTGTCATCATTAGACCAGCATGGGATGTCACATTTAATGATTATGCTCGCATCTCCTGAGGCCTCTCCATGGGGGCAGTTCTCAAATTCTTTTGACCCGTGAACCCCTTGAATTGAAAAAGAGACGGCTGCACCCCCTGTCCACTCCCTGGAAGGACACCAGAGTTTCAGAGAGAACAGTGAGTGGAACTATCCTAGAGTCGACACCCAGAGTTTTCTTTTTATTTAAAATTATGTTATCAGTAAGTTACCAATTTGTCCCCAGAAGTAACACCAGTAATTGCCCTGGATGTGTGCAATCAGCCTGACCCTGAACCATGCAGGGTCGTGGCTCTCACCTTGTGTGACCGTCATGAAAACATGCAGCTGGGAACGGCAGTCCTTAGCATTCTCATGCCCGCCCATACATTGGCAGGTAGTACCAAAACGCTGCTCTATTTTGTCTCCCGCGGTCCCTTTGCCTCTGTCTCCAGCACCGGCATAGCTCATCAGCTCACTCTTGGATAGTAATACCAAGGCCTTCAAGTCTCAAACGCAGTTTCCATTTGGAGTTATAATGTCCAGTTCCAGACCAGAAGTAAAATTCTGGCCTTGACCGAAGCTCAGATCTCTGCCGTCCTGCAGCCTGGCCTCCTGCACGCTCCCCACTTGGAGCCACGAGGAGTGTTTCTGCTCTTTTTCTCACTTATCTTCCCCCACCCAAGTATTGCTATTGAACCCTTCGAAGAAGCAGAGAGAAAGGGTCATAGAGACCCTTTCGCACTTGACCTGGAGTCATCACAAGATAGCCTCTCGCTCTCTGAGCTGACTAACACTGCTGACTCTTTCGGGGCTGGGGCCTCCATGTGCCTTTGGACACCCTCTGCTGACTTTCCCTGGCTGTAGCTCCCATCAGGCAGCGTTCTGCTCTCAGCCCTGATTTTCCAGCTCTTCCACCCACATAGAACCGATCTCCAAGGGTTTGTCTGGGAGAGGTCATAAAATGCTCCCAGGTCAGCTCCCCTTCCTGGGTGTCCACTTCTGGATCCTCGGCCTGCCACCGTCACTGGGGTGGGGGTGCTCAGGGACTGCCCAAGGTCCTGCCTTCAGTCTTCCTCCTCAGAGCTCACCAGCTAGGTCTCTGGATTTCCTGCCTTCTGGATTTTCCTGTCCACTGTGTCCCCTACAGTCCAGGGCATGCATCTCAAGCTTTTCAAGTGGTCTTATTCAAGGGTGGCTGGCTAGGTTACAGCATTCCAAGGACTTCCTCCAAACATCTCACAAAATTCCTCCTTTTTGTTCCTTGACCCCTGTATTTCTTTGATCCAGGACCAGGACCCAAGATGAAGGGCAGGTGAATCTTGAGAGTCTACTCTGGAAAGTTCTGTGATCGTCTCCCATCTTAGTGAGCACGCTGCATTCATTGTAACTTGGTGCTTTGCTGGGTGCTTTAATTTTGATATTTGATAATATTTACAAAACTGGAAACTGAGGCTCAGAAAGGTTAAGTGGTTCACCCAGCACAGCTGAGTACAGGGTGATGCTGAGCCAAGTTCTTCTAGCTGAAACAGTCATGGCCTTTCCATGACACCATGCACCTCTGCTAGGTCATAAACAGTAGGTCTATTTAAAAAGAAAAAGAAAAAAAAACAAACAAAAACCTTTACATCACCTAATGGATCCCAGCAGAAGGCCAGGGGCGTCAGCCACACCTAGAGAACCTTCACATAGTTCTTAGTACATTTACTTAAGAAGCTTAAAATAAAACCTGGATCACTGGGCAAGTGTGATTAGCTTCTCAGCAGGTATTTATAGACCTATTTTGTGTAAGAAAGTGAAGTTGGAGCATACAGGGATATCTCACATGAAGAAGTAAAAAGCAGAGCCCTATGAGTAACCTAAAATGATAGAGTCCTAAGAAGACTATTTTTTACAAAGTGCATTAGAGTCCTGCCAGCTGGGCAGGTGGTCAGATTCTAAATTCAGAGACATTATAGAGGCTGATCAAGGAAGGCTGCCTGGAAGAGGGGAAGCTCAGGGATTTGCACATGAGCAGGAGAAGGAAGGACATTCTGATGAGCAGGAATGTGCGAGCAAAGTTAAGGAGGCAGGACAGTGCAGAACACAAGAGGCCACCGTGCCAGGACTGGGGGGTTGACACTGACAGAGGGAGTCTAGAGTGCAAATGTCAGCCTGGTGGGGAGCAGAAGTTAAAAGGTTCAAATACGGGGTGGGGGGCATTTGGACTATAAACTTCATCCAAGAAGCAGTTTTTCTTGTTTTTGAAAAATTTTTTTGTATTATTTAGTTTTTTTTTTTAGCTGAGGGCATCATTATAAAACACTGCCTCCTGGAAGCCTTCCATGATTTTCCGTTTACTCTTGTAGCTGTACTACATCTCAATCATTCTGCACTAATATTTCATTATAATTGGGGGGGGCTTATCTGTTTTCCGGTCAACACTCTGAGTACCTAAAGATTAGAGCCATGTCTGTTCATCCTTTGAACTTCCTGCCTATGCAGCACACGTAGCATGTGGTTAGTATGTACCTGCACATAATAACTGACGTCTATATGCTAGACACCAGCCTAATGGCTTCCTAACCTGTACCACCCTGCATGCCGAAGAGACAATTTAGTGTAGAAGTTTGGAGCACGAGCTCTGCAGCTGGCCTGACGAGGCTCAAATCCCAGCTCTACAACTTCCTGGCTGAATTCACGAAGATGCTCTGTGCCTCCGTTTCTTCCTCATCTGCAGATAGTGAGTCTTATATAAATATGGGCTGTTATTACCCCCATTTCACGAATCAACAACTGAGGCTTAGCTGAGGAAGCTGCCTGAGGTCACACAGCTAATCGGCGAGGGGGCGGGGATTCGGACCTGGACGGTCTGACTCTAGGACCCATGCCCTCGACCTTTCTGGAAGAAAAAGAGAAATAACGGTATGCAGGACACATCTGGTGTCCAGAGAACAGCATGGAGATCCATGGGGCCGACAGCCACCATTCTGCTCCGAGGAGGTGGGCCTGCAGCTGGGGGGGGGTGGCAGGGGGCAGCAGGGATGCTCTGACAGGGGCAGGTGGGGGACACGTGTGAAAGAAGAGATGCAGAACTTCTCCTTTTCCTCCTGGCTGCCTCTCTGCACCTCCTCATGTTTGGTCTCTGCTCATGCCCTTCCGTCCTCGTGGACTGTCCTTCCTCCATTCCTGCCTCTCGAAATATCAGCAAGCTTCCAGGCCTGCTGCGGACGGTGACGCTTTCCTGGCCCCTAGAGATGATCACTCGGAGCTAGGAGCCTCTCCAGTGACACTTGGACTTCCTGGCTTACCCACCAGCGGGCACGCTTCTTGAGGGCAGCACAGGACCACACTGACTTGTATTTGTCATTCCACCGTATGAGACTTGATAGCTGGTCTGGTGGATATATGAAGAGATGAGCGAACGAAGGCTTCGTACCTGGGTGGACTAACGAATAAGTGAATGAATCCATAAGCCCATGAACAAATAGAAGCACCAATTATAAAAATCAAATTATAGACAACCGTACGCAGGTCCACTCATGAATGCAGATTCCCAAGACCAGGTCAGCCAGCCCCTCCTGACTCACCCGTGGGCACGGGGCACTGTGGCCCTGGAGTCATTGTTGCCTCCGTCAAACAGTCTTTATCCAACTGGTCTATGCAGATGCCCAGAGCAGCACAGTGGCTCAGGATCCAGCAAAGCATGGGAGCCTGCCTGCCTCACACATCACCACCTCGCCCGGATGGCATGAATGAACACAGAAAGGAAATTTTTAAAATTTAATATAAACATAGGAGACTCTTTTTTTTCTTTAGGCAGAGATTTAACATGTACTATTATCCACCATCTCTGTCTGTCCGTCTCTGTCTCCCTCTCTCCCTCTCTCCCTCTCTCCACACACACACACACACACACACACACACACACACACACGCTCATCCACTCACCTACTCACTTGTCCTAGAAAGCTGTGAGTGACAAGAAACTGCTCTGTCCTACCCGAGGGAGCCAGACACTTGGCATATGACGAAAAATCAGAGAGAATATTTTCAGATCTCATGTGTCAGGGAAGACAAGATGGCCAAGTCTCAGACGGTTAGAGAGAGAAATTGAGAGATGGCTGAGAAGAGGCCGTCCATGAGGTCCACCGGAAACCCAAATTCTGTTTCACAACATGAGGCTGCGATGGCTTCTTGTCTGCTCAGATGCGTACAACACCTAGGGTGGAGAGGTGGGGGCCCATCTCAGACCAGTGCCTGTGGATGGAGCGAAGCTGGCTTGGACCTTTCTTATGTGTGTAGCTGTTGATTAGGGAGGCCTGAAGAAGGGCTTGTGCGGCTGGGCTTGGCCAAATCTTATACTCCTCAGTAGGGTTGCTCTCCTTATGTCAGCGTGACCTGGGAACTTCAACATGGCGTCCCTTCATAAGCCCAGGAGCAGATATGAGGGAAGATATCAAGAGTGGGAAATTAGTACACAAGGCGCCCCTGAGAACCTACAAGCTTATGTCAGTAACCATGAGCGCTCACATCAGAGCCAGAAGGACATTGGGCACCAGGACACAGAAACTAGAGCTTGGTTGGGAGGCAATGCCAGGGCCTCTGCCCAAAGGACCTTATTTTTACGGTCCCCATCAGGAGCAGGGATGTCCTAACAGCCCCACTTTCCCTCTCATAGAAGGATTCCCTGAGTCCTCATCCCAAACCACACTAAGCGTAGTCCACACCTTCTACCCAGACAGCAGCAAAGGTGTTCTTACTCCAGATCCTGACCAGCCTCTCCTGGGCCCTGATGATTCCCTCCGCAAAGCTCACTTCCCAAGCTTATGCACCATAGACGCTTCAAAGAGAATTTGGGATTAACTGGTGCTCCGCACCCTCTCATCTTGCTCCGCTGGTAACTGAAAAGCAGGGGGAGCAGAAGTTGAGCGGATGGAGCCCAGAAACCAGGCCCTATAAGGCAGAGCCCCAGCTCTTAGATGGAATCAGTCTCCACGTGGTAAGGTTATACTCAGGCCCTGGGCATCCAGGGGCCCCAGTGGAACCCCTGAATAAGTAGAAGTGTGGAATGAATACACAGGGAATGGGTGGGTGAAGAGTCATCCCGGCCATGTCACTCCATCCCCCTGCCCTCATCACTTCTCCCCTCCTGGGGTAGATGAGTTGATGTTGACCCTACAGAGAACTTTGTGGTACCTGGCTGATCCTAGGCATCTGAATCCCGGGTGGGAGATCTGTTTTTGTTATTTCTTAGGCCCCATTTCTCATGCCCGCTTTCCTATCCCACCTGCTTTCCCTAACTGAATAAACCCACAGTTGTCATGGAGACAACATAGTATCCGCACCTCTACTTCTTTGTAAATCCTTCCAAAAAACAAAACTAGAAAGGGCCCTACTTCTACCTCCCTTGCATTTCTGGCCCAGAACTCCAGTTTAAGAAACTATGCTATGGTGTTTGCAATATCTACTTTGCCCATTCGGTTTCCCGCCCTCTCTGTGCTTTTCCTTTGCCCAAGTTTTACCTGAAGCCTTAGGAGATGAAGCTTGATTTGACCTTTTTCCGCAGAGGATCTTGAGTTTTAGTGCACCTCGGCCTCAGGGAGGGATTATGTCATCACTGAGGACAAGACTTGGAGTGGCTGTACTGCTCTGCATGCAAAGGGCAGATGTAATTCTCCCCATGTGACGGATCGGCAATCTCAGCCCAGAGAGGCTAGATGGCTTGCTCAAGGTCACTCAGCACAGGAGTGCAGAGCCTGGGTGAGGGCCCTTTGCAGCTTTCCTGTGCAAACACTGCCACCTTCAGTGGGGTCTGCGGATAAAGACTGAGCATGGTAATAACTACCACTATTGAGCACCAACTGTGTGCATGGCTCTTGGTGTGTGAGTGTCAGTGAAGCCCCCAGACAACCTCGTGAAGTTGACATCATTATTGTCACCATTTTACAGAGAAGAAAACTGAGGTAGGGAGAGCTGACAACTTAATGTCATACAGCTTATCAGGTGTCCCCTTCAGTGTCCACCCTTCAGTACAAAATATGGTCTCTCGCTGAAAAAAAAAAAAAAGGGTCCAGGAGAGGCCATTGCTCAAGTGCTCATCAAAAGGACAAATTTCACTGGTCAGATTTCTTTTCTTTTCCCACTGCCCTCTCCCCTTTGACTCCTGCATAACCGTCTGCTGGGTTTTATGAATGAGGAGGGAAAAACTGTCATTGAAAAGTTCAACCAACTTTGGATTCCACTCTCTGAGTGATAGATAGCTTTAATTACTCCGAATTACTCAGCCACTCCACTCTTCTCCCCCAAGTCATTAAAAATAGATTTTCTCTTTGAACTCCACTCCGCCCTGAGGTCCCCAGATAGTCAGGAGTTCTTAGGAGCCAGCCCCAGGGTCAGCTTCTGGTCGGAAGGGTGCGCGTTGCTCTCGTTGCAATCATAGACTCTAGTACCTCCCGCTGGTTTTCTGGGGGTCGGTGCCTCCTTTTTCTAAATGACATTGATCATGTGACTTTTCACAGCTCCGAGGACAGGCAGGAGGCTGGGCTGGTGTTTACTTTGTGAGGATTTAAGGAGGTCTCACACATGGCTCTTGATTTTTGAAGACCTGGGTCTAAAACTAGGAACAAACCATAGTGAGTTCTTCACGTTAATTACCGGAAGCTTGATCCGCAGGAAGGACCGAAGCTGAAACTGTGAGCTCAGAGGCGCTCAGAGGTGCTCTGCTCCCCTATGTGCTGGTCCTGTTGTGTCCCTGAGAAAGGTAAGAAACTGGAGGCAAACCGGTTGCCCTAAGCCACACAGCTAACCCGTGGTGAGACCAGGACAGAAAGTGCCTTCCGCCTCTGTGCTGAGCACTCCGGGACATTCCTGGGAGGCTCGGGATGGAAACGTGCAACCTGCTCAGAGCCTCTCCCGTTATTGTTCTGGGTCCTGGCCAGCTTGAAAAAGAGCCTAGCAGGCGCTCTTCCACCTTCACCAGCCTCTCCCCATCTCGGCACTCTGACATCACCCCTTCTGTTGCGTCAAGCTCAGGCTTCACCGTCTGAATCATTGCAAGCAAACAGGAGAGTAACATGGGCTAAGAGGCATGCAGCGGTCAGACGGGTGATTGTACAGATCTTCCTGCACTTAGGATGGGGTGACGTTCCCCATCAACCCATCGTCAGCTGGAATGCACCTGATACACCTAGCCTGCCGAACATCAGAGCTGAGCCTAGCCTACCTTAAACGTGCTCAAAACACTCACGCCAGCCTCCATTTGGGCAGAATCCTCTAGCACAAAGCCTATTGGATAATAAAGTAGTACCTATCTCGTGTCGCGGATTGAATACGGTACTGAAAGTGAAAACAGCATGGTTGTAGGGCACAGAATGGTGCTAAGTATGTGGCTTGTTTACCGCTGGGATCACGTGGCCGACTGGGCGCTGTGCTCACCGCCACCACCGCCCAGCAGCTGAGAGCGTCGTACCACGGACTGCTAGCCTGGGAAAGGATCCAAATTCAGAATTCAAAATACGGTTTCTGCTGCTTGCATATCGCTTTCACGCCATCTGAAAGTCGGAAAATCTTAACTCCAACCATCCAGAGTCTGTGATTGCGGTGTCCAAGAGCATGGCCGGGCACTGCGGCTGGCACCTATTTCTAGAAGAAAGACGGCCCCGGCAGCCAGCCCTCAGGGCAGCCTCAGAGGAGGGGACCTTCTGTGTTCAGGGTGGCCTGTCTCCACCTCCACACCTTCAGCCCAGGAGCCAGACAAACCTGGACTCCAGGCCTGCGCCTGCCACGTGCAAGGCATGTGACCTTGGGCAGGTTAGTCCACTTGAGACTGTTTTCTAGTAAGTAAAGTGAGCCTAAGAATACCTTGCCTGCGAAGATGGCACAGGATTAAATGAGATAACATACACCACGTGCCTGGCATGCAGCAAGCGCTGGATAAATGAAAGCTGTCATTATTATTATTCCTGCTGCCTCGTGCTGTTCCGCAAGCTCAGCCAACTGCCCGGCTCAGAGCCGGGTGGGGCCAGCCAGGAGCCTGCCAGCCATCCGCCGGAGACCTTGGGCCCTACCGCCTCCCCCGCTCCCATCCCTGGGGAGCAGATCCAAGGAGGGGCTCTCATGGCTGCCCCATACCTCTGCCCCCACCCACTCCCAGCAGGGAGGTTTCGGTGAAGACGCGGCTTCAGCGCCCAGTAGACAATTAGCTCTTTGCCTGAAAGGACAGGAGGAGAAGCTGTCTTTTCCCATGGAAACTTGCTGAACCGTAGGCGATAGAGTACGACGCATCTCAGGAGCTGGTGAGCCTGTCCGGTCCCTTGGGGGTCCACTGTGGCTTGGGCTGAGCACTGGGCTAGGCCTATCCGAACAGCTGCCCGTGTCCCTCTTCCAGTGAGGATTGAACCTTGGCCCCATCGGGTATGAAGGGAAGGACAGAGCCCCAAGCACTCAGGACTCTCGAGGCTGACTGCACCTTCTTGCCACAGGGCTGATGGGGTTTGGGGAAAGCCTGCGAAGAGAGACTCCCCCCACCCGTCCATTCCCCCATGAACGACTACTGGGTGACAGCAAGCTACTCAGAACTGTGGGAACAGAGAAGCAAAAGGCTTACCTGCCCTCAGGTTCCCTCCGGCCTCAAACCTTGTCTACTGAAGCTGTCCCCTGAACCTCCTGTCCCTCCTCATCCTCAGGAAGCTCCCTTCCAGTATGTCACCAACGTGGGCCACGGAGGAGCCACTTTGCCCCTCACCACGAGACGGAGCCGGGTGAAGCCAGCCCTTCGGGGGCCTCTCTTTCCTAATGGATCAAGTGGAAATCACAATACCTAACAATGGCGGCCCTGTGTCCCTCCCTGGGGAGTTGTGCAGATCAAAGGATAAAGTGTGTGAAAGCGCTCGGAAAAGCTCAAACCCTCCCCTGGTGCTGGGATCCAGTGCCACGGATGGTAGTCCACGTGCCAGGCCCGGCGTGGCTCTCTTCCGTCTGCCCTCCGCGTGGGTGAAGCAAGAGCATCGCACTTGACTGGAAAACAGGCTTGAATTGGGGAAAAAAGAGAAAGTGGGTCTGAGACCTTCCGAACTGGAAGGGGAGAGAGGGCCAGCTGGTGGGACCACCTACAGAAGGTACGAGGGAAAGGAGCAGGGCTCGGGGAGACAGTTGGGCTTCAGCTGCTGTGCGCTTTGCCCCAGGCCCTGGGGACCAGGAGCTTGGATCAGACCAACTGCCTGCCCCAGCCAGGCTGTGTGTGCCACCTCCCACCCCCGCCACCTGGCTCCTAGCCACTGAGAAGGCCTCTGTTTCTTCCCTTGTGTCAGGAGGCCAGGGACACGTGTGGGGACAGGTGTGCCATCTAGCAGGGGGCGCAGATTCCAGGGAAGCAGGGGATTAAATGCTCATTCTGAAGGGAGAATAGCTTCCCCTGATTTCTTCCTGTTCTCTGTGTCTCTCTTGCACGACGGCAGAGGAATCCTGCAGGGCCTTGTGAACCCTGAGCGCCTTGCCCCCCAAGGCGAGCCTCTGCTCCGTGTCCTTTGAGCCATGACTGTCTCTTGATTCTACCTCTATTGTGACATCTATCCCATTGTGTTGAGATTATCCGTTTCCTTGGTTTTGTCCTCAAACAAACCAAGAACTCCAGGAAGGCGGGGAATATAGCCGCAGTGCCCAACAGAGAGTGTCACACAACAGCAATGCTCAGCAAATGTTTAAGAACTGCGGGGAACCAGGCCCAGTCCATTGTCAGAATCCGATGTGCTGGGCTGCTTCACCTCAGCTATTTCTCCAGTAGACCCGTCTGGGTTCTCAGAACCACGTAGCTCCTTTCAGGTGTCCACACAGGGTGGTGGAAACATGGCATCGGTTCTCCGTCGCCAGGCTGACTTGGCAAAGGGCTCTGGCTCCCCTGCCTACCACTGGACGACTCTGGAGAGCGGCGATGTGTTTGTTGCTGAGCTACGCACTGTCCGGGGCCTCAGAGGCCTTCCCGGCCCCACCCCGGGTGGTCCAAACCCCAATGGTCTGCCACGTTCTTCAAGATCTTGAGGAATAAGGCTGGTTCCAGCCATTCCCTCAGTGACTTGTCGCCATAGCCAATAATAATCTGATGTCATGTCCCTGGCCGTGCAGGGCCTCACACCCTGTGGACTACACATTGTGCTAAGAAGAGGGAGAGTGGAGGGAACCCCCCTAAACTCTGCACATCCCCACGGATCCCTTCCCACATAGAGCTCCAGTCCTGCTGAATCAGGCCAAGGAAGGCACTAGAGATGCAGGGCCCCAAGGCCAGAGGAGCCAAGAACACAGTATGAGTCACCTTTAATTAAGAGTATTTCTTAAGTAAATGACTTAATAGGACAGTTATATTCATTAGAGGTATAATTACAAGACCTGAGATCAAGCAGAAAAGAATGCGGAGCGTGAGGGTGGTGTCTGTCCAGGGCAGCTCCGTGGTCCTGGGGAGAAGGCGGCCGGGGGTCAGGAGAAGGGCGTCCTCCGACTGGAGGCTTCTCATCGCTACATTCATTTCCCAGCCTAGCTACCCTTGCATCCCAGCACTCAGCCAAGGGGGTGGGGGAGCCTCAGGCGTAATTAAAATGCAATCATAATAAACAAACACTAATTAAAGCGTCACGGAGTGTCCCATTAAAGTCTGAGTCAGCCCTGACAGAGTGCCTCCTGACTCAGTGGGCGCTCTGTAGGAGAAACTCGCCCTCCTCCTTGAGCTTCCTGAGACCACTCCCATCCCCCGGCCCACCAGGTCCTAGAGCACGTGCCCGCCTGTCACCCGGGATGCAGGGTGAAGCATCCAGATGTCAGAGACTCGAAGTTGGTCCTTTAGGGCCTCCACAGACTCAGAGTTATCAGGACAGCTTCTCCCTGGGCACAAAGCAGTGTCCAGAATACCCCCTTTTCCCCCTCCCCCAAATCAGTCTCATTCCTTCCATTGCCCCAAAGCCAAGTTTTATTCCATTTCTTCCTGGCCTGGGGTCCTGACATTTAAAAAGACTCTTCCAAGGAGTGAGGTTATCTGTCCCAGTGGTTCCCAATCGTTAGGTCGTAAGAGTCAGCTGAAGAGCTTGTTAGAACTATTGTTCGGTCCCCACCCCAGAGTTCTGACGCAGAGAGCTCTGCGTTTTCTCGTCTCTTAAGCTCACAGGTCATGCCAATAGTGCATCAAGAGCCATTGCTCCTTGAGAGCTCCTGGGCACCCTCTTCCTGGACGACATTCTGGCCAAGCAGTAGCAGTCTGGAGAGCTCAGACACTTCATACGTCCCCAGTCCCATGGTCTTCCCTGTCCTTCCCAGCTTAAGGCCAACCTGCCTCTCCGGATTTGTACCCCCTGCTCCCTCGCTCTCAGGCCAGGTTTGCTGAAGAAACTCTGCTTTCCCATTTGTATGGTGGTTCTTTCTACCTGGAGCTCTCTGATCTGTGTCAATACGATTCACCCTTCGAGACCTAGGCCCACGCCTTGTTTCTCACAAGACCTTCTTGGGACTTCCATCTAGAGCCACACTGGCCCATAGAAACAAAACGCAAGCCACAAACGCAAGCTCCGTGTATAATTTTAACTTTTCTAAAGCAGCTAGATTTTTAAAAGTTAGAGGAATGAAGTAACATTAATAATGGATTTTATGTAACCCAGTATCTGAAAAATTTCATTTTTAACATGCGTCAATAAAAAAGCATGAATGTGATATGTTACCTTTTTTTCCATACAGAATCTTCAAAATCCAGAGCGTGTTGTGTCCTTAGAGCGCATCTCAATTTGAACCCGCCACATTTCAGGTGCTTATAATGTAGTGGCTATCGCGTTGGACACAGCAGACATAAAAGTATTTTCTCTTTGCTCTGAATCCCCTCAGCTCTATTGCAGTGCCTTAGAGCACACATCACTCTCTTGTTTTTTCACTGCTGGTCTGTTTGGAACTTGAAGTTGATGGCTGGGTTTTAATGTGCAGTTGCTTTTATGCCCCTGAAGTGCCTAGCACTGGCCCCTCTCTGTATATAGGATGTGATCAATGAATATGGGTTGATGAATGACTATAGAAACACATGAATATAGGAAAGACAGAGAACGCACAGAAACATCTGACGTGGAGGGTCTCCTCCCAGTCCCAGTGACATTTCTTGCTTCTAGTTTGTGCCTGGCTAGTGGATCTTGGAGGAGAGAATCATTCAAGTTTAAGAACCACCCCCCACCCGAGAAGTTTCCTGTTTCACTTTGCTCTTCAACTCAGTGTATTAAAGAAAAAAGAAATTCCCACCAGGAGGGCCCAGGAAACAGGAAAAATAGTTGTGCTATTGGTTTCATGTTTGGAGAAGAACAGGGTTCTCACTATCTCCGTGGCACTTGGCGTGAAAGTGGGCTTTGTTGCCGGAGACACTGCTCCCATTCAGGGCCGCCTTTCCCAGCTGCTGAGAGCCGGGCTGTGTTTTGACAGACGGGCCGAATGCAATGCAGACAGTTGTTTTAATTTCCAGCCAGATGCAGACATCACTCACACGGAGCCCGAAACCCAAGAAAGGAAGGCTGGGCCCTGGGCTGCAGTGGGGCTCAGGCCTCAGAGGGTGGGTTGGAGGGGGCTGGTGGAAGCCCCCCAGGGCCGTGGGGTCACAGAGGTCCTGGAGGGCTGAGAGTTCCAGGCTCAGGAGAGGCATGCTTTCAGAAAGGTGCTCCCTGGAGGAATCACGGGCCATGAGTCAGGGGTCAAGGGTTGCTTCTTAAGGCAATGTGATGATGCCGGTGGCTGGTAGCAATGGCTGGATGGTATTTATTTATTTATTTATTTATTTATTTATTTATTTAAAAGACTTATTTATTTATTTGAGAGAGAGAGAGAGAGCAAGGACAAGCGGGGGAAGGGGCAGAGGGAGAGGGAGGGAGAGTCCTGACCACTCTTGCGGGAAGAACCTCTGGTTGAACGACACTGTTCATGGAGCAGAGACCTGAGCTGGGCACTGCGCGCTGCGGGGTGACCCTTCTCCACTCTGACCCCCTGTCCGTTTATGCAGCCCAGGAGCAAATGAGCCCCTTGAGCTGTTCTATCACCTGGTCAGGGCAAGCTGAGCACGGAGTCGACTCACACCCTCAGGTCTATTGCAGACTGGCCTCCACTCACAGTGCCAATTTCTTAAACTGAATTGCAAGATTTTACTATTATCCTTCCTGCATTTCACGTTTTTATTATTAAAAGGAGGTTAGGACTGTTTAAAGCTGATCCTGTCCGCCCACTTATGGAAAGCCTTGGGATATGAATATTAGGTGTGAGGGTGCCATAAGAATGAGGAGCACCCAGAAGGAAAGGGAGCCTCCCGGAGCTGGTGCGCGAGACCTTTCACCGTCGCGCCAGAGTATGTGCTCTGACATCTCTCCCCGCCCCGGCCAGGCTCCGCCCTTGAGTTCTGCTGACCTTGTCCATGATGACTTTTCTGGTGATCATAGGTCAGCGCGCGGTGCCCTTCTAGACCTCTGCACCAGCCCACTCCTACCCACACTACCCCAACTCTCGCGCTCTCCAGTGGCCACTTCCCCCCACGCCTCATCCTGGGCGCCCCTCCTCTAAGTTCATGCCTGTCCCGTCTGAGGAGCTCCAGCTCTGCAGCTACCAACTCCCCCCAGACTCCGAGCTCTGCGGGGCAGGATCTGTGTCCTGATGGCTGGTATTTCCCTCTCACATAGCACGGGAGCCTCCCTCTAGTGACATCTGATAAACATTTGCTAGATAAGCGTGTTAAACTTCTCCCAAGCCTCTCAGGAGGATGCTGAGAAAGTGTCTCTGGCAGATCCTTTGTCCCTCTGCCCGAGGCGGAGCGCCGTGCGGCTGGACCCTGGGCTGTGTGTTTGCACTTGTGTTCACACACCCAGTGGGTGGGGGACCTCTCTGCCCTGACAAAGGAGAACCCACCCCCACCCGGCACATGGTTTTGCAGTGTCGTGCCCCAACCAGCAGCAGTACCTAGCATCGCAAATGGGAGACTTCAATCTTCTGACCCCCTTACCTGGCCTGAATGTCACCCGTGCTGGGCGGGTGGTGGTGTCGGGTCCAAACAGGGCCCCACAGGGCAACTGGCAGGAGTTCCACGCTGGGGCTGCACCCTTGGGCTGGGGGACAGGGACTTGATCTGTAAATTCCCACTTTCCCCAGCCAGAGAGAATCAGACAGGCAGCTCATCTCTGTGGATGTCCCCATTTAGCCAGACTTTTCAAAGGATGGAAGATTTACTAGAAAAATTGAATGCAGACATCAGAGAATGGGATAATTGGATCCAGGTGGTATGTTTGGTGGGTGTAAAGGGCCTGTGCCATACGATGAATATTATTTGATAGGAAAAGTTTCTCCTTCTCTCCCTTTTTAAATGTTTTCTGTGTGGGCAGGATGTCTCAGCCCAAGCCCAGCTGAAAACCCTTCGGAGACAAGTTGGTGGCACTCAGTAGGCTTTCAACAGAGTTAACCATTTCAGCACTTACCACGAGCATGGCCAGCTCTCAAAAGGACTTGAGTGGTGGGCAGAAAGAGACAGGAAGATTTGCTTCTGCCCCTGAGGAAGGCAAGAAGCAGCCTTGGGCCGCCCCCCACCCCCACAAGAAACACATTCCCCTTAGCTGTACCCCCCCCCCCACCTTGCATCAGGCAAACAGATGAGAGGGGCCATTGATTCCCCGCCCAGGGTCATCTCTTTAGGGGCAGTGACAGTGCAACTGTGGGTAGGTGTAGGTAAGTCTGAACGCACGTCAGCCAGTCATCACTCCCGGATCTAACTGTGCTCTCTTTCATCTCTCTGCCAGATCACCAGGGTCCCCGTGGAATCCTGTGAGCAGTATACGACCTGTGGGGAATGTCTGAGCTCGGGGGACCCTCACTGTGGCTGGTGTGCCCTGCACAACATGTGAGTTGGGGATCGTTCCCAAAAAAGGGCCTGGAATGCAGATGACCAGGTGCTTTCCTGGGACTGTTGATGAGGATGTGACAGTGGTTTCCAGGGCGAGAGGAATTTCCAGCAATTCTAATCCAGGTTGGAGAGCAGGAAGAGAGGCCACGGGCTGGCAGGGGTCCTTCTTTCCCAGTGTCCTGCCCTTGCCTTTCATTCTGCCCTCCCGGCTGCTCCGAAGTCTGCACCTTGTCAATGCTGGGAAGGGTGGTGGTACCAGAAGAACTCACCAGGGAAGCGACAGAATTCTCTAGGTTTCCCCAGACCCTCCTCAGTGCATCTTGCCGCCTGCATGCAGATGGCAGTGCACTGGGACAGGGGGATCTGCTGTGTGACCCTGGAGGGTCCACGGACAGCTCTGGGTCTCCACTTGCCTAGTGCTGAATTGGGATAATGCCTACCTCGCAGGTAAACGTGAGGATTAAAAGAAATAATAAATGCTTTGGAAATAAGGACTTGCAGAATAGGCTATACAAATCAAAATAATTAATATGAACTCTGAACCTTTGGGAGGACCCTTCTGGTCTCATTAATTCAGGATTTCAAGAAGTCTGCCTCTCACTCTAACTAGCCTCACCCCCCTATTCAGATGCATCCTGGCCCTTGAATACCAGCTCAATAGAAATGCAAAATCACACTTAAACTTCCTAATTCTAAGGGCCCCAGAGGGAGAGAAGAGGGTGAAAACCCCAAAGGCAGGAGCTGGCTAGGAATTCTTTTCCCCAGTGGAGTTGGAAGCCCCGTGGCTCCGTGCCAGCCAGCAAAGCATCTCCATGAAATGTGCTGGGTTTGGGGTGGAGGCGGAGGCGGAGGGCCAGAGTTCAGGGTCCTGCACAATAGCTCTTGGCTTCCAGCCTCTGCAGCAGGTGTTGCAAGGGCGATGGAGGGAGGGAGGGATGCCGGCGACTCGCAGATGCAAAATCCGGACTGGATTTGAGCCTACAAACACTGGGTTCCCTGCTTGCGTTTGAGGGTAAGAGACACTCCTCAAGAAGTTTTGCAGAAAGTGTTCTTGCCAGAACCCAAGCAGTGGGTCGCCATTTAGGTCAGGCAAGCGGTACAGATGCTGATGCCCCAGGAACAGCAGACGTGGCTGCCACTGTGTTTCCCCTCAGTGAGGCTGATCAGCCAGCCAGCTGCATCTCTCATCAGGAGGATTTCTTCCTCCAGGGACCCTGATGGCTGTCCCCATTCCGTGTCCTAGGCTCCCTGCCCTCTCCTTGTGCCATGGGCATCCCTGTGGCAGAGAATCCTTCCCATCTCTGGGGCACACCTCTCCTGCCAGCCACTCTGCCTGCCAAGAGCACCTGGGAACAATCTTTTTCCTATTTCTACCCAGAGCTTTCTCCTCTTAGGTCCTTCTTGTGGTCACCAGCCCTCCTGCAATGCCCTCGCACCTGCCACCAATGGCCTGCGTCGGTAACGGGAAGGAGCTGATGGGCTCACTTCCAGTTCCCAGGCCCACAGGCTGGACTGTAATGGAGGCAGAGGCCAGAGGGAGATTGCTGAAGAGGCTCTGGGTCCGGGGGGATTTGAAACCTTCCTGTCTCTTCTGTATGCCTCGCTCTTGCAAGTGTGTTATTGTCTCCAAGGCTATTTATCTCTGTTAGGGCTGTTGCCATAAATAGTATGATAAAAAAGAGCCATTTCAGTGAGTCAATGAGATAAAGGCTCCAGTCAAGAGCTCACTTTAGAGCTATCTTAAGGATTCACTTAAACCTCAATAATTCTTTTCTTTGACAGCATTCATATTTAGATCCATTATGTGCCTGGAAAGGAAGAGGGGAGGGGCGGGGGGGGGGGAGCTCTGTTGGGAATCACTGCCGGATTGTGGCATCTTGTAGTTGGTGGGGGCTATTCGGTCTGGAGGAGCATGGGCCCCAGAGTGTGTTCCCATGTGACCTAGGTGGCAAGCAGATGTTCCTGCATGCCGGTGTCCCCATGCCCACCTGTCACCCTGGGCGGAGATGAAGCTGTTGGCAGAGACGGTCACACAGCTTTCTGATGGAGGCAGCCCTGGCTACCCCTTCTGGTCTGCCTCTCTGTCTCCAGGCATTATTTCACACTGCAGATATTTATTTAAAATATACCATGTGACAGGTAGATATCTCAATGAATAAAACATGGTCCCTGCCTTCAAAGAGCCATTAGTCCAGCCACAAGATAAGTGCACGCTGTCCCACACAGCTAAGACCTGTCCCGCGTTTGACATCTTTTTGGAGTAGAATGGTAACATTGATAGTCATCTTCATTAATATTATTATTGTAAGAGCTAAAAAGTCATTTTCTTTTTTTTTTTTTAAGAGTTATTTGTTTATTTTAGAGAGTGTGAGAGCAAGCCAGCAGGGGGAGGGGCAGAGGGAGAAAGAGAGAGAGAGAGAATCTCAAGTAGACTCCCCGCTGAGCACAGAGCCCCACCCAGGACTCCATCCCAGGACCCTGAGATCATGACCTGAGCGGAAATCAAGAGTCAGAGGCTCAACTGACAGAGTCACTCAGGAGCCCCTAAAAAGCCAGTGTCGAAGTACTAACTTATTTAATCCTTACACCAGCCCTATGACGTAGGGTATTTTCACTATGCTCTCCATTTCGTGATTGAGGAAACTGAGGCACAGAGAGATTAAGTCACTTGCCCAAAAGGACACAGCTAGGATGCAGTAGATCTGGGGGGAGGAGGGGAGTACCCAGGCAACCTGGTTCCAAAGCTCATATGCTTAGCCTCTTACGTGCTCCTCCTCATTCCCCAGACTTCCCGCCCTTGCTCGTCAAACATTCTGTAAAGATGCTATCTATCCGGAGTTACTCTTTTTCTTCCTTAAGATTTTATCTATTTATTTATTTATTTATTTGAGAGAGACAGAGATGGCGAGAGAGAGCAGGAGCGGGGAGGAGAGGGAGAAGCAGGCTCCCCACTGAGCAGGGAGCCCAAGGGGGCTTGATCCCCGGACACTGAGATCATGACCTGGGCCAAAGACACTTAACTGACAGAGCCACCCAGGCGCCCCCAGGAGCTATTCGTTATGTCTAAACTGTCCCCACTTCCTCTTAGTCTGTGTTTACCTGTGATCGGGACCATCTGGGAGTCACTGAAGCCCTCTGGGGTAACTGAAAAGCATAATGAGAAGACAAGCCAAGAGCCTCAGAGCAGCAAATCCCTCTTAAACTCCCCCCTCCCCAGGGGACAGTGGAGCCAAACAGATGGGTCTCAGAGGCCTGACCTCTTGTGAATCTGTGTTGATGGCAGGTGCTCCCGCAGGGACAAGTGCCAGCGGGCCTGGGAACCTAATCGATTTGCGGCCAGCATCAGCCAGTGCATGAGCCTCGAGGTGCATCCCAGCAGCATCTCTGTGTCTGAACACAGCCGGCGGGTAAGAAACGCACCCCGGGGGTTGGGGGGGGAGCACAGAGCACACACGTGGTGCACGCATGTTCCTGCAACACTTGCACGTGTATCTGTCCCTAGATCACACTTTAAATGCTCTGAGGAAACCGTGTTTATAGAAAACCTATGGTAGCTCCTATTATAAAGGGCACAGTCATTCTCTGTATTCCCTGCAAACTCATTACCCATTGATCTGTTTTGTAAATCTAGATTCTGCATTTAGTAACAAACATCTACAACACAGTGCAATCCGATACTAAATAACACATTGTTTGTTATATGCGCTATTTACGTTCCTCCACTTCATGCGGTTTTTCACAGAGACCTTAGAGTTGCCTGTGTGTGTGTGTGTGTGTGAGAGAGAGAGAGAGAGAGAGAGAGAGAGGAGAGACAGAGACAAAGAGACTGAGGCTTAAGTCACAGTCAGTATGTAATATTAAAGAGAATATTAAAGAGAATAAAACACCCCTTAACCACCTGTCGAGGTACAACCCCAAATATTTCCTGTCCTTAGGCCCTGCACGGTTATTTCATTCTGAAGCTTTTATGAGCATTTACGGATGTTAATTAGTTAATGAACCTTCCAAGATTTCTGTTCATTCATCCTCACCAGGAGGTTTTGGCTCCCATGGAGCAGAGGGAACAAATAGGGGAGTTTGTACCTAAGTCTCTTGGCCCCATGGAAACGAAACTGGGGCAGAGATTCAGCAGCAAACAAATGTTTGGAGAGGCTAAGTGATGCCCATTGTGAGTGAGAAACCACCGCAAATACATACATCCAGGTGTTGGTAGGAAGACAATGGGAGACCTGCCTACACTGTGGCTCCCAGCTTAGAGGCTGGGGGGAGGTAGGTATTGTCACCATGAACCCTTATGGTCACCCCCCTGTTGCTAGAGGAAGCCAGTCACATTTTTTACCTATTGTGTCAAATACCACTTAGATGTTCTATTGTGGTCATTGTGAACAAACTCATTCCTGGCCGTCTGTGATATTTTTACCATTCAAAGGAGGGTATGCAAACTTGAAAAAGCTGGAAAGTGCTGGCCTAGATCATTGGAACCCATAGGCAGCAGCAGACATCATCCGAGCCTTTGGGGCCTGGATTTGGGGGACAGAGAGGCAGAAACTCTAGTAGCACATTCACCATCCTGAAAAGCAGCCCCTGAATCATAGCCGGGGTGAGGAGCTAGTGGTCTCCCACCAACCTGGGAAACTTCCAGATTGGCAAGCCCGTGGCAAGGCTTGTTTGCAAAGGGCTCAGCTCGCGACTTGCTTTCCAGAGTCATGGTTTCATGTCAGAATGACGAGGGTCTGAGATGGGTTTTGGTCCCTTTCCCTCTAGTGTCCCTCACCCATTCCTTTCTGATGCTGGCCAAGACTGAAAAATAAATAACAGTGATATATTATTAGTAAAGACACGGACTCTACACTACTCTCATTGTTCTGTGTCGAAGCCAGAGGATCACTAAACCAATCTCCTTCCTTAGAGATGGCTCAGGGGACATTAGTCCGCAAGCAGGCCACAGCAGGGCCAGGCCTGGAGCCCCGGTCTCCGGAGCCCTTAGGACTCTTCCTACGGCATCATCTCTTTGCTCCTGAGCCTCTTTGCTCCTCCCACAGCTCAGCCTGGTTGTAAGTGACGCTCCCGACCTATCTGTGGGCATCTCCTGTGCGTTCGGGAACCTGACGGAGGTGGAGGGACAGGTGTCTGGGAGCCAGGTCATCTGCATCTCACCAGGGCCCAAGGATGTCCCTGTCATCCCTCTGGATCAAGGTAAGAAGTGCAGGCCATGAGAGTCACATGCCAGGGGCTGCCCTACCAGAATGGTCAAGAGTAGAGTGCATAGGAGAAGGGGCCACGAGTAGAGGGCACAGGGGATGGGGTGGTGAGTAGAGGGCGCAGAGGATGAGGTGCTGAGTAGAGGGTGCAGGGATGGGGTGGTGAGTAGAGGGCACAGGGGGTGGGGTGGTGAGTAGAGGGCACAGGGGATGGGGTGGTGAGTAGAGGGCGCAGGGGATGGGGTGGTGAGTAGAGGGGGCAGGGGATGGGGTGGTGAGTAGAGGGGGCAGGGGATGGGGTGGTGAGTAGAGGGCGCAGGGGATGGGGTGGTGAGTAGAGGGGGCAGGGGATGGGGTGGTGAGTAGAGGGTGCAGGGGATGGAGTGGTGAGAAGAGGACACAGGGGATGGGGTGGTGAGTAGAGGGGGCAGGGGAAGGGGTGGGAGTACCAGCACAAAAGTTGCCAGACCAAGCCTTGATATCGCAGACGTTGACGTGGGCTTATATAACTTGTTTGAGTTTGAAAGCTAATTGTCATGCCCCAAAGCGAAATTCAGGAAGAAGGAAATCCCTTGCTCCCATTTGGGTTAATTCTGCACAGTGTGCAGGAGGGAGTTTTTCCAGATTTCCTTTCCCTTCTAGGAATGGCAGTGGCTCCAGCCAGTGATTTTTAGCGGGCTTCTCTCCATGGAACTGGGGGTTTGAGGAGTTCTGGCCTAATATTTCTGGAAGTCTTTCAGTAACTGAGCATGCCTGACCAAAACAAGAGTTTCTGTGGGATGTGATTCCTTCCGTTTCCCCTAAGAAGGGGTGGGGCTGGGTCTCAGTGACAGGTGTCTCAACAGGACCAAAGGGACCCTCTTGGGAGGAGGTGACTCGGGCAGTTTTCATCTACCATCAGTGCCCCAAGAGAGCCCTGGAATGGCTTCATGGATGACCCCCAGATTCTCCACTGGGCCTCCAGGTTGTTACCCTCTCCTTTTCCTCCCAGACTGGTTTGGGCTAGAGCTGCAGCTGAGATCCAAGGAGACGGGGAAGATATTTGTCAGCACCGAGTTCAAGTTCTACAACTGCAGCGCCCACCAACTGTAAGCTTTCACCGGGCGGGAGGCTTGCCCCGGGGCTGGATACGGCTGTGGGGGTTCTCTAAGCTCCAACTGTGGTGGTTTCACCTCTCAGTCTCCCTACAGGGCCTGGCACACTGTCTGGGACAAAGTAAGCTCCCCATCAATGTTCCGTTTCAGTTCTGTTTGGTTTATTCGGTTATATTAAACAGAATGGCATTCACTGTCCACAGCCTCTGATCTCATCCAGACCCCCTTGCCTGGCCCCCAACAACCCTACCCCCAATTCTTTTTTTTTTTTTTAAAGATTTTATTTATTCAACAGGATAGAGACAGCCAGTGAGAGAGGGAACACAAGCAGGGGGAATGGGAGAGGAAGAAGCAGGCTCATAGCGGAGGAGCCTGATGTGGGGCTCGATCCCATAACGCCGGGATCACACCCTGAGCCGAAGGCAGACGCTTAACCGCTGTGCCACTCAGGCGCCCCCCTACCCCCAATTCTCAAGCTAAGACAGTAAAAAGAAAGTTTGACGTGAAGACGAAGGTCGTGGTCCAAGGACCAAAAGACCAGTTGGTGGTGGCTTTGAACATAAGATTGACAATGACTGGAGTTTAGACACGTCCTCCATGACCAAGCAGAGAGGGACTCAGAGGTAAAAGACAGCTATGCACAGAGCTACCCCCAGAGCAGAACATGATATAAGGGCCCAGGCTGGGAGGGGGAGAGCAGACTTCAACTCCACCGTGATCCGGACCCAGCCTTTGACTTTCTAAAGAGGAGGGGGAAACCAGACCAAACCGGCAGCCTCTAGAGGGGCTTGAGAAGAGCCCAGCTGACCTCACCAGCCATCCCCGGCAGTGGGACACTTAGCAGTAATGCCCACAAGTTATGAGCTTCTACGCCGGGGCAGGAAGAGATACCCATATTTAGTTTCTATCTTCTCTGGAAGAGAAACTGACATTCCTTCCATACAAACTGGGAACTCTATACCACCTGGTTTAGAAAGAGGGAAACGGGTTCTATAATAGGGCCACATCAAGCCCGCTGGACCAGTGACCACGGACATTCCACAAGGAGAGAGATCAAGCACAACTCCACACCAGAGGGAACAATCATTGGGGATAGTCTATGGACCCATCCTTCCCATATCCCAGGACAGGAATAATCTGAGGTCTACATAACTCCAAGGCATCACGTCTGTAGGGTCCAGACTGCGGACAAGATGCGCTCAGCAGTCCATGTGGACAGAGGGGGTGTTTGTGGCTCTACCTGAAAGGAATCTTCAGCCTGTAAAAGAGACAAATGAACCAGTCCTCCTGAGTCTCCCCTTCTCTGATCTTGGTTTTTCTGACGGCAATCAGCTGCTAGAACTCAAGGATCTCCACAGTAGTTAAGGAAGGAGACACATTGAGCCCCATTGGGACAAGTCAATAGATGTGCTGAGAAAGACAGGACCAGTGGCAGAAATGGCCTGGGGCGGGGGCAGGGCAGTAAGGGCGGAAGCTGAAATACACAATATTGCCCACTAACCACGGCGTCCCAGTCCCAGCTAACCCTGTGGGGGAAATGCAAGCATCTTGGAAAAAGAAGCTCCCAACCTCCTTCTTAAACCCCAACACAGTGGTGATGGGATTTGTTGTGAGAGCATCCTCATTTCCACGGCAGTTCGGTGTGATGTCACCACTTTGCATCGCTATGGCAACAGCCATGCAGTCACAGGCAGCAAGTTTTAGCCAAAAAAAGGTGGGGGGGCAGGTCTTCTTGACAGCAAAGATTCCATTTTATTGCCAAACACTATCTTACCCTCCTCTACTCCTGGCATTTATAGCAAAAAGTCCCAGAATCAAGTTCAACCCCCTGCTTTTAATATGGTAAACTGAGGCCCACAGGGAATAAATGCTGCAGGGAAGGTCACAAAATCAGCCAGTGGAAAAGCCAGGCTTAGAACCCCATCTCATCATTCTTGGTCCATTTTCATTATTTACCGGCTGAATCGTAAGATCTTAGCAAGAACCAGTCAGTGTGGCCTAAGCTCTGAAACACAGTCACTCTGGGCATATCCGGAAGGTGATAAGACTGAGCAGCAAGGGAAAATGAGGTGTAGATGAGCTAATGCACCCAATACACGGTGGCAAATTAGCCTGTCACCCCCTGGATGGAGACCCATCCACCTGAATGTAAAGACAGTGCCCACCAGATGGCGCCATATCGCAGACCCAGCTGTATCCCTTCCAGGTTGGTCTAGCTGTCAGAGGCTAGATTAGGGGAGCTGGCAAGGAGCAGGCAGACCAACCCCACCTACAAAACCCAACTCCATTGTAATGGTCTGGTCACACACAGCCCCCAGGTGAAACGAGAGGGAAAGAAGCGCTTACCCTGGCAAGAAATGCATGAGCCACACACATATTACTGTCTATGCCTGGCTACTTGGAGAGGGAGACGAAATTGCCATTTAATATTATTAACTCCCCCAAAGCCCAGAAACACAGGTGACTGAACTAGTCGTTGACACTCAAATGTGACTTAAGAGCTTGAAATAACAGGTAATTTAAACGCTTGAAAATAACACTCACATTTAACATTGTACCTTTCAAAGCCATTTCCTACGCATTATCTTGTTTGATGCTAAACAGCTCTGTGGAGCAGACAGGAAAGTTTTATTACAGACAGTTGAAGAACTTCCAATGCACAAAGTGAAGTAACTTACTCAAGATGACCCCGGTGCAGTGGCAAGCCTGGAATCCTATCTGCCCAATTTCTATCCCCATGCTTTTCTGTCTCATAAGTGTCTTCCAAGCTATTCTCTGATAAGTGGTGGGTTGCTGGTAAATATTTAACTACCAGCAATCAAGGGGGGAAAAAACCTGATATGTAGCATTTGCCAATTTTTATGGTGTAAATACTCCGTCCACGGCTGATTTCAAGCTATAAACATGATGCCGACCACTTGCAGAATTCCTGAAAATGTAAATAATCAGCTCTCCTGAGCTGCCCCAGGCCAGCCCTAGCACACCACTGCTCTGTAAGCTACATTATTTTCACTTTGGGCTCTTTTTTTTTTTTTTTTTTTTTTTTTTTAACTGTCTGCTCCTATGAACATCTTCAAAGGAGAATCCACAGTTCTTAGTGCTGGGAGATGCCCCGTGAATCAGCCCTCCTGAGAGAAAGACTAGGATAACCAACTTCCATCATGACACATGGGCTACCTGTCACCCTTATCCTCCCTGTCTGCTCCCTTCTTTTTGCCTCTTACTGTCTCCATCCTTGCAGGTGCCTGTCTTGTGTCAACAGCGCCTTCCGCTGCCATTGGTGCAAATACCGGAACCTCTGCACTCATGACCCCACCACCTGCTCCTTCCAGGAGGGCCGGATCAATATTTCAGAGGTAAGCAGGGCTCACCCTGGCATGGTGATGTTTCCCAGTGAATCTGAGTGGCCCTCCCTTTTCAGATGGCCAGTCCAGCGGCTTGGCCATCTCCTTGCCCTGACCCATCTTGGTCTTCTTCCCGGAGACTCTATGTGTTAGAAAGCCCCATTATTATAAAACTCAAAAAAAAAAAAAAAAAAAAGGCAGAAAGTACACCAGAGGCAGAAATGTGCTGTATTTTCTAGACTCTTCAGACTCTCTACATTCAAAGGCTTGAGGGAACTGAGGGTTGAGACTGAAAGCTGAGAGGACATATCCAACCAACCAGACTCCATTGTCTAGAAGAGGGCAGTGAATGGCATTGATTCTTCGAGTCTAAGCCCTTTGCTTGGCTGCAGACATAGTCCGATTCAATAGAACATTCACTCTCAACCATTCTTTCATGCCAAGCTCTCTTCCAACTCCAAGTTTCAATGATTCTTTGACTGATGTATGACTGGGTGGGTGGCCTTCTAGAAAAGGAAATTCAGCTGGTGAAAAGAACCAGGCCTTGCTCAAAGTCCCAGTTTATTATACAGTCAGTGTTCCATTCCCAAGGCCTGACCCACCTTTGTTATCAACACCATGAAATATCAAATTGCTGGTCTTTCCAAGGAACATCACATCCCATGATTATCCGCTGATGTTGACTTTCGTACACATTCACAACATGCCTTAGGAAAATGATGCCTGCTTGGTCAATTTCCCTTTCTCATGTTTAATGTTTTTCACACCCTAGCACGGCCAGTTGGTTGGGTAGAGACCTATGTATTCATATAAGTTGCACACGTGTCTATACACACATTCCCCTCTTCTTCCACCTTTTAGAAGATCCACAAATGTAAAAAGTGACAGCATAGCATGGCCATGTTCTACTCCACTCTTTCTATACGTCTGTTGCCATCACAGTAGACTAGAAGCTTCTTGTAGGCAAGGGCTTCATCTTATCTTTAAATCCTCTCTGTCTTCTTCAGTGAATGTTTGCAGAATGCATGCGTGAAAGAATGATGCAATGGCCACTTTACCCAAGTGCCATTGATGGGAAGGGTTCCTTGGATATACTTGTCCATGATTTCAAGAAATAGAGTCTTATGGGGAAAAACAAAAAAGAAATAGAGTCTTCTGTGTCTCCTAATTTTGTTAGAAGTGCTCGTTGCCTCCATGAATAAACATAAGAAAGTAGACCTTGATATACATATTTCAAATCATCATGATACATACTTGAAATATCTTACAATTTCATTTGTCAATTATACCTCAAAAAGCTTAAAAAATAATAAGAATATAGTAAGCCTTGAACTGTTTCTCAAACACACACCCATGGCCTTGAATTTTTCTGAGTTTCTGCAATAATACGTGTTATATTCAGCCACAGAAAGGGACTGTGCCCATCTTGAAAGAGAGAAACATGGATGGTACCCACAGGTGGTATTTAAGACAGGCCATCTGCAGGTGCCCCAGGGTGATGGAACCTGTTATCTAGCGCCCAGAAAACCTTTCAGAAAAAGATTTCCCTCCAGCCAGTTGGTGTGCTTTGACGTAGCTAGCCTGAAAGTTCTACCCTGGTCTTAGCGGACACTGGCAATTAATCCCAGCCCTGGGATCCTGCAAGAGTATGGAACTGCTTTCAGGCCAGTCTTCTTACTCAGAGGAAAGGATCCAAGGGCTGCGGGTCTGGAGCAGAGGGTGGTTAACCCAGCTAGCAAGTCGATGGAAGAAAGGGAGGCGAGGCCGACCAGGAACAGCAGAAGCCACAGACGGGGCAGCTCAGAGGCAAAGGCGTGGCCGTGAGAAGACGGCGATAAAGGGTCTCAGACACCCGTCTTCACATGGGCCACTTCTAAACCTCTAAGTTCCTCAATAAAATAAAGCGAGGCAGACCACAAAACAGAGAGAGAGAGAGAGAGAGAGAAGTGCAGACCTAGAGGAGAAAGAGCAGCTGCCTCGTTTTCTCCCAGGGGCTCCCCCTCGGGCCGAGAGAAACCCAAAGCCAAGCCTGCTTGCAGCTGGGAGTGAGGGCAGGAGGAGCGGCACACAGAGCAAGACAAATAAACTGTACCGGGCTGTGGAGGCCAGAAGGCTAATTGGAAACATGCCGGCCTCCCTCGTGCCCTTTAGAAGTCACTGGAACACGGCTCCCTCTCAGCCACGGGGGAGAGACTGAAATGTTCCAGAGAGCTGGGCCTGAGAGAAGCTCTTGCCACCCGGCCACTCGGGATTGAATGGATACCAAAGGAGCCCTGGGGGGGACCCCAAAGGCTTCTTACCTCCTATTAGTTTCACTTTCTTTCCTGAATGTCTGTGGCTTGGGATGGAGAGTACCCTTTGTCCCCGAGCTGTCCCCGCCTCTCCTGAGTGGCCCTGGCCCGACTCCCATTCTCTTACTGCTGATGAGTGCAGGCCCCTGATGCGGGCCCGGGCTTGGCTCTCTGGAGGCCGGGGTGGAAGCCCGGTCTACGTCCGGCTCCTGACTTCGCTCAGGAAAGAAAATAGGTTCAGGTTCCAGCAAGCTTGTGAGAGCCACTTCCTCGGCTGCCTCAAATACTGCCAGAGCTCTTGGCCACAGCCATTCACACATCCCTTCCCAGCAAATAGCTCTCAGCCCTGCTCTTTTCTGTCCAAAGCTCTGCTTCTGGGGAGCCCCATTCCTGAAAATGTGGGCAACAGCAAAAGTGCACACGTCCAGCTTGGGTGAGGTTTCCCTAACTGTATTTGGAGTCTGATCTGATGTCTTTAGGTTTTTTGGGGACTGGAAATCCCTTAGGTGCCTCTTTGGGGGTCCTAGAATATCTCTTTTATACTTCCAGTAAGGGCCCCTAACTTTGAATCAAAATTGTATTTCTACTTCCTCAAAACAATATATAACCGATTAGCTCTGTTGATGTATAGGAAACGTTAATGTATCACACATTTGTAATCCTCTCACCTATGACAAGAGTTCTTGAAGCATGTATGTCAGGGTAGGGGGACCAGCAGCATGAGCATCACCTGGGTACTTGTTAGAAATTCAGTTCTCAGGGCGCCTGGGTGGCTCAGTCGGTTAAGCATCTGCCTTCAGCTCAGGTCATGATCTCAGGGTCCTGGGATCGAGCCCCACATTGGGCTCCCTGCTCAGCGGGAGCCTGCTTCTCCCTCTCCCTCTGCTTCTGTGATCTTTCTCTCTCTCTCTCTCTCATAAATAAAATAAAATCTTAAAAAAAATTCCAAATTCTCAAGCCCCATCCCAAATGAGCCTAGAGATTGAGAGTCATGGACGTGTGGCATCTCAATTGATTCTCGAAACAGGCCTGCAGTGTCACATAATTCATTTTTGACACATGTAGTAACCAAGATGCTAAAAATTTAGGTTTTTTGCCCAAGGCTACAGAGAACTCAGGCATCCAAAAGAGCTGAGTACAGTATGCTTTCTGCAGAAAATCAGAGCCAGTTAGCTTGCTTGTCTCCATGGCCACAGCCACACTTGTCGGCCAGATCCCAATTTGGCTTTATGCTCTTTGGTTGTGAGGGTTCAGGGTGTGCAGGGACTGGTACAAATCTCCCCAGATGGGAGGCTGCCCGTGGAAGCTGGGTTAGTAGTCCCACTTGCAGATACACGGCCAGCCAGCACATGAGGTGAACCTGCCTACTTATTTCCGGAGGTCTGATGGACCGAGTCCATGCTTAGGCTTGACAAGAAAGTACCTAATTCAAAACAAAAGTACTGGTAGTGAACATTTATCGAGTGCTTATTATATATGCAACATTATATATATATGTGTATATATATCTGTAAAATCTCATTTAGTCTACTCTATGAAATGGATTCTATTACAGATGAGTAAACTGGGGGTTAAGTAAGTTAAGCCATTTTCCTAAGATCTTCACATACATGCGGACCGCGTGACTCAGAGTAAATGTCCCCAGGCTGACTGTGAGTGAGCCGACGTCCTCTGATCCTGCCTTTCCACACACACATGCACATCCAAGAAATACGCAGTGATATTCGTGTTGTTAATCCAGTTTATTGCCATTTACAACATCCTTTCGTAGGCCTCCTTCAACCCACCTAGGGCTTTCAGATATTTCTGGCCCCATTTTATCCATGAGGAAATGGAATTTCAACTGAACCATCTCTTGAGCTCTTTTAAGGTTATGAGCCAAAGCTTTCCACTGCGCAGAGCACAGCCGATCTCTGATGGGGCCCCCCAAATCTCTGCCTCCCTGGGCCGGATCAAGCTGTGACACGGTGTTAGCAAGCAGGCGTGTGCAGGAGTATGTATAGCTTTCAGCTCTGAAAGCTCATCTCCCTCCATGGCTAAACCAGGCCTAGTGAGATGTAGATACATAAATATCTTCTTTACGTCCCGTCCCAGGGGAAAGATAGAACCAAATAAATCCGATTAGCTTCCCAGGATCCTGGCTGCTCTCTCTCTTTGAAGTCCAGTGGGTGAAGATAATGCCATTTCCACATGGGAGAAGTCGCTTCCCAGGGCCGAAGTGTCCCCGTTGCTGAGAAGCACAGCTCTACGGGGTGGGAGATGCGGCTGCCAGCCTCGAGGCGCTCCCACGCCAGGGTCCTGCCCGCCCCGGAGCCATGACTCCTCCTCCCCAGCCTACCCCCGCCCCGGGATAGTCCCAAATAGGACATCTGTTCATCTTGACAGAAACTCAGATTGCTGCCAAGGAGGTGATCCTGCTGCCAGCTGGCCTAGAGACAGAGGAGTAAGATGACCTAACGACAGTGGAGACCAGCAGCAGTGATGGGCATTTTAACACGAATAACCGTGTTAACATTCTGCAGGAAAAGCATAGCGTGAATATTTGCGCCCTTTTTCTTAGGACAGCAACCGTGTGTGTGTGTGTGTGTGTGTGTGTGTGTGTGTGTGTGTGCGCGCGCGCGCGCGTGTGTGCGCGTGTGTGCGTGCTCACAGAAACAATTGGGTTGCAAGTGGCCTCATTGTATCTGATGAAACCCAATGCCTTCCTCAAGGCCCTGAGGCGTTGAAGTTCCCACAACTTGGCGGTTTCCTGGGCTGCTGGCTTTCCCGCACCTGCCCTCAGCCCGCACTATGCCTTCGCTACCCAGGATGCACTGCTTCCTCGGTAACGTAATCACCGGAGCTACTCACAACCCAAGGCTTCTGTATCTTCCCCTCTTTCCGAAGGAGAAGACAGTGTACTTGCCCCCCAACCCCTTCTTCCCTTCACCCTAGAGAATAAAAGAAAGAATCCTACTCTGTGTGGCTTGAAATAGCAAAAAACCAAACCAAACCAAAAAAAACCCCCCCAAAAAACAAAAGCAAGCAAGCAAAAGATAAGACATCTGTTTCTACTGAGGCAATCTTAAAGCCTGTTTAGACATTTGGGAAGCCCCTAATCGTTGTCTTTAAATTTAGTCCCAGAAGGTCTGAAATAACAGACCATGGGACTCTTTTCTAAAATTTTAGAATCCCTTAAGAAAAGAAAAAACAAAAAACAAAAAACTCCAAAGGAGTACTCATAAACTGTCTTCTTATGATTCTCCAACCTCCAGGTTGGACCAGACTTAACCCAGACAGAAAGATGAGGGTGTGCGTGTGTGTGTGTGTGTGTGTATTATATGTAAATATATATGTAATACAATAAACATCTATATAAGTATACATGTTACATATATGTAAATTTGTCGAGGTTAAGAGGATTCTACAATCTTGTTTACTAACGCAGGACATCATACTTCCAGAAACACATCTTTAAGACTGTGCTGCTAAAATTTGAATTTATTCTCTGAGGTCATTAGAGATGAAAAACAACTAGTCATCACTTACAATGTAGCAACTAGTTCTGTGTCTGAAAATTTATTCTCTCTGTCTGAGACACACACACACACACACACACACACCCTCATTATACCTCAGCCTTATTTCTAGTCTAAATTAAAATTTTAATTTATTAGACCCGATGGGGATTTTTTAGCCACCGACAGGAAGTAGTATCTCCTTTTCCTGGGGATGCCTGGGTTTCCCTAAAGTGGTGTTCATTTTTTTCTTGGCTATAAATATATGAAAGACTCTGTCAAGCATGCCCTCAGGGCACGAAAGGAAAAGTGCTGTAAAGAGCACGTTTATGAGTTGGCAGCTGGAGTGACTGGCTTCTAAACAGGGGACCCATCTGCTCTGGGGTTGCTTTATGATCCTGTCTCTTGTAGGGACCTTGTCTGCTAGGTGTCCTCACATGCAGTTAGCCTACAGGTGACAGAGGGCACCGGTGACCCCAGAAGTTCATCCAGGTCCTGCTTAGTTAGCTTCTGTGGAAAATTTTGCCAGGGTTTCTTACATTCTCGGGATTCCTTACTAGATTTGGACAGGGCCACTTAGGAATCATGTGAGTCCAGAAACAGTGACCATTCCCAGCCCCAGCTTTGGAAATCAGACTGCTTCTCAGGTCTCTTGGTGTCCAGAAAGCAGGGCTCTACCCTCATCTCTGAAGAATGTAGGAAGCCGGAGGTGGAAAGAAAGTTTGTGATCTTTTCATCTGTCGTTTCCTTTTCTCATTTTCATTTTACCCTCCCACGAGCAATGACCAAGTGTCCGCTACGTGCCAGGAGCTGGGATACAGACCAGGGATACTGAGGTGAATGAAATCCTCCAGGCCCACACCAATGAGGACAATGAGTCAACAGGAAATCTCAATTCCGAGAGCTAAATACAATCATGGGAGAATATCTGTAACCCCTCTTGAAGGCCAGGGCAGGGAAAGGGTCAGGGACAGCTTTCTAGAAAAGGAGCTGCAGAGCTGAATTTGAACCCTAATTACGAGCCATTCAGCTACAGAGGGGCTGAGGCAGGGGCCAGGAGATCGAAGGGGGGCAGGAGGTGGCAGTGAGCGTTTCTGGTAGAGAGAAAAGCATCTTCAAGGGACCAGAGGCCCATGAGTTGGGGACACAGCCCCTCAGACCTCACCAGAAGTCCCGGATGGCTGGAGCTGGAGTCATGAGAGCCCCCAGGTAAGAAGGAGGCAGAGGCCAGGTAGTGAGGGCTTGTACTTGAGGCCCAGAGGAGAGAAGCGACTGCCTCAGCACCCCCTGAGGTCCCCTAGGTCTCCTCCCATTTCTGAAGCTAAGGCTGTTCCTTGCTCAACACTGCCTGGGTCCTGAAAGGCTTCCTACCAGGGAGCGCCTTTAGCACTGGGATGGGGACACTCTTCCTTGTTCAAGACTGTTCCACACCTTGCAGGAAGTTCAGCAGCTCTGGCCCCAGGGCACTAAACGCCAGTAGCACGCCTCAGCAGGATAGCGACATTAAGTCCCACATGTGCCCAAATGCTCCCTGAGACCACTGCAGAGGGGAAGGGGATGGGGAGCCAGGTGCCTCCCTCAAGAATGTCCCTCGTTGGTCCCTGGAGTCAGAAAATGATCGCATGTGGAGGTGGCTGGCCCTTACCGTCCTCACTGCCGGAGGCTCCTGGGCTCTGTCCTCCCCACAAGGGAGAGAGTGGTCAGGGGATCGGAGCTGTGGGAAGGTGGCAACATGACCTTCGGGAGAGAAGCAACATCTAGGAATAGAACTCACAAAAATCAGTCTGGCTCCCTCATCTCCTTGGGCTCTCCTGGTCCTTCCCACAGCCCCTCCCCACCAAGACTTTCTTGTTTCGGTTTTGTTTTCCGAAGCAACATGGCATTCACGCAGGGCCTGGTAATGAAATGAGATAAAAAGCCAGAGCAAGTGTTTAGAGCGTTGCTGGGAGGGCTGATCCCCCTCCTGGAAAGGCCGACTCAGCCAGAGTGGGAAGCTGAAGCTGTCGATAACGGAATGCCTCCGGCTGGACGGTGCGAGGGGGACAGGAGCTGGGGTGGGGGTGCAGCTGAGAGGCGGGCGTTCCAGGTTGGGGACAGGGACACACAGGGGCCTCTTTTATCCTGTGTGGCAGGAGATAAAATCCGCAGCCTGCCACGCGGGTGCTTGGAAATTAATTCCGAAACTGTAACATGCACACCAGATCCGGGACAACGTGCGGGCTGGGGATGACAATATCAAAGCCCTGGGAACTAAGAGATGGGCTTCATTCGCCCTGCTGACTCCCCCATGCCCCTTATACGAGGTGTCTCCTTCTCATGGGCAGCCCACTGGGGTACAAGAGGGTCTGGCTGGGCACCTGGGTCCTGCCCCCTGCCCCAGTCGAGGTGAGTCAGGACAGATGGCGTCTCTCTGCTTGCTCCCCCAGGACTGTCCCCAGCTGGTGCCCACAGAGGAAATCCTGATACCAGTCGGAGAGGTAAAGCCCATCACTCTGAAGGCTCGGAACCTGCCCCAGCCTCAGTCGGGCCAGCGAGGCTATGAGTGTGTCCTCAACATCCAGGGGGCGGTCCACCGCGTGCCCGCCCTGCGTTTCAACAGCTCCAGCGTCCAGTGCCAGAACAGTTCGGTGAGCGGACTCACGCCTGCCCTGCCTGCAGCCGGGCTCTCTCTCACACCCGTGCCAAGGCCCGAGCCTGAGCTGCCCCAGTTCCCAGAACCCTCCAGGTGCACAGGCTGTCCCCACATCCCTGGGGACAGAGGAGGGTGCATGCACCCAGCACCTATCAACCAGAGCAGAGCGGGTTCGTGGTGACAGAGGGGCCAAAGGTCGTGAGGACCCTCTGGCAGCAGTTGAGAGCTTTGTGCTCTTTCTGAGTTTAAAGAGACCTCTTGGCCTCCAATGACAATTGCAGCCAAAGCCTGTGGACTCCACCACAAACCCCCATCGCCATTTAGGCATCAACCAGAGAAAAGCGGGCCAGGAGCTCAGCAGAAGTAGAATGGAGTGAGGGGAGGTAGGAGGGGAGATGGAGGGAGCAGTGAATTTCGAGAGCGGCAAGGGTTGAAGCAGTCCTGCACACCAGACAGAAAGCACGAGGTGTTTAATTATAATACTAGCCCAGAGAAGATCTTTTTATCTGCCAACTCCTGTCTCTGACTATGGGGGGTCAGCTGGAGATGGGGAGAGATGTGACAAAGGTGTTGAGGGAAGCTAATTCGCCTGGGAGAGATAAAGAGAATCTGGGCTTCTTATCAGGGGGCTGTCAGATTCCCAGGTCACAGGCGCTTGATAGAATTTGTAATCAGTGGAAGGCCGCCAAGCATAAGCGAAGGTGGGATGAGAAAGAAATGCAACAGGACAAAGGGAGGAAGCGGGCCGGAAGGGCCGGGGGCAGGAGGGAGGACAGTAACACGGCCTGCCCTGAGAGCTCAGTGGCTGGGGCGGGCCAGGTCTCTCAGGAGGGGATTCCCAGAGGCCTTCTTCGCAGAGGGGCAGGCGCTGGGCCACCAGAGGGCCTATTTCTGAAGTGTGTGCAGGGCTTGCGGGTCCTCTGGGGGACCAGCATGGGAGAGAGAGTGGACTCCTGGCCACAGCTTGAGGCCTTTCATGGTCGGCCTGGTCAGATCTGTGACCAGAGGCCCTGAGCTCTTTCCCTAATGGACTGTTGGCCAAAGTAAAGCTCACGCGCATAGCCAGAGGAGCCCTGCAGCGCCCAGCCCACCAGCCAGCCGCTGCAGCCCTGTTTGTAGTGCATATGCTCTGCTCAGTGCTCTGGGGGGGGTCACACAGCAGGACGTGCACTTGCTAGAGAGACTGGACTTGTATGTGAAAAGATGCGGAGCGGCTCTCAGGAAGTGAGAGACAGAAACTGGCAATGCTCAGGGCCAGAGAGCTTGGGGGAGGGCCAGCAGGGACGTCAGAGGAGACGCCCCGGGGCCCCGGGGGAAGGTGAGTCTGAGCTGGACTGGAAGAACACAGGCAGGTTGGAGGGTGAAGGCTGTAGGGAGAGAGAGGTATTCCTTAGGAGATGTGAGTTGAACGGAGGCAGAGAGGGGCTCGGGCAGATGTGTCTGGAGACAGGTGGATTCAGAGCTTTCCGTAGGAGGGCAGTGGCAGAGAAGGTTGGAGAAATGGGCTTAGATTTGGATTACAGGAGGCACTGAGCACCACACTAAGGGGTTTGGGCGGGATCCCCTTGGCGTTAGTGACTGGGAGTCAGGGGGAGGGCGCCAGAGACATTAACTTGAGCAGCAAATGGGGTTCTCTTGATTCTCCCTCTGCTCCTTTCTCAGCCCAGAGGGAGCCAGAGACCCTGGTTTCTCTCCTGCTGTAGTCCTAGCCCCCCGAGATGCCAGCAGCATCCCTGACCCCCGGTGATAGGGAGCCTCACGAGCCTGTGCCCTCCGCCCCTCTCCCCGCAGTACCAGTACGACGGGATGGACATCAGCAACCTGGCCGTGGACTTCGCCGTGGTGTGGAATGGGAATTTCATCATCGACAACCCGCAGGACCTGAAAGGTGAGCAGGACTTCCGGGTAGAGTTTTGATCTTTCCGTGACCCCGGGAAAGACTGGGGCGGAGGGATCAGAGCCGGCCAGCCGCTGTGCCATGAATAATACACTCCCTCCGTCAGCGGAACTCTTCAGAGGATCCTAGAGCAACATTTGGAGCCATCAAAGGAGTCCTGTCGGGAGCCCTGTTTTATTGCAACCAGAGCATCCGCCAGGCGGCTGCCGGCTCGCCACATTTTTCTTTGGCTCCCCGAGACTTTGAAGTGTCTGAAGAACCTGTCCTAGGAAGGCAGCAGCAGGAATGTCCTGCCGGTTTCCGGGGACGTAGACATTCTGTTTCCAGTTAGGGTCTGACTCCCCTGTCCTTGTCTGGCCGCCGCACAAAGAAGGTTTGTGCGGTTGTGCCCCTGGCCCCAGGGCGGGGAGGAGGGACGAGCGGGAGCACGCAGGCCCACGGCTCTTGCAGCGAAGCTCAGCCAGGAGCTGGGCTGAGCCCAGAGGGACGCTCCTTCTTCCTCGTCCTCCAAACTCACGTGCAGCTCCTCGCACATGCCAGGTAGGCGTTACCCTCCGAGCGGCAAATATCAACGTGCCACTCTGCTCTCGGAGTGACAATCCCATCTCCCTTGTGATGGGCTCTGCCTGCGGGCAGGCGGCCACTCAGTGATTTTCTGACATTATTTTCCTTAATCCGCGTAACAACCCTGAGAGGTATGTACGAGTAGTAGTCTCATTTTATGGGTAAGGAGATCGGGACCCACAGAGGTTAAGGAACGGACCAAGAGTGCTCGCTTCAGCCACCCATATACTGAAATCGGAACCGTGCACAGGTTAGCGTTGGCCCTGGCACAGGGTGACTTGCAAATTCACCAGGTGCTCCCGCCTGTTAAGACAAATATGTGGAATCTTAAAAAAAAAAAAAAAAAAAAAAAAGTCAAACTCCTACAGAGCCCAGAAAAGTGGTTGCTGGGGGTCGGAGGGGGAATAAAGAGGTTGTTAAAAGGATGCAAACTTTGAGCTGTGAGATGGATGAGGTCTGAGGATCTATTAAACCACGGTGTAAACCACGGTGTCTGTAGTTGATGGCACTACACTGTATTCTTGCAATCTGCTGAAAGAGTACAACCTAAATACCTGTTTCTCATCACTACATGTCTGTATATATATAGTGCTGGATCCGTTAATTGGCTAGATGGGAAGAACCCTAGCAGGATGTATATGTGTATCCAGTCATCACAGTACATACTTTAAATACCTTATGATTTCTTTTTGCCCATTACAACTCACTAAAGCTGAAAAAAGAAAGGAAAAAAAAAACAAAACCAGGCTGAATCAGAAAGTGAGAGCCAGGATCTGAACCAAGGCTGTCCGATCTCAGAGCTCCTGTGCTGGACCACAGCACTGTCCCCCCAGCAGCTGGGGCCGCTGGGGGACGTCAAGCCTTCCTCCCTGCAGGCGCCTCTCCTCACACCATGAGCCACATCTCACTACTCCAAGTAGCTAGGGCTGCCCCAGCTTCTCCCTGAGCCTGAGGGTCACCCAGGGGTGCAGAGGGAGGACCAGAGGCCCCCACCGGAACGCTGGCATGGACATCGATGCCTCTTAGGCTGGGAGAAAGAAACTGAACCAGGGAGATTTCTGTTCTCTTTCTCTTCATACCCAGGCCAGATTTCCTCACTGCTGAGAGACAGACATTCTCCCCGCTGAGGATCTGGGCTGTAGTCCTAGAGGTGGCCTTTGCACCTGGAGCTTAGAGAACAGCCACATCCAGGCGGTCATGTCAGAACCTCCCTGGTGGCACTCAACATCTCGGAGCACTTGGGCAGCACCATCTCCGTGGTCGTCCCTCCGAGAGCCCAGGTGTTTCTGGAGGCTGAGCGCCGTGTTGGGTGGAGACGGCCACAGTGTTTATGGACTTGGGTTCTAGAGTCCAAGAAACCAGGGTTCAAATCCTGGCGTTTCCACTTATAGACGGGGGAACTCAGACTACTTACTGCCCCTGCCTTCACCCCAGTTTCCTTGCCTGTGAAGTGCGGGCAGGGACGCTCTCCTCGTGGAGTGAGCGTGAAGACCAAATGAGGTATCAGATGTGCAGCGTCTGTGCGTGTTCAAATGCTCACTGTGTAATTGTTCGTCTAACCATCCCCATTTCCTGCCCTCTGCTGCAAGAAGCCCTGGGCATGAGGATGTGTAAATGTAGTCCCTGCAGCTGGGACTGAGGGACACTTGTCAGAGCAGAGGAACGGGATGAGGACCCGGAGGAATAAAAAAAATGCCCCTCCCCTGGGCCTGTCCTGATTTCCAGCACAGGCACTTGTGCCCTCCTCCCCGCAGTCCCTAAAGCGTCTGTCTGCTTGACCAGAGAAGTTGGAAATGACTCTCTGAGTATTCTGCTTCTGGAGAATTCTACTCAGGATTCTGAATTCAAAACATCAGTAGGCGACAGCAAAGCCCCCGGCTCCCAAAACACAGCTCTGCAGACTGGCCTGCCCGGGGCTTCTAAGTCAGTAAGAGACAAAAGCAAAGGCCAAGCGTCTGCAGACTCTAAAAGTGACCTGTTAAGTGGCCAGGTTGTCCTCCATGGGAATGTCACCCCCCCACTCCGGGGGCCATGAACAGGACTGTGTCGACTCTCTCCTTCTCTGTTCTGCCCTCACTTTGCCAGCCTCCTGGCCTCTCTTGAAGCCAAGCTGACCTCTCTCCCAGATCACCCCGTTCCCAGTGTACGGGCGGGATGCCTCTCTCTTCTCAAGGTCTATGGTCTAGCAGCACAGAGAGCTGGAATTTCACCATCCTAGCTTGGGGCATGAACCTTAGTAAGCTTCAAGAGTCCTTATATATTGAGGTGCCTGGGTAGCTCAGTCAGTTAAGCGTCTGACTTAACTCAGGTCCTGGTCGTGATCTTGGGGTCCTGGGATCGAGCCCGCTCAGTGGGGAGTCTGCTTGTCTCTCTCCCTCGGCCCGTTCCCACTCTTGTCCTCTCTCTGTCTCTCTCTCAAATAAATAAATAAAAATCTTAAAAAAAAAAAAAAAAAAAGAAGAGTCATTATATACCTCTTTGAGCTTCATTTTTACCTGAAATGAGGAAGTCAGTCCTTACCTGTTGTGATGAGGGCCACACGTGGGAAAGAGTGCAGAAGAACATCATGTGACCTCAAAAAAAAAGAGAATAAGCCTGTGTGGCCCATCAGGTATGTTACAGGCACTATGCTGAGCACTTAAGACACAGCACCTCATTCAAACCTCCCAAAAAACAATGATCATCCCCATGTCATAGATTTAGTAAACAAGGTTCAGGGGGGTGACATCCTGTCACATCGCTAGGGAGTAGGGAGGCCACTATCAAAGCCCTGATAACAATTCAGTCTAGAGCCAGAACTCTTAAATAGCATTCTCTGTAAGAACTTTCAGCAACAAAGAGCCTCCATTTAGTATTTGTTCCCCATCAGTTACTCTTGCACGGATGATGGCGATCATTGGCATTACCGGCCATGCCTCCGAGAAGAGGCGCGGTCCTGTGGAGCGCTCGCCAATCCCTCTGTGTCACCCCCTCTCTTTGCAGTCCATCTCTACAAGTGTGCGGCCCAGCGGGAGAGCTGCGGCCTCTGCCTGAAGGCCGACCGGAAGTTCGAGTGCGGCTGGTGCAGCGGCGAGCGCAGGTGCACCCTCCAGCCGCACTGTCCCAGCCCCTCCAGCCCCTGGCTTGACTGGTCCAGCCACAACGTTAAGTGCTCCAACCCCCAAATCACCGAGGTGAGTCCCATAAGTCCCCTGAACAGGGTGGGGTGGCCAGAAGCCGGCCTGGGGTGGGTGGGCAGTGGAAGAGGAGTTCACATGGAAGGATTTTAAGTGTAGTGCACGTTGAATGCGGAGTGTGGGAAGCCTCTCTTGGGCACTTCGATGGCCCGCATCCGGGTGTAATTGACAAGCGCACGGATGTGTGTCTTCAGGCCAGTGCGTGAATGCGCGTGCACGTCGGTATGGGCGCGTGCACACAAGGGAGGCCGAGGCAGCCCAGCCTCCCTGCCAGGCCGGCAGAGCCAGGTGGGGACGGGAAATTGGCTGCGTGGTGGGTAAACATTTCAGAGAGCAGGTTTAGCTTTTCTCAGCAGAAATGTGATTTCAGGAGCCGCAATTAGCTCCGAGTTGCAAAGTTGAACACGGAAGAAAAAAGTAAAGGCAGGCACTACATTGGCCACCGTGCCATTTCCCAGAATTTACTCTCTGTCCCAATTTGTTTGTGCATTTTAATGGAAAGAAATAGGTAATTAATTATCCTGGGAAAAAAAATGATGTTTCCTGAATAGCAAATTGCAAAGGCAGATGAATAGATGATGTGAATGAAAAAGCAGCTGCTCGGGTTTTGAATGGCCTGGGAGAGGAACAGTTGTATTTAACTTTGGTTGCATTATGTGTGCATCACTCTTCGCGGCTCCCTATTCACCGACTGTCACTCGTGCTTTGAAACTAATTGCACGTTCCTTGTGGTGACTGGGAATAAAGGCACGGGCAGGTAGCGCTGTGGTCTGCTCATTTAAGAAAGCATCGGGGCTGCTCCTTTTCTGCCTCTTTCCCGAGTGGATGCACTGCCCCTCTTTCCCGCTCATTTTCCTCACTAGCCAAAGAAAGCACCTTTGGCTCTCACCTATGTCACAGAGAATTGAGAAGCTCCTGGAGCATCCTGTGATCCTTTTGAAGCTCCAGATCCGTAGAAAGAAAGCCCTCAAGATCAAATGAGTGTTGTTAACCTACAGATGGGTTATTTGAAAGGGAGCTAATGTTTATTTAGTGTCCTTGGCACCGTCTCGTTTCGTCCCATAACCACCGGGGGAGGTAAATATTCTCACCTCCATTTTACAGATGAAGAAAATGAGGCTCGGAGGAGTGGCGTGGTCGCCCCACTTCACACAGCCGATAAGGGGCAGAGCTGGTATTGAAGCTCAGATTTATTGAATTCTAGAACTATTTATAAAGTCTCTAATTGCTCAAGTAACGTAGCACAGGAAGCAGTGCTCCCCCTTCCTTGATATCTAACCTTCGTAGCTAGGGTGGACTCGAAGATGCCATCCATCCACATGGCAGGGCTTCCCCGGGAAAGCACAGTCCGGTGGGAGAGTGTCTCCTGCCATCTAGGTTCTCATTCATCCTGGTGGGAAGAGGCTGTGAGCGTGCAGACACCGCCCCTCAAGGACCAGGTTTCTTCCATTTCATTTTACTCTGGGACACGGCCCGTGATAGTGCCATCCTGTGTGTTTATCTCGCCGCGAGAGTGCTCGCAGTGACTGTTGGTAGGGCCCCAGCCTCTGTCCTCACACCGCCAGCTCCCTGAGCTGCTCAGGCCTCCATGCCTTCTCCCTGATTCCACTGGTTTCCAACAACCGCTGGCCGGAGAATCTGCTCTGCCCGCAAATCTTGCATCTGTACTTGTTGGTCTCTATATCTCTGTGCCTGAGATACAGGGGAGCTTAAATCAGGCAGGGACCCGCTTCCGCCGGCGCCTCTCACCTCCACCCACCCTGGCTGCTGCCTCAGCCCCGTCTTCTCCCCGACTGGCAGGGGCACTTTCCCAGCCCTAAGGCAGGCATCTCCCTGGGAAGTCTCTGCCTCGGTGTCGCCCCTGCTCACTGACCGGGGACTGACGGGCTGCTCCATTCACAGAGGACACCCAAGCGACATGATGCTAATTAACCCCCTGAGGTAATTAGGCTGTAATTGATTTTCCCAGTGAACACAGCAGCAGGAGTCGGAGGCCCCAAGCAGTGGGGTCTCCTGTTGGCGTTTTTCAAGTAGAGGCTGTGGAGAAATGAAAGCTCATCTCTGGGGAGGAGAGACAAATCCATGCTGTGTCTCAAGCCATGCAGGGGGACATCATTCGGGACAAGCCATGCAAGAGGGAGGATCCAGGCCTGGAATATTTTATCCACTATGATCAGGAATAGTTCCTTTCCTTTTGTGTCTCCTACCCTCAACCTCCCTTCCTTCAAACCCTGTAAAAGTCATCTTCCATTTTTTTAACTTTTCATTTTTGAAATAATTTTAGACTTATAAAAAGGTACAAAAATAGTACAAAGAACTTTCATATACCCTTCACCCAGATTCTCCAAAATTAACATCTTACATAACCACAGTACAATTATCGAAATCAGGAAATTAACATTTATACAATAATGCCATGTAATATACATGGCTGATTCACATTGCGCCAGTTATCCCACTTATTGTCCCCCTTTTCCTGACCCAGGATCCCATCCGGGGTCACGTGTGGTGTTCCATTATCATGTTTCTTTCATGCTCTGGTCCTCAGTCTTTCTTTGTCTTTCATGACCTTGACACTTGAAGAGTATAGGACAATTATTTTGTAGAATATCCCTCGATTTGAAGATGGCTAATGTCTCCTTATGATTTAAGTTAGGTTATATATTCATGGCAAGGAGTACTAACAAAAATGTGAACTACCTGTCAAAAGGGCACAGGAGCCAACTTGATTTGGCCCCCATAGCCAAATCTGGGACAATCTGAGCAAGAAAATGAATGATACTAATCAACTATAAGGAATAGAATAAAATAAGAATCTATGCCCCTTCTTGATACAAATAAACAAATAATTCATGGGGGAGGGAGGAAGCTTTTCTACTAGAATTCTAACTCAAAAATGTAAAAGGACCTAGGGAATAGAAAATCACCATTTGGCAAAATTCACAGTAATAATTATTTCAGGAAGAATGGCCAGTGAATACTAAAATTAGTAAATGAAAGTATGATGAAAAATAGGATATGTACATAGTCTCAAGCCATCTCCCCACAAGTATGTATTAATCTCAACAAGAAAAATAGAAACTTTACAGAGAAGAAACCTGATAGACACTGCTTTTACCAAGCGATCGAAGTTAGTATCACCAGTAATGGGAAGAATCGACCTCTGGTGCATCTCTAGCATTTGTTAACAAAAATGGATCATTTGTTAAAAGTAACTTTTAAGAAGAATCAGCTCATTTTCTTTACCTTGGCTTTCTTGGCTAATTCCTTGACATGGGCATAGATCTTTTTCTTAATAATCAGAATTCTATGGGATCTGTCCCTTTGTATACATACCTCCCCCTTGTCTCTGGCCCTTGCCTTCAAAATGTGTACCCACTCCATGCAAACTCATCTGCGAGAGCCATTTTCTATGAAGATCCTCCCTCAGAGATAAAAGGGGGAGGATTCTATGATGGCAGGTGGTGGCTGCTGGAGGCAGCAGAATTTCCATTGCTGGAAACAAATAGGGGCCGGAATGGGCACTGCCTTATCCAGGGCTGGGGAGATCAATGCCCTGACCTCAAATGAGTTCTGCTTTAGGAAAAGGAGTGGGCTCGAGCTTAGTTGAATGAACAGCTGTGTTCATCCTTAACCCCTTCTCACCCAACGGTCTCCATGGCAACTTAGCCCACCCCTAGGGACCCACCTCCTGTGGCAGCTTCATGGAGGACAAGTCTTACAGACGATGTAAGAATTTCTCAGTCTGCATAAACTTCAGGTTAGCGCCCCCCTCAGCACCCAGCGTCTGCTCCTTCTCAGCCAGCCCGTGGTGTGATCATGATACTGCCCCCCAGGAGAGGCATCCCAGGCTGCTCCCATTCGAGCTGTCATCCCAGTGTCTGTGCGCGTGTCACCTGTTCAACCCCAGGGATGGGAGACGTGCAGAGCTTTGGAAAGGCCGTGAGCTGCCTGGCCTATCACATTGCTCTGCTTCCAGCACTGCTAGGACCTCAAAGAGGAGGACGTTACAAGCCACCCGCTAGGAGGGAAGGCCCAGAAGCAACATTTTCTGACGAGCTGGGAAGGGGCGGCATCGGCAGAAAGGGAAAAACGACGGAATATGTAATAGGGGAGAGAAATATAGGAAGGGTCAAGGGGCTTTAGAGCTCACGTGACAGGGGTCTCCACTCAAAGTGAATATGTTGGTCAGCTAGGGCTGCAGTGACAAAGCGCGACCAACGGGGTGGCTTACACAACAGAACTGTACCGTCTCGCAGTGCTGGAGGCTGGACGTCCCGGATCCAGGCGTCGGCAGGTTGGGCCCCTGAGGGCTGTGAGGAGAATCTGTTCCATGGCTCTTCCCTCACTTTCAGTGCTTTGAAAAGGCAATAGTCTTGGCATTCCTTGGCTTGTAGACGCATTGCCTTCATCTCTGCATGACATTCCCTCTTATGTCTGTCTCTGATTTTTTTCTTTGTTTGTTTGTTTAAATAAGGATCCCAGTCATATTGGATAAGCGCCCGCACTAATGACCTCGTTTTAACTTGATGATTTCCAGAAACGTACCTGTCTCCAAATAGGTCACATCCTGACGTAATGGGAATTAGGGCTTTCACATATGAATTTGAGGAGGATAAAATTCAACCCATAACAGAGGATTGCAAGAAATAAATATTCATTTAATGAGCGACTACTGCGTGCCATGCGCTGTCACGTGGAGAAGTTAGTTCCGGTTGGGGAGGCCGGGGGTGCAGTCCCTCACTGCAGAGTCCCAACCTATCCCTAAACGTGGGCCACCTGGAGGAGGCAGGCCACTCTGCTTCCTCCAAAGGACCTAGGACAGAAACTTCTCCTCTGCACCCTTTGCTATTGTCTCCTGCTGAGAAGGAGGACTACGGCTGGGATCCAGGTCTTGACGCCTCACGAGGACACTTACCTCAGGCCAGAGACATGAATAGACATGATCCACATCCTAGTTCTAGGAGTATTAATAATAATAGCCAGACTGTGCCCCAGGACCTTTGCATACCTACTCACCCTAAACATCCTGCAATATGCCTACAATTATCTTCATTTAAGAGTTGAGGAAACAGTGCTGAGGGAAGTAAATAATTTGCCCAAAGTCACCCATTTGGTTAGTGGCAGAACAAATTCAAAACCAGGGCCTTCAGACTCCAGAATGCAGACTCTCCCCCACCGTACCATGCCAGCTGTCTAGGTCAGAGGAATGGAGGGGTTTTCCCTGCCTATACACTTTTCCACCTCACTCCACCACAGGTGTACCAGAAATATCTGTGCCCAGGATCAATTCTTTTGGAAGGTCCCAGGGGAGGCCAAAAAAACTGGGAGCATTGGCCACCCTTTGTTTGAGCCTCAAGGTCACCTTCACCATCTTCCTAGACATAAGTAGGTCTATGCTTATTCCTATGAGTGGAGGTGGAGCAGGAGGGGCATTTGGGGTATGTTTAAACTTCGGTGACCCCCTTCTTGCCCGTTCAGGATAGACATTACTTTAATTATGTATGTTTATTAGAGTTATCAGACTTGATCTGGTTCGTTTCTGATTGTGTCTATCAGTGGGGTGATGGGGTTGAGGTGAAAGCTGGAATTTACTGAGGCTGGTGGTTCATTCTTTTCAAGCATCTGAGCTTAATGGGAACCCAGAGGATGGGGCCTATGCAGCTCACACCTGCAGGTGATGATAGAGATCGGGGGGAAGAATAAGGAGAGCAGGTTTGAAATGCAAGGGGCAGATCTCCAGTGCAAGGTTCTCATTGGCCGGGAATCTGTCACCATTTGGGTACCAAAGAATATTCCCGTGTGTTTCTGAACTCACCTGCCACATTGCCCAATAAGGTCACACTGATGCCAGGCCATAGGGGTGCCGGTTTTACAGTCATCTCTCCACTGACCACGTTGTAGATTTTACTTTGTGAACTTTTCAATGTCACTAACTTGCCCAATCCCTCACTAGTTTATGCTCAGGGAACATAAATTCTCTTTAATACTATCTTAGGTATGTGTAACTGGGAAAGAAAAGCAAATGTAGAAAACCGTGTGCATTGCTCTCTAAAACCAAGCACAGATAATAGTGGATACAATATGTTTTGGAGATGATCCATTGTTCTTGAATTCCTCTGCTCTCCATTTGCCCGAATAATTGAAAGTAGATTTTTTTCTTTCCTGGATTCTCTCAGTTGTGAACACATTTGTGAAAGTGTTTGGGGACTTGAACATTTACAAGTATGTTCTGTAAGCCTGCACCAAATCTCTGCAGGAAAGGCCAAAAGCCACCCACCCAGGGCCAGAAAGACTCGCTGCAAAGTTCCCAACAAATAAATAAATATGTCAGCCAGCTTGCCTGAGAAACAAGTCAGCACTCTGATCTCCCGTCATTTATTTGCAGGCCTCATTAATATAACATCACTGCAACAAACAGCTAACGGGGGATGGTGTCAGGATGAATAATGGAGTTACTCTGCTGAGATAACAATTAGGTCTTGAATGTACTATCAGCTAAGACAGAGCCAGCAAGGATTCACGCCGGGCAGGAGAGCTGGGGCCACCGAGGCCAGAGATCCCCGCAGAGCGCGTCAACTGAGCTCTAGCCCCCCCTGAAGGGTGCGCACACTCACATGCACACACGTGCTTACACACGTGCGCACCCAAGTTGGAAAAGAATGTGACCATTTGCCATCTTGAATCCAGCGTCCAGGTGTCTCCAGCCGAGCACCAGGATGGCATCAGAATGTGTGGGCAGAGAGCCGGCCCCACTGCCCCCGAAAGTCAGGAGAACTCTAAGCAACAGGAAAGGAGTAAGTGGATTAGTCAGAAGAAGATTAGCAGTCTCTATACTGGCAACTTGTCCTCGCTGGCTTGTCCCGATTTGGGGGCCACTCGGGGCAGAACCCTCTTGATCCCAATCTCAGACACAAGAGCTTTTTTGACAAAGCCTGTCTGTCCATCAGCTGGGGGGTGCTGTCTTGGAGCACCTTCTCTGGGACCCCCTCCCTTGGCTGCTCTGGGAGGCTCTCGTGTCAGTCTCTCCCGTGTCCTTGTAAGAACCCAGTCTAGGGTGCTGACAGGCTGCTGGAGCCATGGAAAGAGCTGGACAGGCCAATCAGAGAGGCCGTCATGCTGGGCCATCTACACACCCGCCACTTGTCCTCTGGATTTCAGCTAGCCTGGCTTCTGCCCAGCCTTCTTCATCATAAACTCGTAATAAGAAAAATAATAGCTACCTTTCACTGCATGCTCCCCTGGCACCCAGAACCGCACTCACTCCCTATACGTCATCTCACGTAGACATTATAACAACCTGGATGAGGTCGGCGCTACTAAGATCATTAGCCCCATTTAACAGATGAGGAAACCAAGGCGCTATGAGGAGTGACAATGTTATCAAAGGCACCCTGCTAGTAAGTTTTAGAACCAGGAGTTAACCTACAGCTACTTGACTCTAGAGCCCCCACATGTGACCTGTACACCATCCTTCATCTCTTTCCTGGGCTCACGTAGGAAACCAGAATTCTCCATCCACGGGGCTGGGGGAGGGAAAGGTGCTGGCACGGAGGGCTCATCCAGCCTGCTGCCGAGAAGGAAGGAAAGCCAGTCGTCCGCGCTCCCAGCATCACACTGGATGAGCACAGGCAGAGATGACAAGGGGGCGAGGCCAAGAGGGTCATGCGCACAGTGGCAGGGGGAATGGGGACAGAGAGGGAGGAGGAGAAGTTGACCAGTTCAGAGACATGGCGGTGACCAGCAAAGCCAACTGTAGGGCTTCTTGGAAAGTGGCAGGTTCTGGCCTTAGCCCGGGGAGAGGGGCTGGGGGGCCTGAGCACAGGGGAGCCCATGACTGGGATAGGGCATGAGTTCTCCCGGCTGATGACTGAGGGGTCTCTTCCGGGGCAAGAAGACGGTCAACTCGGGCAGTGTCTGTGGAGGCTGGAAGCACGGGTTAGCTGGACGTGGTGGGCTCTGCCACTCACTATGGAAACTTGAGCAAATCACTTAACCTGTCTGGGTGCTATTCCCCGTCTGTAAAAAGGAAATTATAATAGGACCTCCCTCATAGCTTGTTTTGAGCCCTAAGTGGGATAAAATATGTAAAGCCCTTGGCACAATTCCTGGTTCATGATAAGTACTTAATAAATGAAACGATATCAGAATATGCGATTATAAAGGAAATGAAATAACTGATGGTAGGCAGGATTATCAGAACCTTCACTAACCAGGAGCCACTGTTCAGCGCCCGTCTTCACTCCCACCGTGGCTATCAGGCAGCACGTGCAACCCGAGGAAGCCGGGCCTGAGAAGTGGTCTTCCTCTGACCCCTTGAACCCCTACCCTGCGGGAGCCCCCCAGCCACCCTCCAGGCTCTGCACAAGTCCCTGGAGGGGTCCCGGGCAGCACTCCCCAGGCTGTGGAGCCCCTGGGCGTGGGGCTCCTCGCGCTCCTCCCCCGGTGCAGCCCTTGGGAGCGCCCCAGCTGTGATGAGTCCGCTGCATCTGCTCCAGCCCTTGGGCGGCTTCGTGGCGCAGTTCCCTCTGAACTGTTCGATTAGTGGCTGCAAGAATCAGGGCGAGCGTCGCATCACGGCGGCTGCTTTCCAGGTCACGGCACCCATGGTGGAAAACAAACATGACACAGTCTGGCAGGAACGCAGATTTGGCTGGGATGCTCAGGGCTCGGCGGGACTCAATGGGACTGTGCGGCTGGCAGGTGGGGTCTGTAGGAGGTGGAGAAGTGGCTTCCCACAAGAGGCTCAGGGAGGCTTTGAGAGGGCCCAGCAGGAGACTAGTTAGTCCCCTACCATCGGCACATGCCAACCTCATCCCACATCCTCCTGCCTACTCATCCGGGCATAGGATGAGCTGATAGAAAGTACTTAGCCAGGCGTGGATTAGCCGTCCACATACCTGGGCACGATCAGTGACTGCTTCTGGGGCGGGTGTCGGGCTGCTGGACTGCGTCCTCTGCCCCAACACATTTCCCACATTTTCCTTCTGAATGCTGCATACAGACATTTTATTCTGCACTTAGCTAAAAAGCCAGTACTCTTCGGGCAAGGTCGTACTGCAACGTAAGTTCGCATTAAGATGCAAATCAAGGTTTCAGAAGAGACAAGCAGGATGAGAGGTACCTAAAGTAGAGGAAGGGACCCCAGGGAGGGGAAAAAAGGACCTGGGAAAAAGACCTAGGGGGTAGCCTCCCTCTGGGACTTGCCCAGGGCTGGCCTGGTTAATGGCGTGTGTGACAAGCGGAGGGAAGTCACCTGCACGGACGCTCCTTACTGCAGGCCTCTGAGCCAGCCACGAGCCTGCTTTGGGTCATTACGCTCTCAGAGGATGCCTGGAAGTCCACGGGTCCAGAGAAAAGCATCTGAAATGATGAAAGGGTTTAGAAAACAAGATCTTCCGACAAAAGGCTAAGAGAATCACAGAAGCGCAGGCCAGGGGTGGCTTCGTTGCTGTCTTCAGTATCTGGAAGATGTGTGACAAGGAGGCAGCTGTTCACTCGTCCGTTCAATGAGGAATCACACCAGAAATTGGCTTAAATGAAACTAAGAGAGATTGCAGGAGCAACTTCTTGAGATGCGGATGGTACGGTACATCACTCCCGAGCTCCACATAGAGCCCTCCCTTCTTCCAGCTGTCACGATAGAACAAGTTTGCTCTACAGCCTGGTTGGGACCAGCGTTTCCCAGTAACGGAGAACTGGGGATACTTAGGGAAGGCTGCTGTGTTCCAGGCAGTGTGGTAAGTGTCAGGTTGCTAAGCAAAAGCGAGATCGTCTCTGTCCCGAGACAGTTACTATCTTATTGAGAAAAGAAGCAGTTTACAACCCAGCATGCCCATTACTCTCCCAGGGACATTCACAAAGGGCAGTGGGCGTGTAGGAGAAGGTGCTGCCCACGGGGGTCAAAGAAAGCCTCATTGGGGAGGCATTTTTTTTAGCAGAGCCTTGCAGGAGAGGTAGGCCTTTGTCAGTGGACGTGCTTGGCCAGTGGGGGGAGTGGCATGTCAAATGCACATTGCCTTTAGACCCTATAGCCTTGGGGACCCTTAGCTGTCCCTGGGAGCACGTGTAGTACAGGAGAGAGCTGAACCGGAGCTCTGGGGAGGTGGGCGGGGGAGGAGTGCACGGCGGGAGTCAGCACAGAACGCCAGAGTGCCATAGCTCCCTACAGCAGCTGCTTCTGGGTGCTTCTCTACCTCATCCCCTACTTCTGAGGTCCACAGAGGAGAAGTTAGATAGATTTCTGGTCCACAGTAGAGTACATGTTGAGCAGCATGGGGCAGAAATGATCAAAATCTGAAGATGACAGCTGATTTCACAAGTTTCCGGCTCCCCTCCCCCTCTCTCCACACCCTCACTACACACACTCACACACACTGATACACATCCCAGACTGTCAAGCCATTTGTTTGTGTGGGTGTCTCATTCAGAATTACTTTCCTGGAAGCATTCATTGAGTTCATTGTGCGATGCTTTGCCTACCCCAGAATGGCTAATCGCCAAGGGAAAAAGAAATGGCTGGAAGGGAGGGAGAAAAGAATGAAGACAATTTTAGACAGGCCCAATGTCCTCCCAAATTTATTCTGGGTGAAAGGGTGACGTCTGGCTCAGAGTATGCTTCTGCACAGGGCCCAGAATCCCCCAAAGCCAAGGCCCTGTCCTCGGCAGCATGGACAGGCTCAGGCTGTAGGACACCTCTCAGGCTTTCTTCAGTCAGCCCATGGGCAGCTCTCTCTAAGCCCCGTCACACCAGCATCTAAGTCCCCCGGTTCCTGTGTCCTTCTTCCAGGGAAACAGAAAGATTGCCCACCTCTGTAAACTCCCTACCAACGCCACCATTCTACATTTTCATGACCTGGGAAGGCACAGGTGCAGGGGCAACACCGGAGAGGAAATTGCCAATTGTCAAGACCTGCTCTCTAAACCACCATCCTATTAGGGACTTTCCAGATGTTGTCTTCCTTAACCTTCAGAACATCCCTGGGAGGGAAGTATTGTTATCTGTTTTCTGATAAGGACACTGAGATTGAAGGTCACATCGCTGATACATGTCAGAGCTAACATTCAAATTCAAGTCTGTCTTACTCTCTTCCTGCTGCAGGTGCTCCCCGAGTATCAGGTGGGCTGTCTTTCCTATCCAGAGTAGCCAGCAGCAAGGGCCTTCTGAAACTGGAAGCCAGGACATGTGGATCTGGCCACCATCCCAGCCCTGTCTTGGTCCCCCCTCTGTCAGTGTCAGTATGGGGGTGGGAGTCTCTATAACTCCCATCCTGACTTTTCACCCGCACCTCTGTAGGAGGCTGGTTCTCCCCTGCCCTGGAAGCCCACAACTTCTTCCTGATCTGAAAGGCCTTCCTTCTGATTCTGCAATCAGGGGGCTCCACCAGCTTGCCTCATTATAGGCATATGTCCTTCTCCCAAGAGAACCAAGCTTTGCAGATGCTACACTGAGCACCCTCCACTCTCATGCTGCTTTTAAGATTGCTTGTGGGCAATCTCTAGGGTGGACGCAGGACCCCACAGCTGCCTGGTCTGAAGTGGTATCCTAAAAGATCCTGTTCACTTTCTCTCTGGAGAATAAGTCCTTTTCCATCAAGTTTTCCCTCTATAGCTTCTCCCCAATACTTGGTCCTGGGAGAAACAAGGAAAGCAGGATGCCTGGGTTTTTACCACCTCAGGCCACCGCCCAGACATCAAGGCCCTTCCCCTCACGATCTGGGAGTCACTTGGAAGCCCCCAGGTGTTAGGGGATGTGTCTGACAGGATACCTTTCTCTGCTCCTTTGCACAGTGAGCTCAGACTCACTCTGATTTTAAGCTGGGGAGACCACATGCGATGCAAAGGCCCGGAGATTTGTAAAGTGCATTGTGGGGGCAGGAGCCGCTAGCGTCTGAGTAGAACACGGAGGACATAGTATGAGACAGCAGATGTGGCTGAAGAAGTAACGAAGATCAGAACTTGAAGGATGAGGGGCACCTGGGTGGCTCAGTCCATTAAGCGTCTGCCTTCGACTTGGGTCATGATCTCGGGGTCCTGTGATCGAGTCCCAGCATCATGCTCTCTGCTCAGCAGGGAGTCTGCTTCTCCCTCTCATCCATCCTGTGTGCGCTCTCTCTCAGATAGATAAATAAAATCTTTTTTAAAAAGGAAGAGAAGAAGAAGAAGAAGAACTTGAAGGACAAGTGCCAGGCCAGGAATTAGGGACTTTGCCTTGACAGTGGTCAGAGCCATTAAAGGTGTTCTGAGCAGGCGACTAGTAACTTGGCCAAGTGTGTGTTCATGAAGGTCACCGATGGCAAGAGGAAGTTCACTCTAACGTTAGACCATGGAGGCCCCTGCAGTTAGCGCGAGGGAGAGGCGGTGGGGCTCTGCTTATGGCCGACCCTGGAACACAGAGCGGGGCACAGGTTCCAAAGATGCTGGGGAAGAAGGTCTGACGGTGCCTGGTGACTGTTATTTATTATACATGGTAGGTAGGTGAGGGAAAGGAAACAGGAGAAGGTGCTTGCAAGGCTCCTGGCTGGGTGCACGGTGATCCCATTAACCTTGAAAGATAATCCATGAGGATAATCAGGTTGGGGGTGGAAGGAGGAAAAATTAAGAGTTCATTTTTAGACACGGTGAAATTTGAGGTGCCTGAGGGACATACAGGTGGAGGTAGAGATGTCCAGGAGCAATTGAATATATGGATATGGAGCTCAGGAGAGAGGGCTGAGCCGACGATACAGATATGGAAGTCATCAGTAATGGAGACCTGGGGACTCCTTTGGCAAATCAAATGCTCACCTCCTCAGCTATGTTTGGGAAATCCTGACTTTTAAACATCCGTTTTGTTTTAAGCAAGGAAGATGTAAGCTGTGTCCCTCGTAAGCCCTCGGGCACGGTGGTTGCTTAATACCTTGACCCCAAACCCCTTTGCCACCTACCCCAGGCGCTGACAGCATAGCACAGAGCATGTGCAGCGTGGGAAAAAAGACCCCCAGGGCCCCAGCATCCCCCAGGCATTTTCCAATGACCTGCGAGTCCTCTGATTCTCCAGGTTTGGATTCCAGCCGCTGCTAGCTGGCTTACAAGTCATCAGGCTGGTGTCTCCACACCCCAGACTAGCTATCTCTTTGACACATGTCTTCATGCCAAGGCTATAACACTTCCTAACAATTAAAAAAAAAAAAGTCTTTCTTCTGTAAACAATACGCTGGCTTATGCAACGTGCAAGCTGGCTTATGCTTCTGAGCAGCTCTGTGCTGGCAGACGGACCCTGCAGCCCCTCCCAGTGCCCACGGTCACGTCTCGGACCCCAACCCTTGAATGTCGGAAGGGGACACTGCGATGGCTGACCCGCTGAAGGAAGCTGCCTCACAGACCCTGCTGCTGGATATCCACAATACAATCCCCACATGCTACCTGCGAGATGGAAATATTTTTAGGTATTCCAGAAAGATTTCGTTTCACAGTTTTTCTGAAAGGTTGTAATTAACTGCAGCGAGCAAAAGAATGTATTTTTAAAAATAAAAGTGGGGGAAGGAGAGCAAAGCAATCACCACAGTTTTGTCAGTTCCTTTTGGTAGGTGGTTCTTGTCATCCAGGTGGCTGGGGGAGGGGCGAGAAGGGCCTGTGGAGCTCACTCGGGGATCAGAGGAGAACCTGGCACTTGAATTTGCTCAAAGCAAATTCTTTCTGACTGATGTCTCCTGCAGGGGCATGGAGGCATCCCAGTCCCTGTTCCTCATTAACAAGGGTCCATCTCGCAGAGCCAGGGAGGCCCGGGTTCCAGGGGAGAGTGCGACAGCCAAGATCCAGTATGGGCTATTTTTAGAATCCCCCGGGGCAGGAAAGCGGTGGGGCCACTGGTTCCTCAGGCCAGCTCCCTTCTCTCCAAATTGCTCTACTTCCCCCAACTCCCGCCCAACACGCAGAGATGCCCTCAAACCACCTCCACTACCCCTCCCTTGAGTCATTTTATGAATCTTGTTTATTTTTATTCAGAAGGTGGGTTATTTTATTCCCAGAGAAGGGAGCGAGAGCCTCAGACAAGGTGACTTGGGTGAAATGAGCCTCCGGATGAGAGAGTTCATGGCCTGGCCTGTCAAGGAGGGAAGGAAACCACGCCATGTAAGACTTGCAGAAGAGGATGGGGATCAGGAGGTCTGAGTTCAAGCCCTGACTTTGCAGCCAACTGGCTGAGAGCCCAGGAGACGGCTGGGTGGGGAGGGAGGCCTGTTCCGGTCCTCCCCACTATCATCTCTTCTCTGCCCACCATCACCTGGACGTTCATGGCCAAGTTGGTTGCACAACTCCTGGTGCTCTCACACCACAGGAAGAGCTCAGTGCCCTTTTGGGGGGCAGGGAGGAGGGAAGAGTTTCCAGAACCTTCTACAGCATTTCACCTGTACTGACCTATCATCTCTGCCCTGGGGCACGCTTGACTCCACTGCCCACTGGATGCTCCACCAGTATGAACGGGGTTAAAGGGAGGCTCCCAGTGGACCCAAGGACAGAAGGTCCCAGGCTGCAGCTCTGTTTGGGAGATTGTGGTGGAGTCTTGGCCTCGACCAATCCACCCTTCCCTCTCTCCATCCCTCCCTCCCACCCGGTCTTGCCTTTCTTATGGTGTTGTGAAAAGACCCTCACACTTTTTTGCAACTGTACCATATAGGTTGTACACGAATCTTAGTGTAAGATTCTCTGAGCCTGCTTCCAGTGATTGAGTTCGCTTCTGGCTTCCTCCTACTTCGGAGAACTATGGGCCGCAATGGATGAACTTACTCCCTGGGCTATCTGTTCCATCCCAAAGAGCTGCATTTTTCCCAAGAGCCTGATCTAATCCCGGACGGGTGTTTACACCTTGAGACAACGTGATTCCTTTTCCCGTCGGGTCAGAGCAAAATGAGACAGCATTTGGTGGCTGAATTAGGAGTTCACTGAATGATCCTTACTAATGAGAAGCCAGCAATATTTGGAAAATCCTTAAGTTATTTTTTGTCATGGTTCCGGCAGGCATCATGGGATTTTTCACAGCGCAATGGCAAACACACTTTGCGTCTTTCATCATTCCCCGGAAGCAGCCCCTCATCTTGGACTCCTCTGGGCTCCCACGGCTTTCCTCCGAATCCGTCTTATCACTGTGCACCCCCCATCAGCATGATTTATGGCTTCTTTATCTCTTCCTCCTTGACCAGAAGCTCCTTGAGGGTGAATTTCCTGGTTTCCTGCCTAGTCACCATTGTAACCCCGACAGTGTCTAGCCCCGCAGGAGTGACAATAATAGCACATAACAATGACAGAGCCCTTTCCGGTTTACAAAAAGCTCCCCAACATGCCCTATTTGGTGTTCCGGAGGCGGGTTGGTAGAGATGATTATCCCCCCTTCACAACTAAGAACTAAGGTGTAGGGAGATTATGAGACTTGATCACAATCAGGCCGCTAGTGAATGAGACACATCTCAAACAAGGATTTTCTGCCTCGTGTCCAGGGCTCGCTGATAATTTTTTTAAGTAAAAGAATGCATGAATGAATTAATGACCTCAGGAACCGAGGAAGTCGTATAAAACGAGGTGCTGTCAGGAGCCTAGATAGTCTACAGAGTGGAGGAAACCTGCTCCATTCCCCTAGATTCCGGGTGTGCACGGGGTGCCCCGGCCTCCCTCGGGGCAGGGCAAGGGCACTGCTGCCTCTGTCTCTGCAGCCCCGCAGGTTTGTGACCCCATTTCCCTCCCGCAGATCTTGACGGTGTCTGGACCACCTGAAGGAGGGACTCGAGTGACCATCCATGGCGTGAACCTGGGCCTGGACTTCTCTGAGATCGCCCACCACGTGCAGGTGGCTGGGGTGCCCTGCACCCCCCTGCCGGGGGATTACATCATCGCTGAGCAGTGAGTCCAGCGCGCTCTGGCCCACCCTTTTCCTGTGCAGCTTCAGGGTGGGGACTCTCCCTTTCCCTTCTCTGGGACTTCTCCAGGATTCCCTCCCATCCCTCTCCTCCTGCAGACCCTGCCCCCAGAAGCCTGCCCAGGGCCGTCTTCTACCCCATCTCCACTCCTGAAGGCTCATATCCTATACGATTCCTCGTTTCCTGGCTCCTGTGGCACCACAGCTCCTGGCACGACGCTGCCCCTCATTCAGTCTTCGCCTGGCCAGTGGTGACTGAGCCATGTTCCCAACCAGCCCAGGCTCCTCCTGGGTCTCTCCGGCCCCTCCCCTGCCAGCCCCCATTGGAATGCATCCCACACAGTGGGCTGCAGGCAACAATTTGTTTGGCTCATGGGGCTCTGACAGCAGCTTAATCCGAGCAGGGCCTCCGCCGGAGCAAATTCATTTATTTCACTAAGGGAAATGTCAGCTGGAAATTAGAAAATAGGCGTGTAGCAGCGGACAGGCGAACGGGGCTCCAGGAGTGACATATGTTCCAATTTGGGGCGTTCATTTGGCAGTGGTGACCGCTGTGGAGTCAGTGGGCAGGAGGTGGGCACCAAGCTGGGGGCAGGAGTGTGGAAGGAGGGATGCTTACCCCCAACGAGAGACGGTGAGGGGAGCAGCCAGATCATTCTGCATGATTTGTCAGGTAAAGTGGGGTCAGGTCATCCTGGTTCCATGAGAACACAGCTGCTGGGCCAGGGGTGCTAGGAGCACTCCAGGAGAGCAGGGCTTGTGGGCAGGCTTCTCTCCCTTAGCTCCACCCCCAGGACCCCAGGCCTCTCCCCCTGACCACCCCAGCCTTAAGTAACAACCAGAAAAATGACATCGCTTTATCTGCCGTCAGTACTTGCACTTTCTCATCCATTATCTCACTTTAATTGGGAAAGACTCTGAGAGATAGATGTTGCTATCGCCCTTCACAAAGCAGGAGAAAGCCAAAGGCTTGCAGAAGTAGAAGGACTTCCCCAGTTCACTCAGTGGACAAGTGGCCGAGGCAGAGCGGGAACCTGAGGCCCCTGACTTCTCCAGGTCTCTCCATCTCGTAAGAGCCATGGGGCAAAGTTCCTGGACAAGAGTGGTCTGAGGATTCCATGATCCATCAGCGAGTGGCCTCTGGGGTCAAGGCCCATGATTGTGACATGGCCCAGAGCAGGGTCAGAGTCAGAGAGGTGAATTCCCAGACTCTGAGGACCATATGGAGGTCGGCTCGCCCCCAGTGGGGACAAGAAGGAGCCGTTCTGATCCTTCAGACCGGATCCTCCCCTGACAGCCTTCTCTCTGCAAGGACTGAATCTTGGAGGAAAGACTGGCAGAGTCTCCAGGAAAGAGATGAGGGAGAGGGGAAGGAATTGATAGAAACTGTGCTTCGTAGCCAGAGAAGGAGGTGAAAGCATCTGGCTCAGGAGGCAGGACAGCCTGCAGAGTTCTCCCCGCTCAGCGCTCTGCCAGGCTGGGCTAGACACTCGGTCCCACTGACCCTGAATCCACCTTGGCCTCAAGGACCGACCTTGAGCCTCCGAACACAGGCCAAGTTTCCAACTTGGTGAGATGTTACAGGACTCCAAAGGAAAGGGTCTGGGGGACCAACGGGTAAGGCTTTGAGCTGAGAAGTACAAACTCTTGAGCAGCTGCACATGGAGATCTCATGAGACTTGGAATTCAAAGGTGGTCTGAGTCCTGGCTGCTCTACTCGCCAGCCCTGAGCCCTTAGCGAACTATCCGATCTCTCAGACCTTCATCAGCCTGATGGAAATCAGGATTTCTACTGCACGGGTTTTGGGGGACATTCAGTAGGATGGGGAAATGGAGACTACGGTGCGCTATAGGAATGCGAGGAAATACTCCGTCTTTGAAATCAAAGGTACCACCCTCACCCAGGGCCACGGGGGAGAAAGCTCAGAGAGACACAAGAAGTGAGGATGTGAGGGGAGCCCAGGCAGGTGACTGGTCACCAGGGGGCCCTGCCAAGGCCGGTGCCCCTAGAAAACCTCCACCGCCTTCTTCTGCGGCGCGGGGCAGGCAGGAGGGAGCCAGTGCTCTCCCTCCGCACCTCGGCGGGTGCAGCCCTGCTTCCCAGCCGTGTCAGGCACATTACCACTCTCGAGGTTTCCGAGTATCTGAACATCATTAAAGCCTCCATCCCAGGCAGCGAGCAGCAGGCACAATCGTTACACATGTCTGGGAGAGATGAATTTGGCTAAACGGGCCAGTGCGGGGTCCCGGGTGCGGGCAGGACTAGCGGGCACAGTAATGGTTCACCATATGCTTGTGCCACGCCATCTATCACTCAGCAATTAGGGTAATGTTGGTTAAAGGGCCCCACTTAGTCCTGCAATCAGCACCCCACCGGTCTGTGGAGGGCCAGCTGATTCCATCACAGGGTATTTTCTGGGTGACAAGAGGCAGGTGGAAGCCGACACTCAGGCACTCCGGGGACGGGGACTCTGTGAGAGGTACTCAGCCGGAGTCCTCAGACCCCCCTCCTTCCCCCCGCTCCTCTGCTGCACCTGTGAACCCAGGCAGGGCTGGCTGGATGTCAGATGCATGTGCTCCCACGCTAGGAGTGGCCACTCATGGGGAGAAAGGCACCATCTCTGCCAGGCTGTGGGGGGTGGTACGGTATGGGGGTGAGGGCACTGGACTAGGGGCCAGGAGCCCAGCTATCGGTGAGCTGGGTGACTTTGAGCAAATCACTTTGGTCCCACATTCTCTAATGTCTCATCTGGAGAATGGAGAAATGGAGAAATAGATGATCTCTACAATCGCAACTATGGTCCTTGGCGTGTCAGAGCAGTGAACTGTATGTCCGTGGAACTACAGCTCCTACCATTAGAGAGCCTGTGGGTGTCACGAATGTGTCTCCAGACGCTCTCTGTCTACCAGGAAGGAGTTGAACCTCCAAATGTTGAAGCTGGATGGTTATTAGTCAAGCTCCTCGCTTTGCAAGGAAAGAAATTCAGGCATCCCCAGCTATCATCCCCTTGTGATATATAGGGAGCCTAGAGCCACCAGAGACTCCAGGAGGAAGCCAGGAAGGCAGGAGGCCCCCAGAAATCAAACCACAGGAACCTCGCCAACTTGTAAGGCTTGAAGGAGGCAGCGGCGCACACACCGCAGCCTGGGGTCATCACACCCAGAAAGGTAGGGGGCCCTGGTAGTCAGCTCTGAGTCTTAGGAACCCAGCTGGCACGTCCCCACCATCCTCCTGCTTCCTCCCACACCCGGAACAGCCTCAACTGCACCCCCACTTTGCTGCCATGTCTACCCTGCCCCCTCCCCAAAACACATGGAAGGCATTCCATTGATTCTAGAAGCAGTAGAACAGAATGGTCAAAGGCATAGGCTTTGGAGCCAGGCTGACCTGGATTTGAATCATGGCTCTGCCGCTGTGACCGTGGATGAATCACTTAGAGTCTCTGAGCCTTAGTGTCATGGCCCATAAAGCGGAATTGATAAGACCCACCCCGTAGGAGAGCCTGAGATGCCAGGAGATCCTGTCTTGTACAGTGCCCGCCTGGATCACGGCTCAGTAAATTGTCGCTCTTATTATTACTAAGGTACTAAATCTGCCTTCGCCTGACCCTCATTCCTTCATATAAGCCTTTCTACTCCCCGAAACTGCCCTTGCTTCTTCCTTTATTTCCTCTCCCTGAGCCCTGAGAACAGATTCACTCAAGGATGCCTCTCCAACCTTCAGCGCAAGTGCCGCATCCCAGGAATAAAAGGAAGAAGGGTTAGCGGCCCCTGGGGTTCTTCTGCGTGCTGACTTCTTAGGATTTCCACTCAGTTCTTCCCTACCGACCCAGACCCTTTTCTGTGGCCCACAGCTGCCGACGGCCTGCTGCAGTTAAAGGTCAGAGAGAGGAGGTGGGGACAGGTGTCAGCGGCAGTGCTGAGGAAGGGAGCACACACACTGTGGAGCTCTGGCGCCTCGCTGCGGCTCAGCCCCTGCTCCCCTGCGTCATGCCCTCTCAGGTGGGGCATTCAGAGCCGGCTTCAGGCACTCAGCCTTGGATGCATGGGCAGTGCTCATCTCCCATCCATCCCTCTTCTCCCAGGTCCTCGATATGGGAAGCTTATCTTTTGGGACATGAGCCCTGAGTAAGAAAATGTTCTAGAAAAGACGGTGCACCAAAAGGGTCCAGGCCATTGTTAACTCCCTACAGAGACACCCGAACAGGCCCTTCCTCGCCTTGTCCTCTTCTAGACGGACCCCGGGCCCAAGGAAGAAAAAATATGCCCCCAACTTTCGCATGTTCTCCTATCTCCCCTCTCCAGGACTTCAAGCCTGCCATGATTTCCTCCTCCCTTCTTCTGGAGGATGACTGTAGCCCAGAGTAGGGGGAGAGGGAGGGAGGGACAAGAGAGTCCTGATGAGAAGAGAGGGAAAGAGATTTATCCGCTCCCCCCGCTTACTTGTCCTCCTCTTCCCCTGCAGTAGATGACAGAGTCCCCTCGGAAGCCCCTCGGGAGCACAGGGGGCGGTTTGCTGGCTGGGAGGGACCCCATGCAGGGGCAGGCACTAGGGCCCAGGAAACAGGATGAGGGATTTGTTACTCCAAGCAGGTAGCAGCATGAAAATAACCACACGCAGTACCTTAAATTAAGCTTCTCAAATGCTCTGCTAATGAGGTTTAAGAGGACAGTTACGTGCAAAATACTAATTGATCATCACTATCGTCTTTACTCTGGGTTCGTAATTAATTAATTTATTCTCAGAGAAAGGGAAAGGAGAGTATCTTCCGTGTGCATTCAGTACTTTCTTGTTGGATCTAATATGCTAAACGTAATAAGACAGTTATTGCATGTTAAGTCAATATTCACCAGGAGTTAAAGTACTTATTTGGGATTAACTGTTATGAAGGAGGTGGAGATGTGCGTGGCATGCCGTGTGTGCAAGCATGCGGTGTATTTGTTTAATGCAAGTTTTATTACATCGAAATGAAATCTCTGTTTAGTTACCTTCCTTCCTAGAGAAGCTGGGGAGATAAGCAGTGCCCGGTTAAACACCGACCTTCCCCACAGTGCCAGGATAATGCTTGGGATTAGTGTACCGGGTCTGTTTTTCTGATTCCCACTAAGCAGCCTTGCCAGGGGCACGGGAATGCGCTGAACTCTCACATGGTGTTGGGAGGAAAAGGAAAGACCTTTCTTCTGTCCCTAGCTTCCTTTTTGGCCAAGCCTGGTGGGGCCCTTTCCCACCCGCCCCATGCCTTCTAATTGTTGGCAAGAGGAACCCCCAAGAACCTCATTTCTTCAGTCCCATATCCTCCAGCTGCCCACCCTTTCTAGAAGGCTGCTGTGGCCAAGGCAACCAGTGTCTAAATGTGCTTGCTGTAACCGATCTCAGGCACCAGGGAAGTCGTCACGGGGGGTATTGATCTGCACTTCATGAGAGAGAACGCTGCATCCCCTCTTCCCTCCAGCTACCCAGCCTCTTAATGTGAGACGTGACTTCCAGCCCCACGGCTGGTTCACTGCCTCGCCCACCAGCATAGTGCACTCAGACCTTGATTAAGTGGGAGTCCAGTGTCACCTGCTGTCCTAATGAACTCATCCACCACCCACCCCCTCACCCACTGTCGCAGGACTCCACTCCTCCCTTTAGCTGGGAGCTCCTGCTTTGGGCGCTCACTATCTCACCTGATGATCTATTCTCTTTTTAAAACTCCCTGTAGGAAACAAACCACAATTGAATCAACTTGGCAAATGGGCCCTCGCTCCCTCCTTTTAGGAGAGTTGCAATTTTGGCTTGTCACACAGGAAAGAACGCTAACTAAATTACCTCCCCTACATCTCTCTGTTGGACATTGGGTTTTATTCGACAAAGACTGGGTTGCTACCCCGCTCTAAGATCCTGCACTCAGCACTGGGAGGACAGGTTTATTCAGAGAATTAGGCAACATAGCATTTGGTGGCACACCGGGCTTTAGAGGTGATCTCATTCAGCCTCTCACTGTACAGAAGAGAGGCTGGAGCCCTGAGAGGGAAAGCACATTACCCAGGGTCACACAGCTAGATGGGTGAGCAAGCTAGGTCTTGGTATAGCACTAGTGCGAGGGTTTGAAGAGTCATTTTATGGGGTGGGGGTGAGCAGTCCAGGCAGGATGCCGGCTCTGGCCAGGCCTCTCACGGGAAGCTTTGCTCTCTCCTCAGGATCGTCTGTGAGATGGGTCATGCCCTCGTGGGAACCACCTCCGGGCCTGTGCGCCTGTGCATTGGCGAGTGTAAGCCAGAGTTCATGACCAAGTCACATCAACAGTACACCTTTGTGGTGAGTGTTGGGTCCTGCACAGGGCTCTGAGCTCCCAGCAGGGGTACGCTTCTGTTCCACGCTTCTCCTGGGAAGGCCCCACCCCCCCATCCCACGCCAGGGGTGGGATGGATGTGTGACTAACGACGCTGTTAGTGTCCCAGAGAGCCACAGGTCAGAGTTCTCAATAAGGCAGAATCAGGCCTTTCTTAGAAAGCGGATTCTACCTGTAGGGTAGGGAGGAGCTGCCCCTTGTCCCACGAACCGGACATCTTAGTCTCATTCCAGCCTAATGAGGACAGATTGCCTGAGGGACCTAATTAAAAAGGTCTATATTTATCCACATGCTTTGTTTTCTGGCAAGGATATCGCAAGTGGGAGTTTAGAAAAGCCACTTCAAATCCCATGGGGCCGTGTGTCTGTGGCAGGCCCACGGGAGTGGGGTGTACGTGTGAGTTGCTCTGTGTGCTGGGGTGGTTACGCTCACATACGCACATTCTCACCATTCTCACACCTGAGAGCATATCTTCGCACTCAGGCAGCCGGGAGTAGCATCACAAAGGCTTTCTTTAAGACTGGCACGATCTTCCTACGAAATCAATAGCACACTTCCGGGGCCCTGGAGTCTGCGGGGGCTGGCTTCCCACTGAATCAGCAACTTGCCCGTGGGGCCCCGGAATCCCTCCTCTGACACTTACCTATAGCACCGCATTGAGTTGTTCATTAGAAAGTGTTAACACCAGCCGATGGGGTCAAACCATCCTTGCTAAGAGTTTTGAAAAATCATGAGACCACAAAATTTTATTCTCTCTGAAGCATTTTACTGCTTGCTCTGGGTTTTCCAGGCTCTGCCTTCTTATCTTGGCATCTCTGCCCTTTGTATCCTGCTGGCCTTTTTCTCAGATTGGAGAGTACTGCAGCCTACCTGCCACCCACCTACCCCGTCTCCGACGCCACACAGACAGGGTCTCCTGTGAGCAGCAAACACCAGAAAGACTGGGTGGAGACATAACTGTAGACTGTCCCAGCTGGGAGAGGCTTTAGAGATCATTGAGCCCACCCTCCTCCCCACCTGGGAGCAAACAAAAGCCCAGCTGAGAAACAAACTGAGGGCTTCAGAGGGGAGGGGGGTGGGGGAATGGGATAGGCTGGTGATGGGTAGTAAGGAGGGCACGTACTGCATGGTGCACTGGGTGTTATATGCAACTAATGAATCATGGAACTTTACATCAAAAACCAGGGATGTGCTGTATGGTGACTAACATAATATAATTAAAAAATATTATTATTAAAAAAAAAAAAAAGCCCAGCATGATCCAGAAGCTTGCTTCAGGGCCCATGGACGGTGAATGGCTAATGCGAACTAGAATTCATGCAGGTGAAGTTGCTCAGTTAAACACACTTTCCACTCCACTCCCCTGTCTTCCAGGCAGGAGCACTTCCTTTCTGATTTCGGTCAGCGGCCGATGCACTATAGACCAGACGACATTTCTTTCAAGCTTCAGATTTAATTTTACAGCTTAGTGAGTTTACTAGAAAGCCCTGGTCACTGACAGGCCATCGTCCTGATGAAGGTTGGGGAGACCATGTCAAACATTCACTGACAACTCTGTGCACCAGGCCCCCTGCGGTGCCCCTCGCATGTTTCAGAGGGGACAGGACATGCGCGTGAGCCGTTAATGAAGGACTTTAGCCCCTTGGTGTCCCGGTCTAAACAAGGATGCTTTATTCAGCCTCATCGATTTTGTGCCAAAAAAATCAGTACAGGCTCTGGATAGAGAAGCATTTTCAAATTGCTCTCCATTTGTAAACTAATTGATAGATTAGTCCATGTTACCTCTGCCTTCCCATCAGTGTTAGGAGCATGCGATTCCCCAGGGAGTTAATTAATTCTAACCCATGGTCCTTTTCCCTTCCCTAGACATGCCAGAGCCTCTTAGAAACAGCCTCAGCTCCAGGAGAAGAGATTAGAAAGGGCAGGAGAAGTACCTGTACCCCGAGCATAGACACAGCCCCTCCTTTGGGCCTGACGTCTAGCCTGGGTCTGTCACTTTGGGCAAAACCTGAGCTGTGACCGTTTCTCTGCTTCTTCCCAAAGAACCCTTCCGTGCTATCACTCAGCCCTATCCGAGGACCGGAATCGGGAGGCACCATGGTGACCATCACAGGCCATTACCTCGGGGCTGGGAGCAGCGTGGCTGTGTACCTGGGCAACCAGACCTGCGAGTTCTATGGGTAAGATGGGCGCACGGGAGCCCTAGAAGGCTGGACATGTGAGGCGTGTGCACACCTGCTCCTGGGCATGTTCATGCAGGTGCCCGTCCCTTCCGTGATGCGGACGTCCTGGGCCGGAACAGCGTTCCTGTCCCTGTGCGAAATACGTACTACTACTCAGTTTATAGCCATATATACTACGAGTGAACCTACTGAGGGGCTAGATACGTCTAAAAATCATTAGGATGAGGGCCCTAAGAGCTGCTGGTGAGGAAAGTCCCAGAAACTCTTCGGTCATCATTGGGACCAAGCACTGACGAGGTCCCCACTATGGGAACTTGAGAGACATGGCCTCAGTCTTCAGCAAGCACACACACTCCTCCTCGGGGCATCTTTTGTGCCTAAAAACCCGAACACCTGCTCTTTGCCAGATACACTGGTAAAGCCCTGGGCATATACAGACTCCTGAGAGCTTCCTGCCAGAGCCCATGGGTGCAAACCCAGCATGCTCAGGATTATCCGATTATCTCCTCCTCAGATTAGAAACTCCCTAAAGGCAAGGACTGTGCATCCCCTTCTCTGCATAGCAGGTGCTCAGTGAATATGTATTAAATGACTGACCAGACTCTAAGCCCTGGCTAACTAGCCTGTTCTAGAAAAATCCAGAAAAGAAAAGATCCCCCAGAGCCCGTGAAGCCCTGCCCCTGCCCCACATTCTCTAATCCCCTTCTCTAATTTGTTCCCTCCCGATTCCAGCCAGAGGTGGCTCTCCAGTAAAAAGAGGGACCGATATACATACACCCGATACGGGATCTGTCCCGTTGTGTAGAGTAGGAAAGAACAGCTCTTCTGGGCCATCCACACCCTCAGACCGAGGAAAATCCCCTCCCAAGCCAGAGAGCTCTCCTCATGGCCCAGGCCTTTCTTCACCACCCTCCCGCTATCTCCCTGTCAGGCGGTCAATGAATGAGATCGTGTGCGTCTCACCCCCGTCATCCAACGGACTGGGCCCAGTCCCCGTTTCCGTGAGTGTCGACCGAGCCCGCGTGGATAACAACCTGCAGTTCGAATACATAGACGACCCCCGGGTGCAGCGCATTGAGCCAGAGTGGAGCATTGCCAGGTGAGGCAGAGGAGGGAGGGAGGCGCCCGGCTGCCACCTAACTTATGGCCTTCGGCCAGGTGTGACTGGTGAGGGGACCCAGGAGTGGCGGTGGTTTGCAGTTTGAGAGGGCTCTTAACCTGACCCAACCTCTGCTTGTTCCCAGCGGCCACACACCCCTGACCATCACAGGCTTCAACCTGGATGTCATTCAGGAGCCCAGGGTCCGAGTCAAGTTTAACGGCAAGGAATCGGTCAATGTGAGTACCCCTAGTCTGCCTGGCCCTCCGTAACCACAGGCACGTGGCTGCGTTTGCCACGTGGTGAGGTCCGCCGCGTGAGCACTGAAGCAGTCACCTGCCGGAGACGAAAGTTAGTTCAAGGCCCCAAGCCTGGAATCAGGGCCCCAAACACCTGAGCCTTACCGTGACCCTTAGAATTCCCGCATAGTCATTTCTCGTCGGAAGGCGATACGATAAGTATATAAAAGTCCCAGCTTCTGAGCTTGCAAGACAGCGCGAAAGGGCTCCTGTTTCGTGCCCTGTTCACTTTGAGGTCTGATAAGAAGCAGTGTGAAAGGTGAAGAAATTCTGCCTCTAGATTCAGACGCTTTCTGAATGGGAAGCGGGCCTCTGCCATTTACTGTTGTATGACCGTGAGCCAGTCATTTAACCTCTGTGCTCCTCTATTCTCTGCCTGAAAATGCTAATGATAAGACTCTCCTTGCCGATGTGTGACCTGCAGCCCTCGGCCCGCACTGGGTGGGCGGCTGACAACCCTCCGTCACTGCACGCGGCTCCTTCCATCCCAGTGGCCAAGACGACCGGTCCAACAGTTCACCTTACTCTCCTAGGCGAAGCCATGTCATTTAATTTTTTTCTCTATGGATTTTTGTGATTTTTAAAGAAGTTCTCGATCATCAAAGCAGAATGTCTGAGATGTCGTTATCAATTTTTTTAGTTGGTTCTAGTTGGTTCCATCTCAGTCTTGTTAGCTAATATTTTCTGAAACATGATTGTATTCATAATTATAGTCCAGGAGATGCTATTATGGCCATTATTTGTTATATAATTGCTATTATTACTGCTCTGACCTCAGGGGATGGAGTAGGCTGTGATGGAGATGGGAAAGAGGTACTGTATCTATCCTTTTATCCCGGACGGATTCCCAGCATGCTAGAAGCTTCCTTAGGAAAAGCAGAAAGGCACAAAATGCACGGTGTTTGAAGGCTGGATCTGGAAAGGTTACAGGGATCCTCCAGTCCACCCCCTGTCGTCGTTGTCTAGCTGAGGAAATGAAGGCCAGAAAGGAGTAATGGCTTGCGCCAACCGTGAAGGTATCTGGTAGCAGGGCCAACTGGGTTCCCAAAGGCTGGCCTCTTCATTACTAGACCAGGAGAGATGCTGGTGCTCTGGTTCTGACATTCCCTCAGGGCAGATATGTGGGGACACCTGTGTCACACCTTTAGTAGCCACCATGGTCACAGCTCTTTGGGCGAAAAGAGCCCATGTCTCCTTATCCCACATGGAGAGTCTGATCCATGAGTAAGAAAGCCTTTGTCTCCACTCCACTTCCAGACTGAGGCCAGTGTTCCCAGTAGCTCACAGGCCACCTTGTCCAACTCCAGGGCCTAAGTGGAAGGAAGGCAGGTGAGCGGTGGCCGTGGGAACAGTGGGCTCGCACTCAGGAGGGATAAAACCCCTGCACAGAAGAGGTACGTGTTTTAAATCATAGGTTTTATTATGACTCAGGTGTGACAAGGCCAACAGGAGACGACTGCCATCAGAAAGACAGTCTGTTATATTCACAGAGCCGCAGGGAAGGGGGCCTGCCGTGCCATGGGGGGCCCCGTGGGAAGCACGGGGGGCAGGGTGTAGAAGCAGAGGGAGAACAAGGCACTGTGGCAGGAGGCTGCATTATGGCTCCTGCAGGAAGGAACCGACAAGGCCAGGTGAGCGGGTGTAGGATTGCCTGGTCTGAATCATATTCGAGGGCTCCGGGGCTCTGGGGCTGTTTCTAGCTGGCTGGTACGCGGGCTGGTGCGATTAGACACGGTTCACAGTTGCTCAGAGCGTGGAAAAGGAGGTGGTGGGGGGTGTGGGCTCTGGATTGTTCGCTTTGCATTAGAACAACGTGCCCTGGCGGGCAGGCGGGCAAGTTGTTTGCTGTCTCCAGGCACTGGCTGGCCCTGGGAGGGGAGCTCCTCCAGGTCAGTAAGGCCCCAGACGGCCCAGCATCAGAAATACAGAAAGTAAAAGACACGGTTAATGGAGTGCGGAGTAAGTATGTGACTGACAAGGTTAGCCCCCCAAGCCTGCGGCCTTAGTCCCTGGAAAGCTATCGGAAGAGAACACGGCTCTGGGAAGGCCTTGCTTGTACCTGACTTCCATCTGGAAAGATTAAGGTCCCGAGCGTCCCCTCCACTGCCCAGGTTATACGCTTGCAGCCCCGGGACAGGACTCTCCCAAGCAGTTCCCCCAGCACCCCCTGACATGCCCTCTGTGTAATAATTCCTCCCTGTTGAGAGCTGGGGTCTCAGTCTCGGTCGTGACCTGCCCGGGCTCTGCAGGCTGGCATGGCCGGAGGACGGGCCTGCTGTGCGGCTTTCATCAAGCCTGGCTCGGCACCTGGAAGCTCGCGAACTCTGCCCTGGTCCTTCTCCGTCAGGAGCGCTGGGAGAGCGGCACCCTGCCCCGCGGGGCCTGCCTGGGCCCCAGGTCATCCTCAGCGCCCTGGGGCTCCCTCTTGCCTCTGGGGTTTGAAGCAGTCCCAAGCAAGAAGTGAGAAGGGCCAAAGCGAAGGCCACGAAACCCCAAGGAATGTTTGGCAAACAAAGTGCCGACGCAGCACCCGGGGGGGGGGGGGGGGGCGGGAAGCAAACAGAGGCCGCTTGTTCGGGGTGATTTGCTTATTCAGAGAGGAGTCTGGTCTAGGGCGTTGCAATGAGCGCGGACGAAGATGGGGGAACGGAGGGAAGAGGCAGTGCCCCGCGGAGCTCAGGGTCCGAGCCTCCCTGGCTCAGCTCTGCCCATTTGACTGCTCCCCCATGTCCCTCGTGCCAGAGCGCTCCCCCTGGACCACGAAGGGGACATCCGTCTCATCAGGGACTGCTTCAGTTTGTGTGGAAAGGGCGGGAATGGGCCCTGACCTCCCACAGGGCATGAGGCCCTCAGTGAGCTGTTCTGATGAAGCTCTTAAACTCCTTCTGGAACGTGGGGGTTAATACTTGGACTCGGAGCTCTGACATAATCTCTGTGCATCCGTCAGCTTTTCTGCAATTTCACACACAGTGTTGTTTTCAGAACATGAAGCCTGTGTGTGTGTGTGTGTGTGTGTGTGTGTGTGTGTGTGTGTGTCTGTTGGCCAGACTCAAAGCATGTGTGGACCTGCCAGGACAGCGTGTACTTGTGCAGCCGAGATCTCCCAGATATCCTTGGCTGTGGCCGGGACACCCTGAGCCCGAACCAGGGGGTGCTGAGCGCAAGCCAGAAGGAGAGGGGGTGGGAGGCCGGGTTTTGTCCACAAGCCACATGGGGGTCCTGTGGTGGTTCCTTGGGGCTGGCCGCTGCCTTGGGCAGCCCTGGAACTAAACCGCCAGAGGAGGGGTGGCACAACTCCCGCTAAGTAGGGGACAGCCCCGCTAGGATTTTCACAGGGATGCCAGAGTCTACCCAGAAAGAAAGGACATTACGAACTCAGTGTCAATGCCTGGCTCTTCCCTTGTGCAAAGTGAGGGAGCAGAAGAGAGAGGTCCTGAGCAGAACGTCAAAGAATTGAAGGATTCTTTTTGTTCATCAGTGTATTCGATAAACATTAACTGCACACCTACTGGGTGCTGGCAGAGTGCTCACCTCGTGCTACTTCCTGCTCCAAAACACACGTGCACACACACACACACACACCCTTCCACTGTGCCTGTCCTGTTTGTCCTCAGACATTCCATGCTGCCTCATCCTCAGGCCTGTGCTGCTGTCCCCTCTGCCTGGGACCTGTTCCCCACACCCGACCCTCTGCTGTCTGGCTGAGTCCCACTCGCTCTTCAGACTACATTACATTACACCCATTTCTCCCAAGGGGCAGTGTCCCTGAGCCATCCTCGGGCCACGGCCGTGCACGCTCACACACACACACACACACACACACACACACACACACAGATCCTCCTACCCTACCTGGTCCTTGCCCACCAGGGCATTTCTCACACCCATTCATGCGTTTAACAGGGCTCCAGCCCCTTCTGCAAGCCAGGCCCCCTGCCAGAACTGTGTTATAAAGCACATTTGGTCCTTTGTCTCCCCCTGGTGATGATGTCGCTAGATGGCCCCGGCTCCTAGCACAGTGCCTGGCCCAGAATAGGTGCTAGAACAATGTTGGTGAATGAATGAATGAATGAATGAATGATATTAAAATGCATGGCCCCCCCAAAAAAATTTCATGGCCCCTTTTCTCAAGGGGCTCACCATCTAATGAAGACAGCCAAGGAACTCAGTGGTGATGGGCCGAAGCAAATAGGGTGGGAGGCAGTACCGTGACACCCTTCCCCACCCTCGCTCAGTCTGTATTTCAGTGCTGCACTCTGGGCCTCCTAGGTGTGCAAAGTCGTGAACACCACCACCCTGACCTGCCTGGCGCCCTCCCTGACCACAGACTACCGGCCCGGCCTGGACGCTGTGGAGCGGCCCGATGAGTTTGGCTTCGTCTTTAACAACGTCCAGTCCCTGCTCATTTACAATGACACGAAGTTCACCTACTACCCCAACCCAACCTTTGAACTGCTCAGCCCCACCGGAATCTTGGATCAGAAGCCAGGATCCCCCATCATTCTGAAGGTAGGATGTGCAGAGTGCAGCCTGCCACTCGCAGTGATGCCAACAGCCCCCCCCGCCCCCAGCCCTTCCCGTTCGCCTTTGTGTGCACGTGGATTCGCAGAGCTGCCAGATCCCCGTAAAGGGAGCTTGTTTATAGATATGGACTCGCCCAGCGATAGATCTCGCACTTGGGGTTCTCGAGAAACCCTTCGCAATATTTCTGCTTGTTCTTGTGAGCTTTGGGACCCCAGGGTTCTGCAGCGCTTTGGAAGTAAACATTCCCTTTTATTGCCCACGTCCTTGGCCACCATAACCTGCACGCACGTTTCAAGAGGTCACAGTTCCCTGGTACGATCCGTCCACCTATTTTTTTACTTTTGTTTATAACCCGCGCGCCTTCCTCCAGATTTTCACTTGTTCGCCGTGTGGTCTCCCCTTCCTGTCTCCTTCCCCATCTCTTCCTGCCTTTCTCTCCTCTCCACATTTTCCCTTTGGTTTTTCAAATTGCGGCTGTTAGTTTTCTCCAAAAACTTCCCGGGGAGCCAGCGATTGGTTTTTGCATGGCTGCCCTTCCCCCACCTCTTTAATCTCTTTTGTAATAGGCAATTAACTTCTGCGTGCATGTGTCAATTATTTCTATTAAGATTACTGTTATCTACAGGGCAAAAACCTCTGCCCTCCCGCCTCTGGAGGCGCCAAACTCAACTACACAGTGCTGATCGGAGAGACCCCGTGTGCTGTCACCGTGTCCGAGACACAGCTCCTCTGCGAGCCTCCCAACCTCACGGGGCAGCACAAAGTCATAGTGAGTGAACCCCCTTCCTTCCCCGACTTCCTCCTCTCCTCGCCATGCCTGCGTGATCTGTCATAAAGTAAGGCTCTCCCGTCGACCTCCTTCATAACTCCTCATCACCATGTTCTGCACTGAAATGGGTAGAAGTTGAGAACACGAGAAAAGAAAGGCAGATAATAAGCAGGACGTTGTTCCCTATCCAAGTCTGTATTGTGTGGTTGTGGTCTTGCCTGCCCTTTCTGAAACCTAAGGATGCGATGGCATGCCAGGGCTCTACAGCGTCTGTGTGTGTGCAATGCACAGGTTCACGTGGGCGGGATGGTGTTCTCTCCTGGCTCGGTGAGTGTCATCTCAGACAGCTTGCTGACCCTGCCAGCCATTGTCAGCATCGCGGCGGGCGGCAGCCTCCTCCTCATCATTGTCATCATCGTCCTCATTGCCTACAAGCGGAAGTCTCGAGAAAATGACCTCACTCTCAAGAGGCTCCAGATGCAGATGGACAACCTGGAGTCCCGCGTGGCCCTGGAGTGTAAGGAAGGTAAGTAGAGGCACTTCCTCACTTCCTGGCCCTGTCTTTCTTCACCAGTCTTATTACCTCCTCCCTCCAGACAACTCGTCTCTATTGCCATCCCTCCCACCCTGAGCCTCTGTTTGCCCAGAAACTCCTTTGCCTTTAGCGCCAGAGAAGTCCTATGAAGAACGCCCCCGGGACTGGGGCGGGGGGGTGTGCCTGGGTGGCTCAGTCGGTTAAGTGTCCCACTCTTGATTTCAGCTCAGAGCGTGATCTCAGGATGTGGGATTGAGCCCCACATCGGGCTCTGCACTGGGCATGGAGCCTGCTTAAGATTCTCTCTCTCTCTCCCCCTCTCTCTCCACCTCCTTGCTCTCTCAAAAAAAAAAAAAAAGAAGAAGAAGAAGAAGAATGCCCAGGGTGAGGCCCCAGCCCTGCTTATCTTGTTCCAGTCCTTCTTGTGCCCTGACTCACTCCCAAGCTGTCCCCCTTTCTCTCCCTTTCAGGGCCTCCGTGTCCCCACAGCAGAGCCTCCCAGGCTTAGCTCTTTCAGACCCTATAGACCCCCCAAAAGGGAGTCTGGCTCCTATGTCTTGCGTAGCTGCCCTGGGAGCATGTGGAAGCAGCGGCAGGAGGGGCACGGAGCTCCCGCCTGCCTCCACCCTCAGCCCCTCCCCCAGGGCTAGTTTCCCACCAGCGCCACAGGCTGACCGCTCTGAAGGCCGCCTCTTGCTGGTGTCCTTGGCCATGGACGCATGTGGGAGTAGAGAAGGTTTTCTTCCATCTCCCACACAACCACAGCTTGAGGTGACCGGTATCCCTGGCGTCCCCTCAGGCGGAGGACCCAGCAGGCTCTCTGAGTCAACATTTCAATAAGGAATCAAAATATTTCTCCCTTTGCTGCAAATGTCAGGATCAGGAATGAGGCCTTTGCTGGCATAAAGGGAAGCGCGGGCTGGGGCAAGGTGGGGAACGGCTTCTCTGCTGCCAGGGCCGGGGGGGGGGGGCATCCAGGAGCCGGGCCTGCCACCAGAGGGGTGCGCCCCAAGGCTGGCTCTGGTGTTCTTAGTGTCGTGTGTGTGTGTGTGTGTGTGTGTGTGTGTATGTTAAAATATACATAACATAGGGGCGCCTGGGTGGCTCAGTCCTTAAGCCTCTGCCTTCAGCTCAGGGCGTGATCCCGGCGTTCTGGGATCGAGCCCCACATCAGGCTCCTCCGCTATGAGCCTGCTTCTTCCTCTCCCACTCCCCCTGCTTGTGTCCCTCTCTCGCTGGTTGTCTCTCTCTGTCAAATAAATAAATAAAATCTATAAATATATATATATATATATACATAACATAAAATTCACCTTCTTTAACCCTCACCGTGTCTACACCCCGGGGCTCCTCCTCCTCCAGTTCAGTCGCACTAAGTGCGTCCGCGTTGTCGTGTGACCATCCCGTCCATCCCCAGAACTCTCTCCTCTTGCCCCGCTGAAATTCCGTACTCATGAAACAAAACCCCCACATCCCCTCCCCAGCAACAGCTGGCAGCCACCATTCTACCCTCTGTCCCTGCGAATCCGACTGCTCTCGGAGCCTCCCGGAGGTGCATCACCTGTCTGTGTTCTTTCGTGTCTGCTTTACCTCCCTACGCATCCCAAAGCTTCGTGCGTCAGAATCTCCTTCCTTATTACGGCCGGGGGATGCTCCGTTGGCTGTCCGTACCACGGGCTGTTGACCCGTCTATCTGCGCAGGGACACGTGGGTTGTCTCCACCGTTCCGTAGCCTGAACAATGCTGTCATGAACAGGAGTATACAGATAGCGCAGTCCCCGCCTTCGGCTCTTGGGCAGAGACCCAGGAGTAACTTTGTGTTTATGTCTCCGGAGCCACCAAATTGCTTTCCAGAACAGCCTCACCAGTTTACATTCCCGCCAGCCGCGCGTCGCGGGGCCCGTGTTCCCACACCCTCTCCAGGACTTGTTGTTGTCCATTTTTCTTTTAAAAAAAAATACATATATATATATATTTTAGAGAGAGAGCTTGCATGAGCAGAGAGAGGGGCAGAGGGAGAGAGAGAGAGAGAGAATGTCAAGCAGACTCCCCACTGAGCACAGAGCCCGACTCTAGGCTCAATCTCAGGAACCTGAGACCATGACCAGAGCTGAAACCAGGAGTCAGATGCCTCATCAATTAAGCCACCCAGGCGCCCCGCCATTTCTCTATGATAGCCATCGTGATAGGTGTGAAGTGGTGGTTTTCGTCTTCTTTTTTGCCCAGGGCTTTTGCATCTTGGTTGATTCTCTTGCTTGGAAAGAAAAGGGAGCAAAGCTGCCTGTTCCTGTCTTTGCTTCATCCCCTTGGCTACTGCCTCTCAGATGTTTCTGGAACCTGAAGCCCATGCATAACCCAAATCATCGTGTTCTTCCCTTTTCTTTATTTTAACTACACTTAACAGTACATAGAAAGATGCGTCAAAATTATGCTTCAGCATGAAAGAGGAAATAGAACATAGAATCGCCCACATGCCCACCACCTAAGAAAGGAGTTCTGGAGATCTCTCGCCCCTTCTGGAGATGCGCCTCTACAACCATCCCTATCTCTACACCCTGGGCCTGCCCCTCCTTCACAAATGTCTCCTCCTGCCTTTCCCCTCCCCCGCGCGGGTGCCCCCCTGAGCCTCCTTGTCTCCCTGCACTTGCACAGCTTTTGCGGAGCTCCAGACAGACATCAATGAGCTGACCAGCGACCTGGACCGCTCGGGAATCCCCTACCTGGATTACCGTACCTACGCTATGCGAGTCCTGTTCCCTGGCATCGAGGACCATCCCGTGCTGCGGGAGCTGGAGGTAATGCCCGCCACCCTCCACGAGCCACGCAGCAGGAGCGCAGGGCCTGGGTGTCCGGGGAAATGCCGATGGGCCCAGCAGCTCAGAGGAAGGTCAGGAGTGATGACAAGAGACAGCTGGGAACAGCATCACCAACAGCAGGCAGATCACGGCCAAGGGGGCACACAGGCTCTTTGGGATGATTCCAGGGGAAGGCTCATTGTCAATTTTTAATTAAAGACTAAATTAATTAACTAAGATTCTGCCACATTCTCAAATGGATTTAAGGTGGCTTAAGGAAAGACGTATGATTCTGTGAGGTTTATTTGTCCGTGTGTTGGTTTGTTTTACTGAAGATAATAAATCAGGGCAGAGAGGATTAAAGGGAGACTAGTAGACCAAGCAAGTTTGATGGAGTATCTCCTGCATTCCTGGAAAAATCAGATGGACGGCATCCCCTCAGAGGGCGCTGCCTGGAGCCAGGCCTCCCAACCCAGTGGGCAGGCAGAGCAGACCAGAACTTCAGAGACCAGCCATTCCTACCCCGTCCCGGGTTGGGGGTGAGGGGTGCTTATAGGCGTCCTGGAGAGGGTTCTGTGGCGCTTGCCAGAAGACCCTTGGTGCCAGGCCGGCCGGGGAGGCGGGAGGCTGTCCTCTGACGGCGCGCCCATCCCGTCCACCCCAGGTTCAGGGGAATGGGCAGCAGCACGTGGAGAAGGCCCTGAAGCTCTTCGCCCAGCTCATCAACAACAAGGTGTTCCTGCTGACCTTCATCCGCACCCTCGAGCTGCAGCGCAGCTTCTCCATGCGCGACCGTGGCAACGTGGCCTCTCTCATCATGACCGGCCTGCAGGGCCGCCTGGAGTACGCCACCGACGTCCTCAAGCAGCTGCTCTCTGACCTCATCGAGAAGAATCTGGAGAACAAGAACCACCCCAAGCTGCTGCTCCGGAGGTCAGCCCCGCGGCCGGGGGGCGGGGAGGGCGGCAGGGGTCCCGGCAGGTGCACGTGTGGCTGTGAACTAAAAGGAGATAAAGTGTAACATTCAGTTCTTCCATCGTGCTGGCCGCGTGCCGAGTGCTCAGTCACCACCTGCTGGCCACCATATTGGACAGCGTACTTAGAGAACATTTCCTTCATCTCCGAAGGTTCTGGTGGACAGCGGCGGGCTGGAGATTGGGTGCAGCCTATCCCTTCTGTGCCCAGTTTCCAGGACCCAAATCACCAGCAGCCACCACGTGCCCCGTCCCCAGTTGCCATTTTTACTGGCAGGAAAGAGGGCTGGAGACCTTGGCATCCATTCCCTGGAGGCCCCAGGGAGCCGAACCGAGCTCTGGAGCTCCTTTGGCAGCAGGGGTTGGAATGCGCCTCCTGCGTTTCTCTGCCCCCCTCTTTAGCCTGCTCCTAGCGAGGTCTCAGGCTTCCAGACCCCACGTGGGGTGAGGAAGGAGAAAGAATGTCTTTGTTTCTTGCGTATTGAGCCCCCATCCTGCCAATCTTAGCATTAGAAACTCTCATTAAGAACTGTTGTATTTAAATTAGAGCTAATCTCAGGCACAATGCAGGGAGAGGGTGCTGGGAGGGGCCGGGGGACAAAGCTACAATTTCTTCTGCCATTGTCACTCTCCCCCAGGCCCAGACCGCTGTGCAGCCCTGGCAAATGCCTGGGATTTACTGCAACCAGAGGGTATAATTTGCACCACGTGCGGGGTGTTAAAATACCCCTCGGCATCCCCATCACTGAGGGTCTGTCACAGCGGCTTTGTTCCTTCCCGAGTCCCCAGATCTGCAGCCCTGGATAGGGGGTGGGGAGGGCTGGTGTTTGCAGAAGCAGATCCCCTGTCTGCTAAACACTCATGCCCCCTGCTCTCCACCTGAGTGGCTAGGATCCAGGACCCCCACGTGACCGCAGGAATGAAAGCCAATACTTATGGAATAGTGCTTACTGGGGGCCAGATGCTATTCTTAGCACTTTACATATGTTAACTTATCCCATTCCGACAACAGCCCTGTGGGAGAGACACTATTATCATTGTCCCCATTCAGAGATGGGGAAAATGAACCCAGAGAGGTGAAATGACTTGCCCAAGGTCCCACAGCCAGTATGCAGCAGAGTCAGGATTGGAATTCAGGCAGTCTGATTCTGAAAGGTCAGAGGGGCACGTACCAGGGACTTCCTGGGTATGAAAATGGAGTATTCAGGCATGCAAGGAATCCCAAAGGGACAGAGAAACTGTTTCTCATCCTGAGGCCTGCAGGAAGTAGGGAGAACTAGTAACTGAGAGCCCTGTGGAAACGGGGTACTTGGTGCATTCATCTGCAGACCCGGAGTACCACTCCATTTCCACAGGGATTTGAGGCCCAGAAAGAAAAAGCCTCTTGCCCAAGGTCACACCTTCAGCTCTGGCATCCTGGCTCCCAGCCCTATATCCTTTGATGCCCTGTTGCTCTCTTGGGCCACGATGCATACGAGTCAGATCCCCCTCTCCGAGACCCCTCCATAAAGGACTGCCCCTCACCCCTTCTACCCCCCCAGGACAGAGTCTGTGGCTGAGAAGATGTTGACCAACTGGTTTGCCTTCCTCCTGCACAAGTTTCTGAAGGTGAGAGTAGGGGCGAGCTGGGGCCCGGCACTGAGAGCAAGACGGGGGCTGCTGCTCCAGGCCCGGCCGTCAGGGCTGCATGGGGACCCCTCGGGAACAGGAAGCTGCCCAGCCGGGGTGCTCCAAAGCACAGCAAGCCTAGGAGCTTGGCCAGCAGAGGGAGAGAAGGAGACCGCGCCCACCCCCACGCCCCGCTGTGCCCGCAGGAGTGCGCGGGGGAGCCGCTCTTCATGCTGTACTGCGCCATCAAGCAGCAGATGGAGAAGGGCCCCATCGACGCCATCACGGGGGAGGCCCGCTACTCTCTGAGTGAGGACAAGCTCATCCGGCAGCAGATCGAGTACAAGACCCTGGTAAGGAGCCCCGGAAAGCAGGGGACACGGCAGACCTCCTGCCTCTGCTCTGTACTCTGCCGTCAGGGCACGAAGCTGACCGAGTGGTCAACAGAGGGGCTGGAAAACAGCCTGCGAGTGAGTCTAAGGGGCACGAGAAGGGTTCCAAGAGTGGGGCAGACAGGCCTGGGTTCCCCACCCCATCTCATTGGGTGGGCCCAAAGAGCTGTCTGCCTCATCCGTCTACCCTAGATGATATGGCCAGGGGCAGACCAGCCTCCATGAGGTATGGGGAAATGAGTATTATGGGGAAGAAGATGAATTTGCTAGTTCCTCATACAGAGGCTTTGGGAAGTGGCTGGTCAGCCCTTGATAGACCTGGAGCCATCTCTAAACCCGTAGCACGCCTGGTTCCAGGATTACAGTCAACCAGGAGCAAGAAAGTGGAGTCTCAGTTCTTTGAGATGGCAGGAGGGCAAGAGAAACCGATGTACGGCTATTTCTCCTGTAAGGAGGAGAAGCCTTGGAAAGAGAAGATTCCAAGGCCTTGCTCCCTCTCCCTCAAGCAGCCCCTTGAACTCCCGTCTTGCCCCCTCCTATCATCCTTGTAGATCCTGAACTGCGTCAACCCCGACAACGAGAACAGTCCAGAGACCCCAGTGAAGGTGTTAAACTGTGACACCATCACGCAGGTCAAGGAGAAGATCCTCGATGCCATCTATAAGAATGTGCCCTACTCCCAGCGGCCGAGAGCTGTTGACATGGACTTGGGTAGGAGGCCTGGCCTTTGGGGGGGCGGGGCAAGGGTTAGAAAAGTGGCTTCCGGGAGGGCATTTGGGCAATGGGATGGGATGGGGTGAGAAAATGGGAAGCCCCATCCTGCGTAGGCCCCTCCTGGGAGCATGACTAGGTCCTGCCCAGGTGAGGGGCCACAGGAAGTACTTCTTCTGGAACACTGCCTGCCCACCCTTCTCCCCAGCTGTCTTGACCGCATGGATCCCTGAACGTCTCTAAGCTCTATGGGTGGCACCAGCTTGGAGCTGGGGTTGCCAGGTCCCTAGAGGAGGCAGGACTGGGTGACCCTGGCTCCCAGCCCCCCGCCCACTCACACTGCTCCCTACACCACCCCCTCCACCCAGAGTGGCGTCAAGGCCGGATAGCCCGGGTCGTGCTGCAAGACGAGGACATCACCACCAAGATCGAGGGCGACTGGAAGCGGCTGAACACACTGATGCATTATCAGGTGAGGGCAGGGGCTTTGCAGCATGACCTTTGACTCCCCAGATTGACTTCCCTTCACTCCAGGGTTTGCTCTCAGGCCCTCAGAAGCCATCTCCCCTTTCCTCCTCCCTCTGAATCGAAATCGGAGCTTCTCAGCCGTGGTTACCCATTAGAATCATGAGGGAAACTTACCAAAAACATGAGTGCCCAGACTCTGCCCCGAGAAACTGACTTAACTGGTCTGGGTAGGGCGAGGCATTTCTCTCCTGTGTACCTCCACGTCTCCAGCAAAATTGCATGTTGTGAGGTCCTCCGTAAGGTCACCAACCATAGGGATCTGCGGCTCTCTGTCCTCAGCGTCTCATCATCGACGCAGCTTCCGCTGCTCACCTGCCATAGAGCAGGGGACTGGATAGACTTGTCGTCAGCACTAGCGTTCTGCCACTTACTACCTGGTGTCCTTGGGGAGATTACTTACGTTCTCTCCCTTCTCATCTGTAAAATGGAGTTCAAAGTGATCCCCACCCCATAAAGCCGTGTGGAATAGATTCAGTACAGGAGAGAAAGTGTTCGGCGCATTGTCAGATGCGATGAATGAATAGTCAAAAAAAAAAAAAAAAATCCAGCAAAGAACAAAAGATCCAGGAGGGATCTTTTCCCACCTCCCCTTCCCTCCCATGGTGACTACTCGTGGCTGGGGGGTCTCTATAAGATTAAGCACAGGTAGGCTGGTTGGGATTCAGGAAACATACTAAAATAGAAACTGGAAATGAGAGACACCGGGGGAAATTAAACCAACCAGAAGAAGTGCCTCAGGCTGCAGGACCCTACGGGATTGTCTGATTAGTAATGTCCTCCTCCGTCCGTGCCTCACGCGGAGAGGGGGCGCAGGGACTGGCAGGCCGGACTGGCGAGCATGGCGTTGCCCCGGACCAGGCCACCGGGGGTCCTGAAGGCCGATAGGAGCTGGCTGGGAGGCTCGAGGCACAGAGGAAGCTGGTGGGGGGCACTGGGGCAGCCCCAGAAACCCTCCTCGATAGGCTCCATCCCCCTCGCCAGCCCACGTAACCCCGACTGTGCCTAGCCCCAGATGGACTGAGTGTGGTGTCTGAGAAGAGGTCAAGGCTTTGCGAGCCATTTTCAACGCCTGCTTCTCCACTCACTGGTGGGGAGACTTTAACCTCTTGCAGCCTTGGGCTCCTCATCCACAAGGTGACATCTGGCTTGTGAAGGTGGTGGGAAGAATTAGAAATAGCCGGCGAGGTAGGTAGGATGTAGACTCCCCGCCCCCCCAGGGTAGTCAGAGCCTGTCCCTGTCTCTGTTGATTCCACCCCACCCCCTCCCCCTGCGCTTGGTGCATCCTGGAGAACCCTTGTAATGAACCAGTTAGAGCTGAAGAAGAAAGCACAAAAGAGAATAGCACTGTGCCTTGGAATCCGAAGTTTCTCAAGGGTAGGAGGGAGGCCTTTCTTTTCTGTCTGTGATGCCTTAACGCTTGTTACTGGGCTGTCCGTCCTAAGGCTCCCAATCAGAATGGAATATTCTGTTCTTACAGTACTCATCATACAAAGCACTTTCAATTCCCCAGTGTCATTTCTCATTCATGTATTCATTCATTCCTCAAATATTTACTGAGCTCTCCCGAGTACAGGGTACTTCCCACATGCTAGCCCTGAGTGACAAGGAGCAACAGGGATTATTCTTCCCTTTGGGGGACAGTGACGATGACGATGATGCCCATAGTAACAGCACTAACACCGGCACTTACTGAGGGCCCACTGGGTGCCAGGTGCTGCCGTCCGCCTTCCTGGGTCCTGACTTCTTTGAGCCCCACGCACACTGAGATGCTGTTATTATCCCATCGACCATGAGACAACAGAGACGCAGAGAGGCTAACTGACTTCCCTGAGGTCACGTGGCTAGTATGTGGCAGAGCCAAGGTCAGACCCAGCCAGGCAGGCTGACCATGGATTTGCACCACCTGTCAGTCAAGAGAAAGAAAGGCTAGGACTGAAGACAAGAGAGATTTAGTGACAAGACCTGGAATTGGGTTGAACTGTGGTCATTCGAGTCACCTTGGGAATCCTCCAGGTGACAACAAGCCATACATGAAGAATGTAATCTGTTCTTCCCAGGAGTAGTGATCCCTGCCCCTGCAAGGCTTTCAAAGGAACATTTCTAGGCTGTCATTTACAAGGAGAGTTCCTGAAAGACAGAGGTAGAGAGGTCCCCCCGCTCAGTTCCAGAGCTGGGGCAGATGGTGCGGACCACTGATGGTCCAGGAAACTGCCCGGCTGGGAGTGAGGCAGCCTGGGCCCCTTCCCAGCACCGGCAAGAGCCCAGGGCCCTGCAGCTTTCTGCCACCAAGTCAAAGCACTGCCCCCTGGTGACCCTCCTTGGAGTCAAAGGTCCTGGAAGCCCGGACAGGAGAAAATCTGCATAATCTTAATTAACAAAGAGATGTTAAAAAACTTGCTGGGCTCCCGCAGATTTATAGGGAGGGTAAAATTAAACACCACTACTAAAACCGGCTATCAGGGAATCTCGTTAGCACTAATGTTCATTTATAGTTTGACTTCCCAACATTTAATTCTTTTTTGGTGGGAGAGAGGGACTGACAATTTAAGACCCAGAAAGATGGTTTTACGACTGGTGCAGCTATAAATCAAACTTATAAAGTTCATAAAAATTGTTAAAATAAAAAATGGTTTAATAGGAATGTTTTATGGCCCATAACATTATTATAGCTGTTTTATTCCCTCTGCGTTACGGGTTTAATTGGATCGCCACAATTCTGGGGATTCTCCATTTTTATTGGATGGAGGGTAATCTTAAATCAAAATGGCCCCAAATGTCTTCAATATGGCTCCTCATTTATCAGCCGTTTCCCTCCAGGCTGGGTGCTGAGCCTGGGTACCTCACAGAGGATGGGGCAACATGCCATCTTTCCCTCTGACTCCCCAAGAGCAGCTGCCCCGTTGGTGAAACTCCTCAAGGTGGCCCAAGCACTATAGGACCCAGGCCAGAAGGATCAGAGCCAAGAGGGAAAATGGGCTTCAGACCAGTGTGACTTGAAATAAAATCCCAAATTAGGATATAATGGGGAGAGCATGTGCTCTGGAGCCTGGACAGACCCGGCTACAAATATTGGCTGTACCACAGAGTCTCTGTGTGACTTTGAAGTTGGTGCTTTGCCCTTCTCTGCTTCAATATCCTCACCTGTAAAATGGGAATAATTGTGCGAACCCAAAGGGTTGAAGGGAGGCTGGGTCTAGCCCGGGCTGTCCAGTAGAAAGATAATGCAAGCCACACGTGTACATAATTATCATTTCAACATGGAATCAATAGAAAAATTATTAAGGAGATAGTTTGTGTTGTTTTATTCATGCTAACTCATTGAAACCCAGTGTATATGATGCGTTTACAGCATAATAGTCGTGTTATAGTTAGTAATTTGTTGTTTAGACACTGACAACGTGACTGAATTTCAAGTGCACAATCGAGACAGGTGGCGAGTAACAACCATATTGGACAGATTGGCGAGTAGCAACCGTATTATTTTTAGTATTCCTGCACTCCTTGTGCTCTACCCCATATCTATGACATCACCTTCTAGAAGTACTTGACGATTCAATTTCCTGGTTCACCCACACTGTACTTTTCGTACCCTTCTCAGGTGTCAGACAGATCGGTGGTGGCTCTGGTCCCCAAACAGACCTCCTCCTACAACATCCCAGCCTCTGCCAGCATCTCCCGGACATCCATCAGCAGATACGGTGAGGACCAGGAAGGTAGCCTGGGCAGCTCGGAGGCAGCTTCCGAGACCTACCTGGGACCCGTCACCATCCCTCACGACAGCAGGCAGCCCTTGCAGCTGCCCTCCACCAATCAAGGATGTTTGTGCGTTTGCTTCCCCTCCTCCCGAGTGCAGTCATTCCCAGAGCATCCGTGACCTCAGAGCTGCGGGAGCGGGTGCACCGGGCGCCCTTCCTTTGACAGCTCAGACCTGGTGAAGGAGTGCGAGGGGCCCAGAATCAGGAAGGCACGTGGATGAGGGTTCCTACTTGCCAGTCCCTGTTTATATCTATTATGCTGGCTGAGTTATTAACGGCCCCCCTTTACTCTCAAAAGTGTCCCAATTGGGCCAATAGATTGGCCGTCCTAGCCTACCCATGGTTCCACACTCTCTTGCTCCATTTCCTCTGCGTTTGTGTATACAGTAAGACTTTGGGCTCTCCAGCTAAAGCGCACCTCAGGACTGGGCCCAGCAGCCCCCAAAATGGCTTAGGCAAGTCTATATCCTAGGCCCCAAGTAAGAAGGACCCATTAACTCCCAAGATGGGGCATTACAACTTACAACTTCTTAGCACCAAGATTTTTCATGAAAGCCCCTGTGAAAATATTCAGCTGACATTTTACCTATTGATTATTCTTTGCTGTAGAAGCATCGGGAGGGGTGGGGGAGGGCTCCCAAATCCTCAAGGCTCTCTCCAGCTCACAGAATTTCTGAATCTTCTTTTCAAAGAAAAGGCTTCAGGCTCCTCTGTCCTCATGCCAACCAAGGATCCCAAAATAACCCACCAAATATGAGGTCCCAGGGGTCCCCTTCCAATTGAAACTACTTTATTCTGAGTGAGTGCAGTAGGCGGACAAAGATTCTAGAAGGATTCTACAAGCAAGGATGATGAAATCAGTGTCTTATGAGCCTCCACTGCCCCCTTCTCCTCAGACTCCTCCTTCAGGTACACAGGCAGTCCCGACAGCCTGCGGTCCCGAGCCCCCATGATCACCCCAGACCTGGAGAGTGGGGTTAAGGTGTGGCATCTGGTGAAGAACCATGAGCACGGGGACCAGAAGGAGGGTGACCGGGGCAGCAAGATGGTGTCCGAGATCTACTTGACCCGGCTGCTGGCCACCAAGGTAACTGCTGTTCTTTGCAGCCCGGGGAGGGCTCCTCAGGGGGTACGTCCTGCCCACCCTCCGCCCCTCCCCGCCCCCAGCATAAGGATGCCATGGAGTCTGTCCTTTAAGGGACCCATCCAGATGAGCAGGTCCAGGTCCCAGAGCAGGCTTTCTAAAGGATCAGGCTACTGTTGTTCTCTACCCTTTGGCAAAAATTGCAACAATATCATTGCCCTGGCCCACCCCTCAGGACCACCATTACTCTTCAGAGGAGCTGCTCTCGAATCTCTGGGTCCCTGTACCTTTTAGGAAAATATTGGGGTTTTCTTATTGATGTTAGCTGGACAGATAGGCCAGCCTTGCTGTCACTGCCTTTTCCACCCACTTTCTGGCCACAATGGGAGGGAGAGAACAAAGGCTGGGTCCTGCCAGTAATCGGAGAGAAGGCTCCCCCTTCCCTGTCCCATCCCATCGGCCCCCAAATGCTGGTGGAGGTGAGGTAGCCACCGTACTGGAAGCTATGATCTGAAGCTGTCTTCCAGCTTCCTGAGCAGAGAACAAGTAGGCCTGTAAGTATGGCAATTATACGGCCCGTATTTGCCCACACAGGTCAGATTTCAAATCCTCTCCCCCACTGACCCCACAAAAATGCTGCTGAAATTCTCACACAGTGGCATCCAGATTCCAGCTCTGACTTGCTCCCAAAAGAGACATAGAAATACACCCTCAGACCATATGTCTCAAATTTTGCTTTTCCCAATATGCTAATAAGAGACCAACAGAGCCACCAGAAAAGGTTGGATGTTTTCCTCACCTTCAGAGGTGTATCCCTTGAACCTGTAAACTGGGGGACCCAGACCCAGCCTTGTCCCTGCCCAGAGACGCTCCAGGGCCCTGGGGGTCAGGGCTGGGCCTGGGGATTCTTGGATGTGGACCCTTCACCTGCAGCACCCACTCCAGGCACCGCTTATCCCAGGCCACGAATATGGCAAACCTCTTCACGCCTTTCAGTCAGGCCCTCTGCAGTCCTGCCAGGAGGCTCACAGTCCTCCAGCTTGTTCTTCAGACCCCCTCTCGTCCCAGCCCCCGCCCACCAGTCCCTGCGGGCAGCCGGGACTCGGAGCACTCAGTCTTCCTGCCCAGCACCCCGTGCCCATTCCCGCCTGGCACGGACACAAGCAGAGATGTGGCATGTGGCTGCGGGTTGGAGGAGAGATTCTTCCCAGGAATCTGCAGCCTCTTCAGTCCCTCCCATCTCCCCGACACCCCACGGCCCCCTCCCCACCCCCACCGCACTGTCTGCACAGCCTGGCGCCGCAGACGAATTTCCAAGGCAGGATCAGTCCAAGGCACCATCTGGTCTGCCCGTCTGCTGCCTGCACCCCACCGTCCCCCACCCTCCCCCTCACGCGCTCCCCCCCATCCCTCCCCCAGGGCACCCTGCAGAAGTTCGTGGACGACTTGTTCGAGACCCTGTTCAGCACGGTGCACCGGGGCAGCGCTCTCCCCCTGGCCATCAAGTACATGTTTGACTTCCTGGATGAGCAGGCAGACAGACACAGCATCCATGACACAGATGTGCGGCACACCTGGAAAAGCAACTGGTAACCCCTCGGGGAGCCCAGAGGGAGCTGCAGCCTGGAGAGGCCGCAAGCTGCGGGAGGTGGAGGCCGGCAGGGACCAGGGAGATGTGGGCAGCCCGTTCCTCATGGTGGCTGGGTAATCCGAGGTTTCTAGAACAAATAGCGCACATATGCTCTGCAGAGCCAACGTGGTCCCCAGGCTGCGGGCGCCAAGTGGGGCCTGTCTGGCGGAGGGCCCGGCACCAGGGGACATGGGCTGGAGCTCTGCCCTTTCAGGTTGAGAGCCTTTCCCGGGCAGCACTTCTGCCCTGATGCTGAGACCTCTGGTTCTTGAGAAGGTGCTAGAGGAAGCTACGTTGAGAGCCACACCGGAGAGCTGGGCGCAGAGCTTCCGAGCAAGGCAGCGTCAGGCACTCTGAGCAGGGCAGAACCGAAGGCACCTCGTCCTGAGACGGGGAAGGCTGAACTGAAGGTAGACCCCTGGGGAGAGAGCTTGCATTTGCTACAGACGAGAGCCCACCGGCCGGGAGCAGGTCATGGCAAACTTGATGCCTTAAGGCCAAGTGAGGACCCGAGCGCCATGAGTTTCAGGAAGCAGCAGGCGGGATATGTCCTGCAGGCATGACTGTGTTCCCTAAGGTAACCCCTGCAGCCACACGCAGCAGTGGGAGAAGGGGCTCCCACAGGCCCCTAGCAGACGACTTTTCCCTCCTGGGTTTGAGATCCAGACCACAGACGGAGCTGAGGACTGGCTTTCAGGTCAGACAGGGCCTGGCCGAGAGCCGGAGTCAAAAACCTTCCTCCAGGAAAGAGCCCAGAGAGGGGAGAGAGGAGGTCCAGGCATTTGGGTTGGGCAGGCAGCCCACACAGCTGTCTGGAGTCAGCGATCTCCTCAGAAAACAGAGCCGACACAGATGGGCCCCGGCTGTTATTTGGGAATCAAAAACCCTAGCAACCAGCAAAACACTTTGGAAAAACCCAACCCCAACCCCATATAATCCTTTCTTCTTCGAGATGTTGTGGTTGCTGGCCCTCCGGAGTCTGCAGCTTTGATCATAGGGTAGTGAAATGGGGAGATTCTGGTGGTCGCGGGTGAGGAGCCCACAGCGTGCTTCACTGGGGCAGGACTTTCGTCTGCATTCCCAGGGCCAGGGCCATGGCTGTCTCCTTTGCTTTGGAAGACTCCCCAGCCTAGTGCTGGAAGCGTGCAGTCTCGGGGAAATGAAGGGAAAGTTCTGGATCATCCCCATCTCGCTGCCTTCTGTTGCCAGATAGGCCCAGGTCATAGAAGTGCCCTACCCTGGTGTTGTGGCAGGAAGAGTCCCCTTATCCAGACCTAAAATAGCTAATGTCCAAGGAAAGAATATTAGAAGCTCCTCAAAGCTCCCGGAGGACGGGAAGTTGGAAGAGACGAGTCATTTCTCAGCGGAGGCAGCCCTGCCCAGGCTACAGGAAAGAGCGAGCCTCTTATCCTTCGAAAGATAAGCAGAAATCATCCTGGAAGGACTTGGAGTGGGCAAAGTCCTCCCCAAGACTTGGCATGACTGAGACATTTGGGAAAGACTGGGGTGCTTGAGGGTGAAAAGAACTTGAAGAAGGGTTGATGAGAGGTAGGTCAGATTTCTGAAATGTCATCTCACGCCAGAAGGAGAAGCCAGGGAACAAAGGTCACTCCACAGAGGAGCCCAGGAGTTAAGGCCCTGAAGGCAGCTGGAGGAGAAGGCCAAGTTGGAAAAGACACAGAAACAGCAGCTGTTCTGATTTTGAAGGGGAGCAAATGGGTTGAACACCCATTCTCCTCTGATCATAAATTCCCAAGTTGCAAGAAGGAACACTCCTAACGACTGATCAGTTCCTCTTGGGGTGGGAAAAACTCTGAGCTACAGTGAGTTCATTCCCAGTAGGCCAACAATGGCATCCTCTCCTCCCTCTGCCCCTGCCCAGAGAGGAGAGAGCCCCGGGGAGAGCCCTGAAAGAGCTGGCCCCAGGGGGGCCCACTCCACAGCCCCACCAGGCCTGGCCGGCCCTGGGAAGCAGTGCGAGGGGCCAAGCTGGGCGGGGAGCACAGGTGGTGCCCTTTGTGCGGGCTCCCAGGCAGCGCCTGGGGCTGCTGGCTGCATCCTTCAGGACAATGGCCATGGGCCCTGCGAGGGGACTCTAGGAGTCTGGGGGCTTTGTTTGAAGCTCTGAGAAAATCGCACAGTTCTCTGTTCTTGGACTTCCCTGGGGGCATGGAGGCCTTTGGGAAAGCTGCCAGGACGGAACAGAACCCACCCACATCTCCCCCTCATTGTTAGGGCTCAGGGTCAGCACCCAGTGAGGGTACAGTGATGCCCCTCCTCTTCTCCCGGGGTCAGGAACAGCTTAGGCTGGATTCGCAGCCCCAGCCGGAGCAGCGCTCTGAGATTTCACTCCCTTGCCCTCGGGGGAGAGATCTTTACTTGGGGAGGAAAGAGAGGCAGATTCACGGGCAACATCCAGGGTGCGGCAGGGGTTCGGCCCTCAAGGTCTGCTCTGCCTTTTTCTGCAGCCTCCCCCTGCGCTTCTGGGTGAACGTGATCAAGAACCCCCAGTTCGTGTTCGACATCCACAAGGGCAGCATCACGGACGCCTGTCTGTCCGTGGTGGCCCAGACCTTCATGGACTCGTGCTCCACGTCAGAGCACCGGCTGGGCAAGGACTCGCCCTCCAACAAACTGCTCTACGCCAAGGACATCCCCAGCTACAAGAGCTGGGTGGAGAGGTCAGGAGCACCCCCGGGACAGGCCCACCCCCCCATCTGTCTGCTCCGTCCCCCACCCTGTGGGCCTCACTGACCTAGGACTCACAACCCACAACCGCGTTTGCAGTCCCTTTGGATCTCATGCTCCCAGCCTTCCCCCTTATCCAAACTTCCTGCTGGGGGGAAGACGGGAGCCTTTGGGCCCTTGGAGGTCAGGTCATTATCATTCTGATGACCTTTCATTGAGCACATGGTAAGCAACCAGTGCTGTGATAAAGGTTTTTTATGTATCATCTCCTTAAAATATCCAGCGGAGATGCAAAGGGAATATTATCATCCCCATTTCACTGCTGAGGAGACCAAGGTGCAGAAAGAGGCTAAGTAACTCGCCCAAGGTCACACAGCCGGCAGGTAGTAGAGCTGGGATTGGAAGACGAGGAGTCCAGTCAGAATCTGGTCAGAGTCTGGGCTTTTAAGCGTTCCTGGAGGGGGCGGGGGCCCACACGGTGGAAGCTCCCAGCTGGATGGAGTCTGGCCTAGGGAGCGCCAGTCTCCAGGCCTCAACCTTAGCTTGAGGCAAGGAGCCAGAGGGAGACACATCAGAAGAGAAATCGGGAGGCAGGAGCAACTGGGGACATCCGGTGCTCTCAAGGAGCCTGAGGTCAGAGTCTTGGAGGAGAAGGGGTGCCGGGTCCTCACTAAGGAGCCCGTCCTCTCTACGGCAGATACTACGCAGACATCGCCAAGCTCCCGGCCATCAGTGACCAGGACATGAACGCCTACCTGGCTGAGCAGTCCCGTCTGCACGCTGTGGAGTTCAATATGTTGAGTGCCCTCAATGAGATCTACTCCTACGTCAGCAAGTATAGCGAAGAGGTAAGGCGGGGGGCCCGGGAGGGGACAGAGACACACGGAGCCGGGAGGCAGGTACACAGAAGGCCTGGCTCAGCCCTTCAATAACAGCAACAGAGGGTAATTTACATGACAGAGGCATGGAGTCAAAAACCCATGAGCTCGAAACTCATTACCATCCCCTTAGAAGGGAGCCTCTCCTCCGGATTCATCCAGCACCTTCTTTCACATTTCATTGTCTTCCACTCATTGTTAACACAATAAATAACACTTTCAACAACGTAATTGTTGTTCCTTTCAAAGTGTTGTACAATTAATTTCATCCTTCCTTCAACAATGAATCAGATGATTCTTTGCACTCGGGCAGATGCTATCGGTTACGTTTCAGGTAGGCAGGTTGACCTTAACGTGAGCAGAGGTCACCTAGGACAGCTCCAGAGAATTTCCAAGGCATGCACTGACATTGTCCTTGAAATTAGCATTAGTAATAATAATAATGATAATAGCTAATATTTACATAGCACTTTGTCAGATATGCCAAATACGGTTTTAAACACATAGTGTTAAGATATCTACATGTATGTGCATACATGTAGACAGACATACATAGACACACATACATGCCTACACAACATATATTCAGTTAATCATTTACAGTATCTCAGGTTATGTTCATTAGGGCAGAATGGAAAGGAGGGGAGAGGGATGAAGGATTCGGCCAATGGCTTCCTCTAGTGAAACTGAGTCCTAAAGTCTTCTCCACCCTCGTTTTTGCTCCTCAGCTCATCGGGGCCCTAGAGCAGGACGAGCAGGCCCGGCGACAGCGGCTGGCGTACAAGGTGGAGCAGCTCATTAATGCTATGTCCATCGAGAGCTGAGAGACAGAGCCTCGCATTCCCAGGAAGGGGGCCTGTGAAAGCTGTCACACTGGGAGTCTCAGAAGGAAGGACAAGTGAGGGGGATCAGACCCCAGAGCTTGCTGTCCCCTGAGACCCCATCCCGGGGAGAGGGGAGGGCCCCTCCTCCCCACGCCAGCCACGGCCCATCACCGCCGGCTCCTGCAGGGAGAGACCGCGGGCATCGTCCACCCACAGCGAACCACAGAGAGGCAGGGGGCGCAGAGAAGGTGGTTCTCCAAGCCGAGAGGCACGAACTGGGGACAGTTCTGCCTCTGTGACTGCTGCTTTGCATGAAAACTCATTTGATGTATATTGGGGAAATAATGAGAACTTTATTTAATTTTTTTTAAGAAAAAGGAAAAAAAACAGAAATAAAACAAAACAAAAAGCCTCCCTGTTCATCCCGTCCCACTTCTGTTTCAATCTGATTTCTGTCCCCATTCCTTCTCCCCGCCCTCCCCCCTTCCTCGAATGACTCCTATTTTCAAATGCCAGAAAAAGCCTACAAAGAGAAGCTGAGAATTGGAGGGAAAATGATCATTTGCTTTCCCTTGAAATTGCAAGAACATGACGAGGAGGAGAAGAACGAGCACAAGTTCACTCCAAACACTTCGCAAAAATAGAGGCCAGTACAACCTGGAATCATCCCGGCAGCCCAAGGACCATGGCAAGTACCGAACTCGGCACCGACTGCGGGGCTCAACCTGGCTGACCGGGAGTGTGGAGCTTTATGGACGACACGCACATGTATATTCTCATCTCTGGAGAGCAGATCGGTGTCTGTAGGGTACCAATGCTTTTTGCTACTGGGCTTTTTGTTTGTTTTTCTTTTATTTAATCTCAGACCTCAAGAAATGAGGAGCTGATCTTCGGTACTTTCCCCTTTGGTTCCCCTAAAGTTACTCTCAGAAGTGGGGGAGAGGTGGGCCTCTCCCAGACCAGATGCCTGGCCTCCCTGAGGACACTGGACAGCTTTGCCTTACCTCGTCACGGTCATAAACCAGGCCTCCTTGGGGAAAGGGCCTGGAGTGTGTGGCCCAGGCCTCCAGGAGATTCTGCTTGGGAGCTGATCTGGGGACGTGGGTGTTTGGCTTTAGATCCCACTCCAATCTGCCGGGGGTTTCTTGCAGTTGCAGAGAAAGCAAAAACCAAACACTGTTTACAGCAAGCAATACTTGAAGAGCATAGGTTAAAGAAGTGGCCGTATTTATTGTGATGCTTTCTTTCTACCCTTCTCTTGTGCCTGCAGAGGGGAGACAGCCCTCCGCTCATATGTGGAAGTTCCTGACCGTCTGAGCGCTTGCCTCAGTAGAAATGACTGTACATCCCCACGTTACTGTCTCCTGCCTCTCTTTCTGCCCCCCATGTCCTTGTGAGTTTGAAGGACAAGTGGGTGGCTTCTCACTGGGCTTCTTTCTTTCTCTCTCTCTTCTGCTAACACCTAAAACCATGGATGACCAACTCTCCTGAGTGTAGTTTCTAAACAAAGAGACCAAAGCTCCACACCCTGGGTCCAGAGGCCCCACGAAAGCCAGTGGGAGTCATCCAGAGGAAGGTGGCTCTGTTGGCGGCAAGACCTTGGTGACCAGGACAGCCGTCAGAGTTTTCAGGCCTCCCCCACCGGCAAGGACCCAAGCAGACAGCTCCAGCTTCTCTGTAAGCAGCATCAGAGGGAGGGAGAAGGAAGGCCAGAGAAAGGCAAAGGGGTGGGAAGGGGGCAGGCAGGAGAGGACCAACCTCCCCTTCCCACCTTCTACTTTGCAAGGGGCTGCAGTGCTGGGAAACTGGACCAGCCAGCCCCAGAGAGACCAGACCAGGGTCATTTCCTCTGTAATTAAACTCTGGGCCCCAGCTTTTCTGTGCCCTGATTTACCTCCAGACAATTCCAATTTCCAAAGGCTCTGCTGACCACACTGGATTCCCAGGAAAGGGCTGGGGGAGGGGGAGCTCTGAGGGCTGGCTTCCATCCCTGGCGTGTGGCTCTGGATCTCTGTGCTAACCACACAGCAGACATCGCCTGGTCTTCTCAGCTCCAGTTTCTCGCCTGAATGCAGCTGACAAAGGGAAAGAGAAAAGCATTCAGCAAAATACTCAGGAAACTCGCTCTTTTCATTATAATTCACAACCAGCCATGCCAAGGCCACTTTCTTCTGATAATCCACTTCTGCTAAAGTTTCTCTGGGCCCTATTAATAGCCTGAAAGAAATACTAATGACTGGCCTTCCGCACTAAGCCAAAGTGTTTGCTCTTCGTAGCACCCAAAGCTTATCAGCTTGGAGCCTGTGATTAATGGCGATGAAAGGAGAAGATTTGTGCAAGAGGAATGTGAGCGGGGGGCCTCGGTGCCGCAGAAAAATCCCAGCCCACCCTCACATGACTTCCGAGCTCCAAACGGAAGTTTTCTGATCACACCGCCGCGCAGACGAGCATCCAGGATTTTGGTCCACCAAGAAGTAAAAGGAAGTTTGACATTTTGACAGTATCTCACCACCCCTTACCTCTCTGCATCTACCCGATTGTCTCCCAGGAGCTCCTTTGGGTGACCGTTCATTGCCCTGGGTCTGCTTCCTTGCAGGCTTCCAGAGTGTAGAGAATGATGGGGGGGATGGCCAGCTGGAGAGTGGAGGCGAGAGGAACCAGAGCTGGCATGAGTGGTTTGGCCACATTTCTCGGGATTCCATGAGAGTGTCGGGCAAGTTGGGATGGCGAAGGAGGTGGCACAGGGGCATTTCTGAGGAAGGAATTCAGAGGAAGGAAAACTTGGTGCAACTCAAGCCAAGCCACGTGGGTGAAAGATGGTCAAGCCTTGCCCTCTCTCCAGCTTCCCATCTGTCCCTCCTCCTCCAACTCTTGGCTTCGGGCCATCAAGAACCAATGGAGTTCATACCTATAGAATGAGGAGAACTGGGAGTCCCTAGGCCTCTCCCCTCACTATCCAATTTGAAGATATTTTGACCTCATATAAGGAAAAAGACACAGCCGTTACCCCCCACGGAGCCCTTGCATCTTGGAGGGAGGCAGGAAGGGAAGTGTCTCTCAAAAATCCATCCAGTTTCATTTGTTTCATTAATCTGCACAAGAGACAATGGACTGGAAAAGGACCCCGGAAATGTGCTTGGCAAGATAGAAGGTGCTGATGGACAAGATGAAGATGGACAAGATGTCCGTCTTGGTGGAGTAGGTCCCTCCAACTGGCCTGCTGCCGCCTCTGCTCTCAGCACGGGATCGGAGGTCAGGTATTTCTGTGCATGCCCTCCTCCCTCTCCGCATAGCACAGCTCTCAAATCGTGTCTGATCCACCACTGCAGAGAGCTCCCCTTCCTTGCAGAGTTCAGTCATTCAAAGCATGGATCAGCTGTTAGCCTCACTCAAGGGTAGGGACTGTTCCTCTATTCCTCCATTCACACACCGCAGCTGTCTGCTAGGGACTGCTCTGGGTGCTGAGAAACAGCAGTCAACGAGACCAGGAAGGACTTTCTAGCAAATTTACATTCTCCAGGCTACTGGTCCCTGCCACAAACTTAGGAGGCACAGTTCTCCCCACCACCTGCAGAGGGCACGAGTTTTGCAGAAAGAGGGCCAAAAGAAGGAAGAAAGCCAACCAAGCCAGCTGCCTTACCTTATCTGGGGATGTTCTTTCCGCATGAGAGCCTCTCTCACTTCCACGGCCACTGTCTCTTCTGGTGCCACGTCCCCTGCTGCCTGAGCTCCTGACCTTCCTTCATTTCCACCAAATGAGGACAAGAAATAGCGTTCGAGGCCTCTGGCCCTGCTGAGCGTGAAGCAGAAGCAATGGATGGAAGGGCTGGACGAAAAACAGTCTGGGAAGAACAAATAGAGAATGTGTGAAAGCCTCTGGCTGATAAATCTCCAGGTGCGTCCCAGTTGCCACGTGGGTCCCCATTAACCTGCAGCAGGTAAACGCTGGGCCAGCAGCTGCCCTGGGGGAGGCCACTTTTCCCCTGCCACACTGCTGCTTCTGAGGCTCCTGAGGCCTGGCCACTGACAGAAAAGACTTGAGACTCTTGGGGCAGGATCTAGGGGGTGATGAGAAAATGCAAAACAGCCTCGCAGTTATAGGGCTGTGGAAGCAGATCCCATGGGGAGACTTGAGAGGTGAAGTTCAGGGCCTTCGATGCCTTGTCTCAGGAACAAGCTTGGAGAAAATGGCGGCACCCTCTTCATAACTCCAAAGTCTCTCTTCCTCATCTCTTGCCTTTCTCCTGGTTTTCCCAAAGAGGGGAGTTTTAGCACCCAGGGCTCAGTGACATCATGAATGAAAGGTAAGTTTCACTCTTGGTATCAGGGACGTCCTGGGACCTGACTGATCAAGACCACTGCTTGTCAAACAAGGCCTCAGCCCAGTAAGCAGACTGGAGATTCTTGGCCTCTCGTGGACAGTCCTGTCTTGTTCTCCTCACTGTAACAGGGCTCCACCTTCAGACTGGACTCTATCCGTGCTGCTGTGCAACCTGCTCCTGTTTAGCCTCAAGGAAGATGGGAGGCACCTTTGGATTTCAGTCAAGGCTCTGACTTTGGCTTTATTTGCCCTCCATGTTGACATTACAGGTGGAGAGCATAATGGAACATGGCAAGTGTGTTGGGGAACAAGGGACAAGCTCTTTATCCCATGAAACTGGGGACCTGAGCCCACCTGCATTTCCCCCCAACTTCTCCTACCCAAACCCACTCTTCTTGACACACTGGATTCTGTATTATATATATTTTTAAGAAAATACAATGATAGTTGTCTGGTTTTGTTGTTTTTACAGGTGTTGTGGAATAAAAACTGTAAGAAAACTAAGTATTTAAAATGTTCCAATAAAATGGGGGTTTTTTGGTTATTCTAATATATTATTGTGTACCTATTGTAAATATGAAACACTCCTATTTTGCAAGCCAAGGACACAATTTGTACTGTTGTTATATATAAATAAAGTTTACTGGATTAAAAAAAACTTATATCTTCAGATAAGCCTGGTTGTTCAGCCACATACATGCAGAATAACATTTCACAGGCATATTTAAGAAGCAGGTCACTTAGGAAAGGTGAGCTAAGTGGTTTTCAGAGACTTCTAGAAGTCTCTCTATAGCCAGAGCTTATTAATGTCCAGTCATCATCATCATCAACACACACACACTCTCTCTCTGCTCCCGCTTGTACCAATAGGTGAACACTGCCCCCTAGCCCCAAAACCCCAGAATACAGCTTTCCTCCAACAAAAGAGTGCAGATACTTTGGGCTGACACCTTTTTGCCAGGGAAGAATGAGGTCTCAGGAGAATGAAGAGATCCATCCCTGGTCCTTCCTGAAAATCACATTTATTCGTTTATACAAAAGAGGCATGGCATCCTGGCAAGTGCTGGGGGAGGGGCAGGAATAATAAATGAGGAACGCATGATCCTTGTCCTCATCAAGCTTTTAGGTTGGTGAAAAGTGCAAGGATTCTGAAAAAGAAATGTCTTTCTGAAAAATGAATGTCTTGGCCACACCACGAGAAGGGTGTTTTTGTTGTTTTCCTTTGATTTTCAGTTAAGGGATGAAGGGGGGTGTGGATCAGGGAATGATGCCAGATACTGTGTGCGATTAGATCCAGCACGGGGCTGGGCGGGGCGGGGGCGGGGTTCTGGCACCCAGCGGGGCTCCGGCGGGGGAATCAGTTGGGCTGGGGGAGGGAGGGGTCCAGGCAGAGCCTGGGAGGTATCGAGTTGATTGGTTGATCTGAGGATGCCACGCCCCCTCCCCTCTTCTGTACTTCCATTTTTCTCTTTTTCTTTCTTGTAACCCCAAGTGTGTGGGTGACCCCGCCACTCTCGGCAGGTGAAGGGAGTAGATGGGGTCAGCTCGAGACCCTGGCAGTCTGACATCTCAGGGAACTGCGCACCAGGAGACTGCTGAAGGCTGCCTCCATGGTCATGCGGTCAGAGCTGTTTTCTGGGCCCACGGCCTGGCATCACATCAAAAGCAGAGGTTCCTGAAGGACGAGGTGCAGCCTTGCCCTTGGAAGGCCTCCAGTCAGCTGGGGGAGACAGCCCCTGCCTGCAGGGTGCCTCCAATCTGATGGGGGAGACTCAGACTTTGCTGTCAAGGCCAGCCCAGTCTTACGTGGACTGCCAGCACATGGACAAGTGGGGCCTGCCTGGGACTCGAAGTACAAAATCATGTACAGTGCACGTTCGTTAAGTGCAGTGCATGCTAGGGCTATAGAATTGTGCTGGATTCAAAGAGAGGACGCCTGCTAAGATTTTTCAGTCCGTCCTTGGCAGCTTCTGAGTTTATGATGTCTGTGCGCATGCGTATGTGGGGACACACACACACACACACACGCACACACGCGTACACACACACACACACACACACACACACACACACGCACACGCACGCGCATTGTTCCCTGACAGACTGAAGAGATGCAAATGCTGGTCCTGAGGGTGAGGAACATGCAAACACAACACCCTGAAGAGCCAGGAGAAGAGCAGAGCGCTGCGGCTGGTCTAGAATGAGCGCGCTGCTTCTGACCGCACAGACGGTTTGTCTGTGAACGCAGAGACCACCGTAAACCGTGGCCACTTCTCCTGTAAATCCCGACCTAGAGCGCTGCAGCGCCCTGCTCCACCGCAGTGAGAACGGCGCGATCCGTCCCCCCAGCCCTGCTGAGCCCCCAGCCTGTTGACAGTGCACGGCAGGGGCAGTCCCCTGAGACCCGGCTCCTGACGGGATCCCTGCCGTGGGCTGGCCGGGCGCACGGCGCCGCCGCATGGGCTCCACGGAGGTGTGGGCCCCCTAATCTTCTTGCCACTCCCTGGCTCTTCCTTCAACAACTTGGACTTGGGACAGCTCTGTTATTATTATTATTTTTTTAAGATTTATTTATTTTGAGAGAGAGTGTGAGCAGAGGGAGGGACCCAGGGGGAGGGAGAGAGAGAGAATCTCAAACAGACTCCCCACGGAGCACAGAGCCCAACACCCAGGTGGGGGGTAGGGGGTACTGGATCCCAGAACCCTGAGTCCAAATCAAGAGTCCAACGCTTAACCGACTGAGCCACCCAGGTGCCCGCAGGCAGCTCTGTTATTAAGTATCTGCTCCAGGACCTACCGGGAGGGAATCTACCAGACCCCTGCCTGTCCTGCTCACTGTTGTAGTCCCGGGACAGAGCACAGGGAGTCCTGGCTGGAGGCAGAGGCCAATAAGAATGTTCCGAAAGAATGAATGACTGAGCACATAAATTTTGTGGACCATTTACCATATTCCAGGCACTAGAAAGACCATCCTCTCATATGATAGGTATGTTCCATTTTTATAGTCTGAGGCTCAGAGAGGCGAAGAGGTTTGCGGAGGGTCAGACAGCTACGGCAGAGTTCGGATTGCATGCTCTTTCCACGCGCTACACTGCCTCTCAGGAGCTCCAGGACATTGACAGCTTGGAGGTCTTCCCCGGAAATGGGTCCTCCCTCTCGTACAAGCAGGTGCTGTGCGAGCGCCCGTCAGCCTCCGCTAACATTCGTGTTTGTTCAACACGGTCCTCCCCTATTCACCACTGTGGTGAGCAGGGCACCAGATTAGGCCTTGTTGGGCATATAAAGGGGAAAGAAAGCCAAGTCTTAAAGCTGCAACTTTCTCAGAATTTAAAATCCCACGTCAATATCGAATCATTATTCTAAGAGAGAAAGACTCATCCCTTTTCTTAGTGGGAATTACGTATCATTTTTACTACAAGTGCAAAATAATTTTGCCAAACCATAGCAGTAGGAAGCTCAGAGAGCTGGGCCCCTCCATTTGAGGAAAACCCTGCATGATAAGCCTCTCGAGAGGACGGAGGTAAGTGGGGGCTGCCGGTGACCGGTGCTTGATCACAATGGCACCGGGAGTTGTCAGACCCTCTGCTCAGCGAGCACGCTGCAAGAGGAGGCTCCCACCTGTGCTTGGCCCTGGAAGCTTGGAGCCAAACTCGGGCCCACCTGCAGCACCCGTGCGTGCAGGACCCTCTGCTGACGTTGCTTTATATCTCTGTCTTATTTATCTTCATTCCTCATTCCCTGCTCCCTTCTACTTGCTCGATTTTCTGTGTCCATCCCTGGCTAAGAGCATAAGACTTGGAATCAGATTGTCTGGGTTCGAAGTCCATTTCCGTGCTGTGAGTCTTGGGACAAGACCCATAGCCTCTCTGTGTATCAGTTCTCAAACCTATAAAATGGGGATACGATTTATGAAATAGGGTTTTGGAAGGGGTTAAATAAGATAATGTATATAATGGACTTCTTAGATGCTATCATAGATGAATGAGAGAGAGAAAGCATCAATCCATCCTTCTTTTATGGGCGTCCAGCAGGACCTACAGGCAGGAGGAGATGAGGGTCTCTATCTGGCTGTGGGAAAAAGCTGAATTAATAAGGCTCATAGGTTTCACAGAGGAAACCTGGTGCCTCAGAGCTGAGCCCTTAGGAGCCTAGGTGTGGATGTTGACTGAGGAAGATAGGAAATGAATCAAGCCTTTACCCAAAGGCAGAACCAGCCACAAAGCAGCCAGTAAACATGCTAAAAGTGGATAGAAAGCAGAGAGAAGTGAATCAAGCCAAACCCCATGTACTAAAGCCACAGAGAGAGTCCAACCCGCTACAAAGTCAGTAGGTGGCTTCCTGAAAGCCTGACAAGGGCCAGGGTCCAAAAAATGTTTGGGGCCTCGTAGACACCCTTTCACCCAGAGAGCCAAAGTGTAGGCCAGGCCCATAGGCCCAGGGCAGGAGCTCCAGAGAAGGGCACATAGGTGGGAAGCAGAGGGAACAGACCCCAGGATGGTCGATTCCCAGAGAGAAGCCAGGAGAGCAGAGTAGGAGAGGAAATGAAGTGCTTACCAGACCTGGGAGGGTTACTTGCCCTGTCTCCACTCAGGGAGAAATCTGGGCACCTCCATCCGCAACTGGTTCCAGGTGAGTGTATGAGTCAGGGTTTCCCAGAGAAACCAGAACCAATAGAGCACTAGGATGTGGGTATGTGTGTGTGCACATGTGTGTGTGTGTGTGTGTGTGTGTGTGTGTGTGTCTGTAGGGGGGAGATCAACAGAGACAGACACAGAGAGACTTTCTGGAACTGGCTCACAAGACTAGGGGGCTGACAAGTCTGAAGTCTACAGGGCGGGCTGGCAGGCTAGCAATTCGGGCAAGAGCTAAATGTTGAGTCTTGAGTCTCAAGGCAATGTGGAGGCAGAATTTGTTCTTTGGGAAACCTCGGTTTTGCTTTTACGGCTTTCAGCCATTAGTTGAGGCCCACCCATATCATGGAGGGCAATCTGCTTTATTCAAACTCTACTGGTTATAAATGTTACTCACATCTAAAAAGTACCTTTGCAGCAACATCTAGACTGGTGGGTTCGTTTGTTTGTTTGTTTGTTTGTTTAAGATTTTATGTATTTATTTGAGAGAGAGAGCATGTGAGCAGGGAAGAAGAGCAGAGGCAGAGGGAGAAGCAGACTCCCCACCAAGCAGGGAGCCTGAAGTGGGGCTGGATCCCAGGACCCTGAGATCATGACCTGAGCCAAAGGCAGATGCTTAACTGACTGAGCCCGCCAGGCGCCCCTAGACTGGTGTTTGACCAAACAAGTGGCCACCATAGCCTCGCTGCGTTGCCCCATAAAATTAACCTTCGTGGTGAGGAAATGACAAAGTCAACCAGCTCTCAAACACTGAAGCTAAACCCCATGCAAAGGATCTGTAAGTCTATCCACTTGGATGCTTTCTCTCTCTCCTTTTTTTTTTTTTTTTATTGTAGTGACATCCACACAGCAACATTCACCATCTTCACCGTTGTTCAGCGTACAGCTGAGGGCCATTAAGTACATTCACACTGTTGTGTGGCCATCCCACCATCCATCCCCATAGCTCTTCTCACCTTGTCACACTGAAACTCTGTCTCCATTAAACAACTCCCCGTGCTCCTCTCCCCCCAGCCCCTGACGACCATTCTTTTATACTTTGATGCTTTTTAAAATCTGGTTTCTTTTGCTCTTAATTTCCTGGTGGAAAATGCTTTTGAAAAGTCCCAACCTTTGCGGGCTAAGCAAAGAAGAAAAGGGATGGACATCAAAGAGGTGTGGAGCGACCGCAAAGCCAAACACGACAAAGGGGCAGGGAGGGTTCCAGCTCCAGAGCCCAGGAGAGGGGCTGACTCTCCGAGTCATCACGGGGAATCATAGGAAGTGGGAAAAACTGGAAACCATCCCCTTCTCTGGTCTTTCTCTTGAACATTCATAAAAGTCCATTATCCTAGCCTGTTTATAAGGGTCCCACCAAAAAGCATACACCAGAAACTGGTACAAAAAAAAAAAAAGCTTAGTTGTTCAAATCCCAAGAATCATATGGAATTCCGTGCTTCCAGGTCCATCTTCCCAGTCTCATCTTTCCCTGGTTCCCCATCTTCATTTGGCTCCATTTTTCAGTTCCCTGATGTCACCTCAAGTGCCCCTAACTTGGAGGATCCATTTTAGAAAAGCTGAGCCTGGAGCTCCGGTGGGACAGCCGAGGCACCCCCAGCCACATGAGAGGGGAGCCTGAGGTGATGGATCCCGGAGGGTAGGCCAGGAGCCCCCCATCCAGGTGTAGTCCGACTTCACCTCCACCCAAGACGATCCACCGTGACTTTGAAGGCCACAAGACCGCGACGGGAGCTAAGTCCCCTCTGACATTAGTGAACCTCGAGCTTGGGGCTCTACAGGAACCCATCTCCTCTTCCGTGACTTTAGAGGCAGCTCTTAGGTCCCATTTCCATTCCATTTCCCTGTAGGAGGGTGAGGACACCTATGGAGGAGAAGGGGAACAGACGTGATCACTCCTCTTGGCCAGTTCGCCCAAAGTGTTGGGGTCTTGAGGTCTTTCTTCCTTGACCTTAGGTTGAACGTGGTAAGATAAGATGGCACGAGGGGCGCTTGGGTGGCACAGCGGTTAAGCGTCTGCCTTCGGCTCAGGGCGTGATCCCGGCGTTATGGGATCGAGCCCCACATCGGGCTCCTCTGCTATGAGCCTGCTTCTTCCTCTCCCACTCCCCTTGCTTGTGTTCCCTCTCTCGCTGGCTGTCTCTATCTCTGTCGAATAAATAAATAAAAAATCTTTAAAAAAAAAAAAGATAAGATGGCACGTGAAGCGGTGTGTACACACGGGCTGTGTGGGCATTCCTCTTTAGGACCGCCTGTCCCTGTTCCTTCGTTTATTTAATCAAACATGTCCTGACAGCCCTCTATATGCTGTGTTCGGTGCTAGGCGCCAAGAAAGGTCCCAGGCTGGGCCCCTGACGTCCTCATCTTGCGAGCTTCCCTGGCTGCCATGTTCATCTGGCAACAATGACTGGGTGTCTGGAGTGCACTTACTGTCGTGAAGGCGACACACACATGATCAAAGACTCCGACAAACGTCTGAAGAGGCAAACATTATTTACTCCCATTTTAGAGATGAGAAAACCGAGGCTCAGAGCGATTATATAACAAATCCAGAATCACACTGAGGTTAGCGACCTCCTTGGGACTTGACCCCCAGTCTTACCACCCCCTGTGGTGTCAGGGCTCTTCAGGACTCATTAAAAGGGCCTCACCGGTTCCAGCACAACGCACTCAAAGCAGAAGGAGTAGATGGTCCTTACTACTCAGAGCCAGCCCGTGACAACAGCACTCAAGCTTTCTGGGCCCTCGGGCCTCTCCCAACAGAACAGGGGCAAGCAGAGACCAGAAGATTCCTGGAGACCTGGGTCATGCTCCTGGGTCAATGCGTTCAGGATGTGCCCCAGCCACTGGGCTTGTCTCCTTCTGAAGCCTGAATCTGCCACTAAATCCCTTGGGTGACCTTGACAAATCCTTTTTCTTTGTTCCGTCTCAGCTTTCTCCTTTATAAATTGAAGATCAGTAGTTTTCGACTTTTTACCAAAGAAAGGTTCATACAGAATCCAGATCCAAGTGGAGTTGCCTGGTAGAGATAGGAAGCCAAGCCCCAACCCACTCTGTCTCCCCTTCCCACACCAGGTCCCCACCCCCCCACCACCCTGTGTTGTACCCCAAATTGTCCCTGAGCACCGTTAGGGCTCCAAAGAATAAGGTCCCACCTAGGGGCCACCCTCCCTACCAGACAGGGGTGCCTCTGACCCACAGCCAAAGTGTAGACCGGATAGAGAGAAGTGCCAAAGGCCAAAGTGGAATCCAAGTTCAAAGCTCAACCTCTGATCCAAGGAACTATGGAGAGAGCCAGGGCCAAATATGGAGCCACCACAGAGACAGTGAAATCAGAAAGGGCAACGTTGGAATAGCAAATAGTCCAAGGGACCCGGAGCCATTCCAGAATTGAGAGTGAAGGATACAGCTGCTTTTTATAGAGTTCCAGCCCTGTAGGAGGGGCATTCTGGGTTCCTATAAGGAGCTGCCATGAGCAACCCCCCCCTCCCGGCCCACCCCAGATCCAGCCTCAGCGCTTTTCTCTAAACCCTCAGTAGCTCCCTGTATCAGGAAATGATCCTTAGAGCCCAGGGGCAGAGGGGCAGAGAGTCCCTTAAGCGTTCTGAGGAACAGAACAAAAGCCACTGGGTCCTAAGTTACTCGTTTTGCATCTCCAGAGAACCAACAAGATTCCTGCTGAACTGGGAGACTGAGAACAGGGGAGAGGCCCCGAGGTGATTCTGGCTGTGGGCGGAGGTAGAGAGAGAGACCCCCAGGTGCCACCTGAGGAGGAAGGAGGAGAGACACGGAATAGGAGGTTGGAGGACCCAGTCCGTTTATATTTGAGCGAAGACGAGGAATACCCATGCCGTATGGTTTTGAGATTTATAGCCTTTACCGGCCCCAGGTTTGTTATATTGTAAACCCTGCCTGTTTTCATCTGGTGAAGAGCTGAGAGGATCTTAAGAATGAATGGGAATCGTGCTGGCGAGAACCAGGCTCCCATCCAGAGCTGACCTGCCGACAAGACAGCTGGGCAGCAAGAGAGAGGAGCAGGTCAAGTCCCTCCATTAAAACCAGGAAAGGAGGAACTGAAAGACACACAGGACCTGGTGTGATGGCAAGTGGCCACGGGGGGCTAAATATGGCACCTTTCCTTTTCTTTTTACCCCCTTCTAGCTCTCTGTCCACCCAGGCCATGGAAAACTTCCAGGGACAATGCCGCCACGTCACCTTGAGGAGCCCTGGGGAGGGGGGACTTGGAACATGGCTCTAACTTCAGTGTGAGGGAGGCTGGACTCCAGCCCCTTCCCACCAGCCCGGCCTGGCCATCACCACTGCCCTGTCCTTATTTCTACCCTCCCATTACCATGCCCCCCCTTCTGTGTGTCTTTGCCCTGAACTAAAATTGCATTTTATATGAGACGCAAAAAAGAGCCAGGGGGACAGTGGACAAAGTGCGCAGCTCAGAGAGCTCTCGTCCAAAACATCCCCTTTGAGGAAATATCCTCTGATGTTCTCTGATCTCGGTCTTTAGAAAATTCTGAACTTGGAAAACTGTGATGTGATTCTCTCTTCTCTCTGTGCCCCACCCCCACTCCCCCCAGGATACCCGCCTCTCCTTTCAGGGTCTCCTTCCTTTGGTCCCTGTAGGGGAAGGAAAAGGACACGCACCCACGTACCACAGACGGCCACGCTTCCCTCCCCCTCGGCCTCGAGCTGGTCTCGCTCCTTTCTAGGGCCGCCCCACCTCCGCCTCAGCAACATCACTGACTTGACATTGTTCTTCAAAAACATTACACGGACGAGACCTGCTCCTAGGGTCTCATTCCAGTCTCTACCACACGGCCAAACAGTTTCCTCGGGCGAGGCTCCATCAGAGCCCGAGACCGGCTCGCTGTGGATTGTCTGATCCAGCCAGATCTTCAGGGGCTCAAACCCCACCACCCTGCCCTGTTAGCCTAGCCCGCTGTGCCGGGGTCTTTGTTCACTCTGAGCTTTCTGTGAACTGAGATAGAAACATAGCAAGATGGTGAGATAATGATGACAGGCCAAAGAGTTCACAGTCTCTGCCAGCGCGCCACCTAGCATTGGCTGCTTCGGGTTCCAAAAGCAGCTGGAAGGATGGCTCATACAGATGGAAGAGACAAGAGACGGGAGGTGGGGGTCCTGTAAGGAAACAAGGCAGCGCCCAGGGCTCAGGTGGAAACCTCATGGCCCTTTCCTCCTTTCTATAAAGCCTGGTCAAGTCAGCCCTACGGGGCTTCCAGAACGAGAGGCAGAAGTCCAGGAGGCATGTTGTCAACAACTCAGATGGAAAAACACTCCAAAGGTTCCCAGGAGGCTGGCATGAGTCATAATGAAGGGTCTCTCTTCAAGGAAGTACCAAGCCCTCCACCTCTGACATGATTCCCAAAGCCACGAGGCTGATGGGGGTGGCGTCTGCAGAGACAAAGGCTGACTTTGTGACCTTGAGCAAGTCACTGGACCTCCAGGGCCTGTTTTCTCTCATCCATAAAACAAGAGGGTTAGACAAAGTTATCTGTAATGTCCTTCCATCTCTGTGGTTTCACGATTGGGGTGACTCTCATAATGGAACCAGTGAAATCTGAGAACCAGGGGAAAAAAGTATCAAAGACACACAAAGTCAATAATAGGAAGGGCCACGCTCCAAACCTAGGGACGGAGATTCCTAGCCCAGGGCTCTATCTGTCTCAGGAAAGGTCTTCATAATAATCGGCATTAGTACAGTACCCGTGTCCCCCAGGAGGTAAAATCCCCCACAAAGCAAATGTGTTTTATCTTCTCATGACCGGTTGCTCACTATTAGTCTGTTCATGCATTGCCCATTCCAGAAACCATTGGAAATATGTTCTGCTAGAATGTGGATCATCGATGATGGAATGCTATAAGCCACGATAAACTAAATGTGGGAAGTACGTTAATACTCGGGTATGTGAATAGGGACTGACCTCGAGTGGAAAAGGGGAGGCCCCACGGGGACAAGTACTCACAGACTGCATGGGTGGTAAAGTGACCGTGAGCTCACTGTTTGTTTGTTGACCAAGATTAGAGGCAAATTTAGATTGTAGTCTTTTCTTGAAGAGAGATGGAATAAACAAATGCATATTATTTTTCAGTTCTGGCTGTTTGAGCCATCTCAGCCACTGGTTTGGACAGAATGTGATCAGGTCCACAGAACCCTCTTTTAATAAAGCAACGGACTTCCCAACCCATCGGCTCCTTCTCCTTGCTCTGTCCCCATGCCCCACATCTGCTTCCCAGCATCAGTGGGCACACAGGCTCTCCCTTAAACACAGTCAATCTTGGAAGTCAGAGGTTACAGCCTGCTTAGCTGGGGGAAGGGAGCACAGGCTGGGGAGAGGGAGGGAGGGGAGGCAGGATGGGAAGCCCAGCTGCCGCTTCTTTTTTTTTTTTTTTTTTTCAAGATTTATTTATTTATTTGAGAGAGAGAGAGAACACGAGCCGGGGGAAGGGGCAGAGGGAGAGGGAGAAGCAGACTCCCCACTGAGCAGGGAGCCTGATGCAGGGCTCGATCCCAGGACCCTGAGATCATGACCTGAGCCGAAGGCAGCCGCTTAACCGACTGAGCCACCCCGAGCTTCTGCCATGGCTGAGAATGCCATGGCCCCTAAGGTGAGCCCATGAGCCTGGACGGAGAGAGGACCTTTGAGCCTTCACACAGATGAGCAGCTCCAAGCACCGGGGCCTCACATCACGAGATTCTATCACCAGGACAGCCTGTGTTAGAGACCCCTCAAAATTCAAGGTAGCCTAAACCATTTCTCCAGGTGGTAAATGCTTCAGTCAGAAGAGTCCTTGGTTGGGGGCGTGGGGGGCCACCACGGTTCTAGTTCTGCTGAGTCAACCACAGCCCAGAAGTAATCATCATGGGATCTGAAAGTAGGCACAATGGGGGTGAAACATTGGCTCTGTCCCTTAGGAGCTGGGTGATGTTGTTTCTTACTCCCTCTGAGCCAGTCTTCTAATGTGTAAAATGTGTTATTAGCTCAGGTGGTTCTGGTGAAAATGAGAACAATGTAATGGCCTTAGCCCAGGCCTGGCACATAACAGGCCCTGGAGGAATGAGGAGGTTGCTAGTAAAGGGTTATTAACTTGCACCACCTCCCTGAAATGTTCTGGCCCTTCTTTCTCCCTCATTCCACCCTGGAGACTGGAGCTCCTCCACAGCCAACATCTGGCCGTGCTGACCTGTGGGAAGGACAGGGGCAGGGATCGGGCCTCGGTCACCACCACCCTCCGTTTTTTCTCAACTAAAAACCAAACACCTGGCACCAAACCACTCCAGCCCAGTCCCACGGGCACTGAAAAGCTTCTGACCAGAGATGCTCAGGGCCGACTCTGTATGCAGGGAACGAATCCTGGTTTGGGAGAAGGGGGCAGAGACTCCAAGAGCCATCTGGAGGTGGTCCTGTTTCCAGACATACTGGGGAAGACCAGACAAGAATCAAAATGGTGTGGCATTAGCACAAGAATAGACAGATCAACGGGATTAGGCAGCTCAGAAACAGACCCTACTATATATTTAAGGACTTAATAAATGATAACAGCTCGCTGTAAATCACTGGAGAAGGTGTGAGGGAAGCAGAAGCTGGGATTGTGGGCAATTGGCTATTTGAAAAGGCATCAGTTTCAATCCGCACCTCACAGTGCACGCTAAAATCTCACTTAGATCCAAGAGTTAAACCTGCAAAAACAAAGGAAAGAGGGAAAAAAAAAAAAAAAAACCCGCAGAACATGTCATTTTCCCGAATGGCAAGACTGAATGGTACAAAGATGCAAATGGTTCATGAATTAAGATATATGCTGAATCTAATCCCTTTCCAAGTACCAAATGGGATTGTTGGGTTTTTTGGGATTTTTTTTTTTTTTCTGGAGCTAGACAGCATGATTCTAAAATTCATCTGGAAAATAAGCAGGAATAGCCAATTTTTTTTTAAACAGAGTAATTGTGGGAGATTTGTTCTACCAGATAATAAAATGCTACATTTCATATACAAATATGTCATATTTTAAAATATGTGAATGTATGAGATACAATAATTAAAACAGTGTGATTATAATGGAAGAACCAACTGAACAGAATAAGACAGCTCAAAACAGTGTACTGTATATTAAAAAAAAAAATTCAGCATGTGATGAAGGTGGCATCCAAGCCAATGGGGAAAGAAAACATTCTTTAATACACGATGCTGGGATTAATGGTTAACTGTTTAGGGGACAAATCTATTTAAGTCTTTATCACACACCATGGAACAAAATAAATGTCAGATGAATTAAAGGGTTAAGTGTAAAAAAAATAGAACCATAAAATACTTAGGATAAAATATAGATTACTATTTCCATCTCAGCGTGGAGATGGAATTTCTAAGCACAAAAGCAATTGGAGGAATCACAAAGAAAAAAATTGATATATTTGGCTGCATAAAAATTCAAACCAGCTCTACAAAAAAACACCATAGAAAATAAAAATAAATGGCAAAATCAACCTGAGAAAAATGTCTTCAACAAAAACATCAAAAAATTTATGTTCTTAAAATATAAAATAGCATTTATACATAACAAAAACCTCTAAACCCAAAAGAAAAATGTGCAAAGAACAAGAATAGGCTATTTGCAGAAGAAATACAAGTAACGGCCTAAGCATACAAAGAAACGTTGAGCCTCACTAGCAATCAATACCCTGGAAGAAAACACAGTAATGAAATATATTTTTTCATGCTATCAAATTAGCAAATACTTGTAAAAGTCAATGCGGAGTATTGATGAAGGGATGGTGCAATGATAAGCCTTCTCACACATCACCAGCCCCATAGAATCTGTACAATGTTTCCAGAGTGCAATATGGCTATAAGCCTCAAGAATCTTTAACAAATTCATTCTCTTTGTTGCAATAATTCCGCTTCGATTTTGAGCAAGTAAAAATAAGGACACACATATATGTTCATCTCTTCTATTTATAATAATAACTACACACGAATTAAATATTCACCAAGGTTTGAATACCCACAAGTTTTGGGAAGTTAAATAAATCGTACCTCTACGAGATGGAATATTCTACCATCATTTACTCTTACAGCCACGAAGAATTTCTAATGATTGGGAAAACTGTTCATGATACGTTACAATGTGATCTGAGCAGTTCCTACAAGCAGAATGACGATGGTCATTTTTTCTTAAAAGAACAATACTGTATTTCTGAACTCGTCTTCCACAGGCGCTCTCAGAGGGGAGCAAAAGGTACTCTCCCATACCCTCATCCTGGCAGACCCTCCTCTTCCAGGCCCTCCACTGAGCTGTACCCCTCGGTGAACTCTTTTCCTCCTCCGATGTTCCCAGTTAGGACGGCAGATGGACCCTCACATGGTATGCTTTGTAGCCAGCCACGCCGCCCACAGAACCTGGCAGCCAGGAGAAGGCGAAGCGATGCCCCAGACTTTGTCGTTGGCAGACCTACCTGGTTCTTATCTTAGTCCTACCAAGTCTGAATGCTGGCTGATGACCTTGGGCAGCTCGCCACCCGGGCTGGAAAGGAGGCGCCAAGAGGGCAGCCTCTCTCCTCTCTCTATTGCCTCTCCAAAGCTATGGGATTCAGACGGAATGAATGAATAAATGAATGAATGAATGAATGAATGAATGAATGTGTCTTCCGTGAAGTGGGTGCGATAAGCCCGTGCCGCAGAGTGTCATGAGAACCGAATGCACTCACGGAGGTAACAGTCAGGCCCCCGGGCAGATGCTGGCAGATGCTGGTGCTCACACCACACCCAGCCGACCAAGGACAGGGCCTCTGGCTCCCTGCTCTCCTCCGGCTAGACAGTTTTGCTGAAGGTAGAAATTGTGTCGCCTCGTCTCTTTGAGCTTTCCCAGATGGTCTACAACACGTGGCTTTCTTTCTCTTCTTCTTTTCCTTTTGGTTTCCTCAGAATCGATTGTGCCACTGGTGCAGGGCAGTAAATTAATAACTAGATTTCCCCCCCACGACAACAAGCCCCACAACTAATTGGCTCGATATCTCCCTGTTGCTGTATCACTCTGGGATTTTCTGGGTGAGATATAAATAAGCCAATTCTATTAATAAGCCATTTGGCCAAGGGAAGAAAATACACTTCCGAGATCCTGAGGGGCCTGGGGAAGCCGCTGGGTGGACCATGGAGTGAAGCACTTGATTACAGGAATGAAGCGTGCGGCCTCGGCGCCCTCCTCCCTGCAAATCTGTGCTCCCCGGCAGATTCCCCTCGGTCCTGGGGGGCGGGGAAAGGAAAGCTTTGTTAAGTTTAAAAATTATAATTTAGATAAATCTGTGCATTCATTGGCCTGAGCGTGTCTCTGGAAAATAATAGTTAACAGGGTAGACCCTACCGCATTTCAGGGGCTTTATTGTCTCCTTATAATTAAGTCCTGCACAGAAATCCAATTACAAATGTTCTCCATCGCCCTGCAGCTAAGTGCTAACAGAAGAGGGGAGGCAGACTCCCGGACTTAAATAACTGTGGATAAAAATTAATATCGTGGCCGTGTTGGCTAATTAAAAGCGCCGCCTCTATTAGTGGGCCTTTATATTAATAAATGAGACTATTATTATCATATCCGACAACCAGGGTGCTTATCAAGTCTGCTCTGTCAGCCTGGCTCTTGAAAGCTCAAGTTCATTGCCCTGGGTAAGGCTTCTGTGGGCACAGAGGGGAGGACGCAATTCTAACCAGGCATCTAGCGAGCTGGGCACCTCGGCGTCCACGGTCTGTGTGCACCTCACACCAACCCTGTCTGGTACGTGCTAGGGTCCCCGCCACACCTTTGAGCAAACCGAGGCTTCGATGTTCAGGGACTTCCCCTGAGGAGAGGCCGAGTCGGGTTCAAACCCGCAGGCTCGGGACCCTGAGTCTGGCACTCGGCACATTACACGGGCTTGTTCTCCCGGCTGGCGGGATGGGGCGCGTAGCGGGTTTTACTCTGTACTGGTGCCTAGAAGGTGGAGAACTTCCCCTCAGTAGATCTGGCACATTCCTCTGTGTCCCGTGACTTACCTACTCGTCCCCTCCTGTGGAGCAGGTGCTGTCCGAGCCCTGGCCACGCGGCTGCCCCGGCTCTCACAGAGACAAGAAGGTATTTGTGATGGCAGACCAGCCAGGGTGCAGTGGCAGCCCGCCAGGAAATAGTCACCCCAAACTTGGGGGGTAGCGGCGATTCCTCAGGGGGAGACGGCAGCTAAGCTGACTAGGCAATGACAAAGACTAGACACCCAGGCCAAGTGGGAAGCCGAGGCGCAGATTCGCAGGGAAGGCGTGAGAATGCTGTAAGCTGGTCACTGTGCCTGAGACATAAAATTCAAGGTGTGTTATGAACACACGGATAAAGCTGGCGAGGGAAGCAGGGCAGATCAAACCAGGTGAGGCCTTGCAGCCTCTACTTACAACCTGGGGAAAAAAAATCTTTGAATCATTTTTTGAAAAAGATCTGTTTATGTATTTGAGAGACAGAGTGAGCGGGTGCAGGGGGGAAGGGCAGAGGGCGAGGGAGAGAGAACCTCAAGCAGACTCCGTGTGGAGCATGGAGCGCGATGCAGGGCTATGACCTGAGCCGAAACCAAGAGTCAGACACCTAACTGACTGGGCCACCCAGGTGCCCCTCTTGGAATCATTTTAAACAGAAAAGTGCTGTGAACAGGAGCACCTGGGTGGCCCAGTCAGTTAGGCGTCTGACTCTTGGCTTGGGCTCAGGTCATGATCTCAGGATCATGAGCCCTGTCAGGCTCCTCCTTCAGCGGGGAGTCTGCTTGAAGATTCTTTCCCTCTGCCCCTCCCCCCACTCGCATGCACATGTGTTCTCTCTCTCAAATAAATAAATAAGGTGCTATGAACAGAACTGCATTTTTCACTTACTTCTCTGGCAGGAATGTGGAGATGAACTGGCAGCAAAGGGCCAGTTAGGAGTAATGCAGGAGAGACACAAGGGTAACAAGGGAGGCAGGCAGCAGTGGCCCCCTTCAAGGACTATGCGAGAGATCAAATCAGCCAAATTCAGAGACTGACCACGAGGGCAGGGTCAGGAAGAAGGACGACTCACAACTGACTCTGGTTTTCTGGCTTGAGCAATGTGGAGAGATTCCAGAAGGTAGGAGAGGATAAGAAGCAGCTTTGGGGGAAAGACAGTAAGTTCAGTTTTGGACACAAAGTACATTCAGTTCCAGAGGAACATTCAAGGGCAGCTTTCTAGAGCTGTTGGATACGTGGCTCTGGCACCCAAGGGAGGTAATAGCCTGGAGATAACACTTCGGGTATTTTCAGGTCCTAGGTGAAGACTACAGTATGGTTCTAGATGGAATCATCCAGGAGGAATGGGGAGAGGGGCCAGGCAGGGCCTCAGCGGCCTTAACAGTCTTTGTTCATCATTTCAGCAAACACTCACCACGCATCCTCTGCGGGGAAGGGACTTATCGCTTGTTACCAGGCATTTCTATCTGTTAGTGTACTATTTCCTTAGTGACAAGAGGTGAGGAATGTTATGTCCAGCTTCCAACCTAGGCTAGGTGTCCCCCCAGCCCACACGTAAACATTGAATTTGAGTCATCAATATCTGTAGGCAATCCAATGAAAGTGAATCAAATTCTCGTTCTGTGCCCGATCTTGAGTTGACCTCTGATTTACTCTGAGGCCTGAGCTATCATGAAACCAGGGTGACTGAGAAAAAGTAGCCACGTACTCTCTCAGTCTCATAGACTATTTACCCTAAGTCACCAGAGCCCCATAATGGAACCCAGACCTCATCATTTTAATGTCTAAATTTCAAAAATCATAATAATAATGAATGAAATACGGACTAGACTTAACAAATGAAAGCTTTTCAGGGAGGTGGTTGGGGGGAGGAAGAGGGAGGAAAGATAAATATCTGAAAACAGCATCTTGTTTTTACAAAGTAATGGGCCAGCCATTTGCCATCCATCAGCTGACAAATGCAGGAAAGTCTGGATTGATAGGAACACCAGGAGAATGGGGGCAAAGGGCTACAATGCAGTGGATTTTCTCATGATAAGAAGGTTGTTTCAGACTTTACTGAAAATCTTTCCAGAGTGTCTGGTTAAGCTTTCCTATTCTGGTAAGTGGGCTGATTTTCTGATTCTGCTTCTGCGTAGACCGGAAGCAGGTGAGAGGCAAGCCTGGCCAGGGTAGAGTCTAGGAGGTAGTAGTTTCTTACATTATGAAGAATGGTGCAGAAGGCAGTCCCCCAGCACTGTGTCTGGAAAGGAACCAATGTCAACGCCGCATGATAAGGCCAAGACCAGACCATCAACCCAAGAAGCTGGACAAGAAGCCAAAGAGAATGAATCAAAATGAGAGGTTAGAGGGTGGGGAGCTACAGTCACCGTGCTAGAGAATGGGAAGTAGGGTCAGGGGTGAATGAGAAGTCTGAAGGAATCCCAGAGATGAAGAATTGGTGATATATAAGCATATTAGTTATTTATTTCTGTGTAACAAGTTACCCAAAACTGAGTGGCCTAAAACAGTGAACAATTACAATCTCAAAGTTTCTGAGGATCATGAATCTGAGCCTGTCTTGGCGGGATGCCCACGGTTCAAACTCTCTTATAAGGCTGAAGACCAGAGCTGTGGCCTCCTTTAAAGGCTTTATGAGGACAGGAGGAAATATCCTGTCCTCTTCTAAGGACAGGATCTCTTCTTTTTTTTTTTTTTTTTTTTAAAGATTTTATTTATTTATTCGACAGAGACAGACAGCCAGCGAGAGAGGGAACACAAGCAGGGGGAGTGGGAGAGGAAGAAGCAGGCTCATAGCGGAGGAGCCTGATGTGGGGCTCGATCCCATAACACCGGGATCACGCTCTGAGCCGAAGGCAGATGCTTAACCGCTGTGCCACCCAGGCGCCCCAGGACAGGATCTCTTCTAAGCTCACTCACGGGGTAGCTGGCAGGCCTCAACTCCTTATCCCATTGACCTCTCCAAAGGCTGCCTAAGGGTCCTCAAGACATGGGTGCTGGTGACTGGAGAAAGAGAGAGAGAGAGAAAAACCAGAAACTGAGTGAAAAATTAGAAGACAGCAAGCACCCAAGATGAAAACCACAGTCTTTGTATGATCTCATGTTGGAAGGGACATGTTCTATTCATTAGAAGCAAATCAAGAGATCCAGCCCACAGTGAAGGACAAGGGATGAAACGAGAAGGTGAAGACCGAGAGGCAGAGATCACTGAGGGACACTGTAAAGGTTCCCTGGGATTGCTTTCCAGTTCCAAAAATGGGACTGCATATGTGGGCAAGCCTGGTTCATTTAAAAGGACATTGCAAGCTGGACACTAGCATATGGGACAAGCAATTTCTTTGACGGATGAAAATCTTGCAGAATTCCTGGCTCATTCGTCATCCGCATGGGTTATCATTGTCCATGGCAGCGATGTTGAGCTAGAAGGTATAGACAGTTAAGGTAACTACTCGATGATTTTCAGATAGTCTCTAGAACTTGACTTTTGACCAAATTATTGAAGGCATTCTGACATTTGTCCCCTCACCCCATTGATCCCTCCTCAAAATTTTCTATTGCCTGTGCTACAAATTTGTCTTACCCAAAAGGCACTAACCACGAATTGTCTGTGAGAACATGGGGTGTGATGCGTGGTCAGAGTGACATAACCAAGTCGTATTCTGGGCCTGCGCAGCCTACCTGGATGAAGTCGGCCTCAGTGCTTCCTGAACGCCGTGGAGAGAAGGTGGAGCCCTGGGAGTTCTGCGAGAGGCGTGCACAGTGGCTTCATGTTTTCCTGCTAGGACCGGGCCTTCAGGGAGGTCCTCGTTGAGCAGACGTACTATCAATACATCTGCCCGTATGGTTGTAACAACCAGGGACCAGGTCAGGACTGTGGAGACGAAACAGAGAAAATGGGAAAAGAAAAGCTGACAACAGTAGAATATGAAGAAGGGAGGGGATACAAGAAGAGAAAGAAACTAGACGGAAGAGCCCAGGGCAGAAATGGCTGGCAGCCACTACGCCCAGCTCCAGGCCCAGCAACCGTATCTCCCTCATGGGCAGATTCGTTTAGACAACTTGAGTGAGTTCTGCTGAGTTCTGGGCCCAGAGGACACAAGAATGAACAAAACAGACATGGCTGCCACTCCCTCAGTGTTCGCTCTAGAGGGGAAACAGAAACGAAGGCAGTACGATGAGGCTCCTGAGGAGGATGTCAGGCCATTAGGATGAACGCATACCTACAAAGATATTGAGCCCCCACCCCCACCAGTGCAGCAGAGTCTGTGACCTGGTTTGCAGCCCATCCGTATTTGTGGCCCAAAGCCAGGGATGGCCCAAACCTTGGGATGAGGGAGGTTTGGAAGAGGCATTTCCCAGGGATATGCCCCCTCTAAATATGGGAAATGCCCCATCCAAATCTTCTTCACCCCAAACCTTGGCCCTGGCTTTGGGCCATACCCCAAAAGCCCAATGTTGGGCTCCTGCCCTAATTCACCTCCGCTTCTCCCTTGGTCTCGCACTGCCCTGACCATCTCTCAGGATATGGGCATTTTAATCCTGTCCCTGCCTCTCTGTCCACGCAGAATCTTTGGGAATGGCAAGGGCAAGAGAAGAAGCCAATGGCTGCCATTTGCCATGAGTTTGGAAAAGAATATGTCCTCCACTCTTGCTGACAGGAAGAAGGAGGTATGTCCAACAGAACTTTACACGGGAGAGGTAGAGGGACATCTGGCCAAAGATAGCAGAGGCCCAGCGTCCCCTCTCCCCTACTTGTCTCTTAACGGCCCTGTGCTCCTTTGCGGTCCTAGGAGGGCTGAGCCTCTGAATGTTCTACAAGGAGGACAATTCAATACAGAAGCAAGTGGTAGCTCATCAGTCTTTAGCTCCCAGGTAGGCATCTGTCTTTAAGTCTACTCAGAGAACCCTAAAATGTCTGCTGCTGGGGAGCAGGGGAGGGTTCCTCGGCAGCCTCTGGACCTCTCAGCTATCAGAGTTCTGGAACGGACTATGAGATAACCCACATGTTTTTTCTATTCCTCACCTACTTTTATGAGTCAGAGTTTCGTTCCCATGTCTGCCCTAAATCCTCCCTGCTGTGATTTCCTTCTACAATTAAAAGCAAAGAACTGGAGTCAGCAAAATGTCACAGATTCTAGACACTCCACGGCCCACAGAAGTCAAGTGCCTGAAGGCATTAACTGTTCACACTGGAAGGCCGAGGATGTGGCATCTCAAGTAGCGCTGGAGAGGGACAGCAGGAGAGCCAGGGTGGGGACAGCTCCCCCAGAGACCCTGGCGCCCCATGGAAGCTATGGGATGCAGGCCAGTGTGTACGGCTCCCACAGCTTGTCGCTCCACGGATGGGCCCTGTGAATGCACTTCTGGGTGAAAGTGATAGGCTCCCCCATGGGAGCTCCGTGAGCCACCACCACCCCAGCCCCAGAGCCCCTCTGAGTAGCCCAGCACCCCCTTGCTTCTCCGACTCACCTCCTCTTCTCCCACCCAGGGCTCTCGCATGCATGTTGAGCCCTCTTTTTAATTTTCTGGTTGGCTTGGCAAATGGCAGATGTCCTCTCCCAGAGCTCTGGGCCTATGCACAGCTTCTCTCTGCGTGTGGCTCCAAGGCCCCTTCTCTCAGCCTTCCCCCGCTCATCCAGCTCCAGACCCCAACTTCTTCATCCAATGAGTCTCCATGACACTCAGAGACTGAGCCACCCCTTCTTCCCCTGCCCTCTCCATCCCAGGGCTCTCTCCCTTCTTCACCCCCACCCCCAGACTCAGCAATAGGGCCCGCTCCACAAGCCAAAAGGGGTGGGAGAGGGAGCAGGGAGGGAGGCTGGGAACGCAAAGCCCCAGCCCCCTCCACATCCGCTGCTTCGATCGCAGCCCACCCCCAGCTGACAAGAGCCCTTGTTGGAGCAGTGGCTCTGGCGCCAGCCCGGCCCCTTGGAGCAATGACAGCCATGTGCTACATTTGCCCAATTCTGCAGCTGGGCTAATTACTGTGGTTCCCGAGCTTGGGGTCCAGCCCCAAACCAAACAAATTAGGACAAAAACCACAGGCTTCTTCATTCTTCTCATTCCCAGCCAGCAATTGCTGAAGGACCCCTATAATTGATAACAATGAAATAAAAACCCACCACCTGTCCTTAATCCTAAGGACTTGGGAGCCCAGCCAACAGCTCAGCCCATCCCCCCACGGCCACAGCCATGCGGAGTTTAGCAACGCCGTGTTCCCAGTGGCGTCACCCCAGGAGCAGCCTGGGACCTGTCATATCCCAGGACACGGTCCAGCCTGCGAGAATGGCTATAGCTGGGCAGGCCAGCTAAGAGGTGGGTTCGCTCTGGGCCAGGATGACCCCTGCGGTGGGCCGGCCCCACGGGGCCCAATGCTGGTGTAGACGCGGGGGGTTTGTGGAGGGAATGGCAGCAGTTGGTGGCCCAGGCCTTCATGATGCACGGAGGAAGGAAGTTCCCCGTGGCCAACTCCCAGTAGGCCGTGTACTCGGAAAACGCGGGACGCCGGAGGAGGGGTAAAGCCAGCAGTAAAGCCCGGCAGTCAGTAGGAGTGCCCCGGCGTGAGCATCCAGGTTCAGGGGCAGAAACGAAAGTAAGGACCCAGTGACATACAAGACCCAGGTGCTAGGGAAGGACATAAACATAGGGAAGGCGAGGCTCCACCAGCGGTGGGGGACCCTGGCTGAGATTGGATGTGGGACCTGGACACCCCGACCAGGGCCCAGCTTAGGTCCAGAAATAGAGGTGATGAAAGAGGCTGGGTCGAGGGCAGAAACCGTCTTGTGACACTTGGCTGCTTGGACCTACGTTGTTCTCAAACTCTCCTTGCCCAGAATTGCCCAGAGGGTTTGTTAAAGCACAACAGTGTTGGAATCCTTGGTTCAGGATGTCTGGGGTGGGGCCCGAGAATTTGCATTTCTGAGTAGTTCCTGGGGGAGGCTGATGTTGCTGGTCCAAGGACCAGCCTTTTAGAACCGCTGCCCTAAATATCTGGGGACAAGATATGATCCCCAGGCTGAAAGTGAGATTGTCTCAGACTACTTCTCTGGGAGCAATCCAGGAGCCCAGAGGAAGCACCGAGAAGGCAGTGTTCTGCAATGAATGTCTGTGTCCCCCTGTCCCTCCCACACCTTCCACATTCCTGTGCTGAAGCCCCAACCCCCAGAGTGACTGTTCGGAGGTAGGGCTGCGAGGGGGTGGTAAAGCTTATATGAGGCCACGGGCGGGGGGACCCTAATCCGATAGGGCTGATGCACTTGTAAGAAGAGGAAGAGACCCCAGAGCGCACGTTCCCTCTCCTTCCCCTCTGCCCTGCTCCCTTGCGAGGACACAGCTAGAGGGCCATCTGGAAGCCAGGAAGAGCTCTCCCTGGCACTTTGATCTTGGGCTTCCAGCCTCCAGAACTGCGAGAAAGACAAATCTGTTGCTTAAGTCCCCGGTGTGTGGTGTCCTGCCAGGGCCGCGTCACCAGACTAAGCCAGGCTGACTCAGGGACCAAACAACCTCAGGAAATACTGAGACTTCATCAAGAGAGAGCGAAAGTTCTGCCTGTATGCTTCCTAGGTGGGCAGCACAGACCAGCCCACCTGTGGTCATCTGCTCTTCCAGACCTGGCCTCACCTTCTGACCCAGACTTCTCCCTCGCCTGCATTCCCAGACAATCCTAACAAGATGGATTTTAACATCTCCTTCTGATCCCTGCTTGTGTCTCTGTATCTCTGCCACTGTCCCAGCCCAGCCCCAGGGCAGAACTTCACTCTGAGCTTCAAGGTCAGGCCCTGAGCGCATGAGCTACCTACCCCCCCACACACGCCCCGTCCTCTGCCTCAGTTTCCCTTCACCTCTGCCCTCGGCTCTGGCCCAGATCAATCACCCCAAAGCACAGTCAGGAGAAGCAGGGGTCCGTGGGGAAGATGAGGACCGGGCCAGCCAGGGAGGCCCTGCCGAGGCAGCAGCCACAGGTCAGGGAGGCTCGAGGAAGATTTACCGGCCACTAAACTCCGCCAGAGGGGGTGGGGTGAGAAGGCAGAGTGTAATCAAAGCGATATTTTATGTTGCTCCGTCGCGGGAAAATAATTGTTCCACTGGAACATCATTACACTATCATTTTTCTACTCCTGTGCCACTTACAGGGAAATAGAAACTCACTTTCTTCTTCATAATAAGCTGCAATTTCAATAACTCAAAAGGCTTTTTCTGAGATGGAGCCAGTCTCCCACCCTCACCCCATCCTCCGGGGACGTGGGTGAAGACAGGCGGATTCCCAGGCCGGGGGAAAGACCTACCTAGCTCCTGGGGACAGCTGTCCCTTCTTCTTGATGTTCTTCTTGCCTGTCATTCAGGCAACCGACTATCCCGATTTGCCAGGGACTAAGGGGTTTTCCAAGATGCTGGACTTCCAGGGCTAAGCCCAGGTCAGTCCTGGGCAAACCAGGACAGTTTGTCACTCCACCTTCCCCCAAATGGGGACAAGGGAGCAACGCTGTGCCTTTAACCAGGATTTGTTAAGGCCCTCCAATGTGCCAGGCGCTTTTCCAGATTGTTAGGAAACAAGCAGATACCAAGCAGACAAAAACTTGCCCTCAGGGAGCTTACATTCTAGTGGGGGAGATAAACAAGAAACCTACTATGTAAGTCCATTATAGAACGGACCGGAAATTGATGGAGAAAAGCAAAACAGGGAAGGAAGATTGGCAACGAGGCACAGAGGGTTGTAATTTTAAATAGGGTGATCAAGGTGGGCCTTACCAAGCAGGCGGCTTTTGAGCCAAGTTTGAAGGCCGTGAGGAAGCAAGTTATGAAGATGTCTGGGGGAAAGGCATTTCAGACAGAGGATCGGCCAGTGCAAAGGTTCAGAGGCTGAGCTTGACTCACACATTCAAGAAATTCCATGGAGGCCCGTGGGCTGGAGTAGAGCGAGCAAAAGGCAAGGGAGGGAGAGAGGTGGCAAGTGTGGCCAGAGACCAAATTTTGTAGGGTTCTTTGGATCACTGTGAGACCATTCGGCTTTCACCCAGAATGAGGAGAAGGAACACAGTCTGATCGGTGTCCTAACAGACTCGCTCTGGCTGCTGTGAAGTCTAGTTAGGGGGCTGTTCATGACACCAACAAGCAATGACAGGGCCTTAGACCAAGATGGTAATGGTGGAAGTGGTCAAAAAAAGAAGCTGGATCCTGAATATATTTTGAAGGTGAAGCCAACAGCTGTCCCAATGGGGCTTGGGGATAAGGTGAGAGAGAAAGAAGAGTCAGCATGACTTCCAGGATTTGAACGTACAGGGGCCATGACTGGATCTTAGAATAAATAGTACACATTTCAAAAACCGCATCTACCCCGAAGGACTTGCACTGGAGATATTGCTAGACTTAAGTTAGAGACGAAGATGCACTTTTAAATAGGCTCATTAAGACTGTGGAGCATGGCCTTTAAGTGCAGAGTAGATGTGCACTCAAGCCTGGGCCTGGAGCTGGATCACGGGCCACCCGAGGTCTAGCCTGCTGACTCAGGATAGTCCAGGGGTTAAGAGGTTGGACCTGCACTTAAACTCTCTGAGGCTCAGTTTTGTCATTCAACAATGGTTGTGCAAATTGAATAAGATCATGTTGACCAAACACTTAGCACAAGGCATAGACCCTAGAAGGGGCTTCACTACTGGTGGAGATGGTGAATATGCGGTATTGAAATTCTGGCAGTGGCCAGCAGAGGGCACCACCAGTAAAAGACAGAGGCGCTGCACTGCCGGGAGAATGGCTTACTTACCTTGGATCCACTCACCTGGAAAGAAAATAAACTAGCTTCCCACAAATAATAGACTGGGATTTATTTTTATATCCCCTCACTGCAGAGACCTGCTGCTGTGCAAAATGGATCTTCTATTTTAGGGTTTCTCTTGCTCAAAACAGCCCCCCCAAGCCCTAGCATTAGAGGGGAATAATGCAATGGTCTCCACCATCAGCCAGTTCCTACCTCCTCCCCAGAACCCTGCAGGATACCCAGAGAAGAGAGGACTCCTCCAGTACCCTGGGCATGGGGAGGATGGAGACAAGCAAAGATAAGGTTTGTCCAATTTGTTCTGGTCCCTGGAAATTGTGCTTATCTCCTTTCCCATTGCTTCATCACATTGCCAAAATTACCTCGATAATATATTTTTTAATTTAAGAATTCATTTTCACTTCACGAAAGAGGAACACTGCAGCCAGATAAGAAACTCCATCTGTCTTCAAGAAAAAGGGTCGTGGATTTGGGTGTCACGAATCCTGTAATGTCTTAAATTAAGGTGCCACTTCTGAATGCTTTCTTCGTATTTATGAAATGATTATTCTACAGAGGTGCATTTAATATTGTTAAAATAATGATTGTGCATGTTTAATACATCAATTTAAGTTATTATCTCCCATGCTATAAAATGTGGGATAATTTCATAAATAATTATAAAGCATTTACAAATGGCGCCTTAATGCAAAGCATTCTTGCTAATCCTTTATCTTTCACAAACACAGAAATAACAATTAGATTCCTGGAATGAAAAAGGGAGGTTATGTTCTAGAATGTGTCACCTCCTTACTGAATGCAAATAAGGAGACAAGGAAAAGAATAAAAGACCTGGATAGACCAGCGTGTTTCCCTCCTTCTTGACAGATGGAAGACGTCTGTCCGTGGTTTCCTTATTCTAGGCACTGGAGCCTTCCTGTGCAGGGACAGGGGAGGGCTCGTTGCCTCAGGGTAGGGGGAATTCTTTGAACCCCTGTGAGGAAGGGTAATTCTGCCTCCTGCTAATTTCTTTTGGGAACTGGAGAAGCTGCAGCACAGAGGGCTGGCCGCAGGGTTGAAATAAGAGGCATTCCCCCCACCACCACCACATTACACACACACACACTCACACAGAGGCAGGAGAATGGGGGACGACCCTAGGTTCCTGGAAGTCTGATCCAGGTCTTCAACCATTCCAGAGGACAAACTGAGTCACAACTCACTAGGGACCATATAGGATAAAAATAATTCCGTTTTCATCTTTCAGTCCACCTATCAATAATACAGATTCAGGAAGGCGGAAGATGCCCTCAAGGAGCTGACATTCTAGAAGGGGAGTCTGATTATTTGTTCACATTTGAAATTACAGACGCAGCACAGAATTGAGGTTAAATTAGCTAAATTAAAATTGAGTGAATGTAAAGTTAATCCAGGAAGGCTTTTTGGAAGAGGTGAGATAGACCAGGTCACAGATCCATGAAATCAAATAAGTCAAAGACAGGCTGAAGATGCTGAAAGAGACAGTTCCTTTGATGCACGTGTGCCTGCACACACACGTACACACACACATGTACACGCACACACACACACACACACACGGTGAGAAATGGCTGTGTGTCTAAAGTGACAAACCATTAAACCAGGCTTGATCAATCCTAGGAGATATTTTGGGATGATGCTCTTTGAATCCCACCAACTCAGCCTGTCTCTCAAAGGCTGGACAGTGGCAGAGATGACTGAGTAAAGGAGAAAAGAGGTTCACCAGCCGTGGTATACACTGCAGCCGATCCAAACCCCAGCTCTGCAGAAACACACAGCTCCCAAATTCAGGCAACTGTCTTTAAAGCTGAATTGGGGAGGAAAGAATAGAAAGGGCAAAGCCTCAAGGGCCCCAAGACTAGGACATCAGCTCCTGTATCGGTGCCTCGCTGCTCTTTGCACCCCAGTTACAGATGGACTCCTTGGGTCTGGGGAGATAGGGGACAAGGGAAGTGGATCGAGATCAGACCACAGTCAGGGGACCAGCAAGCTGGGCTGGGTAAGGCTGCAGCCTTAACGAGGAGGCTACCAGCAGCTCCTGAGTGGGCGGGGAAGAAGCTGCTGGCTCAAATCAGAAGGAAGGCTGTCCAAGAGGCTGGAGACCATCCCTCCACTCCTGTCCATCCCAGAGTCAGCAGGAAGGGCCATGAGACAGGACAGACTGAATTCTTATAGCTGACTGGGTTCCTAGGGACCCCAGAGCTCTTCTCATATGTCTCTATCTCCCTCCTAAGTATGTTCTCTGTCCTATAGTTACAGAAATCAACGTTCCCAGTTATGAACTCATTGAAATAGGATATTTGTATAGCTTCAAAGCATCTCTTCCCAAATATGTATTATTACCTGGTGGCTCTACCATATCTCCAAAAATTCTTCACTAATGTCTCCTCTAGAAGGTGGAACTTAATTTCCATCTCCTTGGGTGTAGGCTGGACTTAGTGACTCACTTCTAACAAAGTATGGGAAGAGAGAAATAGTGACTTTTATAAGAAAATCCTGGTGGTCAATTATCCAGAGACGGTCAAGTGGGCAGCTTCTCAGGAGCAGGAAAGCTTTTCTAGTTCTTCTGAATAAAGTACATATAGGCAGAAATGCTAAATTATTCTGGAAAATTAGGCTGAACCTACCCTTGGAGAGAGCCTTCAAGGGCTCACATTCCCAGTCATATGTCATGTGAGATCATGTGCCTCCTGATATAATTGATGTGAAGGGTACTTCACCCCTGTGTATCTTTCCTAAAAACCCACAAAATCAGGGAATGCTGAGAAACTCACAGATTGAAGAAGACAGACGACTAAAGATAACATGGTATCCTGAATGGGATCCTGGAACAGAAAACGAGCTTCAGTGGGAAAACTGGTAATAGTAGAATAAAGTCTATAGTTTCCTTACCCGCATTGTAGTGATGTTAATTTCTTAGTTTTGATAAATGTGATTATGTAAGATGTTAACATTAGGGGAAGCTGGGTGAAGGGTACATGGAACTCTGGATTATCTTGACAACTTCTCTGTAAATCTGAAAATATTTCAAAGTCAAAAGCTTTTGGTTTTTAAAAAAGAACTCACTGTCTTGCTCCCCCCTCCCCACATGAAAACAACGACAACAATACCTCTGGATCTTAACATCCCCGGGTATATTGCTTTATTTCACAAATTCTATGTCCCAGGGTTATTTCCCTTCCCAGAACACACCAGGCTCACTCTTGCTTCAGGAACTTTTCTCACACTGGCCCTGTTCGAAACTTGCCCCTCCTTCCCTGCCTTCCCGCTGGCCCCACTATACTGGCCCCAAAGAGCCAGTCCCAGGCTCGACTTTCCCATGAGTCTCCCACTGTCCACAGTCCCCAGTTTGGATCTTTGGACATTTTTTTTGTCTGCAACACTCATCTCGATCTTTCAAGCTGGAGAATGCCTATGCAGGCGTAACACTCAGCTTGGAAATGTGCACCACACGCTGTTCTTCCCGCTTTCCCCACCTACTCCTCAAAGGCAGCACACCCCCAGCCTTGGGCGAAAACAGCACAACAGTGCCTCCAAGTGACGGGCGCGGGGAACTGCCGAGTCGGCAGCTCCGCTTTGCCTACACGGCTTCGGGGCGGGGCCGGCACGGCTCCGGAGGCTCCGCCCCCCTCTCTCCCCCTAGGCTCCCGTCCAGGCGCTTCCTCCCACTTGGGCACACATCCTTTCTCAGTTTCTTGCGGGCTTTCTCGCATGCACACCAGGGTTCCTTTACTTCCTCCTTTCGTTACATTTGTGGACAAACTAATGGTTTAATTGAGACCAATAAGAAGGAGCCTCATTATAGAGCAATCAGGGAGCGGGAGGAACAACCTTGAGTTCTGAGCAGAAATTACATCAAATAAAGACTTGGCCCCATCCACTTCTAAAAACTGTCGAAACTACTCAGAAATTCCGTTCAGATTTTCCATAAGTCTCTCTCTACTTGCTCATCCTTTCCTATTTTTTCTCAAGCTCCAATATTCAAAATGAAAAATTTTATCTATTTTTATTCAATACTATCATATTTCTCTTTTAATTACTAGTCTTGCAAGAGTATTGTTTTCTACTATTTTTCATGGCAAATGCACAGTACTTAATCTATACTATGGGTTAAATAGGTTTTTGGCAGCCAGCCCTGGAGCCTTGCCAGCACTGATATCCTTGTTGTTATGGGAAAAAGCTTCAGACAACTAATTCAAATGAATTTTTGGAACTCAACCCATTTATAAGTCAGGAACTGCCTGGGCTGTGTTGAATGGTTATTTGATTGGTTGTGGGGGATGTAGGTCTTTCTTGTTGCCCAAATGAACTCATTCAATATGCAACAGATGCATATTAAGGTCTATTACAGACAGGCCCAGGGGATGTTAGGGGACACAGTTGTGCTCCTGCCCTCGCAGACTAGTGGAGGAGACAGGGAGGGAGGCAGGGAACTCCAAGACCAGGTTGTAGGTAAGGGCTGCAATGGGGTCTATATTATTCAGGGTTCACCAGAGGAACGTTTATAGGAGATATACATATCATATACTTATATATCACATGCAGGTATGGATATAGATAAATATCTATCTATAACATTTATATTGAGAGATTTATTTTAAGAAACTGGCTTATGTAATCGTGGGAGCTGGCAAATCTGCAATCTGGAAATCAGGCTGGAAGGCCAAGTAAAAGTTGATGCAGTCTTTTTTTTTTTTTTAAGATTTTATATTCATTTGAGAGAGAGAGACAGTCAGTGAGAGAGGGAACACAAGCAGGGGGAGTGGGAGAGGAAGAAGCAGGCTCCCAGCGGAGGAGCCTGATGTGGGGCTCGATCCCAGAACACCGGGATCACGCCCTGAGCCGAAGGCAGACACTTAACGACTGAGCCACCCAGGCACCCCAAGTTGATGCAGTCTTGAGTTTGAATTCTGTAGGCCAGCTAGAAGGTGAGAAACCTAGGGAAGATTTCTACATTGCAGTTTTGAGGGAGAATTTCTTCTACTTCTTTGGGAAACCTCAGTCTTTGCTCTTAAGGCCTTCAATTGATTGGATGAGGCCCAACCACATAATGGAGGTTAATCGGCTTCTCTCAAAGTCTACTGGCTTGATGTATTAATCACATCTAAAACGTATCTTTGCAGCAACGTCTAGACTGGCGTTTGAGCAAACAACTGGGCACCATAGCCTAGCCAAGTCAACGCATAAAATTAACCACCGCATAACAGAAGCTCAGTGAGCCATAGAGCCCAAAGGTGGGGCTCTTCCCCTGCTGGGGGGGGGTGGATAAGGCACTAGCAGACACCAGAGGCCTTAGCCAGACGAACAATGGCGGAGAGCGCACGCGCATCTTTGCACATCCCCGGTGCAGGGTGCTCACAGAGTACTACACTGTGTTGGACTCACCCCCAGCTCCAGCGTGAACACGCCCCGCGCTTCCTCGAGACCCTAGGAGGCTCCACAAGCCACCTGTCCCTCCCCGAATGCTCCTGGCAAGTTCAGGCTTGCCCCACTGGGTGTCAGCTGAAGGCCAACAAGGCAGACGGGACAGCGCAGGCATGAGTGTCTCCCCCACCCCTTCTTTCCAGCGGGCCCCTCCCGGCATCCGCTGCACATTCACGTGTGAGAATGTGAATCTCGGCCTTGGACGCCCGCAGACGCCCCCAGCAGGCCCCCCTGCCCGCCCGGGTCCCGTGGCCCCTCCTGCCTCCCGAGGAGGGGCCTGCGAGCATCTGGCGCGGCCGCCTGAGCAGTCCATCAGCCTTACACCGCTGTCACCACGAGACGTGGCGGAACGAAAACAAAAGACGTGACAAATTTGTCCTTTTCTCTTTCATAATTAACCAAAATATCTCAGCATGTAGCAAAGCACGGCTCCTAATTAACAGACAGGCGAGAGGCGATTAAGAAAAAAAGCTGCAGCCCCTCTCAACACCCCTTCCACACACACCCCTCCCTACCTTGCAGCCCCCCCACCCCGGTAATTATATTTGCAGGAGAGAATGATATTCTGGTCAGACACGACAGACAGAAAGAGCCCAGTCCCCAGTGAGGCAATTAATATTTCACACCTGCCAAAGCAAAGTGGCCATGGGAGGGGAAGGCGCTGGGAGGGCGACTGCATTGTCACCAGGCCAGAGCGCGCAAAAGCCAAGTGGGGACAGGCCTTCTGTTGGGCTGCGGGAATGGGCAGGCCGGGCTGGCACAGAAAACGGCGCTTTAGGGTGTGCGTGGGGTGGGGGCAGGGACCTTGGGCAGAACAAAGAATCTGCAATTGTACATATTGCTCCATCACCCTCCGACCCTGTTCCCCAACTCCCAGCTCACTTATGCACTCCATACACACCGCCACTCCCCTGGGAGAGCAGCATAGAGAACCTCGGTGGGGGGCACAAGCAAATACAGAGTAAACAGGCACAAAATATGCTCCCGTACCCCCACGGCCCCCCACCCAGTCATATGCTGCGTGTCCAGCGCGTGAGTCACACACAGCAGAGGCAGTATTTATAGGCTGACCCTGCCTTCCACAAACACACAGCCTCGCCCCCTCTCTCGTGCTCCCCGGTGCCCCATGGGCACATACACGCACACACACATACTTCCATCGACTCACACTCACAGTCCTGCTTTTATGCACTCACACACACAACCATTTCCAAGTCAAACAATCAGCAAAGAGTTAGTGATTATTTATTATGTTCAAGTCCTTGCCCCCTGAGAGTCTAACAGGAGCTACGGAGATGGAACTGCTGTAGATTTCAAAAAGAAAGCAGCTACTGCTACAGTCATGCTGGCACGTGACACGCGTGGGATGCGTGGGCTACGAGGAGCTTCCCGGCTTCCGCGAGCACCCCGTAGTTGGCAGGACGGCTCACCAGTTCTTGCATGCCCCCTTTTTTCTTTCCTTGCCTATAAAAATCCTAAAAGGCACATCATACCACCAGATTTTATAGGTAAGGAACCTGAGACTCCTGGAGATTACGCATCTCCCCCCAGGGAGAAAGCGAACCAAGCCGAGATTAAAGCTTTGTCCTGTCTGATGCAAAACTCGCAGTAGCCGAGAAGGGGAAGCCACACAGAAGTCCCTCCACAGAGGAGTGCTTAGCCAACACGTGGTCTCTACGTACAAGGGAATATTATGCAGCCTCAGAAAGGAAGGCAATGCTGACACGGGCTACACTATGGACGAATCTTGAGGACATCAGGCTAAGTGAAGGAAGCCAGTCACCAATGGACACATGCAGTCTGCTTCTGCTCCTACGATGAACCTCGAGTCGTCCAATTCATACAGACAGAACAGGGGAGGGGTGCGCGAGGGGCTGGGGTGGGGGCAAGGGAGTTAGTGTTTAATGAGTTGATGAGAAAGTTCTGGAGATGAATGGTGGCAATGGGCACACGGCAACATGACGGTACTCGACGCCACTCAGATGAACACTTAAAAGTGGCTGAGATGGTAACTCTTGTGGTATGTGTGTTTCATGACAATTAAAAAAAAAAAAACTTGCATTGTTAACTACCACCTCCAGGGAATAGGGAGAGAAGAAAGCTCACTGGAGGCTTGGTGGCCAGAGCACAGCCTGGAAAAATGAGGTTCGAACAGGGCCCTGAGGGAGGGAAGGGCCCCAGCGGCAGGCGGCGGGGCTCAGGATGTGGCAAAACAGCAAAAGAAATGTGCAGGAACAGCTGGTGCCTCTTTGGAGGAGGGGACACTGGAAACCACTGCAATCCAGAGGAGACCGTTTTATTAGACAGGAATCTAGAAGGAAGTCCAGACTTGAGTGAGAGGTGGGATTAGATGTCATTCAGCTTTCTTCCAGAGTAAAGATGTTAGGATTCCCCAGGACAGCAAAGCCCCTTTGGAAGATAGAAATGAGTGGATGCTTCTGACTGAAGGGTAGGGTCCTGAGGAGGTGAGAGGCCACCAAGGCCAGATGAGAGACCGTGAGTGGGGAGCCAAGGCCAGGCTCGGAAGGTTGAGGCTCCACAGGCAATCGGGAGCCCTTGCAGGGCTGAGCCGGGAGCAGCAGGGGATCCCGTGACTTGCAGAGGCTGCTCTGACAGAGGCCAAGGGGAAGACCTCCGGAACCGAGTAAGAACTAGAGAATGGGAAGGAGACACCTCACGCGGTCAGAAGCAATGGCTCTTGGGGAATACACTGGATGAGAGAAGAAACAGGGGCACAAAACGTGACTGCAAGACTTAATTGATGAGAAAAGAGGAGGTTTTCAACACCTTCAAGCAGAGGCGACAGCCCATGTGGGGAAGGAAGCCAATGAGGGACGGGGGATTCATTCTGGCCTGCGGGGCAGTCCTACGACCCCATACCAAGGAATGACAGCCGTCATTCCTTATGCTGGCAACGCCTGTTGATTCTGCCTCAAGGTCCCATTCACTTCTCTCCAAACCTATGGCCACTGCCCCCAACCCTGCTTCGCCTCTTGCTTCCCTACGGCTTTGCTGAGTGGTAGGTGCGCACGTCATCATCCCCGTCTACCGACCAGGAGCCCAGGTTCCATGAGGTGGAGTCCTTTGTTCAAGGATTGTATAACTAACACTGACGATCCTATTCAAAACCCTGAGTCCCCCAACTCACAATCAAGGCAATTCTCGGGTGCAGGGACTTGTGAGAACGTTTGCCATCATCCGCTGCCCCAGGAGTTCACAGTCCAACAGCCTGATCCATAATGCAAGGGAGGTAAAACGGATAGTGCATATCGGACTCTAGTGTGAAAGGCAGGTGTGGGGTCACAGGCTTTAGTGACCTACGCACATGGCTGGGATCTCACCGGGGCCCCTTCCCATGGAGAGATCATGAGATCACAGCACATTCCTTAATGAGCCTCAGTATCTCCATCTGTAAAATGCCCATCATTCTTCCTTTATCCACTCCTTCCGTCTGTTCGTTTACTCAAAAGTAAATATCATACAGAGAGTACGATCAGGCATTGTGCTGGGCTCCGGAGATGGCACTAAACACAGCAGACAGGGTCTGTCCTCAAGGAGCTCCTACCCTAGGGGGTGGGGCCTGGCGGTGGGGGGTAGAAAGGGGCTGTGCTGTAGTCCAGGCAGGAGACAAGGCTTGGATTAGGGCAGCAGTGTGCAGATAGAGAGAGGAGAACAGATGCAAGTTACATACTAGAGGGCGAATTAACGGGCCTGACGGAGGGCCGTGACGATGCTAGATCCAGAAGAAGGGGGGGACGTGACTCCTATGATAAGAATTAGAAACACCACACATGAGATACTCAGCACAGCACCCAGCAGTACTGCTGCTCAAAGATGGCAGCTGTACCTAGTATGAGCACTGAGGGAACTAGAGATGAACCAGAGAGTAGTTTCTGCAGAGGAAGGCTGGAGAAATGGAGAAAGATTTCTGAAGGAGGTGAATTTTGTGGCAAGTTTAAAGCAGAGGAGGGAAGCGGCTTGACACGGGGGTGGAGGAGGAGGATGTCGGGAATTGCTGGTGGGAGGCAGCGCGGAATGGACCAAACAGGTGTGGAGGTGAGAACCATGAGCCACGAGACTTCAGAATCAATTCGGGTCGCATATATGAGGCTCTGCTTCATATACAAGTAAGATGTATGTAGCACTTTAAAATAAAATAGAACCAAACCCAGATCCTCAAAATGACTTCCTGACCCCTCTTCAGATCTGTGAGTTTAGACGGGGAGACATTTCCCTCCCTTTGCAGACTCGCCCCTTCTATGCACCTAAGGAAGGAACAATGGAGCATAAAGGCCCCAAGACCGGCTGTGGGGTGAGGGGGACCGGGCAGGCAGGCAGGGACCAACGCCGGAGCCCAGAGCCATGGCAGTGAGCCTATAGCCAGTTGTGTCTTTGGGTGTCTTCTAGAAAGACAGCCCACTCAGTGGCCCTTCTGGGTCTTTCTCTTTAACAACTGCTGCCCATGCAGTCTCTGCTTCATTTTTCAGTCCCCAGTCTCTGAAGGCTGCATTGTCTGACCTGGAAAATCTATTTGAGCTTCAGATTAAAGTCACTCAATCCCTAGCACACAGCCCCCCAGACGGCCCCCCAGCCCTGGCCGCTGCCCTCTGTGTGGGCGGCAAAGGCCCAGGTCCCCCGTGGAGGGTGCACAGGTGGGGATACCTTCCCAGGCTTTGTTACCCTCTGTTCCTGATTCCGTAGCTCAGCACTTCTCAAAGTAGGGTCCAAGGATCCCTGGGGTTCCCTGAGACTCAGGGATCCAGAAGGTCAAAATATTTTCACTATGAAGACATTATTTGTCTTCCTCACTGAGCTGATATTTGCACAGTGGTGTGAGGGCAGTGGGAGCAAAGCTGCTGACACCCACATAAGCCAAAATATTAGCATCAAAATGAGCCAAAAGTTATTTTATTTTTTCCTCACCATGTGCTCACATTTTTAAAAAACCACTTTTACTTACAAATGTTTCTTACGAAGCAGTGGAAATCATTAATTCTATTAAGTCTCCACCCTTGAGTACATATCTTTTTAATATTCTGTGTGACTAGCTGAGAAGTCCCATAAAGCATTTCTGCTGCACTGAAAGCCAACCCTCGTCTCCAATAAAAAGCATTCGTGGGATTGAGTGGCAAACTGAACTAGCTACTCCTTACACGGAACATCATTTTTATTTAAAAGAACAACTGACAAGATATGGTTATTCAGACTGTGTTTTGGTAGAAATTCCCTCAAAAATGAAAAAAATGAGATACTATATATAGAAAACCCACAAGACTTCACCAAAAAACAGCTAGAACTGGTAAATGAGTTCAGTAAAGTTGCAGGACACAAAATCAATGAACAGAAATCTGTTGCTTTCCTATACACTAATAATGAAGCCGCAGAAAGAGAAGTTAAGAAAACAATCTCATTCACAATTGCACCAAAAATAATAAGATAGCTAGGAATAAATCTAACCAAAGTGGGGAAACACCTGTATTCTGAAAACTATAAAACACTGATGAAAGAAATTAAAGATGATACAAAAAAATAAAAGATGTTGCATGCTCATGGATTGGAAGAACAAATATTGTAAAAAATTTCTCTACTACACAAAACAATCTACGCCTTTAATGTGATCCCTAGCCAAATGCCACCAGCATTTTTCATGGAGCTAGAACAAACAATCCTAAAAATTGTATGGAACCACAAAAGACCCCAAAAGACAAAGCAATCATGGGGGAAAAAAACAAAGTTGGAAGCATTACAATTCCAGTGTATTACCAGTGATATCACAAAGCTATAGTAATCAAAACAGTATGGCACTGGCACAAAAATAGACATGGATCAATAGAACAGAATAGAAAACCCAGAAATCAACCCACAATCATATGGTCAATTAATCTGCAACAAAGCAGGAAAGAATATCCAATGGGAAAAAGATAGTCTCTTCAACAAATGGTGTTGGGAAAACTGGACAGCCACATGCATGAATGAAACAGACCACTATCTTACACCATACACAAAGATAAATTCAAAATGGGAGGCCTGAAGCCCTAAAAATCCTAGAAAAGAGCACAGGCAGTCATTTCTCTGACATCGGCCATAGCAACATTCTTCTAGATAGGTCTCCTGAGGCAAAGGAAGCAAAAGCATAAACAAACTAATGTTACTATATCAAAATAAAAACCTTCTGCACAACAAAAAGAAACAATCCACAAAACTAAAAGGCAGGCTGTGGAATGGGAGAAGATATTTGCAAACGACATATCTGATAAAGGGTTAGTATCCAAAACATACAAAGAACTTTTTCAAAAAGATTTTATTTATTTATTTGACAGAAAGAGAGACAGCCAGCAGAGAGGGAACACAAGCAGGGGGAGTGGGAGAGGAAGAAGCAGGCTCATAGCAGAGGAGCCTGATGCGGGACTCGATCCCAGGACCCCGGGATCACTCCCTGAGCTGAAGGCAGACGCTTAATGACTGAGCCACCCAGGCGCCCCAAAACATACAAAGAACTTATACAAATCAACACCTCAAAAACAAATAATCCAATTAAAAAATGGGCAGAAGACATGAACAGACATTTCTCTGAAGAAAGCCATACAGATGGGCAACAGACACCTGAAAAGATGCTCATCATCACTGACCATCAGGGAAATGGGAATCAAAACTACAACAAGATATCACCTCACACCTGTCAGAATGGTTAAAATCAAAAACACAAGAAACAACAGGTGTTGGTGAGGATGTGGAGAAAAAGCATTCCTCACGCAAGGCAAATGGGAGCAGCCACTGCAGAAAACACTATGGAGTTTCCTCAAAAAGTTAAAAATAGAACGACCATACTATCCAGCACTCGCACTATTGGTTAGTTACCCAAAGAATACAGAAACACTGATTCAAAGGGCTACATGCACCCTTATGTTTAAAGCAGCATTATTTACAATTGGCAAGCTATGGAAGCATCCAGGTATCCAACAATTGATGAATGGATAAAGAAGCGGTGGTATATATACGCAATGGAATACTACTCAGCCATAAAAGAGAATGATATCTTGCCATTTGCCATGACATGAATGGAGCTAGAGAGTATAATGCTAAGTGAAATAAGTCAGCCAGAGATAGACAAATACCATGTGATTTCACTCATATGTACAATTTAAGCAACAAAACAAATAATCATAAGGGAGAAAAAGAGAGGCAAACCAAGAAACAACTCCTAGCTATAGAGAACAAACTGCTGTTTCCCAGAGGGGAGGTCGGGGCGGGGAGGGGGGAGGTGAAATAGGCGATGGGGATTAAGGAGTGGACTTGTTGTGATGAGCACTGGGTGATGTATGGAAGTGCCGAACCACTATATTGCACATCTGAAACTAACATAATACTCTATGTTAACTAACTGGAATTAAAATAAAAACTTAAAAAAAATAAAACCATTGGCTTAATTAAAACAAACAAACAAAAGAGAAAATGAACAAAATGAGCTTGTCGCTTAAAACAGTTGATGGATTTGTGGTCAATGATAAAATTTGACTTTCATGTGAAAATTAAAATTTTGGAAAATGTGTACTCATCACCACAACTTAACAGCTTCCCGATATTTAAAATCTTTCCTGCTGAGGTCACTGGTGATAATAACAAATCTGAAGGGGTTTTTTAAATCTTGTATAATGAAATGTGTCAACATTTGGAAGATCCACATAACTCAATGAAATAATATTTTCCAAATGTCCAATGCATGACTCTACAAGATCATGCATGGATAAAAGGACCATTGGAAGCAGAATCACCAATGTATGTTCATACAATACATAAAATTCAGCATAAAAGTTTCATTGATATGGTTTCAAATTCTGCATTGCAAATAACCTTTAAGAAATTACCATTTATTGAGTTTTAGCATAGTATCAAAGATGAATAGTCACAATTCTGAAAAAACTATTATAAACTCCTACCTATACAAACAATGGAGTACTACGCAGCCATCAAAAATGAAATCTTGCCATTTGCAATGATGTGGATGGAACTAGAGGGTCTTATGCTAAGCGAATAAGTCAATTAGAGAAAGACAGTTATCATTTGAGTTCACTCATATGTGGAATTTAAGAAACAAAACAGAGGATCATAGGGGAAGGGAGGGCAAGATAAAATAAGATGAAATCAGAGAGGGAGACAAACCATAAGAGACTCGTAACTATAGGAAACAAACTGAGGGTTGCTGGAGAGGAAAAGGGTGGGGGATGGGGTAACTGGGTGATGGACATTAAGGAGGGCACGTGATGTGATGAGCCTGGGTGTTACATGCAACTGATGAATCACTGACCTCTACCTCAGAAACTAATGATACACTATGTGTTAATTAATTTAATTTTTTAAAAAACTCTACCTATTCTAGCCACACATATGGAGGAAGCTGGACTTCCTTCACATATTTCAACCAAAACAACATATCCCAACAGACTGATTGCAAAAGCAGATGGGATCCAGTCAGACATTAAAGAAATTCGCAAAAATGTAAAACAATGCTACTCTCCTCACAAATTTTTTTTTATTTTGGAGAATAGTTTTCATAAAAATATGTTATTTATATTAACATGTAATAGCTCTACTACTGTTATTTTTTTAATAAATAGAAAGTAAGTATTTTAAAATTTCTGTTTTATTTTCTAATACAAGAAATATTATATTAGAAATAAAACCCACATAAACAAATGCCGTTTGGAGCCCTCGATCCTTTCTAAGAGTATGAAGGGCTCCTCAGACCAAAGAGTTTGAGAATCCCACTCTGGCTCACTGTTTCCCATCGCCATTATCACCTCTCCTTGGGCCTGGGCCCCTAGTGTTCTTCATGCTTTCAAGCCCCAGGGTCCAGACCCTAATACATAACGTCAGCCCTAGATCTATAACGCCTTCCCTGGCCTTCCCAGGGATTCCATTTCAGGGTGGCCTATGGCTCCAGCCTGCTATGTGTCCCTCATCCTCACCATCTACGCCTGCTCACACACACAACAACAACCACCACAACAACAACAACAGCAACAACAGCTCTTATAGACAATAAAGATCCAATTATTGCTTGGAGTACCTTTTGATCCTGGAAAAGTCAACTTCTCAGGCTTTATTTTTCTCAACTATAATCCCCAGATGTTACTAGGTAAAGCCATCTTCCTTGGGTCATGGAAAGTAAATGAGACAAGGGTGTATACTAGATCTTCTCCATCTGCAGGCCCACCCTCCACCTTCGCACACACTGCTCTGTACCCCTGGAGGCGTTCAGTTGGGTTTGGCCAATGGCAGGCCCTGGTGGGGGATGTGAGAGGCAGGAGGAGAAAGAGGTGGAGGGCTTGTCACTCTCCTACACGTGCATACATGTGTACACACATGTACATACAAGTACCCACCTGTGCACACACCCCCAGCTTGACAGTGTCTCTAGAGGAGGCAGAGTTCCTGTTGGACAGCCCTTCCTACGGGGCATCTCCTCTTCCCTTTGTCCTTCAGGACTAGGGATGGGCCTTCTTTGGACCGGAGGTGCCTGGCCACCCCTTGTTGGTTTTCTTTAATAGCTCACACCTTTGTGAATAGCTCCTCCCTTAAAATGTCCTCAGTTACATTGTCTGGCTGTGTCATTTCGTTCCTACAGGGACTTTGACTGAATGACGCAGGTGTGAAACACTGTACTCTTGGACATGTCCATACCAAAGAAATGTCCTTTCCTTCCTGACCTCGAGTCTTCCATGACCACTGGGCATCTCCAGGTCCTGGCTCACCTTCCTAAGGAGGAAGGAGGACAGAGGGATTTTTATCTTACTCAATGCACTTCTTAATGCCCCTTATGTCCAAGGCACTGCACAAGGGGTTTGCAAAGAAATTCAAGAAAAGGAACAAACACCTTGTGCTTTTCCATCTTTATGCCTTTGCTCCTGATGTTCTCTGGACCTCGAGTGTTCTTCTCTTTCCATCAGTCAAAACCCTCAGATTTCACCTTCCTAAGAAACCTTTCCATATCCCCAACCATAATAATGTCTTTCTCCCCCCAACCTCTTTTAAAGCACTTATCTCTTTTTAACTTGTATTATTCAATTTGATTCAACACACATTTATCCAGTGCTTATTGTATGCCAAGCCCTAAGCCAGACACTAAGCAGTGCAAGGAAAAATATTAAACAGTGCCTGCCCTAGGGGAGCTCATGCTCTCACCAAGAAGACAGAAACATAAATACTTATGATGCAAAGGGAAAGAGGTCATAACAGAAGTTTAAGCAAAATTCTGTAGGTTACCTCTAGGATAAGCATTATGGAAACATCTAGATAGATGTGGGGAGATCAAGAATATTACAAGGACAACAGGATCCTCTCCAGGCAGTAGGTTCAGGGAGGCTGGAAATCTCAGTCTACGAGAAGCCCAGCACCTAAGCAGCCGACACGGCACAGAGCACCAAAGTAGCTGTTGTGGAGGCTGCTTGCTGCATCATGAGCCCGAGGCCACCTCTGGGTCCCCGCTAGGTCTGCTCATGGCCTGCAGGGATGACATAGGACCTTCCTGTTCCCTGGTGAACAAATTCAGAGCTGCCTGGTGGGCCAGTGGACCAGCAGAGCCTTGAGATCTGGTGGAAAGGCTGCAGGTGTTTCCCACCCAGAGTCACAAAACTGGACCGTATATGCTAATGGTGGGTTACAGCATGAGGCCTCAAACAAAGAGATGGGGCCTGGGGGGTCACCAGGCCAGGCTCCAGCCATCCTGCAGGAGAGAGCAGGCAATTGGGAATGATGTTGAGTGCATCTAAGACATCTTTCTGCCTACGGCAGCACGTCGTCTTGCAAACCCTCTGCCACAATGCAGAGGACCAGGGAGAGGAAGAAGCCATCTCCAAGACTGAGCATTTTCCCAGAACGAAGGAGTCACCAGTTCCCGACAAGATGGCAAACTAGCATAAGCTGCTAGCTTCCTCACCCAAAATTAATGTTGGAGAGACTGCAGCAGAGAAAATAAGTCATGTATCTGAGGATCTAAACATAAAACTGTGAGAAATCCCTGGGAGACAGAAGGCTCCTGACAACTGAGAATAGTTGTGTGTGTGAAAGGGACAGGTGGGTGTGTGAAGGGGAACAGAGCAGGAGAAGCTCCAGTGGGAGATTAGGTTGGCTCTCAAGCTCTGGTCTTATAGGTCCTCTCGCCCCCTCCCCGGGCTCCCCCAGCCCCCCTCACCCCGGCAGAGAGCTTCTCGAGGTGACCATTGTCCACTTAGAACAAGCAGCATCACAATCCAGGCCTCTGGGATTCCAAAAGTATTAGAAAAATCCTGAAACTCTGCTGGGGTAAGAGTTAATGGGACCAGTAGTGTGCTTCCAGTCACCCTTGGATGTTCACTCATCCAGGGGCTCTCTGCCATGGAGCTCATGACCTCCCCTCTTCTTTAAATCCACCAGAAGGTAACAAACTAGAATTTCAGACCATCCCCACAACACATTACAGACAGAATAACTGTATCCCCAAGGGAACATAGGTTTACAGGTCAACATAACTTGACCCTGGGGAATAATACCACTTTAAGAGAAATAACAAACAGAGCATCGTGCATCCCATGAAGCAGGATAATTGGGACAGATGGACCAAGATTTTAAAATAAGCATTACAAATATTCTGAACAAAAGAGACACTATTGAAACGTGAAGTAGATGGAAGCCATAAAAATAAACAAATAGGAATATTGTGTATGAATAATAATTGAAATAAATAGAAGGGATAAAGAGCTGGATGGATAACCCTGAAGACAAGATATGTAAGCTGAAGTTCACATTGAGGAATTCTCCTGGAAGGCAGCAGAGAAAATACAGCGATAGAAAATTTTCAAGAAACGCTACGATAAGTTGTAAGTAAACAGAGGTACTAACGTCTACATAATGAAATTCCAAGAAATAGAAAAAAAAAGATAGGGGGGGAAATATTGGAAGAAATAAGAATAAAAGATGAAAGACCCCAGATGGAAAGGATTTACAGAGTCCCAAATAGGATAATAAAGAAAAACCCACATCTAGACATATTTTAATGAAATTAAGAAATCAAAGATACAAAAAAAAAATTTCAAGTTTCCAAAAAGAAAAACAAGTCATCTAAAAAAAGGTAAGGACTCAGGTTTTATCAAATTTCTTAACAGTACATTGGATACAGGAACACACAGAGAAATATTTTCAAAATATTAAAGGAAAAGAACATTGAACCTAGAATTTTATATACAGCCAAATTGTCGTTTATATGCAAGAGTGCCACCAACATATTTTCAGGCATATGAGGTTTACCACACAAAATCCCATTTTGATAACTCTCTTGGAAGAGCACTCAAATAAAAAGAGAAATAAATCCAGGAAAGTGCTGTTAGAAAAATTCAATGGAAGAAGAATCAAATTCCTTAGTAAAGCTTGTCTAAAACAGCAAGTATCAAACAAAAGATTAGAAGAGAAAACGCATATTTATAACCCTCAAAACTAAGATTTTAGACATTATCAAACACATAAAGAGAAGCACAGGTTTTAAATTAAAGGCAACTACCATAATAATAAAAATAGAAGATATAACTTTTACATAAACATAAGAAAATATATCTATGTAATGGAAACCATAATAGAAGAAAAATTAAAAGCCAAAAAAATGTAGAATAAATGAAAAGTACGAAGTAATATGGCAGAAATAATCCAGAAACAGGCCCAAGTGCATAAGGAAATGTATTATATGATAAAGGTGGCATCTTCAAATCACTGGAAAAAAGATGGAATTTTAGATAATGGGTGTTGAGGCAACTGGATAATAATTCGGAAAAAGATAAAATTGGAATCATACCTCACTCTCTGAAAATGGATCAGGCATGTCTGATGTATCAGAGAAACCGCACGAGTATTAGAGGAAGACAGGTGAATCTCCTTATAGGTCTGGACTGGGAAAACGCGTTCTCAGTAGGACTCAAAATCCAAAATCAATAAAAGATAATTCAGTGACATAAAAAAACCTTTTGCATGGCTAAGATCACCATAAACAAAATCAAAAACACATTACATACTGGAAAAATCTATGCAATGCGTATCACAGATAAAAAGCTAATATCTTGGCATGTAAACAACTCATAAAAATCAAGGAGAAAAAGTTCAGACTAAACCAAAGAAACAAGGAAGGGGGGATCCTTAAATATATAAAAAGATCATTAGAATATGAGAAAATATGAGAAATGCCAATTAAAACTCATTGATAACAGTCTGCAACTCCAAGATAGGCGAAATTTCAAAAGCTTTATAAAACATTGTGTTGACAAGGATATGGGAAATAGGCTCTCAAAGTTAACGCTGGTGGGAATGCAAAATGGTTCAACCCCACAGAAGGGACTGGGCAGTATTCACCACAACTACATATGCATTTAACCTTTTACCCAATAATCCTACTTACATTTATTTACTTTGAAGATCCATCTCCAAAAATATGAAACAAAATGTGCAGAAGGTGATTCATTGTAGCATTATTTATAATAACAAAATATTGGGAATAATCTATATGCATATATGCAGAACAGATTGGTAGAATAAGTCATCGTATGTGCATACCTTCATGTAATGTGCAGTTGTAAAACTGAAAAATATCTCTATAAATTGACGGGGAGTAATTTTCCAGGATATTTTTAAGTAAAAGACATGGATAGTATGCTATATTTTTTAAGAAGGAAAGTAAAATAAGGATATATGCCCATTCTTGGAAGAAAAAAAAAAGCAACAAACAGGAAGGATAAATCAGTGAAATTGGTTACCTGCAGGGAATGAGTTGAAACAAGGAGGTAGTGCTAAGAAAAGGACAGAAACTTCTCTAAATGTACTGTTCGTATAGTTTGGATTTTTGACCCATGTAAATATTTCAGTACACACAAAAATAAAACTAAATCATCAAACGTGGGGACAGGGGAAGATCCTAAAATTGAACGTAAACAGAAATAAATAAACCTACCTTTATATTAAATCTATAAAACTCTACAGAAGGAAAAAAAAACCCAACCCAATTAACTTTTGAGCATAGTATTTGGGCTATGCAGTCTCAGTGAGATCTATTCTAAAAATAAGAACTGCAAAGAAGTGTTGAACTTTATCCAACAGCATCATTCTGATGGTGGTATGGGTATTCCAATTCCGAAGCTATTTTGTATGTAGTATGGCAATGAGCACATGAGTAAATGCACCGGTACTCCTGAGGACCAGGGAGGTTGAAAAGCTGTTGGAGAGAATCAGTGTGCAAGAATGAGGTACACATAAGGAAGGGGAAAGGAGAGGAAGAATCCTGTAGTATTAGATGGGAATGAGAGGTGTGATTACCTGATTTTTTTAAACATTCATTTTTCTCCAACCTTACTGAGATATAACTGAAGTATACCAGCCTCACGTACTTCTAGTATGCAATATATTCAGTTTTGACAAGTGTACATCAAATAAAACCATCCCCACAAAAGAGATGGCAAACATTTCCATCATTCCCAAAAGTTTCTTTGTGTTCTTCAACATCCCTCCCTCCCTGTACATCCATCTCCATGAAGCCACTGATCCTTTCTCTATCATTATAGAATAGAGTGCATTTTCTGGAATTTTACCAAAATAAGAGTATATAGTATGTCCTGGTTTTTTTGCCTGATTTAACCTTCTTATGCTTATTATTTGACTGATATCTATTTACTTTAAACCCACCCGTGTCTTTGTATTTAGAGCATGTCACCTGAAGGCAGCGTATAGTAGGCACTTGCTTTTTTATCCACCCTCTGCCTTTTAATTGAAGAATTTAGACCTTTAGCATTTAATGTAATTATTAATATTGTTGGATTTATTTCTGTCATTTTACCATTTGTTTTGTATTTTCCCCTTTATTTTTGTACCTTTATCCTCCCTTTCTAGTCTTCCTTGGGATTATGGAAATAATTTTTAGCATTCTACTTTAATTTGTCATTGGCATTTTGGCTAAATATCTTTGTATTATTTTGTACTTTTTGCTCTAGAGATTACAAATATGTATATATATATATATTACAAATTGTATATATATTAATATATATTTCCATATTCGAGTAAAATATAGGAGTTTTGCACTCATATAAACTCCTTTGCTATTCCCCTCAACTGACCTTTATGTTATCATTGTCATTTGTATTTTATCATCATACATGGAAAATCCCACCAGATAAGGTTGTAATCTTTCCTTTTGATGGTCACATGTGTTTTACAAAACTTAAAAGAGGAAAAAAATGGTCCTTATATTTACCCAGATATTTGTTTCTGTCCCTTTCTGTTTTTCTTCCTTCATTCCTCAAGACCTGACTGTCTTTTGTTGTCATTTTCCTTCAACCTGATGAATTTCCTTTAACAATTCTCACAAAACAGATATTCTAGTGACAAATTCTTATAGTTTTCCTTCATGTGAAAATAGCTTAATTTTGACTTCATACCTGGAGGATATTTTTGCTGGATATAGAATTCTGGGTTGACAGTTTTTTCTTTTGGCACTTTAAAAATGATGTCCCACTGTCTTCTGACCTTCAGGGTTCGAATGAAAAACCTCCTGTCATTAGAACTTTTGTTCCTTTATATGCAAAGTGTAGTTTTTCCTCTAGCTGCATTCAAAGAGTTTTCTTCACTTTAATTTTCACCATTTCGTGTGGTTTAATTTTATACTGTTTGGAGTTCATTAAGCTTCTTGACTCTTGAATCTGCCAGCATGAAATACAATAAAAATTCAATAACATATTACTGGGAGTCTGAAACAGATACAGTGAGGACCTGGAAGAGGAGTAGTTGATTCTACCCAGTTGAAAGGGAAGAGATACCAGGAATGGATGTGAGCAGGTGCAGAGAGCATGGCAGAAACAGTCTAGACACAGGGACAGTGTGAGCAAAACCATGAATGTTGGGGCACCTAGGTGCCTCAGTCATTAAGCGTCTGCCTTCGGCTCGGGTCGTGATCCCGGGGTCCTGGGATAGAGCCCCACATTGGGCTCCTTGCTCAGCGGGAAACCTGCTTCTCCCTCTCCTACTCCCCCTGCTGCTGTTCCCTCTCCCCCTGTATCTCTCTCTGTCCAATAAATAAATTTTAAAAATCTTAAAAAAAAAAATGAACGTTGACACATGCAGACCCCAGCTCTTCATTCTCCAGTGCCCTTCCACTTCACATCATCTTTTAAAAAATTGTTTATAACCAGATGGCTTTGTTCTGTGAATTTTTTTTTTTTTAAGTTGACCCTGAGATCAAGACCTGAGCCAAGATCAAAAGTCAGATGCTTAGCAACTGAGCCACCCAGGCGCCCCTATTTTGTGAAATTCTTAATGACATCTTCAGGCAGGACATGTTTTCTCAATCTGTTTTTCCTTGTAAGGGCAGAAATAGCATTTCTCCCTTTCCCTGCATCTTCTGAGAACGGCTAACACAGGGCTTCATAAATTAAAACAAACAAACAAACAAACAAAACCTAAAACAAAACAAAACCTTGCTCTTTGGACAGCATGTGGGGACCGATTCTGGTTTGTCATTTTATGAAAATACAGTAGCAGAACAAAGAAACTCAGTTTTTCCCATTAAAAAACCTGCCTCTTTAGGGGTGCCTGGGTGGCACAGCGGTTGAGCGTCTGCCTTCAGCTCAGGGCGTGATCGTGGCGATCTGGGATCGAGCCCCACATCAGGCTCCTCCACTATGAGCCTGCTTCTTCCTCTCCCACTCCCCCTGCTTGTGTTCCCTCTCTCGCTGGCTGTCTCTATCTCTGTCGAATAAATAAATAAAATCTTAAAAAAAAAAACCTGCCTCTTTAGACAGTAACAAGTTAATTGGTTGAAGCAGTTTGAGACTCTTAGAAACAGATCAGTAAAAAATTTCATTTTCTCACCCAAACTTATACCAATTAAAACTAACCCTCCAAACCTTAGATGTTTATCCCGCATTAATTACTATATTTAAGGGGCTAAAATTAAGTGCTTTGTTGGTTTCTCTAGATAATTTACATATCATTACTTTACAATTCATGATGTGATGATTTTTATTAAAATTAGTCAATGAAAATGGAATAATATTACCTCTAAGCTTTCAGAACCCTAGGGTCAGAGTCATTTATTTTTTCTTCTTCAAAATTATAATTGTCAATTTAAAAAATATATATGTAGAACTTAATGGTTTATTTTAAAAAGGAAAGCATGAAACAAAAATGGGTTTGTATTTATGATTTCACTGGGCTTATATCAAGCCCACAATCAACGCTTTATAATATAGAAGGCGAGAAGAAAACAGAAAGAAGCAGAGTACAATCAGCCAGAGTAGAGAAGAGAAGGAAAGTTAAAAAAAAAAAAAAAAAGGAAAACAGAGGAAATGATGTTAACTTTGCTGGCCCAGCATCTTCAAATTTACCTGTGGAATGCAAAGAACAGCCAAGCACCCTCAGTGCTCCCAGGGACACGGTTTGGGAAACGCTGGTTATAGCCGTCCTCCACTGCCAGCCGGGAGTACCACGTGTCGTTTGTGCAAAGAGCGTGGGGTCCAAAGACAAAGGCTGAAGCACTTGCTGGGAGCACTGCTGCATCCACTAATTGCCAGCAGAGGGAAGTGGCCCCGGGTGACCACAACTCAGTCCATGGTACTGTCTCCCACTGTCTCTCAGGAGAAGCCTAGCCAAAGCGAGTCTGCTGTCTAGGGGGTGGGGTGTGGAGTGTTTTGTGATGCACACGTGATGTGCCTGTGAGAGGTTTCTGCGATTCACTGAGACTCTGGGCACCCAGAGCACCTCCACGTGAAGTTGGGGGGATGCACTAGAAATGCGTGCAATTGTCAGGAGGCCAGCACTCTCACTGTGCTCTGGGGGACGCAGCACAATAGGGCCTAGGGAGACAAAGAGTCCCAGATCATAGGAGATGCCCACCCATCCTGAAGGCCGGAATTAGGAGTTCTGACCATAGACTTCCCTGTTCCTCCTGTATTCCGTCCCCCCTCTTCCCTTCCACATGGCCCCTCAGTGTTTTCTGGCTGTCTCCTCTGCCTAGCTCCCTCCCCATCCTCATTTTTTTTTTTTTTTTCTCCTCTCTCTCCTTCAAGGTCCTACTGGCCAACAGGGTCGTTCTGGTCAAATGGGGATCTGCCAGAATTTCCCCTGGGCCCTCTCTCCCATTCTAGATAAATCCCCCCACCTGCCACCTCCCTCCATCCCCACCTCAAGATGTCACAGGCATGGTGACAGAGGAGCCTACCCTAAATTCCTCAGAGGGGGTTGGAGGGGTGTGGATGGGGCTGTTTGTTGTCCGTGTCACTGTATGTCTCTGTGTTGGGAGCGGGGTGGTTGTTTCTGGAGCAGAGTCTTCTCAGAAATCTTTTTTCCATTCACATCCCTCTGCAGAGAGGATCTGGCCGTGTGACATTTCCTGACAGCTCTGACAGGCCTCAAGGAGACAATTAATGCCTCACAGCTGCCTCTACCAGGGAAGGTGCCGGAAGAGGAGGAAGGCGGGGGAGGGAAGTGTGTAAATATACAAAAAATTTTAAAGTAATAGTAGAGAACAGGGAGGGAATTGAATCAAAATCTTACTGAACAAATTCCTCTTGGAATCCCCTCAAGGGCCAGAGAGTGGACACCTGAGGCAAATTTACGGAATCACCACAGAGAGAGACTAATAGGCTCTCTGTCGAAGCTTCTAGAAAGAAGGAGAAAGCTGATGGCAGAGCCTCTGACCCTGGCCTGGAATCCTGAACTGTTAGACCTTGAACCCTGCCTGGGTCCAGGGATACAGGCGGTCTCGGATTGCAGGTGCCTAGCTGCCAGGGCCTGGGAGAGGGAGGGCAGCCCCTGGGAAAATGCTTTCTGATAAAAAGTCAGACAGACAGACAGAGAGATGGACGGGACTCATTCCTTCCCAGACCCCCATGTCTGCCTGGGCAGACAGATGGGCCTTCCTCTGGGCTTTATAGATTAATGCGTCCTTCTTATCAATTATGGAGACAAGAAAGTGTAATTTTCTCCCCATGTTTATACTGTTCAGGATTAATCTGCCTGTAAATGGATAATCTGTCAGCTTTCCGAGACACTGAAGTGGGTAGGGGGTGGGGCAGGAAATGGGGAAGAGATTTACCAGTGGGTAATGCCATCTGCTTTATTAGGTTGTTTTATAAACCTGACATTCAATTTGTTCTGGAGGACTTGGTGACGGATTATTCTGTAAATTCCCAAATAATTACGATAACCAGAGAAAGAGAAAAAAGGGAGAGAGGAAGGTGGGTTTGGAGGGGTGGGGGTTGCCAGCACAACTGTGAGTGATGGTTCCAGGGGACAACATCCATCCCCAGCCCTGTCTGAGGGGGGCTAGAGAAGGACTAGGCCTCAGAGGCATTGGCGGGGGGGCCAGGATTGATACAAAGAGTCTGGGGAGCTGCCCCCAGTCTCATCCCTTATCTCCGCTCCCCCATCTCCCAACATCAGAGTCCCTGCTCTCCCCAACAAGATGGCGAATTCAAGCCAGCCTGGATGGTGTCATCAGCGTGGATATTACCTACTTTCTCCTGTCACCTGAATCTGAATCCCTGGGGAAATTACTTCAACTCTCTGTGCCCAGTTTCTTCAACTGTAAAATGGAGACAGTAGTAGCAGTGACCTCCTCTGAGTGCTACTAGGATCAATCAGCTCTTACAAGCAAAGGGCTTAGAATAGTGCTTGGGGCCTACTAAGCACCGTATAAACTATTACTTGCCTTTTTATCCCACAGACCTGAGCCTGGTGCTGACAATATAGTATGTTCTGGGTAAATTCCTAATGGTTTGAAAAATCAGGATGGGAGAATCCGAATCTCAGTGCCGATCAGCCCCTACGCAACCAGAGGCTTCACCCCGCCCCTCCATCCCCTGCTTGAACACTGCCAGGGACGAGGAACTCCCTACATACTCTGCAGGCTGCTCTTTCCCTCACTAGACTGTTCCAGGGAGTCCTCAAAGACAAAACATGCCTTCCCCTGGCAGAGCCCTCCCAAAGGGTTAACTCTGCTGGGTTTGCAAAGGGAGGCAGGGGAGACCCCCTCTGGTAAAGCATAGTCTTGATTACGAGCTCTGAGAGCTCGTTTTTCAGCAGAATGCTATTCAATTACCCTGTGCACGCTTATCTTTTAAATTTCCAAATGCTGCCTTCCACGGCTCCTGTAATCTTATTTGCCGCTTGTGCTGGGGTGGGACTGCGGGTCGGGGGAGGCGGGGGAGAAGGCCACACAGTGTGTGCCCATCCTTGTGTTTCGGGGTACAAGTGGGTGGTTACGGATCCCCTGCAGGGGAAGAGGGGTGGCAGCATTGCAATCCTTATTACTGGCTCTCTCTGGCCACCTCTGTGCCTTCGCCTCTCCAAGGATGGTTCTATGTTACCTCAGGTAGTGCCCAAGATAGAGAGGCTCGGGGAGTGGAGCTTCCCACAAAGAAAATGCCCGGCCTAGAGAGACAGCTGAGCAGAATACATGTCCCTTGCTATCTCAGACTGCTTTCCTGACCATCAGCCCCCAGGTTATCTGTGTGTAGAGATTACACACACCGAGAATACTCTTCTTCTTTCGGACACTGACGCGTAGTTAAGTTAAATTGTTTGCATCCCACAGTCGTACATGAAGCTAGGGTGTGCACTATATTGTGGGTGCTATGGTGTTGTCTGTCCAGAATCAACCTCTCCACTTCTTCTGGTAAAAGAACCCTTTTTCCTGTGGGGGAATCCATTCCAAGTGGCTTGGATGGGACTGTAGCTGCCCTTCCTCAGGGATGTGCCCAAGACTGGCCAATCGGAATACTTTGTGCCCTTAGCCACAAAGGGATCAGAGATGGTTATGTGACCTAAACGAAGCAATTCAGACCCTTCTGTTGGACTTTGCTGCCAAAGTTATAAGGGAAGAAGCTTTATTCTTCCTGGAATTGCTGATCTGGTCGGATGTGAGCCTTGTGCTATTAATGGCCACCAAGCTCACCATGAGGAGAATACCTGACTACAATTTGGACAGACAAAGCCCTGATGACACCTGGAAGTCCTAAAGCTAGCCGTACCTGAAGCCTATATGATATTTTTGCTCAATAGCGCAAGTTATGTTACTGCCATAAAGGCCTCATCAAACTTTATCTCACAAATTCAATGTCTGTCAAATTGGGAGCTGGGTGATCTCTTGCATCTCAACAGGAGTTGGGTCGCACAACTTTGGGGGAACCCTCCAGTTCCCAGATGCTCCTCTTCTTTTAAAGCCCCCCCCCATTATTATTCCTGTGACTCGTGTGTTTCTCTTTATAGGTTTTGTGTTTCTCCTACTGTCTTCCCAATGACCTTTGTCTCCACCACTAACCAAACTCCCTGGGGATGGGGAGAGGACCACTTCTAGGTCTCCTTTGTCTCCATCAATTTCTGGTCCAAGGATCTCAACTGTCTGATATAGAGTCTGGTGGTTTGAGGGTATCTGCATGTTTGTGTGGGTATGAGTGTGTTCTTGGGGATATGTGAGAATGAAGGGGGTGGGAGTGTCAAAAAAAGCATATATGCTGCAGATTGGAGGAAGAGGGAGGGAACAAAGATCTGAGCAAACAGGGTTCCAGTTTGCAGTCTGAGAGGCTCTGCTCAGTAACTTCAGCTTACTTTATGTTAGCATTTACTCAGACCCATCTTCTACCAAGAGAGGTCTCAGGGCACTTACAACTACAGTTGTTGACATACGGAGAAGGATGACATCAAAGTGGTGTTCACTTCCTTAATTGTGTGTCCTGCCCTGGCACCAGGCCCACTCAGCGACCCTCCGAGCAGCCCCACTTCACCAGTTGTAGTCTTCACTGACTGGCCTTCTCAGACTCTCTGGCTGAGCTGACTAGTGCAGGGCTTTCCCTGCAGGAGGCAATCTGTAGAAACTAGAAGAGGTGACCACTTTTTCAAATGTGCAGACACTGAAGCAAAGCTCCAAGTATCATAAAGAATCAGGAAAGCATGACACCACCAAAGGAACAAAATAGAGCTGCAGGGATTGACCCTAAAGAAATGGATATCCATGAGCTGCCTGACAAAGAATTCAAAATAATTGTCTTAACAAATGAAAAGGCAAACCACCGACTGGGAGAAAATTTTCACAATTTATATATCTGACACAAGGCTCATATCTGGAATACATGAAGAATTTTTATAACTCAGTAATAAGAAAATAAACAACTCAATTGTCAAAAGAATTCATTCACAAAAGTTTCAGAAATGTCCAATAAGCACATTAAAAGATGGCCAACACCTGTAGCTAAATTAAAACCACAATGAGATACCACTTCATACCCAAGAGATCAACTAAAATATTAAAAATAGACCATACCAAGTACTGTTGAGGATGCGGAACAGCTAGAACTTTCACACGCTGCAGGTGGGAAGGGGTAAAATAGTACAACCACTTTGGGGATGGGTGTTGCATTTTCTTAAAAAGTTAAACACACACCAGCCATTCAATTATTAGGTATTTACCAAAGAGAAACAAAAACACACGTCCACACAAAGATTCATATACAAATGTTCATAGCAATTTTATTTGCAATAGCCCAAGCCTAGAAACAACCTAAATGTCCATCAACAAGTGAACGGATAAACAGATTGTGGTACATTGGTACAATGGAATACTAGTTAGCAATAAAGAAAAGAGTGAACTAGGGGCATATATAGCTATAGGCATCAATTTCAAAAATCGTATGCTGAGTAAAAGGAGCCAGATATGCAAAAAAAGAAGAACTCTATATGTCTATGTATATGATGTCTGAGAACAGGCAGAATGACTCTATGGTGCTGGAAATGGGATCAAGCGTTGCCTGGTGGTGAAGGGGGACTGACTGTGCCCCAGGGAACTTTCTGGGGTGATAGAAATGGTCATTTCTTAATTGGAGTAGTGGTTATGTGACTGGATATATTTGTCAAATCTCATCAAACATGTCGAATGTGTGCATATTAGGGTCTGGCATAGACCTTGATGAATAAAATATTTCCCAATCAAAAGAGAGGGGGAGGGGGACAAAAACCCTGAGCACACGTTGCCCCCAGCCTGTTCCTCCATCTTCAAACAGCACGCTGCAGGTCTAGCTTCCCGAGGAGGACAGGGAGCCTTGATGTCGGAGTCTAGCCTTGGACATCCCAGCCCGGGACCCACAAAGCTGGCGATAGACAGGCCAGGTGTTACTTGGGACACAGTCCTTAGTGGGTCCCCAGGGAAAGACCTGTCTCCCAGGTGTGGCAGACGCAAGCAGAAGCAACAAGTTCTCTGCTTCTATTTACTTGGGCAACTTATTCAACCTCTCTGTGCCTCCGTTCCCTCGTGTGTGAATGGAAACAATGCCTAGGGTTGTTGGGGAGATTCAAAGCAGCCCGAAGCATTTAGAACAGAGCCCAGCTGAGAGGAAAGTGAACAGTAAACGTTGGCTGTGGTGGTGATGGCTGAGGGTGGGCTAAGGCCACTGAAAGAATGACCTCCAGGGGGAAGAGACCCAGGGGGCCGGGAAGGAGCAGACGAGCAGGTGAAGTCCCGCTGACCTGAGTGTCTCTGGCCGTCTGCGCCACTGGTCCTGTGCCTCCGGGGTGTGCGCATGGGCCACGCATTCTACGTATCTGGGCGTCTTCAGGTCCTTGGACAGTCGTCACAAAGCACCACCGACTAGGCGGATTGAAACAACGGAAATTTATTCTCTCCCAGTTGTGGAGGCAGAAGTCCAAAACCAAGGTGTTGCAGGGCCATGCTCCCTCCGACGTCTCTAAGGAGAGATCCTGCGGCCTCTTCCAGCTTCTGGGAGCCCCAGGCGTTGGTTGGCTGATGGCAGTGTCCTCCAGTCTCTGCCTCCATCCTCACATGGCCATCTTCCTTCCAGGCCTCTGTCTGTGTCCAGATTTCCCTCTTCAGGCAGGGACACCGACCGCTTTGTATCAGGGCTCACCCTACTCCAGTCTAACCTCCTCCAAGCCTGTTTACACTGCAGAGACCCTGTTTCCAAATAAGGTCCCATTCACCAGGACCAGGGCTTAGGACTTGAGGCACGTTTGCAGGAGACACAGGCCAACCCGTCACACCGCGTCTCTGCCCTGCACTGAATGTGTCTGCGAGGATGTTCGGTGAGCACGTGTGTGCAGGCATGCCGTCACACGGGTCTGTCTGTGCAGTGCCACGTGGAACTGTGCGTGTGTGTGCACACCCGCGTGTCCGTCTGCTCCCACGCCCTGGGTCCTGTGCAGGAGTCCTGGGTTCGTATCAAACACGGGAGTCTCTGTCTTCACTAACGGTCTGGTTTTCCCCCCGCTCTGTTCTGAGGTTCTTCATCAGCCTACAGGCCCCTGTGCCCACACACAATAGGGTGGGTTTTCAATGGCTTCTCACTAATAAAAGGGTCATTTCCTGACTGACACATTCCTTCCCCCAATTATACATTTAACTTCTCCACTGGCTAATGCGGGAGAAGAGACAAAAGGCCCAGGGCTCAGGCTGACTCAGGGCACACACACTCACACTTGCTCACACGCATTCACACACTCACACCCCCACACGCTCACACACTCACACACACTTCCACAAGGAGCAGTCGGGGTGTGGTTTTCAGAGTGTTCAGGACCCCAGGGATCTTCTCAACTGAGAGAAATGCCGGCCAAGCTCCCCAGAGCACCTCATAGCATCGGGAGTTTCTACTGGAATTGCGTATGTATTTAAAGACACAAACAGGAATATTAGCATACCAAAATACTCTTGCAAGGTAAAAATCCCAATGATAATTTATCCCCAAAATATTACTCTAAGGCTGGGGCTGGTTTCTCCACCAGCAAGTGGGAGCAGGCAGGATGAGGGGACAACGGGTAGTCTTCCTGCTTGCGGTCCCACGGTTCGCTCTGAGATGTGGGGCATGACTGACTGAGTTTGAAGGTGGGCCTGGGACAGTTACGGCAATCACTCTGTGTGGCCTAGAAGGAACTGGACGGGGATCCCAAGCAATAGAGTCTCTCTGTCTCTTTTCAAAGAAATACAGTTCAAGAAAGTGGGAAGAACGTTGGAGACCACGAATCCAATTCCTCATTGTACGGAAGAAAAGACTGAGGCCTAGAAAGTAATTCAGCATGGCCTAAGGATCCCCGGGCAGCCTTCTTTCCCCCTCACCTTCTGCCCCATTCACTCTATCTCTTCAGACTTTGGGGGTACGGGTGGTGGAGAGGGAGGATGGAGGAAATGCCCTCACCCCCATCCCAGGAAGGTATAGAAGAGTGCCACAGGCGAGTATGTCGTGAGGCACAGAAATCCTCCCTCTAGCTGAAGATTCCTCCGCAGCCCAACCTTCCCTCCCAGAATGTCCATGGCATCCATGCCCACCCCAGCCCCCCAGCCCGCTCTGCTGAGCTGTTTAACCCAGAGACACTACTGCTCTGTGCTTTGATCCTGCAGGCATCTGCGGCCTTTTGTTCTATTATTCACTGCAGGGTGAATGCTGGGTTTTCTCTCCTTATTACAGGCTGTGGGTGGGCTGCCCACTGCCACCCCAAGGCCACTGGGTGGTGTCCATCAATAATTTAGTAGCCACAACTGGATTTGACATACCTTTTGGGGAAGGGATTTGCACCAATTCAGAATCAGAGTTTTCTAGAAGCCTCTTTTTTGGAGGAGATTGGAGAGGAAGAGAATGTGCATCAAAATTACAGACGTGCCTATAGACATGCTGCTAAGAGGCGTGTCTTATCTGTCCAGGTGAGTGGCCAGCTTTGAAGGCACGTCCTCCTCTTATATGTCTATGTCCGCTATAGCACCCAGCACACAGTGAGGCATCCACTGGGTGAGCTGGGACAGTCACTTCCCGTCTCTGGGTCTCCATTTCCTCTCTATGTGGCGAGGGCTTAAATCGCCAATGAGGTCACCCAATCTAGAAGAACATTTCTGGAAGAACACGGAACATCGATGTCACCAAAGAGTCCACACGATGGGCCTTCCAGACCCAAGTTCTGTCCCTGGCATCTCCCTCCACAGGGAATCCCTGCAATACCCTCCATCACACAGTGCTCTGATAGCCTGAGTAGAAGCAGGTGGTGGGGGGGTGACACCCTAAACCCCAGCATCTGCAGCCAGGGTGAACGCACAGAGGCCAGGCAAAGGAAACACCCTCTAATGGAATGCCTGACTTGGGCAAAAGTGGCACGCCTTTGAGAGTTCCTATCTTCATTCCCTGACATGCTCTCCTCCCACCAAAACGGCAGGGGCTGGGTGACGTCCATCAGCGAGCATGGAATCCGGAGCGGGGAGAGCATGTAGAGCCGAGAGGCCCTGAAGAAGCCATTCCCTGGCCGACAGCCCTAGGAATGCAGGTGGAAAGAACAGAGGCAGAGGCCACTGATGATTTTCATGACAAATCTTTACATCTCTGACAAGAGGAAACACATTCCAAAGTAATCGCTTGAGACAAGAACAGGGTTGTACGCAAGAAGATCAAGGACAACTCAGAACCAGGAACTGGGGGAGGACTCAGCACACCGAGCTAGTGATGATCCATTTAAAGGGAACAGGACGCCGGGTGGTTCCCTAAGCAGACTGGGGCACATAATTCTCATTCCACTGTGGGCCTTCCCTCTTCTCAGCTAAACCTTCCCTTGTTGGGGTTGCCCTTCAGACATAGTTCCTTATGACTGGGTGGGTCCCCGGCGACCCCTCCACCCTCACCCCCACCTTGCAGAACGCTTGCCTCCCTGGAAGTGTTACTAGTCCATATAGATTATGTCTCTGTGGGGTGGGCAAAGGGGTGCATGGTATCGTCCCCCACCCGTTCACAGATCCCAGAGTGGACTTTGTGGGCCGGGCCCAGCTAGCTCTTACTTGGAAGTCTCGACTCTCCTGCACCTCCTCCCCCTACCCGGAGCAGCAGAGTTGTTTTGCCCAAAGCGCCTTGCTCAAGGTCAGGGATGGGGCGGTGGTTCCCAGCACTGCTATCACCTGACATTTACTTTACAGGCTGTTGACTCCCAAACAATACAGTGCATGCCGATTTGCAGGGTACCTTCCGTCTAGTTTTCCAGTAATCCATTCCCACCAAACAAACACTCAGGGTTCCCCTGGCCCTGCGCGGACCTGGAAAAACACAGCGCCTGGCTGAGTTCCCAGGGTTGGATTCACCCGGCCGCTCCGGGCCAGCGCCGGCCACGCCATGGCGCCCAACTTCCACGAGAGGGCAGCCGCGGGCCGCAGAACCTCCGACCGCGCCCGTCTGCCCAGGCCGGCTCGCCTGCGCCTGCGCAGACCCGCGGCCGCCCTGGCCCCGAGCCCGGCCCGCGATTCTGGCCGCCCTGGAGGAGTGGGTTGCGGCGGGCCCCCCTGCCGGAGCGGCGTTCTGGGTCCCGGGAGGGAACAATGGGCGGATTTCAGCCGTCAGGGCCGGCCAGCCTTGCCCCGAGGCCTCCCGAGCGGCGATAAGAGGAGTGAGCTGCGGCCGTGCCCCGGGGTTAGAAGAATTCCCGCGCCCGCGGGGAGGCCGCGCTGGCCCTGCCCTAGATCCCAGCGGGTTCCGGGGCCCGCTGGCCATCCCGGGCGGCCTCCCGCTTTCCCACCGCCCCCGGACCCCTCCCGCCGCCCATCCTGTGCCCATCTGGCTCTGCTTTGAGCAAGGTCGTCTCGATCTCTTATTTCCAGAGGTCACACTGACCAGGAGGCCCGGGGCGTGGGGAAGGGCCACTGGGAACGTCCAGTTTACAGAAGGCCCCAGTGAAGGAGCTGCGGACCGCACGCCCTGCCCTTTCTGCGCTTAACGACCTTGAGGGTCAGAGCAGGAAACGAGGACTTAAGGGATCAGCCAGGCAGCGGTGGAGAAAGGGAGGAAGTACATTCGCCAAGGTCAAAGTGTTTGCCAGGGAGGAATAAGTCACACGTTGTCTGTCCCCTACTTAGGACCCAGGAATGGCTTCCCTAGTTCTTGGGAGAAAGTGGGGAAGCTACTTAAAATGGCCTCCAGGCCCTCCAGTATCATCTCCCCCTGCTTATTCTCCAACATACCCTTCTTTCTGCTAGGTTCTTCACCATCTTTGACTTTGCACATTCGACTCCATAATCCCAGCCTCCCTCAGCCCCAACCTCTGCTGGCTAACTCCTGCTAGACTTTTAGACTTTGGCTTACACACCATTTCCTCTGGAAAGCTTTCCAGGCCCTCCCTGTGCCCCTCACATGGAAGCCTGTCTAACACATGTTTCGGGAAGCCCACACAGACCGTCCCTGTTTGTTCACTTCTGTAGTCCCCTTCTCCCCTCACCCTGTGAAAGGCCCACACTAAGTACAGGTGCATATTATGTCCCCAGCTTCTAAACCAGTCCTGGACCCAAGGTAGCGACTCCATAAATATGGGATGAATGAATGGGTCAGAGCTGGCTTATCTAGGCCCCAATTTCTGGGCGTGTGTACTTTTCATTAGATTGCCCATTTGGCCCTTTCACTCTTGTCACTAAAATAAACAGATTTATGACAGACAAGAGCCTCTGATAGAGGACACAGGTGGGGAAGCCAAGAGTCGGAGTGAAAGGCAGTTCTTGAAGGAATATCCCATTCTTTGCTTCCACGGCGAGAAGAGTAACTTTCAACATGGTGTTGGAACATGATGTTCTCCCAATTTCTGTGTTCCAAATGGTAATTTCTAACTCATTATTCTTGTTATGTTACTTAGAGAAATGACTTCCCAAAACAGAGATTTCAAGCCACGTTCCTACCATTTGGCAAAACTGCTCAGGGGGTTCAGTGTGCCCACTTTCATCAGAATAGCACCATTTTTATTTTTATTTAGATCTTTCTTGTGGAGAAAGAAAAGGAGCCAAGGTTCCTATTAATACTTTAAGAAAGTTTTAAAGTCTACAGCGCCAAAGGCTTATGAGGTAGAGCAGCTGAAGACCTGTGAAAATTGTTAGCAGCTAATCGTTTCAAAGGGCCTGCATTCCCAAGGAAGAACACACCACAACTTGCCAACCTACTGAGCGTCTCTGCCTGCCTTTTCCGTGGTGTCCGTTTGCCACGACCTATTATTTCCTCTTTCCTGATAGCAGGAGTCTGATGTTCAGTTGATATACCAAGGCGCTGAGAGGTATTTTGTCAGAATTTGTTATGTTTATACAAAAGTTGCTATGTTACTTCTTAACTGGAGAAAAGGGGACAGCTGGGCATTTCATATTCTCTCTTTAAAAACAGACTTTTTAAAATTGAAACTGTAGATTTTTACCACCCCAACCCCCCACTCCATCCCCACCCCCCCAAAGATGTCCAGGTCCTAGTCCCCGGAATGTGCACTGTTACCTTACATGGCAGGAGAAACTTTACAGATGTGATTATGTTAAGGATCTTCAGGAGATTATCCTGGATTATCCACATGGGGCCCATATAATCAGAAGAAGGTCTTATAAATGGGAGGTAAGAGGGTCAGGGTTAGAGGAGATGTGTCAATGGAGGCAGAGGTCGCAACATTGAGAAAGACTCCGCTGATGGCTTTGAAGATAGAGGAAGGGTCCATAAACAGAGGAATTGCAGGTGTCCTCTAAAAGGTAGAAAAAGGCAAGGAAACGGATTCTTCCCTAGAGCAACCAGAAGGAACACAATCCTGCCAACTCCTTGATTTTTGGCCAGGGAGTCGCATTTTGGAATTCTGACCTCCACAACTGTCAGATAATAAAGCTGTGTTATTTTAAGCCACAGAATTTGCAGTCATTTGTTAACAGCAGCACCAGGAAACTGATACACCAAGCCTCCCAGGAAAAGAAAATCCTGCTGTAGACCCACATTAATAGAAAGATGGGGATTAACTGGGGAGAGGAGACAACAGGGCAAGAGTTATTATGAAGACAAGGAGCTCCTACAATGGGAGTAAGAATGTCAGAGGCTACGCAGATACATATGTTCTTTGTTATTCCAAAATGGGTATGAGTTGGCAGCACAGGGATATATTGTGCAGTACTTGCATGAACTGACCAGGAGTCTTATGATGCAACTATTTGTATGGTCTCTTTTATTTCCCCTGCTAGCCTGCACTTTTCCACGATGGCATTCATCTTTATATTCTCGTCCGTTCCTCAGCCTTGTATGAATAATTCCTCCTTGCATGTGTGAGGCATCACACTTCCCAAAGCCCTTGTGTAGCCATTACCCATTTTGAGCCTTACCACAACTTTTGTGGGGTCAGGAGAGACCAGTAGTAGTATTGCTCATGTATTTCACTTTAGTGCCCAAATGTCTCTGACTCCCAGGTCCTTCCGTCCCCAGCATCTCACCCATTTTATCTGCAATGTGAATTCTAAACCACAGATGAGAAAGTTGAGGTTCTGCCAACCTTGCATGGGTCCTGAGACTGAGTGAGCCCTGAGCCATCCAGAGTGACTTTAGGCACCTCCTTGGGCTTCTAACCTCTGAATATGGGAGAAAAATCCCTTTGCCCAGCTGGTGGGGGGAAGGAAATCTCCACACAGTGAAGCCCACCCTGCTTCTCAAGGACATAAAGCAATCAATCGAATGGAAAGAAGGGCAGGTCACCCCTGATTCCAGGTGGTGTAGGGAGGCCAGGCTGACTGTCAGGGGTCCCCAGTCTGAGCCCCCAACTCTTCCCCAACTGTCCTAAGGAGGCTCTGCTGTGAAGGTAAGCAGGAGGAATGGTCATGCTTCTGGCCTGGACTTCAGGGCCTGGCCGGAGTTCGAGTCTGGAGAGAATGGTACCCATAATTCTTTGGATGCTATCCACGTCCTGGGAGAAACAGCACTGTCTCTAGTTCGAGACAGTTTCGGGTCACGGGTCCCAGATTCGTGGTCTAAGCTTGACAAGTCACTTTGCCTGGATCCCACTTCCTCTGCAGAATGGGTTAACACCTACCCTGCAAATGGTTGGGATTTAAAAATAATATATGGAAAATAGGAAGCACTCAAATGGTAGCTACATTATTTACAGTCAAGCAAACAGAGGGGGAAGTGGATTTCTCAAAGTTGGCCAGCTAGTAAATGGAACCAAGACCCCATTCTCAACCCAAGTCTTCAGTTTCTCATCCAAAGGCCCATTTCCCGGAGTCTTCTGTGGGCGCCCCAAGACAAAGCTTTCCCACCCCGGCTCACAGAGAGAGAGAGCAGCAGGGGCTGCTTCTGGGCGCGGCCCCCACCCAGAACCCGCTGGAAACCGAGCAGCACAGCTGCACACATCTGGCACCCTGCCCGGCTGGAGCCCCGAAGGGCGCGCCTTGACCCGAAACCTCTGCGCGGGGAGACGCCAGGGCGGCCGCGGCCCAGACCCCCGCCCCCGAGGAGAGGGGCGCTGAGCGGGCGGTCAGGGCGGACCCCGGGGCGGCGCCAGGCAGAGCCTAGCTGGGGACCCTCCCCGCGCACCTCCGCTGCGGGTGCGGGCGCTTCGAGCCGGGGCGGCCAGGGGCCGCGAGGAGGAACCGGGAGCGCTGGAAGCCAGGACGCACGCACATCTGCCAACCCTTAAGCAAAGCCCTGGCTCTGCAAGCGTGGCCGATCGGCGCGAGGGCCGGGCGGGAGGGACCCGGGGCGGCCCGGGGAGGCCACGCGAAGACGGCCCGCGGCGGCCGGGAGGCGACGGGAGAGGGGCCTGGCCCGCCGCCCGCAGGGTTCAGACGGGGCCAAGGCAGCCAAAAGGCGGCCGGCTCGCGCCAGCGCCCGGAGCCAAGGCTGACGCGGGGTGCTGAATAATGTTTGGCCGGCCGGCGCAGCCCCCGGGCTCGGCGGGACGCGCGGCAGGGGCGGGCGGCCTCCCTCGGCGCCCCTGCCCTGCCCGGGCCGCCCGCTCCGGCGGCGGGACAACTCCCGACCCGGGGCCCTGGCACCGCCGCGCCGGCCCCGAGGGCGGGCAGCACGCGCTTCCTCCCGCCCTCAGCCCCTCGGGGCTCCCGATCCGGGCGCGAGCCTGGGATCCCTGAGTAGACCGTGGGAGAAAAAGAACTGCAGCCCCACGCGTGCTCGCAGGTCAGCCAGACCCGAGCGCGGGGCTGAGACCGACGTGCGCGCGCAACTTCCGGAAAGCGGGCACTTGCTTTGGGAGGATGACAACCCTGAAATTCATCTGTGCTGAGCCCCAAAGGATCCTTCACACCGCCCTGATTTAGCGCCCTTACTGTCTTAAGACTGTAAACCGTAGACAGCTTTGTATTTTCCCTGCGCACTTTCAACGCATCGCTCCTCTGTCCTTCCAGCAACCCGGTGAGGCAGGCGGAGCTGGTCCCTATTCGTGTTCCAGGTGAGAAGGCGCGGGGGTGGGAAAGGCCCATTTGTGCCCATTTGCCTAGCTAGGCTCTGTCCACCAAAGCTAAACCCCTTCCCTCTCCCCCCATTGCCAACTCCTTCCCGCTCTCCCTCAGCTCGAGGCCGCGTTTCCACCCCTTCCAATATTCCTGAAGAGGGGTGGCCTCTATTTCTCTGAGAATTAGGCCTTCTAGTCACTGCTGCCTGGGAGGTGGTGAGGAATTCAGGACACATTCTGTGCGTGGCTTTCTTAGATGCTTCCCGTCCTCGCCCTAGAGCAGCGGTTCTCAAAGTCTTGTCCCAGACTGGCAGCAGGAACATCACTCGGGAACTTGGAAGAAATGCACTTCCTCTGCTCCTGCTCCAGACCCCCTGACCCAGACACTCCGGAGGCAGAGCCTAGCAACTTGTTTTAAGGAACCCTCTCACCAATTCTGTAATACACGGGGGAGCTCTGAGAACCACTAGAAAACTTCTGTATAGGCTAGAAGCAGCCTCTACATCCAAGAGGCCGACTGCCACACTGCCAAGGAGGCCCAGGGGGGCAAGAAATGAGCTGATCCTGTTAACTGTGTGTGTGCGCGTGCGCGTGTGTGTGCGCGCGCGTGTGTGTGTGTGTGTGTGTAAACCTTTGAGGCCACATAGGATACTGGAAAGTAATGGAGACTGTAAGGAGCTCATACAATATTGCATTCACATACTCACTCGACTCTCGAAAACTGAGTGTCCCCGGTGTGGACCAGTCCCTCAACTTGCTAAGGATGATCTGGATGTTCACTGATTCTTTGAGTTGAAAGAAAGAGATGCAACCGCGTCATATCATGAACTGGAACAGCATTGTTGGGTAAGGGAACTGCATTGTCGGGTCTGAGGAAGTAAGTGCAGCAGACACTGCTGTTTCATTCTCCTCGGCTGACAGAAAGCTGACCTTGACCAGGTTGGAATGCAGAGCCAGCCTGTGCTTGGGGGCGTTGGGAGGGGTGCAGCTGGCCCCAGTGATGGATGTAGGAAGGGGCATCAGGTACGATTCGAACCGGTGACATAGCAGGGAAGCTTGCTGGGGAGTCAGCGGAAAATTTTCCTCCCTCTTTGAAAGGGTCACAAGAAACAAATGTTTTCTTTTTTTGTCTCTAGATGTCATCACCCAGAACCACTACAGTCCTTCTGGAAAGACAGTGAAAGAGATTGGACTAAAAGAGCAGGAAGCGTATTGAGGATGAGGGAGAAGAAAGTCAGGAAACACTCGGGATCTTCAGCATTGTGTAAACTGCTGATGGGCCTGGAGCAGTGGGGGAGGGGTGCATCTGGGGCTTTCCGTGTTAAATGAGATGGATTACTTTTATGTGGACCACTGGAAGTTCCATCTTCTTTCACAGCCACACCCTCCTGATACAACTGGAATGCACAAGCAGAAATGAAAGCCCAGTCGGGCATCAGAGGGGTTACCAGGAGGACATTCGGGGTCTCCGACAACTCTAGGCACTGGGTTATCTAGTGTCCCGCACCTGTCTCAGGAGTGCCCCGTCCCACCAGCGATGTGGCTCTGTTGCTGTTCGCCCCTTTTTTGTGTCTGTCGCTTCCACTTTCTACCAACCGGCTGGTGCTCACTACGGTTTCCAGTTCAAATTTTCGAGAAGGAGAACCTGACTGGCCTCGTCAAGCCCCACAGCTTCTGAAAGGGAAGAACTTCTCATGCCAGGCGTCCTCTTGGATCGTCGGTCAGTCTCTGGACCATCTGTGGTTGAATCAGGGTCCCACTCCTTGTCTTCATCATCCGTGGCAAGGAGAGTGGCTACAGAATGTGGCCAGCCCCACTTGGCCTGAGGCGGAGGCTGTGGGCTGGGAAGGTTCCCTGACGAGTAAACAGTGCTGTTGGCAGGTCCTGAGACGGACATGCCAGCACAGCCTTCGTGGGGAACAATAAAATGGCAGTGCCGAGCCAACCAGGGTCAGAGCAAAGGAATCCACTGCAACCACAGCCCCTCTCTGCTGTTATACACCCGAGAGTAAGGGGGGTCCAGCCAGCATGTCCGCCTGGGTGCCTGGACCTGCCCCCAAACACATAGTCCTACTGCTCGGAGACTATCCCCCCGCCCCCCAGGTGCATCCCCACAGGAAGCAGACACCGTTGCTGTCCCAAATGCGCACACCACGCATGGTTTTTCCATATGGCCCTTTATGGCGACTGTTTTCAGAGCTGTTTTGTTGTTTGAGTCATTCTGAAAGCCTTCCCGGCCCCGCATTGCGCTGGGATGTGCGAGCAGCAGCCGCGCTGATGGGGCTGGAAGCAGAAGTGACAGCAAACGACCGCAGCAGAATGTTTCCTAAATCAAAGCTTTTAAAAAGCATATGGGATACAAGCAACAAGGAGCCAAAGTGTGAGGGTGCGGCGCCGTTTCCGCTGTGTTTATGGCATTCTGAGAGCGTGTGTGCTATTCTTTCCTTAAGAGCAAGCGATCACAGCAACGCAGGAGGCGTGAAGTGAGGTGTTTCTGTCACTTATTACTTCTATATCCTCAGGCAAATTGTTTGAACTTTCTGAGCTTCCGTGTCTTCATTGGTAAGATGTGGCTAATACGACTTCCCTTGCAGGGATGCTGTATTCTTTCTATACAGCAAAGCACCTGGGAAAATGTTGAGCACGTAACAGGATGACATTTTAAAGCTGGAACTCTAAAGGACCCCTTCCTCCAGGGCAGGTGGGCTCTCGGGTTACTTTGAGAGAACCATAGTCTGAATCTCCACACCATGGTATTGACTGAGTCCTGTGATGTTTGTCACCCAGCTCAACAAATGAGCTTGGAATTCGGTGTGCTCATCAGATCAGAAATGAGAAATGGCTAGAAGGTGCCAAGCGGATAGTGGGGGATGGGGAAGAAGACAGCTTAATGGATGCTGATCTGAGAGGACATGGGCAGGAAGCCAAAGTCACTTAGAGAGCTGAGCCCAGGTGTCATTTATCATTTTATGCTACACTGGAAGTGGGATAGGACCCAGGCCTGATACCGGCGAAGGGCTCCGAGGCAAGAGTCAGAGGCCACTGTTACCAGCCAGCGAAGGATGCTGAGGCAAACCACGTGGACACCAAGAGAGAGGTCAGGGATAAGAATGGGATTTGCAGGATTTGGGAGCCAAAGGACCTTTAGGGGAATGATACGTATATATTTAGGAATTCTCAGGACTAGAGTCAAGAAAGGTCTACTAGACAGCTGAGAGCACTCAGAAGTCCAGTATGGCTGACTGAGGCCACACTCGAAGAGAAAATGAATAATGAGTATTGGAGAGGTTTTAGGGATCCCTGAAGGCCTCACAATAGGGGTACCAGACACTGTAGTATAATTTAACACGGTAGGGAGGTCAGGGCCTGTGTGTGGAAAACAGTATTTTTTCCGGAGGACAAAACTCCAAAATGTGTTTCAGCCCCCCACCCCCCTTCACCCCCTATACATCCTGCAAAATTCTCAGAACTGCAGAGAGGAGGGACTTTACCCCCATCATTAGTTTGCCTTAAAAGGCATAGTATTAAAATAGGAAGAGTGTCCAGGTGGCTAGGACCTAATCCTAAAAGCCCCTTAAAAGCAGAGAGTTTCCTCTAGCTGGTGATGGAAAGGGAAGTCAAGGATCTCAAGCAGAGGGATTCAAGACAGCGCTGATGGCTTGAAGATGGAGGGCACCGCTTGTCAAGAAATTTGGTGGCTTCTAGGAGAAGCAGCTCTGCTGACTACCAGAAAGGAAAAAGGGATCTCAGTCCTATAACCACAAGGAACTGAACTCTACTAACAACCAGAGCCACCAGATGAGAGTCCAGGCTGGTCAATACCTTGATTTTAGCCTTGGGAGCCTCTGATCGAGCAACCCAGCCCCTCCATACCAGATTCAAACCCTGACTTGTGAGATGCTAAGCTGGTGTTGTTTTAAGCTGTTGAGTTTGTGAGGAGTCCGTAGGCAATAATAGGAAACTAATACAGATCAGTGAAGAAATAGTAATTCAGACTCAGGACTGAGAAATATGTCCATCACCTGATTTATACTTTCGTTCTTCCCACCTTTATTTCCTTTTGTTTCCCATTACCTTCTTTATCTTTTTTTTTTTTTTTTTTGGCCAATTTACTATCCGATTACTAGGAATCAGAAAGAATTTGACTATACCTAAGTGCTGATAAAATATAAGAAAATATAAGAAAAATGTAAAGTCACTTAGTTTGTGTGGCTTTGGGAAAATTTTTAGCCTCCTTCTATCTCAGTTTCCCATTTATAAATAGGGTTTATAAAACTTACTGCACAAAGTTAGACTCAAGTCACATGATGTATTCCAATGTGGTTTATAAAGTATAAAGCTGTATACATATGTGAGCAACTATGTTCACGAAGCCGGAACAACCAGCACGATGTCTGGGGCAGCCCGGTGAGCCAGCGGCAGTGAAAGTCCCAGCTAGAGTATCAAGAAACCTAATAGAGAGGAGAAAATTAATACAAAGAGCCCTTGGAGGAAACGTTGGGGAATAGTTGCAAGGACTCTCTCCTCTTGAGCGTGCTTTCCTTCTGTAAGTGAAAAAGAACAGACTGGGAAGCACATGAGACTAATTCTCAGTATCACCAATAACAGGGGTTTAAAATCCTAGATGGAAAAAAAGAAAGTCATATGACCGCCAGAATGGCCGACCAAATTGTTTAGAAAGCTGGGGAGAAAAGGCAGCCACACTGCAATGAGAACATTGCGTAATGAGGACATTAAACAGGACAAATGAATGAAATCAAACACCTTAAAGCAGAGGAGAAGCAGAAGGAAATTTCTTGGGGGAAATGTTGCCGTTGGCTAAAGACAGAACACGCCTATGTTTCACAGTGGTGCATAAACTGTCCTACAAGGTGAAGAGATGGTCAGAAAGGAAGGCTACAGGCACTGTGCGGCAGCATGTGGAAATTCCATCTCTAACAAAGAAGATCAGTCAAGAGGTGGGTGAGAAGCACACCCATGAAGGACAAAAAGACAGATGTAAAGATCTGATGAGTTCTCCAACTACTGACAGCATCCAAATTAGCAGAATGTTTATTACGGGTCAGATTACAATAGCTACACAGAGAAATACCTTGGAGAAGATTCAGCAAAGGAAGAGCCAGCACCGATGCTATATTTACTCAACAATTACAACAAAGTGTTTTGTTTCCTGCCTGTTCCATTGTTTATTGACATGGAAGCTGCATTTTAAAAACATGAACCCAGGTAATATGAAAACACACACACACGGTAAATCTCAGATAAATTTACAGAAGTCATTAAAAGCTTTCACTAGCACCCTAAATTTTGTGATCATCCTAGAGATGGACAAAACTGAGACTCAATTCCAGGAAGGAAATTCATGCCCCAGAGACGATCCATGTTTAGGATCGTGAGTTTACTTGAGGTCTCAGAGACACAGGCTTGGGCTCTACCATTTATCCTTCGTGAGATACTGAGCATTTAAATCAGTGTCTCTGAGCATGTTTCTTGATCTGTAAAACTGACATAATAGGGTTTTGGAGAGGACTCAGTGGGATATTATATATAGAAGGGCTGGCGTATCGTCAATGATCAAAAACGGTGACTACTATCTTCCTAGCTGTAGAGTAAAGGGGCTAACTAAGTACACTCGGGATCCTTTCCGCCTTGAAAGTCTTATTGTTCCATCCTTGTACATTATTGGTGGGAATATAAAATGATGCAGTTGCCGTGGAAAAGAGTTTGGAGGTTCCTCAACAAGCCAAACATAGACTCATCAGACAACCCAGCAATTCCACTCCTAGGTATATACTCAAAAGAATTGAAGGTGGGGACTTACACAGTTACCTATACACTGAGGTTCATTATGGCGTTTTTTAAAGTAGCCCAGAGGTGGGAAGAACCCAGTATCCTTATCAACAGATAAATGGATACACAAAGTGTGGCCTGTAGTACAATGGACTATGATTCAGCCATAAAGAGGAATGCAGTTCTGTTACATGCTACGACATGGATGAACCTTAGAGACTCAACGGTAGGTGAAATAAGCCAGAGACAAAAGAATATATATTGTATGACTCCATTTATAGGAAATATATAAAATAGGAGCATAGAAACAGAAAGTAAAGATTACCATGGGCTGGGGGAAGTTATTGCTTAATGGGTACTGGGTTCCTATTTGGAATGATGGAAATGTTTTCGGAAACAGATCGTGGTGATGGTTGCACAGTATGAATGTGATTAATCCTACCGAATTGTACTCTTAGAAATGGTTAAGATGGCGTCCTTTAGATTATATACATTTTTTCCCACAAAAAAAAAGTGTGGCTCTATTTTTCAGACTCTTCTCCTGTGATATGGGAACATCCAAATTAGAGAAATGAATGCCACCTGCCTTTTTATATTCCCCGCTGTCACAGGCGTGGGCTCTGGAGACAGTTTGCTGGGGTTCAAATCCTCCCGCTGTTACTTACTACCCATGCCATCTGGGACAAGCTGCTCACAGTTTTTGAGCTTCAGTTTCTTTTTATGTAAAATGGTGATAAAAATAATCCCTACCTCACAGACACTGAGAGATGCTTACATCGTACCTGGTGTGAAGAAAGTACTTATGAAATACACTTTCTTACCATTCCTTGATAAGTACCACTAAAGGGGAAGTAGAGAGCATCAGAGTGGGGTGCCTAATGGTGCTGGGGCCAAAGTACCAATCCTGATTTCCCAAGATGCTCCTCACTGAGGTGGGAACACTTGGCTCTCCTACCCAGATGATCGGAAGACAACAAAGAGCTCCTTGAAGCCCTACCTCAAGCCCACTGCATTCTTCCCAGTTTAGGAAGAGAGATCATTCTAATCCTTCAGTAGATAGCACCTCGAAGCTCTTCTATCCAGTCCAAGCTCATGAATACCCCTTTCTGCTCCAACCATATTGACCTGCTTACAACTCTGGCTGGAAAGCTCCTACCTTGTCACCTCCCCTGGCTCTCTGCTCCCTGTCCTTTCAGTCCGATTCACCAGGGCTGAGTTAGATGTTTCTCCCATGAGCTCACATAACGTTCCTTCCTCTGTCCCTGCCATGGCATACTCACTCTGATGTTATTACCTGTTTTCTTATCATCTTTCTCTTTTTTTTTTTTCAAAAGATTTTATTTATTTATTTATGTGTGAGAGAGAAAGGGAACACAATCGGAGTAGCAGAAGGTAGAGGGAGAAGCAGACTCCCCGCTGAGCAGGGATCTTGATGCAGGGCTCAATCCCAGGACCCTGGGATCATGGCCTGAGCTGAAGACAGACGCTTAACTGACTGAGCCACCCAGGCACCCCTCTTATCATCTTATTAAGTTTCTTGTGCTATTAATCTTTTTATCCACAGTGCCTAGCACAGTGCCTGCAGTTCCTGGCTCATAGGAACCCGTGCTAGTTGAATAGATGAATGAATTTGAATGGATGGAAGAATGGATGGATGGATGACCTGGCATTGGTTCTGTAAATTGCACCAGGATGTAAGATGCCAATATCAGCTTCTAGAAGTTATTGGCCACTTTCAGACTTTATCAGACCATTATGGACCTTCAACATGATGTCAATATTAATGGGAAATAGTAAGTGACAGCACAAGTCCCAAACAAGGGAGGTGGGCGACTGCCAGTGTTTTAGAATTTACTGCCCCCTACTGTCTATTTTCAAATAGATTTCTATGGGTGGTTTCTGTCTCTCCACCATCCAGACCTACCTGGTTCTTAACTTTCCTACTCCTACTGGTGGTGGCACCATCATCTGAGCTACTAAAACTTAAAATCTTTTCATCTTTGACTCTCCCATAGCCCCTCAGATCTCTGCAGTCCCTCAGCCCACTAATTTGACCTATCTACACCCACTTTCCTATTCCTACTATTACTATTAAAAAGTGCTTTGTATAAGAACAAAGCTCTATTAAAGAATGTAGAATCCTCTACATTGGGAAATCATCAAGGACACCCGGGCCACTCAACGTCATCTAATACGTAACACAGACTTGAGGCTAGCCTCCGTTTCTCTAGCACCTCTGGGAAAACAGCACTATTAGACTAGTTAGATTCTCATGGCAGAAACAGTACCAATTTTAAATGGCACCAAGTGGGGCAATGACCTAGCTCCTTTCTTAATCTTCATAATACTAGGAAAATTAGTGGCATGTCCCTCTGCCTTAGGAAACAGGAAGGCTAGCCTTTCTCCTTTGAACCAGTGGTATTGTATTATTGTCTTTGACTAGGAAAGGTCTTAAGCAACAATTGAATTTGTACTTTAGCTCTTGCCAGAAGGAACATTAATTAATATAAATTACACCATAATTAAATCATAGAAATAAGTAAGCATTCATCAAAATTTAAAAAGAGCAATTTTATACAATCTTCTCCAACTGTTTAAATCGAATCACTCTTCTTTTTAAGTCGCTTTTTCACGCTATTACTTATTTGGGGCGTCCGATAGATGCCTTCCTCAGCGAAAAGTACAGAATGATAGAGAAGTTTGCTTTGGGAAGGTGTAGACAGGTGATCACAGTCTAAACCAGTTGTCAAGCGAAAGTCTTGGTTTCCTGAGTAGTACGGACTAGAATTTCTACATCTGTCCAGTTAGTACTGCGTTCTGTTAAGAGCAAGGTCTCCACACTCAAGGATGCTTCTAGGTGACCTTTGATCTCTCTGAGCTTTCAAGGTTCTCATCTGCAGAATGTAGATAATAATGATGTCTCCTTCATGCGGTTATTTAGAACAGTGCCCAGCACATTATTCAAGTATGATTCCAAGCTGTCCCCTGCCCCACCCCATGTGGCTCATGCCCCTCCTGCGGTGGGCAGCCTGTCTGAGAAGGATTGCAAGTCCGGCTCTTAATATTACAACACAGAAGGATGTGTTACTTTCCCATCTTGAGTCTAAATTGGATAGCTTTCATTCTAATAAACAGTTCAGAAAAATCTATGTAGTTTAGAGGCTGTGGTCATTATGTATAAGTCTTCAGCACGTGCCCAGAGATCGGTGAGGCATCTGGGATTGGAGAGGGTCCCAGCATATAACCCACCCATCAGAGAGTTTCCAGGTTCTCATGTGATTTTAGGCCTGGAAGGAAGGACAGCATCGCATCTGTTCAGCCTGTGGAGATGCTTCAACAAGTAGCTGGTTAGTATGTAAGGGCAGCTGCTCTTATTTGAGAACAGTATGAGAACCAACTGTCTGAATGACTCTTCTGTGCCACATAAAACCAGGTATTTCCCACGGTGTTGCCAATTCCGTTTATTTAAAGGTCCCTACATTAATTCCTTCTTGAGCTGTCTATAGCTGAGTTTTAGTCCTCATATGGTCAGAAAATGGAAACTGTGTCATCTAAATGTGTTTGGCGTTTGCGTTCACTGCCAGAAAGCTGATGGCCAGCTCATTGCCCGTATGTGCCCATCCGTTCGAGGTAAGTGCCTGCTTGTCCAATCTCCTTGCATCCTTCGACTGTTCTGTGCAGGACTTTGCTGTGAATTACCCTAGTTGGCACTATGTTTTCTTTTTGAGTCCCTTCTGGTAAAAGATTTTCAACGTTAAATGAAAAAAGTTAAATACTTCATTCAATGATAGCAATGACAGCAAAAATACTAGATTAAATATTATAATCAAAAGTGAGTAAATCACTGGATAGTATTTAAGATTTCTGTTCAGAAAGGATTAAGTAGAAGCAATAAGTAAAAAAACACTGGAGATGTTTTATATAGGCACATATTATATATCTCTATATGATATAGAGATGGAGATATATCTATACATGGATATATAGGCAGGCAACATATATAGATACATATCCCATATATCATGCATACTTTTATATAGACACATACTATATATGTACATGCAAAGGTATAGATTCTAAAGTCAGACTGGCCAAGTTTGAATCCTAGCTTCTCCCTCCACCAGCTCCATGTTCTTGGACAAGTTACTCATCATCTCATTCTCAGGTTCATCGTCTCAAAATGACAGGTGAAAATACTCCCAACAAATGTTGCTTTGAGGATTAATGAGATACTTACTATATGGCAAGCTTTCAATAAATATCAGCTTTTACTCTTATAACTCCTTTTTACTCATTTATGATAACAATGCTGCTGACAATATTTGCAAGTCCAGTGTTCAGAATTCGAACAATAGGCTTGCGTGTTTTAAAGCCGGATGGGGTATCTTCCCCAAATGCTAAAGATTGAAAAGTCCTTAACTGTACTTCCTACAGATGGTGCCTCCCCCAAACTCCAGTAATCTAGAACATATGAAGACCTTTAACAGGCACAGCCGACTAAGACAGAAGCAGCTTTGATTAGGGAAGAGGGGCTCAAGGCCTAGTAACCTAGAGCAGCCCACTCCCTTCTACAGCTCACCCAGGATACACGAGGATTGGGGTATCTCTTCTTTTGCTTCGAAAACAAGAGCTTGTTCTGCTGTTTCCTCCTAGCTCACCCCGGGGTAGGGTCCTCCACTCAGTGGCCAGCCTTCCCGGTATATGTGGTCATAGGAGGAGGCCTAGCAGGAGACCAGCCTGGGATGATGAGCTCCTGTGCTGAACAAGCCTCACCCCCTGATAGTCAGGGACAGGGTCACAGGGCAGGGAAGGGGATGTTGACAAGGACATCCGCTACCTTACCAGCCCAGCTCAGCTCTTGAACATCTCCTTTGGTCCCTGCCCCCCACACCCACCCCAACAGCAAATGGACAGCAGCCCCAAATTCTTTTTTTTAATGTTTTTTAATTATATTATGTTAGTCACCATACAGTACATCCCTGGTTTCTGATGTAAAGTTCGATGATTCATTAGTTGCGTATAACACCCAGTGCACCATGCAATACGTGCCCTCCTTACTACCCATCACCAGTCTATCCCATTCCCCCACCCCCCTCCCCTCTGAAGCCCTCAGTTTGTTTCTCAGAGTCCATAGTCTCTCATGCTTCATTCCCCCTCTGATTACCCCCCCCTTTCTTCCCCTACGGATCTTCCTAGTTCTTATGTTCCATAGATGAGAGAAATCATATGATAATTGTCTTTCTCTGCTTGACTTATTTCACTTAGCATTATCTCCTCCAGTGCCGTCCATGTTGCAGCAAATTTTGAGAACTCATTCTTTCTGATAGCTGAGTAATATTCCTTTGTATATATGGACCACAACTTCTTAATCCAGTCATCTGTTGAAGGGCATCTCGGTTCCTTCCACGATTTAGCTATTGTGGACATTGCTGCTATGAACATTGGGGTGCATATGGCCCTTCTCTTCACTACGTCTATATCTTTGGGGTAAACACCCAGTTGTGCAATGGCTGGGTCATAGGGTAGCTCAATTTTTAACTTTTTAAGGGACCTCCACACTGTTTTCCAGAGTGGTTGTACCAACTTGCATTCCCACCAACAATGCAGGAGGGATCCCCTTTCTCCACATCCTCCCCAACATTTGTTGTTTCCTGCCTTGTCAATTTTTGCCATTCTAACTGGCATAAGGTGGTATCTTAGTGTGGTTTTGATTTGAATTTCCCTGATGGCTAATGATTTTGAACATTTTTTCATGTGTCTGTTAGCCATTTGTATGTCATCATTGGAAAAGTGTCTGTTCATATCTTCTGCCCATTTTATGATTTGTTTATTTGTTTCTCGCATATTGAGTTTGAGAAGTTCTTTGTAGATCTTGGATACCAGTCTTTTATCTGTAGCAACATTTGCAAATATATTCTCCCATTCCGTGGGCTGCCTCTTAGTTTTTTTGACTGTTTCCTTGGCTGTGCAGAAGCTTTTTATCTTGATGAAGTCCCACAAGTTCATTTTATCTTTTGTTTCTCTTGCTTTTGGAGATGTGTCATGAAAAAGGTCGCTTTGGCCAATGTCATAGAGGTTGCTGCCTATGTTCTCCTCTAGGATTTTGATGGATTCCTGTCTCACATCAAGGTCTTTCATCCATTTGGAGTTTATCTTTGTGTATGGTGTGAGAGAGTGGTCAAGTTTCATTCTTTCGCATGTAGCTGTCCAATTTTCCCAGCACTGTTTATTGAAGAGACTGTCTTTTTTCCACCGGATGTTTTTTCCTGCTTTATCAAAGATTAGTTGCCCAAAGAGCCGAGGGTCCATTTCTGGGTTCTCTATTCTGTTCCATTGGTCTATGTGTCTGTTTTTGTGCCAATACCATGCTGTCTTTGTGATCACAGCTTTGTAGTACAGCTCGAAATCCGGCATTGTGATGCCCCCAGCTTTGTTTTTCCTTTTCAACAGTTCCTTGGCGATTTGGGGCCTTTTCTGGTTCCATACAAATTTAAGGACTATTTGTTCCAGTTCTTTGAAAAATGTCCTCGGTATTTTGATCGGGATAGCATTGAAAGTGTAGATTGCTCTGGGTAGCATGGACATTTTAACTATGTTAATTCTTCCGATCCATGAGCATGGAATATTTTTCCATATTTTTGTGTCTGCCTCAATGTCTTTCAAGAGTGATTTACAGTTTCTAGAATATAGATCCTTTACGTCTTGGTTAAGTTAATTCCAAGGTAACGTATGGTTTTTGGTGTTACTGTAAATGGGATGGATTCCCTAATTTCTCTTTCTTCAGTCTCATTATTCATGTATAGAAATGCAACTGATTTCTGAGCATTGATTTTGTATCCCACCACATTACTGAATTGCTCTATAACTTCTAATAGTTTGGGAGTGGATTCTTTTGGGTTTTCCATATAGAGTATAATGTCATCTGCGAAGAGAGACATTTTGACTTCTTCTTTGCCGATTTGGATACATTTTATCCCTCTTCATTGTCTGATTGCTGTTGCAAGGACTTCTAGTACTATGTTGAATAATAGTGGCGAGAGTGGGCGTCCTTGTTGTGTTCCTGATCTTAAGGGAAAGGCTTCCAGCTTTTCCCCATAGAGAATGATATTTGCTGTAGGCTTTTCATAGATGGTTTTTATGAGATTGGGGATGTACCCTCTATCCCTATACCCTGAAGGGTTTTAATCAGGAAAGGATGCTGTATTTTGTCAAATGCATTTTCTGCATCTATTGAGAGAATCATATGATTTTTGAATTTTTCTTTCTGAATAAAATCTAAGACCCCGATCGATTTGTGAATGTTGAACCACCCTTGCATCCCAGGGATGAATCCCACTTGGTCATGATGGATAATCCTTTTAATGTACTGTTGGATTCTATTAGCCAGGATCTTGTTGAGGATTTTGGCGTCCATGTTCATTAGGGAAATCGGTCTGTAATTCTCCTTTTTGATGGGGTCTTTGCCTGGTTTGGGGATCAAGGTAATATTGGCCTCATAGAACGAGTTTGGTAGCTTTCCTTCCGTTTCTATTTTTTGAAATAGCTTTAGGAGAATAGGTATTACTTCTTCTTTGAATGTTTGGTAATATTCCCCAGGAAAACCATCCGGGCCTGGACTTCTGTTTTTTGGAAGGCTGTTTATCACTGACTCAATCTCTTCATAATTAATTGGCCTGTTTAAAAAATCAATTTCTTCCTGTTTCAGTCTTAGTAGTTTATAGGTTTCCAGGAAGGCCTCCATCTCTTCCAGATTGCTTAATTTATTGGCATAAAGCTGTTGATAAAATTTTCTAATAATCCTTTCAATTTCATTGGTGTTGGTTGTGACCTCTCCTTTTTCATTCATAATTTTATTAATTTGGGTCCTTTCTCTATTCTTTTGGATAAGTCTTGCCAGTGGTCTGTCAATTTTATTGATTCTCTCAAAGAACCAGCTTCTAGTTCTGTTGATCTGCTCTACTGTACTCCTGGTTTCTAATTCATTGATTTCTGCTCTAATCTTGGTCAACTGCTTCCTTGTGTGTGGATTAGGTCTGTCCCTCTGTTGCTGTTCCAGCTTCTTGAGGTGAGACTATAAAAACTGCATTTTAGATTTTTCTATTCTTTTGAGTGAGGCTTGGATGGCTATGTATTTCCCCCTTAGGACTGCCTTTGCAGTATCCCATAGGTTTTGGACCGTTGTGTTTTCATTCTCGTTGGTTTCCATAAATTGTTTAAATTGATTTTTAATTTCCTAGTTTATCGAATCATTCCTGAGCAGGAAGGTTCTTAGTCTCCAAGTGTTTGAGTTTCTTCCAAATTTTTCCTTGTGGTTGAGTTCCAATTTCAAAGTGTTGTGGTCTGAGAATATGCAGGGAATAATTTCAGTCTTTTGGTATCGGTTGAGACCTGTTTTGTGTCCCAGAACATGGTCTATTCTTGAGAATGTTCCATGGGCATTAGACTAGAATGAGTATTCTTTGGTTCTATGAGGTCCAACTCATCGAGTATGGCATTCAAAGCCCTTGTCTCTTTGTCGATTTTTTGCATGGGTGTTCTGTCTATTTCTGATAGTGGAATGTTGAGGTCCCCTACTATTAACGTATTTTTATCTATATGTCTCCTTATTCTGGTTAAGAGTTGGCTTGTGTATCTTGCTGCTCCCCTGTTGGGGGCATATATATTTATAATTGTCATACCCACTTGTTGGATACATCCTTTAAGAATAATATAGTGCCCTTCTGTGTCTCTAACTATAGTCTTCAGTTTAAAATCCAATCTGTCTGATATGAGAATTGCTACCCCAGCTTTCTTTTGAGGTCCATTGGCATGAAGGATGGTATTCCATCCCTTTACTTTCAGTCTGAATGTATCTTTAGGTTCAAAATGAGTCTCTTGTAGACAGCAAATGGATGGGTCATGTCTTTTTATCCAATCTGCAATGCTGTGGCATATTATGGGAGCATTTAGGCCATTTACATTGAGACTGAATATTGAGAGATATGATTTTAATGATGCCATGTTGCCAGTAAAGTCTTTGTTTCTATCAATTGTGCTTTCTGTTCTGTATCACTCTTGGGGCCTTTTTACCTTTATAGAACCCCCCTTAATATCTCCTGTAGGGCTGGTTTTGTGGTTACGAAATTGGTCAATGACTGGCGATTCTGGAAGGTCTTTATTTCTCCATCAATTCTGAATGAGAGCCTTGCTGGATAAAGGATCCTTGGCTGCATGTTTTTCTCTGAAAGAGCTTTAAAAATGCCCACAACCCTTTCTCTCATTCCAGGTCTGTGTAGACAGGTCTGATGTAATGCTGATACCTTTGCCTTGGTACGTGAGAAATTTCTCTGCCCTGGCCGCTTTCAATACTGTATCCTTGGATCTAATATTTGCGAAATGCACTATGACGTGACGTGGTGTAGGTTTGTCGTGGTTGAGCTTGGGAGGGGTCCTCTCTGCCTTTTGGACACGAATGTTTGTTTCCCTCACTAGATTAGGGAAGTTTTCAGCTACAATTTGTTCAAATATCTCTTCTAGACCTCTGTTTTTCTCTAACCCCTCGGGGATGCTGATGATTCTGACATCGGAACATTTCATTGAGTCAGTAATCTCCCGTAACCTACATTCTTGGGCGTGGATTTTTTTAAGTCCCGATTCTATTTTAGCTTTCTCTTCTACTAATCCATCCTACAATTCGCTGATACGTTCTTCTGCCTCATTCACCCTGGCCATCAGAGCCTCTAGTTTTGACTGCATTTGGCTCATGGAATTTTTAATTTCTGCCAGATACGCTCTCATTTCCGCCCTTAGAGATTCTATATTCTCATTAACATTTTTGTTAATACTTTTTTCAAGTCTACACATTATCTTGACCATTGTTACTCTGAACTCCATTTCTGATAATTTGGTTATATCCATATCCATCAGTTGTGTGGCAGAGGCCACAGACTCATTGTCTTTTCTTTGCTGGGGGGGATTTCTCCTTCTCGTCATTCTGATGAGGAGAGGTTGTGTGGTTGTCCAGAGCCCGAATTATTGACCGGGACCCAGGCCGTGAGCCCTTGTTTTATAGGTATCTTAAGGATGTGGGCTTCTTGATTGTTCAGCCTGCCTTCTGGGGGAGGGGCCTGCTGCTCCGATACTCAGGTTATCCTGTTTGGGTAGAGTCTCCGTGTCCCCTGCGAGGGGGAATGGGGATGGGCACCCTGTGAGCCGGTGTTTCCAGGCTTTTGTTCTCTGGCGGCTTTCCCTGGTGGTTTGCTGTACCCCTTCTGAGAGTCAGAGCAGCAGTGGCCGAATCTCAGCCTCTGTCTCAGAACAGAGGGATCGCGGACCGTTCTCCACTAATGTTCTGGCCACTTTAACTCTGCTACTGTTGGTGCTGCTCAACCCTGCAGCGCCCCGGGATGTGCGCCCCACACCCGGCGTCCCAGCCCTCACTTCCAGGGCCGGCGTCTCTGTCCTTTGTGTTTCTAACGCCGCCAGCCGCCAGCCGCCCCCCGCGCGTTCTGGAGCTCCCGGTTAGTCTGGTTCCAGTGAGCACACTGGAGCTCCGTGAGAAGTCTGGTGATACGCGCATTCCCCGGCTCATGTTCTCAGTCTGCTCTCTCACAGGTGCCGTCTGTGAGTCCGCCCGCTCCCCCGTGCAAGTGGCTACCACTTCCCGGCGCCCGAACACGGCGGCTCCCTCCCCCTTCCGTTTATCTTCCGATATCTGTGCGCGGTTTCACGGCTCCCCGCTTCGTACCTCAATACTCAGTGTTGGAGATGTTCATTTGTAGGGATCCAGATGCGTCTTCCTGCGTCTCAGGCTGGTGCCGTGGTTGTTTAGGCTGGTCTGGTACCTATCCAGCTCGACTCAGGGGACCGGCTGAAAAAGGGGTCCCCTACTCCTCCGCCATCTTAACTCCCACTAGCCCCAAATTCTTTTGGCTCCAAATCACCAGCCATCAGATGACACAGGGAAAAAACAAACAAGTATGTTGCTTATTATATTTTATTGTGTTAAATGGTTTACATGGAATAGCCTATTTAATATAATACGTAATAAACAAAAAAGGGGAACTTGTGAAAGCTAGGTTTCTGAAAGTTGAGTTTTTTTCATTCTTAATTTATATTGTTATTTCATCATATCCTGATTTAGAGGACCCACATAAATTACAGTGTAATTATATTTTTAAAATATCTGTTCATGTGTGGTTTTGAATATCCACTTAAGGGAATGGAATCCAAATCCCTTGGTGGAGGGGTTTGAGATTCAGTTAGGAGCTACCAGGGCTGGCTGCCGCACAACCTGACACTGCGCCGTCCGGTATGGTGACCACAAGCCACGCGCGGCCACTGAGCACTCGCAATGCGGCTAGTGCTACTATGACCCTACAGCTTTTATTTTCCTTCATTGCTGTAATTTACATTTAAAAAACCGAAGGAGTGTAAAATATTTTTCTAATAACACCACTCGATCATTTTGGTAGGGCCACACTTCACTTCAGCCACTTCTCTCGTGTGATGGTATACGTGTCAAGCCCGTGTACTGTTTCTAGTTTTGTAAGCATTTCACTAATCCAGCTGGTGGCCACCTTTGGATTCAACTCCAATGATTTTTTTTTCCTGTGCCCCAGGGTAACATTATGATGCGATTATTTGAATATTTTACTCAGTGCAAGTTGCAAGGATACCTTTAAATCACAATTGGTAGTAAAATCAAAAATATTATTTTAATTGTAACACAATTTTCATTTTTAAGTTCAAGCTGAAGGCATGCAACTGATGTTGCCTTGCTCAGAGGTCCAGGAGCTAGGGCCGTCTCGGAAAAGATACGTTGTGCTTGTCACAAGGAACGGCAATTACCATTTGCTGCAGTCGTGCAACATGAGAAAGCTGATTCTTGTATAAAAGTTTTTAAAAGATAGGGGCGCCTGGGTGGCTCAGTTGTTAAGCGTCTGCCTTCGGCTCAGGGCGTGGTCCTGGCGTTATGGGATCGAGCTCCACATCAGGCTCCTCCACTGGGAGCCTGCTTCTTCCTCTCCCACTCCCCCTGCCTGTGTTCCCTCTCTCGCTGCCTGTCTCTCTCTCTGTCAAATAAATAAATAAAATCTTTAAAAAAAAAGTTTCTAAAAGATAATAAAGTGGGCAATAGTAAGAGACATTTTCACCAGACCCATAGTGAATGTGATAAATTTCCTCTCAATATTCAGAAAAGGATTGTTGAAATTATACTTCAAATTAGAATCAAATATCAAAGAATTTTTTTTCTTTTTTCCCTTTTAGACAATCTATTTTCTTTCTTTAAAGTTTTTAATTTTGGGGGTGCCTGGTGGCTCAGTTGGTTAAGTGTCTGACTCTTGATTTTGACTCAGGTCATGATCTCAGGGTCGTGGGATCGAACCCTGGGTCGGACTCCATGCTCAGAGTGGAGTCTGCTTGAGATTCTCTCGCTCCCTCTCTGTTTGCCCCTACCCCCACTCACACTCTATAAATAAATAAATAAATAAATAAATAAATAAATCTTTAAAGTTTTAAATTTTGTTTTTATTTGATGAATTTGACATGTTACTGTGTAAAATTTAAGGTGTACAGCATGTTTCTTTGTTATGTTCGTATAGTGTAATATGATTGCCACTGAGGCAATATTAATCCATTATATCATGATAGCACAGTATTAGTGACCGTACTCCTTATAGTGTGCATTAGAGCTCTATGGCTTAGTCACTATTTGTCATAAGTTCATACCCTTAAACATCATCACTCTATCTCCCCAGTCCTCATCTCCAGATAACCACCATTTTACTTCTCTGGGTTTTTTACCGGTTTGACTTGTTTAGATTCCTCAAATCTTTTTTTTCCTTTTTACAGCTTTCTTGAGGTATAATTGAAATTTTAAAAACTGCACATACTTAAATGTATACAATTTGATGAGTTTGGATGTATGTAGACACCTGTGATATCATCACTACAGTCAATGTAATAAACATATACATTATCACCTCCAAACGTTTCCCTGTGGCCTTTTGCTTTGTGTGTGTGTGTGTGTGTGTGTGTTAAAAACACGTAACATGAGCTCTACCATCCTAATGATTGAAGCACACGGTACTGTACTGTTAACTCTATAGGCACAATGTTGTACAACAGACCTCTAGAACTTACTCATCTGTTAGAACTACTTTTACACCCATTGAACAATTCCCCATTTTCTCCTACCCCCCCCACACCGGCAACCAACATTCTATTTTCTGCTTCCTAAGTTTTCTACTCTCTTAAATTTAACTGGTTTAGATACTTCACATAAGTGGAATCATGCAGTACTTGCCTTGCTGTGTCTGATGTATTTCACTAAGCATGATGTCCTCCCGGTCTATCCATGTTGTCACAAAATTCTAAGACTTTTAAACAGGATCTCAGCTTATCACTTTGGCCAGATATAAAATTGCTCTGATTCTCACATACATACATACATATGCATACATTTTTAGATGGAGACATGGTAAAAGAAACTATTATTTCAGTTATAGAAATTTTATTAGAAAATTAGGAGGAAAATATTTTAAAAAGATATTTCACAAAAAGAACTTCAATTAAGCCACCAAACAATTGCTTATAAAATACAAGACCTTTTTTTAAAAAAAAAGATTTTATTTAGTTAGTTGACAGAGACAGCCAGCGAGAGAGGGAACACAAGCAGGGGGAGTGGGAGAGGAAGAAGCAGGCTCATAGTGGAGGAGCCTAATGTGGGGCTCGATCCCATAACGCCGGGATCACGCCCTGAGCTGAAGGCAGACGCTTAATGACTGCGCCACCCAGGCACCCCTACAAGACCTTTTTAACAATAACAAAACCTGAAAAATTGCAAGTTTTTGTTTTGTTTTGTTTTAGTTTTAAATGAGTCACGAGATATAAAAGGCACTGCCCAATTTTGTTTTATCTCTAAGGACTTCTTAATTTATAAAGAAATATTGTCCGTTCATAGCCTAAAATATCAAACTCATGGCACAGATACTTTTTATTTTATATCTGTCAAAGAAGAATTTTGGCTAGATATTAAAAAGTTAGTTTCTAACACAATAAACAATTTTCCAGCTATGTCAACTCAAATCACAGATTTATTGGAATTTTTAAAAAGGAACTGATGTTTCCTTTATTTCTTTGTCTCACTGTATGATACAGCTTACAAATATTTATGCCCAGTTTTCTGAAGCAGACTCCATGAAATTTGTCCTGGATACAGTTGTTAAAATCATTCAGTGCATACATGCAAATGCAGTGTCATTACAAGTGAATAGAACTGTTGAAAGAAGTAGAAGACAGTGAATTTAATGGCTTCATGACCTCTTTGCCAATACTCTTAGGTTGAGTGGTGGAAAAGTTTTACAACCATTAATGTACTGTTAACTGCGATTCCAATTTTCATTCTTGAAAATAAAGGAATATTTACCAAATATCCAATAATCAGAGATAAAAAAATGGCAACATGATCTGTATTTTCACACCAATACCACATTGCATATAAATGAGCTAAATTTGGAGCTCCAAAGAAAGGAAAAACTTATCAGTGACCTACCTAGACAGATGCAAGATTTGAAACTGAACTGGAAACTTTTCATAATAGAATCAAAATAGTGATTTTTATAGTTTCCTTTCATGAGTCAATATGCAGAAGATTTTCATTATAATTGAAAGCACTACGTAAACTGGCTGCAAAAACCGTAAGCAAAATATGAAAAACTCGATACTGACAAAAAGCTACTTTTCAACCTGTCAATACCATTTTGAGTTCAATGTTAATACTAAGTTAACACAAGAGTTAATGAATTTATTTAACTTAGGCAGACATTGATTTGAAAATGATGTCTTTTGCTCTGAAGTCAAAGCAGTTTTTTTTCTAAAAGATGAATCCGTTTTTATTAATGTGGATGTGAATATTGAAGGAGAATGATTTTCAGTTCCGAGGAAACTTTTAAGTATGTTTGGAACACCTTAGGCATGTGACTATACTTTTCCAACTATAACATTAATAAAATCAGACACTGTAACTATTCCCCATAAAAAACAATCCATCCGAATTTACTGTGCTATATGTGTAAAGTATACCTAATATGAAGAAAAGAATCTAAAATGTCACTTTATTATATTTTATACTGATTATATGTTGAAAGGTAATATTTTGAGTGTATTGTGTTACATAAAGTATATTAGTAAAGGTAATTGGCCCATTTATTTTTACTTTTTAAATATGGCTGCAGGAAAGTTTTAAATTACATATGTGGCTTACAGTGTGTTGCTCTCGGACAGTGCTGTCCTGGGGGAGTCGGTGAAAACTGCCTCCTCAGTAAATACTGTACTTGGGTGCCTTCAAAGGCTGGCGGGGGGGAGGGGGGGAGGAAGTCAGTCTGGGTCAATGACAGCTGCCCTGATCCCTGGGAGAACTTTTTGTCCTGTCGGGTATGTAAGTGTTTGTCACTGCTTGCCATTGTCTTCCTGGTTTTTCCTCTTCTGACTGTGAAAAGAAAAGAAAAGAAAAGAGGAAGGAAGGTCAGTTCTGGAAGCTTAAAGCCAGATTTCCTCTGGAAGTCTAGTCTGCCAGTTAACATACGTCAGAGTCTATTCAGGGTACCAAGGAGTGAAAGAGAATGCCTTTCTCTAGTTAGTGAAGGAAATAGTTTACAGGCTCTTGACCCCAGAACCATCAGAAACTCTGAAGCAGAGAAAAGGAGAGACTCTGAGCTTATGGGGCCCTTTGAAGAGCTAGGACTTCTTCTTTTTTTTTTTTTTTTAATTTTATTTGTTTATTTGACACAGAGAGAGAGAGCGCACAAGCAGGGGGAGTGGCAGGCGGAGGGAGAAGCAGACTCCCCACTGAGCAAGAAGCCCTATGTGGGACTCAATCCCAGGACCCTGGGATCATGACCTGAGCAGAAGGCAGACGCTTAACCCACTGAGCTACTCAGGCGCCCCAGGCTAGGACTTTTTGACACTCACAAACTTCATCTAAGAAAGCAAAATGTTGTTTTTGCAAAATAAGGAAAGTGGGGTTAGGAGAAGAAGAGATGAGGGCTAAAAATTGAAGTTTAATAGGTAAAGGATATTTAATTTACCCTTACGTGTTTTATTTCTTTTGATTTTTCTCTACAACATACAGGAATCACATGCAATGATTTGTCATGATTCATGACCTAATAATTCATGTTCTTATTTTAATAATCACATTTTGAATGAATAAATGAGTATGAATGATCAGATTGTTTGCTGCTTTGGTCATGCTTGGGAAAAGGTTTTGTTTGTTTGGGGAGGCGGAGTGTTATGGAGAAATAACCCATTTACCTAGTGGCAGATACATGGAATCCAGACATGGAAACTGGGAGGAAACAACACTTTCTGGAACAAGCTTACAAATCCAGCCGAGGTACTCCATCTGTGTCTTAAGCAGCTCTTTGCCTGGCCTGGTGCCGGCCACCACGTAGGCGGCCAGCATCATTTGTTGGGTTGAATTGTAAAATGAGGTCATTTCCACCAAAAGATCTGTTGTCTAATCAGAAGACAGGGTGCAAACCATAAGGAATTAAATAAATATAATTGGCTTTATTTTTTCTGGTTTTGTGCTTTGTATTTATTTCGTTAATGATAAAAACTTTCTCAGGTTTTTTTTTTTTTCCTTCTTTCTTTCTTTTTTTTTTGAGAAAAGACAGTGGGTGCACAGAACACAATACAGACATTGAATTTACTACCTGAATCACACTCTCCAAATATTCTCTGTAATGACTTGGAACCATTTTTACCCCACATGCATTATCCTAATTGAAATCCTGCTGTAAAGTATCTGCATGCTGGGGCCAGTAAAAACTCATCATTTGAACACAAGTCTGGGCAAGAGGACACGGGGCGCCCTGCAGTCTATCTTAGCTGTTTCCCCTGTAAGATGGCTTCTCTCTTGTTTGCCTTGTTGATTGCGTTATTTAAACTTGTGTGTTATCGCTATCATCTTCCCCACATTGGTAAGTGACAATGCCTTCTAAGAAAGTGGAAAAGCCTATGAAAAAAGTACATGAACCAGAGAGGTCTAGAAAACCCAATCACTAGAAAGAGAGGAGAACGAAAAAAGCATTTTAAGAGAAGAAAAGGAATACAAAACCCAAAGGAGGAAGAAAGGACAATATAATGTGTATTGACTACTGAACAACACGGTGGCACAGAGCACTGTCCACACTCACTAATGAGTTCATTAAATGCAACTGTGTTTTAAATCCATTATATCTTTCAGAAATGCTCCATGGATAATTACGTAGATTCCTAAGAGTGGTCTAGTGATGTATGGGAAAATTGATTAGGGTTTTAAGAAATGCTTTTTTATTCTTCTCACTTAAAATAAGAAAATATACGTTCAAGCTATTTGAAATTTCAATATCCAAAATATTTTCAGGAATATATTGGATTTGGACAACACAGGATGCCAGAGGTCACAGAGTGAAAGCACAATTAAATGGTGTTATGAATAAATCTGGTTTGAAGTTTTCATATCTAGAAAGGCCTTTTAAACTACAAAGAATTTAATGTTTTTATGTCACTTAGAGATATTTGGCAAACATATGACTCTAGATAATGTTCCATAACAGATCTTCAAAGTAGTTGTGTGATGTTGAAATCAAGTTGGAATCCTAAATCAAAATTAAAAAAAATACATTTGAAATTTTTGAGATCTTCATAAACTCTTCTTTCCTCAAAAAAGAAAAACAAAATTGAGTGCAGAAGCCATAGTCCAGCCATGCACTGTTGTGGTTGTTCCTAGCTGGTTTCTCTACCTCTAGTCATCTCTGTCTCTCCCTGCCCCAGTGGTCAGCACAAAGCTCTCAGAATTTTCTGGTGAAACACTATTTAGTCATTACTGCTTCTGGTTGAGGAAATATTCCCATCTTTTTTTTTTTTTAATGTCAGATTAAAATGTCTCTTTCCAATGGCCGATGATCAATGATCAAGGTCCCACCATGTTACCAAGTCTGCTTTAACAGTCACCATCGCTCTGTTAATCTGCCCTCTTTTGTATGTTACTGTGTGGTTCTTTCAAACCTCCTGGTTTGGCAGACCCTCCTGGGCTCAGTTAGGGACACTGTGCACAGCTGCCTTGTTCTGTTCAGTTCCCCAGTCATCTTGGGCACAGGTACAACAGGGACATATCCACAAATAGCTTCAAGCACAGCTCTGAGCACAGGATATGAGGTCAACTAATGTTTATTAAATGAATGAATGAGTGTGACATTATCTGCTTGAGTAACCATTGTCAGCCTACAGGAGACTTCCATCTTTAATCATAGGCTAGACCAGATACCCTGAAATTTCCTGCTGTAAAACAAAATAAAATATAATTGACATCCGTTTAAATGCAAAGCTGAGCTCACAAGATAGAAAGAGAAATCCCTATGGGAAGAGGAAAACAGTCATATATCTGTGCTCATGCCAAGCTGCTTAGAGGGGTTTTTGCAATTGATCAAGTGAAAGTTTTGGAAAGGACCATAAGAGAAGATATAAAGCCCATTCAATATGGAAGCTGGAACCAAGACCTCTGGAGAACACTAGTGGTGCAATCATAAAACCTCCTTGCTTGGTGAAGGGAGGATGAGAAAACAAATGCAGTCTGCTTCCAGATATATAAGGAGAATGACTACATCATTTACTGACACCCTTTCTGAAGCCCCACTAAAATTAGAGCAAAAATATATTTTTTAATGAACAAACCATGAGAACAGAGCACAGGAAAGAATCAGTAATGGTAAAATATTGGAAGCTTAAAAGCCTATGGAAGAGTAGTAACTGACTCAGAAGATAACTTAAAAGCTCTTAATCCTAAGTCTGCAATAGAGAAAGCTAAGAAACAACAGAATTTTGACTGCAAAATTCCCCCAAACTCACAATTGGCATGAGGAATCTCTAGGGGGTGGAGGTAGATTTGAGGGCAAAATGAGATGATTGATTGAAGGTCAGTTTGGTTGAAGAGTAGTTGGTCCCCAAATTTTCCACCCTGACCTCCCTTGTCCCATCCCACCACACCACTGGTGACTGTTTCTTCCACCAGCAGCAAGACGATGAGAGTTAGTGGCTGATGGAAATAAAACACAAAGGCTCTAGACTGAGATACTAGCCCTTGTTTCAGGCAGGTGCGTCACTCTGATAATAAGAGTAGGAACTGAAAGCTGGGATTCCCTGGCCACTTCTCCAACTAGTTCCCAGGTTACAGGCACCTAGGACTAAACACCCTAGGGAAGGCAAAGGAAAACCTTCTAGGGCCTCTGGCAAGCACAAGAGGAAGGGTCTAAAGCTACTGATGCCAGAGTCCCCCAAAGATACATCCCAGCCAGAATACCCACACTGTGGAGACCACAGCTGGCAAGCCAAACCCCTTTCTCAGTGCTTCTAATCAGCTTGCTAGCGTCCCATTCGTAAAGATGAGCACATACTCTGGCACCACCAGATAGCAAAGAAAGCCTCTATCAATACAGGCATAGACCAAAACAAAAAAGTAAATAACCAAATAGGAAAGAGAAAACCACTCGGAGGAGATGGAGACCGTACAGGAAGAAGAATATTTAGGGGGAAAAAAGGTACAATTACAAACATCCTCAGAGAGATAAGAGAAGATATTATTTCCATAAAACAAAAATAGAGAGCCAAAAACAGGAAAAAAAAGAAAAGAAATAATATTTAGTAAGCAAATTAAAAAGCATATCTGGAAATAAAAAATATTCTAGCAGAAATTTAAAATGTAATAGGAGTTGAAAATCACCCAGAATAGAGTAAAAACACGATAGAAAATATTATTGAAAAGATAAAGCCAGGGGACTGGTTCGGAAAGTCCAAAATCCGTACAGCAATATAATTCAAGACATTTTCCCCAAATGGGCAGATTAGTGTTTCCAGAGAAAAAGGATGCATCGATCACCCAACATTATAGATGAACATAACCCACACCAAGGCACCTCATGGCTCCTCAGAACACTAAGGAACAAAAGAAAATATCCCACAAGTTTCCAGAAAGAAGAGAACATATCACATCCAAAGATCAGGAATTAGAAGAGCAAGAGTCAGACCTAACAGCAACACTGGGACCTAAATGACAGCAGAGTAATGCCTTTAAAATTGTAAAAGGAATCAATTTATAATCAAGAATTCTTTTCCTAGCTAAACTACATGTGAGAGGAAAGACAATTTCAAACTTAAAAGGTCTAAAAATGTTTGCTTCCATCCAGGACATTGATTTGCTGGTGAAGGATGCACTGGTCACAAATAAGGGAGGAAGCTCAGAAAGAGGAAGATGAGGCACAGGAAACAGGGAATCCAGCACAGGAGAGACACAGAGAGACTCCCTGGGAGGAGGGTGAAGGGACAGCCAAGGATGAGACGGTGCTTCGAACATAGATGGCCACAGTCCCGCCTGGAGCGCATGTGAAGGCTGCAGCCATATTTCTTGAAGAAGATTCAATTGACAGAATGTTCGGTGTACCTGGATGTCTTGAGAGAAGAGTGCAATAATGGTGAAGAGTTTAGGGTTGTGTCAATGATAAATGCATAGGAACCTATGCGAACAAAAATTCAGGACTCTAGTTATTTCCAGAAAAGATAAACAAGGCTAGTTCAGAAAAGGGGAAAAAATTAAAGTTGCTTGATTCATCTATAAATAGTTTGCATAGTTATAAAATAGCTAATGCAGAATATAAATCATATAGGCCTGTATTAGGATATAACTACCCAAAATGAACCCCTTACTGTCTTTCCTGGAACTGTGGGGACAAGGGGAGTGAATGGGATGATGGAGGAGGTGGAGTGAAAGACAACCCAGCCTCCTGTGTCAACCCTGGGGATTTACATGCAATGACTAAAATGAAAAGTCTGGAAGTAGTAACGTAAACATGTTATTTAGAAATTTGGAGGTAAATCCCAGAAGAATTAGCTAAAAGAGAGGAAAGTGGCTGATCTGAAGAGGGAAAGCAAGAGAAAAGATATGCTTGTTCTTCTTTTTTCTTTTCTTCTTTAATGTTTGGCAATAAATGTTATGAAATAACAGGAATTTTTAAACCATGTAGAAATACATTTTGATAACATTTATGTGTTTATGTATACACATACAAGTATCTATATATATTTATAAATGTGTGTATGGATATGTGGTTTGATCTGTTTCAATTTCTATTTCTATCAGCTTTTCTACAAAGATAAATCACAAAGGAATTTTTCTATTTCTGCCTGGACTTTGGGTCTTGTGAGCAGAGGGATAGGAGAAACAAAAAAATGTCTCCCTAGAACTCTTAACCCTCATAAGGGTGTTGGGTAAGAATTCTTACTTCGGAAGATTTTTCTTACTATATATATTTTGGAAAATTACACTTGTGGATGTATCCCATGCTACTAGCATGTTGTTGGCACATAGCAAGCGCTCAATAAATATTTGCTGAATAAGTAAATAAATGTATGAAGATAAAATTAAATTAGTGGTATATAAAAACACGTATGACAAAAGGGGAAATACTTACTGGTAGACTTTGATAAAATTAATATACTTACTAAAAATTTTAAGTTAGTGTCTGTAATAATTGAAAGGGGATGTAAAACTTCCAAATTAGTGTAAGGGAAAGAAGTTGAGTTTAAAAAAATGACCCACTCTAAAAGAACGAGAAAGAAGAAAAACCAGAAAAAATAGGACAAATAGAAAACATGTAATAAGATGGTAGAAATAAACTCAAATGAATAAATAATCACAGTAAATGTAAGTGGGCTGAAAACTTATCAATTAAACGACAGAGAATATTAAAATGGATTTTAGAAAATCAGCTTTATACTTTTACCAAAGACACATCTTAAAGTAAGGATACAGAAATGTCAAAAGTAAAAGGATGAAGAAAGATATTTTAGGCAAATACTAAAAGAAAGAAAGTTCATGTGGCTACAATAATATCAAGCAAAATACACTTTACTGTAAAAAAAAATTACTAAAGGTTAAGAATATCATTAAATATTGACAAGTTTTCACTCACCATAAAAAATAACAATTCTATCCTTTTCTGTATCTACTAAAATAGTTTCAGTATATAAAGCAAAAATTGATAGAACTGGGGCGCCTAGGTGGCACAGCGGTTAAGCGTCTGCCTTCGGCTCAGGGCGTGATCCCGGCGTTCTGGGATCGAGTCCCACATCAGGCTCCTCTGCTGGGAGCCTGCTTCTTCCTCTCCCACTCCCCCTGCTTGTGTTCTCTCTCTCGCTGGCTGTCTCTATCTCTGTCAAATAAATAAATAAAATCTTTAAAAAAAAAATTGATAGAACTACAAAAAGAAGATAGCAAAATGCACCTACCCAGAGGAAAATTTTAATGCAATTCCCTCCAAAAATGATAGATTAAGCAGGCAAAAAATTAGCTAGAAATAGATTTGAATGACGCAATTAACACATTTATTCCAGAGGCTATATATAGAACTCTGAATCCAGCAAGTGGCAAATACAGCCTGTGCTCAAGCACACGTGGGACACTGACGAGAATCAAGTTTGTATTATTAAGCCAATTAAGCAAGTCTGTGTAAGTGGGAAAGCTACCCTATCAGAGATGCTGTCTTTTCTGACCAAAATGGAACTACACATTTCTTTAAAATAACATTTACAAAAACATGTTGAAGATTTTTAAACATACTTCTAAAATATCCATGGGTCAAAAAACAAAGTTAGGAGCATCTGGGTGTCTCAGTTGGTAGAGCGTCCAACTCTTGGTTTAGGCTCAGGTCATGATCTCAGGGTCGTGAGATTGAGCCCTGCCTCCCGGGGAGTCGGCTTGGGATTCTCTCTCTCCTCACCCTCTGCCCTTCCTCCCACTCACATGTGTGTGCACTCTCTCTCTCTCTCTCAAATAAATACATAACTCTTAAAAAACACAGATGAACTTAGCAATTGGAAAGTACATAAAGTTGAAGGATAACAAAATACTACATACCAGATATGTGTAACGAACAAAGGTGACATTAGTGGGAATTTTGCAGGCTTAAATGTTTCTATTAGAAAATAAGAAAGAATAGAAATTAGAGAGCCAAGTGTCTTAAGAAATTACAGAATACTATATATAGAATGTACACAAAGAATGAAGCCAAAAGTTGATCTTTTTGAAAATCTTAAAACTGTTTTTTTTACTAGTTTGATTTTTTAAAGAGAAAAACATAATTAATATTAAGATTTAGAAATCATTTACAACTATAAATATATGCTATGTTTTAAAATATTAAGGGAATAGGGACACCTGGGTGGCTCAGTTGATTAAGGGTATGATTCCTGATTTCGGATTAGGCCAGGATCCCAGGGTCCTGGGATCGAGCCCCCTGTTGGGCTCCCTGCTCAGCAGGGAGCCTGCTTCTCCCTCTCTCTGCCCCTCCCGCTCCTAGTCTCTCTCTCTCTCTCATAAACAAATAAAATCTTTAAAGAAAAAAATCAGGACCAGATCAAGGATGTCTGGTATCGCTGCTTTCACTGAATATCATACTTCCTGTTCTGACTTGTGCAGCAAGAAAAGAAATAAATGTTATAAGAAATGTAAAGAAAGAGATAAAACTGTTATATGCAAACAAACTTACCCAAATGGTTTTTCTGGGTAAGGTGATTCGAAAATTTATATGGAAGAATGGATGTTCAAGAATAGTCAAGACGTTTTTGAAGAAAAAGAATGGGGTGGGGCGCCTGGGTGGCACAGCGGTTAAGCGTCTGTCTTCGGCTCAGGGCGTGATCCCGGCGTTATGAGATCGAGCCCCACATCAGGCTCCTCCACTATGAGCCTGCTTCTTCCTCTCCCACTCCCCCTGCTTGTGTTCCCTCTCTCGCTAGCTGTCTCTATCTCTGTCAAATAAATAAATAAAATCTTAAAAAAAAAAAAAAAGAAAAAGAAAAAGAATGGGGTGGAGCAAATTGGCGCTGCCATCTCTACACCCGAATTTATTTTGCACTATAGTAATTAAGACAGTGAGGTATTGACACAAGGATAGAACTATGTGACTGGAATAGACCAGAAAGCCCAGAAATACAGAAAATGTGTCTAAGATTAAAATGGCATTTAAGATTGGTAAGGAAAAGATAGACCGTTAATTAATTAGTTCTGGGTCCATTAACTTGATTCAAAATAACAATTTGGATCCCAGTATCACTGCAATATCAGTATCACTTCCAATTAGATTAAAGACTCAATTTGAAAAGCAAAAGTTAAAATTTTTGGACAAAATCATAGGAAGATATCTTTAAGACTATGATACAGAGAGGAACTTCTTATACAAGATATAAAAGGTGCAATTCATAACAAAAAAGATTGATAAATTCAACTACATTACAATTTAAAACTTTGATACAACAAAAGAAACCATTAAAAAAAAAGACAAGTCACAAACTGAGAGAAGATACTATAACATATAACTAATAAACAATATCCTGAAAAATATGAAGATCTCTTGACACAACCCAACAGTTCTGTATGTGTGATATGTTTTGCAACACAAACATGCAATTAACATTTTTATTGTATAAATATATATATTCTTAATCTATAAATCCATATTGTATAGATTTAAAATAAGGTGTGGCTAGAGAGGGAATTAGTGGAATTAGTTGAATGGTAAAATAGAAATAAAGAAATTATCTGAAATGCAGTTCAGCTATTCAGAAGTAGAAACTGTGAATGAGAAATGGAGAGACATAGAAGACAGATTTAGAAGTTCTAATAAGTATCTAATCAGAGTTCTACAAAGAAAAGACTGAGGCAGAGGAAATATTTGAAGACCTAATAACTGAGTGTTCCCCAAAACTTATAAACAGGGGCACCCACGCTGGAGAACAATTTGTGAATCCTTTTAAAGTTGAGTGTGTGCATTTCCCAACAACCCAGCAATCTTACCCCTAGGTATGTATACACCACCAATAATTTCTTGCACATGTGTACAAGGTAACATGTACAAGAATATTCATGGTGTTAGCATTTGTAATCGGAAAACACTGGAAGTAGTCATCAATACGAGAGAAGATAAATTATGATATATCCACATAATAAAATACCATGCTTCACTAAAAATTAATAAACTGGAGCTATGTATGTCAACACAAAGAAATTTGCAAAGATACTGACGGATAAAACCAAGTTGAAGAAAGCATATGGTTCGATGCCATTTATTTAAAAGACACAAATGTGTAATACAAAAAATATCATTCAGAGATGAATACTAATGTATTTGTATAAGTATAAAGAAATGCTCAGAAATAAACAAACACCAAACTCGGGATGGTGATTTCCTGTGGACAGAGTGGGGAGAGGAGGAGTTATGATCAGAAAAGGAGCACGTAGGGGTCTTTAATCGTATTGATAAAATTCTATTTCTTAGAGTAAAAAGCTCATCAGTTCCTTACATCACTCTTTATAGCCTTTTTTATGCCTGAAATATTCCAAAATCTATTTTTTAAGCAGCTAAAAGGCCTTTGAGATATAACTGAGGATGTCCGAGAAGTGGGGCTATTTTAACTGAAATGTTAATATAAAAGTTTCTAGAGACATCTAAAGATTCATAAAATACAGGTTATCCATGGGTTATTCTTGACTCTTCATCTTCCTTTCTCCCCTGGACGACACTGGATTTCCTCTGGCCTGGCAATATCATATATCTTCATGGCACACGTGTTCTCCTTTCTCCTCTCCACGTTCACTGTGTCCTCAGCTGATAAACATTCCTCAAGCCTCTACTGTCCTTGATAAATAAATAAGGAACTCCTGTCACTTACACCTGCAGTGAACTCCTTGCCTTCCCTCTGGCCCAGAGTTCTTGGATGAGCAGCTGATACTTGCTACCTCCGGCCCATCACTTCGCTCTGTAAACCGCTACTATCTGGTTCCTGTCCACTTCTCTGGAAGAGCTCCCACTTGGGTTACCACAGTCACTTGAAAGTCAAATTCAAAGTAACTTTCCAGTTTAACAGACGCCGGCTGCACTTGACGTTCCTGATCTCCGCCTGCTCTCCGAAGCTCTTTCGTCCCCTTGGCTCTGCGATCCTCATCGTTTCTTGTTCTCCGCACACCTCTTATTTCTCTTCCGTTTGCTTCATAATCTCTGAGTTAATCACTTTTGTTAATAAATCAGGCGACCGAATCTGCATGTGTGCGTTTCTGAATCCTCTCTTCCGTTCACATCCTTGTTCCAGAACCACATGATCTTTTTTTTTCAATTTACTTATTTGAGAGAGAGAAAGAGAGAGAGGGGGAGGGTGCATGAACAAGAAGGGGGGAGGGGAAGAGGGAGAGAACCTCCACACTGCATTGAGCAGGGGAGCCCGAAGTGGGGCTCAATCTCAGGAACCAGGAGATTGTAACCTGAGCCAAAACCAAGAGTCAGAGGCTCAGCTGACTGAGCCACCCAGGCGCCCCCAGAACCACATGGCCTTAATTACTATATCTTCATAATTGACCTTAATATAGGATAACATAAGGTCTCCAGCTTTGTTTCTCCTCAAGACTGTCTTGTAAGACTCTTTAAAATCTTCTTTCCCCTAGCTCTGTCCCCAAAATTTTTTGGAAATTTTTGAAATTCCAAAGTCTAAGAATATCTAACTTAGTTATTCTTAATCAAGTTAAGGATTAATTTAGAGAACAGCTTCTTCAGAAACCTGCCGATCTTCCCGCCACACGTGGCTTAGGTTCCCATCTCATAGATACTCATGATTCTCAGGGCATCTTTTTTCCTAGAGATATTTTTGGGAATAATAATGATTATTTATGTGCTTATTTTAATTTTTATTCAATATCTCCTGCAACCCTATGCATTAGATACTATTATCCCATTTAATAGATCAGAAACCTGATATAGAGAAAAGTAAACCTACTTGCCTTTCACACAACTGGTAAGTTTCAAAGTTAGCATTCAGATCCAGGTCTGTCTGATTCCAAAGCCCGCTCTTGTTTTGTTTTGACTTTCACGGCTCACTCCTCCTCTTCTAATGACACAATATAATCATCCCAGAATTTAAACTCAAGTTGTTAGAGATTCGATGTTCACTCGTAGGTTGTTAACTTCACAGCATATCCTAGTCAACAACCATAAGTAAGGGCTCACGACGTTCTCTTATTCTGTATAAGAAGTACTGTTTATGTTTGAATTACTTATTGCTGAGTAACCAATCACCCCAGAACGTACTGACATCGAACAACAAGCATATCATCACACTCGAGTAATCTGTGGGTCAGGGCACAGCGGGAAGGGTTTGTTTCTGTTCCACCCGCTGCGGGGCCTCAGCTGGGGACCCCGACATGGCTGGAGGCGCCTTCATTTATATGCCCCCGGCGCCTGAGCTGGGACTCTGAAAGGCTGGGCTCAGCTGGGGCCCATCAGCAGAGTGCCTAGATGGGGCCTCTCCACTAGCAAGTGACGGCGGGGTTCCAGGAGATGGAGCACGTCGGTCCGGAGAGCAAGCATTCCCGGAAAAAGGAGGCCGCTGCAGGATCCTTTCTGATCTAGCCTCCGAAGGGCCCCAGCAGCGCTGGCATCAACTTCTGTTAGACAAAGCGATCACAAGCCAGCTCAGATTTTTTTTTAAAGATTTTATTTATTTATTTATTTATTTATTTATTTATTTATGAGAGAGAGGAAGAAAGAGAGAGCATGAGTGGGAGGGGCAGAGAGAGAAGGAGAGAGAGAATCTTAAGCAGATGCCACACAGCGCAGAGCCCGAGGCAGGGCTCGATCCCACGACTCTGAGATCAAGACCTGAGCTGCAAACCAAGACTCAGATGCTTAACCGACTGAGCCACCCTGGTGCCCCAAGCCTGCTTAGATCTGAGGGGCAGGAATGTAGAGCCTGCCTCTTTGTGGCAGGAGTCTCAACAAATTTGGGACCATATCTTAAAATCACCAAAGTTTATAAAAATATCAAGACTTTAATCATGTTTTTTCATTTCCGCACCCTAGTTTCTCTCTTTATAGCTCGTATCAGGTCTGGGAGTGATGTCTTCACAGTTCCCAGAGTTCTGTAGTCTCTCACAGTGTCCACAGTTGGATATATTCTGCAGGAGGGATGTGACATTTCTACGGGTCCCCATTACCCCGCACATCAGGAGGATGTGAGGTGGTATTAGAAACACATTCTAAATCTCCCGTTCCTCTCATCTGGAATTTTCCCATTGTCATGAACCATGAAAAAACAGGCATCATATGGTACCCGAGAAATGTAACAGGGAGTGCTTCCCTGGCTTAAGAAGCTTTATTTTAAATTATGATAATAAGTAATATATGAGGAGATACTTAAACGAAACTAAATATTTGAATATTTCCTTTGACTAGTACTGGGCTACCTGGAGTACTTAACTCACCACTTGTCAGCACCGTGCTCAGCACTTCTTTGATCTTTTAAGATTCTCTGTCCTTTCTCTTCAAAGTGTGGTCCTCAGACCAGCAGCATCCACATCACCTGAGAGCTTGTTAAAAACGCAGAATCCTAGGCCCCAGCCTAGACCTCTTGAAGCAGAATCTGCATTTTTAACAAGATCGCCAGGGGATTCGAGCACATTTGAAAGCTTTAACGCCCTGCTTCCGGAAGTAGGCACCATTACCGTCTGCCTGAAGAAACTGGCCGAAGGTGCACAATCTTGAGTTAGCCGAGCCAGAATCCAAATCCAGATCTGACCGGCTCTGAGATCCCCAGGATCCTGACAACTACTCCAAAAGGCTTCACAGTAAATCCCATCACCCTGTTAGCGAGGGTTTTGCTCTCTGGACAACTGCCGTGTGTTTAAAGGGAGGTCATGAAAGTCCTCCAGATTCTGAAAACGAGGCTCTAGACCTGGTTTCTCCACCAGAGTAGCATTGCTCCATCCCCTTGAGAACCGTCTGGCCCTCTGTTCCCCCTGAATGATCGAGAGCACCTTAAAGATGGGGCCATTGCCCTGTTTTCACATCTCCAGAAATTAACACAGAAGGTGGCGCATCCCATAGGATCCGCCCCTTACGCACTCGTTAATGAATCAACAATAGACCTGTCTGTTCAAGTGATCTGTGTAGACTGGGGACAGCTATAGGTTATAGCTGATGCTATTTTGCAAGAAAAGAAGGCACAGGGGCTTTCTCTGGCGTTTGTTCGGAGCCCAGACGTTCGGCTGCAGAAAACCAAGGCACGAAGCTGCTTTTGGCTTGTCGGGCCGCTTCTCTCTCCACGCAGGCGGCCCCCAACCTCAGCCAAGCAATGGCACTTCCTGAGAAACGTGCGCCTTTCTTTCCCCTCTTCGGAGCACAGCTCCTCTGGGGCTATAACGAAACTCCACCCGATCTCTGAAGGACAGGACCTGTGAAATGCATGGGACACTTGATCCCCACGTGTCAGTGGTCCCGCCATTTCTTTTCTTTTCTTCCTCTTTTCCTTAATCGGTTCTATCTTGTCTCTTCCTATGGAGAACTCTAAGGAGAGGAGAACGTGGACTCCCAGCAGTGCCTTGCGCTTAGAGCAAGCAGACGTCCTGGTTTGCCCAGGACCGACTCTGTTTATGCCTGCTGTCCTGGCGTAGTTTTTAAAAACATCCTCTTTCGCTGTCAAAAACGTCTCTGTGTGGATGATAAATGAGGTGGTCACCGGAGCCACTGGGACCTGGTGATGGCTCTGAAGTCAGCTCAGGAGCCAGAACAGGGCCAGTCCGTCACGCAGGCATCGGCTTTCTGGACTGGCCCATCGTCTGCGGTTGGCCGCTGCTCTGAGCGCGGTCTGCAGGCTGCAGTCAGCTGCCGAGCTGCCCAGGCCCCAGCCCGGCCCTCCTCGGTCAGAAGCAGGAGCTTCCTTGCCTCCAGGGCCTTGGTCTGACACCCTGCTCTCACCTTAGCTTCCCTCAAAGAGCCCTGAGGACCTTCTCTTCCCCTAGCCCACGTCCTCCAGACCCTGGGCCCCAAATTCTTAGCTTTCAGTCTCAAGGCCTCCAGCTTCCCACCATCCTTCAGCAGAGGCCTGAATACCACGCCTGTCTGCGCACCGCAGGGCTATTATTAGGGGGTAGCGTCAGAAATGCACACTGCAATCCCTGGTGGCCCTTTGATCCCCCGAGCGGAGGAGAGAATCGCAGGAAGGGACAGCCCAGCCTGAGGTTAGATAGTCCGCTGCTCTTTCCTCCGGGCTCCGGGGGACTGCAGGCCAGCAGGAAGGAGCCGAGCTATTCTTAGCCGAGGTGTGGGAGCCTGGCAGGAGCTGCAGGCCCTGCCCCAAGGGTCAGAGGCAGGAACTGGCCACCCACTTTGGCTGCTCCCCCCTCTCCTTTGGCTGCCCCTCACATGAGGAAATGACCACCACCCTCCCCCAACCCAGCGGCAACTAAGGCCCAGTCTCAGGCCGCCTCCCCGGTCCCCTCAGCAGCGAGCATGGCTCAGCCTCCCTCCTTCGGGTCAGCGTGTGGGTACAGCCACCATCTCAGTTCCTTCGCGAACCCTATCATCCCACAGATGCCAAGGCTGAGCTCCAGAGCGGGGAAGTGATCTGTCCAGGCCCCCCTGGATATTCTGGGTCTGACCCAGAACTCTAGCCAGTGCTGGGCAGGGTCCTAGGTGATGGGAGCAGTAAGGTTGGGCTAAGGTTTCCCAAGGCCGGTCAGAAGGCATGGGCTACCTGGGACAACACCTCATAAGTCCTCGGGAAAATGACGAAAAATAAGACAAGATCACCAATTGTACTTTTGTAGAAAGGGCTTTCTTTTGAGTTTATGCTCTTCTCAACTTAAGATTGTAAAAAAAATGACCTTGTTTTTATGAAATGACCATACTAGCATATGACAATCCTATGTCAGCCCCTAACATTAAAACATCTTTTACTGATGTGTGAAGTAAAAATATATTTGTGAACCAATAAAGCAGAGAATACTGACAAGAAAATAAAGCCACAGTTCATTCTTTCATTCAGGAGATATTCAGAGGGTCTACTAACTGGCCTGCATTGCGTCAGTACACAAGACACACATGGTTCCGCCCTCATGCTGCTTACAGCCAAATGGGGATGACAAGTGACAAACAAGTAAATGTGTGACTGTGTAAAATGTGATAGGTGCTACGAGTGAGTTTTTTAAAGGATGGTGCTGTAAGACAGGAGAGATGCGACTGGGGGGGGGTGCTTCGTTTCAGTGGGGCGGTCAGGGAAGACCAGACGATGGGGGGCAGCCGACAGAAGGCAATCAGGGAAGAGGAGCAGTCAGGCAAAGGGACAGCTCGGGTGGAGATCTGAGGTCGGAGAGACCTCGGCAAGATTTGGGAAGCTGAGACAGCCACTGAGGGGGAGAGTGGGCGAAGGGGCCAGCCCCAGAGCAGAGGCTGACGGGCAAGGTGAAGCCCAGCCCCTTCAGATCTGATTGGCCACGGTGAGCGGTTTGGATTTTATTTTAGAGCAAAGGGAAGTCATTGAAAGGTTTTCAGCAGGGGAATGAAATGTCCCGGTTTTAATTTTAAACATATTACCTCTGCTTGCTGTGTGAAGAAGGAACAGGGGAAACTCAAGAATGGTCAGAGGGAGACTAGATCAGATGTGGCTGGAATTCCAAGTGAGAAATGCAGGAGATACAGAGACGTGGTAGACTTTCCTCAAGATTATATTCTAGTTGTAAGCAAACACACACACACACACAATGAGTCAGATCATTTGGCGAATTCAATAAAGTCATATGTTTGGACAAAGATTTTTGGAGACAAGAGTTGAGAACACTCCAGGACCTTCCCACTCCCTCTTTAGTCCTAATCCTCTGGCTTGCCTATGGGGTCTTCAGATGGGCATTGTGCTTGTTCTCTTAGGTCAATACATTCTCAGAGACCCTGTCCCTGTTGTCCCCAACCAGTCCTCCCGAAGTTCCTCAGTACGGATGTGGCCATCTCTGGAGAAAACACACATCTGGGAAGCAGCTGCCTGGCCACTCTCACAAAATCATCGTCTAATCCAGTTGAAGCTGGAGTGGAGTGAAGGCGTGGAGGACTAAGGAAAAACATGAAGCCTGTCCAAGATGGGATCTGGGTAGAGTGTCAGGGGCACCACCCCATCTTTGGAGACATGCCTCCAGGGTAGCCCTTGGGATTTCAACTGGCCTTTGTGCCTTCCTCTGATCCCTGCAAAACCAGATGTGTCCCACAGCTGTGTACCATCTGCTACCCTCCACCCCAGTGGAAGCTACAGTTTGGGGGTTAAGGAAGGGAGGCAAAGACAGTGACTCTTCTTTGGCTCTGGAGGGTGAGTTGTAGGAATGAGTCTAGACTTCCCACGAAGTAGGCAAATGGCCTGGAATCCATTTGCACAGTGGCTCCCCCAAAACTCTCTCCTGGCATGGAAAAAATGTTAAAGGAAACTCAGTGTCTTGGGGTTTCCAAACCTTTCCTACTGAATGGTTCATAGACTCTGGCTCAGAGACTTCATCTTTCCTGTTCCCTCTACTCCCTGCCCCTTTTCCTTCCTCCACACCCCAAGCACGTGCACCCCAAGTTTCCAAACCCGGATCATTATAAGTCTAGTAGCATCTCGTCCGGAGGACAGGCAATCCTCCCAAAGGAAGAAAACTGTACTCCCGTCCAGTAGATGACATTATCAGCCCCCTCCCTGAGCTCAGAAGTTTGGTGCAGCCCAGACATATGGATCTTTTTAGAGACTCATGCAATTTGGCAACCCTGTTTCACACCCTCCGAGCCCTGCCGCTCTGACGCTGCTCTGCTGGGAGTGCACCAGGAGAGGGAAGGAGCGGATCTGGGCAGGCTCTACGACTCTTGTTCTTCCCTGGTCATTTCTCCTGGCAGCTCTCTACTCAATCTGGAAAACAAAAATTGTTTCTTTCCTGGTTCAATCTTTGGCTGAAAACAGAAAGGAGTTGAGAGTGAGAGTGAGAGAGAGAGAGAGGGAAGGAGAGAGGGACAGAGAGAGAGAGAGAGAGATGAGAGAAAGAAAGAACACAGAACGATACTGGTCAGTTTTCCAAGACAAAGACTGGGAGCTCCTCAACCAGCTGTATACTCTGCCTTGCTCCTCCTCCTCTTCTCCATCTCTAGTCACTCCATGGAGAGCTATTTGCATTCCGCAAGTGTGTGTGATTGGGGACGCTGGATTGTGCAGTGCACAACCTGAGCTCTATCTACTTCAGTCCTGCCTCCTCCATCGGGTAATCCATCCTGAGCCTCTGGTGAGTAAATTCAGCCTTGCTCCATATGTTCTAAAATGATGAAAAATGCTTCTGTGGAGACAAAAAGAGGTCCCTGAACCTTTGCAGATGCACATTTGCCCCCTTTTCCCAGCCAGTCACACAGGAGCCTGGACTGTCTTGGCGGAAAGGGAACTTTCTTGCTGCCCCTGGAAGAAAGAAGGACTTTTCTGCTCAGAAAGCAGCAACAAGAACAGCCAAGGAAAGTATTCTGGCACTCAGAGGTCCTCTCCCAGCATGAGACCTCTGGTGACCCCCCAACTGGGGAGTCTGTAAATTTTGAACCCTAAAGGGTGAGGCCATCTTGGATGAAGATGCTAAACTAGGAGGGGTCCCAAAAATTCACAAGAATCGGGCCATTCTCGAGCCATTCCCCGCCCCTGCCTCCAAGGTGGTCTCTTCCGGGCCCACAGAACCAACGCAGATGATGAGAGGCAGGAGAAATGAGAAGTGAGGAATGCTTTGCCTTTTTCTTTCAGAGCCAGGCCCAGATCAACCACCTTATTTTATTTTTGATGGTTTCAAGACAGAAAAGACCTCCACACAAAGCATAAGAGTCAATAGCTTGGGACAGATGTTTCCTTTCCAGCCACGTTTTCCTGCCCCGAGTTAAAAATAGCCAGCCTCTTTGCTTTGGCTTCCATAAGATGTATGTTGTTACCGCTCTCCATTTGGGTTTGCAGAGACGAAGATGGATGGGTCCCTGGATTTTAAACCCTATTGGCCTATGAACTAGATGCAATATCGGGTGCAAGATAATCCAGCTCCCTGAGGGGGCTTCCGGGACCCTCCCGTGAGGGAAATGGTTCCCTTACACCTGCCCTCAGGCAGCACCAGGCAGGATTTCCAAGTGAAGAAGGCAGTTTGCCAAGTGGCTCCTCTTTTGTTTCTCCACAAATCCTTCATCTTGGAATTTTCTTGCATCGATTACACGCTGACCCCCAGGGTAGCTTGGACCCCCTTTGATACTCGGGCTTTAATGGAAACATAAACTCTATCCACTAGCATCCATGAGCGATGCTGAGATAGGCCGGCTCGGTCAGGAAGATTTATTGAAGGCCTAGAACAGACACAAGGGAAGTGAGCAGAGACAATACCAGAAGGACAGCCACACTCACAGTCACAAACAATGCACGTCGGACCCATTCTCAGAGCGCTGCTTCCCCGGACGTAGAGGCTCCTTATCCAAGTTGGCTTCATCACAGACATGTTCCCCTTCAGCCAAGCTGCACTCAGCGATCACAAGGCCGCTCCCAGAGGATATCCCAGATTCGGACAGAGCTAAAGGAAAACACTACCATCATGAATAATTGCCCCACCTTCCACCTTCTCGAAACGAAAATAGCTTTGCTTATTGTTTTCGTTTGTAAAAGTAATGCACAGCTATTGTAAATACCGCATGCACAGGCTGCCTACAGAAGTGGAGAAGAAAGTGAAATGTAGCCATAACTTCACCACCAGCGACAATCCTTGTATATGTGCGGGAGGCAAGTTATCGCTTCACGCCATAAAATAGCATCACCCTGTGACACGCTTTTGGCCCTCACCCACCGCCAGCTCTTACTAGGTGCAGCAATGCACAGAAAAGCTGTGGGTTGGGAGCCAGTCTAGCTGAAATGCCACAACCTCTCTCTCTGACTCGAGAGCTTGTCCCTTAGGAGCCAAACTGAGATGGTGGCCCTAGGCCAATGCTTGGAGGGGAGGGGAAAATGAGACATTACATTTTATGCCTCTTTTCTAATCATCATTACATTTTTGCCTTTAATGATATCCCAAGGGGCCTGTGAAAAATGCCAACAGATTATCTCGGGCGCCGGCACTAGGTGGCCAGCCCAAGCTCACTCCCTTCTAAGGAACAGCCCCACCCACTCGGATGCAACGAGGGATGTCGTCCCAACATATAATTCATGTATACATACGTAGACAGCCATATGTAATTTGAAAACTTCTATAACTTAAAAATTTGTAACAAATTAAGACAAAGATTATTCATGAACAAGTAGTGATATGGATTAAAAAGGGGACATACTCCAGATAAAGAACAGATTAATGAGACAGAAGGAATTTTATCAATAACAATTTGAAAACTTGGATAAATACGTAATTGCCTAGGAAAATAATAACACTTGCTCAAGAAGAAATTTTTTTAAACTGAGAACTCATAACAACTAATGGAATCAGTATTTTAAAATAGTCTCACACTAAATACCGGGCCCAAATGATTTCATAGGCAAGTTCTAACAAATCTTTAAGGAAGTAATCATCCCAATCTTATACAAACTCTTCCTGAGAATAGAAGAAAGAAAAAGAAAAGAAATACTCTTCAACTCACTTTATAAGAACTTTATAACCCCAATACCAAAATCAAACAATGACATAGTGATGAAGGAAAAAATACAGGCTCATTTCATTTATGGATACAGAAGCAAAAATCATAAATAGAAAATTGGACTCACAAATTAAATTCTACAGTGTATAAAAATGCTAATAAACCATGACAAAGTTGGGCTTAATGCAAAGTTGGTTTAATGCTAGAAAATCTGTAAATGTAATTCACTGTACTACCATATTAAAGGGAAAAAATATATATCATTTCCATAGATCTAGATAAGACATTTTTAAAAATCATAATAGCTCGTTATTAAAGAAAGAAATTTTTTAGTAAATGAGGAATGGAAAGGAATGTGTTTAGCATGATACAAAGCACATATAAAAAATTAAGTAAACGTGGTCCTAAGTGGGAAAACATTAGAATATTCGCCTTTAAAATCTGGAACGAGGCAAGGATGTTTAGGACCACCACATCTTTAATCCTCGCTGCAGGTGTTCTTGTCAGGACATTACCTAAAAAAAAAAAATGATAATAATTCAAAGGGAGAAGAATTGGAAAGAAGAAATAAAATTATCCCTATATGCAGCTGATATGATTATTTACATAGAAAACCCAAGGAATCTACAAACACGTAGGAATAATAGGAGAATTTCACAAGGGAGCTCAATAGAAGATTAATATAAAACAATGAGTTGTTGTTTCATACACCAGCAACAAAAATAATTAAAAAGAATATACGATTTATAATAGCATTAGAGGACATCCATCATCTAGGAATAAATCTAATGAAAGGTGAATTACAACCGCTGCAAGAAAAATCAGAAACTTTAAGGAAGACCCAAACAATGGAGAGCTATGCCAAATTCACCGAAGGAAAGATTTGGTTCTCTCCAAATTAATCTACAGAGAAGTTCTGATCGAAATCCAAAAGGCTATTTTTGGGCAAGAACCTGATAAGCGGATTCTAATACATATGGAAGAGTAAAGAGCAGAGAAGAGCCAGGCCACTTTCCTGAAGACAATCTGGGTCTTCACTTCCCTACCCATATCAGGACTTACTTGAAGCCACAGATTAGACAGTGGTAAAGGTACTGGGGTACACATGGTGACCAGAGGATAGAGTCCAGGAACAGGCCCACCTTTATACAAAATGTTGGCATGTAACAGAATGGCGTTTCAGATCAGTAGGGAAATTAGAGGATACTCAGTAAACAGAGCTGGGAAAGTGGTTATCTGTATGAAAAATATATGACACTGGATTAGTGCCAGTTATTCACCCTGAATCTCTTAGTTCCAACCTCACATTTCTAGACTCTTCTTTATAATGCCAGGGATAGTGTGTGCTTGCTCCATTATGTGAGAATATTCGATTCCTCTACAGAGGCCAAGAAAAGCAAACTGGGCAAAATTCATCAGCTGTATTCACTATAGATAATATGTAAACACGTCCGCTGAGACAGTGGCAGAATTCAGATATGCTAAAAATAGGTAGCAAGTTTTTAAGCTGCAAAGACATGTAAAAATGAAATAAATGGAATATGTTGTAAAAACAATGGAATGAACCAGAGTATTACTTGCAGGTGGAAAAGGATAGAACGATTAAGTCATCACAAGGTAGAGAGCATGCCACCACAGGGCTGGCAGCCAGGTCATTATCCACCTAAATTGTCTACCAATTGGTGAAACCATTCTTGTCCCTGTTTGCTCTGCCCCAGAAACGCTGACAGAGGGGATGGCTGCACAGAACACTGACGAGCTGTGTGAGTGGACTTGTGACCGGGCCTACCTGCCTTGCACCGCCCAGTAGAGCAAGTATTGGTAGCAATGTTGGTTCCAACCGTGTTCCATCTACTGATCCCTTACCTAACTTCAGCTCTGGTCCTTACAACTAACTATACCATCGGAACATAACACAGGAGAGTGGGGCTCTTTCACCTTGCCTGCTCCCTACCCCATGCTGACTAACCTATCCCAACTCTTTCTTCTCCTTTCTGGCTGTATGTTTGAAATAGATTCAATAACCTTTGGGATCTGATCATTGTCATTTGGCCTGAGCCTTCTTGCTCTGTGGCCTCCACGGCCTGTCTATGGCATATTGGGAGGCTACGACTACATGGAGCTAATTTCCCACTGGCCACTGGGGCCGGGAATCCACATGCCATATTTCTCAGACCCCCTTTTCAGTGGGTTTCCAGTTAGGTTCTGCCAAGAGGAGGCACTGGAGAGACACTGGAGGCAGGAAGAGGAAAGAAGGGACTCATGTCTGACTTCAAATCCTCGTGGCCTCCCTATGGCACCCAAACACGTCTGCCACCAAGGCTCCCTCCCTGCTCACCTGGGATCTAAACCCTGAGAGTTTCCAAAGAGCCAAAACAAGTTTGCAACAGGCGGAAAAAGTGTTGGTTCTAAAATATGAAATTGGAAAATCAAAATGAACAAAAGTTGTATTTACTGTCTATGAAAGGTAAACTTAGCCAACTTGTCAACCACAAGGCAACTCTAACAGGTTTACATGCACGTAATAAAGTTTGAATTACAAGAACCAAATGAAGAATATACTTTAAAACTCAAAAAAAATTTAAAATCCTTTCCCTTTCTTTCTTTTTTTTACATCAAAGAATTGATATTTAACATGGGATGCGGGTCTAGTTTAAATTGATTGATAACGATGTGTGTGTGTGAGTGTGTGTGTGTGTTGGGGCTGAGGTGAGGCGATGTTCCACGGTAAGGGTGCTCGTAACCTAGAGGTTTATAAAGGGCCTGACGGAGCCTCTCACTCTGGATCTTTCTGTTGCACCCTCCACTACGTGCCGTGTAGTTACCATTCTCTTCTATCGCCCCTTATGTGATGAAGTCGCAGGGCAGAGACACCAAGGGGCAGCCAAGAAAGGCGAGAGCTTTGAAGACCCTTGTGAGCTCACCTCAATCTGATTGTGAGGAAACACCAGGCGGGGGCCCCAGGAGGGCCTCAGATTGAACAAGAGTTTGTGGGCGGCAGCAGTGAGCTTGTGAGTGCTTGAGGTGGTGAGTCTCAGGGACTCTGGAAGATAGGAAGGGTAGCCATTCATCACCTAGTGGCACAGGCGTGGTGCAGACCGGAGAAGAACAGCTCTGGTTTCTCAGAGACAGGGGTGTCCCGGCTTCCCATCCCTCTCCTATTTTTTCCTCTCTGAAGTCTGCCGTCCACTCTGCACCCAGTGTGTCTTCTTTCTACACTAGGGCTTCTTGAACTTAGTGTGCATAAGAATCACAGACGCTGCCTGTGAAAAGTGCAGATTCCTGGACCCTAACCTGGATTCTCTGTAGACGACGCTTTGAGAAGGTCTGCACCAAAGCTAGGTTAAGACATTCAGGTGCTAGAGACAAGCTCTTTCCTGTCTCCTGTGGTCCAGCAGGGCAGACAAATGGCATTTGAAGTAACCAGGAGAAAAGAGTAGGAATGAAGGAAGAGCCATGTGAGTCAAATTGGTTCTCCTATCTAGCAAGGATGGGAACCCCACATTTTGTTCACAAGCTCTCACTGGGTGTGAAGGAGCTCCAGCCCCTGGAGTAGAAAAAGTTGAGGGGGAGCTAAGAAAGTGGGTGGGAGAGGAGCTCTCCTCTTTTCTCTATTAACTGGGAGTCCCAGGGACAAATGCCTGATTTTCTTTTTTTAAGATATTATTTATTTATTTGACAGAGATAGAGACAGCCAGCGAGAGAGGGAATACAAGCAGGGGGAGTGGGAGAGGAAGAAGCAGGGGTGTCCCAGCTTCCCATCCAGAGGAGCCTGATGTGGGGCTCGATCCCAGGACCCTGGGATCACGCCCTGAGCCAAAGGCAGAGGCTTAACGACTGAGCCACCCAGGTACCCCCAAATGCCTGATTTTAAAAATGTATTTTTCAGCGTTTTCTGTCCCCAGCTGCAGGTCTGAGATCACAGTGTGGTCAGATCTGAATCACCATTTACATTTTGAGACAGATTCATTCCATATCATTGCGTTTTATCAAATTTGCATCGTAAGCCTTTGGTTTTACTGTGTGATGAAAGGCATTGTTTCCTATTTAAAGGAAAGTTAGCCAACAAGATCAGAATAGAGAGCTTCGGATTTTGTTTTTAGACCTGGACCGACTTCTGTACAAACCAAACAATAGCAGATCACAGAGAAGGACCATAAAGATAAGTCTACTTTCATGATGCTAGGGAGTCTGCTGACAAGTGTATCAGGAAAGATCAGAGGGAGCTGGTCTGACCTTCCTTCCTCCCTACTCTGGCTGTGTGGCGCCCACATCATGGAAGACAGCAGACTGGGTATTCGTAACCCTGTGATTCCATTCAGGACCTCAGAGTACGTTCCCAGACCGCGCCTTATCAACTTATCCCCTCCCTGGTGCCATCATCTGAGTCTGCGGGCCCCTCTCTCCTCCAGCCTCTGCCTCCCCCATCCAAACCAATCTGTGACTAGGCTGATAGCCCAGCTCAGAGATTCTGCGGTTCAGTTTCCCAACCTCTAGAACAACTAGTGAGTAATAGGGAGCTCCAGGATCAGTCAGGGAATAGAGGGTGGGGTCCTGAGGAAGTCCTTTTCCTGATGAAAGAGCAAGATAACAGCTGTAGAGTCACAGACCCAGAGCTGGAGAGGGGATGCGGGCAGAAAGAGCTGCCTAGGTGCCCGGAGAGTCCTTTGTCTCTATGATGATGGTGACGGGCTCAAACTATGTGGCAAATTAGGGACGGTCACAGGAAAAACCCTCCAAATTAACACAAATAGCTCCTGCAGGGGGAAGAAGTGAAAAGAAAACCGACAAGCATGGTTTGGACGGGTAAAATGAATAATTACAGTCATTTATGTGCCCTGCTCACTCTATGCTTCATTACCATGCAGCACAGTCTTTGGTGTGACTGTCACGAAACGCATCCGATTGGACATGTGCTGAGTTTTACCTGATTGGCAAAATGCCCACACTTGTAAACTCAGGTCCTCACAGTGGAATCCTTCGGCAAGATTGTCCTCGGCTTAAAGTCAAAAATAAAGCAAAACAAAAAGGAAAGAACACACACACAGAGAACTCCGAGGAAACTTGCCCCGGCCACCGGCCAGGCTGACACAAAGGGGTTAAAAGTTAAGTGGAAGTCGAGCTTGAAGGAGTAAGACGGGGCCTCTATATAAAGTTGAACAAGTCGCCTGGGGCCCGCACAAACCTCCACCTTTTTTGGCCTCCACGGCGGCAACCCCGGCCCCTGCTAACGTCCTCCGCCTGTGGGACTGAGCAGGGAAGCTCACGGTAGTGGCGGCCAAGGAGAGGGGCCGGCCTTGCCAGGAATAAAGAGGGAGGGGAGGGGAAAAAGCCAGCTCGCCCACCCCGCTCCCGGGCGGAGGGCGGGGGCAGCGCGTCCCGCGGGCCGAGCGCGTCTCGGGCTGAGCGCATCTCTCCGGAGCGGCGCGGGAAGGATGCTGGTCGGCAGGGGCGCGCGCGCGGGGCGCGGGATGCCGCGGGGCTGGACCGCGCTCTGCCTGCTCAGTCTGCTGCGTGAGTACCGGCCGCGCGCATCCGGGCGGGCGGGGAGGGTCCGCGCTCTCCCGCGGCGGAGCGCGCAGAGCCCCGGGGGCTCCGAGGGAAGGGACCCCGGCCCCACCCACGCCCCACGCCCACGGCGGCTGCGGGCTCCAGTGGCACGGGGGCCTTCGGAACCGCTCCCCGCTGGGACCGGCGCGTCACCTGGGAAGCGGCGGGGTGGACGGGAAGGGAAGCGCGGGCGACCCCCGCCGCCAGGGTCAGCCAGCCCAGGTGTCAACCGGGCGGCGCGCCCCGGTCGTCCCGGAGTCAGAGCGTGCGCCTCCTTGGAGTTGTCCCTAAAGTAAAGCACTTCGAAGAGGCCAGTCTGTTCGCGTGGCCAGAGGTGCGGAGCGCGGAGTCTGAGCCAGAACTGGGAGAGGGGAGGAGAGAAGCAGGAAAGTTTTGCCCCTGGGAGCTGATTCCGAAAGCCCAGGCCTGAGCGGCTGCTGGGGACACAGCGCAGGCGCCCGCCGACCACCGGGACGGGGCAAGCTCGAATTGGACCTTTAAGGAATGGGAGCGAGGCCAGCCTGGGACGAGGCCCCAGCTCCGACGCCCAGAAGGCCCAGGAGTCAGCTGAGTTAGGTGACCAGGGGAGTGTGGAATGAGGAACAGTCCGTGAAAAACTCCTTGCATTTAAGATTGGGAAGCTAAATTACAGCTCCCGCGTCCCACGCCCACACCCAGTCCGCTGGAGAGAAGGTGGCAGTAGATGCGGTTTGTTCTGTGCCCTGCCGCCCTCTCCCCATCGCAACCCCCCACCCTGGCACCAACTGAGACTTGTTACATTTGGGGGCTTTCCTCCCTTTCCTCCTCCAAGTTCTAAAACTAGTGAATAGGTTAGCGGGCTAGTGGATGCCCCTCCACTCACCCACACCTGTCCCTACTCCTTAAGATCTTGCTCTCACTTTGGTGGAGAAATAATAGATGCTCCGTAAATATTTATTCTTAATTGCTTTCATTTGGGGATAGCATTCTCCATCTCATCACACTGCGTTTAGAAGGTTTTAAACATTGTTCATTGTTCTCCCTTTTGCTCAAGATTCCTCTTCCAGCCCTCTCTAGGGCTCCCAACTCCCTACTCTTACTCCATACTCAAGGCCACCCACCATGGCCCCACAGAGAGATCTGGGCCTGCCAGCTAGGCCCCTTTGCTCTCATGGTCCTCTGCTGTCCTCCGTTTGCACCAACCCAGCTGGAGAGAGACTCTGAGCTTGAGAAAGCTCTAAGATAGGCTCTGGGTTGACCAGTTCAGCAGCCGTGGACCTGCCCTCTGGGGCAGGGAAAAAGCGGTCACTGAGCTGTTGAAGCCCTAGACCAGGGAACTCTCCTGGGTGCTAGACGGCATCCTCCTAACGGGGGAGTTGATGAACAGCTGATCAGATGTTCCACTCTCCTTTGGCTACACAGCTTGTGATGACCTGGTCCCGCGCCGAGTGAGGCCCACCCTTTTCTTATTTCCTCAGCTGGCCAGTTTCAGTCTCGCCTTGGACTGCAGCAGGAGGTTGGGGGAGCAAATGAACTCCTGCAAAATCTGGGCCAGATATGCTGAGAATTCCACTGTCTCAGCTTTGGGGGGTGACAGCTGGGGCATGGATCCCTATTCTCCATCTTGCCGGACGACTTGGGCCAATTTGGAGCTTTAGGTCTTCCCTGAGAACTTTCTAGGGTTTGTTTATTGTTTTAATGCTAGGAGTCGTTTTCTGTCCTGGTATACATCGTGGGATAAATAAGCGAGTGACTGTATCTTGAAATGCTAACAGATGAACGTTGCAGGAATTCCGTGCCATTACTGAAAAATTTAGGGCACTGGAGGTTCTGTGGTTTTCATGTCATGTAGCCTGACAGAGAGCTTTGTCCTGGGAAGGTCTTTCTGTCCCGTGAGAAGTTGGCATAAGGATGAGCACAGCAGCCAACCAAAAGTAGACTCTTCTCGCTGCAGATGGGACTGCTCTGGGTGGTGACCAGAGTCAGAGCGGGAGCTGAGAGGCCACCAGGGAGCACTGCCATGTCACCACCTGGGAAGAGAAGCCTTTCAGATTATTAGGAAACCCCATTTGTCAGGCTCAGGGTATCTGTTCCCTCCAAGACCTCCGTGGCCTATCTTCCCTCTCATCATAAGGACACGCCCCCCCCAGTCCCGCCCCTTCACATTCCTCTTCTTCCTTTGGGTCCTTCGTGCATGCTGACCCCACACCCATATCCTGTCTGGGGCTACATGTAAGAGGGGAAAAAAGAAAAGGGAAAAGAATTTTATCAGATATTTTCCAGAGGAGAGAGGACTCCACCCTTTGACTCTCTGCCACATGGCAGCCGAGGAGGAGCAGGCTTGGGGACCTCTGACTAATTCAGTGGCCCCCAGGGGTCCCCGTCCAGCTGGCAACACCTTTGCAATGCGAGTCTTCAGCGGCATTCCTGTTTGAGAAAACACGCCTGGGCATCTTTGTTCTTATCCCTTTGGCTCCACCTCCTGGGCCTTCTTGCTCACTTGTCCTCACCTCCTTCCTTCTCTGAGTCTTTGTCTCCAAAAGCTCAGGGCAAGGAGTGCCAAACTGCAGCAGATAAACTTGGGCACAGAGTCTTACAAAAACAAATTTAAAAAAGAGGCACAAATTCCACTTCGTGCGGCCGCACTGCCTGATTTCCTTCAGAGCCCAGGCAGGAGGGCCTGGGCTCACTTTCAGGGTTGGCCGGTTACTCAGCCCTGCCGAGGGTGCCTGGCCTCCCTCTCGCCTTGACTTTGCCTGATCTCACTAAAGGGCCCAGAGCGTGGAGAACTGAAAATGTGAAGGTATGGAAAAAGAACAAAAACACCACCCTCCAGAAGAAAATGCTTGGAGTTGCCAGGGCAGAATTTCCTATTTTTCTGGATTTTGACTTTTGAAATGAGAACATTCTCTTCCCTTCTCAGCTGAAAAATAAAAACAGATTATGATTTTTCGTCCCCACGGCTCCTGACTTCCCTAAGGAGAAAGATGCATGCATCCTGGGGAAGAGAGGTGCGCACGAATAGGGTGGACCGAGGGGTACTTCATAGCACCTGTTCTCTGCCCCTCCCACCCCCACCAATCACTTCTCTTTGGATGCAAAGGAAAAGGCCTTTTGGCTTAATTGGGAAGTCGGCTTCTTCCTGATTTGGGGGGGAAAGACTCCAAGAACCCATAACCGATACCCTGTAGCCGAGCGGCATCTCTAGATGGCCAGTTCCATTGTTAAAGAAAATGCCTTAACCACTCTGTATGTGAAAAAAAACAGGCCTTGGATGTGCAGGGGCCGACAGGAGGTTGAATTGCTGAGCATGATAAAAATAAAGTGGAACTTGGTATTTGATGGGCCCAAGAGACACAGGCTGTGGGAATCCAGAGGCCAGAAGGAGGAGAGAGAGAGGAGGGGAGGTGCCTGGAGGGTGGAAAAGACCCCCGGAGGAGAAACGTCTTATGGTGTGGCAGGGATGCTTCGCACAGTGATGTCTAAGTTACACCATTGTCTCTTCTGGCCTGGGCTGTGATCTGGCGCCGTGCTCTCAAACCTTTGATAAACACACACTCACCCGGTCTTAGTGTTCTCTGGAAGAAAGCACGGGGTGCTTGGCTGGCCCCCGGTGAAGCTGAAGGAGAACGGCAGTAACCTGAGGACAGGGAGGCGCAGAGCTGCAAAAAAGGAGTCAGTGGCAATGAGGAGAATGAAGGAGAGGGCACTGGGAGAAATATTGGGCCCCCAGAGAAAGCTCAGGAGCCTGGGGTTCCAGGGTAAGTGGATGGGGGCCAAGCCCAGCTATCTGCATATTAAAGGAGAGTCCCAGTTCACGGGGAGCCACAGATGCTGGGTTTATGCTCAGGTCACAGCTTAGGTTCACAGGAACCCTAGGAAGGCAACAGGCCAGCCCTGCGTGCTAGTCCAAGATGCCTGGTCTCAGTGAGACCCGGTAACGAGGACGCTTCCTGAGTGCTCCCGGGAAAGACGGGGGCTTACCACTTCCCAGGTAGTTCATTCCATTAAAAACACACACACACACACACACACAAAACCAAAACACATTATTTTCAGCTTTTCTTTGTATTACAATGAAGTTAGCTTTCTTGTATCTTCTAGTCATTAACTTCAAATTCTGTTCTTAATTAGAATCGGTTAATCTTCAGTAAATTCTTTTTTTTTTAAAGATTTTATTTATTTATTTGAGAGACAGAGAGAGAGCACAAACAGGGGGAGGAGCAGAGGGAGAGGGAGAAGCAGACTCCCTGCAGAACAGGGAGCCCGATGTGGGATCAGGATCATGACCTGAGCTGAAGGCAGACATTTAACCGCCTGAGCCCCCAGGCGCCCCAATCTTCAGTAACTTCTAATCTAATTCTATTCTTGGATGTACCACAGAATGAATCTGATCTTTCTTCCTGACAAGCCTTACCGAGCTGTCTGGGCCCACTAGATTATAAACTCCTTGAGGACAGGGATTTATTTAAATTGGATGACACCCACACCACACCACAGGAAGGAGACTTCTCTCACTCTGGGCTCGCCAAAGCACTGAGCAGGGTCTTTTGCACATCACTGGTGCTTATGACAAAAAATAAGAGTGAGTAAGTAAGCGAAACAAGTCTTGAATAAAGTTATTTATTCTCCCTCCCCAAATTCTTTTTTTCTGGATCAGAGGTTGGCAAACTTTTTCTGTCAAGAGCCACATAGTGAATATTGCAGACTCTGGAGGCCATATGTTGTCTCTGATGCAAATTCTACTCTGTTTTACTTTACAACACTTGAAACATGCAAAAGCCCTTCTTAGCTCACTGGCCATACAACAAACAGCTGGTGGGCGGATTGGGTCCACCAGCTGTTCCCCAACCCCCGATCTAGATGAAATAGCTTCAGGCCCTCAAGCATAAGAGACTCAGTTTCTAGAACTCTCCTAGTTCTGGTTCTCCTCCCCTGGTCGCTCCCTCATTTGATAAATTCCCTCTTAAACTACAGGACTGAATGGGGCGGCTCTCCGAAGAGGCGGTGGGCATAATAGGCCTACCACGGGCCACGCACTCCGAGGGCTGCTTCCCAGCTCACACGGCCCTGCTTCTCGCCCTGAGCAAAACGAACGTGTCCAAGAGACGCTTCCAACGCTAAAGAAATTTATAATGTAACTGAGGCAACAAGACCTATACTCAGGAAACAGCATATATGATTTTGTGCCAGATAAGTGGCGGAGAGATGTGTCTGGAGGCCTCTCAGAAGCAGAAGGAAAGGGGCCCTGGACTAAAGATAACTGCTATTTCTTGAGTGTTTACCAGCTGGGCTAACTGCTTTGAGCCCCTTATCTCCTCCACCACTCAGAACAACTAGGAGGTAGGGCAGTGTTTATTCCCATTTCCCAGGTAAGGTCTAGAGAGTGGAGGAAGCCTCCGCCCCAGCCCTGACAGCGAGAACAGGGTAGAGAAGCCTCTGGACATGGTCTGACTGCAGAGCCCACACTCTTCGTGCGGAGGCTTCACTGTCTTCTCAGAAACACAGGCTGGGGGTTCCCAGCGGAGGCGGCAGGCTGTTTCTTCCCAGTACTGTCCCCCCGTGGGCTGAGCCACACAAGAATTCCTCCCACAAACCCCAGGGTTGGAACAAAAGGGTGGGATGGGGCTGGCTGGCCAGGAGATCAGGAAACACCAGCAAAAACCCCACTAAACCTAAGAGGGTCTTTGGAAAGCAAGACCAAAGGGCACCTGGATGGCTCAGTCGATGAAGCATCTGCCTTCGGCTCAGGTCGTGATCTTGGGGTCCTGGGATCGAACCCCAACGTCATGGGGCTCCCTGCTCAGTGGAGAGTCTGCTTCTCCTTCTTCTGTGCGTGCGCTCTCTCTCTAAAACAAATAAATAAAATCTTAAAAAAAAAACACACACAAAAAAACAAGACCCAGTATAGTCTCCTAAAGCATGGGAATTTAGCTAGTTAGGTAACAGAGCTTTCTGGATCGGAGGAGTTGGGCACCTTCTTTCAAGATGCAAAGATTCTCCATTTTACTAATTGTGAGTAGAAACCTCTTAAAAATGCATTACCTTGGGGCACCTGGGTGGCGCAGCGGTTAAGCGTCTGCCTTCGGCTCAGGGCGTGATCCCGGCGTTATGGGATTGAGTCCCACATCAGGCTCTTCCACTAGGAGCCTGCTTCTTCCTCTCCCACTCCCCCTGCTTGTGTTCCCTCTCTCGATGGCTGTCTCTATCTCTGTCGAATAAATAAATAAAAATCTTTAAAAAAATAATGCATTACCTTATGCCCCTGCTTCCTTAGTGTTCTCCTCAAAATAAGGACTTTAACTTTCATGACTCAGTTGGATCAGGAAAATAATTTGGTTATGGTGCAACTCAGTGACTTTGTTAATGCTTATTAAGGTGTATGTATGTATTTACTCCTACCATAAATGGTTCCAGAGTGGTGTGGGTTTTACTACTCACGTCTGTTTTTCATTTATCTCTGTTTCTTCTTTTTTAAGCGGTTGTTTCTCCTTATTGTTCGCTTCTAAGAGTCTCTAATTTCTAGCTTTAGCTAGGATATCAGATAACCAAGCTTGTTAGAACTATGTGGACAACAAGAATAATTGCCTCTGAATAAGTACTTGTAAGTTAAATGCATTACTTTTACTACGTGACTTTTGTGACCTCTATTTGGCCATTTTGGGGGTATCCTCATTTTGTTAACTTCCTGATACCTTGTCTCCTCCCTTTGCCCCAAGTTCATGAGTTGAGATCAAATAGGATATCTAGAGTCAAATCAGGTACTTAGGGAGACACAGTTAATAAAGGTAGAATGGGAAGGGGCGCCTGGGTGGCTCAGTCGTTAAGTGTCTGCCTTCGGCTCAGGGCGTGATCCCGGAGTTCTGGGATTGAGCCCCACGTTGGGCTCTTCCGCTGGGAGCCTGCTTCTTCCTCCCCCACTCCCTCTGCTTGTGTTCCCTCTCTCGCTGGCTGTCTCTCTGTCTGTCAAATAAATAAATAAAATCTTTAAAAAATAAAAATAAAGGTAGAATGGGAAGTAAATAGCAGAAGATAGCCTTTTGTTTGATTTTAAATTGCACTTTTGTTTGATTTTAATTTGTTTGATTTTAAATTTTAAAATGCTCTGTCGGGTTGGGGATAAAGGCTATTTGTCTGGAAGGCTCTGGTCTAGAATGGAATGGAATGCAGGTTTCACTGACTGTCTCCTAGAATCTAACTGGTAAGCTGCTATTACTCCCTTGACAGAGTTGGGAGAACAGAAGCTCAGATAAAGAAAGGTTAGCATTTGATGGTTTAATGCCATGGACATGTGTGGGAAGATAGGATGAACAGAGACCTGTGGTCAGTCTCAATTCATATAAATATTATTCCTGCAAGATGCAGTCTCCTCATGGGGGCTCTAGAAAGGGAGCCCTAGAAGCTGGAAAAGCACTGGACTCGCTCCCTGCCCGTCCCTCTGCTGCAGCCCCTTGGTTGGATTGGCTTTCAGGGCCCTACCGCCATGTTCCCTCACTCTACACCAACTCACACGTCTCCTGTCACTGAGCCTTGCCTCTCTGGCCTCCCTCTCTGACCTGTTTCTCCAAGCGCTCAGGGGGCATCCCTGCCCACTTCAGGCTCAGGGACGTGAGTCTGAGGTGGGGCTTTCATTCTCTTTGCAGATGGATCCTGCTACCTGTTGCTCAGTGTTTGGCCAGGTGGTGGGCGAGAGGAGGCTGTGGCCGCCGGGAGCCCGGCCCTAGCTGGTCAGTAGCTGGCCTAGGTCCAGAGTTGCTTCACTCATCTGGCACAGGCACCTCTGTCCTCAGAACTCGCAGCAGGTCTCTGCTCACATCTGGAAAAGTTCAAAACTGTTTGTCTGGGTGAAGGAGGCCCTGGGGGAGCGGGTTCAAAAGCATGACATCACCTCAGTCAGGCCCAGCTTTCTTTGGAAAGAGAAAAGGGCTGGGCCAGGCTGAGCCAGATAGGATTCCCAGGAATTGATGTGTTGGAAGGAAGAAGAGGAAAGGGTGGAAAGGAAGGATGATGTCAAGGGAGAGTTCCATGGTGCCTTGGAGTGGTACCCGGGGAAGATGATTCTTCGGTTCAGTGTCCATATGTTCCCACCACCTGCCCCCTTCAGTGGGTTGATACTTCAGGGGCAGATTGCTAAGCGGGTCCTATCTGAGGGCAGAAGAAGACTGTATCTGCTTCCCCATCTATTTTGTTTTGAGAAGCCCCCCTCTACCTAACCCAGATAGGAGCCCAGGCTTTTCTCTCCAGAAGGGTGGAGGATGCATCCTGATCTGTGGCAGTTTAGACTCCCTGACCCTCTTGCTCCTTCCACTCAAGTGTCCGCTAAATCTCAGTGGCCCCACTGCTCCCTGCCCCGCATAAACTATGGCCTCCCCTCTTGGCCAAGACCTTGGTGATTCAGCTTCTTATCTCTAAAACGGAGATAGTAATATCACTTCTTCCTCCTACTCCCCTGCACAGAATATTAAAATATGATTATTGTCCTCACCATTTATACCAATCTACTTGCAACTGTGGGGGGGGGGCAGATGTGGGAGAGTGAGACTTGTCACAACTTTTAAGGGCAGCATTCTTGGTCCCAAGTTAATTGCAATGAAACAAAAGCCTAACTTCCCTCTTGATGCCGAGGGAAAGAAGAGGTGTCATTCTACATTGCTATTTACCTGGAAACCCAAAAGATACAGACTTATATCTCAATCAGGAAAATTTAGAGAGGAGCTTTAGGGTGGCCTGGGATCCTCAGGGGTCTTTCCTTAAGGGTGGTACTGGTGGGTGCTGACCTCTGGGTACCAAGTCCATCCTAATGTTTAAGACCAAGTCAAGAATAGAATAGAGGCCCTCAGTCATATGTCTAAGCACTTCAAAGTTATCAATCAGGCCTATTAACTTATAAATGAAATGTCCTCTATCCTCTTACCTTGAAAAACATACCTTCAGGGCCATCCGGAAGACCAAGTTTGAATTTGGGACCCTGTGGGTCTCTAGACTCAGGGCCACAGTATGACTGAGCAGGAAGAGATGGCCTTTGACCCCAGCCCATCCCCCTTCCCTTCTTACCCACAACTCTGGCACACATCGTTGGGGATCTTGCATGCGTGCAAGGCACGCACCACTCACGTGCTTCAGTGTAACCCTTCTCCCTGAAGCAGCCACCTCTTGGCCATCCTTGCGCCTTGGGGGTGCCCACCCTGGGGCTGCAGTTCACCCTCAGAAGGATGGACTGGGACAAAGGGCCCCATAAAGATCCTCAAGTGAGCAAAGAGCCATTTGAGCAAGAAGTTCTAGGAGTTCTGGTCCCCACTGTATGACCTAGAAGAGAGGGTACATCGCTGTTGGCCCCATGAACTCCTCACAGTTTGGGGCAGGGCAGAGTAAGAGGAGGAAGAGAATATAGACTCTAACGTTCAGGGTGCAATCAGGAAGCTTCTCCTTCCTGGGTATGAGGATGGCACTGGTGGGTACCCCAGGAAACATGGAAGGGCAAGGACCCTCATGAAGATCTTCAGAGAATAATTAAATCCAGGAACATTATACTATACCAATTTAATATTTGTCATTAATTTTCCCAACAATCCATGTAAGGAAAGGCCCTCACTTTAGAGACTGGTAAACTGAGACACACACAGACACGTATGTACACGCATTAAACTATACAGTTATTGGCAGAGCCGGAACTAAGCTTTCTTCCCACTACATTTGATGAGAAACTAGGCCTTATGTTCTCTAGTCCATCCGCTGGATTCCTAGGTCAGAGCTTTTTGAAAGAAATCTTGGGGTGGGGGGGAGCTTACTGAATTTCTCAACAAAAGACAAGGAGGATGGGTTTGCATGAGGGAAAGAATGAAGGGGGTTTGAAGGGAGCCTTGGACAGAGAGAAGATTTTTAAAGGGGCTGCAGAGAAAAGGTGATTATCCCAAGAGTATATTATTTTAGTGGATGGAGAGTGACAGAAGAGAGGAAGACACATTACAAAGGAAATAAAGGTACTTCTTCCCCCATATTTTAGTTCTTTGTGATATTTATTCAGATATAATTTGATATTTTAACATTTTACTTCACATGTTACGAACATTGCCTTGTATTTTCATGTGGCGTTAGTTTTTTATTTTACAATTTTTTATGTGTAATGATTATGGTGTGTGAAGTGCATATAGCATTTATCCTATTGTGATTCATTTAGTCGCTTGCAACTTTTTCCTCCTAGAAATAGCACTGTATTAGACACTTGGTGCATACAAGCTTTTCCTTCCTTATTTTCTTAGGGAAAATCTAGTAGTGAGAAATTAGTCACCTGTCCAGAAGGATATTCTTGATGTCATGATGTCATGAGACTCCAGGATGATTTAGGTTCTCACTTGTCCCCCTTGTTTCTTTATAGCCTCTGGGTTCACAGATGTGGAAGTCACGACAGTTGCTACCACAGAGCCCATCACCCAAGCAACGACATCAGCTGTTTCTGCAAATGCATCCAACCAGGAAGCCATCACGCTGAGTCCTCTTGGAAGTACCACCCCGTACCTTGTCTCTCAGGAGAGCAATGGGACCGCAGCAGCCAGCTCAGGTAAAGAGTGCTTGTCTCAGGCCCCAGAGGGATGCTGCTGGTGTTGGGTAAAGCATTAGGATATCTGCAGACCCCCCCCCCAGGCCTGCTTTCCCCCACAGATGGAAACATACAAGCCCCACGAAATATGGTCTGTTCAAGATGCTTTGGGGACCCTGAAGTAAGTTCCTGATGATTCTCGTATAGTGACAGCTTTCTCAGGTAGCTTTGGCAGCTGAGCCTGACGACTCGTTCTCCTTGTACCCTGCTCTCATGCTGAGTTCAGATTAGTGATAAAATAAGGATCAGATGAGGACTCCCTAGAAATCTCTGATCTCTTCGGGTTCAAACCGCTTTTCGACTTCTTTAAGGTAGACCAGAGTCCAGTTCAGGGTCAGAATCCTGAAGGCGCCCCTAATAACATGCTCAATTATAGCTATAGTTCCAACAGCTGGGTCGAAATGAGTTTGGTAAGGGTTAGGACCTGAGGTAGCTCTTCACTCCCCAAATTCCCATTTCTGGTTTGAAGTCCATGCCAATATCATTCTCTATAATTTTAATTCAAAACGGTGAACTGAGATGTGTGTAGGGGTGTGTGTGTGTGTGTGCGTGCGTGTGTGTATGCAAACATGTGCACATGCACGCTCGTGTTTTGGTCTATTTCAGAGACTACAGTCAATATCACATCTACCTCCGAGATCACCCCAGTGCCTGGGACCATGAACTCTTCTGTCCAGACACAGACTTCTTTAGCTAGCACAGTAACTTCTAGCCCAACCAGCTTTGCAACTTCAGACATGACCTTGAAGCCTAGCCTGCTACCTGGAAATGTTTCGGATCCCCCATACAACAGCACCAGCCTTGTGACAACATCCCCCACTGAACACTCCACAGCATTTTCTCTTACCCCAAGTACCATCAAGGTGGGTGAATTGGACCAAAAATGGCAGATTGCCCCCTCACTCCATAGGTGTGCAAACCCTCTCTTCCTCTCAACCTCTCCTTATCCCGACCAGTGAGTTTGGGTCACGTAAGAATTAGCAAGGAAAATAGGCAGCTTAGGGGCGCCTGGGTGGCTCATGAGTTAAGTGTCCAACTCTTGATTTCAGCTCAGGTCATGACCTTAGGGTTGTGGGATCGAGCCCCATGTTAGGCTCCACACTCAGCGAGGAGTCTGCAGGAGATTCTCTCTCTCCCTCTCCCTCTGCCCCCCCTTCTCATGTGCTCTCTCTCTCTCTGTCTCTCTAAATAAATAAATAAATAATATTTTTTTAAGAAGAAAATATGCAGCTGAAATATTGCTGGAAAGGATAGACAGGGGCAGAGAGGAGTGGAGACAGGTAGCTGAGCTATGCCGTGGGTATTGCATTTCAAGGGAGTAGAAAGTAAAGGGGGATTCTTGGAGGTCCGCTGTGGTTCTTGCTAGTATCTCCCGGTCTGCGCTTTGACCAGGGCACCATCTCCCTCTGGGCATATTTGGAAACCATCCTCCATTTAATGGGGTGACTTTTCCAAAAATGTTTAGGACAACTACTATTTCCTGTATATGAGAGGGTTTGACGGTATGTCAGGCATAGAGAAGCCGTGAAGAACTGGGCAGACCAGGGATGGTGAGCTCAGTCTTGGGGTCTGTGGCTGTCAACAGCTTTCAGCAGCAAGGGTAGAAAATATGAGGGCGTGGAGCCTGGAGGCAGGCATGAGGAACCTGCCTGGTTTCTGTTTTTAAAGGAACTAGAATAGGAATCTGGAGAGTCCTAGAGGCCAGGGGGAAAAGGCGTGTCACCAGGTTCTGCCTGGCCACCCCATTATCTCTTTGCTTATATGGCCTTATTTGCAAGTGTATAATCCACTGCAGGGAAAACAGCCCCAGTGGGAAAAGTTCCTCCCCTCCTCCATTTCTGTACCATCCAAGCTAATGTTTACCAAGACTGCGAACAGCTACTTGCTGGCAAGCCTGGGCTAGTAACCCAAGTTTTGATTATCTGATGGGGATGGGAGTGAGACGGAGGAAGGGAGTAATACCACGGAATAGCCCTTGTCCCCTAACATTTTAAATTTTCTTTTTCCTAAAAACTTTTAAAAGAGCACCTCACAGAAATCAAACTGGAAAAGAGGTGGAGGGGGGGAATGAGAGGCAAAGATACTGGCTTATTTACTTTGTTTTTGTTTTAATACAGGGAGAAATCAAATGCTCCCAAGTCAAAGAAGTGAAATTGACCCAAGGTATCTGCCTAGAGCTAAATGAGACCTCCAGCTGTGTAAGTCAGACTCCCCTCCACCTCCCCCCATCCTTTCCTCCTCCCTCTTCTCCCACAATCCTTTCTGAACCTCCTTAAGCCATCTTGGACTGGACCAGACTTTGGTGGGGGTGGGGAGAACTTCCTTGGCCAGGCACTTTCCAACCCTGAGCTTTTCCTTTAGGGAGTCAGAGGCCCCATCTGGTGGGCAAATGAGGCAAAGACATTTATTTAAATGTTCCTTTTTCCCTCCTCTGTAGTACATTTAATATGTACGTTGTCAGATTTAAGTTTGCTCCTATGTTAAGAAAATCCTTAGTGAAATATAAACTAGTAATCTAAAATACCAATTTGTTTATTATTATTATTGACATGTAACTCTTTAATCCATATAGAATGTCTTTGTTCTATAATGCTGTATTTTCCATATAACTGTTTTTCCTAACATTATTTATTGAACGATCCCCTCTGTTGTTGGTTGGAATGCTGTTTTTTAGCTTCTATTAAGTTTTTATATGTCCCAGGGCACATTCTTCAGAGATACTTTATTTGTTCAGTTTGTCTTTTTTTTTTTCTGCCTGTTTTAAATTTTAAAAAATTTTTTATACTTTTACATTATAGCACTTTAAAAATCCAGCCAGGCAGGTCTTTGCTCACTACATTATAAAAAAAATGTATTTTTTTTGTCTATTCTTTTAGAAAAACTTTAGAAACATCTTGCCAAAATTAAAAAAAAAAAAGTAAATTTTTCATTGGAACTGCTATAAATCCCTCTGTATTTTTCTGGTTTTCTTTTGTATTGTTCGGCATATTGTCTTTTTAGTTTTTAAAAACTAAAAGCTAGGGGTGTTTTTCCTGTAGGCTTTATGAACTTTTTAAAGTTATTTGTAATATAGGGTCCCCATTAAATATTCTAATTGATCATTGTTGGTATATTAGAAAGTTAAGTTCTGAAATTTATCTTGGGTTTAGCCATTTTCTTTAATTTGTTAATTCCCAAGAGCTTTCTAGTTGATTCTTTTTTGTTTTTTAGGCAAGCTATCCTGTTACCCACCACAGTACATTGTTTTTCTCCTCCTTTTTAATAGTTACACCTTGTTTCAGTTCTAATTGCATTGGTAAGACTCTACAGTACAGCCTTAACTTTTCGTGGTGATAGCAGACGTCCTTGCTTTGTTTCAGTAAATTTCCCTGACAGTTACAATTTCCTCAACAAAGAATGGAATGGCAGGACTCTTCCTACTCACTTGTAGGAAAAAACATTTCCTTACAAGTTGGGAATCCATTTAAGGGAGCCATATATGTGGTTTGTGATTGCATGGATTGGAAAAGACCTGGGTAGACTGTTATCTGTGGAACACATTCGGTTATTTATATTGTCCATTCTGACTACCCCTGTTTTACCTGTGATTTTCATTTGGGTCATTCTGACTCACAGATCTTTTAAAATTATACCTAAAAGGTCTTTATTTAGCCTAGGACTTTTAAAAACAATGGGAATGGCAAAGACCTAAGTTCACACAATAGATAACAAGTGCAATTTGCAAAATGATGAACTTGAAACATGATTATACAAAGTACAGGTAATTCTCTGTGTTTCTGATACTGATTTTCAACTCTACTTACTTTTTTTTTAATTGCCAAACCCTTTGCTAATTATGGCTTTTAAAAAGTGACTTTTTTTTTTAAAGTAATATCCTGGTTAAGCACTTATTTTCCTGTGTATCACACTAGTCTGTGTCAAAATGCTGCTTCTTTGTACCACGGATTTAGAACTAATTGCATGGCATTCTAAGTGTCTGTCCATTGCTCTTCGAGGTTCACGTTTAACTAGGGTCATCGTATAAGACAAGCGCTGGAAACTTACTGCTACTCCAGAAATAACTCCTCCTACTGTGCTGTGGTTGCTTTCTCTCTGTGGTCTTTACTGTCTCATCTGTTCGTGCCACAGCTGAGAAGGTCTGTACTCCCTTCTGAGGTCTGGGGAGGATCTGGGAGTAGGGATGTGGGAAGATAGCAAATCCTCCCGTATCCTGAAGAAGGCTTCTGCACTCCTCACGGTGAACCAACTCTATGGTAGCATATGCTACCGTTTCCCTGGCCTCTCTGCCACTGTGGGTTCCCCTTTCTTCCTGAGGCCTCCTTTGCCCCAGCCCCCAAGCAGCAGTGCCCCCTAAGCTCCCCAAAGTAATTTTTCCCCAGTCAGCAATCCTTGTTCAGAATCTTTAGCCAAAGCTCCGTATTGTGTTTCAGATTCCTTTTCCTTGAGTCCTAATGCATGCTCGTGTGATAATCAGTCTCTTCCAAGGGCTGTGAGTGGCATGTTGCCTGCTCATTTTCCTTAGGTTGCATTTGCACTCTTAGTGTCAGAGGGCCTTAAGGCACTGGTTCTAACCATGGGAAACTCAAGCCCTACTCATAGCCTATTGAGAAGCATGAAGGATTTGAATTCCCCTAACATCATGTCCCTGAGTACTTGTGTCATGTTGGCATGCCCCTGCATCTAGTGTATTCCCATAACAGAAATACGGGTGCCTATTCTCAGCTCTTCAGATACTCACTGTGCGCTGGGACCTACTGAGTATCTGACCTGATAGCTCTCACTAGGTGAATCATACAGGCTTCTCTTCTGTCCATGTATCTGCAGACGTTTATTTCTCAACTACTCTCCTTTTGCTCCCCTTCCTTCCCCTTTAGACAGAAATCACCTCTATCAGCCCGGGGGAGGGAAGGCAACCCCACAATCTTCTCAAGCACCTGCTACCCCATTGTAGGTCCTCATTAGCAGGACCTGTCACTCCGAGTCAGACTTTCATTCTCTGTGCTGCGGTGTCAGGGTAATTTATTTTTTGTGGTTATGGTTCCCCAAATACTTTCCAAAATATGAGATTACTTTATTCTCTTAGGCTATACCCGTTTATCCAGGGGAATCCACCAAGAAATTTTTTAATGGCGGTAAAATACACATAACACAAAATGTGTCCTCTTAACCATTCAGAAGTCCACATACAGTGCAGTGGTATTAAGGACATTCACATTGTTGTACAGTCTCCGGAACTCTTCGTCATCCAGAGCTGAAACTCTATGCACATTAAACCACTTCCCGTTACCCCTGCCTCCTAGCCCCTGGCCACCACCCTTCTACTTTCTGTCTCTACGACTTTGACTACTCCGGGTACCTCGTAGAAGTGAAATCAGACAGCCTTTATCTTTTTGTGACCGGTTTATATCACTTAGCATAACGTCCTCAAGGTTCATCCATTTGTAGCCTGTGTCAGAATTTCCTTCCTTTTCAAGGCTGAATAATATTCCATTGTGTGTATAGACCACATTTTGCGTGTCCCTTCATCCACCAACAACACTTGGATTGCTTCCGCCTTTTACCGCGGTGAATAATGCTGTTATGCACATGGGAGTACAAATATCTCTTTAACACTCTGATTTCATTTCTTTTGGGTATATACCCAGAAGTAGCAGTGCTGGATTTTATGGTAAATCTATTTTTAAAGTTTTGAAGACTCGCCATACTGTTTTCCATAGCAGCTGCACCGTTTTGCATTCCCACCAAAAGAGCACGAGGGTTCCGATATGTCAACATCCTCACCTGCATTTGTTATGTGCTGTTTTTTTTTTTTTTTTTGTATAGTAATCATCCCAATGGGCATGAGGTGGTATCTCATTGTGCTTTTGGTGGGCATTTCCTGATGACTGGTGATGTCGGAACATCTTTTCATGTGCTTATTGGCTATTTGCATATCCTCTTTGGAGAAATCTCTATTCAAGCCCTTTGCCCACTGATTTGTTTTTGAGAACTACCTTTCTTTCGAACCACATGTGTTTCTAGGCAGAGGTTGTATTTACTCAGCTAGCACATCACCCTTATTCTGTCACATTGACTTCATCTAAGGCAGGCTGCTTCCAACCCCCAGATCATATCCCCCAGCCCACACCTTCCTTGCCCTCTGCCCAAACACTAAAGGTCAGTTTCCATGCAGAAAAAAATAACTTACAGATGGAGGACAGATGAAGACGGTGTGTCTCCTGGAGAAAGCCTGAGATCTGGAAACAGCCTAACTCCTTGGCCTTGGCCAGCTGCCCCCTTGTTGTGCGCCTGTAGCAGGCCCTTCACTCCAGTCTCTAAATGAAAACAAGGTTTTACCTCCAAAGTCAAACTCACACCAAGATAGATAAATGAGAGAGAGCGAATGAGAAGTTATTCTAAAATCTCAGCGCTGGGAAAAACCTTCAGGCTCATTTAGAAAAATACCTGTCCCTCTCTTCCCCGTTCCAACGTGCTTCTTCAACATGTTAAGCATCTTTGCAAAGTTTGAGGATGCTACCCAAGAAAGGTTAGATGGTTTTATTATTGCAGGTATCATTTTTGCAGAGTAACATGTGTGAGCAGATGTGGCTAGGAGCTCACAGATCTGATTCTCACGAGCAAAATGGCAAAGGCTGTGGCTTCCTCCTGCCCACTCTCCCATGATATCTGCCCACAGCCTCTCTCGGGGGAGGATGTTTATTTCAAGCCGCCGGAGAAGCATTGTGCTTTGTTCAGGATCCACCTGCTCGCCTCCGGTCCCCAACACAATTCACTGATGCCGCTGGACTCCAAAGTGGGAGGCTGGCCGCGGTTATTCCCTTGAATTTAGTCCAAGAAACGAAGCGAAGGGTGGAGGGACCCTGTGTGGAGGCCAAACCAGTTGGGACGTTAAGTTGAACAACAATTCTTTTGTTTGTTTGGTGCTATGCTTAGTGCCGTCTGGGTTCAAAATTATGAAATTATATAACGTACACCCACTCCCCCAACGAAGGAGTCTTACAGTCTAGCCAGAGTGAAATGACTGTAACAGGCAGCATACGATCATACCTCCAAGTGTGGACTCCGGGGGATATGGTGTAGATTGTTGCTACTGTTAACAGTAACAGTACTAGCTGCCATTTGTCCAGTGCCCGTTAGGTTCCGCAGACCTTGCTGGGCGCTCTTCATACGACATCTCCTTAGTCACAACTCAGTGTTCAGCTGAAGAACCTCACGCTCAGACTAGTCGCATGACTTGCAAAGAATCCAGTAAATAGCAGAGGCACGGTCGATGTCTAGTCTATGGAAGATAAGACCAGCTTCATGGAGGAGGTGGGATTTGAGTGCAGTCTTGAAGGATGGGGAGTCCAAGGGAGAAGGCGGTGTTCTTCCTTCTTCTTATAGCCAGGGTTGTGAAGGTCGCAAGTTCTCACACACTTGGGCTTCCCATGGTACTCCGCCATCTGAAGGCCTTTCCCTACCGGCTTCTCCAGCACCCATTCTCCCTATCCTTCAAGACCTATTTTGCACGTTTCTGTGAACCCCATACCTGATGTGTGCTCACCCTCCTTTGAATGTCCGTAGCACTTTAGCAGTAACTTTGTCATAGTACCTACCATGGAACTACCTTGTCACCTGTCTCTTTTTGCCTCAGTTTCTTCATCTGTCAAATGGGGAGAATAATAACACCCATCTGAAAGGGTTATGCAAAGCCTAAATGAATCAACATGTGTAAAGCACTCAGAACAGTGTCGGAGACATAAGCATCATGTATTTTCACTGCCATGCATGCAGACTGAGAGCTCTGACTGTGTGGAGTTCTTAGGTACCCCCACCCCCCTCCCACCTCCCCCCACACTTGATACAGTGTCTGACAATCGGGGCTTCATCAATGTCAGAAGACGTGACTATGGTTGAGGTGCAGCTTCTTAAGATTCCGTAGTTTGAGGAAGGCGCCATTTTGTGTGGCCTGTTTAAATTGTGCAGGAGCCCTAACCCTCTGCCTCTCTCACGAAGGAGACAGATCTCAACCAGAGACACTCCAGAAGCCTGCAGTCGTCCAGGCATGGGAACGTCCAGGAGGGACTTCCCTCCTCCTCACGCAGAAGGCATGGTGTTTGGGAGGATGCGGTGCTCACAGGGAAGGAACATAAGGTTCCCCAAAGAGAAAGGGGCCGAGAGAAGGAGACTGCTGATCATGTCCAGTGGTGTCCAGACTGCCCACAGCAAACGCTGTTTTCAAGAACCCGATTTTTCCAGAAACAGAGCCTCTATCCAAGTACTTCCTCAGAGACCTTTCTCTCAGGGGAAAAACAGCAGTGACCAGAGAATTCATTTTTCTGTGACCTGGGCTCTTGAGGGCCTTCTGAGCCTACCTCTGGACTCCTCTCTCTGTGACCTGGAGGTTAGCTAGCCCTGCTCTTCTGGCCTCATCCGAGCCCAGTGAGCTCCTATTCAGCTCCCTTAAATTCCAGCTGAGAGGAGAAAGCTGGGGCCTCAGGCCAGTCCTGACTTTGCCTTGTGCAGGAGCAAAGGATCCTGGGTTTTCCTGCCACGGGCCACAGCAGTAGGAAAATACCCAGGCTGCTTTCCAAGCTGGGAGGGCCCCAAGGAGCGGTGCTGCCCCACAAACAGGAAGCCTTCTCCTCCACAGAGGCTCAGTTCGGATGCCCCTCACACGCCCCAGCAGTTTTCCCCGAACAGGAAAGTTGTCGGAGCTGTTCAGGCATTTCCTCCTCACCATCTGCCATCCGGACAGAGGAGAGAGTCTTGGTTTCGGTTCCTTTCCTGTGCAGGGGTGTGGGGGGGGCGCTCTGATTGGAGACTGCTGGAACACATCCTGGGACGTGTGAGAACAGGGTGTTGGAAGGGCACAGCCAGTGTTTCCAATTCTGGGTCCCTGGACTCAACTGTCCAAGAATCATGAGAATGTATCTTCAGGGGGCCTAGAGACCAGCCAGCAATCTGGAGCGATCTGTGAACTTCATGGAAAACAGGGCTCCCTGCCGCTAACGAGAAAGAGGGGATGGTAGAAAAAGCGCCATTTCAGTTTGAGCCGGCCTCTTTGTGGGCCCTCTTAGGGGGCAGGAGGGAAGGGCCCAAGGGTGTCACTGAGAGATTTGTGTTCTACTCCTCATTTCCCTTGGCTTTTCCTCCAACATTTGGGGCTATTGTAACCTTGAAACAAAGGATTTTCTCTTTGTCAGTAACACACTGTTCATATTTTCTGGTATTGGCAATTTCTTTTGAATGTAATTTGAAATAGTATACGGGTGCACGGGCAATCCTTAAATAAGGTAATGTTCCCCGAATTCGTTCTCGACCCCTTACAGTGCCACCTGTGACACCCATACATGTATGTTTTGGTACTGGGAAATTTTGGAGTTTTTTTTTTATTATTATTGTATTTTTTTTTTTTTAAAGATTTTATTTATTTATTCGACAGAGATAGAGACAGCCAGCGAGAGAGGGAACACAAGCAGGGGGAGTGGGAGAGGAAGAAGCAGGCTCATAGCAGAGGAGCCTGATGTTGGGCTCGATCCCAGAACGCCGGGATCACGCCCTGAGCCGAAGGCAGACGCTTAACCGCTGTGCCACCCAGGCGCCCCTATTATTGTATTTTTGCACATATATATTTCACAGGATTTTTTTTTCCAGTTAAAATTTTAGGGGGGGGGAAGGTCCTTCTTGTTTGGAGAGTAATAGTGTGACTTTAATCAGGATTATTGCCTGAGACTCTGGACGCAGTTCGGCGTACATTAGTAATTTCATCTTCCGCTCACCGTTTTTTTCTGTCTTCCCAGGAGGATTTTAAGAAGGATAATGAAGAGGAACTGACCCAAGTCCTGTGTGAGAAGGAGCAGGCTGAGGCTGGGGCCGGGGTGTGCTCCTTGCTTCTGGCCCAGTCTGAGGTGAGGCCTCACTGCCTGCTGCTGGTCTTGGCCAACAGAACAGGTAAGGGTGCATCTGCCCTGGGGTCTAGGGAGGGAGCGGGGCTGAAGTGAGGGGATCCTGGGTAGAAATCTAGTATCTAAGCTGAAAGAGCATAGGTGGTAGAGAGAAGAGCCGAGCTAACTTTGGGAGAGGCTCTCCTGAGATGGACCATCCTGGCCATCAGAGCATCAGCTAGAACATCAAAGAAGGGCACAGCGGGAGGTTCTCTTCCAGCTTCTAGATTCAGCAGTCCCTGTTTCTAATTCTAGAACTTTCCAGTAAGCTCCAACTTCTGGAAAAGCACCAGTCTGACCTGAAAAAGGTAAGTTCCTCTAAGATGATGGGAATTTTCAGAGGGAACACTGGGTCAGGGGAATTTACTCGAGTAAGGGAGAAAGTAATTCTCTTGTCTAGACTTGTCCTTCCTATCTCTCCATCCTTCTCCGACAGTCTTAACCTTTCTGTGCTTGAACCAAAATTTTATGGTGCAGCTTGATTAAGAGATGTCAGTCTTAAATCCTGTTTAGAAAAATTCCTGAGGTGTAAGTCTTCTTGGGTTCATCCACTATTGGGTCTAGCGTGGGCTCCGGAACTCACATCCCACAAGTGACAGTCTGTCTTTTCTGTGTCTTCCCTTCCAGCTGGGGATCCAAGCCTTCGCTGAACAAGAGGTTGGGAGCCACCAGAGCTATTCCCGCAAGACCCTGATCGCACTGGTCACCTCAGGGATCCTGCTGGCTGTGTTGGGCACCGCTGGCTATTTCCTGATGAACCGCCGTAGCTGGAGCCCCACAGGAGAAAGGCTGGTCAGTCTGGAGGTCCAGGGCAAAGAAAATGAGGAATATGGTGGTCTTCTGGGGAGGTCCATAAATGTCATGAAGGGGGGAGGAGAAATCCCAGGAAAGTTACTTCTGTGCCCATCTGCATGGACGTGCATGCACGCACATTACCATGTGGGTGGACGAGGCTGAATAATATGGAGCAGATTAGGAAGGGGGCACTGACTGGGCTCAGCCCACCCACTGACTGTGGCCGCAGATGGCACGTGTCATCTAATTCTGATTTTGCCTGGGATAGTTCGGCTGGTTACGACCAGAACAGGCTGCTAAATCAGCCACGCTTATCTGCATGCATATTAAGTGCCCATGGGTCCCACCTAGCTCACAGGAAGGGGACCCGTGGAAGGAAGAGCTACTCTTGAAGTGTGCTGGATGAGGGAGGACAAGGCTGGGGTTTGACTCTTGGCCTCTGGCCTGCTCCCTCCTCGGGGGAGGGTTATTCCATCTTGGGGACTGCCTGGTTGCTGGCGGGAGCTGGTTACTGAATGGCGGTGGCACGGTGTGGTGCCTCTCCTCTGTCCTTTCTCCTCTAGGAGCTGGAACCCTGAGCGCTCTTCAGGAAGAAAGGAGTCTGCCCATGAAGCTGCCACCCCCTCTCTCCTGCCCCCTCCCCCCATCACCGCCTCACTCCCCTGCTTACCAGATAATGCTCCTTTATTTATACACTGTCTAGGGCGAAGACCCTTATTACACGGAGAACGGTGGAGGCCAGGGCTATAGCTCAGGCCCTGGGGCCTCCCCTGAGGCTCAGGGAAAGGCCAGTGTGAACCGAGGGGCTCAGGAGAACGGGACCGGCCAGGCCACATCCAGAAACGGCCATTCAGCAAGACAACACGTGGTGGCTGATACGGAATTGTGACTCGGCTGGGTGGGGCAAGGCTGGGCAACATCTGGGGAAGGGGCCCCTCCCTGCGTCTGATCACAGGCTGTCTCTCTGCTGGAGCTACCGTCCCTTACCTTCTACCCTTTCCTGCTGCACACACCCTCGGAGGCCGTTTCTGGAGCCCTGCACTGCACCAGGCCGAGGGCTTCTCTCCATCTTGGGGACCGGGAGGTAACCCCTGCCCTTTCCACGTTCAGCTCGCTAAGCCTAGAATCCGGTCTACTTTGAGTAAAAGTGTGAGGGGGCAATGCCACAGTGCAGAGAAGCTACGGTGGGGGTGGGGGGGTGGTGAAGATCTTGCATCATTCACACTTGGGCTTCTTCCCTCTCCCTCCTCTCTGCCTTATTAAAAGAACTCCCAGGGGAAGCATGGGTTTTTTCTGGGCTACAATTTTGTCCCAGGAGGCTTTGCCTTTTCCTGTTTCTTCCTCATGTCTGTCTTCTCTACTTTAGGGAAACCAAAGCAACCCAATGTACCCACTCCTTTGTAATGATATAACCAGCAAGACTTGTTGTCTTAAACCGTCTCCCGTACGCCCACGCCAAGTCACTGTGGATTCAGGCACTGGCTTCCCTCATGCTCTCAGGTTCTCCTGAGCTCCACACCTTCTCCCTCCCACATCTGCATACAGAAGCCTGCACTGTTTTCTGGCTGAGCCTGGAACGAGGCTCCACGTTTTGAAAAACGTCTTGTGTCTGTGTGTGGGGGACAGGGTAGGGGTGCATGGCACATGCCTTGCTACTTTTGGGGACAAATGAGAGAGAGGGAGTGGCCCAGGGCTTGTCTCCCTGGGGCTCACAGAGTCCCATCTTGGGCCCCTGTTTCTCCCTGTGAGTCTGAGTGGATGGGACCATGGGACCAGAACTTTGAGCCAAGCCTCTTGACCTGCACACCTCCGAGGAAGCCCCTTGCTCGGAGGCTAGGTCCTGACCTTATCCTTTGATCTCAGTGGCTTCCTCCTTCTTCCCCCTGACTTCTGGGTTGAGCTGTGGACTCAGTCTCCCAGCAGACTCCTTTCTGTCTCTGCCTCCTCCACCCCGACCCCCTCACTGCTCTACACCCCGGCATAGTCAGAGCCCTTCCACATCTCCAGAGGACCTTCGCCACAAGCCACCTGCCTCCTTTGTAGGTAGCCCAGGTTCTCGTTTGTATTTTTGTTTTTGTTTTTTTTTCTTTTCCAGAGGGGTGAGCAGGGATCCTGATTTCAATGACGTTTGGAAATAGAACTTTCCAGAGATAGGAAGTTTGGGTGGATTTTATTTCTGAATACAAAATGGTGTGTGTAAATACTGTAATTAAAGTGATACTGAGACACATCTGTTCTGCGTCACTGTCCCAGCCAGGTGTGTCTGAATGCCACAGCGGCATCCTGGTCAGACCGGGCCGGACTTCGCAATGATATGGGGCTGGGGGGGAGCCAGGAAAGAGGGGCACCATCTCAGGGGATAACAGGAAAAGGCCAGGGTGCTGCTCTTTGGCTAAGTCTCCCTCTGTGGGGAGAGTTGGAGGAGGCTCACAGGAAGGCTGGATGTTTCTAGTCCTAGAAAGAAAGACAGACCAGAGTGCAGCAGGGGCCTTCAGGATGGAGGGTGGTGTGTGGAGGATGTAGGAGCTGGGGCCTCTGTGAACACGTCTCTGAGAAGTGGCACACTTGGGTCACTGTACGGAAAATACGCGTGAGCAAGAGAAGGAGCCCTGTGCCCCATGGATCATCCCGCCCTCTCCCACCCGGAGCTGGGAGCAGCACAGTGGAGGCTGGGGCGGGTGCTTCTGCTCTAGAGATCTGGCTGCCTCCTCCAGGAGGCACTGCTTTCAGCACTACGACACCAGCCTAACCACGAACACATCTACAGGTCTGCAAGTGCAGCCCCCAGCTCCCAGACCCCCCACCCCGCCACAGGAAGTGGGGGAGGGAGCCCTGCCAGACACTGCCCAGTAGCTTCAGGAAACACTCCCAAGTGTGTCAACAGTGGCAGAGGCAGTTGGGGCCAAACAAAGGATCCTTCCATTCTTATCTGGCCAAAGCCAGACCTTTCCCTTTAGCACTCCCCCCACCCCCCCATCAACTTCCCCCTTGCTTTTCTCCAACTGCTCTCACCAGAGGTTCCTCCACAGGACTCAGGGGGCAGGGTGGGGGTGGGGGGGCAAGGAATGAGATCTAGAACTTTCCCTAGAAGGTGATGGCTGACCCTGGGGGGTGGCAGAAAGGGGAGATGGCCATGGGAAAAGAGAAGGCAGGTTGGCCTCCATCTAGTTACATCCTGCCATGAGAGTGACCCAGGTCTGGCAGGGAGAAGAGGGGTATGGGGTACGGGTTTCTGGGAAACATGGGAGGAGGGGAAAAGTCACCTTCATCTTTGAAACCTGTCCAACCTCAGGCCCTGCAACCTGCTATCGTATTTTACCTTGAGCCTGTCAGCAGATGAAGGCTTTGGGAAGTAGGCACACGTGTGTGTGTGTGTGTGTGTGTGTGTGTGTGTGTGTGTGTGTGTGTATTTAGAGGGTGTGTGGCAGCTAGTTCTCTCTGATGACTAGACAGCTTGCCCTGAAGGACTCCTTGCGTTCTTAAAAATCAAACTTTCCCACCTTTGGCCTGAGCACCCTGGCGCAGCAATGGCTCCACCTGCTGGCCATGACAGGCTCCTACCATTCAACTTCAGTTCACTTGTTTCCCTGCGGGGGTTCTCTCCTGGCTGCCCCACCCTTACCCAGCCTAGTCCTGTAGATCTCCTAAAGAGAGACTCAAACAACTATAAGAAGTCACCGCTGAAGAGCATTTTAGAGATACATGCAACTTAACTCCCTCATGTCACGTTAAAGACAAACTAAGGCCCAGAGAGGAGATGTGGCTTGCCCAGATTCCCTGGAACTCCGGTGCTCTGCATCCAAAGCTCTTCCCTTCATCCTACCGTCCCACTCTTCCACCAGCGGTCAGGGTTCCTTTAGTTGGATGTCATGAGGCTGGTGAGGGCAGGGTCAGAATAGGTTTCGGGCTTCACCTCTAGAGCCTTCATCCACATGGGCTCTCCCATGTCGGGCCAGCCAAGCAGGTCCCAGGGTCTCAGGACAAAGAAGAGACTGAAGACTCCGGGAAGCTGCGAGGCTCAGCTCCCGCTGCTGTGGCCATAGTCAGCCCCAGGGAATTAACTGGAGTGTCACATAGTCCGTTGTGGAAAGCATGTCTGGAAGTGTCTTCTGCCAGAGTTGCACCTAAATGAATACACAGAATTGTCCTCTAACTCTGGATACGTGGGTCATCCCTGTTCCATCCCCTCTAGGTAGACCCACCCCACACATCCTCTTCACGCAAACCCGGGAGCAGGTAAGCAATTTCGTGCAACGGGATGCTGCTTCTGTTCCGAAAGCCCCCACCCAAGGAGTTCATGGCCAGCCTTGAGTCATTCCGAAAGTCTCATGGAACACATCTTGCTGGGTGCTGGCATTGTTCTCGTGCCTGGGGACAGAGCAGGCACAAATCCATGCAGAGCTTACCGTTCTGGTGGAGACGAAAGACAATAAACAAACACATTTCTCTAAGTAAATAAAGACATACATTTTCAGGTTGTATGAAAAACTATGAAAAATACAAAACGATTGAGAGTGACGGTCCGTACTTGGCATACAGTGGTCACTCCCAAGGAGGTAAGAATTGAGAGCATAGCTCACTTGAATGAAATGATCATGCCACACAGGGGAAATGGCACATGCAAAGCTCTGTGGTGCAAACCTTGGCAAGTTCTAGAAGCCACAGATGAAGGAGGACAGGAAGGCCGCTGGGGGGGGCATCGGAGTGAGTGCAGGGGGGATCAGCGGGCCAGATCACGGTAGGCCTTTTAGGCCTCGGTAAGGATTTTGGCTCTTAGTTGTAGATGGGGAAACCACTGGAAAGTTTTGAGCAGAGAAGTAATATGATCTGATTTATGTTTTTAAAAGGTCAAGCTGACCGCTGAGTAGAGAATGGGAGTAGAAAGGCGAGAGAGCGGAAGGGAGGAGGGCAGGTAGGCTGTAACAATCTGACCGAGAGAGGAAGGGTCATGGCTGGGAGCTGGGTGAGGAGAGCGGAAATGGAGCAGAATTCCAAAGAGGTCTCGAAGGTCCAGCTAACAGGGCTTCGTCCCTCCGTGTAGTCCTGCAAATACCAAAATTTAAATGGTGTGTTTTATTTAATATGAGCAGAAACCCAATGAAGCAAGGACTATTATCTCGGAAAACAAAACTGGGTTTTCAGAGTAAAGGGGGGAGGGGCTGTGCTAGAGGCTCAGGGGGCAGAAGCAAAGATGAGTAAGACACGAGTTTATTTGAACCCACAGGGTTTTAAATCCCGAAACGAATACCGCATTAAAACAAACAATGCCCCGACAACAAAATGTAAGGCAGGAGGTGAGCAATAACACAAGGAAAGACTGAGGGAAGTGGTGTGTGTCCGGAGGTGCGCAGACTCCTTCCAGCAGGGAGATCAGGGAGCGGGAGTCCTGAGTGGTAAACATGGATACAATTTGGGTGGCAGAAATGGGTGAGGACAGTTGAGGCTGATAGAAGAGTGTCCTACGTGCAGGCAGAGGTAGGAGGACGGGGAGGTAAAAGGTCCTTTCAAAACACCACGGTTCCCAGTACAGCAGAGAAGTAGGATGTGTTAAGGGAAGCCAGCTACCAAAAGGGTGTACGTCGCAGTCCATGTAGGGCATTGAATGCCGGGCCACAAAGCTTAACGGTACTCAATAGGGAAGAGAGTAGCACTGAAAAGTTCCCATTTATTCATTGATTTATTCATTATTCAACAAACCTTTTTTTTTTTTTTTGAATGTTTATTATAAGCCAGGTACAATGCCAGGCACCTGGGATAAGACACAGTGCGTTCTGTCAAGTTTTTACATTGGAGAGCATGGGAGGGACAAATGACAGAACAATTAGCACTGAATCTAAGTGATCTGGTGAAGGATACTTTGAGTGGAAGGGCATGGATATCATGGAAGGCTTCCCAGAAGAGGTGACATCTGAGACAAGCAGGGTTTTAAAAGAAGGCACTAGAGATCAGTGTTCCAGGAAGAGCAAAGTGAGGTGGTCACTCCAGAAATGTGAGGAGTTCTTTTAAAGCCCAAGCAAAGAATATGATTCTTCTTTGCAACTTCTAGTTCTGTGCTGAGACTTTCTATTTGTTCTCTTATTTCAAGCATGTTACAATTGCTCATTGGAGCATTTCTATGATAGCTGTTTTAAAATTCTCATCGGATAATTCCAAAATCTCTGTCTTCTCAGTGTTGGTGTCTGTTAATTATCTTTTCTCATTCAAGCTGAGATTTTTCTGGTTCTTGGTATTATGAGTGATTTTAAATCGTACCCTGGACATTTTAGGTACCCATGTTATGAGACTCTAGGTCTCATTTCAATCCCCTGTTTCAGCAGTCCCCATTTGATACTGCCCTGCTTCCTCGTTATCACTGGGGGGAGGGGGGTGGGGGCATGGGGGCGGAAGTCCAGGCCCCCCATTCAGCTGTTTTACCTGTTGCGGTGGGTGCCCCATTATCGCTGGGCCAGAGTGGGGGTTCAGGCTCCCCACTATCCCTCCGTTGATAGCACCCTGGTGACAGTGTTCTCTGAGTCCTGAGGTCCCTACCCTTCTTCGCTTCACCTTCCAGAGTCTTCTTGTGTTTGTTTTATACACAATACCCAGAGTTTTTAGAAGTTCTTAGCCAGAGGAATAGGAAGAGGACATCTACTTCATCTTGTGTGGAACTGGAAGTTCGTGCAAACAAACATGGAGGAGGTGGGGCCACTCACAGGTCACGAGGCTGGGGGGTAGGTAAGTTCTAGAGGAGCTGGTCTCAAAGCTCTCACACCGGGAAAGCTATTGGGGACTTCAAAGAGCTTTTGATTTTGAGAGTTACATCCATCAATAATCACTATGTCAGAAATTAAAACGGGGGAATTTTTAAATTATTCAGTAATTCATTTAAAAATGATCATGTTCTCCTCACGTGAGTATGTAAGTAACCTATGCTTTCATGAAAAATAATATTTCAAAATAAAAACACTTCGGGAGAAGAGGGGCATTGTTTTACATAATGGCACATCTCTTCAGTAACTGGTTTAGAAGACTCCCAGCTTCACATATGTGTCTGTGTTCAATCTGTTGTCATATTACATGTCATGTGGCCTCTGGAACATCGCAGTGTCTACACTTCAGAGAGAAGAGAAGTGGAAAATGGCAAGTCACATTCTTTTAGCATTATTTCAAAAATAGTTTTGACCCCTGAGACCCCTTGGAGATGTTCCAAGGGCCCCCACCGTGGATCATACCTTGAGAACCACAGCTCTAGAATTGCCCTTTGTCCGTGGCCGTGGCTGCCGAGCAAGGAGACGTGGCTAGTCGGAGTGAGGAACAGAACTTTCCATTTTATTTCATTTTAATCAATTCAGATTTTAAAACCGAAGCAGTATGAATTTTTTGTTGTTGTTAAATATAATCTTCCTGTTTGGGTAGGAATACATTTCGCTTTAACCCTGAAGACTTAGCATCGGCATTGAGATGTGCTGTACGTATTAAAATACACACTAGATTTGGAAGACTTAGGGAAAAAAAGGAATGTAAGAGCCATCTCATTAATAATTTTTTATATTGGGCTTGTGTTGCTACGGTAATATTTTGAATATATTGGGTTAAGTAAAATGTATTCTCAAGATTAATTTCATTTGTGTGTTTGGGTTTTTTTGTCGTTGTTTGGAGGTTTGGTTTGTTTGTTTCACTTTTTAATATGTAGCTACTATCAATTTAAAGCCACAGGAACGGCTCATATTAGGTTTCTCTCTGGCAGTGCTGGTCTAGCTGAACCTGGACGGTGAAGGCTTTGTATGCCACGTGAAGTTTATTCATTTTGAAGGTAAGGTGGAGCCATCGAATGACCTCAAGTAAGGTTGCGACATCATCAGATTTGCATTGTAGAAAGTTCGCTCTGGCAGCAGCGGGGAGCATGGATTGAAGGAGGAAGCAGTTGGGAGGTGATCACACTACCGAGGATAAAGGAAATGGAGACCTGGAAAAAAGTGGCTTCACTGGAGATATATTGGGGAGCTCGAATTAACTGGCATTGGTTCCTAGGCGTAATGATGACATATGAGAGAATGTCCTTATTCTTAGGAAACGCCTGCAGAAATGTCTAAGGGTGAAGTGTCCTATTATCCACAATCTACTTTTAAGTCCCACGTACACACACTGCATATCTGTGCGAGCCTGGGGGGGTAGAAAGGTGAGTAGCATGTTAGGATTATTATGAAAAATATGTGTATATGGCGCGAGGAGATGGGGAGAGAAAGCAAGTGTGATATAAAAGGTGAGTCATGGCGAATCTCAAAGAAGGGTTCTATTAAATAGGGCATGATTTTACTCTTCATTTCACCTTTCTGTGTGTTTGAAATTATTCAAAATAAAAAGATGGGGGAACATGAAAAAGAGAAAACCCTTAACATGTTGATTGGATGTGAGAGAAAGGGGAAAGAGCAGTCGGGAATAATTTCTCATGTCTTGCTTGACAACAGAGTGGACGAGGCTGTCATCATTCTTGAGATGGAAACACAGGAAGAGAAACAGGACTGGGGGTGAGGATGAGTCCAGTGTGGAAAGTGGGCGCCTTGGGGACCCCAATGGGCAGTGTCCAAGCTGAAGTTTCTGAGAGGCGACTGTTCTAGCGATGGAGCCCCGCATGTTTCAGAGTCTAGACTTGAAAGTATTGGACAGCACTCTAGGATCAAGGGTGTGTGGAGGCAATGAGAAGAGAAAGAGGTGTGAGGACAGAACCCCGTGGAACACTGACGTTTACGGGTCAGCAAAGGAGAAAGCTGTGGTACACAGCCTCTGGGACGCCCCCCAGGACTGCCTTCTCCTCCTTGTACCAGTCTGTGCGACAAGGGCAGAGGTGATGGTGCGTCACTGCTGATATCAGATTATAAAAGACGCCATGGCTTTCATCTTGGCCACACATGCCCATTCTTCTTGGATCACTTGCTCTGGGGGAAGCCATCTGTCATGTCATGAGCAGCACTATGCAGAAGTCCACGTGGTAAAGAACTGAAAGCTTCTGCCAACAGCTGTGGGAGGCAGCTTGGAAGAGCTTGGAAGACAAGAGTCACAAATGAATGAATGAACGAATGAATGAATGAATGAATGAATGAATGAAGACTGCAATCTCATGAGAGATTCGGAGCTAGAACAACCCAGCTAAGCTGTTCTACCCGGCTGAACGGCTTCTAAACTCCTGACCCTTAGAAAACTGTGTGAGATAATCAATGCTGTGTTAAGCTGCTAAATTCGGGGTAATTTGTTATGAAACAACAGACAATCAACTAATACTGATGTCTCAGTGGAAACTTACAACGGTGGTCAGAGATCTGAGAACTTTGAGACTAGGGTAACAAGAAACCAGGGAAGAGAATATTTCACGGAGGAAGGTCTGGTATAAGTGTCAAAACTCCACCAAGTGAAAGAGAAATGGGATTTTCAACAAAGGGGTGGCTGGCAACCTTGGCGAAAGCAATCAGTAGAGTGTAGGAGGGCAGAAACTAGATGATAGTAGACTGCAGAGTAAGTCATAATAAAAGCTGTAATTTTTCCATTGTTACACTTAATTAGGGGGGAAAAAAGCCCTAGTGATAAGTATCATAATCCCCATCTCAGGGATGAGAAAGCCAAAGTCACACTGTTACTATGTGGTAAAATCTGCCCCCCCCCAAGTGGATTATTAAAGAATTCTGTCTAACTGTATTCATTACTCTTTCTGGGAAGAGTTCTGATAAATTCCATTTTGGTAACCTCATCCCATTTGCAGTGATGTTCTTGCATCCTTTATAATTTCGGTGTCCCAGATGGCTGCCTGGCGGGGATAGATGTCCCTTCGTCTAGTTCTGCCTAACTCAGCCTCCCTGCCTTAGGTAAGCCCTTGGGAAAAGAACTCACAAATTAAAGTGAGCGAAAAGCCATTCTCCCATTCATTGTGTAGCTACATTCTGAGCTCTTTGCCAGAGCCTCAGCTACCGGACCAGCCTTCTGAGACACGGATGGGCTTCCAATGAGATTTTTTATAATATGAAGTCAGCACTCCACAAGCAAAAGAAAGTCTGCTGTATCTTCCTAAAGTGGGGGCCCCTCCGCAAGGTTGAAATAAGCACGGCATCAACAAACGAAGCAATCAGAGTAATCACTCCGTGGTGATTAATAGCAATGACTCCTGGGTCTCATACATGGGGCTACAGATATGTAGCTATTTCTAGCTCTCGCTCTGTTCGAATGTCTTTGACCTTCAGTCAATCAGTTTGCTTTCCTATGACCCACACCGCCTCCCCCACTGAAAGGTTTCCAGAGAAAAGCTTGCCCTGTGAGAAGAACCCACCTCAGACCTGCTTGAGCTTTATCAAGGGAGTATGTGGTCGATCTCCTGGCTTGGGATTCAGACAGGTCTCCACTGGGAGTCCAGTTCTGATGTTACCCACGAGGTCTTGAGTGGGTTACCCTTTTAACCTTTATATCATTTCCAGGTTCCTCACCTGGAAAAAAAAGTGGGGATAATATTTACCATAGCATCACCACAAGTATAGCAGGGAGAAAAAAATTGTATGTAAAAATATGATGGCCAAACTTCCTCATTCTAGGGTGGGGCAGGATTCATCTCAGAGGTGCTTGGCTCATTTGTTGAGGAAAATGCTTCAGTAAACTTGCATGGCTTAAGAAAAGCAGCTGAGCCCCCTCATGTTCACCTATTTCAGTTTCTTCTCTGACCCCAGGTTGAGAATAGCCCAGAACGGAGACATTTGTTCAAGAGAGCTCAAAGTCTTTGTGTAACCAAGTAATAGGAAACTCTTGTTTCCAGGGAGAGGTGGGGAAGAGCAGAGAGATGGAAGAGAAGGTATCCTGGGAGGGGAAAAATGGCCATAGGCAGGGCTCTGGACAGCAGGACAGCCTGGAGGGAGGGCACGAGGTGAGGGAGGTGGGGAGCATAGGTGTGGTGACTTCCAGCTGTTCCTTGCTCTAAGTCCTGCTACAGCTACCCTGTCTTGCCTATGACCTCCAGTAAAAGTCTTCCACACAAAATGGCCCCATGTTCTTAGGGTTTTAGGGAAGGAAGGAAGGAAAGAAGGAAGAAGGAAGAGGGAAGGAAGGAAGGAAGGAAGGAAGGAAGGAAGGAAGGAAGGGAAGAGCTCAGCTTGCCATGTGTAAGAGTGATGGGTCAAGAGAATGACATTGTCAGGAAGCAGATACAAGAGGTTGAATTCAGCCAGAACAGGAATTCGTAAAGAAAAGTGATCATGAAAATGTCAGCCTTGGGCTCCTTGGTGGCTCAGTCGGTTAGGCAACTGCCTTCCACTCAGGTCATGATCCCAGAGTCTTGGGACTGAGTTCTGCATCAGGCTCCCTGCTCAGCAGGGAGTTTGCTTCTTCCTTTCCCTCTACCGCTCCCCCCTGCTTGTGCTCTCTCTCCCCGCCCCTCTCTCTCATGCTCTTTTTCCCTCTCAAATAAATAAATAAAATATTTTTAAAAAATTACTTAAAAAAGAAAATGTCAGCCCATCCCCCAAGAATCCTTGAGAATCTTGGGGAGAACACAGACATCCCACAAAATCTAATATGGGGACTGGGCCTATTTCAAAAACACATGATCCGGGGAGGCTGGTAAAAATCAGGTTACACAAAGATTGAATGAGAGAAGGTACATAAAGCATAATTAGCTCAGAGCCCAGCCCGTGATAAGCACTGAATTACAGGTAGCTTGTACTATGATTTAGTGTGCAATTTCCTCTTTTCTTCACCCTTTTGAACTTCAAGGGCTCACAATCTACTTGCAAATGATTATGTAGTCATTCATTCATTCTACAAACATTTATCAAATTCCTTCTGTGTATGAGATAAGTTAAATAATTTCAGGCAGTGGTGGTCATCATAGCTAATGTCACTCAGGGCTCAGGATGGGCCACGGACTGTGCTCCGTGCCTTACCTGTCTCACCTGGTGTGTTTCATGAGACCCTCACAACACTCCTGGGGAGAGTGCATTCCCACTTTATAAATGACCAGGCTCAGGCACAGTTGAGTTAAATGACTTGCTCAGACCACACAGCTGGCCGGTGGGGGAGCCAGCATTTGCACCCTGGCAATCGGATTTCAGTGGACTCTTCTTTAATTTTTTTTAAAGATTTTATTTATTTATTTGAGAGAGAGCACAAGCGGAAGGGAAGGGGCAGAGGGAGAGGGAGAAGCAGACTTTCGGCTGAGCAGGGAGCCCGCCACGGGCCTCGAACCCAGGACCCCAAGATCATGACCTGAGCGGAAGGCAGATGCTTATAACTGACTGAGCCACCAGGCACCCCACTCGGTGGACTCTTTTAAGCTCCGTGCTTTGCTGTTTTTGAATGCAAGTACTTGTGTGAGAGTTGCAGCCTACAGGAGGGGAGGGATCATCAAGGAAGAGTCCTGGGGAGGTAAACCTACAAGCATGGGCAAGATTATCTTGCATGCTTTCTCCTCATCCCTCCCATTCCCTTTCTAGCTCTGAGCTCTCAAGATGGGGGTGACATGGGGATCCCAACATTTACATGTGTTCAGAGCTGCTCATCAGCGGGTTTGAGTTCTCGCATTCTGCCTGTGCGCACCATGAGCAAGGGGAAGGAGGAAAAGAAAGAGAAGGAAAAGACTCATTAAAGCAACCAACAGACAATTAGAAACTGACTATTTTGCCATAATGCAGCACAACAGCAATAAATAAATCAATCCCTTGGGGGGGGTGGGGAATGACTTTCCTATAATCAGCTATTAAAAGCTTGTACCACTAATTAGTCTATTAATTAGAACTGTTCTCGTCCTTCCACATGTTATCAGCCTGCCAAGGCAAAGAAAACTCAGCCCCAGGGGCAGGAGATAAGAGAAGTAAGGAAGACGGAAGTAGCAGATTCAAACAGCTGGGCATGTGTGTGCTTTAAAAGCACAGCTCTCAGTGCCCGGGGCAAACCCACCTGCTAGTCGGAAAGGGACGTTTATCAACAACCAAAGGGCTGTTGTCTTTGTTGAGCAGAAAAGGAAGAAACGATTTAATCTTTAAAGAGAAAAACCACCGTAACCACACAAGGGGATCTGTGAAGGGCAGTTCCACTGGGTGTCCCCTGGGGCACTGGACACAGTGAGAAGCATGCATGCTTAGTGCAAAGGCAGCGCTGTGAGAAGACTCAGGAGCACGGCCCTCTCCGTGCCGACGCTGAAGCACACTCATCTTGGGGTAATGAACGCATACTGAGGTCCTACTACGTGCCAGGCACCACCCCTGCTCTGTATGTTGGCAGCAGCTTTGTTGGATGATTTCACCGACATTCTTAGGGTGCCCTAGAGTTATTTCTGGGAGTTCTCAAAAAGAAGCCCCATAGGAGCCCTCACAGCTGTGGTCATCAAAACATGGTGGCTCGGCTCTTCCTCTTCTGTTCCGACTCTCAGTGGTCCATACCTCCTGCCCACCGAGAGACTGAAAAAGCCTCTCATCCCTGAGGCTGACCTCTCATCCCTGAGGATGACTCAAAGGGCCCAGAAACTCACAAGTCATTCTCGAATAGTTCAAACAGCTTCTGAGCTCCACAGCTGTCTCCATGTCCCCAGGAGGGGCACAGCAGGGAGGACTGTGGCCTTCAGACTCCTTCCTTCTCTTTTCCAGCGCCTCTGCTCCCCTCCACCCTCCCCTAGTTACCAAACTGACATGCCCGTGCACTCCACTGAAAACCAGCAGACACCGAGTGGGGTGTCGGAGGCAGGTGTCTCCACTAGCAACAGCCCACCAGCAGCTGTTAGGTTATGTTGTTTAATCCTTAGAACAACCGTGTGACAGGCTATTATCAATCCCATTTTGCAGAATGGGGGACCTGTAGCTCAGAGGGGTGAAATCATTTGGCCAGGCTTCCACAGGCAGTGACAAAGCACTTAGCAAGAGCTCAGTAAATATTTGCTGACAGACAGAATTGGAAACATGGAGGCAATAGAAGATCTCCAGTTTGGGGGGACCGCAGAGATCTCAGGGGTCCAACTATGTGGTAAAAGGGGGCTGTCAAGTGAGATAACCCTCCAAAGTGGCAGAAGAGCCAGAGATGAGATAGGGAGTCTAAGGTCAGCCTCAAGGTCATTTGCTCCCTACCCCACTCCTTCCTGCCCTAGTACCTGTTGTTATATGGTTCGCTTTCTACCAACAATGCATCAGCCCTCCCTCTCAATGAAACCCCTTCAGAAATGGTAAGTGATGACATTTTCCAGCTGCATGATCATCAGGATGTCAATATGAATGTGTCCCAACGTTGCTTTCTGCTTTGGGAGTGGGAGGGAGGGCGAGTGGTGATATATGCATGGGGAAAGTCTGGGCTTGGGAGCCAGTGACCAGTCTCTGTTCCCTGACAACTAACTAGGGGATCTCAGGCAAATTGCTTAGCATTTGGTATCTTCAGTTTCTTCATATGCAAAATGGGAAATGTCAGCTGCCTACCCCCAAATGTTATTGTGAGGATCAAATGAACTAATACAACCTTACTATTATATATAGAGAGAGAACTTCACAATTACAAAGTCCTTCCATGCATATCTCTGGCAACCTTCAGATCCTCAATCCTGAGTAGTATTATCCCTATTTTTCAGTTGAGGAACTCAAAGACTCAAAAAAATTGAAATTCACTAAAAACAGTGAGCAGGGCTAGTATTCAAAAGCAGGATGCCTGGCCCAACATGCCTGACTTCCAGATCGTGCAGCACCACTGCAGTTGCCCCAGAGTCTCTCATCTGGGGCATGGGTCACAGTCAAAGCTTTCATTCATTCAATAAATATTGGTTGCGTTTCTCCCTGGCACCAGGTATCAAGAATGCTTCTCAGAGCTCCCAGTGTGGCAGAGAAAGCAGACATCAGAGAAGTGGGGACAATACTGTGTGATGAATGTCATAGCAGTAGAAGAACAGGTGACACAGGAGGAGACCATAAGGAAATTTGAAGAGTGAGTAGGGCATAGCCTCGTAAAAAATCAGGGAAAAGCGTTCTCAGCTCAAGGTGGGAAAGGCCACGGTGTTTAGGACAACTAAAGCGTAAAGGGTAAGAGGAAAGTGACAAGAGAGGAGGCTGGAGGGTCAGCTAAGCTCGGACTGTAGAGATCTGGCAAGCGGGTAAAGGAGTTTAGTCCTCATCCTTGGTACAATGTGCAGCTACCTAAGGTTTTTTGTTTTGGTTTGGCTTTGGTTTTTGGTATTTTTTTTTTTTTTCTTCTTAAGGTTTTAAGCAGGGAAATGGTTGAGATGATCGGAAGATTTTTCTGGCCGGGATGTGAAGACTGGATCTGAGCCTGGCAAGACTGGGGGCAGGCAGAGTAGGTAGGTGGAGAAAAATGCAGAAATTCAGGCAAGAAATAATGGTAATTTGAGCTCCAGATGAGGCCATGGGGATGGAGACAAGGGCAACCTTTGAAATAGATTTAGGAAGTAAAACCAAGAAGTGGTGATTGATGGGGAATGTGCACGGAGAGAGGGAAGTGAGAGGGAAGAGTCAAGGATGACGCTAGCTTGTGCAACTGCTGGGTGATGGTTTCCCTTATTGGATAAGGGGACTCTGGGGTTAGAATATCTGCTTTTCTGTCAGGTGTATTCTGCACGAACTTGTATCCCAACTTCACCAGGGACCTCTAAATCATGGCTGTCTTGCCCAGAGGAGGAGGAATGGCTGAAAAGATCCTGTCACCTTGAGAATTCCGTCTGCCGGCACCGAGGCATGCACGTGGTGGCTATATGCTGGTGGCGCAACATCAGAGAGGGGGAGAGGCGTTGAGCTCTCTGGAGCAAAGGGATTCATCTCCTGGCTCCTATGAGCCTTCTGTTCCCTCAACGCAACTTCCTTTTCTTTGGCTTTGAAGAGCTGTTTGTCAAGGGCATACCATGTAAGGCACATTAGTAGTTGTCGAGGGGGAAACTGATCTTAAAAGAGTTTATTATCTAGAAGGACCAATAAGACAACCAACCACAAAATAATTACAGTTCCATGTGTATAGTGTTAATAGCCATAAATGGCATAAAGAACATGGTCCCCGAAAACCGAGGTCGCAGATGGCACTTCTGCACGGGAAAATCAGAAGGAAGAGGCCTCCTGGTGGGTCTCACAGGAAAGACAGAATTTCTACAGGCAGAAATGTGAGCTTGGGGTACCAAGGAGATATTCTGAAGGAGGGAGGACCATGTTCAAAGATGGCAGCGGGTACAGGTAATCACCAGCTCAGCCTCCTGCTGCCTTAGGGTATCTGCAGACACAGTTCTTAAACTAGGGTCCATGGCGCTTTGAGAAGTCTGAGAATGACCCGACTATGCAAAATTGTGTTTATGTATGCACGTGGACTTTACTGGAGAGAAGGTCACGGCTCTTCTTCAATTCTCAGAAGGGTCTGGATCTGAAAAAGAGTTAGCAAACAGCAATCCAATTCTCCCGAATGAGAATTTACAGGTGGGCTGAAGGCGCGCGCCCGCGCGGTGTGTGTGTGTGTGTGTGGTGTGTGTGCGTGTGTGTGTACGTGTGTGTACATGTGTGTGTGTGTTGTGAGTGTGTGTATGTGTGTGTGTGGTGTGTATGTGTGTGTGTATGTGTGTGTTAAACAAGCTCGGTTGGGAACTGACCTGTGCATACCCGGGATCTTTCTCGATAGGCCCAAGGAGGCCTTGGAAGGCTAGCCTCATAAGCTACCTGCCCTTTGCCCACCCCTGACCCCCCACCCCCTCTCTACAAGAGTAGTCACTCCCCACTGCCCTGGGAGAAATAAAGGAGGCAAGGTCAGAGGAGCAGGGGAGAAAATCCGGGAATCAAGCAAAAACTCTGAAGCGCCTTTGGAGATAGGGTGGGAGAGGAGCCGTTCTGCCCCAAATCTGGAGACGATCAGTCGGCCTGTCAGGTCCCCCGCCCCACAGCAAGGTTTCGGTCAAATTCTGGGAATTTCCCACTCCGTCGGCTGGGCTGCGGCAGATTTTCCCGGACGCGAGCGTGCCGTGCCCGCCGCGGCCGCTGGGTGGCGCGGCGCGGGGCACCGAGCGTGGGAAGCGCGGGCGCGCGGGCGGTCTGAGCTCATACTCCCGGGAAGCGGCCGCGGCGGAGCCGGGGTCCGCAGTGGCTGCGCATCGCGCGCCTCTCGCCGGGCGCTCGGGGGCTGCGAGGTGGGCTGCGCGGTCCCCCGGGAGGGAGGAGGCCGCTGGAGGTGAGAGCGGGGCCCTGGCTGGGTGTCGGGCGTGAGGGGGAGGGGTGGGCACTGCGGGCCGGGCCTGCGGACGCTCCCCGAGGGCCCCGGGGCAGGGGGGGCTCGAGCTGGGGGCGATGCCGGGGGCCCGTCCGCGCTCCGCTCGCGCCCCACCCCTGCTGCGGTGAGGCCTCCGGGTGCAGCTGCCCTGGCCGCGTGAGTGGGAGCAGATCGTGGCCGGGAGCAGCTCCGGGCGGCCCCCGGGCTTCGGGGCCAGGGCTAGCCGGGCAGGGGAGGTGGCGGAGCAGCCCCCTGGCCCTGGCGCCGCAGCCCCTGCCCACTCCCACCTTGCATTTCTCCGCTCCGCAGTGGGCGTGGTGCCCCTTTGCTGCAGAGGGGGCGCCCGGAGTTGAGGAAGGCAATGGGGGAGGGAGAGAGCAGAGACAGGTGGTTGAGGGGGCGAGGGCTGGTGCGCGGAGGCTCGTGATATTAATGCGTATTTCTTTCTCCCCCCTTCCTCAGGGGGCGCGGAGGTGCGTGTGCAGGAGGCGGCGGGAAGGCCAGAGGCATGGCTCGGGAGAGGGCAGGCTGCCGGAGATGCCACTGGGCTCTCTCTCTCTGATCAGTCCCCCCACCCCCACCCCCGAAATTAATAAAGTGGCTGGGGTGATGAGGGTGGAGGAGTTTGATGAAGCCCTGGCCCAGAACTGGCCCGAACTGCCCCTAGCCGGCCGCCTGGCTCCCGCGCGTGCATATCCGGAGCCGCATACTCTGAGCACTCCGCAGAGGCTGGGGGGCGGGGGAGGGGGGTGTCTGTGAGAAAGCCCAAGGTTGAAGAAGCTTCAGCAACAGAGTCAGCTCCAGAGGTGGGGTTGGGGGGTTGGAGGTGAGGGGGAGTCTCCAGGCCTACAGCCCAAGTTCATAGGTGGTGGGAGGTGGGATCTGTAGGGAAATAGGATATTGTCCATAGGACCCCTTCCTTCCAGCTTTGTTTAGAGCCCTGGACCAAAATTCGGGATTTGGCATTTGCCAAATGTGCTTATTTCTTTTCTCTTTCCCTTTCGGTTTGTTTTGTTGTTTTTTTTTTTTTTTTTTTTTTTTTTTAGAGGAACTGCAAATGACAGAGCAGAGGGATGGCTGGCCTAGCCAATCCTGGAGCTGCTGCAGCACTTGTCCCCCAAACAAACACATTCTTGGTGCAAGGACAGAGAGGAGGGGGCTGCTGGGACCCCGGCCCCCTGGCTGCTCCCCGCTGGGAAGGGCAGCCTGGCATCTTAGGCTGCACGGACCGAGGCTGCCATGGGCCAGGCTGGTGATGGTGCTGCAGCCCCTCCCTGCTGCCCAGCGTGGGAAGAAGAATGCAGAGCCAGGCAAGTCTCTCTCTGTGTCCTCTGGGGTGGAAGGAGCAGGTATAGACAGGGCTGGGGCAGCCGGGGCCTGGTGTTGCTTTGGCATTGGTGGTGCGAGGCCTTTACCTCCAGCCCCTTGGGTTTGCTCCCACCCCTGGCCTGTCCCTGGCCCTCAACAACTGCGTCTGTGTGCTTATTGGTGCCACCATGTTATATAACGCTTATATAATCTCCCAGGGCGAGCGCTGTGTCTCCGCTCTCAGGTCATGCCGACACTGTGTCCCTGTGGGAGGCAGGATCTGTGGAAGCTTGCAGGTGGACCTTCTCCCCCGTTCTCAACCTGGCTCCTCCTCCTGATCCTGGGCCTAGGAGGGAGGATGGGAGAACAGGGACCCATCCACACCAGCTGTCTAGGGCTAAGAATTAGGAGTTGACTGGGCGGCCTCCTCACCTTCTTGCTTCTCGAGGCCCCCTTGCCCAGTGAACTGTCTAGTGGAGTGGTTGCCATCCTTGTGTTTTGAGGCCCGTGTTTGTTCTTGGGGCTGCCTGGTGTGGCGGATGGGTGTGGTGAGATGACCCCTAGAATGTCGTAGGGGAAGAGTACATGGTCCATAGGGTTGGAGGGAGAGGGGCAGAAATGAACCCTGCTTCAAGGTTTTGATCAGAAGTGACTAGAAGGATGGTAGTGGCATTATGAGAAATTTGGAGCAGGCCTTGGAGCTTGGGGATGGTCAGGGAAGGGTGTATGGGGAAGTGGATCAGACAGCAAAGATAAACATGGTGTTCTTTTACTGTACTCTCCACTGGGCTGTCCCTGGTTACCAGGGCAACAGAAGCAGTGATGAAAATCATGCCTTTCGTTCAGTGGAAAAATCTGGCTCCTCCTCCCGCCTCTTCCTTCTCTAATCGCCTGCGACCCATTGGGAGGTTGATGGCTCCAGGGATCAGAGACCCCAGTGTATCCCCATCAGGCCCCCTGTTCCCCAATTTTTTAATCATCTTGCCCCTTCCTGCATCCCTTATCTCCCCCAGAGCCTGGCAGTTGCGCAGGAGTTAGAGTGGATGGAGGGGGAAGGGCACGGACGTCATTGCAGGGCAGGGCAAGCAGAGCGTGGGCAGAGATGTGGATGCAGGAATGACTGGCACACGACGAGGGTCAGGCATTGATCAGCTAGACAGGGCTTGTTTCTGGGGTAGTAGGAGCTGTGGGTGGAAAGGATGGGTGAGGGCCCGCAGAGCCTGGCAGTGTAGGCTTCCCATAGTAGCGAATAGGAAGGCCCCGAGGTTTCTTTTGGGGTCCCGGCTCCCCTGAAAGCTAGGTTTCATTCATTCAGCAGATACTGCGTACCTACCATGTTAAGTAAGGTTCTGGGAGCTGGGAAGACAGGACAGGGCCTTGACCTTGAAGGGATTGTAGTGGATGGGAGGAAGGTAGGTATATAGGGGAAGATCAGCCTGGCTTTGTCACGAGCCTGGAATCTGGGGCCCCAGGCGGAGACTGGCGGTATTCCAGACTGAAGGTGATGGGTTAGGGAGGAGCCTGTAGGAAAGCAGAGGAAGAATAGTTCAGAGAGCCATTTGGCTTATGGATAGGACACGGGAAGGGGAGAGACTAAGATTTGGGTTGTAGTGATTGACAGAAAAATCAGGGTTCAAACTTCTTGAGAGGCAGCGTGTTTGATTTGATTTCAGACCTACTGCCTACAGGACCATGGCAGGGTGTCCAGACAGAAATGCTTATGGTCAGACAAATAAAGTTCCCAATGGAAGTCAATTCTGGGACGAGCCTTGTAGGAAATTGTATTACCAAGTCCGGAAGGTGCTAGGTTGCTAAGAGCGTATACTGAGACCCAGACCCCCGGGGCCCCGGGTATCAGCGTAGATGGGGCGAGGCCGTGTGTCTTGGACTTATGATCCCAGCGCCCGCCCACACTGTTGGGCGCGTTTCTGCTAATGGACACACTCTTCTGCTACCAAGCCACACCCCTTTTGGAAGTTCAGGTTTCTGTTTAAGTTTCCTTCTCCCTAGTAACTATGTCCAGGAGGACATGTCCTGAAAAGATAGATACAGACACTTACTCTCCAAGCTTTCTCCTTGCCCTTTGCTGTACCGTTCACTTAGAGATTACTGAGAGGCCCCAAGGTGTTCCTGCTGGAGAGGTGAGCCATGGGTCCTTAGTCCCCCCCCAAGAAGGCTATTTGTTCTGGTTCCTTCCCAATCAGCACTCTAGAGGAGTAAGAGTACTGGACGGAGTGTCAGGAGGCTTTTACCAGCTGTATGATCTTGGGTGAGGCCTTCGTGTCTAGTCTATGAGGTCTGGTTTCTTCCATTTCTAAAGCCTTCAGATTTGACATCCAAAGCTTTTCCCACCTTTGTCAGGGTTTCTGGTATGGGCCAGGGTTTTTGAACGAGCCACTCAGAATTTTCGATGCTTTGTGGGAACGAGTAGCAGGGTGGAGGCCTGGTCTCCAGAGTAGGCCCCTGTCTCCAGAGTGGGTGGGAGCCCTTCGGAGGGGGTGTGGCTCCTATTCCTCTTGGGAGTGTGGAAATGCTCAAAGAGTAGATTTTCCCGGTGACCAAGGATTGGCAAACTACAATCCATGGGTCAGACACCTGCTATTACAAATAAAGTTTTATTGGAACCCAGACATGCTCATCGTTTCTGTACAGTCTCTGGCTGCTTTCCTGAGTAATTGCAACGAAGACCCTCATCTGTAAGCCTGGAGTACTTACTATCCTGCCCTTTAAGAGAAAGTGTGCCATAGACCAGCAAAGTGCTTAGATCTCCACTGGGGATGCTTACTATAGCCATTTCAGATTCCTAAGGTTCTTGAAGATTCTGCATTGGGCCCTCCTTTGTTATCCCATGAGAGGATGATGTGGCTGTTGAGATAGGAGAGTACTGGAGTCAGCCCAAAGATAGCCGTCCTATGTCTGGGAGATCCCTTTCATTTTCAGTCCTTTCCCCGGAGCCTGGAGGTGCCCCCTGTCTACCCTATGTCTTTGAGCCTGGTGACCTGAATTCCTCCGCAGAGATGGGTTGTGGCCTCGCTGTGACAGCCGATGGTCCCTCTCATCTCATTCTGATTTCCTAGGCGGTGCAGAGCAGAACGGACCAACTCACAAGCCGTAAGGAGGAGAGGCATGTTGGTTCTCCCAAGTCCTGCAGCGTATTTCCCTTGATATCTTTGCTTTGTCACTGCCAGCCTCACTGCCCTCTTTTAGCTCCAGGGCCCCTGGAGATGCATTTGCAGAGAGCCTGCCACCAAACCTCGTTTGTCTGCCTGCATCTGGCACTCATCCACGCCGTGAGAACAAGGCTCTCTGGCCTGGAGCTTGGGGGGTGTGCATCTGTGTTGGCTTGGGCCCGGAGTCAGTAGTCAGGATTCTCGCGGCCAACCTTTATGGTCTCCTCTTGTGTCCAGGCTTCCATCCTTTTGACCTGGTCCTCAAACCAGAGTTGCCACGAAAACTTTTGGTTAGGACCAGGGAAGCCACCTCCTCCCTCCTACAGGAGAGCAGTTGTGTCACGGCTGGTCGGGGCTGGATAGGAAGTGAGGCACTTCGGTGGCAAGAGGAGACCACGTTCTGGGAACCGTGTTGGGGGGTGGGGGTGACTGAGGTTTATTCCCACTGCAGCTGGAAGGGAGGAGGCTGGCAGTGGGAGGAGGGAGCAGACAACCCAGAATAGCAAAGGAGACAGAAGCTAAGCACACTCAGAGCTGCTTTTAGCTGGTGATGGTGAGCCTGGCACTAGGAGTCTTACTTCACACCTCCCTACACACATTTGCCCCAGAGGCTGCCTCTCTGACTGTTCTCATATCCCCAAAAAAGAAAAAAAAAGAAGGGTCCTCATCAAAAGTCCTCTAAATACCTTCCATTTGTAGAACGTAGGGTGACCCTGTGCCACCTGGGCTTGACCTGATGTTGACACAAGTGCACTGACTTGGGGAAATATTTGTTTACCGGATATTTATTAAGGGTGTGTTACGCGTAGAGCTCCGGGTGAAGTTCAGAAACTTCACCGGGGAAAACACAGGATTCACGGTCTGGCCAGGAAGGCGTACGGACAGTTGAACCCATTATCATGTGGTCTGCACTAGAACCCAAGCCTCCCGGGAGCAGATCCACGTCCGTCCCGTTCCTTGCTGTCAGCTCGGTGTGGGGTATTGTGCGGGGTGTGGTGCTGGGCACGTCCTAGGCGCGCCCATGTGTAGTTGGTTGACCCGTCCGGATCTGGCGCGTCCTGGAAGCGAGCGGGAGGGATCTGACTAGGCAAGTGGAGGAAGAGGGGAACTCATGGCAGCAAGTGTGGCCAATATGGGGGAAGATGGGATGTCCCTGGGCATCCCGGTGATGTGAGGGAAAGAGGGAACAGAAGAGGTAATGCCCCGGGGGCAGGGGGATCCTTGGGCCTCAGGGGACCATGAGATAGGAGGAGAATGACCTGGCGCAAGGAGGCGGGTCAGCAGCAGCCCACCTCGTTGGAGGAAACCGAGGGCTGGGGGTGGGGAGGAGAAGCAGCCGGTGGCAGGAAGGTTAAGACGGGAGAGGGAGAGTAGGAACCAAAGTGGGAGAAAGCACAGTGGAATCTCCATGCCCGGGGGTGAAAGCAGAGCTGAAGTAGGTGAGTCCCAGGGGAAGACGATCACAGTGACAGAAGGCAGGTGTCAGTGCGGCTCCGCGGGTCTCAGAAATGACCGGCCCTGTGCCAGCGCGGCCCCCATAATCATTTCCCTGCAGTGGGGAAGATGGGAGGAAATGAGCGGCTGCTTGAGATCATGGTCACTCTTCAACATTCCTACTCCGGAAATGTTCATGTGTGTCAATTAGTAGAGGAATGTTCCATGTTCTCATCACACTTTCAATCCACATGTGGCCCCTCTCATTTCATCTGTACCCCACCCACCTATTCCTTACTCCTCTCTTGTATTTTGTTACCGAGAATCCCAGACATCCTATTTCACCTGTGAATTCTCCACTATGGATCTCTTAAAGCCTAACCCCGTCGTTGTATCATCCCGAAATCTCCCCTGTCACCCACCCGGCCAGTGTTCATGTTTCCTTGCTGGGTCTCCATTTTTAACAGTTTTGCTTGAAATCTGGTTCCAAACAAGATCCCCACATCTCATTGAGTTGATGATTAATCTCACGTCACCTGTGAATAAAGATTATGGACATGCTTAAAAGAATTTATGTTTTGCGGGTCTGCCTTTTAGATTGACTTAGCTGCCCTTCTCCGTCTCCCTTCAGCTGCGATCCACAGCTTTCCCGAGTTCTGTTGAACCATTTTGTGATTCCTGAGCGTCCTTCGTTATTGCTCTTGTCTTTGTGATTTAATGGAACTGGTCATTTATTCCTTCCTTCGGTAAGTATTTCTGGAGAGCCTGCTCTGTGAAAGGTCATGCAGGTGCCCTGCTCCCTGTGGAGCTCACAGGCTAACCACGTCACAGTGGCTTGGGTCTGCCTGTTGTCTCTTTCCCCCACGTGTTCACCCCAGCCAAGCTGGGCGACCATCACAGTCCCTTCTGGGTCGTCAGCTCTGCTGTGTTCTAAGGCTTGGCATTCACGTTCTCGTGCTGAGCTGTCATTTATGTGGTTGACAAGAGTTGCCTCCGGGACTGTCCAAGAGGCTGGGTGTGGTTCTACGGCAGGCCTCTTTCCAGGCCATGGGATTGGGAGGCTAGCAGTGTGCCCGACTGACTTGGCGTGGATCCATTTAATGCTTTTGGCCTTGAGTCTCTATAGTTAAGCAAGCTGAAATGGAGAGCTTTCTTCCCGCAGGTGGTGGAGAGGCTGAATGAAACATCTGGAAGGTGCTCTGGAATGTGGAAGGGCTCGGCAAACACCAAGTGGTGCTAAGATGTTCTTTGGGCAGGTTGGCTGTTTCTGTGATGTGGATGTCGGGTTGCTTGGGGGCTTTTGTCTGTTCTGATTAGGTTACCAGCCTCGTTAGGCCCACTTTCTCCATTTGTGCTTCTTTGCTCTGCAGTAGGCGATGGGCTAGCCAGGCCGCCTCCGGAGCAGAATCTGATGCTACAGTTCAGGTCTGGCTTGCTAATAAAGCTATGAACTCATTTGCATTACTCTGTGTAAATAAATCATCGCTTACGTTTGGACCCTGTGACACTCTGAGAAGAGTCTAGGATTCTTGTATTTTTTTTTCCATTTGCAGTTCAGATGCAGATATAGTGCAGTTTGTGGGTTAGTGTCAGAGCCTTTAAAAAAAAATCTCCGTTAATAAATGTATTCCCAGATATAAAGACTAGTATTCTTGCACCTTTCCTAGATATTCTGTGACGTATTTAAGATAATAATGTAGAATGTGTTCAATGTACCACGATATTTATCGCCCATCATTGAAAGATTCATAGGTTAGAGTTTGAGGATATGTTTCATTTTCTTCCAAATAAGTGATTTTTGACTATTTTGATCAGGTAGCTGTGTTGCTTAAAATTTTTGCGCAGATCCCCGTGTGTGTGTATGTATGTGTGTATAATTTCTATACAGCATATTGTACTAATACATCACATACAGTATAAATTACAAAATAAAAAGAAATGAAAGCAGTTGGGTACAGCGTATTCTCCGTCTCCCTCCGGTGTGAACCATTCATGGTTCTGACTGAGAGCAGCCCGTCTTCCTGGCACTCCACTCCCACCCCCCACACACTCAGGACATTCGCGCTCCATTATTCCCTCTCCTTCTGGCATCACTAGTTTTGTCTCCTCTCTACTGGATGGCTTCCATGTGCCGTGGTTTCTCTCAGCTTACGATCTTCTTTGATCCCACGTCTTCCAGCTCCTGCCCTTTTCTCTGTCCCCAGAGGGTCTTCAGTGCCCCAACCCTGTACTTCCTCTCTTGAGTCCCTCTGGCCGGGCTTGTTCCCACCCCTCCAGGGGGAGAGGTCTCTCCACCAAGCCAGCCATGACCACCATGTTTCTAAATCTAGCCATCACTTCTGAGTCTTCATTCCAGTGGCTCCGGCAGTCTGGCACAGCTGGCTGTACCCTTTTCTTGGAAGCTCTTTCTTCACTTGGCTTCCAGGACACGTATTTCTGGTTTCCCGCCTGTCTCGTTGGCTGTTCCTTTGCCATAGCTCCTCTCCCTGATCTGAAACATGGGCCACCTCCTCTCCATCTTCTCTCTTTCTGTGACCCTCTCCCAGTCTATGGCTTTCAGTAGCATCTATAGGAATGATGTCTAGAATTTGCTTCAAAGTAGTCCTGGGAGAGAAACAAGATTGACCGTGAGTGGATGACAGTTGGAGCTGGGTGCTGTGTACCTAGGGGTTTATTATACTGTTCTCTCTAGTTTATGTTTGAAATTTTCCATAATGAAAAGTTTAAGATCTATAGGCTGATAATCCCCAATTATTTGTGTGAAGCCCAGCCCCTCTCCTGAAATACAGACCTGTGTATCCATCTGCCTACTTAACATTTTAACTTGGATATTAATAGGTATTTCACACTCACATGCCCAAAACCGAACTCCTGTTTTTCCCACGCAAATATATGCTTCTGCAGTCTTCCATCTTGGTTATGGGAATGCCATCCTTCCAGTGGCTCATGCAAAATAGCTATGGTCATACTTGACTTCTTGCTCTCTAATTTTTCATTCAGTTCATCAGCAAATCTTGTTGACTCTACCTGCAAATATATGTAGAATATGGCTCATTAGAACTGCTTCCACTGCTATCACCCTTGCCCAGGCCACCATCATTTCTCACCTTGACCCCTTGCAGGCTGTGTAACCCTCATGGTAGGCAGAAGGAGCCCATACTACAGAGGTCACATCATGCATTACCAGGCTCCAAACCCTTCAGTGGCTTCTTTTCTCACTCACTGAAAGTCGTAGCTTTCAGTGTGGTCTCCCCGACCCTGTAGCTTCGAAACGCTGTCACCGGAAATAGAACATGAGTTACACATGAAAGCCACCTATGTAGTTTAACATTTTTCTGTTAGCTAAACTGAGAAAGGAAAAAAGAAAAAAAAAATCAGGTGAAAATAATCTTAACAATTAACCCCGTATGTCAAAAACACTGATTTCTGATGCATATTGCAGGGTTTTTCGAACTAAGTCACACCCATAGCACATCTCAGTTTGGGTTAGTTACACATCTTGTGCCCCCCAGCCTCCTGATTGGGTCACTTGACTTCCGTGTTCTTCCCTCCTACAACTCTTCCTCCTTTCACTTCATTCCAGCCACACTGGCCGTTTTGCTGCTCTTCCAATAAACTAGGGATTTGCTCTTTTAGGTCCTGTTCCCCGTGTTTGGAACGCTTTTTGCAGATAGCCCTGTGCGGATTCTTCCTTCCTTCGGGTCTGTGCCGGCATAGGACCGTTGCCGCGGCCCGCTCCGCCCCCGCCGTTTGCTGGCATCTCCCGCCTCCATCCCTCCCCTGCGGCGTTTCTCCTCCTCAGCGCCATCACCCACTGCACACACCGTGCGTTTCTCTTACTTCCCCGCTGGAACGCGAGCTCAAGAGCAGGGACTTTGGTCACTTTTGTTCCGTGCTGTATTTCCAGAGCACGGAACAGTGCCTGGCACCTGCAAGGTACGTCGACGTTGTTGAAGAATTAAATGGGGTGAATTATTAAGAATGATTGTTTTTTAGTTAAGAACCGTCCAGTTGAATGCACTTTGTTGTATGGTGTCATGTTCCTGCCATGCAGTCGTTTGAAGGTCTAGTTCAAGTCAGGGTATTTTGAAAGAGATCTCTTTCTGAAGAGGGGATTGCGGGTTCAATGAATGGATTCGAGACCCCCGACACACTGCGCTTCGTTCATGTCCTCGCGAGATTTTAAACTGCGTTTGAACATGCCGTTTGAAGTGCGTGCGCAGATACTGCGTTTTAGAGAAAACGTCCTCACGTTGAATGTGGCAACATCATCACATGATGGTGGAAATGATTTCCAAATGCCCGTTTTTTTGACATGTTCTTGCTGTGACGTAAGTCTCTTTCAAAAAAGGAAAGGCTTTCTTGCCCATTTTTTCGATGTCACCATTACCTTGAAGGGACACATTAAACATCTGTTTAAAAATATTCATCAAGTAGCCTTCTACCGCCAGGCCAACTCACTGCAGAAGAGGTCAGCAGATTTTAGAACGATGATGTTTTCTGCTTTAGGAAAAAAAATGTGTAATTCCTCTTGAAGTTCAGCACCTCGTTTAGAAAGTCTGCCGTGAAAAGTCAGTGTCAGTGCGGTCAGACGATTCGGAGGTCTCACCCTCTCATTACAGAGGGACGTCATTTGTTGTGGGGAAGACGGGACCCTGAGATTTGCTGCACTGGGTACTTGTAAATTGCACTAAAGTGCAGGGACAACGGGGGGGTCGCCGTCCATTCTCATGTGTGTGTTGGACCTCCCGCTCTGGCACAGAATGCCTCCTGCCCCTAAGTGACAGGGACCACTGGGCACAAATGGAAGGAGTTGCAGCAGTGTCGATTCACATGTGAAATAATAATAAGTTTTAATTCCTGGTTTTCAAATAAAAATAAATACAGACCTCCTACTCATTTCTTCTTCATCCTGATGGATCTTGCACATGCCTCATCCGAGGGTATGGCTCTGGTTCGTGCTTTTATAATAACCTCGTCTCTCTCCCTTTAATCCAGTTGAGGGTTGGGTTTTCTCTTTTCTGTTGCTCCTAGTACCTAACAGGGCTGGGTGGCACCAATATTTCTGGGCTGAGCAGAGCTGAGGAATAGATCCGTTCGCTGACCTCAGGACCTTTGTTGGACAACGATGTCTGGTGGCCGGATTTCTTTGGTAGCTGCTAGAGCCATTTCTTTGACAGGATGGAAGGCATGGGTGGCATCAGGGAAAAGGGCAATGGGGTGTTGACGCTCGATGAGTCTCGATGCTCCCCCCCCCCCATGCTGTGGAGTAGATGCTTGTGCTCAGATGCGTCTCTGGAGGTGAGCTGGCAGAGGTTGCTGGGACAGATGGCCAAGACAGCTTGATGAGCCAGCGCTCTCAAGGAGGTGTGACCCATCTTTGAAGTGGTGTGCTGTGTCCTCCGTCCGCTCACCTGTATGCTGAAAATGCTTGTGCAGGTAGGCTTTTTATCCATGTGAACCGTCTAGGAGGTATTGTCAGCCAGATGTGGACACTGGGGCTTGATTTTCTCACTGCTGTGACAGGAAGCACCATTTAAAAGATGCGTGGCTGGAACGAGAGCTGCAGGCTGTGTCAAGAGCAGAGGCCCCGGTGTGCATTCTGCCATGGAGACCACCTGCCGTGTTCCCTGGACCCTGCATCGACAAGCAAGGCTTGTCCCCAGTGGGCCAGTCTTTGCTACTTAGACAGCTAACTGAGCCATCAGCTTCTGTTCGTTGACAGACATTTGTACAGGGCCTCCTGGGTGAATGGTGGAATGGGGTGAGAATTGGAAAGGAAGGAATATGCCAGCATGAATGGGACATGGTCTCTGTCCTCAGGGAGCTAGAGGTTAGTGAGGGTGACAGACCCCCACACTAAAATACAAGACAAAGCCTGAAGGGATGTGGATGGAGTAGAAGAAGGGGTTATATGAGTCGGAGGGGCAGTTGGGAATTGGAGGATGGCTCTTGGAACATGAGGAAGATCCTCAGAGGCTAGGTTTCTATGAGGTGCTTGGTCCCTATCAGGTGCTCCGTAATTACGTATTTGTTAATGATTGGGTGTTGAAGGAATAGGCCTTCACCCAAAGGTGCAATGCAAAGGCCCAGGGGTGAGGGAAGAAATGACTTCTTGGGAGAAAGTAGTTGGTGTGCTCTGAGGGGTGTATGTGGCAGGAGATGAAGCCATGTATTGCAGAATTAAGGGGAGTCTCGGGAGAGCCTTGACCAGCTTTCTAAGAATTTGGTTGTGGTGATTCATAACCTCTTTTGCACCAGTACTCATTAGGAATCGCATGGAAACTATAGTCTCTATCTCCAAGAAAAAAAAAATCACAACAGCATATGATTTGGCCTATCCCATCTTTGGCCTATCCCATCGGAGTACTCACAGATCCCAGTTCTAAGACCATGCTGTTAACCGGGGAGCTGTCTGTGCTTACCGAGATCTCGTAATGGATACAAGACACTTGCTTTTCCCTTGGAATCTTTGGGAATTGACTCTGATGAGTGTGTATGCAGGTGCTCCAGCTTTTAAGGGCCCTGATAGGTGGCAGGTACAGTAGTGACCCTGACGAGCTTGGGGAAGCCATGGAGAAGAGGGGAGGGGTCTCTGTGTACTGACAGAAACAGGGAGATCTAGTGTTTGTTCCATTTAGCACGGGACAGAAAAGTTTACCTGGGAAGAAAGTAGGGGAAAAAAATGAACCTTTAAAACTTACTAATTCAGAATATGAGATGCTTATGCTAACTTTTTTCTGTGACGTGATCTCCAACTCAGACACCCGGCCAAGCAGTAATTACAGATTCAGAGAGGCAGCATTTGCATTTTTTGGGAACAGTGATTGTGGAAAGGAGTCATTAGAGTTTCATGTTACCTTGGTACAGGGTTCAAGGAGCTCCTTAGCTGTCCTGATCCATCAGAGGGAGCTGCCTGGAGGAGGTGGTGCGATTCTCGGGCTGCTTCAAAAAGCAGAAAGCTGGGGCTGAAGGTAGTTTAAAATTGGCTTGTCCTGTTTCCGTTGTCATAAAAAAAAAATTCCTATGAAGAAAGTATCTGTGTACCTTCAGTTAAAAAATAAATTGACCAGACTTCCTGTCTGCCAGGAGTTTGTAGTGTATCCCATAGACAGGATATTTGGAGATTTGAAAAACCCAATGTGGGCAGCGCAGTGTTGACCCTTCGGCCTGTGTGTGTCCTACGGAGTTCAGCCCGTGGAGGTGTGGTGAGGCAGTGCTTCGTCCCAGTGAACGAGGATCACTGAAGATCAGCCCTGTGTGCGGCCATGCTCCCTGCCGGGCCGGCCAGCACCGGAAGGCGCCATTGGAGGAGGAAGGGGGGAGCCCTTGAGCTCGTGAGCAAAGGAGGGAGCAGGCTCGGGAACCCTTGGGAGCAGCTAGTGTTTGATGCAGGCTCTTCTCCCTCTGCTGAGGCTTCCCGCTCACTCGGTTCCTCAGTGGGATTTTGCTTTGTGAGGTTAGTCTGTGAGTGAGCTTGAAAGGGTTTTTCAAGGAGAAGAGCCCCTCTTGTTTTCCCCAGAGTTGTGTTCAGACGGCAAGTCCAGACACCTTAATGGGGGGTGAAATCAATTTAGTGGGTTGAGACCAATATATTTTTTTTAAAGAACATAACAGAAAGTATTAGACTGCATCGTATGTGGTAAAGAAGAGTATGATCTCGTGAACGTTTGTTTCGGTTTTGTGTGTTTTATATTTATGTATATTTATATGGTTTTATATGCTTACATACATATCCCTCATATACAAAGTATAGGTGTATGGGTGTGTACAGGGTCACCTTGTCAACTTCATTTCTTACTGTGAGTCAGGGTCCAAAAAGTTCGAGAAACTGTCTCTAAAGGATTTCTTGGCTCTTGGTGTAGACAGTGGGTTCCAGCTGCTTCCCCAGAGGCCATCTCTATGGAGACAGATGTGGTGAGAGGGCTTTTTTTTTTTTTTAAAGAGCAGCAGAGTCAGGCTCTCACAGCGTGATCCAGGCTCTGTGGCTGCTTACCCAGTCCTGCCCCCGCTTCCCTGTGCCCAGTGTTTCCTGCTGCGGTGTTGGGGGGGGGGGGAAGGCAGGGAAACTTTGCTGGGGGATGGGAGCAGGGGTCCCCTTCCCGTCTGTTTCACCGGGTATGAGTCCCTGGAGTGCAGCGTGTTGTGCCCCCTGTCTCCTCTCTGTCTCTTGACTTTATTAGCTGTATCCACACCAAGGTTAGGGCAGAGAGAAGGCCATCCCAACTCATTATTTTGCCCTATCGTTCTGTTTCTCAGACTCATTGAGTAGGGATGTCAGAGTTCACATGATCTGGGGGAGAGTCTGGCACATGGGAATGAGCCAGCCCCACTCAATGATTCCCCTTAGATTTGTGATTCTCTGCCTCCATCTTTTCCCCAAAGGGGCGGAGTCTTTCCCGGATGCTAGCTGCCTCTCCTTCCACCAGCTGCGCCAACCGGCCTGCAGAGCGCTGACCCACTTGTCGTACCTCAAATAGAGGTTTAAATTAGGACCTTTAATCTGTAAGAGGCTTACAGCCTGTTGGGTGGCCAGCTGCTCTTGACTTCCATGGGGCAGAGCCGGGCTTTGCCTGGCTGTTGTTGTGTGTAAGGAATCCCGGGGGTCTGTGGCTTCATGGCAGGAGCGACCAGGCATGTGGACTCCCTTGTGATGTGTTGAGGACTGGGAAAGCAGGGTCCTGGGGAAGCAGAGCTGCTTGCCTTTTATTCCTTTTGCTCTGGGTACTTACACAGGCCCTGGGAGTGGATGGGTAGGGTCACTGGGGATGGAGTGGGGTGACAGGTTGTCTTTTTAATGATGGTGTGGAGAGCCTGGAATTCCGTGTGTCTTGGGTGCTGGCCTCTCTTCTTCTGGGTACTGAGCCTGGATCCTTGCCGATGTGCGATTAGTTCTGCTGGGTCAACATCTGTTTTCACTCCACAAATATTTATTTATCAAGAGCTGTGAGCCCATTGCAGTGCTAGGAGCCGTTGGGGACACACAGAAGCATGAGAATTGGGGCCTCCCCCAAATTGTTCATTGTCTTTTTGAGGAGACCAGACTAGGACATATCAAATGTTCATTCAACCCCCAGGCAGATACCTGTTTGCCTGGCAGCTGTTCAGGGGAACACATAATCAAGTTCCAAAGCGTGGGGGAGGTATGGCTGGAGACGTGAGAAGGGAGAGAGCCCGAGGGTGGTCAGAGCTGGGCCCTGAGTGGTGGGATTGAGAAGGATGGGAGAGGGGAGGACATCGAGGGGAGGAGGAGTGGCGTGAACAGGCAGGGAGCTGGGTGGTCCTCCTACGTGCAATGGCTGTGGAGGGCCCCCCTCCCTTTCTGGAAATGGTTCCAGTTTCAGGCCTAGAGAGCCTTACTCTTTGGACAACTTAGAGACAGCTCTTGGGTTCCCTGTCTTTTCTCCTCTTTATCATTATAATGACAAGAATAATGGTTCCTGATTTTCACTGAGCACTTACTGCATACCACCGTTCTGGATGTTTTTCTGTGGATTTTCTCATGAAGTCTGCACAGCACCACGGAGACAGATGTTCCGTATTATTATGTGCGCTTTACAGTTGATGCCACTGAGGCGTAGAAAGGTTGAATACCTTGCCACGGTCGTGTAGCAAGGAAATGGTTGGGTCAGGGGTCCAGCCGGGGCAACCCAAGGGCAGAAGCCCATGCTCTTAACCCGCTGGTTCCTGAACTTGTCTGAGCATTGGAATCGCTGGGGGATCTTTTGAAATTTCCAAAGCCCAGGCCAATTACATTACACCCTAGACCAATTACATCACAGTCTCTGGGGCTGGGACTCAGGCATCAGTAGTCTTTGAAGTTCCCCAGGTGATTTCAGTGTGCCGCCAGGTTCAGAAACCACGAGGTTAACCTCTGAGTTTTAGTTAGGGATTGTGAATATTTGATGGAATCCATTTGTATCTCCAGGGCAGCGGGGCCTTCTCCCCAGGCCCATCTGAAGCTCACCCACCATCACACAGAGCATGACTCCAGCCTTGTGTCTGAGAGAGCAGGACCCCACGCACCCCACAGCGTCTGGGACCCCGAAGAGTGAAACCTGGGTGCGCTGGAGTGGGCAGAGGGCGGGGCATTCTCCTGGGGTCGCTGCCCCTCTTGCCTCGGAGGGCCATCTTGGGGCAGAGACGCTTTCAGAGCCCTGGAGACCTCCAAGTGTGGTTTCTCACGTCTTCTGCTCCCCTGGGCCCCTGACTTCAGCGGGGAAGGGCGAGGGTCACTCGAGGGCAGATCTGTTCTCGACAAGTCCCGCTCCTCTCCGCCTGTCCCTGGGTGAACCTGAAATGGACACGAGGAGCAGAGTCGTTTGGGTGGCTGGGAACAGCACTAAATTTAGCAAAACTGTAGCTGGTGGGGGGCCGGCCTGTAGTGAGCCAAACTCAGGCCCGAGTGGACTAGATTTATAGTCAGCAACGCGGCCAGCGTCGTCTCTGCTTGGGCAAGTCTGTGGTTACACAGGATCTTTCCGTTTCTAAAGCCTGGAAACTTGTCAGCCTGTCCTGCAGATCTCCCTGGCTCTGCCCCTGGGAGGCTCGGCTCCACCCCCACTGCCCTTGGGGATTTGGTTCCTCCCACCCTCCCTCACGTGTCTGGAATTCTCACTTCAGTACGTTAGCCTTGGCCTGCACATTCTTCCATGCCTCTTGGCCGTGTGGCCAGCCTTGATTCTCAAGGCCCTGGAGAGCAGGCGTGAGCTTTGGTGGATTTCTCTTAGGGCGCCTGGCATCTTAGGACACCTTTTGGTCAAGATCATTGAGTGGAACAAAGAGAGGAGCTGGGATGGTCAGCTGAACAGGGTTTTAAGGGACTGAGAGGTCTCTTCCCTCCACTTGAAGTGAATTATGATGTGGAGTGACAGCGGAGGGGGGTTGGGGGGTGGACTCGTAGTCGTTGAGGATTTCTTTGGTTGCTTCATGCTCTGCTCTGATGGGGCCCATATCTGGAAGGAGGTGGGTTTTGTGAAATTGGAGAGTGGAGGTCTGCTGGTGACAGGTCATCTTCCCTTCCTGGACCTCTTCCTCCCACTTCTCAGATCTCATGGTGGCGGCTTGCCTGGGGGAGCCTTGGTTGCCTTAATGCCCTGGGAGATTAATGACCAGGCTACATTTTCTCAGCACTTTCCACAGTGGACGGTTACACTTTGGCCAGGGCTGGGGTCTTGTCTATGTGACACGATTTGTTATTAGTCTAAAGCAGTGGTTCTCCTCCAGAGGCATTTCCCCAGGGGACTTTTGGAAAAGTCTAGAGATGTTTTTGGTCATCACAGTGGAGGAGCAGGAGGGGTGTTATTGGTGTCTAGTGGATGGAGACCAGAGATATTGCTAATGCACAGGGCAGTCCTCCCCACACAAAGAATTATCCAGGCCAAAACGTCCATAGTGCTGAGGTTGAGAAACCCTGGTAGAGGGGGGGACAGTCTTACAGAAATGGCCCTGAGAGCTCATTTCTTCTAGATCCCTGCTCCTACTAGAAATGACTTAAGAGGCACCTGGGTGGCTCAGTTGGTTGGGCCTCTGACTCTTGATCTCAGCTCAGGTCTTGATCCTCAGGGTCATGGGTTTGGGCCCTGTGTTGGGTTCCATGCTGGGTGTGGAGCCTACTTAAAAAAAAAAAAAAAAAAAAAAAAAGGAAGGAAGAAAAGAAAGAAATGACTTGAGACCAAGAGCTGTCTGACTATTGCCTTCTTCCTTTGTCCTCCAGGTTCCCCCGTTCCTTAGCATTTACAGAGTCTTATAAGAACTGTGTTGAGGAGGTTTCCTGGGAGTTGCTTAAACCTTTTATAGTACAGCTTCTAATAGAGCCCGCCATTTAAGCACGTGTGTATCCTACATCGGTCATATTGGTGGCTCGATGCCGCTATGTCCCCGGTGTACCTAAATCAGCGATGGTGTTGACATATTTAGATGCTGATACCTTTGAGGTGAATTTTCAGTGCAGCAGCAGCAGCAATGTTTCCCTTCCAAGTAAACATCACGTGGAATGATGGGGTCTCGCTTGCCCTGCAGAACTGAGTTGTGCTTGCTAAGTTCTCTTAAATGTAGGAAACACATTTATTGCCTTGGAGAACATGATGTTGCTTACCAGATAAAACATCCAACCTGTTGCCAGATAACTTCAGCAGCCGGGCACATCTCTCATCTGCCAGCACCCTTCTCCTGCAGTCGGCAAGGCAGCTCTAAGGCCAGAACAGGGAAATGAGAAGTCTCCCAAAGTGAGGACCTCAGCTTACTCTACATGGTACGGGGATGGGGGTGGCTAGATGCAGATTCTAGAATACACTGACTTTTTACATTTCAGGACAAGCTTCAAGGTTCTTCCCATGTGACTTCCCTACCTGACTCTTCGTCAGTGAGGGTGTGAGTGGAGCTTTATGGTTTGGGGGAAGAAGAGGCAGTGAGAATGGTGGCAGGGCAGAAGCCAAGGGAAGCCAGGCAGCATGGGAGATGGACAGATACTCCCCTGGGTGCATTTGACGTCCTCGCTCCCAGGTCATTTCTGTGTTGTTTCTCTGTCCACTGACACACACAGTCCATTTCCATGTGCTCTAGTGAAACCAATATATTTTTGGATGAACCCAAGCCAAACAGGAAGGTAACTCTGCTTGGGGGAGTAAATACAAATGACGTTGGGGTTACCTCTTTTGTGTTTTCACTGAGGGTTTGCTGTCTCCCTTGGTTGGTGGAATTCGCTGGGAGATGGATTATATGGCAGATCCTGAATGTCCTGGAGTTCAGGTTCACAGCTTCCCTTATTCTCACGTACAGGACCAAGGTGATAACTGTGGGCTCAGGAACCCCAGGTTCTAGATTACTGCTCGCTTAATGGGCAGACTAGGGCAGTCGAAACCAAAAACTTCCAAAGTCCTGTTCATGATGGCAGACATCTGAATGCAATGAACAAATGAGTGGATGTATATTTAGAAAGTCATACCCCATGGAGAAAGAACCCCCGGGTAAGCCCGGCTGGCTCATCCCAGCCACAGGTCTGAGCACACCCAGGGTCACATCCTCTTACTCCATGATCAGTTGAAGTCACTTCCTTATGTACCCAAGGCTGCCCACACCCAGCCACTATTTCCTGCCCCAGGTCAGGAAGGGCCCATCACCCCTTTCATAACTTCTTGGTAGCGTGTAGTCATCTACCAGCACGCCGAGCCTCCTTCCAGCTTAGCTACCATCTTGCTTCCGATCCTGCACTTGTCTGGAGATCCTTGGCTTCTGCTTGGACTCCCTGGCTTCTAAGCCCAGAGTGACTTCAGTTGCCCAGCAGCCACTGGAAATTTCAGCCCTGGGTTGCTGATTTACAGCTGTGTTGTGTCCTCAGTCTTGGTTCTCACTCCCTGCTTTAACTTCTATCACATTAAAAAAATCTTATTTCTCATAAAAATTATTCCATCTTTCAACATGGATCTATAAAACCCAAATACATTTTCAAACTCTGTCTCACAGAACATAAAGCTTGATGAATTAATTTAGAGTTTTAAAAACGTATTAATTTTATAGGCTTTTAAAGTTTGGTAGAATAACCTCTCTGCCATTTATTAAATGGCAGTGGGAAAGTGTTCGGAAATGTTTACGTGTCTTTTATATTTCGTGAGCTGAGAGAGTAGACACAAAAATCTATTGGTGCTACAGCAACAACCTATTTGGATGAAAGTTCATTTTTCCTAGGGTTTTTGTTTTTGTTTTTTTAAATCTTTCTCATTAGCTATTTTTTTTTAGTATATTTTTGCTTGATATATAACATACGTACAGAAAAGCAAACAGTCCTAAGACTTTAGCATAAGGTGCTTATAGCCTGTAAACAACATCCAGGCCAAGCAAAGAGGTAGAATATTATAAGAGTCTCCAACGAAAATGCCTTGTGCTTCTTTCCAGTTACTAACCTCCCTTCCCAGGGTAAACGCTATTTTGACTACTGAAATTTACCGATTAGTTTGGCCTGCTTTTCAGCTTTATGTAAATGGACATTCTCTTTTGTGTCTGGCTTCTTTCACCTGTCGTTTTGTTTGTGACATTCATCCACATCGTATGCTCTTGCTGCTTTCCATCCTGCTGGCTGTGTAGTATTCCATGTTATTAATAGACCACAATTTATTATCATTGTGCGGTTGATGATGTTTGGACTGTGTGGATATGCACCTAGGAGAAGAACTGCTGGATCATGGTTTTAGTAGATCGTGCCAAAGTGCTTGTACCAATTATATTCCCACTAGCAGCATAGGAAAGTTCTGGCTGCTCCACGTCTTTCTCAATATCTGGTACGATCTCCCTTTTCCATCATACTCTGGTGGGCACGAAGTAGTGTTGTACTCTGCTCTGCATTTGCATTTTCATGATACTGGCCCTTTGGACATCCTCTTGGAAAGGGACTGTTCAGGTCTTTCGCCCTTTTTCTATTGGGTTGCCTGTCTTTTTCTCATTGGTTTGTAGGAAGCTCTTTATATTGTTGGATATTTGTATTGTAAATATTTTCTCGCTTCAGTAGCTTTTGGGGTCCGTATCTTTAGTGATATCCCCTAGGTTAGCCCATGTGAAAGCATTGGGATTATGTGTAGTACTTTGTACAGGGATCTTTTATTCTTTGTTAGTGATGGCTGGGCTTGCAGCTTCATCCTGTCAGTACTCACCTACAAAGGCGCTGTTGGAATATTGGTTGTGAGGGTGGGACGGGGATTCTTGAAGTTCTTGGCATACTTCAGTGCTGGCACCTTTGGGGTCCCCTAAAAACAAAAATTGTGACATGCCTTTTAGTGCCAAGCAGTGTTGTAAGCATTTTGCGTGGACTGTCTCATTTATTCCTCAGACATGCTTCTCCATTAGTTACTACTACTACCCCCGTTATCAAGGGAGGGCACAGGCTCAGAGAGGTTTTGTCATTACTGAGGGTCACATAACTAAGACTCTGGCCGCAGGGCTTATACTCCATAACCATTGTACTACCTAGAAAGTTGCACTTCCTAAAATCGATGTTTTATTAGCGTGTCTGGATCCGTGCCTGGCTCATAATAAGTGCTCAGTAAATACTCGTGGAGTGCAAGAGTTCGACAGTGGTGAGCTGAAGTCTTCGTGGAGTGGGGAAGTTTGTCCTGGCAGTGGATATGTTGGTGTGAGAAGTAGTGTTCCATCCTGCTGTATGTCTTGCCTAGAGCAGTGCCTGTTGTGGTGTAGACATCACAGTGGGCATTTGTGGAGCGAATGACTCAATCACAGACAGACTGTAAACTCTGCTTAGCAAAACGGATGAACTCAGAGGACACTGCAGGGCCCAGGGCCAAGGCAGGCCCATCATGGGGGCTGCGGTGATGGCCCAGGGACGGTCCAGAGCCTGGCTAGCAGCGCCCTGGTTGTTACAGCCACAGGACAGCCCAGTGTGTGGAAGCAGAAGCAGGGTCCAGTGTCAGCAGGCGAGGCTGTCCCAGTTGCAGGCCGAGAGGTCAGAAGAGGTCCCCGCAGTGGTGCAGGGCTGGCAGGGCGCAAGGTCAGGTAATCCAGAGTCACAAGGTTGCAAGCAGTAAAAGTTCAGGCTGGCAGGAGAGAGAGCCTGGGAGCGCTTGGAGGGAGTCATCTCCCAGGCTGGGTTCCCCTCCTGAATGAGGCCTTTCTTCTCAGGCTGCAGAGGGCCTGCAAGGAATATACCAGACCTCAGGGCAGGGTGATCCAGAGGCTCTCCTTCCTGAAGGCGTTGTCAAACACTTTATTTTAAACAGGCGAGGAAATGGAAGCTCTAAAGTGCGAGGTTGTTGGGAGCCCGAGGTAGAGCCTGTACTGGAACCAGGCACTGTGGTGTTTCTGCTGCCTCGCTTCTTCCTCAGAGATTAAGAGGTGGTGGAAGTGGTGATGCTGGGAAGGAGGAAGGAAAGGTGAGAGCCTTGAAGAAGGTCAATGGGGAGGATGATGGGCCCTGGAGGAGAAAGGGGATCAATCGAGTGACAGCACAGAGACAAGGGGCAGTGCAGGCGGTGGGATTTGGAGAAGGAGCTGCTTACGTGACGACCGCCATCTTGACTCCAGAATGTAAGTTCCATGAGGACTGAGTTTTTCTCATTTTTACTGAAGCGTCCTATACGGAGAGGTGCCGAGAGGGCAAGGACTTTTTTCGTTGTGACAAATACACGTAACATAGATTTACCATCTTTTTAAAAAATTTTTTTACTTTTTTAATTTTTAAAGATTTTTTATTTATTTATTTGGGAGAGAGAGAGAGTGAGCGCGTGTGCGCATGAGTGGGGAGAGGGGCAGAGGGAGAAGACTCCCTGCTGAGCACAGAGGGACTCCTGCCCATATGGGACTCCTTCCCAGGACCCAGATAGCATGACCTGACCCAAAGACAGACACTTAACCACCTGAGCCTCCCAGGTGCCCCTAGATTTACTGTCTTCACCATATTTATGTGTCCAGCCCCAGGGCATTAAGTGCATTCGCACTGCTGGGCAGCCACGGCCACTGTCCATCTGCAGAGCTGTTTCCATCCTGCGAAGGTGAAACTCTACCCACTCACAATACCTCCCCACCCACGCCCTCCCCAGCCCCCGGCAGCCACCGTTCTTCTCTCTGGGTCTGGGAATCTGACAACTCTAAGGACTTGTGGAAGTGGAATTGCGCGCACTTGTTCTTTTCGTGACTGGCTTATTTCGCTTCACATGATGTTTTCAGGTTTATCCATGTTGTAGCACATATCAGAGTTTCCTTCCTTGTAGAAGCTGAATAATGTTCCATTACATGGATGTACCCGTTTTAGGTATCCATGCATTCATCAATGCACGAACTTTTATATGGTTTTCTGATCAATGACCAGAACAGGTCTTGGCTTTGTAGGTGCTCAACAAGGAATCATTAAATGAATTTTAGTTATGTTGGACATGACGTGTCCGTGGGATACTCAAGTGGACTGTCCGGCAGGCGTTCTAGGATAACTTAGGTCTAAAAGGGAGGGGAGGGTCGAAGCCCGTGGTGTGAAGGGAATGAGGGCGGAGCCACAGGAGCAGGTGCCTGGGCTCGGGACAGGTAGGAGCTGAGTGAAGAAAGATGCAGGACAGATGGTCTCAGGGTCGTGTCATGTACTTAAAAACAGGATGGTGGTTTTAAGAAGGGGGTGCTGCGAAGTAACATCCAAGTCAGGAGGGTGAGCTCGAGGAGGGAATGCTGGAATTGGCAGTGATGAAACCAGCACTTGGACTCGGCTCTGTCTGACATCATTTCAGAAGGAAATCTCTATTGGGCGGTGGTGGTACAGGCCAGAATGTGCCACCAGGGGAAGCACACCTGAGACAGCCCGGGCTCTTAAATGCTGAGGCAGCAGCGCTAGCAACAGGTGTGAAGCAGCGGAGAAAGATTCAGGAAGCACAGATCATCCTCAGGCCTCACGGAAGTCTCGAACTTGCATGTGGCCTTGGAGTATGGTTGGGGCTCTGTGCTGTAAAGAGGAGAGAGAAGGGCACCCCAAGTGGAGGAAACAGCTCGGGAAACAACTCAGGGAAAAGAATGGGGTGTGCAAGGGGGTGATAAGGAGAGCGGATAGGCGAGGCAGAGGATTTGCCCAGGAACGTGAGACACGCAGTTGGCACTTCTAGTATCTCCTCCATTTTAAAGAAGATGAAGAGACAGTAGTTGGGAGGCTTGAGTTATCTACGTCTAAAGTAATGTAGCAGTCGTAGTTACCGGACGCCAGAGAATCCCCATTGCCCTGTAAGTATAGTAGAATATTCTATCATGGACACCAGTGGTTATAAAGATTCAGTTGCACGGGACAGACACAACTGGCCCAAATAGGAGTGTGGCTGTTTTCTGAGTTGTGTGGTAGGGAATCAGAGCCTCCATTCCGTGTGACCAGTATTCGCTGAGCCCCGGCTGAGAGGCATGGCTGCTGCTAGATGCTGGGATATAAAGACAAAAAGGCTGGGGTCTAAAAAGGAGGAGGTGAGCCTGGACTACTCCTAGACTTCGCCTGAGTCTTCAAGACTTTCCTTCCCGCAGAGCCCGGGGTGATGCTGGACTGGAGACCGAGAAAGTGGATAGCACAACTGCCACCATCTCACTCCGGGAAGCAAATGCCAAGCTGCCCACGTGCTCCCCTGGGGCCCGGCAGAAGTCTCTAGGCTCATACATACCCCTTCTGAAAAAGCAGTTGGGTAAATTCTTATGGACACCCACAGGGTTGGCCCCAGTTCTTAAGGAAATATTCAGAAATGCTTTTAAAGATAATATCCAGATAACCCCCCCCCCCAAATCTGGCTGCCTGGAAGCTATTTATCTCAAGGAAATGCCTGCAGCATTCCCACAGGATGTAAATGAAGGATCCAAGCATGTGGACCGTGAATCTTCTGCACAGGGAACCAGTCGGATGCTGCCCCCCAGTGCAGGAACCCCAGCAGAGAGGGTGAGGCGGGAGACACCCGAGTCTTTACCTGCTTCTGAGTCCCACGGTTTTCCTGGCAGAGCTGAGAAGCGCGCAGCGTCACCCTGCCTGTCTCCAGCTCTCTCTGAGATGCTGGAAAGGGACCCAAGACCGCGAAGGAGGCTTTGGATCCCTGCAGGCTTACGCCTGTGTGACCTGTCACCGATGTTTACCCAGCCCAGAGTAGGTTCCCTTCGCCACCAGCCTCGTCTGGCCCAGCCCCTCAGAGACCAGGTTTCTGGGAGCCTTGCGTACAAATAAACGAAAAAGAGTAATAGCAGTATTTATCACGTGTTTACTGTGTTCCAGGTGCTATTCTAAGTGTTTTCTACTTATTAACTTGTTGAAACCTTACAGCAACTCTGTGAGATCGTTATTGTTTGACAGAAGAGGAAACTGAGTCACAGATTATATAGTATTTTTTCCTGAGATCAGCCAGCTAAATACCAGGTGGAGGCGAAATCGAACCCATCTGCCTCCAGAGCTGGTTTCTCTTCAGGGAATGCGGCCCCAGTGGGATACGTAGGAGCCACCGGCCGCCAGAACAGGGAGGTCAGTGTTGACCAGTCAGACTCCTTGATCCGGTTTCTCCCTGTTGGAGCCGGCTGCCCCTGCTGCTCCAGGGAGGGGACTGCTGCCTTGTATTACCCAAGTTTGCCAGGGGGATTAGCCTCTTCCTCATGTCAAAACAAGCCAAGCAGGAAAAAAACCAACAAACAACTCATGACTTTGAGCAGAAAGAGCTTTGCAGCTTCTCTCGGAAGGAGGGGAGACCCCAGTGCAGAGGCCCCGAATGTGTCCGGTTATGTCCTCGTCATAGGCATGTGTTCCTAAGAGGGACCCTGAGACCCCTTGTTTTACCGCTCAGGGCCCTGAGGCCCGAGCCCCTTGGCGGTCAGGCCCTGGAGCAGCCCGCCTTTTTCTGCCCCCTCGTGGGCAGGCCAGACGCCTGCGGTCCAGCCCCGGCTCGGCCCCGAGCTAGCTCTGGGACCGTGGCCATTCCAGCGGTTCCCGTCTGTGGGATGGTGAGATTGAACGTGAGCAGTGGTTTTTCAAAAAAATATGTTTTTTATTGCAGTGGAACGTTTTCTTCAGATAAAACGTGACTGATAGCGACAGGATATGAAACAGTTAAAAGCAGAGGTATAAATTTTCAAAAAATATTCAAAAATTAAAGGGGAAGAAAACCTTAGGCCGGTCAGACTTCGCTATCTATTATTCCCCGAGCCTGTACAGTCCTGCTTCCATGCTTTTGCACACGTCATTTCTGCCCCTCGGGTTGCCTTTGTTCCTTCCATTTCTACTGGAAGTTTTGGAATTTTCAGATTTCCCCTCAGCTTCCACCTCCCTTGTGGAACCTCTTTGCCTCTGTTGAATGGTGCTGTCTCTGGATTCCTAGTGCATTTATTAACTATTTTAATTAGTAGGCTCCCCTGTATTCCTTAGGGGTGACTTTAAGGGATTTACGTGTAGAAGGTATTTGTAAATACACAAGACATTTACATATACGTTTACATATATGCAGGTATATGCACGTGTGCGTATATATATGCATGTGTGTGTGTATTTCTTTAAAGAAAGGTCATGTCTTTTTGTCCCCCAGCCCCTGGGGGTTAAATTTTAATTGTGGGGATCATCTTCTGTGTCCTCCCAGGCATCTTGCCCCGTCAAGTACGCAGTAAATACCAGTGTCAAATGATTGCACGATGTGGTGTGTTGTGCCTGGGAAGACCTGGACGTGAATCTTGGTTGTGCCATAGACTAGCTGTAACCTTGGGAAATAGACTGAGTTTTTCTTATCGGTAAGGTGGAAAGGATAATGCATGTCTTCCGCACGTATTTATTGAGTGCCTGCTGTATTCCAGGCACTGTTCTAGGCCCTGGGGATTCAGCAGTTGATGAAGCAGAGGGTCCCTGTCCGCATGGCCCTCCCATTACAGCCAGTCTCAGGAAGAACCGTCCGAGCTGCTCAGAGGAGAGGGGGAGGGAAGAGTGCCTTCTGCCGGTCAGAGGTGGACACGTTGTGTGGGTGGGACTGCCGCAGGCTAGAGTAGGCACAGGGACTCCCTGGGTGGGATTTCAACTGTGAGAGAGGAGAAGAGCATGAGAAAAGGCCGCCTGGATTGGCCTGAAAGGGCAGTGAGTCTGTCTCCCCGCTCGCAGCCGTATTGCTGCGCCTGACCCTGAGGCTGCACGCGCCTTCTGCGCAGACAGCCCCAGTGGCCCGCACCAGGTGGACATGCCCCAGCTGGAGGACCCTGGCTCCACAGCGCCATCCCTGTCTGTGGCTCAGTGTCGTGCCGGCTTCCCGGCTGCAGCCCTCCCGTGTGGTGGTGAAGGCTTACCTGACACGGGTGCGGGGGCCGCCGGGCTGGACGGGCCACTGAAGTCCCCTGGCCACGTAGAAGCTCACAGCCGTGCAGGAACAGGAATCAGAGGCCGTTCCACACACTCCAGAGGTCCCTCCCCACAGCTCGTGCCAGAGGTGCTGGAGCCGCGGAGCCCCCGACAGATGTGGTTAAGTTAAGTTTGCCTGCGGAGCGGCCTGAGGTGAGTGCAGATGCTAAGAGGAACTGCCATGGGATTGGGTCTCTGATCACCTCTCCCTGTGACAGTGATTGTTGCCAGTATACCCGTCCCCTTCCTGCTTTCTGCCTTCTTCCTACAGCGGGGGAGGGCAGCCTTGGGTGATGTTTTACCTGCCCCCCTTGCAGCACCCACTTCCAGGCCGTCTCTTCGGGAAGTAGAGGGGTGCTGGGCAGCGACCATCCTGGTGTTTGGCTCTGTCCATGACTGTGGTCACCACTGACTGCCCTGCCAGGCCTCAGAGCTGACACCAGCCTCTCTGCCAGGGATGCCCCACGTCTGTGGCAGGTTGTCCCTCACTTAGGGTGATTTTGAGTGAGTTTTATTGGGCTGCTTCAGTCCCCTCATCTATAAAATGGGACTGGTGATAATTGCATTTACCTCATAGGGTTAGTGAAAGGATTACAGGAGACTATGACGTGCTTAAAATAGTGCCTGGCTAATGGTAAGCGCTCTGGGTCTGGTAATCCTGGATTACTCACCACAGTTGTGTTGGTGGGTTGGTTTGGCCCTAGGACCACGAGCTCAAGTGGGCAGTATGTCCTAGGTACTCCCGCAGTCTCGGTGCCTAGCCCCGGGCCTGGTTGTCATCGGCATCCGGCAGGCATGTGTTGAGAGAGCTGGGACCTCGGATTTGGGCAGAGGGGTGGGTAGGCAGATCCCAGGGCACACTATGGGAGGAACGTGGGAACTCATGTCGGAGGGGTGGCTTGAGACCAGATACTAGGGGGCTTTGAACAGTAGGAGAATGCCTAGGTGAGGCGTGGGGGAACCGCGGAAGACGTCAGAGCGGGAGAAGGACATGATGGTGCAGGATTTCAGGGAAGATCCTGGGAGAGGAATCTAGAGTCTGGAGCCTGGTGCTAGCGGGGCCACCAGCTAGGAGGCGTTGGGGACACAGCTGGGAGTCAGGAGCTGTGTGGGCAGGAAGCGTGCTATCTGCTCCCCCCCCCTTCTCAGCACCACGAGGAATCAGGCCAGCGCGTTGTGACCTTCCCCCGTCCAGCCCTGACTGTTCCCAGCCCTGGTACTTGACTGCGCGCGTCCCACTCACTCCGACACACCTTGTGCAGGTTGCCAGGTTACCGCAGCCCTGTGCTGCGTGAGTCCTTGTGCCGCAGCTCCGACGCCACTTCACTCCCCCCCACCCTGCACTTTCCAGCCTCTCTCTGTCTGTGTGTTTATTATTTTAATCTTAAAGTGAGAAACAGCGAGGTTGCTGGAAGTAGGCCACGAGCTTCTATTTGCTCTTCTCACCAAGGACAGGCATGTTCCCAAGCCTGGGGAGCAGAGCCCTGGAGCCCCGGCGGAGGAAGGTGTGAGGCAGAATGTGGAGAAGGAGGCGCCATCTTGCTTGTGGCCCACACCTCCGGGGGTCAGGGGGCTGTACTTCAGCTCCCCGCGGGTGGGGGGAGCCTGGGCCCGGCTTCCCTGTTTACTCACAGGTCCTGGCCGCCGCGCACCTGCGTAGCCGTGGCGCTGGGCCCACTCGGGCTGTGTCCTGTGTGTCTCGGCCACGGCTGTTTGTGTGGTGCGGGGGCTGGATACGAATAAGGAAACTGCTCTTCGCCAGCTGTGTTAAGCACCTGCTGCATACAGAGTTCTGTATGTGGTATCCACTGTTTGGACAGGCAGGGAGTGGGGGACAGACACACTGTAGGCCTGGCCTGGGCAGGGGGTAGTGATAAAAATAAGAATGAGTGTTTACTCTGTGTTGATCCGTGTGCTGAGTACTTCATATATATTATCTCATTTAATCCTAATGGTAGTCGTGTGTCACAGTCGTTATTAGCACTCTTTTACGGATGAAGAAATGGGTTAGTTAACTGGTCCTGGGTCACACAGCCAGTGAGCCTGAGTCCTGACTCCCAAGGCCCTGCCGTCTGCCCCGAGGCCCCGCCAACGCTCATGCTAACGTTAAGATGTGTTTTCTGGGCGTCTGCAAGTCCTGGGTCACTTACGATTACTCTGCTGCTCGCCGGCTGGGCCCTCCTGGCTGACTCCCCTTGCTTTTCTCAGTTGCTCATCTGTGAAAGAGAAATGGTGGCCTGCTTCACGAGGCTTCCAGGGGGGATGTGATGGGATAATTGGTCATACTACTTTGTAAACTGGAGGGAGTTATACATACATTACACCCCATGTAAATGAGTTCGTAGTAAAAACCTACTTTAAAAATACTTATTTACAAAAAACACACACGTATGTTTGGCTGTTTTTGTTTTTTTCTTAAGGAAATGTGGTTAGTCCCACCTTTAGACCAGGGCTTGTCAGTTGTGAAAATAGGGAGTCGTTCACTGACAAAGGACAGGTGTTTGGAGGAAGTTTCCTAAGAGGAAGGGGTTCTCACTAGCATGTCTAGCACAGGGGTTAAGAGGGTGGGCTTGTAGGTCTGCTTACTGGCTGGACATCCTTGAACATGTTTCCTAGTTCCTAACTTGTAAAGTGCAGGCAACAGGCGTCTCGGCTTCGTAGTACCATTGCGAAGACTGAGTGAGCTGTGAGGCCTGCCCAGGGCCAGATATCTGACAGGTGCTTCACGGATATTGAGGTCCACGGTCATAAGGAGGAGGATGTTCTTTGGGTACATCAAAGGCCAGAGGCATCCGAGTTTGAGGACTTGGCCTTATTCGAAGGCCCTCTCTGGAGGGGAATGAAGGGAACATCCGTATCTGTGACACCGAGGGCCAAGGCCACAAGGCAACCTTGGTAGGAAGCCAAACTCCAGTTGAGGGCTCTAAGCTGAATAGAGGCTCTGCTACTATTCCTCATCTGGTGGTCAGTAGGGGTCAGGTCTGTGGGAGAGGGAGGTAGCCTCTGCCTGCAGTCCCGTAGGCCCCGGGGAGAAGGCTGGGTCTTAGAGGTCAGCTGGATAGATGCCGGCTCAGGTCTGAGCAGGTTACGAATCAGCAGGAGGGGGGATGCGTTCCATGGTGTAACTTTGGCTTCGTCATCTTGGCAAGGAGCAAAGGTTACTCATAAAGAGTTTTTTTTTAACTTGTTACTTGGTTCTATGTGTGAGAGAAAGGAGACAGGGGAGCCAAAAGTTGGGGAGGGAGGTCAGGGTTGGGAGTGGCTTGCTGGGACGCATTTTTCTACTCCTTGCCCAAGGTGGTGTGTAATAACTCTGAGTAGAGCCTGATGGTAAGACGTGGTCAGTCAGTAGCATCTGCTTATTTTGTGATCCGAAAATGAGAGGTACACGTTGGTATTTCAGATACTTAGAAGTAGGCCCGAAAGAAGTTGTACCGTATTCCCATTCTTGTGTTCATTTGTCCATTCAGCCAACAGACGATTTCTGGAAATGGATGTGCCTTGTGCCATCATGATGGCATAAGGGGCCACAAGACGCAGTCCAGGTCCACCAGAAGCTTCCTTACATTTAGACTGTTTTATAACTGCTCCCAAATCATGTTAGCTCTGGAGGCTATTTTAGGAACTCCTTTGGTTATGAACCATATCTTATATTTAATTTTGATTCTCTTTCTCCTCCTGTCCTGGATTCAGTAACAGCATCAACAAACACCGTGTGCCTGGCGTTGTCTTAAGCGCTGCAAGTATTTAGAGGAATCAGAGATAACTTAGTAAGAGCTCGTTAATGAACTAGACCCGGCACAGCCTTCCAAGGACATTGGGCCTTCCCCATGAAGTCACCAATCTTTGTGTCTCAGAGGACCCTGAGCTTCTGTCTGGAGCATGTTCGTGTCCGTGAAATACCTGGAGCTGGGCCACAAGGTGGAGGGCTTTGCCCCCTCTTCTCCTTGGTTGGTGACATTTGTAATAATAGCAAGAATTTCGGCCCACCCCAGGAGGAGCCCGAGGGTGGCAAGGCTCCAGCTTCCCACCTGCCTCCCGGGGGCTGTGGATGTCACCCCTTTGCTCGTTCCCTTCATCGACCACCAGATCAGGTGAGGATAGTGTTCTTCTCTTTCCTTAGCTAAGATCCAGTTAATAGCCATGGGGAGCTGTTCATCTCTGATTTTTCATTTCCTGGATGAGGACAGGTTTGACCGTGGTCTTCCTACCTGTGTGGTGAGGACAGCTGATTTCTTTTTTTTTTTTTTTTTTAAGATTTTATTTATTTACTCGACAGAGATAGAGACAGCCAGCGAGAGAGGGAACACAAGCAGGGGGAGTGGGAGAGGAAGAAGCAGGCTCATAGCGGAGGAGCCTGATGTGGGGCTCGATCCCATAACGCGGGGATCACGCCCTGAGCCGAAGGCAGACGCTTAACTGCTGTGCCACCCAGGCGCCCCAGGACAGCTGATTTCTGTCTCCTGCATTCTCAGGCTTTTGCGGGGCCACAGGGAGAACCATGGAATGGACGCCAGGGTTCAGGGTTGGGGTTCACTGTTTAAAGCCTAGCACATTCTTAGTACCATCCAGCCAGAGGGCAAGGTGATCGCTTGTGTTTGTGAAAGCACAAGCTGGATGTCCCTTTGGTATTTGCTTGGGAACCCTTTCTAGAAACTGGAGTAAGATGAGTAAACTCATGTTTGACAAGCGTGGTTCAAAGGAAGGAGCGAGCAGCAGAAATCTCAGAGGACCACGGCATGCAGGGAAGGGCCTTGGACGAATGAGCCTGTTTCCAGTGTGCTTGTCAGGGACTCGGGGTGGTCGTGTTGACAGGGAGGCCTACTGTAGCCCCATCAGCCAGTCGACAAGCATTGACTGAATGCCACTGGGAGTTGAGCTTTGGGAAGAAGGAAAGAATTCCAAAGCTCGCCTGGGCCCCGTCTTTGAAACGTTCGTGCTCTGTCTCGGTGGAGGCACCAGCTGAGCACATGTGATGACACGTGACCGCACACTGCCAGGATCTCAACTCTAACATGGCTAGACAAGGGAGAACATCATGGTGGCAGGTGCGTGGCCTGCCTGGCAAAGAATGGAGAACGAAGGTAGATGCATTTTCTTGTCTCGCAGAGACCACAGGCCTCAGCTTCTAGGCCAGCATCAGCAGTGTCCGAGAGCCTTCTCCTTGGATGAGCTTGGCCAGGAAGAAAGCATCCATCCAGGGAGCACTCAGGAAAGGGGGGCAGGTAAGCTCAGGATCAGAGAACAGGGTTGGATTCCCAGCTAAGGGAAATGGAGCAGATGAGCAGACATAATATGTGTGAAAGCATCTGGCTTAGTGTTTTTCATATAGAAATAATTCAGCAAAGGTTTACTCATCTATCCCTAAGATCGCAAGGAAGAGAGTCCCAAGAAAGATGCCCAGCGAGGTTTTCGAAGGGGTGTGTGGAGTTAGGGCAGGAATGGACAAGCAGGGTGGCCGCCCTGGACTGAGCCAGAGAGAGGGAGTGGGGAGTCCTAGGGAGGGAAGCAGTCTCTGCCGGGGATCAGTCTGCTGTCCCTTGGCCACGAGGGCCGCTTCTGGACCGTTGTCCAGTTGTTGATCCCAATTAGGAAGGAAAATGTCAAACTAGAGTAAGCGGAGAGGAGGAGCTGCTGGCCTGTGAAACCTGGCCGTATTGATCCCGGACAGGGAAAGATTTTGGTGGAGCGGGTTTGCTGGGCACGGCTTTGTGTATTTAAAGGCCTGTCACATGATGTGGGTTTCAGGCTTACTGTGTGCACTCCAGAGGGCAACCCCGGGGCCAGTGGGTAACAGTGGCAGAGAGGCTGATGTTGACGCATGGAACTTAAAATACTTTCCCAGCGTTTGAGCCGTAAAGGATGTGAAGGCGGGAAGATGAGGGACCCTGTGAGGTAGGGAGCTCTTTCCGTGGAGCCGACAGTGTTTCCGGGTGAGCCGAGGGGCCACCACGCACGGACGCTGGTAATATAAACGACAGCTACCACTCTGAACTCTTGCGTCCCAGGCAGTATTACAGAGCGCTTTACCAAGAGGGACTCGTTTGCTCCTCACAGGAACACTGGGAAGGGGTATGACTAGCTCATTAGCCCCACTTTACAGGGGAGAAAGTTTAGGCAGAGAGACAGTCACCCAGCCAGGGTCCCCCACCTTGGCCTTGAACCCAAGGCCAGTCTTGTTATTGGTGAAAAGTGAGGCCAGATGACCTCGAGGGTAACTTGTATCACCAGAACTCTAAAGGCTTTATCTGGAGGGTCAGACCAGGCCATTTGCGTGGGGCTAGGTGACTGCTGTTGGGTCTGGGGCAGGAATGGTGGTTACTGCTCTTGGGGTGACTTCACGAGGTGTGCTTTTACCTGACTGTGAGGTCAGTGGAGGGGGGTGCTCCTTGAGGGGCGTTCATTGGCTGTTAGGCTCCGGTCCCGTGTCCTCCACAGTCCTCTAGGGACTCCAGGTTCTCGGAAGCACTAGTCGGAGTTTTCTCATGTCACCTGACGCAGAAGCTTCTCGACGATGCTGTCAGCGCACCTAGCCTGCTGGTCCGTCCCTACCACCCAGCTCCGCCTCTCCAGAAAGGCATGGAGTGATGCTTAACGTGCTATGGCCTGGGTGGTGGCAAGACTCGAGCCTCCTCATTTGTGGGGAGGGGGGGGCCAGGGTGGGAATGAGGAGCCAGTTGTCCTCCTGGTGCCCTGCTTTTCCAGATTACCGGCCTCTGGTGATCTGGGAAATCCCCTGTTGGCCGAGGTAGAGTTCCATAAAATGTGCCTAGCACTCTGCCACACACACACACACACACACGGCCCCAGGCATACTTTCTGGGATAACTAAATGGTCTGTTCTTATTGTAGGACAAGCCTGCTTTTTCAGTACTCACCCAGCTGCCTGAAGGTTTTAAAGTTTTCAGAGGGAGAGTGTTGGTGAGACACTCACCCCAAATTACATGGCACTGGGGGAAACCTCCTAATGTGATCCTGTGTTTTTTAAGGCAGAGCTATTATCGCTGCTCTGCTTTGGGGGAAGAACATTGACCTTAGAGGCCGGCCCCAGATCCTAACCTGAGCGTAACCACTGCCCACCTGTCCCAGTGGGCTTCAGAAAGCAGAACACCTTAGAAGAACTTTGCACCAGCACTCTCCCTCCGTCAATAAGACAACCGCAGGACTGTGTCTCAGCCCCAAAGATTCTGGTCAACAAAGCCCTCCCCACTCATGAGCTCTCTGTAGGCAGAGGATGTATTCATTCACACCATCAGAGATTTTTGGAACCTTACTTTTGGTGAGGTTTCATACCGTGAAAACAATATGCTGAAATTGAAAGCAGTGTTATGAAAATGCATCCCAAAGATTGCCCCAAATATGACATTAACTATTACATTTTAGACTGCCCCTGGCCCCTCTCCCACCCACTTCAGCCCTGGAGGCCTTGTCCCTGCTCCAGCTCCTGGCAAGGTGGGCACTTTGCGGAAAGCCCAGACTTGCATGCTGGCTTGCAAGACTTGCGTGATGGCCCTGGTGTCTTTCCTCTTCCTTCTTAGGCTGCGCGTATGGGCACGGGCATGCCCCTGTGTGGGGGAGAACGCGGTATGGAAATTAAAGCTCAAGTCAGAGTTGTTTGGGGAAGCCCCTGTCCTACTGGTGTCTGCGACTCCTGCTGTCTCGATCTGACTCAGCTAAGCAAAGCAGTAGTTTGTTCTGGAGCAGGACAGAAACTTCTTTCTTGAGTGACATGGCGCTGAGCTTGTGTGTTCACACAAAGGTCAGTCCAGCTCCATGAATCATCAGCTGTCCAGGATCTACATACCCTAGAGACATCTGCTCCGGCCCGGAGCTTCCCTCCTGGATCAAGACAAAGAACCCCAAGAGCAGCAATAACATCGGAGGGTCCCAGCCTGGGCCAGAGGGCACCTGGGCAAGACCTCTTACCCCACCCCCACCCCGGCCACGCCTGGCCTGTGGCACAGACCGCACGTTCCACCGTGCAGGGATGGGGTAGGGCTCCCTTCAGCCCAGCTCACGTGGCCCAGCCACACTTCGTTTCTCTGGAAATTATTTCCATCCGTTGACAGGGCCAGGATTTCAAGAGCAGCCGGCCAAGAGGTGTGTTGGGTTACTCCCTGAGTCCCAAGCAGACTTTGTCCCCTCGCGTTTCAGGCAGCACCGGAGGCCCCCGGTCCAGGGGTTTCTAGGGGCTTTGGCTGGTGGAGTGACTGGTTCACTCAGCCTCGGTGCGTCGTCAGAATAGCAGGTGCCGGTCCTGTTGTCAGCCTAGGTTTTGTGTGAAGCTGAGCCGTGAGCCCTCTGTGGCTGGAGCTTAAGATTTCATGGTTGGTGGCCTAGGACAAGATAGACGTTTTAACCTCTTTCACTATCCCAGAAGGTGATGGGAGCCAGCTTGGGCAGTACACTTTGGAGCCTGGACTTTTGGCCCGAGAGGCAGACTGAGTCAGTCTGCCCAGGAGAAAGCATCTACTTACAAAGAGGGCACCCTGGTCACAGTATCCGCCATCCCAGGCCTGACCATCCCCCCCAGCAAACAAACACGCCCCGTCACTCTGTTTCCCTTGGGCATATTCCATGAGGGAGTCTCTTTCGGTGCTGGAGCTCACTTCCATTTGTGATGTGAATTCAGGACCTGACTTGGCCTTCGCTCTTCTTCCCTCACCCCACAGCCGTGGGAGTCCCGTGCTCTCAGGGCCAGTGTCTGCCAGGCCACTTACTGTCTGCTGCTGCCTGGCTCCAGCTCCCCGTCTGTGGTGACATTCTGGGTCTGCATCGGCATCTCACCTCTGCCAGCACCTACCCTCCAGCACAGGCTGTCCCCAGCCCTTGTCTCGGATTTGCACTTGGCACGTGGTACCACATTGTGTCCTTGGGGTGTTTGTTGTCACTGCTGGGCCGTGTTTTACTTTAGCGCAGCCACCTGGGTAGAAGTGCCATGGTCCCTCGGGTTGGGCATTTGAGGGGAACGACTCCTCAGTGGCTCTGGGGGGCGGGTGGTGCCAGGAGACCAACAAAATGCAGTCTTCAGGCTGACCGCACCATGGTCATCATTATTGATTGAAGCTATTGGCAGCACTGAGCACTGTGCCTGCCGGAATCTTCTCCCCATCAGACTTCTAAGCTATGAGCACCATGTCTGACACCCGCCCCCAGCCCAGCATCTATTCAGACTTTGTCTAATTATATAATATTTGCAGATCCTGTGTTTTTGTTTCTTCTTAAAGTACCCGGAGATTAGACATTACCTTACCAAGTATTTAACGGGTATAGCAATTGGCTTTTACTTGGCATCTCTAACCTTTCTTCTTTGAGCGCTTCCTCTGCCTCGGACCTACCACCTGAACACACTTGATCTTATCAACTACTTGGTCTTATCACTCTGAAGCTAGGCTGGCCGTGCTTTGTTAGTATGTGGATGGAAGACCAGGAATGCCAGGGACTGTAGGTCTTTCAAGGTGTTAGTAGGCCTTTTCTTCCAGTGCCCAATATGGTACCATGCCCCAAATTATCATTGTCGGCATCATTGTTCCATCGTCATGATAGCTGAAACGAGTTGAGCATTTATTTTGGTGTTTTTTTCCCTGAATTTTAAATATCATTATTGAAGTCTAATTGACATACAGTGTTACGTTAGTTTCAGGTGCACAGCACATTGGTCCGACAAGTGTCTACATCACTCGGGGCTCACCACCTTAAGTACAGTCACCATCTGTCTCCATGTTATTACAATATTATTGGCTATATTCCTATGCTGTACTTGTTATCTCCATGACTTACTTACTTTGCACCTGGAAGTTTGTACCTCTTAATCCCCTTTATCTATTTTGCTTATCCTCCCACTCACCTCCCCTGTAGCAGCCACCAGGTTTTTCTCCATATTTAAGAGTCTGTTTTTTTTGTTTGTTTGTTCATTTATTTTGTTTTCAGATTCCATGTGTAAGTGGAATTGTATGGTATTGTCTTTCTCTGACTTATTTCACTTATTACTCTCTAGGTCCATCCGTGTTGTCACAGATGGCAAGAGCTCACTCTTTTTTATGGCTGAGTAATAGTCCAGGTCCGTATATGTGTATGTATATGTATACCGTATCTCCTTTATCCTTTCATCTGTGGATGACACTTGACATATCTGGACTATTGTAAATAGTACAACAGCAATATGGTAAATAGTGCTCTAGTAAACATAAGGGTGCGTGTATCTTTTTGAATTAGTGTTTCCATTTTCTTTGGGTAAATACCCAGTGGAGTTACTAGATCATGTGGTATTTCTATTTTTAATTTTTTGAGGAACCTCTGTACTATTTTCCACAGTGGTTGCACCAGTTTACATTCCCACCAGAAGTGAATAGGGTTCCCTTTTTTCCTATCTCCTTGCCAACACTTGTTAATTCTTGTCCTTTTGACATGAGCCATTCTGATGTGTGAGATAATATCTCATTGTGGTTTTGATTTGCATTTCCCTGACGGTTAGTAATATGGAGCACCGTTTCATGTGTCTGTTGGCCATCTGTATGTCTTTGGGAAAATGTCTATTCATGTCCTCTTCCCATTTTTTAACTGGATTGTTTGGGGGGATTTTTGGTGTGGAGTTGTGTAAGTTCTTTATATATTTTATATATTAACTCCTTACTGGACATATCAATATCTTCTCCCACTCAATAGGTTGCCTTTTTATTTTGTTGATGGTTTCCTTTGCTGTCCAGAAGCTTTTCATTTTAGTGTAATCCCAGTAGTTTATTTTTGCTTTTATTTCCCTTGCTTGAGGAGACATATCCCTGAATATATTGCTGAGGCTAAGAGATGACTGTCTATGATATTTTCTTTTAGGAATTTTATGAGTTCAAGTCTAACGTTTAGGTCTTTAATCCATTTTGAGTTTGAATAGTGAACAGAAAATAGTAGTCCAATTTCATTCTTTTGCATGTAGCCGTCCAGTTTTCCAAGCACCATTTATTGATGAAAAGATTGACTTTTCCCAGTTGTATCTTTTTGCCTCCTTTGTCATAGATGAATTGGTCATATATGCATGGGTTTGTTGCTAGGCTCTCTGTCCTGTTGCGTTGATCTACGTGTCTGTTTTTGTGCCAATACCATACTATAGTTTTGATCACTATAGCTTTGGGTAGCATAGTGTGCCTGTCCACATTGAACTCACTTGAAATCTGGGATTGTGATACCTCCAGCTTTGCTCTTCTCAAGATCGCTTTGGCTATTCTAGGTCTTTTGTGGTTCCGCAGAAATTTCAGGATTATTTGTTCTAGTTCTGTGAAAAATCTTACTTGTATTTTGCTAAGGATTGCATTGAATCTGTAGATTGCTTTGGGTAGTATGGACATTTAACAATATTGGTTCTTCCAGTCCATAAACATGGAAGATCTTTCTATTTGTGTCGTCTTCAATTTCTTTTTTTTTTTCAAAGATTTTATTTATTTATTCGTTCAACAGAGATAGAGACAGCCAGCAAGAGAGGGAACACAAGCAGGGGGAGTGGGAGAGGAAGAAGCAGGCTCATAGCGGAAGAGCCTGATGTGGGGCTCGATCCCATAACGCCGGGATCACGCCGAAGGCAGACGCTTAACCGCTGTGCCACCCAGGCGCCCCCGTTCTTCAATTTCTTTATCAGTGTCTTACAGTTTTTAGAGTACAGGTCTTCTTCAGCCTCCTTGGTTAAATTTATTCCTAGGTATTTTACTCTGTTTGGTGCAATTGCAAATTTGATTGTTTTCTTGATTTCTCTTTCTGCTACTTCATTAGTAGTGTACAAAAACGCAACAGATTTCTGTGCATTAATTTTGTTTTCTGTAACCTTACTGAATTCATTTACCAGTTCCGATAGTTTTTTGGTGGAGTCTTCAGGGTTTTCTAGATGGGTGTTTACTTGTTGGGCATTGCGCAGAATGCGTCTGTGTCTCATTACCAGCCTTACCAAGAAAGCCCCTAGGAAGTATGCATGAAGCTGAAACTAGAAACTTAGACGGAAGAAATAAGTTGTTCAAGTCTACATAACAAGTAAAGAGGCTATACTAGAATTTAGATTCAAACCTGTCTCATTTTTTCGTCTGAGTTTTTGACCACTCTAGGTACTATCTTTGTTTAGTAGTATGTACTCACTAAAGGTTTGTTGAACAGCACGGTTGCTCCAACAGTTCGACTCGTCTCCGTTGTATCCCTAACCATGATGAAGGCAGCACCCAAACTCTTTTTGAATATTTACAGTGGTAGGCCCTGGACTAAGTGACGTACATCAGTTAACCTATTTAATCTGCACAGTCCAATGGGGAAGAGGAAACTGAGACTCAAGAAGACTGAGTTGACTTGCCCAAGGTCACACAGCTAAGTAGTAGATAGGCACGGTTTGGTTGCAGGTTTTCTCTTACACAGTATGAATCTGTCTGCTTGATCACTGTATTACTGTCTACAAAAAAAACCAACACTCATTTTTACCACTGTCCCTTGCTGCTTCCTTTCTTTGTCCACTCCTGCTCCTCCTTTTCCTTCTGAGAGGTCCAGACTGGGGCCCTCTTCTCAGACTGTGCCTGTCCACATTGAACTCACTTTGCAAGACGGGTTCCTCAGTTTATACTTTCTTCGACTTTACTTGTTGGCACATCCTCAGGTTGAAATCGCCCGATTTAAGTTTAGTGCTCCGTGATACAATAATGGACCTATTTGTCTGTCTTATTTCTGACCAAAGGAGTTGGGACAGGGAGCCCAGAAACAGACCTGTATGTATCTGGACACCTGACTGATGACATAGGAGGCTCTGCTGCGCAGGAGAGAATGACAGTCATTTTAATAACCAGTGCTGGGACCGTTGGGTTTCCATGAGGAAAGAAGTGAATCTTGACCCCACCTCACTTCATACACAAGAGTAGATTCCAGAGAGATCATCCCTCTACATGTGTGGGTTAAGACAAAGTAAAACTCCATCTACGAGACGACGCAGAATATCTTCATAACCTTGAGGTAGCCATACATTTCTTAGGAAGACACCAAAAGCACAAGCTGTAAAGGGAAAGATTGATAAGTTGGATGACATGAACATGAGAAACTTCGGATCATCAAAAGACACATGTAACACCTATAACTGGCAAGTGGATTTGTACCCAGAATGTGCAAAGACTCCAAAAAATCCACAAGAAAAAGAACCCCTGCCCTCAAAATGGGCAAAAGAATGTCCCATACGTCTAGGGCTATGAGCTGGGTGGTTTTCCTCTCCTGGTTCCAGGTTTCAACCCTTTTGTCCCAGATCATTGGCACAACCTGGTGGCTGGCCTTGGGAACTCTTTAATCCCGTGGCTCTTTCTGACATTTCCCTTGTGTGTGGACTGTGGGCCCTTCCTTTTACATGTCCTGACACACTCAGCTGTTCATTCAGCCACAAGTGCCTCCTTTCTCATGAAGACGTAATACATAAGTCTCTTCCTCTTTTCCTTTGGGTTGTTAACTTTTGATCAGCTATTTTAAGAATATTTCTCTCCGGCTTCTTCCTCCCCACGCCCCCCCCCCAACCTCTTTTTTCATTTCCCTTTTTTGTACCTCCTTGTTTCGCCCTAAAAACTTGTGGTGGTAAAAGTAATCCTGAAATACCTGAACGTGTTTGGGGGACTGTTCTGTGGGGTCCTGAGGCAAAGCAGAGACTGGAGGCTAGTCGTGAGTTACCTCGAGGGAGATTTCATCTCCGTTATATTCTGCTGAGTCCTCCAAAGGTGGGATGGGAGTTAGTGAACCAGGGTGAGGCTAGACGATGCCTTGGTCGTCGTGTTGTTCTTGGAGGGTTCTGTGCCTTGGTGATCGCTTCCAATTTTACTGACAAAGCCCTGACAGACTCTTTTGATGACGAGCAGAGTAGCAACTTGTAAGTGGGAGAGAGGGCCAGGGTATTGGAAGGACTCTCTTGTCCTTCTGGGGAATCAGGATGAGGTACAATTCTAGAGCTTTAGGGATGCCTGGGTGGCCCGTTCGGTTAAGTGTCCGACTCTTGCTTTCGGCTCAGCTTATGATCTCAGGGTTATGAGATCAAGCCCGTGTCAGACTCCGCGCTGGGCGTGGAGCCTGCTTAAGAATCTCTCCATCTCCCTCTGCCCCTTTCCCCCCGCCCCCAGATACTAGCTCTTTCATGATATCATGTATATTTAAAAATAATCCTAAAGCACCCTTCCATTCATAGCCCTCCACATAGGGCAGGTTGACGACCACTGACCTGAAGGCTGAGATTTCTCCCACTTTTCTCTCTCCAGTAGCGGCATCTGTGAGGTAAAGCACTCTGCGATTATAGTCTTCCTTCCTTTATTTTATTTAAACCCTCCCTCTGGCAGTGCTTGCTCCCATCTTTTTCGTGGCAAACGTATCGTATTTTGGATACATGATCACAAAGAAAACAAGTTGGAAGCTCTGCAGGTATGTTTTGACTTTTAAAAGTTTTTGACAGTGTTTAAAAACTGAAAGTTTAATGTTAAGTCTGGAATTCTGCCTTCGCCCGAAAAACCGGACGATGTGGGCTCCTGGTGGCCTCCATTCACAGATGGCCTCAAGCAGGCAGGGCTGGGGTGGGCTGCCGGTGAGGATGGTACACTCCTTCTGCTTGGCACAGGCCCCTCAACCTGCTTCACGCCTTTATTAACCGCCTAGACCCCAAAGGCACTGGGGTTTGTGACTGCCTGAAGTGGGTCAAGTGGGCTAGCCTGGGAACCCAACCGGTATGTTTAATGTTATTTCAATGGGAAAATGAATTCCAGCTTTTAAAGAGCAGATTTTCAAAATACCAAAAGTACTGGTTTGGGAATGCTGATAAGTGTCCTCAACTGGCATGGCTAGGTCTTAGGGTGACGGTCTGGGTCTTCTCCTGTGCTGTGTATTGGCTTAGCACCTAGAAGGTACCTGATCAGTGGTTTACCTCTGGGACCACTGGGTGCCTGTTGTCTGCTCCCTCCCAGGTGGTAAACCGAAACAGTGTCTCACTGTGGCCCACCTGTCAGTTTATCTAGAACACCTACTCTGGCCCTAGACACTTGCATGGAGTTTGAGGTCCGCCCCCTACACAGCTACCCTGTCTTGAGAAAAACAGTTTCTTTTCTGCTGAAAGCTCCAGGCCCTGTAAAGTAGGCCCGAATGAGGAGAGGCGAGGACAGAGGCCTGCACTAAGCCTGCTTTCCTGGCGGATGCCCACCGAACCAGAGTTTGTGGCGGTGAACAGAGTGATTGCATTCCACACCCTGGACAAGGACTGGGTAAAAGTTCAGCTCGTTCCCTGTAAAGAAAATAATTCTTCATTTTTGGCATTTCGTAGTTTTGACCCAGATCAGTCAGAGGCCACAGAGAGCTCACGTGGTCTGTCGAGTGTGCGTAGCTTCCTGGGCCTGTCGCTGTGGAGGAGCCAAAGGGAGCCGGGGACCTGCTGGGCTCGAGGTGAAGCCCTGCCTTTTCAAGTTTGCCGTGGCCCAGCCGCCCCGGGCCTCACGGGGTGGACGGAAGGAGCCAGCACCTTCTCCTCGCTCAGAAGTTATCTTTACCCCCTGAAACCAAACACTGCATGCAGCGCCCTGTAAAACTTCCTTGTAGACGCGAGCGTGCTTGCTAAGTAAACATCCTCCCGTGTTTTTAGAACTGAATTCATTTCTGCTTCCTGGTCATCCTATTCGGGCTTTTCTGTGGTGGGCATCGCGCAGAATCAGGTTAATAGAGGAAAGACCGAGAGCAGGGACGGAGGCACCGAAAATGACTGTTCCAATCCTAGGAAAATTGTAAGAAGAGTAACACGGTCATGGGAAGAAAACGCAAAGACTTAGAAGAAAAGCGAAACGAAACAAAGCCTCCCCAAACAGAGCGCCGTCCTGACGCTATGCAAGTCAGACTAGGGCCCAGCTGAGTCCCTGAAATGGGGACCTTTCTCTGCACGGACTCAAGCTCCGTTGTGCCATGGTTGGAGGCCACAGTCAGCCTCTGGCGGTAAATTCCGTGGCTGCGTATGGCCCTCCTCTGACCCTCACTTGCTCCTTGCTCTGTCTCTCATAACTTATTTGCCTCTTCTCTCTCACTTCCACCCACCCATGACATCTCCATCGCCATGGCAGTGAGCAGCCACGTCATTCACCAAGTTCATGGGGTGATGGGCCAACTCTGCCGAGCCCTACTTCCCTCTGGTTCTCCCTCCTGAAGCAGGAGGCTCCCTGGCAGAGCTCAGAGCCCTTTGTTTATTTGATCCTGGGCTCTTGGATAAATCAGGAATGTCCTGACATGAACTTAGGCATGTTTTTCTTCCATGGAAAAGGAAACTACGGCAAACGGTATTTAAGTAGGCAGAGGACCATTCCGAGGGACTTGCTTTAGTGCCATCAAGGCCACATTCCTTTGGTCATCAGACCAGTAGGTGACTTCTTTATTGGCATGCACTACCCCGGAGCCCAGAAGGTGTGAATTTGAAGCACTTTCCCCCCTGCTGGGAGCCTGGCACAGATGCTCTGGGCTTCTTTTAAACCCGTGGAGTGCCACGGTCGTCTTCCAAGTGGTCTTCTTTCTGCGGGGTGAAACCTTGGCCCTGAGTAGTTGCCCGAAGAAGGCTGCTTGGGAAGCGCGGTGCAGGACAAGGTGGCTGCCTGGTCTCGTTCTCAAGTCCCTTTCCCGAAAGTCGCAAGGTTCTTGATGTGATATACCTTATGAGTCAGCTATCCCAGGACCTGTGTGTATCGCTCACTTCTGGTCACGTCTAGGCTCACGTGGCGCCACTGGTCGTCAGAAACCATTGCGGGTCTGCATTCTGTGGACATAGTGGTGTTGGGGACCTGAGATTCCCTGGGTCTTTCTGGGTATGCAGGGTCTGGTGAGTTGGCTTCCAAGCTGCTCTGGAAACATTTCTGGGTCTGGGGTTAGGAAAATGTTGGGAGCTATGTGCTTAGCTGCAGCAGGGACCTGTCCGTATCCAAAAACAACCCCAGCCGGCCTTCAGAGCGCTGGTGGGAAAGCCCCGTCCCCGTGAGAGTTTCCAGGTGTGGGCAGGCCTCACGCCACCGTCACAGGGGCCGTGGGGGGAGCTGGCCATTGCTTGTCTCGCCGGGCTGCCCACCCCGGGGAGAAGAACCCAGCCGTTGGCCACTCCAGGTCCAGGCTTGGCCGCTGCTCTGTTTTGCTGCTTTTCATGTTGTCAGAGGATCTTCTTGGGAACAAATGACTCAGCAACCTGAATCTCTGGGACTGAGTGGCCTAAGTGCCTTTCGAGAAGTGATCGGACATTTCCAGCGAGGCCCTAAAATCCTGAGCCCGGCAAGTATCAGGATCCAGACTGGTTTTATTCTGGATTCTTCAGGCTGCCGTTCAATGAGGTTTCTCCAGCTCCTGCCCCGATAAAAGGATAGCGTTCGTGGGGTAAGCAGGCAACGTTTGAATCACACTTTTGGTCCTTAGGAAATGCCAGGGAGAAAAAGGTCCTGGTGCGTGGCCAAAAAAGCAGAAAACAACGCAAGTCAGCAATGGTCGTCGTTCTGGACGCATCTGTGGCAGAAAGAGTTAATAGGACGGTGGTGTCAGGGTGCGGGCCATCGTATTCTCCTGTGTGGGAGAAGCTCAAATGGTTCAAGAAAAGATGAGGCAACATTTAGTGTGGGACAGCCCTGTCTGGGTTCTGGGTGCTGTCACTCAAAGAGTTAAGCTAGTCTGGTGGCTGGGAAGTCCTCCGGGAAGGCGCGAGCCCGCAGGGACCAGGCCCTCTCTGCCCCAGAGCAGTGAGGTGTATGGGGTAAAAAATTGGGCTGAAAAGTGTGGCCGGGGAAGTGGAGTGTAGGCCCAACTTTTTTTTTTTTTTTTTTTTTGCCTTGTTTGACCAGCCTTGGCACTGCCCTCCGGCTCTCCAGGGGAAAAGCTGCAGTTCTGCTCTTGCAACACAAGGAGCAGACTGGAGAATTTAGATCTGCGTCACAGAGCTGAGAGAGAGAGAGGAGAGAGAGAGAGCGCTCCGTCGATAGGTCTGCTAGCAACAGCCGTGCTGCAGCAGAGAGAGAGAGAGAAATCAAGAAACAAGTCATAGCAACACCGGGCACCAGGTTCTGCCAGCTCACTTGCCAAGCGTTCAGAAATCTGTCGGGGGCTGGAGGCCTCTGGGTAGCCCGGGCTAAGGAGATGACACGCAAGGTGGCACGGGCGGTTCCCGCGGGGGGGAGGTGGGTGGTGGTGGGGGGCAGGGGTGGTAGCAAGAGGTTGCGGGGCGATGGTGGAAGGTTTAACGGGACCGATTTCTGGAACATTCGGGACTGCGGCACCCTACGGCCAGACCGAGATTTGGGTCTGCGCAGGCGACGATGGGTGGTCCGACGGGCTTCAGGACTTGATGGCGTAACCCCCTTCTTTCCCCACGTACGTATTTGCTGGGATCGGGGGCGATGTCTCTGCGTATGTGGGTGCTCTGTCTTTCTCACCTTCTTTCTTGCTTTTTGCTATTTTTTCTCTGAGAGAGGGTTTTTTTTTTTTTTTCCACTTTAATTTCTTTTCTCTTAGTGTCAGCTGCTCAAGCCTGACCGGGGTAGAGGAGAGAGGAGCAAGCTGTCCCTGGCGTCCCACCTGACCTCCCAGCCTTTGCCCCCATTTCCTTCTGTTGGACAGACAGACAGACAGACTGGTTTTCCAGGTTGTTTGGGTGTCAGCGTCTGTCTGTCCGTCCATGCGATTCTTAGGTGAAGGTAGGGAGTGGGGAGAGAGAGGTGCTGGGAAGAAGGTGAAAGGCACAGTTTTCCAGGGGTTGCCTTCTTGAAATGTTCGGCCCTGGGCACCTGGGGCTGGTGGGGAGCAGGTGGGCAGGATGGGGCGTAGGTTGGGAGAGTGGGGTAAAGCTGGTAGGTTTGTCACTGCGTAGTTGGGAAAAGTGGGGAATGGTGACGCAGTCACTGTTGCATCTTGTTAGGAGCTCCAGGGGGACAGGTAGTGAGGCTCTCGGCATCTGTAGGGCCAGCTGAGAGGGGTTAAGGATGAGCTGAGAAGGGAAGCTAGCATTTAGAGATTAAATGTCATCCTTTTGGCGTTGGAAAGTTGTTTACCTTGCGCTCTCTGTGTCTCCATGTTGGCACCTTTCCAGTTCACATGTGATGGCCTTCCTTGTACTGCTGCATCATTAACTAAGTGACTGAGCTGGCCTTCCATTGGCCAGGGGAGGGCTCTCACTCCAGACATTTCTTCTGATTGGTGGGTGGGCCAATGGCAGGTGAAAACCTTTTTTTGATTGGTTGAGGGCAGGGTATCAAATCTGAATTTGCATTTCACTTGCTTAAAGGGGAGGGGGGAGAAGCCCAGCAGCTTTCTAAAATCTGTTTAGGGGTGTGCGTATGCTCCTGTGTCTGTGCCTGCTTTTGACTGACCAGTTGAAGCCTCCTCTTAAGCCTTTTTTATTTCATGCACTCTAAGGAAGAGGCGCTCAGGGTTCCCCAAACTTTTTTTTGAAGGAGGAAGGGTTGGAGAGATGGGTGCGCAGAGGGTCGACCAAACTGGAAAGAAATATTTGTCCTTTAGTTTGGTGTCGGAAGAGGGAATTTTCAATCTGCCACACCTCAGTGTTGCGGCAAAATAAATTCTTGGCTCCCCTGGAAATGCACGGGCAAGGTAGGACAGAGCTGCTGCTGCTGACACTGCCACCACCATGGGCTTCCTGCTGCCTCTGGGCTACTCCCCGGGGACCAGAGATTTGCATTGACGGGGCTGTCCAGAGCTGAGCCCAGTGTGGGAAGGACCTGCCTTCTGGAAGCTGCTGCTCCCTGGTGCTGGGAAAGGTGAGGACGGGACCCGACCCCAGGATGTTGCTCGGAAACTGCGTATTTGGTGGGATTTCCGGGAAAGCCACTGGGCCACGAGAGGTTTGGAGGTCCCAGGTTAGAAGGGTTTGTCATTCTGGGGAGTGAGGAGAGTAAGAGCAAAACTAGGGCAGCAGGCTGTTCGCCTGTGGCTGGGGGAGGGAGACTTGGAAAAATCAGGGTCCTGGCTCCCCATCGGGTCCTTGTGGCAGGTCTCATGTTTGTGGGGAGGGGGTTTCTGAGCTCTGCGCCTTGCGCAGTGGCCCCCGCCAGTGACTGCGCATCCGGGAACGCAGTGCGCCCTGGGTCGCCGGCCTAGGACAGCACCGCCCTTCTTATTACATAACGGAGGCACGGCTGTGCCTTCTCGGCCTTTCTTTGCAACCCTGCCTCCTGGTTCCCCAGGGCCCACGGAGCTGGGGAGGGTCTGGTTGGGAGCAGTGGAAGACTTCGCTGCCTCGGAGGGTCAGTTCTTGTCCAGTCAGTGACAGGAGCTAGGTTTGAAGACGGAAATGGGCTGCTGTCCCCCTTCTTGGGGTATGGAACGCAGAATGTCCTTCTGGATGCCCTGTGTCACCCAGCGCCCCCAGGACCTCTCGGGGGCATGGGGTGATACCCTTCTTGCCCTCTTATGCTCTCTGGGTTTTGAGTGGAAGTTTCTGACGGGAAAGATGTGACAATTGTAAGAGTGAGGAAGGGTGGGGGGGCGCCCAGTTGGGAGGTGGTTGACAGTTCATTCCCCTTGTCACGGGCTTCCCTTTCCTTGGGTGGGTTGATAATATTTTTGGAGTCCTTTTTCTCCTAAGGCTGCCATTTTGGAAGCATTTCTGCTGGTCTCCGACATGGTGGCGTTGGTTTTTCTGGTCCTGCTGTGCCAGTTCCGCAGAGTGGGCGGGGGGCGGGGGCTATGACGGAGGAGGGGAGGGGGGGCAAAACGCAGCAGAGGCGGGCACGGTGGTGGCTGCCGCAGTGGAGGTGGCCCCAGGGCCGGGACCGCCCAGTCCCACCCTCGGACTCAGCCTTGGGTGGGGGTTCTACCAGCCAGGCTCTGGGCTTGGCCGGAGGGTGGGCGTTGCTCACAGAAGGCCTGGGTCTCCCATGGCCTCATCGGCTTGAGGCTTAAAGCAGTCCAGAGGAAAAGCTGAGTTTTTTGGGGGGAGAGTGAAGGCAGAGACACGGCTGCTCATCTGAGATGTGTCGGACCTGTGGTTTGTGTTCCCCAAATAGGCTCTGTCTCCGGCAGTCTCTCTATGGGGACGGGAGGGGGGTGGTCCAAGGCAGATTTGTTCGATGGCCCTCCCTTTTTATTGTTTTTCTTCTCTGCTCCTCGTCATGCCCCCTGCTAGTGCCATGGTTCCAGCTGTAGTCCTCCAGTGAGGCTCCCTGCTGCCCGTCCCTCTCCTTTCCAGGCCCTTCTGCGTGCAGCGGCCATCTTGTCTTTTCTTGCTTAGAAATTTAAAATGGTTTCTCATCGTTTCCAGAGTAAAATTCCTTCCCTTTAGCACAATGCCGAAGGCTGTCTGTAACCAGCCTTAGCTCTCCTATTCAGTCTGACTTCTCTGCGTTTTCCCAGGTAGACCACGTATTCCAGCAAAACCAGGCAACTTACTTTTTCTTGCTTATCCGATCTCTCTGTTTGCACCACTGGTATTTTCCATGACTCTTTGGCTCTTCCGCACCCACCTGCGGCAGCGCCGCCGTCCTCCGTGGACCTTTGCAGATCCCCTTCGCGAGAAGCAGCCCTCGTAACCACCCCTCGCTCCCTCCGGCCAAGCTCTCATACACTTCATCCTTCTCGGGTGCTACTTTGGTTGTTTTCTGGCTCTTTGTGTCTAAGTCTTACGTCCCCTGTTAGATGGTGAGCTCCAAGAGGCCGGGGAACAAAGAAGGAAAACACTTACCTATCTGGTGCCTTTTCTTTGGCAGGTACAGGTCCGGCTCTTTCTCCGAGTTTATTTCCTGTATTGCTTACGACAACGCTGCGAGGAGCGTCCCATGGCTGGTAAGTGTTCTGCTCATGATTAGAACCCCTATTCTCCCAAAGCCTTTGCTTTTTTTTTTTTTTTTTTTTTACCTGTCAGTTCTCAGTGTCTGCAAAATACCTCTTACGACGTAGATCCCCAAAACGTGTCTATTTAAGGAATTTTGTACATCCCTAATGCCATATGGAGGTTTGGGTGGCCGACCTTCCTGCACCCGAGGTCTGGGTCTCTTAGTCATTCTGTGCTGCCCTTCCTGCTACCTCGTTAACTTTCTCCTCTTCCTTTGCGGTCAGGTTCACGCAAGATGATGGCTTTTTTTTTTTTTTTTTCTCTCTCTTTCTGGTAGCTGCAGTTGGTGGATTAACAAACCTCAGTTACCCTGGTCACCTTCCTCCCAGGGGAGGAGGAGGAGGTGGGATGGTTGTAGCACCTTCAGAGCAGCGTGAGCTCCAGAACGCAGAATCGGTGGGTATCATACAAGGCAGGGAGCCGAGCCCTTGCAGTTGGACGGCCCTCGGTTTGCATCTTGACCCCGCCTCGTCTTGCTGGGTGGTTTCTCTAAGGTTTTGTGACCTCAGTCAGCGACAGGGAGCCACTAGAATCTACTACACAGAAGTGCCTAAAATATTGCCAAGCAGATAGGATCCCGGCAGAAAGTGATGCACCTCCCTTTCCCCGGCCCAGCTGTCTTATCAGGGCCCTAGGAAGGGAACATAGCAGGTGGCTGGAGAAGGAATGGGGGGAAGGGAGCTTGCGTGGTAGCAGCAGCAGAGGCAAGGGAGGAGGTAAGCAGGCAGTACGCACCTGAAGCTGACGACGTGGTGCCTTTCCCCCACCTGGAGTAAAGACCCCTCTAACGTCTGCGTCAGGGCAGCGCCGTGGGAGCAGAGCCATGAGGACAGGGCAGGTGGTGGCAGAGTGAGGGTTAACCAGTGGTCCTTCCTGGGAGACTGGTGCTGCCAGGTTGGTTTCCCTTCTTTCTGAATGGCAGCGGTGGCTGCCGGCTTCCTGACGCCGTTGCATCCCGTGGTAGGGGAGTTGGGCACCCTGAAGCCCCTCGTCACCAATTCCGGGGCTGCAGAGCAGAGAGTGACGACAGCCCATGAGTCGTCAGCCGACGGCAGTGGGGACCCTGGTGACGACTGCTTTGTTGTTTTTTTCCTCTTTGGATGATGACTCAGTGTGTCGGGAGCTGGGAGATGGAGCGCTCAGCCGAGTGGCCAGGACGTTCTGTCAACATGAAAGCAGCAAAAACAGCTTGTCAGGGCTTGGAGCTGACCCTGGGGCTGGGGTCATTTTCGGAAAGGGCTTGGCAGAAAAGACCACTTCTGGGCATCGGGTGGGGGTGACACCAGGTATCCCAATGGCGCTCTGTGGACTCTTGAATTTTAGAAACCGAACAGAAAATGCAACTGCTTGTGTTATTATTATTATGCGCTTGGCAAGCGGAGTCACTTTTCAAGCTCCACTCACTCGTCCCCAACAAGAAGCATCTTCTCAGGGCCAGAAAACCCTCTGGGATTTCTCACCGTGGCCTATTGCCTTGGATAGAGGGTGAGTCTCATCTCGGGTCGGGTGGGCCTGGCAGTCTTTAGTGAACCCTGGCATTCCGCAGCCCCAGGAGTAAGTGCCCATCATGGGGATGTGGCGTCTTAAGTGTCCTCTGCTCGCGTCACATGGAGATGGTGGGTCCACATCACCAGTCTCGAGCTGAAGGCCAGCTCTTGGGCAGCCTGCTTTAGCCTCCCCTTTCCTTATTGTCCCAAATCAAACTTCTCTTCTCCCCTTTCATCTTCCTCAGTTCCTTCTTAGGAGAAATAATGGGCCTTGAGTCCTTGACCTTTCTCCCTGTATATATGTGCGTCATCATGGCGGCTCAGGGTTCTAGGCTTTTCTTGAATCTGCAGCATTGCGCCAAGTGCGCGTGACATTCTCCCCTTGCCCCGCCCGCCCGGCCCCGCCCAACCGTGCCCAACCGTGCCCAACCGTGCCCAACCATGCCTTCTCGGGAGCAAGAGAGACCTGGACCTCCGTGGCCACTGAATCACAGGCAAACCATTATCCTCCGCATCTGGCTTCCCTTCTCTCCTGCTCGCTCTCCCTCGGCCATGGCTGGAGACAGAGAAGCAAACAACTTGTAGGTAGGGATTGAGGGACGGCATGGCCTGGGACCACCCTGCCTGTGTACCACCCTTGTGCCATTTTTTAGGCTCACGCTTTCCTGTAGATGATGCTTCGCACTGACGTTTGTCACTGAGCACCTCTTCCTCTCCCCAAGGACCTCCCGGCATGACTCATGTGGGATCTTTTCAGGGAGTGGCTTTGGGGCCTTGGGAGCCAGAGGGAACAGGGAGACCTGGCTGAGGTCGCAGTGGAGAGGTACGCAGGGCAAAGGACAGGAGCAGCTGTCCCTGCCCAGAGTGCAGAGGCAGCCCCAGCTCCTTTGTGTCATGTGTTTTTGAGCCTGAATAGACAGCAACTTGACCTAAAAAAAATTGTATGTATGTGGATGTTAGATCCTTTGTGTCTTTGTCCAGAAGCTGTGCATATGATGAAAGCCCAGATTCTGGACTTCAGAGAGTTCTGTTGTCTCTCAGATTTGTTTTCCAAAAGAGGTGGTAGGCCCTCCTTGATGAGACCCAGTGCCCACGGGGACTGGCCTTTCTTCAGGACGAAGGGCCCAGCCTTGTCTTGTTTCTGCCGTTGGCTGGTGAGCAGCAGCTGAGGGCCATGGTCCAAGGGCCACATATTAGCGCCACACGGGACCCTGATCGGGGCCTGCGCAATTCATTGCTTGGTTGGTTGGCCCTAAGAGCCAAGTCTACCTGTCGTCTTTTCGCTTCTTCCCCACAGAGAACTCAGAGGAGTTGAGCTCCATGAGTAGGTGACAGCCTCTTGGAGACTCAGGCTAAGCTGAGGACGGAGCTGGTGTGCAGAAGACAGCCATCATACGGCCAAATAGAAGGACCCGTTTGCATTTACTAGGAACAACAAAAAAAGGAGATGGCTGTCCGTGTGGCTCTTTGCAGTAAGTATGCGTCTGCATTCTCTCATTTCTGCAAACATCGGAAGCGATAGATGTTCATTGAACCCACCCAGCTGCTGTGCCTTCTCCTTCCTTTCCCCGCAGACCCCTGCCCCTGGTCGTCCAGCAGAGTCCGAGATCGATTTTCTAGTCTGTTGGAGAGCTGCGGAGAGACTAGATCTCAGTGTTTAGCCCCCGCGTGTCGCCCTCACGTTCAGGAGAAGTCGATTTTCCCTCAAACGGAGCCGGAAGCCCATGCCCCTCAGTGCAGTGTTATTAATGGGCCGACGGGAAGGGCCCTGCTTGCCCTCACTGCCCCCAGCAGGGAGGTGAGGCTCTCAGCTGGCTGGCTGGGGGAGGACGGTCCTTGCCAGCATCTCGCGTGGTTCTCTGCCAAGTTCTAGCTCCAAATCTCTAGGCCGCTAGGAACCTAGACTATATATAGCATTGTGCTAAGCAATTCTTATCAGACATGTCTGCCCTCCCCTGCGGGAGAGGAGCCCTTCTCCCAGGGAACCGGAACCTCGAGAGTGTGAGCCATCATCTCCAAGGGGCCTTTCGTTCCAGGAAGGGCTGTGTGTCTGTGTCTGGTTCCGGAATGCCAAGCTTTCTTTCCTTTTCCTTCTTTCAGACGCTGATAGATCAGAAGGTCTGATGTGGGATGAGGGCCAGGGCGGGCTGATGATTCTCGATGAATCTGGGGGCTTGGAGTAGGACAGGCTAGACGTTCAAAATGTGGCCAACGGCATGGGGTGGCCTGTGTCACCCACCAGCCTTCTGCATGTCTTCTTGGTTTCCTGTTTGCCTTGCTTCGCCCAAGGATGTCTTTTGACCTCTCATGCTTCTTTTGGACCTCTTGTCTTCCCTGCCCTCCTCTACCCCTTCCTCCTCCTTCCTTTGACTTTCTTTAGGCTCCGTGACAGCAGACGTGGCTAAGGCATCCGGGATCTGTGTCTGCTCTCCGCCCTCACCCACTGTTGGGGCTTTCGGGGAAATCTACCGTTAGTCAGCAGTCCTCGGGAGGAATTGGGGGTGACTGCGCATGTCGTGCTGGGTGGTGGAGGGCACGACGGGATGGATAGTGGCCTCCACGCTAGGCACTGCAGAGCCACCAGGGTTGTGGTTCTGTGACTCCAAGTGCCTGCTGATGGGGACAGGATCCGGTCTTGTCAGTGAACCATCTCCAGGCTGCTTATTGGAAACCAGATGCTGTGAGAAAATGGGATTTAACCCCTTCCTGCCTCCCAGGTAAGTCAGGTGCGGGCCGCCTCTTCTGGCCTTCCCCTAGCCCCCTTCCCTTCTCGTGGTGACCATTTTCCTTAGTCAGTAGGGAATCCTCAAACGTCTCCATTCAGAATCTCCCAAACAATGCCCTCTTCTTTCCATTCTACTCCTGGCTCTTCTGTGAATGGGGTTAGTAACCAGCAAGGGCCTGGGGGAAGGGCCCGTCCAAGTGATCCAGCTGCGGCATGTGGGGGGATGGCTGGGAAGCGTTGCTGGGTGTGGCAGTTGGCAGGGCAGTTGGGCCTCCCAGGGTGACTGGCCCGGAAGTGTCCTTGGCCCCCAACCTCCTGCATGAGGTTCTGGGTTAGAGCCCCTTAGGTGCCGGGAGCCTGCGGGTGTTTCCTTCCTTGTGTACCCCAGTGGGTGGTCGATTTTACTCGAGACACCTTTAGACTCGTTGGACTTTAGACTGTGGACTTGGCGCTGGACTTCAGGGCTCTTGCTCTACTTGGGGGGGAGCGTTGTTTTGGGGGGTTTTGTTTGAGTGAATCACTTTCTTCCTCTAGGTCCGTATTGCCTTCACCTTAAAAAAAAAAAATTCAGGGCCTAGTAAGCATTGCAAAGCGCCTCCAAGCAGTTCCCGTAGAAATCTTTCTTTTTGCCTCACTTGATGCTGGTCCCAGTAACAGCAACGGTGATTAAAAATGGTGGTGGTCGGCAGCACTGGGGAGGTCTGTGGCATTCTGGAGACAGCTCAGCAAGCAGACGGTAGGCGCTCGCCACGCTCCCTACCAGCGAATATCCCCTATGGACTGCACTCCTGCAGCGTTCTGGGTGAGCAGGGTCACGTTGGAATTAGCCGACAGCAGATTTGTCTGGGGTCTCAGGATAAAAGGGACGGTGCTGGGCAGTTTTATGATGCACTTGGCTAATTTCCGGAGGCGCCCGTGGAATCCCACCTCTGCTCCTGTCTCATGGATGTCTCCCAACCCCCCTCCCACCATTGTCCCGGAAGGACTGGTGAATTCTGCCTGTCAGTGTTTCATCTTCTCTTCTCTTTCTCTGAGATGAGTCTCTGAGTTGGCTGTGAGCAGCCTGAGGTCCTCACCGAGTGAGGCATCCAGGGCTGTTGGGAAGAGTCCGGTGTCTCTTCCCTAAAGGAATTTGACAAGTCTCAGCCCCTCCAGCAGTCACGTAGGGAGGGATGGCTGGGGGTGTTGGACCTGGAACATGAATAAAGAGGAGAGATCAGCTTTGGTGCAGCTGGGGAGATGAGGAGGAGTCGGCCAAGTCCCTCAAGATGTATCGGCTAGAATCTGGCCAGTGGCGGCTGCAGGGCCGGGGCCAGATGGGGCTGCCGGCCGTGCTCGGGAGCCTCTGCTCCCGTCTGTGCCGTCTGTGCCGTGCAGCCCTGGGCCTTGCTCGGGGTCACCGCCGCTCCCATTCACAGCCCTGCCCTGCCCTTGGCGGGATTGAGATAACGAGAGCAGGAAGCAGAGGGAAGGTTGGTCTGGCTCCCTGTGACGTGGTTGTCTCTGGGGCCTCTGGTGTTTCCAGAATTGGGGGTGGCCGTTCCCTGTTGATTTTCCTTTTCTTGTTCCTCATTTAGTTCTTTCCTCCCTGCTTACCAGCCTGGCTTCCACTGACAGGACACGGGCATTATGTGTCACAAGCCAAGCCGGTAGAACAGTTGGCGTCCCCTGAGAGGGGGACCAGGCCTCTCTGGCACTTGGTTCTCAACCTTTGAAGCCCTGCATCTGGGAGCCAGGAGGCAGTGTGGGGCCTTTCCATCTGGGGTCCAGCAGAGGTTAACCGAGCTGGTGGCGCTGGAGCTGTGCTGGTGCGGCTTGGCCGGGAGGTGTTGGGGAGGGGCCCTACCAGGGGACCTGATTGGTCAGCACCTTCTCTGTTCCACTGAATCCTGGTCTGGTCAGGGCTGTGAATTGTTTAATGCATATCTTGGCTCTGTCCCCTGGCACGACGGCCTCCGAGGCTGCCGCCCCAGCTCTAGAGAGGATGTGTACCTCGTGCTGGCCACTGTTTTGGGCACGTTGCCTCGCTGTGAGATATGTAAGAGATACTGCCTTTTCCACTAGCCGGCTGTCCGTGGGAGGCCCTCATTTTGCTTTGCTTTTCTGGGCCTTGGAGTGTCTGTGAAGAAAGCAGAGGCTGGGTTTGGTTTCTTGCTGGCTCCTTCCGCAGGAGCTGCTCATGAGCTGATAAAGCCACAGAACACCTCCAGGCCCCAGGGTCTGAGCAGAGCCTGATGCAGGAGTGTGGAGCCTGGGCAGGAGAGAGCAGGGGCCTGGGGATGGAGAGAAGAACTCGGGAAACGGTTGTGCAACATCCAGCCGCAGGATCAGGGCCAGGAGGTGGGCGGTGGTGGAGGGGGGTATGTGTCTCGTGTTCAGCCAGCGTGGCCGCTGCGGCCTGGAAGGGGCCTGTGTGTTCATGGAGCCCAGGTCAGGGTCCGGAATGAGGCGTGAGGGTGTGAGACGGGCATCAGTGTTCTCAGTCCCAGTGCACAGTTCCAGGGAAGGGAACTGACCTTTGTTAAGGGTCTCCCTTTGCTTCTGATTTCATCCTAAAGCAACTACGTGAAGTAGGTATTCCTTCCCTTCTCCGGTTAAAGAAGCTGTCCGTACTAGGTGACTTCACTAACGTCACGCACTTGGCCCCTGGGATTGCCGAGATTTAAACCCGGGCACTTTGGATTCCAAAGCCTGTACTTTTTCTTCACCCTCTTGGGCCGAAGTCAGGCATTTTGGGGAGCTAAGACCGTCTGAGATGAGGCAGCCAGCAGAACGGATGGTAACCAGAGTGAGAGGCCAGGTATCTCGGGGAACGGGAAACGGGGAACGTGGCAGGCAGTGGAGACGCCGCCGCCACATCCCTCTCTGGGGAGGCGGGGCTGAGCATGGCGAATACAGCCCTTCTCCAAACACCCATCCGGGGTGCCGCGGGTGCAGGGCTCAACAAAACCAAGTTTCTGCTCTTGCGAGGTGTACTTCCGGCTGTGGGGGGAGGTCATTCATGATGGTGAGACAGGGAATTGGCAAATATGTAAAGGAGACATAGATGGAAAGGGGGACACCCACACACATTAGAAGGACCCAGGGATCCAGATGGTGCTCAAGGAGGGAATTTAAGAGGCGGGGGAAGCCATACTGGTAGAGCGCCCAGAGTTCATATTGCTACAGTTGCTGACCCCTCTCTTCTCCTGACAGCTAGAAACTCACCCTAGGTCCCCACAGCTCACGGGGACTTGCAGTGAGTCAGGGATCAAGCTGGCAGTAGACGTCAGGCCTCTGGTCATCAGCAGATGAAGGTTTTTCCATCAGCCACCCTCCCCAGGTGCCAGCTGGCGTCTCTGCCTCAGCCTCGTCGCGGTGCACCGCTCTCGTCCACACAGACGGGAACGCTCGGGTTAAGTCTTCACCAGGTCACTGGTAAAGTAGGTGCCTGCTGGAGGCGGAAGTCAGCCCAGCGTCTCCTGCCATGTGGTTCCAGCATCCTCCAAATAGCGAAGGGACGGGGGCAGGAGAGGGAGGAGAAGTCCCCTTGTGCCGGAGGCTTGGACGAGCTGGGTCTTGAGAGGTTGAGGCGGGTTGGTGGCTGGAGGTGTTTCCAGTGTGTGCAGCTGCTGGGCTCAGGGCTTGTTTATCAGGTAGAAGCAGGTCTCGTGGTGAGTCTGGCCATGTGATTCCTCCCTCTTGGGCCCCGTGGTCGAAGCCTGGCCCACCTGGACCTCAGAGACTGCCACCTGCTGCTGGGGGGCGGGGCGGGTTGCTGATGTCGTACAAGGATGAGGTGTGGGTCTTGGGGTGTGGTTGTGGGTAGAAGACTCAGCAGGCCCACGTTCTGACCCCGGCTCCCTTGGTAAAACCTTACTCACTTTTACCTCTTTGGGACTCAGTTTCGTTATTTATAAAATGAGGGAGTTGAACCAGAATCTTTCTGAAGGTAGCTGCCAGCTCTGACGTGAGGGCTGCCTGGATGTTTGTGGAGGTATTTCTTAGAAGCCTGAGAACAGCTACAGTCTCGTCTTCTGAAGAGATGCTGTCACCATCAAGTAGGGGAGGCGGATGGAGACAGTTTTCCAGGGACACCCCCCCCCCCCCGGGAGTGAGCGGGAAGCGGCCAGAGAATGCGTGAAAGTGGCTGGTGAAGGTTATCCAGGTGACAGAGGATGTGGCCTCCGGCTCCCACACAGGGGCTTGTCTGGAGACGGGCTGTGTGGGAGCTGCTGGGGGCTCTCTGAGCCCCAGGGGCTGGCTTGAGATGCCCCCGTGCTCTAGGCAAGAAGTTCTGTCCTTTCTGGCCCTAAATCCTGGAGAGAACATGGGACTGCGGGTCCTGTGTCCCAGGCCTTCCCTGCTCAGGATCTGTGCCCCTTGCTGTCAGGAAGTTTTCCTTTATATTTAACCATCTTTTCTCATGTGGTTGTTGAAGCCCTTCTTTTTTTTTTTTTAAAAAAAGCGGGGGTGGGGGGAAGATGGGTGAAAAGAAAAAAAACAAAAACAAAAATATCTCCAAGCTACCGTTCCATTTTGGCTTTTTAGTCTTGAGTCACTCTTTAAAAGGTAGCAAAACTAAAGCACATGCAGGCAAGCTCAGGGTCCCAGACCCTCGCAGGCCAGCCCGGGGCCATGGCGACCTTTGTCCCCAGCGTCCAGCATCCAGCGCTGCTCCGAGGCTGCGTGGGTGGGGGGCCTCTGGGGCTGCAGGCACCCACTGCACAGTCCGCCAAACAGAACACAGAGTTTTAAAATTAGCAACATTTCAAGATACCCTCCGCGTGCTGTTTTGCTGAACTCTTCTTACCTGGGCCTCGTAGCTGAGAGCCAACACCTCCGTCCCCCAGACTGGTGTGGCAAACAGGGCTTGGGGCCAGGATTGAGGCAGGAGCCGAAGGGATTGTTGACCAACGTCTTGCTGCATGCCACACAATGTTCTGCAGCTCTTTTCAGATTTGCTGGCTCATTTGGTCCTCACACTGCCTGTGAGGGTAGGTGGTGGGATCCCCACCGTCATTGAAACTGAGCCACAGACAGCCCTGCCAGGATCCACTTGCTTGTACCTGTCGAGTTTGGATCACCCACCCAGGTTCCTCGACTCCAGATGTCATTTCCTTGGGTTTTAGTTGTTGTTCAACTGACCAGTGGGGCAGGGATGGGGAGGGGTCTTGGGCAGCTGACTTGATCTCTGTAGGTCGCAGATCTCTCTTTTACACATGAATAGGGAAGGGAGCCTCAGAATGTCCAGGTTCTCCTGTTCTCGGATTCTTTCAGCTTCTTGGAGCTCTTGTGAAACCTGGCTTGCACTCCTTGGCCAGGAAGCCAGCCATTCACCATGTGTTTCTGGTGAGACTTCCTACATTTGGAAGCTTCTGGAATTACGCACTGCTTCTCAAACCATTCCGACACATTTGTAGGGCACTTCATGCATGGGCATATAGTCCTGTTTTGACCAAGTAGCCACTTAGAAATGAGGCTTCCCTGTGGGATCTGTGAGATTTTTCCCAGCAGACGGGTAAGGTAGGCCCAGAGCTTTGCCCAGCAGGGGCGTGGCATGCGTGTTATCTATTTGCCGGCTTGTGTACATACAGCCCCTGGGAGAACTGGCTAACGGACAGTGTGAGATATTGGGGCCCACGGCTTCAGCTCTGGATATTGCTTCCTGATAGAGTGGGAATAGTAGGCCTAGGCGGCAGTGTTCCCGGATCCTGAGTGGAAGCCCACTCTTCATGAGGACAGTTGAGGCACAGCTCAGACTGCACGTCGTCGGCCGTGCGGCCCTCCGAGTGGCCTTTATTCAGAGAGACCCAGGGCCTGTACGAAGGGGCAGAGAAGTGTTTGTTTTTATTTAGGGCACATTAACACATGATGGTTTAGGCTGTCCTGGGGCCTGCATCTCGAAGCACTGGGGTCGGACAGAGTGGCAGCGTGCGAATATCTGTCCGCTTGTATTCCGTAGATGCAGGCTTGGCTCTCAGAGAAGCCCTGTCGTGGGGAATCCGCGGGGCCGTTGTTTTCCTGGACAAAGCCTTTGATAAGTTTTGTGTGAAGATTTGTCATACAGCACCCAGATCTTTCTGCTCTCCCTGAGGGTGGGAAGGAGGAGACAGAACCTGTAGCAGGGAGGTGATCTGGGCCGGACCTCAGGGAGAACTGTGGGGGCCCGTTTGCTGAGGGCTCCCAAAGAAACACAGAGCCTCTTTATCTGAGAAGAGGGACTGGATGTCCCTGACAAGGTCCCTCCCGTCCCAAGTCTGTGGGACTCTGAGACCGTCCCTGGAACAGCACGAGCTTTGGGTGCCAGGACCTAGAGTAGGCTCCGTCTTTTCTTTCCGCCTCAGAGGCAAGCCTGACCTGGGTGGGGGCATCGGGCCTGGAGCTCTAACCTTGTTTCGTCGTGCAGAGAGAACTTCTGGAACTGACCCTCTAGGATTGATATTATTTGTAAGTGAAAAAGAGAAAGCCACGTTGTCCCCCATCGCTGTCCAGAAGGAGCCCTGAGTTGCTCTAACCCTGTGTGTGAACCACCGCCACCATCTACCCTTGCTGATTCCCCCAGCCCGAGGGAGCTGTGAAGGAGTTGGCGGGTGGGCCAGGAGGCAGGGACAGATGGGGCTTGCTGGGGGGGCGGAGGGGGGAGATGGAAGAGGACCGTCTCGAGGCAGGTCCGCAGCTCTGGGAACCTCTGCACTGCCTGCCGTTCCGAAGGCACACGTGGGTTCACATGTGCATGCTGTTTATTGGGAACCCCAAAGTCTGAAATAAACCGGTTAATGGCTGAATCAGGGTTGCTTTCATCTGGAGAGTCGTATGTCCTTTTGTGTAATTCCTGTCTGCAGATTTAGCGTCTGAAGTCCTGACAGGTTAGGGACCTTTCCTGGGCCCGCCCGTCTGTAAGATCATGCTTATTTTATATTGCTGTTCTGTCCCCTCTCTTTCTTCTTTCCCACTGTCACACAATCCTTAGGAACACGTAACTATTTGTGCACTTGTGTTCCTATCTCCTTGGGGTACCATTCTTCCAGGGTCTCTGACATTATCGAATGTACCACTTTTATTTCAAATGTGAACAGACCACAGGCTCACTGCAGAGGAGAGCCATCTCTGAGATGGGGCAGCAGCCCCGAGAAATCTCCTCTCCACCTCGTCCTGGAGCAGGTCATCCGGAGCCCTGAGGAGAGGAGATCCAGGGCATCTTTGCTCGGCCCAGCTCAGCCCCACGTCATGCCTTCTGTTTGGGGTGGGGTTGGCTCAGGCATGAATCCCCCACCCCCAGCACTATTAGCTCTCTCTTCTTTTCAGCTTGAACCCTGAGTAGTGGCCTTGAAAGTCGAAGACCCCATGTCATCCTGCTAGGTGAGGATGACAGAGAGAAACAGGGACAGAGGGGAAAGGAACCCATGCTCCTGGACACTGGCCTCTCTCCAAGGCAGGTGAACTCTGTGTCCAGAGAGGAACTCTTTGGCCCTAGTGAAAGTTGTTTGTATTTTCTCTCCCTCGCTCCTCTCTCTCCTCTCTCTCCCTCAACGCCCCCGCCTCCACCCTCCAGCCTCCAAAAGAATTTAATCTGCTGGACAACAAACAATACTGTTATAAAACTTCGAAAACAAGAGGGTGAGGCCTCCCTGACAAGGAGAAGGGCATGCTGGGTAACAGCCGAGGGAGCCTGCCAGGCCCAGGATGGAGCCGGGCGAGGGCCCAGTTGGCCGGGTACCTGGGCGCCTGCCCCTGCCCAGCCCAGCCCACCAGCCGAGCCATCCTTAGTTCAGAGGGGAAGGAACCGAAACAAAAGCAGGGGTAGAGAAGCTCCCGAAAAGGGGAAGTTGTACGTGTTCCCCTCTCTCTGATCTGATGGGAGTGTGCTAGACTGTGAAACTTCCTCCCCCCCCCAACCGCCTCCCTTCCCTTCACCCTCCCTCCTCCTGCCTCCTCCCACCACTCTCTGTTCCAGGTCCTGAGACTGGCAGGCCAGGCCCCGATAACAGAACAAGGCTGGCCCAGCCGTGTAGGCACAGCCACCGGCCGGCCAGCTGCAAGGGAGGCAGGCAGGAAAGGTGCCCCGGGTTGGCTTTGGACTCTGGACATACCCTCTGTGTGCCCAGCCTTCCTGCCCCCAACTAGGAAAGTGGAACCATGTCATGGGTCTGCCCCCAGCGTCCTGGCGCCTATGGGGGGCCGTGCTCCAGGGAGGCTGAGGGTCCTGGTGCCTGCGGGGGCGTGGGGGTTGCTTTCCGTCCAGGAGGAGCGGGGGCTGAGCTACAGAGCCCAGGAGGCTCCAGGCAGGCCCAGGGTCCTGTGAGTGGGGGGCCTGGTGGGATACTGCGTCTGCTGGTTACTCTTGGCCATTGAGGGAGTGGGTGACCCAGCTCCGCCTGGGGGAGGGGAAGCTGGGCTCGGGGCATCTCCCTCCAGCCTGCCCGGTTCGATTTACCTGAGACTGAAGCTTCACTGCCACATTCATCTTGGCTGCTTTGAGCACATGGTTTGGGAGTGATGAGGGGAAAATAGCCTTTGGTTGGAGGTTGTGTGGACCCGTGAACCAGGTGGTGGGCATTGTGTTTGTGTAACGGGCTGTAGGCGTGCTGGCTTTTCCTCTCGTGGGAAGCAGTTCAGGGCTGGGCCCATCCTCCCCTGCCTGAGCTAAGCCACTCTCTGGGGAGATGTGGGGGCCCCCATGCTTCCATCGCTGCTCCATCGCTCGTCCTTCTCTGTGCTCCCCACTGTCTCCTGCTGCCCCCCACACCCCACAGCTTCCCAGGGCATCCCATCCACCCAGCCAGCCAGCCATTCTGACCCTGGGCCTGCACTGAATCTGGGAGATTTCCAGATTTAGGTCTTCATCTGTGGTGTTGAGGAAGGGACAGAGAACCAAACTTTGTGGAAAGCAGCTTCCTGAGTACTTAGGCCTCCGTACACCTGCCCCAGGGAAAACCAGAGTTGCTGATGCTGGGCCCACGTGAGCGGAGAAGGCTGTGACCTCTTGCCCTGTTACCTCCACAGGCATGTGAGGGGCTCAGCGGGTCTCGAGCATGTTAGTCTCACTTCAGGATCCAGGGTCTGAGAAGTGCTCTGATGCCTGGGTGCTGAGCCCTCCTCTGGTGGGGGGGGGATTGGGGTGCGGCCTGAGCGGCCAGGAAAATAGCCAGCTCCACGTTCTCCTCCTCCTCGGCCCCCCATACACATACCCTTCATTTTATCACCCTTTCCTCTGATTCATTAACCACAGCTAGTTGGCACCAGGCCCCACCCTGACAGCTCAAGACAAAATGTCCGGGACACTGACTCTGGCCTGGGGCCGAGTGACAGGAAGCTGGGCCGGGCCGCTCCTTTCGCACATACAATGGGCTAGGACCGTCTGCGAGGCAGAATGGCCCCCATCTTCAAAAGGGTCTTCCCCAGGCCCATCTCTCACCAAGGTGACTCTTCCTCACTGCCAGGAGCCTCGAAACCAGCATTCCGGGTGGCAGGAAGACTGCGATCTGGGCTCCGCTTCCGGCGCCCCTCCCCCGTGCTGGCTGGAGCTGGCGTCAGTCGTGTAAGTAGCCGTGACTCAGCACCCAGCCCGGTCGGAGGGAGAAGCTGCTGCCTCGGGAACCTTCCCAGCGTTCTGGATTTGAACACGTCGTGGTAACAGAACGAGCCGGCAGCATCAGCTTCCCTGGGGTGCGTGTCTCTTGGCTTCGTGGGTTTGCTTATGGATCTGATAAACCAGGATTCCTCCTCTCCTTCCCGTTTGCCTCCCATGTTATTTGTGGGCACCATGCCTGGCATGCGATTTTTAGGACTTTAAAAGACCCAGACAGCATCATTTCTAGAACGCAGTAGAAGCTCTCTTTGCAATCTCCAGACTGTTCTTTACCCCATGGCCCACGAATTCTGTCTCTTTAACCCTCAGATGTTTTTGTTTGGCCCGCACAGAGTTTTGTTGATTTTTTTTTTTAATGTTTCTGATCTGCATGCCTTTAGACAAAATGCAGCCTGTCCAGGTCACTGTGGTCCTGCTTCACGCTGTCCCTGCTTCTGTCCTGTTTCCTGTCCCAGCCCTGGAGCATTTGAATACCCTGAGACCGGTCCTCGTGAGCCGTCCTTCTTTTTAGAAGAACTGAGGTCTGTTCCAGGGAAGTGCAGGCCCCTGCTCTCAGAGTCTGGCCGAGCAGGAATTACAGCCACTGTGTTCTGATTCACTGTGTGGTGACCTTTCCTCCACCCTCGGTCCCTGCCCGGGCAGAGGAGTGTCCTAGGCATGAGGGGGTGGAAAAACCTCCATATGGAATGTCTGCACAGGAATGGATGGGGGCCGCAGTGTGCTTCCCAAACCCTCTTCCTGCGTGGTGGCACCTCCCAGGGCTGACATAGCCACCCCTCCAGCTGGGCGGTTTTCCTTCCCAGACAGCCCACCAAACCCTTCCCACTGGCCAGTTTGCATGGGGCCAGTAGGCCAGGCTGGGTCGGTCACCATTCGCCTTTGACAGCAGAGCCCTGGCCGATTGGGGCTTCCCCAGGCTGCCCTCTTACAGATCCAGGTGGCCATCGAGCTGGGTGCCAGGGAGAGCGAGCCCCTTCCAGCTACACCCCGCTAAGGAACAAAAATACCAGCTGGCTTCAGGTAAGTGAGTCATTGCTCGGCAGACTTTGTGAGAGAAGCCTGGTTCTTTTGAGGGTCCTGAGACCTGCATGGACTCTTGTATCCAGTGGGGTTGGAGGGGCAAAAGGTTTTGGTACTAAGATGACTTTCTTCCCCTCTTCTTGTGTTTGAGTGTTTATGGTGATGTGTTAGGAATGATGTCTCTCTTCCTCCGAGAACTGAGTGTCGTAGAACTCAGGTGCTGCGAGCCCGAACTCTGGGTCATGGCCCTTAGTTCCCTCAGTAACAGTTGCTCCCCTGTCATGTGCCAGCCCCCCCCCCCCCCGAACTCTGGGCTGATGCTCCCTGGGTAGCAGGAGAGACAGTCATTAAGCACCCTGATGACCACGTGACATACGTGCGTCCCGAAGGACAAGAACTAGGTGCTGTGAGAGGGTGTAACCCAACGCCTGGCTCACCTGGGGAAAGACTCAGGTGACCTACATTACCTGGGGGAGGGTTGATGGTTGGTAGCTCTGGGAAGGTGGACAGAGAATGTTCCAGAAAAAGGGAGCAGTGTATGCAGAGGCCTGCTGGGGAAGGAAGGGGGCCCTCTGGATCACTGAAAAACACCTGTGTGACAACACATTAGGAAAGGTTCTGTGGATACTGGCTGTTGGAAGTTCCTAAGAAGGAAGAGTTCAGCTGGAGTCAAAGGCTTTTGAAAAGCTGAGAAAGACCAAATGTAGAGCTCTGACACCCTCATTCTATAGGACCCTCTGAAAATGACTCATTTACCACCTACTTCTTGACCTTATCACCCTGGAAGTTACCTGCTTCCTGGGACCCAGCTGTTGATGGCCGGTGTCCTTGATCAGAGCCACTGCCCTGTTCTCCTGTCAGTGGCTGAGGCCGTGCAAAGGCCCTGGGCTCCGAGCCCAGTGCTGGGGTCAGAATCTGGAGTCCATCACAGGCCTTGTGGGCGGTTCATCTCCAGCGCCTCTCCCCAACCCCCCCAGCCATGCTCTGGGTGCAGAAGGACACAGCAAGCCAGCTCAGAGCACTGGGCCCCCTGCAGACCCAGCTGGGCTCCTGTCTCAACCCAAGTGAAATGTGTTGTCAGTCACATCCATGCAGAAGCATTGCCTAGGACCACCCCCGGCCCCCAGCCTTGCTCACAGTTGAGTTCAAGAACAGAATGAGATAGGCCAGCCGGGGAGAGGCCCCATGGGCCGAGGGGCAGAAACAGAGACCGTGGAGCTAGCTCTGGGGTGGCACCATGTAGTAGTCGCGTGACCGTGGGCAAGTCACCGTGCACGTTAAGGGGCAGCTTTTCCCGCAAGCAGGGAATAGTACGTGCTTCCCGGGGCCGACGCAGTTAAAGAGCACATCTCAGTGTTCAGACTTCATTTCCTCCTCTTTCCTGGAGTAGCTGCTCTTTCCAGGAGCCACAGTGGAGACAGGCCTGAATCTGGAGGCCCACCGAGCTGGTGGGGAGCCCGCAAGGTACACGTTCCACTCTGTCTCCTCTTTCCCTGGTTGGGGCATCCCGGGGAAATACAGACATGTCTTCTCAGCGTTCAGACAACCGAAACCGATGCATTTAGGAGATGGGAAATCTAATGTGAACACAGGATGCAAATCTTATTTTCAGACAAATTCTGAAAACAACACACCACTCCGTTCTCATGTTAGAGGATTATCTACTTAACACTGTTTTAGGACACCCCATTTTTTTGTGTCACAGCCGAGGATAAATAAGATTGCCAAGGTTCTGAGCCTTACATAAGGCAGGGAAGGAGGAGCCGCAGCTCTTTCTGAGCAGGGCGCATGGAAGGGTTGCCCAGGTCCGCATGAAACACCCCTGTGCGTAGTGGCTAGAACCTCATGGGCAGATAGGGGGCTTGTTTCCTGGTGACGTGAGATAGGATCGGAAAACTGCATACTGTGAAATATTTTATAAAGCAGGGCAGTGCTAATGAAGCTCTCGATGCATTTTAATAACAGCTCTGGGAGACTTGATTTCATCCTATAGATAATACTCTGGTAGGACCAGTTGTGGAATTAAACAGCACTAAGGAGACTTCCTGAGTTGTGTATCGCTACCGGGTGTGCGAAGCCTCCGCTGCGACACCAGCGTCCTCGAGCACCACCGGGGAGCTCTTCGCTGGGCCTTTCTCACGGATGGTGATGTCACCTCACAAGTGGAACCGCAAGAAGGCCTCCCTTCCTCCTCGGGGCGGGGCCTGGGTCTTCCGATGGTGTCTTCCTTCTTTCTTCAATGAGATCCTCTTCTTCTGGAAGCTGGTTTCACATGGTGGCTTAGATTTTTCCATCTTTGTATCTAGCACCATTTGAAATCAGTGTTTTAGGAGTAAGAATTGCAGCGCAGCAAAGGGCCACCTGCTGAAGAGCTTCTGTGGGGGGGCCGGGCACCCGCCACCTCCCCGCCGCCTGAGCCGGCTCAAGAAAGGAAGGCCTTGCAAAGGAGAGTGCACCCCAGCGTATGTGGGCTGGGGAGGGGGTGGCGGTTAAAAGAGCCTCTGCGTCTGAGCAGGGGCAGAGGGGCCGCCAGCTTGCAGCAGCCCCCAGGGCTCACCTGCCCATTGGGCCTTGGAGTGCAGCGATGGGGCCATGCGGGGCTCGACTGTACCAGGGGAGGGGTGAGGCTGTGTCCCCGGAGGATGGTCCCATTCGCGTCAGCGCCGCACCTGCTCTGGACGCCCCGGGACGTTCAGCGGCTGTGGCCGTGCGGCTGGACTGAGACTCGCCACCTGCACGGTCGAGGGCAGGACCCCCAGGAGCACCACCGGACCCATCTCTTACACAGGCTGACCGATTTCTCCTGGTGTTCAGAGTCTGTTTTTGTCTAGCACCATTTGAAATCGGTTATGATGTAGGGGGAAAAGCAGCGGCCTCGAAGCCTCGCGCCGACTCTGGTGAGCAGCCGCCCGTGCTTTCCTGGAGGACGGATGGGCAGAGAGAGGGGAAGGACGATCTCGTGCTTTTCACTAACTTCTTTAACTGCATTTATGATCCCTTACTGCAGAGGTAAGAGAGACCTGACTGTACTTTGAAAAGCAAAGGGCTTTAATGTATCCGAGGTCTGGTCGCATGTTGCCGAAATGCGGGAGGTGCCGCGGATGCTCTCAGGGGTCGCTGTTGAGTTCTCTTTCTGTGAAGAGTCCGTTCCTGCCTCCCCACCTGAATAAATATTTCACTCTAGTCAACTAATCATCTCTTTGTTTTTCATCCGTCATTTCCTATTCATAATTCCATGACAAGTGGGGTCCTGGAAAGGTAACTTGCGATGTAGAATTACCCACTTGCTAAGCATTTCAGCAGGAGACGGCAGAAGACACACGTTAAAAAAGAAGCCAGCCCGTTAGGACAAGAATGGAATTCCGTGAGCCAAGGGACAAAACGAGAGAAAAGATCACCGAAAAATGCTCAAGCCTGGGTGGAGGGATGCTGCTTAGGGAAGGGGAAACTGAGGCTGGTTCCAAACGGCACCTCCGTGGTCCATGATCCTTTGAGAAATTTTGCCCAACTGAACACACTGTCCCGTGGCTGGTGAAGGAGAGCAGCCTGAGGATTTCCCTTCCTTTATAAAAGATGCAGGAGCTCTTCTTGTGGTGCAGAGTCTCGAGGAGCCCTGGAGGGACAGGGCGAACCAGTTCTGGAAGGGTATTCAGCGATGAGCCAGATTTGGCTTCGTGGGGGATTAAATCTGGGGAATCTTCAGGTCGGAGGGCTGTGGCCCCCTGAGTGAGCGTTTCGCACCACACGTGGGGCCACCTGTGAGCTGCCGGCCGTACTTGCATTTCACGCCAGCGGTTCACAAGAAGTGGTGGCGACTCTCCCGCCCGGGAAGCCTTCCCAAGTCCGCACCCCCCAGATGGCCGCCCTGCCCGCTGGGGTGGGGATGGGAGGCAGCGCCCTGCCCGGGGAACGTGCCCCCCCCCCCCCACTGCAGCTGCGGTGCTGATTCGGGCTGTTGAGTGCAGAATCCATGTGCTCGTCCCCAGGAGGGGATGGTGGGGATCGTTAGGACCCACGATCATTTTTCTCCCTTGTCGGCTAAGCTAGATACAGGAAGACCTGTGGGTCTGACAGCTTTGGCCGAGTTGCAACAAATTCAACCAACTTGTGGTTCCTCTCCCGTGTCCCAACCTCCAGCCTCAGGATTTCACATGAAACAAGTAGACCACCTAAGGATTCTGCCCTCCAGTTGAGCTGATTCTGGTCCCCAGATGCTTTCTAGAAATGCATAGAAGATTGTGTTGAGCCTCCAAGCACAAGGACAAGGACTCGAGACCTCTTTTCCATAAAGGGGTCTCGTGCTGCCGCTGAGGGCTTCAACAGTGCCGCACGGCTAGGTCGTGAGAAGCAACCTGCAGGGCCCACGTGACCGAGGTGCCTCTCACACAGGATTCATTAGCTTTTTTCACCTAGATGCTACAGCCCTTTACCGAAAATTGCCATCCCAAGGTGGTTTTGCATAGCTAGTTGGTAAGCAGAATGTTTCTTCTGGGAACATCTTGAATCCAGTGTTTAGGGTCATGCTAGTCACTTGGCTATAAAGTGCCAGGTCAGACATGAGTCCGCATTACCTCGGTTTTGCCACCTCTTTAACTGGAGGTCTGTAGGTGGAGAGGGAGGACTGGGCTGAAGCCTCGTGCACCTTGTAAACTGGCAAATACTTCCCATCTGTGGGAATGAGTGCGGTGAGTTAATAGGACACAAGTCCAATCTGACCAATTCAGGCAACACAGAATGTGTGAAGTCTTGAACCTGGTAATTCATGTAATATTGGCCCTGGCCTGCGAGGAGGAGCTGGTGTATGGTTTCAGGGACTACCTAGCAGTGTGTCCATATTTGGGGCAAGGGTAAGGGCTTTCCTTGAACACAAGAGAAGTTATAATTTGGGTTTATTCAGTAGAGCTCCACGCACAATACCTTATAATTAGATTCACCCAAGTAGCCTTTAAATTAGTGATTCTTAGTGTCCACCCATGTGGGCTCTGGTTATACTGTTCCAGGGATCGGGGCCCACGGTTTTGTTCTAAAGTTTCCCCAGGTGACTCACGTGCAGCCACGGTCGAGAGCCACCCCTCTGTGGTCTGGCTTTCCTACTCAAACAGTGATGGGAGGACCCCTACCACGGGTGTAGGAGCTGCTGGTCTTCATTTCCTTGGGCTGCTGTAGGAAACCACGACAGCCCGGGCAGCTTATCAACCACAGATGCTTCTGCTGGGGATGCTGGGAAGTCCAAGATCGAGGTGCTGACAGATTCAGTGCTGGGTGGCAGCCAGCTTGCTGGTTCAAAGACTGCGCCTTCCCAGGGCAGAGGGGCCGAGGGAACGTTCTTGGGCCTCTTGACAAGGGCACTAATCCCATTCATGAAGGCTCTGTCCTCATGACCTAATTCCTTCCCAAAGGCCCCACCTCCCGATACTATGCCCTTGGGGGTTAGGATTTTCACATGGGGATTTTGGTGGCACACGAACATTCACGCAGTAACTGTCCCGAAACAAAACACCTCATTTCTTCCAGTCCTGGAAGTCCCAAGTGTGACATTTCACTAGGCTGAACCCAAGGCATTGGCAAGACCAGGCTCCCGCCAGACGTCCTAGGAGAATCCATGCACTTGCCTTTTCCAGGTTCTAGAGCTGTGTTCTTAGGCTTGCGGTCCCTGCCTTCATCCTCAGGGCCGGCCTCCGAGCATCCGCCGAGGGGGTCATGCAGCCTCCTGCTGCAGTCAGCTTCCCCACTGTCCTGCCTTCCAGGGCACCGCGTGATTACATTCAGGGCCCCACCCAAGATCCCATGTGCAGAGACCGTTCGCCACAGAGGTGACAGCCACAGGTGACAGGTATTAGGTGACAGCCACAGGTGACAGCCACAGGTGACAGAGATCCGAAATCTCTGGAGGCCATGAGCCTACCACAAGCAGCAGTAGGTAGAACGAAGGGAAATGCGGACTCTCAGGCCCACCTGGGATCTGCTGGATCAGAATCTGCATTTTAGCAAGACTTACCAGCACACTACCATTGGAGAAGTGTGGTCCCTCGGGGTCCTACCCAAGGAAGTGCTCATCTAAACGACAGTGGTCTCTGGCTTCTCCCTGAAGCCCCCAGCCCTAAGCACCAGGATGCCTGAGCTTTTGCTTGGTTTCCAGAGCTCGGCACAAGGCTTGCCACTGCCACTTTTTAAAGGCTGTGTAAGGGAGATAGATGTTTATGTTGTAAACATAAGCAGCTCCCCCTGCTACTCTCCCTATACATGTTTTCTTGTGGTAGCGAGTGCAATCGGGTGGGTAACTTTCTCATTGTGGCGAGTCATTTATCTTCATGTACATAAGTGAGAGGGAAGGAAAAAGTGTACTGACCACAGCCCCCGGTATTCTGCTTCCCCCACATTTAAGCAATAAGGGACAGAGGTCAGCCCCTTTAAGATGTTGATTTCACAGAAGGCAAGCAGAAAAGACCTAGTTAATACTAGACCCAAAATGAAATTAAAAATGTCTTCTGGGAATCACAGCAATGATGGGAACCTCTGAATCATAATGACCCAGTGGGAAGGACTTCGGGAATGGCCTATCCCCGGAGAGTCCACAGGAGGGCAGCAGTGCTACACCGTAGAAAGACTGACCAGTTTAGCGCACCCTTTTCTGGATGAGACTGGAAATGATGAAAGCAAAATTAAGCAGAATTAAAATGACCTGCACAGGTAGTGGACTTTTGTTTCTGGGAGTCAGTAGACGATGTTAAATCCTGCTTTTGAGTAGAAATATGCAAATACTTAAAATACATAAGAAAGTTCATTCTTGGTGAAAACCTTAGTGGTCAGGCATTACTGTTTTCAAATACCAAAGCTATTTTCTTTAAAGCTAAAATATTCGGAAACAATGGAAATTCATATTCCTGCCCATCGTATGTCTCTATCTCTCTTCAGCTTTCTTACAGACTCTTTGGTAGCTACCTTAAAAGCTCCCCTGTACATTTTATGCCGATTTAAAAAATATTCTATAATCTCAAGCGAAAGCCAAATACAATTTCATAAATTGTTTTATTTATGGACAACCTAATTTTCATCCAGTGTTATCAGAAAGATTGCCCTGTTTTTTCAAACCACAAATAGCCTTGTTTCGTTAGGCCACAATATCTTCTGTCTCAGACTGCATTCTGATGTAATAGGCTCAATTTGAAGAACAGCATCTTGGGGGCACCTGGGTGGCTAGTTAGGCCTCTGACTCTTGATCTCAGCTCAGGTCATGATCTCAGGGTCATGGGATAAAACCTTTTAAAAAATAAAAAACAGCATTTTGTAAATAGAAGGCTTTACCTCTGTCTTTATGAGTTTATATGTAGAAATGGTCAGCGGAGCTTGAGAATCGCTAAGGCAGAGGTTCTAAACCTTAACTACACATTAGAGTCACTTGGGAGGCTTAAAAAAAATCCCCACTCCCAGGCCACAGCCCAGCTCAATTACAGAAGAAAACCCAGAGGGGTGGGACCCAGGCATCAGTAAAGCTCCCCAAGTGATTCCCTGTGGAACATGGTTCAGAACACTGAGGCCTGATCTCAGACACTTAACTGATTTAATTCAAATCTGCAAAACGACCAGGAAATTTTTTGCGTAAACAAAAGCAAACCCTATTTCTCCTTCAAGGAGCATGCTAAGCAACTTGGACATGATGCCGTAGGTCATGTGCTGTGACCCAACGCCCCTGGGCAGGACAGGCAGGGGCTGCGCTGGGCTGGGAGAGGAGTCCTGACACATGGAGCGCTCTGGGCTGCGAGGGGCAGGAGTGGAATGCTTAGAGAAGCTGGGCCCCGGGGACAAGCACATGTCCTCTGAGATAAAGCACGCTGGAAAGAACGCATCATCGCAAGTGAAAATTCTCCAATCTACATTTTATTTTTTACAACATTTGAAGATCCAGTTTTCAAAAAATGAACAATAAAGGCCCCGACACAAACACTTTCAAATTTACATATGCTTTTTTATGTCATTACAGAAACTTTCCTAGGGAAAACTGTTTTCCTCTTAGGTTAGCAAATTGACAAGTTGTTTGACAAAGAGCATAATTTATATTCACGCATCTATGTCAATTTCCCATATAAATCTAGTAAAATGAAAAAAACTAAATTTGAAGCACAAACTATGATACAAGTCCATCTATTTTCAAAAGCATTACAATCTTTGGTTGAAAAGTCTTCCTTTCAGCTTGTTACAAATCAACAGTGCCCCTTCGAAGCAAGTGTGAGGTCCCTGAAAAGTGTGTGACAACGGGGATGGTCCAGCTTCCCCTCTGTACTTCATTCCGGATTCCTGTTTCTTTCTGCTCAAGCTGATCTTCCCGAAGTCCCTCCCGGATCCCAGAGGGAAGCAACACGTACAGTGCATCACAGGCATGCCTTTATCTGTCTAACAGTACTTACTCTGACCCACGCTGGTTTCCCAACCACATCCTTCTCCAGGCAACGTTTCTTTGGCCTAACTTGCGCCACTAAATGTGAAAGTGCAAAACGAAACTTGTACAAGTGTCACGTGTGTTTGAGTGGCTATCCCTCCTCTGCCCCCTGGGCTTCCCTGGAAGAGACCCTGCCTGGGCTGAGGCCACAGAGGCCACAGTCTGTCCCACCTGAGCATCGGGGCTACCCCAGCTGTTGCCTTTTCCTGCCCCTTTGCACGACCGACGACAGGCACAGTTTCCTTCTCTGAAACATGTGGCTTAATTTTTACTCTGCTTTTAGCACGTAAGGTGAGCTGTCCCTACACGCTCAGATTCTGTTCCAACCTGAGGTTATGTGATGGATACGTTCCTGCAAACCTCACCCCTTTCACAGGACGTTGTCTGAAGGAAGACCTCTCTTTATTCAAGTACCGGGAGGAGAGGACCCATTGCCAGAAGTTAGAGTGGACTCTAATTTTCCTAAAGAGCAGAATCTTCTTAGAGAAAACTGCAAGGCCACAATGTTCACTGCAGCACCAGCCGGCATTCTTGCTTCGAGAGCGATGGCTCCCTGATGTACAGAAGTTTGCAACTGATTCTCAGTCCCTCATGCAGGTCTCAGACTGCTTATAGCTTCCTTAAATCACCGGGAAATTACAAATGTTAAAAAAAAAAAAATAGAATTTTACCCCATTTCGAGTATTTTCCAATAATATTCTTAGTTAAGGGAGTCAAACTTGTTCAAAATCCCAATTTTCGGTATAATGTTAAGGGCAGAAGTAGCATACACGTATGTGCAAGGCTTATTACACGAAACAATACATAAAACACATTTTAAAGTCGTTGAACGAATGATTCAAGACTTCTCAATCTTTGAATAAATAGGATCTCAAAATCTCTTTATAAATGAAATGTAATTTATCTTGCACAACAGTTCTCTAAATTTGGGTATTTCATTAAAAAAATTATCTCCCCACCTAAATACTACATAGGATACTGTGTTGAGTTGTCCTATAAATGCAAGTGTTATTTACGGGAAAACAGGCCAGAGGTTCATACCCAAATTCATACATCGTTCAAAGCAGCATCAAAGGGTGGTGAGTACATTCAAAACCACATTAAAATGCTAGCATTATGCTTAACGGTTAAGTTCATGAGAGTGAGAAAAACAGAGAGGATATTTTTTATAGATCCTTTTCTTCCCCTTCTGGTTTTACTGATGTAACTGACATATAACATTGTATGTATTTAAGGTGTACAGCAGGAATCGATCACGCGGATATTGCAGAAGGATCAGCACAGTGAATTTAGTTGCCAGCACCTCGGTTACAAACATTTTTGTCTTCCTGATCAGGATTTTTAGGATTCACTCTTGCCCACTTGCCAATACACAACACAGCAGCATTACTGACAGGCACCGAGCCGCACGTGGATTCTGTCCCAGTATCTGCGAATCTTAAAACTGGAAGTCTGTCCCCTTGAACCTGCTTCACCCAATTCGCACCCGCCCCCCCCCCCCCCCCAAGAACCAGCAGTCTGGTTTCTGTTTCCAGGAGTCAGTCGTTGTTGTTGTTGTCTGGATTCTACAAATAAGAAAGATCCTACAATATTCATCTCTCTGTTGGACTTTCACGTCACTTAGCAAAATGCCCGGAGGCTCCATATATTTTGTCCTCAGTGGCAAGATGGCCTTCTTTTTTTATGGCTGAAGAGTATGCCGCTGTATCTGTAGACCGTGTTCTTTCAGAATTCAGCCTTCCGTGGACACGACGGTTGTTTCTGTCTTGGCGCTTGTACTTAATGCTGCAGTGAACAGAGTGCTACGCGGGTGTCTTGTTTCCTCTGGATACATACCCATGAGTGGAATTGCTGGATCATCTGGTGGTGTCTCTGTTCTTAATTTTTTGAGGACCATTTATACAGTTTCCATAGAAGCTGTGTGAATTTACTGTAGATCTCAAAGGAAAAACCGGTGAGCAGAAACCAGTTAGTGCGTCTGCTCCGTCGGGGCCCCTGGTTTATCCTGGCAAGCACTGTATTCGGCCCGAATGTCTCCTTTCCTATAAGGCGAGGTGAAAAGTACCAAAGATAAACATGAAGAAGTACATAAATTCAAGTCCAAAGTCTATGTAGGAAATTGACAACTGAAAAAACCCCAAAACTGTAAGAGTGCATGAACTAGGAAATAAATGATTTTTAAAAAATATCGAATGTACAACTAGTTTCACTCTAAAAACCCTTCTATCCCTGTATTATATTTTTGATTCCAGAACAATACAGCAGTATGATACAGAGTACTTAGTATTTTATCGTTTCCGCTAAAACGAGGGCTACTGGGAAAGACTGGAGAGAAACACTTATTTTCCTAACACTGAAATTGTAAATCTAGCTCTGAGATGAAACTTTTGAAAAGGTAACAATTCTACCAGCCTTCCAGTTCAGCAATGCCCCACTGAGCCCTCACTGTCAAGGAAATCACTAAGAAATTCTCCTAAATAAGAGTAACATCACAATTTTATGGTAACAATAGATATCTTCCTAAAATCTGTTATTCCAGCCCTGTGCTGTCCAAAGAAATACACTATGAGCCACATGGGTAACTTTACATTTTCTAGAAGCCATATTTTAAAAAGGTAAAGGAAGCTAGCGAAGTTAATTTTAATGTATTTTCCTTAACCCAATATACATGTTATTTTACATTTTTTGTACTAAGTCTTAAAGTCTGGTGTGTATCTTACAGGACAACTTACATAGGACTAGCCACTTGGAAGTCCTCAGTAGCCCCACGGGACTAGCGACTATTGAACTGGAAAACGCAGGTCTGGGCCCTGCCTTAGTACAATGACTAGACCGGACAGAGGAAAGCTAACCGTGAACAGGTCAGGGGTTCACCAGTCTGCGTGCCACAGCCAACCCTCAGGGATGCATACCCAGCTAACAGCTAACCATGTCAGTTCTGGATACCCTAGTACTTCTCTTTCTGGGGGACGCCATCACGTGAGCCGCCACTGTCACAAAAATTCACTTGGGATCGAGCAATTTCCTGAGGACAACTGTGAGCCGCTTTATACCGGGAGTTAGGACTGTCAGTGAATTCTCCGAGACTGCCATCTTCTCCTTTTTGGAGTCAATACTTCTTTTGTTTGTGTAGTGGTGGAATCCTTTTCTTCAAATAGAATTTTAAACAGACTCCAAGGGAGGAGAAAGAGAAAAAGGATTCACCTAAATGTTAAGAAACTTGTATTTGATAGAACCACGAAGCAATTTAAAGATGGTGAAAATCTCACCCTGGATTACTAATTACAGATGTTTTACATGACCTTCGGCACCCATTACATGACCTTCAAATGTTTACAGACACCTTGAAGCTCACGACACACTGACATCTACCTTCCTGGTTGGCTTTAGCCTCAAAGGAATACTAAGGGACCAAGAAGATTCACGGACTGGGGAGGCCCCTACTGCCACTTCCGGTCAGTATGTTCTGTCTTCCCTTTGCTCCTGTGACCCAGGACACCACTCTGCTTTCACCAAGAAGTCGCCCTTCCTATTGGCGTCTGTCGAGTCTCCTCCCAAACTCCTGAGTGTAATGTGGGGTGTCGCCTCACATTCTAAGTGGTGGGATACGTATCTCCTCTCTTCCCGGCTGTGTAGACACACATTCTGGCACAAAGAGAGGAACACTTCCAATTCACTTCATTCAACAACACAAGGTAGATGGAGTCGAAGGGTGTAAAGCAAGGCAACTCATAGTTTTTCAAAATCTAAGGATTTTTTTTTTTTGTTGGTTTCTCTTTCATACACTAAAGATACTCTGTTCATGGAAAACAGATAAATGCCTTTAAAGTGAATATTTACAAGCTAAAATTGAATGTTTTTTGTTTGTTTTTTTTTTTACAAAATTAAGTAAAATATATTTTGGTTTCTGAAAAAGGGTATTTTTCCTCCCTGCACTTAAAATGAACAGATTCTATGATTATTTCCCACTGGGCTAAAAAATTCCTGCACTTTTGGATTCACAGCTACAAGAGGCCAAGGAAGCTTGACAGTCTGATAAAAGGACAATGCGGACATTACTCAGCTGGAGCCTACGTCAAAGTAAACGCCTGCCAGGACATGTTATTTAAAACAGGAATGGTACAAAAAGATCAATAATTTAGCAAAGGGCACACGAATCTAAGTGTCCTCCTTGATGTTTACAGCCAACATATCTTAGTTCAGAGTACTGATATCTAAATATTCATTGACTATTTTCTGTTCTAGAAAGGACATCTCTGAAAAGAAACACACAAAGCCGATACCTTTTAACGATACAAGCAAACCTTTCTCTCATCTCTTCTTCTCAGAGAGAATTAAATTTTACTTCTCTGTGGCTCTCACCAGTTTGGTATGTGCTGAACAGAGGAGGGGAAAAGGGCTAAATAAAACAGTCACATCAAACCAAAAGGCAGCAGCGCAGCATAATAAGTGGGATAAGATCGATGACAGGAAAATGGAAGCACAGCTGACAATTAGTAAATGACAACTTTTCTGATTCTCATTTAGGAACGTGAAACAGGAATTTTGTGCAAGAAGCCACTTTCACATTGACGTCTTACAGCTCACCCAGTCGAACAGATTCTAAATTTCTGTGCAATCTGTTTAGCCCTGAAACCATTTAGCCTGACGAGAATAACGTCAACTCTCTCTCACAGAGCAAGACTGTGTGAGGACAAAGGGGCCTGTCTCTCACACCTTAGATTTAGAGGGAATTCGCAGAGCATGTGTCCAGTTCATGCAATGCCGTCTGACAAGTCGATTTTGTAGACATTTTCAGATGCGACTTGGTTCTCGCATCGAGTGCAGTTTCTTCCTGAGGCCCATCTGCTTGCCCCCGAGGGAAGACCTCTGTAAAACTGACTACCTGACATCCCATTTTCTGGGATGGATCTCAAGTTCGCTCTTTCAGCTAACTACAAAATCCTTTCTCATTTATTAGTTGTTTAAAGTATCGTGAAGAGTTTGTTGGAAGCTCAGGAATCTGAGACTCAAGTGGAGGAACGTTCCAGTTGATTTGATCCTTCGGCTTTTGCCCCAGGTCACTATACTCCCCGCCTGATCTGGCCACTCGATGGAGTAAATCCCAAACCTCTTAACAAGCTTCATTCAAGCACCGACGGCTTAAAAATTACAGAGTTACTGGCTCAGTCATTATTATAAACGTAGGTTTAAGTTAGACCAAATAATAAATATCCTCAATAGAAAAAAACGGGAAAACCGTTTCGTCACCGGGAATAAAATACATAAAGTATGTAAATAATTCTAATGGGCTTGAGCAAACTCTCGCTTCTCCGGGGACGATGTCACCAGAGTGGAGAAAATCATGCATTTATGAAACAAAATCACCACCCGTATGTGAACGCACTAATGTCAAGCAGATGCGTGTTTTCTGCAGCCGCACAGTCACGACAAGCCAGACAGGACTCAGGCCGCAGCAAAGCACCGGGCAGGGGCTGTGGGTTCCAGACGAGAAAGGAGGGCAGCAATGAGCGAAGAAAGGAACCCGGAAGGAAAAGGAAGGGGTGTGCAGGGGGGCCCATTTCACACGCCCCGGGATGCCATTCTCTTCCTCGCTGAGACTAGGGAACAGACGACCCTGGCAGAACCCTTCAGCGCGGGGCCACGATCGTCAACTATCCACGAAGTTTGTACTTGGGGACGGAGGCTGCAGAAGGGTAACCGTGTTCCCAGGTCATCACAAATACAAGTTTCCATCAAATCCATTTGTACCAAGTTTTAGCAGCAACTTGGGACGTTCTGTGCCTAGCGCCCTGCTTCCAGAGTTACCCCTAGAAACAGAGCAGGAACTGCACACCCTTCCTAGTCTCGAGAGAAGCTTCCAAACACTCTGTTTCAGGGAGAATGTGATGGACATTAGGCCCTACAAAGAATCTAACAGAAATCTGTACTTCTTTTTTTTTTAAAGCAATGTAAAGCTAAATATGAGTCCACACACACTTTTTAAAAACATATACACAGATGTGGCATCTTTAGAAAATCCAATTATCTTAAACAGGAGAAATTTGTACTATTAAGTTTGACGGTGTTTCTTCAAATTTCAAGAATATGGGTGCATCGGTAATAGTCTCCAGCCTGGTAACTCAGAGTGTCGCCCAGGCCAGCAGCAACATCACGGGGAGCTCAGGAGACACGGGATCTCAGATCACGAATGCTACTGAAATCCTGCACCTGGGGTACACTGCTCAGAGCACTGTTCAGCTTTAAAAGACCCATAAACTCGTAGCTAGAGAGAGTGTCATTAACACCTGTTAAGGAACCTGTATGTATTTCGATACCATGTTGTTTTAAACAAAGTAAAAGTAAGGAGCAGAGAGCTATTTTGTTTTATTTATTTATTTATTTATTTATTTATTTATTTATTTTTTGAGAACCTACTTCTGCACAAAGCTTGTGGACTTGTAAAAATATTTCTCTGATAGTATTTCCTACTCAGAGTGCTGTGTATATGTAATTATAAATACACTGCCAATTTGGCAATCAACTATGCATATCAAGTGTTCTATAAATGTAAGATTGAAGACTCAAATTAAGGCATGATAGGTATTTTAAAAAACTAACTAAGTAGGGGCACCTGGGTGCTTCAGTCGGTTAAGCTTCTGACTTTTTGGTTTCAGCTCGGGTCCTGACCTCAGCGGTGGTGAGGGTGAGCCCCACGTCAGGCTCAGCATGGAGTCTGCTTGAGATTCTCTCTCCCTCTCCCTCTGCCCCTCATGCTCGTGTGCTCTCTCTCTCAAATAAATAAGTCTTAAAAAAATAAGTAATATTTTAAAAGTCTGAGCTCTTTCTGAGTAAATAATGTATTTTTATTACATAGCCTAAGCCCGATGATTAATATATGGGAAAATATATCCCCATAAAACCATGAATACCAAAAGTCTTAAAATTATTAGTTTGATTTCAAAGATATTTTCAAAGCAATAGGGAAAAAATAAATCACTAATGATCAGAAATTTCAAAGCACCTAATTTGGTCTATGTTCCAGGATTTATTCCAAGTCTTTCATAAATGGCAAATTATTTAAAATTTAAGTTTGATGCTTAAAAACCCTATTCTGCTCCGAAGACATACACTTGTACATTTTTTTCTATCTTAAGATTCCCCACTTTTCATTTTTATAGATTAAAACACAGATAAAGTTAATAATGAGGTGCTTTGTAAATCTTACCCCTGTCAGCAAACCCCAACAGTTTTACTGCAACCTAGTAAATTAAGAGAACATAAGAGGGAAGTCAAACAGTGCTGCTTTTCCTTCCCCAGTTCAACAAGTAACAATTCTACATAAAAACAAATCAAATTGGGTATTTGAATGAGAACCTATGTACCTTCTTACAGTTACCTAAGTTACAGAAATGGAAACTTTCATCATTAAAATTCCAAGGAATACAACTGTCCGAGTCTCCACAGTGAGCAGTTCTAAATTTAATCTTGGCCACTCGGCTAATCTAGGACACAGGGTAACGCTGGGTGGGGAAGGCCCCCCCGTGGTCCGTGATTTGCTACAGAACCTAAATCTCAAATCCCACAGAAATGCTTCTTGCAGTCCTAATAGCTAGAGCCACTCTGCACAGAGTCCTCTGGCGACAGGGACAGTAAGAGCAGCCCGAGGTCGTTTCAGTAAACACGGGCAACGGGGATGGCGCGTTCATGCAGGCACAGTTCTGAAGAAGACGGCATGCAGGACAAACAGAAAGCTGCACAAAACGATGCCAAGAGTGAGCAAGAGCATGAGTTAGAAGGAACATGATGCTTTTATTTACCCTTTCTTCTTGTGTCGACAAAACATGAACAGGATGCCTCCGAGTACCGCAAGGCCAACAACTGCAAGAGACCAGGGAACAAATGATACATAACAGAGAGTCAAGACTGAAAATTTAGCAGCAGAAACAAGTGTTGGTTGCATTCCAGTGGTCAGAACATGTTATTTTATTTAAGCACATATCTATTTATACTCCGTCTGCACTCATCACTACCTAAAGCCCATTCCCTGGAGTCACTCGAACAGTCCACAGGAAGCCAGAGAACCCTTGCTTACTTTAGAAAATTACCCAAAGCATGTTCGGGATGCAAACTCAGGGCCAATCATCCTAAAAACACATGTAGTAGTTAGGGTTTGTTACTAAGGGGACACATACATAAAAGAATACACATTTGCCAGCAAAACGCAGTGTATCACATACAAGGTCTGGCTGTTCTGGACTGGTGGACTGCATGTCAAGTTATATAAACTATAGAAGCTGAAAAGTTAAATTAAAAATCATTTAATTAAATAAAAATAATGCACTTTTTCAGAGTAATACTTTTTAAGTGGCATCAAAGTTTGGGCTACTTACAAACAGAAATAACAATCGCAGCGATGGCTCCATTGCCTGGGAAAACAATGAGAACAGTTTGAAGACTGAGCACCCAAGGTCGGCAAGGGTGGCTGCATTTCATTCTGACCAGATCACCTGTATGCTACGGCAAAGAAGTTCTTCCTCAGCCTGGTTTTAGCATGAGCGCTAGTGTGGCCAGCTCATTTTTCACAGAACCCTTGGGATCAGACCCCCCGTCCAGGCTCCACCTTGTAAGACCCTTCACAGGAACGTCCCTTTCGACTGTTCTGTGCTGTAGTTACCGTATCAGGTTAGTACAGCTTACTAGCACAATTAGAGTTCAGTAGATCAGAAGAAAACTGTCTCAAAATGTATTACTCCATTATTGTTGTTGCTCAGTATTCATTCTATCATTTGTGATTTTGGTAGAAATTCTTATTTTTTCCACAAAAGTGGGGTCTGTGGACTAAGTCATAAATAAATTTCCATCCGTCACACAGGTGTTAGGTGCAGAATCTTCAAAATAATACTTTATCTTATCATCAGCCCCTTCTGATTTTCCACCCCCTAAAACCAAGACATAATCCTAATTACCAAGGAGATTCTAAATATGTAAATGAAACACCAGGGCACATGGATGAAAATAACGCCTAGATACTTAAACATGCACTTCTGACCACCCACACAGAAATACATCACACTACTAATCTTAACTCTTAGCAATGATGTCAGGAGTACCTCTGCTTCTAAACTGCCATTATTTATTTTCAATTTCCGGAAACCAAAGCATAAAATGTCATGGTTGAGTCTGATCTTTTCATTTCATAAAAAATTATCAAGTGCTTACTGACCTTAAGATGGCACTGTTTTTACTGATACAATGACAGTCTGACTACAGTGTTCAGAGGGAAAATATAACAAGCCTCAAGAGTTATAAGTAGGTTAACCTTACTACACTAGTCTAATATAAATAAAGGTATTAGATAGTTCTCTTCACTTACTTATCAAGAAATCTTTAACTGTCACAACTATACTTTTTTTTTCCATTTTCTTTAATATGCGTTGCGTGAACTATGTGAGCCTACATGAAGTCTGCCACACCAACGTGTTATAGAAAAAACTGATCTAACCTGTAGTACTTTAAGGCTCATGTATACAAGGTCCAAGTAGAAAGAAAAGTGATCTACAAATTGCCATCAAAAAAGAACACTACCACATGGACGGCAAGTTATGTTTTATGTATTTTCACCTATATATATAATCATAGAATTTAAGAAGGGTACCACACCCTGCTAGGAATCCTATTTGGCGGGGGGGGCCTCTTAAAAACTATACTGTCTACATGTGTTCACACGTACTGCTGCTTACGTCTGCCGCAGTATCTACACTATTAAAATAACTCTAAATGTCAATTTTTACCAATTTATGACACACATGCTGTTTCCTCTCTAACTACAGGTAATTGAAATGTGATATTTACATGTAGAACTCTAGGGTCTCATAATGCGAGGTTATTAATAACCAAAATAGTACCTAAAGTCTTAGTGTCTTCAGGCGTTGATTCATCACCAGGATGAGGGCGAGGTCCTAGAAAGAAAAAAAAAAAAGGAAATATGTTTAAAGAGAGAAAAAAATAAAGCTTAAAGATCTCTCAATTCATAGGTTTTTGGGGTGCCTGGGTGGCGCAGTCGTTAAGCGTCTGCCTTCGGCTCGGGGCGTGATCCCGGCGTTCTGGGATCGAGCCCCACATCAGGCTCCTCTGCTATGAGCCTGCTTCTTCCTCTCCCACTCCCCCTGCTTGTGTTCCCTCTCTCGCTGGCTGTCTCTCTCTGTCAAATAAAGAAATAAAATCTTAAAAAAAAAAAAAATTCATAGGTTTTGATTTTTCACCTTTGTATAAAAACCCTTGTAATTTCCTTTTCCTTGTATAAATGAAGGTTTCCTGTTAAAGGCAGCATCATAATATATTATAAACTTGTATGTGATCAGCATTCTTCTTGTCCAGTAATATTTCCGGTGCTACAATATTCTGTGGTACAGTAAGCAACTGTATCATAAGTGTATTGTTCAAATTATGGATTTAATTGTTTAAATTATGGATTCAATGTGATTCTACTTAAAAGTAAAAATTTGGGGGCGCTTAATAAACTATTCAGATACTGATCTGCAATAGAAGGAAACTTCAACACGATGAAGGCCATTTATGAAAAACCATCACTTGCATCATACTCAACGGTCAAAGACTGAAAGTTTTCCCCTTAAGATCAGGAACAAGACACGACGCCTGTGTTTTCCACTTCTATTCAATGTAATACTGGAAGTTCTAGTCAGAACAATCAGTCAAGAAAAAGAGAAAAAAGCATCCACATTCGGCAGGAAGAAATAAAATGATCCCTGTTCCAGATGACACGCACGACCTTTACATAGGAAACTCTACGGACCACACACACCCCTATTAGAATAAATCAGAATTCGGCAAAGCTGCAGGGCACAAAATCAACATGCAAAAATCGGTTGTATTTCTCTACACTAACAATGAATAATCCAAAAAAGGAAAGTAAGAAAACTATCCCATTTACAATAGCAACAAAAACAAACAAAATACTCAGGAGTAAAACAAGCAAGGTGAAAACTCATACACTGAAAACTACAAAATGCAGCTGAAACAAACTGAAGATATAAACAAGTGGAAAGACATCCGCGTTCCTGAATTAGAAGACAGAGTATTATTAAAATGTTAATACTGCACAAAGCAAGCTACAGACTGAATGCAACCCCATTACCATCTTGAATATGCATGCTGCAGAAACAGAAAAAAAACCCTACAATTCATATGGTATCTCAAGGGACTAAAAATAGCCAAGATAATTTTTGGGAGGACTCACGCTTCCTGATTTTAAAACTTACTACCACAAAGCTACAATAATCAAAATAGAAAGGTACTGGCATAAACAGAGACACACAGATCAATGGAACAAAATAGAGAACTCAAAAATAAACCCTTGTGACTGTGGTCAAATGACTCCACAAGGGTGCTAAGAACATTGAACGAGAAAGGGCAAATTTTTTGACAAATGGTTCTTAGAAAACTGGATATCCAAATGTGAAAGGATGAAGTTGGACCCCTACCTACTTTTACACATACACAAAAATTAATTCAAATGGATACAAAACTAAACGTAGAACTACGAGTATAAAACTCCTAGAAGAAAACACAGAACGAGGTTTGTGATGTTGGGTCTGGCTACTACTGCCTGATTGTGATACAAAAAGCACAGGAAACAAAAGAAAAACTAGATAAATTGGGCTTCATCAATGGACACTGTATAGAGTGAGAGAAAACATCTGCAAACCAAACACCTTATCTAATAAGGCACTAATATACAAAATACATAATGAACTCCTAAGAGTCAATAGCAAAAAACAAGCCAATTAAAAAATGGGCAAAGGACTTGAATAGACATTTCTCCAAAGATCTGCAAAAGACCAATAAGCACATGAAAAGATGACTAATCCACTAATCATTAGGGAAATGCAAATAAAAACCACAATGAGGGGGTGCCTGGCTGGCTCAGTAGGTTAAGCTTCTGACTCTTGATCTCAGCTCAGGTCTTGGTCTCAGGGTCTTGAGTTCAAGCCCCACATTGGGCTCCAAAAAGAAAAAAAAAAAAGCAAAACAAAACAAAACAACCCCTCCCCCACAATGAGATACTATTTCATGTGTATTAGGATGGCTATTATCAAAAAATGGAAAACAGCAAGCGTTGACAAAGAGGTGGGGAAATTGGAATCTTTGTGTATCACTGGTGAGACTATAACATAGGCAGCCACTGTGGAAGCCAGTATGGCTGTCCCTCAGAAAAGTAAACAAAGAATTACCATATAACCCAGCAATTCTATCCCTAGGCATATGTACCGCCAAAACTGAAAACAGAGCCTCAGTTATTCCAATGCTAATATTCAGAGTAATATTCAGAATAGCCAAAAGGTAGAAATGACCCAAGTGTCTATCAACAGATGAATGAATAAACAAAATGTGGTACGTAATACAACAGAATATTATTCAGCCAGAAAAAGAGTAAGTTCTCATATGTGCTACAAGATGGATGAAACTGGAAAACATTATGCTAACTGAAATAAGCCAGAAATGATTCCACTTCTATGAGGTACTTGGAATAGTCCAATTCATAGAGACAGAAAGTAGAATAGTGGTTGCCACCGCTGGGGGTGGGGAGAGCCGGGGAAGGACGGAGAGATGGAGAGTAGTTTAATAGGTGTAAAGATTCAATGTGAGATGATGAAAACATTTTGGAGATACAGATACTAGTGATGCTTGCAAATAATGTGAATGTATTTAATGCCACCGAAATGTACATTTAAAATGGTTAAAATGGTAATAGAAGTTTATTTAGAGAAATTAACACACAAGGGTACCTGGGTGGCTCAGTCAGTTAAGCATCTGACTCTTGATTTCGGCTCAGGTCATGATCTCAGGATGGTGAGATCAAGCCCCACGCTGGGCTCTGCGCTCAGTGGGGAGTCTGCTTGTCCCTCTCCCTCTGCGAGTCCCCCTACCCGCTCGCTCTCTCAAATAAATAAATAAAATCTTGAAAAAAATTAACATACAAAACAGTCTAAACATTTCTGAAAAGGGAGTGTTCTGCCAGCTATCAAACTATACTATACTATACTATAGTAAAAAAAAAAAAAAAAAAAAAGTACTAAAGCAAAAAAAAAAATGATTTGGTGCTGGCACAGGAATGCAGAGTTCAAGGGAACAGAAGAATAACTAGAACACCCATGAATTTAATATATAATAAAAATTGGTACCTGAAATAGTTGGCGAGAGGACAACCTAATCAACAGCTGTCCCTACTTCACCACTGGGAGGGGGGGTGGGGGTAGAGGAACCCTATCTCACTCCATATACCACAAGGAATTTCAGATGCACCAACAACTTAAATGCAAAGGATGCAATCAGAACACATGGTTGAAATGATGATATATTTCAGCATGGGGAAGATCAAAAGTCTTTATAAAAAAGACAAAACACACACAGCCAGTAGGGAAAAGGTCAATACACCCAACTACCTGTTAATATAAAAGCTCTACACATATAAAAGGCCCCTGACAGGAGAATAGTTTATATAAACTGCGGCATATCTTTTTTTTTTTTAAGATTTTATTTTACTTATTATTTGAGAGAGAGTGAGAGAGCACAAGCAGGGCGAGAAGCCGAGAGAGAAGCAGACTCCCCGCTGAGCAGGGAGCCCAATGCGGGACTTGATCCCGGGACTCCAGGATCATGACCTGAGCTGAAGGTAGACACTTAACTGACTGAGCCACCCAGGCGCCCCTAAACTGTGGCATATCTTAAAGTCACCATTAAAAAACATGGGATATAATAAATCTGAATACAACCCTAATCCAGGAAGTGGAAAAAGTGCAAGTTTCAGAAAAATATGAACAGCATAATGCCATTTTTATTCAAGAATGAAGAAAAAAAACACCAAAAAATGTCTAACTACACAGAAAAGGATGCTTATGTACAGAAATAGATAAAAAGACACCCTAAACTATTATGTGATTAACTCAGGGAATGGACTAGAGAAAGACAGTAAGAACCCATCTTCTATTCCGTATACTTTGGTAACGTGTGAAATTTTATAAACTTATATTCATATACTTACACATTAAAACTATAAAAAGCAGTCTATATCCAATAGTATAAAAATCTTAAAAGAAATATGACTAGTAAAATTAAGGCAAAGGAAAAATACTTAGAAAAAACTGTTCCCTTCACGTTAACAGGGCTTTCATTTATGAGTTCTGACAAATCAATAAGAAAAATACCGTAGAACCCTAATAGAAAAATGAGCAAAGGACACGAATAGATCAAGTAGACCCAAGAAAGTTCATCTTCACTGATAATTAAGGAAACGCAAATTAATGTATGACATCATTTTGAATCCATCGCCTTTTAAAGCTTTTTTTTTTTCAAAGATTTTATTTATTCATTTGACACAGAGAGAGAGAGAGAGAGCGCGAGCAGGCGCACAAGCAGGCGGAGTGGCAGATTCCCCCTGAGCAGGAAGCTGGACACGGCTCAGTCTCAGGACCCTGAGATCACGACCTGCACGGAAGGCAGACGTCCAACCAACTAAGCCACCGGGCACCCCAGTGTTAAAAAAAGGATAAAGAGTTGCTGAACCTGGAGGACTTGAACTCGGAGGCGTAGTCGTGTGAGGAGGCTCGGATTCTGAAAAAATTAGTTTGTTTCAATTCACCAACTTTATCAATACAAAATTATGGATTTAATTTTGATTTTAAAAAGATTACTTCTCAAGGTGAAAAATACTTACCTTTTAAACTTTGTAATTCTATTTCTGGGAATTTAACCTCAATGTCTATTTGCACAAGTACATCAGAACGTATGCATACCAATGTTCGCTACAGCTTTGTATTTTAAAACGGAAATCCCAGAAGTTAACTGACAATAAATCATATAAGTAATGGAGTTCAGACATAGCAACTCTGAAATCTGGAAGATATTTCCTTCCAACCACAGTAAAATAACCCTTCAGTTCTTAAGCACAGTAGCTTATCAGCAGAACCCGCAAGAAATCCCCCACTTCATTTCAATGAATAAGAACTATTCCTGCCTTTCAGTGCCTATGAAATTTACTTTCTATTGCTGAAGAAAAATGCCCAGTAAAAAGAAAACAATAATTGTATGAGGCAAAGAGTTTGGTGGGGGTGGGGAATGGAAATACAGGTCTTATTCTGGAGATAGCAGAAATGTCCAGCTTAAACTGTGCTACAAAAACAAAACAAAACAAAACCAACACCAACACCAACACCAACACCAACACCAACACCAACACCAATACCCAAACTAAACTGGTAGCAGACCAACAACTGAAACACAGGCCTGGACCAGGAAGACATCCTGAAGGACCCAAAAGACCACTTTTACAAGGAATAAAACAGCAAAGTAAAAGACCCAGAAAATATATTCATTAAAAACAGAAGACAAAGACCTTCCTCTTCACTAGTATTCATTTGAGTGATGTCACATGAGCTACCCTTAGGAGCTCCCCATATGCGAAGCACAGTGCTGTTGTGAATGAAGCCCGTGAAAAGTTTACCATCGCTCACAGGGGAGGCATTAAAATCATCTTACAAATACATACACAGTTAAAGTGCCCATGACTTGCCCACGTTTACATACTTGTTTCTATCTGTATGCTACGGCAAATAGTTCTAGAAGCGTGAACAACCTAAAAATGACTATCAGTCTGCTCTTCCTCCTTTCATTACTGAACATGATGAATGCGTGTAAATCATTAGAGATGGAGATGATTTTGAAAAATATAAGCAGGAAGGTACTAAACCTGGGACACTCGGAATTGGAGGTTTTGTACTGGGAAGAGTCGTCACTGGAAAACAAAATAATGTAGATGTATCAGATGACTGGGAGTTACTGCTGGCATGTGCACCAGGAATTTAAAAGATTTTTGGAAAATACAAGCAGAAAGTTACTAAACCTGTATGATTCAAAATCGGAGGACTGGTACTGACAGGAATCAGCACTGGAAAAAAAAATAACGTAGACTCGATCAGCCACCTGGGAATTATTGCTTTCTTTTCATTTATATGAAGTATGCTTTCCATTCTTGACTTATTTAGGTAAAAATTCCCACGCTTCAATTTTCTGAAAAATGGCTACTGTTCATTTTTGCACATAAAAAAAGCCAAACAAGAGAAATTTATATACCTCTGTGACATACCTAACATGCAAAGACCCTATGAAAACATATAAAATTAAAACAGCAGAATTCTTTTGTGAATTTTGTCATACATCTGTCAGGGAAATGAATACAACACAGAGTTAATACTATAATTGCTTCTATTTAACTATTTGGCATCACTGATATTTAATACCGAAGAAACAAAATTAAAAAAAAAAAAAAAGACAAGAAGGAAAATGATACCCATTGTACCTTTAAGACACTTTGGCTTGGCAGGCTCCCAAGTACTGTTACTGCCACAGACGGCTACGTTCGTGCCCTCGTGGTAAAAACCCGGTGAGCATTCAAATTCGACTGTTGCTCGGTAGTAATATTTTCTTCTAAACCCTGACACCAGTTGTCCATTTTCAGGGTCTGGAAATGGACATCTGACAACTGAAATGTAAAGAAAGTCCAGAATTAATGGAAAGCTGCTTTAACATAGGAGCAGAAAAAATAGTACAAGGTAATAAGTTCCAGAAGGAAGAAATATACAAGGAATGAAAGGCAAGGTGTTAAAACAAAAAAACACCCAAGAAACCTGTATACATATGAACATTTTAACTCCGGGAAAACAGATTTAGAGAAATCTAATAATGTTTATCCACCTAGAAAAGACTAGCATTACGGTCTATTGGCTTTCCTACATTTTTTCCCATTACTGACGAGGTTTGAGAAAGGCCTGACCACCACATACAAATTTGGGGTAAGTTCAAGAGCAACTTTTGATCCTCCTTTGCTCTAGGGATTTTTGTAAAGGTCATGCTGACACTGATTGCAGTACTCTGCTTTTCTAGAAAGGTGGGAAACACCCTTCTGAGAAGGTAATACTTGAGCTCAAACTTAGAAGTTCAAAAGCACGTAGCCATGCAAAGACAGGCAAAAAGGAAGTTCTCAGCAACAACATACACAAACGGGGATGTTCGGTTAATGGAAAGGCCAATGGAGTTAGGGCGGCGTTTTCCAAACATCTTGGCCTGCAACCCAGGGATCAAACAACACATTTTATGCTGTAAACCACTATATGAGCACACAGGCCTGAAATACAAGTTAGCCTCATACCAGCAGACTCTGCTATTTCCCATTCTACTCTACCTCTTAACAAGTGAACTACTGGTCAGGACCTGAGAGAGTGATTTCAGGATCGATGAACGGGCTGGGGAGAATTTGGAAACAAAAACCAAAACCACAGGGCTGGGCAGTGAGTACAACAGAACATCTCTGGACATGAAATCTGAGCAAGAGATAAGGGCCAGGGAGTGGATACCCTTTTCAACCAGAGGACTGCTCTTCCTCTGTTCCCAGGGATTCTGACTTTCCATCAGCTGTCATTTCCCTTCAGCCTGAGGAACTTCCGGTAGCAATTCCTATAGTGCAGGTCAGCTGGCGACAAGTTCTCCTGGCTTGGGTTTATCTCCAAACGCTTCATTTCCTCACCTTCAGTTTTGAAAGATTTCTCCTTGACAGAGAATTCTAGATGAAGGGTTTTGGCGTTTTTCCAGCACACTAGCAGACACTGTCTTCCAGTCTCCACTGTTCCTCAGGACAAGTCGGCTGTCACTCTTACTCGGGGGGGGGGGGGGGGACAGGACAGTACCACCTGTGTTTATGCTTCCCTCTCCGACTGCTTTTCCTTGCACACCTCTTGTTTTCAGTAGTTTCACCCTGATGCCTTTAGCTCAGTGGGGGTTTCTTGGTAAATGAAAACAACGTATTTATCCTGCTGGGGTCACTGGCTTCCTTGGTTCTGTGAGGTTATTGTTTTGGGACAAATGTGGATAATTTGTGGCCAATATTGATTCAAACCATTGTCTATCCTGTTCCTTCTCCTCTCTTTCTGAAGCTCCAACAGCATGTATGTTCGGCTTCTTGCTACTCTTCCACAGGTCTGTGAGTCTCTCTCTTTCTAATATTTCCTTTCAAATCATAGTCTCCTGACTTCAGGTTCACCGATATTTTTCGCTCTTGTGCTAAACTGCTGTTAACTGCACTAATGGCTTTATGTTTGCTAGACCCAATTCACATACAGTAAAACTCACCCTTTTAGGTACACACCTGTATTAGGTCTGACAAATGCAAATAATCATGTAATCACCACAGTAAAGACACAGAAAAGTTCCATTACCCCCCAACATGTCCTCATGCCACTCTGTAATCAACCCTCCCCACCCCTGCAACCACCTTCACCAACCAGCCAAACACTGATCTGTTTTCTCTCTCTCTACAGTTGCTTTTCCAGAATGTCATAATGGGATCACAGCCTCCGAGTATGGCTTCTTTCACTTAGCATAATGCATCTGAGATTCAGTCCTGTTGCTGCATGGATTAGAGCTCACTCCTTTTCATTGCTGAGTTGTATTCCACCAAGTGGATATACCACAGTTGTTTATCCATTCACCAGTAGAAGGACAAGTGGGTTGTTCCCAATCTGTGGTGATTTAAAGTAAGGCAGCTGGATATTCTCACCCAGGTTTCTATGTGAGCATTTTTCATTTTACTTGGATTGATGAGCTGTATGTGAAGAGTATGCTTAACTTTATAAGAAATCACCAAACTATGTTGCCAAGAGGTCATATACTTTAGATTCTTACAGAAAGTGTATGAAAGTTACAACTGTTCCAGATCTTTAGTAGTATATGGTGTTTTTAGCTTTTGGTCTTAGTTTTAATTTCAGCCACTCTAGTAGATATCTAGTGGTATCTCATTGTGGTTTAAATTACATTTCTGTAATTGCTAATGACATTGAACAACTTCTCATGTACTTTTTGCCATCCGTATAGCTTCTTTGATGAAATAGTTGTATTCAATATTTTGCCCATTAAAAAAAAAACTGAGCTGTTTTATTATTATTGTGGGTTTTTCGGGTGTTTTTAAAGATTTTACTTATTGATTTGCCAGAGAGATAGAGAAATAGAGCACAAGCAGGGGTACCTGCAGGCAGAGGGAGGAGCAGGCTCCCCACTGAGCAAGGAACCCAATGTGGGACTCAATCCCAGGACCCTTGGATCATGACCTGAGCTGAAGGCAGAGGCTTATCTAACAAAGCCACCCAAGTGTCCCTTGTTATTGTGTTTTAAGAGTTCTTTACATGTTGTAGATATCAGGTATGTGCTTTCCAAGTATTTTTTCTCCAGTCCATGGCTCATTTTAAAAAATTATTTTAACAGTGTCTTGTGAGAGCAGACATACTGAACTTTTAAAAAGTCTATTTCGTTAATTTTTTTCTTCTTTAAAGGATCATGCTTTTACGGTTGTATTTAAATCTTTGGCTAAGTCATGAACATTTTCTATGTTTTCTAGTAAAACTTTAATAATAGTTTTAGGTTTTACATTTAAGGCTATTATCCATTTTCAGTAAACATTTTTGTATTGTACTAACATGAGTTGAGGGTTCTTTTTGGTATTTTTGAAAACGCATGTCCAATTATGCCTGTCCTTTTATCATTTTTTCCACTGAACTGTTTGTACAACTGTAATAAGATCACCTAGACACACCTGGAAGGGTTTATTTCTGGACTCTCTATTCTGTTCCATTGCTCTATATGGCTACCCTTTCAACAATATCACACTGTTTCGATTATATGCTTTATACTATGTTTTATAATTAAGTCCTGAGACCAGGAAGAATGAGACTTCTAATTTTTTTCAAAAATGCTTTGAATGTTTTGCTTCATTTGTCTTTTCATATTAATTTTAGATTCAGCTTGTCAATTTATATAGAAAATTCTGCTGGGATTTTTGTTGGGATTGTGAATTTATAGATCAGTTATGGAGAACTGACATCTTTGTTATACTGAGTGTTCTAATTCATGTTATGAATTTCTATTTATTAAGATCTTCTTTAAGTATTTAGCTGTTTTTAGCCATTCAAATCCTACACGTTTGTTAGATTTATACACAAATATTTATACAAGTTTGAAGTTGTAAATGGTACTTCGAAATTTTGTTTCTTATGGTTTATTGCCAGTATGTAGACCTACAGTTGATTTCTGTACATCGATCTTGTGTCTTGCAACCTTGCTAAAACTTCAGTCTTTCAAATCTTCTACCTAATCATCTCATGAGTGAATATGGTATATTTTATTTCTTCCTTTCCAGTGTGTTCCTGTTTCTATCACTTGCTGAATGTTGAATACAATACAATGCTGAATACAGTGGTGACAGTAGACATGCTTGTCTTGTTCTTACCTTAGGGGGAATAAATTAGTCTTTCATCATTAAATATAATGCTAGCTGTGGCATTTTTATCAGGTTCAGATAGTGTTGTTTGATTCCTAGTTTGCTGAGAAATGTTATCATGAAAAGACGATGACTTGTCAATTGCTTTTTTTTTTTTTTTAACATCTATTAAGATATCATGTGGGTTTTTTTTTCCCCTTCTATATAGGGTCTTGATATGATAAATTATACTGGTAAATTTTTGAATTTGAATCAACCTTGTATTCATAGAATAAATCTTACCTGATTATGGTGTATTCTTATTTTTGTATATGAGAGAATTTGATTTGTTAACATTTTAAGAAGTTTTGATTCCATGTTCATTATGGATATTGTTTGTAATTTTCTTGCGAGGTTTTTGCTTGGTTTTAATATCAGGATAATGCTGTCCTCATAAAATGAGCTGAGAAATATTCCTTCTCTTGTATTTTCTTGAAAAGTCTGTGCAGAGCTGTTATTATTCATTCCTTCATACTTGGTAGAATTCCCCAGTGAGGACATAGGACCTAAACAGTTCTCTTTGTGAGAAGGTTTAAGTTGTCAAATTTATAGGCATAGAGTTGTTCCCTTATTATCTTTTAAATGCCTGCAAGATATTTAGTGATGTTCTCTTTTTCATTCTTGATATTGGCCATTTGTATCTTCTTTTTTTGTCAGTCTGGCTAAGGAGGTTTATTCATTTTATCAATCTTCTCCACGAGCCACAGGTTGGTTTCACTGGTTCTCTCCATTTTTTTCTCTTTTGAATTTCATTCATTTCCACCTTTATTGTTTCCTCCTGTTTCCAGGTATTGAGCTTAACTTCTCCTCTTTTAGTTTCTTAAGGTGGAAGCTTGGATCATGGGTTTGAGACTTTTCTCTTTTTCTAATAGAAAGTATTTCAGGCTGGTAATATCTTTCTGAGCAATGCTTTGGCTGTATCCCACAAATGGTGACATTTTGATATGTTGTGTTTTTCATTTTTATTCAATTCAAAACACTTTCTCATTTTCCTTGTGACTTCTCCCTTGACTCATCGATTAATCACAAGTGTCTTGCATAATTTTCAAATATTTGGGGCTTCTATAGATATCTTTGCCTTCTACATTCATTCCATTGTGATCTGATATTATACTCTAAATTCCGATTTTGAAAAAACTTTTAAACTATCGTATTGTGTAGAATTTGTTCCTCATGCACCTGAATAGAGTAAATATACTGCTGTCATTCAGTGGTCCTTCTTCCAAGGTCAAATCCCCTTCAGAGTCTCCCTGTTTTTGGCCACTCTCTAGAGCCTTACACATTATTTTTAAAATATGTTTTGTCCAGAGTTTACCATTCTTATTTGTGAGAGGGTTAGTCTTTTACAATTTGCTCTACCAGTTCCTGTAGCTAGAACTCTCAGACTTCTTGTAAAACAAAATAAACCTTATTTTTAAGCCAGTGTATGCTGAGTCCTTTGATGTTTCCAAAGAAAAAATTCCTAACTCATGCATGCACACAGGAGGAGTTCACAATGTGTTAATTAGAATGCCAAGAACATGTAGGGTAAGGGCTGGGGGAGTTCTATAACTAGAACTACTTTTGAATCACTGGGACCTACATTCAACTAAATTAGGGGCACCTGGGTGGCTCAGTTGGTTAAGTGTCTGACTCTTGATTTCGGCTCAGGTTGTGATCTCATGGGTGGTGAGATCGAACCCTGCGACGGGTTCCCCCGCTCAGTGGGGAGTCTGCTAGAGATTCTCTCTCTCTCCCCCCCAAATAAATAAATAAATCTTTAAAAAAAATAAATTAGAAACCAATTTAATGGGAAGAGCAAGTACCTGTGGCTGTTTTGTTTACTTATAGGTAAGTATTTACCAAGTGTTTCCAAAATATTTACAAACGAGGAAGGAAAGAAATGGAAATATTACCTTTACACTGAGGAGGGTTACTACTCCATACACCATCACCAGAACAAATAAGCCTGCTCTCTCCAATAAGTGAATATTCATCTGACCCACTCGAAGGATTACAACTGTAAGTTACCACTTCATTATATTCAAATTCCTCCTTCTCGCTACTGGTATATCTTCCATTTGGTATTTTTTCAGGTGGTTTACACAGTATCTCTTAAAAAGTGAAAAAAAGAAAAAAAAGGACACGGAAAGAAAAGATTATGAGAGCATTAGTGAAGTCCTATGAGATGCCTTAAATAAATTCATTAACACATGATTTCTACAAGCTAGCTGTAACTCCAATATCCATTTAGAAAAAAAGATTCTGTGAGAAAATGTATTATCCCAAATTTAAACCAGTAATGTACTTTAACTGTGAACTTTAATACAATTTATTTTCTTAAATACCTATATAAGATACCTATATGAAATACCTATGCTTATCTGGAAAGCCATTTTAAGTTCTAATTATAAGAGATGCTGACAATTTACAAATAAAATCTTTAAAAAAAGAGGGAGAGATGCTGACAACTTAAGGAAAAAATATGCTTGTGATTAAAAATAAAACTCAGTGCTAGCTGAGAAATGCTTTATAATTTATAAATACACTTGACACTTGAACAATGAAGGGGTTAAAACTGATCCTCTGCACAGTTGAAACTCCCCATTTATCTTTCGACTCCCCCAGAACTTAACTACTAATAGCCTACTATTGACTAGAAGCCTTACCAAGAACATAAAAAAATGATTAACACAAATTCTGTATGTTATATGTATTATATACTATATTCTTACAATAAAATAAGCTAGAGAAAAGACAGTTTTATTAAGAAAATCATAAAGAGAAAATACATTTACAGTACTGTACAGTTAAAAAACCACAAATAAGTGGACCTGCACAGTTAAAAATTTGTGTTGCTGAAGGGTCAACTGTATATCCATTCACTAAATCGGTAGTTCATAGCATCAAGATATTATTGTCTGTTTTCACTTTCATCCTTATGAGTCTATGGTGAAATTATCCAGATACTACAAATTGTGTGATAACACAACAAACTGAATCCAGACATCTTCCTTTAGGCAAGATTTTGAAGAGATCTGCCGAATTGTGAAACAGTGCCACTATTCTCCTTCCTTTGGAAAATTCTGCTTTTTTATTAAAAAAATATGTGGCATATATTAACATGCATTGAGCTTACAGTTCTTAAAAGTGAATTAATAAATATTTATTTTAAAAACTTCTCTGTTTTAATTCCAATATAATGACTACAATAGACATAACCCACAGCAAGAAAAGCGCTTTGTGGTTTCTAATTTTAAAGCATGAAGGGATCCCAGCAACAAAATTTTAAGATCTAGTGCTCTAGATTCTAACGGAAGAATATACTTACTTATACATAGTGGGGGATCATCACTCCAGACCATACTTTTTCCATCAATACTAGAAAGTTCACAATATAGAATTCTTTTTCCAATTAATCGAAAACTAAATGAGAAAAGAAAAAGTTACTGAACTCTTCAGCAATTAACAAGATGTATATAACAATGAAAAAAATTTTTACATGGTTGTTTCTCTATGCTACTGTAGTATGAGGAAGTTCTTTAAGTGACATATAATGAGAATGGTAACCACATCTGTAATCAAACCAAATAAAGAGTTTCTGCATTTAAATATACATTGGTCTGGAGCAAAGATGTCTAAATAAATCTGTCCTATCTGTCAGTCTGGCCACTTTGCTATCGCCAGCAATCACCTTACACATTCACTTCTATGTCTATGCTCCCGCCTTCCTTTTTCTTTCTTTCTTTTTCTTTTTCTTTTTTTTAAGATTTTATTTATTTATTTGAAAGAGAGAGAGCATAAACTGGGGAGAGATACAGAGGGAGAAGCAGACTCCCTGCTGGGCAGGGAGCCCAATGTGGGGCTTGACTAGGGGAATTAAATACAGATTTGAGCATGAAGAAAGAACTGGCAAACTGGAAATTACTGAGCAAAAAGAGAAAAACCTGAAGAAAAGTACACAATCGAAGGGACTGTTGGCACACCAATAAGCAGACCAAGATATATACTGTAAGACTCTCAGAAGAAGACAGAAAGGGCACAGAGAATATTTGAAGAAAATGGCTGGAAACTTCCCAAATTTGATGAAAGATGTGAATATAAATATCTAAAATACTCAAAAACTCCAAGTAAGATGAACTCAAAGACCCACACTAAGACACATAATAATCAAACTTTCAAAAGACCAAGAGAAGCTCGAAAGCTGGAAGACCAAAGTGAATCATCACCTACAAGGGATCCTAAATAAGATTATCAGTAGATTTCACACCTGGAACTTGGAGGCCAGAAGACAGTGGGCTGACTGAATATTTAAAGTGTTAAAAGAAAAAAAAATGTCAATGGTTAGAAGTCAAGTCCAGAACTAACAGAACTTCAGGCTGAAATTTCAAGTCTAGAACCATTAAAAGATTTATAATGATGTTAAAAAAAAAAAAAGAGTCTGTTTTTTTCATAAGAAATAGCAGGGAGAACAGTAGGAGAAGGGAGGGAAGAATGAAGGGGGGGGTAAACAGAAGGGGAGCTAAACCACGACAGACTATGGACTCTGGGAAACAAACTGAGGGCTTCAGAGGGGAGGTGGGTAGGGGATTGGGCTGGGCCGGTGATGGGTATTAAGGAGGGCACATACTGCATGAAGCAATGAGTGTTATACGCAAATAATGAATCATAGAACAGTACATCAAAAACTAAGGATGTACTGTATGGTGACTAACATAATAAAAAATTTAAAAAAAGAAAAAAAAAGTCTGACACACAAAATTCCTCTATCCAGCCAAACGGTGCTTTAAAAGTGAGGGAACAATTAGGATTTCCCCAGTTAAAAAAAAAAAAAAAAAAAATCTGAGGGAGTCTGTGACATTAGACTTCAAAATGTCCAAGGGAGTCTGCAAGGTCAAATGAATGGACACTAGAAAGTAACCTGAAGCTGTGTGGATAAATAAAGATCTCACTAAAGGTAAATACCCGGGCAATTATAAAAGCTAGTATTATTGTAACAATGGTAATTGTAAGTAAAATTGTTTTCTATGTGATTTAAGACAGTAATCTTTTAGAAGAAAATAACTTCTTAGTGTTGAAGCTAGTATTACAATTATTAGTGTAGAGATCAGTATGACATCAACAACCAGAAGGGGTGGGGATAAAGCTGTAAATGAACAGTTTTGTAATTTACTGAAGTTCAAACTGGGGTGCTAGGACTCTAGGATGTTAATTTAGTCCCCATGGTAACTACGAACAAAATAGCTACAGAATATACACAAAAGGAAATGAGAGAGGAATTCAAACATTTCACTACAAACATCAACTACACACAAAATAAAAGAGTAATACAGGAAATGAGGGACATAAAAAGCTATGAGGAATATAGAAAAAAATAGCACAATTTCAGAAATTTCTCCTTGTCAGTAATTACTTTAAATGTAAATGGATTAAGCTCTCCAATCAAAAGACAGAGATCAGCAGAATGGATAAAAACACATCATCCAGCTATACAGTATCTACCAGAGACTCTCTTAAGCTTCAAAGACACATACAGGTTGAAACTGAATGGATGGAAAAAGATATTCCACACAAATAGTAACCAAAAGAAAGCAGGGGTGGCTATACTTCAGACAAAATAAGACTTTAAATCAAAAACGATTATAGGAAACAAATAAGGACATTATATTAGTAAGGGTTAAATACTGAAAGAATATACAATTATATATCTAATACCATGACATAAATATATATGAAGCAAAAACTGACAGAATTAAAGGGGGGACTAACATTTCTCATAATAGGTATTTCTATACTAATAGTTGGAGACTTCAATACCCAACTCACAAGAGTGGAAAGGACAATGAGAAAGAAGATAAGGAAATAGACGACTTCAACAACACAAAAAAACAAAGAGACGGCAGACATATACAGAGCATTCTACCCAACAACAACAAAATATATGTTCCTCTCAAGTGCATATGGGACGCTTTCCAGGGCAGACCATATGCTAGGCCACAAATTAACAAGATAAATTAATGTTATTAATAACATAATTATACAATGAATAATAAGATAATTATGTTAGACCACAAATTAATATTAATTAATCAATAGATTTTAAAAGATAGATATCATACAAAGTATCTTCTCTGGCCACAACAGGATGAAGTTAGAAACCAATATTAAAAGGAAAATTGGAAAATTCACAAAATTGTGAAAAATAAACAACATGCTTTTAAACCACCAACGGATCAACAAAGAAATCAAAGGGAAATTAGAAAATACTTTCAGGTGAATGAAAATGAAAACGCAGCATACCAAAACTTATGGGAGGCAATGAAAGTAGTGCCAAGGGGCAGATTTATGACTATAAAGGCTTACTTTAAAAAATGAAAGATCTGAAATCAACAATCAAACGTTACAACTAAAAGTAGTAGAAAAAGTAAAACTAAACCCAAAGCTAGCAGAAGGAAGTAAGTACTAAAGATTAAAGAGGAAATAAATAAAATAGAGAAACTACAATACAGAAAATCAATGAAACCAAATGTTGGTTCTTTGTAAAGATCAACTGAATTCACAAACCTTTAGATAGATGGACTAAGAAAGAGAGCGAGAAGACTCAATTTATTGAACTCAGAAATTTAAGTGGGAACATTACTATCAACTCTACAGAAATACAAAATATAATAAAGTACTATGAACAATTTTACACCAGCAAATTGGATAACCCAGAGAAAATAGACAAATCCCTGGAAAGACAAAGCCTACCAAAACTAAACCATGAAGAAACACCAAATATGAATAGACTTATAACTAGTAAGGAGATTGAATCAGAAATCATAATTCTTCCAACAAAGAAAAGCCCTACACCTGATCGTTTCATGGGTGAATTCTACCAAACATTGAAAGAAGAACTAATACTGATTCTTCTCAAACTTTTCCAAAAAATTCAAGACGAAGCCTTCCAAATTCATTATGAGATCAGCATCAACATGATACCAAAACCAAACAAGGGCACTACAAGGAAATAAAGTTACAGACCAATATCTCTTCTGCATGATGCAAATACCATCAAAAAATACTAAACAACAAAATTCTGCAGCATATTATAACCGTGAACAAGTGAGATCTACTCTTGAGATACAAGGATGGTTCAACATGAAAAATGATCAATGTCATATGCCACATCAGCAGAATGGACAAAAACCACATCACCATCTCAAGTGATGCAGAAAAAGCATTTAACAAAATTCAATACTCTTTCATGATAAATATACTCAATGAACTAGGAAGACAAGAAAACTATCTTAAGATAATAAAGGCCATTCAAGAAAAACCCACAGCAAATATCATAATGATGAAAAGCTTTTTGAGGACAAAGTCAAGTATGCCTGTTTTTACCATTTCTATTCAACACAGTACTGGAAATTCTAGCCACACCAGTCAGCCAAGAAAAGGACATAAAAGACATCCAAAGCATCCAAACTGGAAAGGAAGAAGTAAAATGATCAGTTTGCAGATGATGTGATCTTCTCTGTAGAAAACGCTAAAGATCCCACCAGAACAAAAGTGTTAGTAGCATTATTAATGAATTCAGCAAAGTAGCAGGATACAAAGCCAATATTAAAAAAATCAGATGTGGGGCACCTGAGTGGCTCAGTCATTAAGCGTCTGATTCTTGATTTGGGCTCAGGTCATGATCTCAGTGTTGTCAGATCAAGCCCTGCTGCCGGCTCAGCGCGCTGAGAGCGGAGCCTACTTAAGATTCTCTTTCTCCCTTTCTTTTTGCCCCCTCTCCCTGGCCATTCACATGCACATGCTCTGTCTCTCTCTCTCTCTCAAAAAAAAAAAAAAAAAAAAAATCAGATATATTTCCATATTGTATACCATTTATCCTCAAGGTGAACATTCCTCATAAATGCCCAGTATCCCCAATATATATTATTAAAAGAGCTCTGTGGAACAAAGGCTGTTATTCTTAAGTGTTCAGTATCTTTTTGAGATACTTAACCTTTGTAGCAGTCACAAAAATGCAACTAACAAATCTTGGTCAACATTAACGGTCTACACTAACCAGGTGAATTCTGACATGGTAACACCTTAGAATTACCTCAATATAAGAATATCTTCAGCTGGCAATTCGACCTCCCATTTCTATAAGCCCAACTTCAACTTTGAGAGTTGGTCATTTTAAATAGGGTGCACTTTGTTGTCAAAAATGAAGTCATCATTGTTAATGCTTATAATACATTTATTGTGAATATAGTAAATACTATAAAATTTTGCTTTTCTTCAATTGAAATTTCTTTCTACTAATTACACATCTTCTCAGTTTCAATAATGATACTTGTTAGGCTATAAGTACGATTTGTCACATAAAACAAAAATGAAATTAACTTTATGGGAATGCTTAAGAGAAGCAAAACAAAAATAGAATTAGTAGTATTGATCTTATTTCCTCTTAAGGAACAACTTACCCCTCATTACAAGAATACAGAGCCTGTGAACCAAAGAAAAAGGATCCATTTACACTGACTACCCGGCCATTTATGGGTTCTCCTGGTCGATAACATAATCTTTCTAAAAGAAAATTTATAAATTCATTGTTTCACAGCAATTTCAAAACATTTCAAAACGTTCAAATGCTTAAATGTTTAAATTAACATATTTCATAGCAATTCCAAAACATTTAAATTAAAATAAAAATTCTCATTGCTCATCTGAATTCATGAGAGTATTATTTTCTTTCTTCGACTATTATAAGGCCAAACTTAAGATTCACATTTAACCAGTTAACTGATTGCCAAGAAAGATCCCCTGGGGATTTTTCAAAGCCTAAAAAACTACATTGCCATCTAAAACCTACATTCACATGAGAAAACAATCACCGCACTACTGCAGTGTGCAACCTAAAATGTGTGAAATCTCCAGAATAATAAAAAAAAAAGTTTTGTACACTTACCTGTACAAGCCTCCTCGAGAGGTGTCCACGTGTTATCATCCTGACAAACGGAAAACACAGAACGACCAGGTGTAATAAACCTGTATCCTGGTCGACACTCAAAGTATACTTTGTCCCCAGGATTAAAATCGGATTTTGTAACATTTGGCCTCATAGAGCTGTACTTCGGAAGATGATCACAGGCATCTAGAAATAAAAGAACGAGAACACGAAAATGAAGTATTTGATCTCTTTCACCCACCGGGGTAATACAGAATAAATGGAAAGATCCTTGGCAAGATTTTAAATGATTCTTCCATGCTTCCACCCAAGTGGTGACAGCAGCTGAGGATGGGCCTTGCTTATTTTCAGTAGCACCCTACTAGGTTTTGATTTGTTGGGGAATAAGATGAATTTTCTTTCAATAATAAATTGAAGAAACAAAAATAATGGTTTAGGTCTTAATAATATATGTAGATAAGCATCCTTTCCTACTTTTTTCTAAATTCATTTCAACACTCGCCTCTCCTCTAAAACGCCTTCTGTAGTACACAGCACTCTGCTCTGATTACTCTTCCATAGTCTGAAACAAACCAATGATAACTTGTCACTTCAGGCTCGGTCTCCTTGTTGCGGAAGGCAAGTTTCTAGAGGGAGAGATCACAGGTCTTCTTTTTCTACTGCACTGTGTACGCAGTGGCGGCTTCAGAAATGCTAGAGTAACAAGTGATTGTTAAATAAGCATTATGTAGTTCATAGATCAAGATAAATACGCACTGAAGTCTTTCATATAAGACTTCACGCTTCATATGATTGAACCGAGCTTCCCACAAGTGAACAGATGCCATTTAAATATCAAAATTTACTATGAACAGCCTTACTTGAAAAAAAAATGTTGCTTTTGGGGGCATTATTATTTTTTTTTTTGCAGTTCACTTTCTTTTTTTTTTTTAATGATGTTTTATTATATTATGTTAGTCACCATTGGGGGTATTATTTTAAATATAATTTCATCCTCCTCTGCTGATCAATGGATTCCACATTTCTTCACCTAGAAATGCTATGTAATTCCATTCTAGATACAAATGCATAACATCATTAGAGATCATGGAACCACCAAGAAAGAAATCAAGTAACAGCATGCCCCTGATTAAATAATACAAGTATTCCTTGCTTTATGCATTCAACTTCAGTAACTATCCTGAAAGCAGATAAAGAAGATAAAGATGACTTTTATATATAGTGATCTGGCTGGAAAAAGAAATGTCGATTGGATGGTTTATCCATTCAAATAATTTGAAGTATTTCTTTTTCCTTGCGTGTGCAATTATAAGATACGCTTTCAAAAATGTGCAGAGTTTACAACTTGCTCTGCAAGCTTTATACACTATAATAATTGAGCCCGATATGACGCTGTTTTACAATAAAACCGCTTCTCTTGCTCAGAACACTGAATGCTTTTTATCCTCTGGTTACCCTTCCTTCTCTGCCCAGTTGGACAATGTGATGTTCCTAATGGGCTGCTGTGGGATCTCTGGTTACTTCACTCTGCACATGCCTGGGGTGAGTGTATATTCTCCCATGACCTCATTACCACGAGAAGAGCTGCCTTCCAAATCCTGGTCTCCATGCTTGATCTCTAGCCAGGTGCCGACTGTAGACATTCAACTGCCTCCCCACATACCCCACATGCTATCTATATAACATTTTGAAGCCAAAGCGTGGGCTCTTGATTCTTCACACTCACAAATGCCCAGCAAACAAGACAGATGGGTTCTTAAATTTTTAATTCCTGTATAATTAATATGCAGTGTTGTGTTAGTTTTCAGGTGTACAATACAGTGATTCAACAATTCTATATATTACTTAATAATCATCGCAATAAATATGTTCTTCATCCCCTTCACCTATCACCCATCACCCCCCACCTCCCCTCTGGTAACCACCAGTTTGTTCTCTATATTTAAGAGTCTGTTTTTAGTTTATCTCTTTTTTCTTTGTTCATTTGGTTTTTTTTCTTAGATTCCATATATGGGGGTTCCTGGTGGCTCAGTGGTTAAGCATCTGACTCTTGATTTCGGCTCAGGTCATGATCTCAGGGTCCTGGGATCGAGCCCTGCATCAGGCTCTGTGCTTAGTGTGGAGTCTGCTTCAGAGTCTCGATCCCTCTCCCTCTGCCCCAACCCCTCCACTTGCTTTCTCTCTTAAGAAAAAAAGTTCCATTATGTGCATGAAATCATATGGCATTTGTTCTTTCTCTTATTGACTTATTTCATTTGGCATTATACCCTCTGGATCCATCCATGTTGCTGCAAATGGCAAGATTCATTCTTTTTCATGGCTAAGTAATAATCCATTGTGTATTTATATATATGTGCCATACCTTCTTTACCCATTCATCTATTGATAGATCCTTGGGTTGCTTCCATATTTTGGCTATTGTAAATAATGCTGCAATAAAAATAGGGGTACATATGTCCTATCAAATTAGGGTTTCCATATTCTTAGGGTAAATACCCAGTACTGCAATTACAGGATCATATGGTAATTCTATCTTTAAATTTCTAAGGAACCTCCATATGTTTTCCACAGAGGCAGTACTAGTTTGAATTCCCACCAACAGTGGACAAGGAGGCCTTTTGACCCACAGCTTTATGCTTTTGATTTTGCCCATTCTGACAAGTGTGAAGTGATATCTCATTGTGCTTCTGATTTGCATTTCCCTGATAGTGAGTGATACTAAGCAACCTTTTCATGAGTCCCCTGGCCATTTGTCTGTCTTCTTTGGAGAAATGTCTATTCAGGTCTCCTGCCCATTTTAAATTAGATTATCTGGGATTTTTTGGTGTTCAGTTGACGACGGATGGTCTTCACAACTCAAATGCCTGTTCCATCTCTCTAATTCTACCTTTCCCTCCAGTTCAAACCACTGCCATTTCTTCTCTAGAGTGCTACCAGCGTTCCTGAACAGGCCTCCTGACCTACCTCACCACATTTCATTCATCCACTTCATGTTTCACACTGCTGCCAGAGTCACGTTGATAGGACACAGTGACCAAAGCTCTTCAAAGTCAGATACCTTTCAGTGACTTCCCAGTACCCTCATGACAATGTCTAAGGCTTCTTATCATGGCTAGCAGACTTGTAAATCCCGTCCCTATCAGGACGCTGCTCACTCTTGCATCCTATTCTCAAGCCCTATTCAATTCCTGGCAGTGTCCATTAAACCACCTAAATTATATCAGCACTCCAGACCTCCCTGCATCATTTAACTTCAGCTTTGACCAGAGACCCTGCATTCCTCCCACCCTCCTACCCACTCATGCTTCAGTTTCAGCTGATGTGCCACTTCTGTGGCTCTTGACATCTCTCATTAAAAAACTGGGTTAAGGGACACCTCGGTGGCTCAGTCGGTTAAGCGTCTACCTTCGGCTCAAATCATAATCCCAGGGTTCTGGGATTAAGCCCTGCATCAGGCTCCTTGCTCAGTGGGAAGCCGGCTTCTCCACTGCCTGCTGCTCTCCCTGCTTGTGCCCCCTCTCTCTGACAAATAAATAAAATCTTAAAAAAAAGAAAAACTGGGTTAAGTGTCCTCAGGATCCCCATTTATTCCTTCCACAGACTACTCCACAATGAAGTTGTTACTGTTCATACTCCCTACGAGACTGTTAGGTTCTGAGGACCATGGTTGATACCTCGCTGCACTTGTAATACCCAGCGCCAGAGATGAATGAGCGCTGTTACCAGTTCCATACACTCTTGGACCAAAACTCAAATTCTTTTCTGTTCAGCCAACTTCTTCTAGAGATATCAGCAAATCATCATTTTTTTCTTTGTTGTTTTATGCCTGTCTTCAGATTTTGAAATTGGTTGAATGACAGCTCCTTCCCTTTATCAGAGTATTTGACTTCTTTCATGTCAAAATATTTATGCTTTCTTGTTTTATTTTGAGCCCATTCTCCATTGCTGCTATTACTAGAAACAGAATTTTAACATTATCAAAGGAGAACTCCAAATAATGGGGATTTTATTTTTTCCCAAGTATGGTAATCAAAGACTCTACATCTTGTTTCTTAAAACAATAGTGGCGATAGTAGTACTAATTTTAGAAGTAACATACATCCAGCACTATCTGTACCATTATTCTAAGTGCAATTTAACTTATCTTCATACTCAATACTCATTCTATGAGTCAGGCACTATTTCCCCTCTCTCAGATGACCCAACTAAGACACAGTAGGTTAAGTAACTTGCCCAAGACAGTATCTCCAGCAGCCAGGCAGCCTGCTTCCACTACTAACACTGCTCCCCACCACGGTCATCTGAAACTCTCCCACGCTTACACCATGGGGTCCTCAAGAAATGGTCTTCTACTGAGTCTGGAGAAATTAAAGTAACCCTGGAGACGCCTGGGTGGCATAGTCCTTAAGCCTCTGCCTTCGGCTCAGGGCGTGATCCCAGAGTCCTGGGATCGAGCCCAACGTCAGGCTCCTCCACTGGGAGCCTGCTTCTTCCTCTCCCACTCCCCCTGCTTGTGCTCCCTCTCTCGCTGGCTGTCTCTCTCTGTCAAATAAATAAATAAATAAATCCTTAAAAAAAAAAAATTAAAGTAACCCTGGTTTAGATTTGCTATGTGCTAGTAAGTCAAACAAAAGGGCTCAAGTGCCCTGAGAGGACAGATAATAACATCATGTCTGAATTTTAATGATGGGGATTATTCATTCCTGGCTATCCTGTTGCTTTTCACAGAGATTTGCTCTGTGTTCTAGTCTTTGGCCTTTCTCTTTGCCTCCCTTGTCCTCCTGCTGCCACACCGGGTAGCTCCGCAGCCCCTGAAAGCCCCCAGCCATGTCCCATCTCTAAGCGTCTGATCACACTGCTGCCTCTGCTCTGAACACCCTCCCTCCCTGCTCAGCTGCAACCCCTGCTCTACTCCTGCCTTCCTAGCCTGAATCCACTCAACCGCTCCTCTAGGGAGCACTGTGTGCGTCCCGGGGAGGCGGCGCCCAGTCCCCTTCTCTTGGATTGTCCTCCGCATGGATCTCTCAGTCACTACCACATGTTTTTGTGTTTAATAGCTCCTGTGGCTGACTCCATTCACCCAAGCACAGTAAGTCCGCCAGAGGAGCTGGGCCAAAAAGGACGATCCGGCCCGCAAAGGACCACTGCTGTCAAACGGAACACCACGGTGAAGAATATACTGTGATGCATCTAACAATGAAAAGAATCATCTTGAAACTCTATGCCCTGGAGAAAGATCTGGCCAAGTAATTTCTTCTGTTGCCTACCTCCCAGTATTCTGGTAACCTAGCAATTGACCAGATAAGGACTGCTCCCTTTGCATTACAGTTCATAGAGGAAGGAAATAAGAAGCTACCCTGTAAGCAAGCACTTAAGGATCTATCTTGGCTAAGTCCATTAGAGAGAAAGAGAAGACAGAAAAAAGATACCTCTCACCGCAGGAGATGGTGAGTTTTGTCCAAAAAAGCAGACCCCTTCTGGAAGGACGAGACTGGTTCCGAATCAGACAAATGTTCCCTTCCGCCATCGTGTGCAGCTGACAACTAACCACCTCTGAGATGGCAAGCCTCCAGGCACAACACTGTCTGCTTGCAAACCTGCTTCTGGGCCTGCGAGCTGCTTCAAAACTGACATGTGTATTCTAGTCCTGCATTTTCCCTGCCCGACATTATGAGGCTCATTTGTACTTTCTCTAATTTCATACCTATCCTGCGAACTTTCAACTTGGCCTTGTGTTTCCTTTTCTGCATTTCTAAGTTTTGTTACCTTCCAGGTTGCACCCTATTCATGTTATTTCCTCTCTTCCAGATGACATTCACGGTCTCCTTCAACTGTGGGCTCCGAGGCTAATCTAAACTGGATCCTTTCTAAAACGTTTTTTTCTTTTCTTTTTATTGCCACTGGCCCCTTCCCACGCTACTCCCCACACAGAAATGAACTTTTTGGTGATCAGGAACAAGCAAGACTAGAGTACTGTGAGCCCTGCAGACTCTATCACAGCCAGTGGAAGACAGAGCCTCTCTGAAGGTCGGCTTCCCCTGACTTCACTTAGGCACCACAGAAAGGCCATCCTAAGGACGGCTGTTTACAGATCCTTCCTCCTGGAAGCAGGAGGAATTTTTGCTGGCACTCTAAGTCCCAGCCTAATTGTATTTTATTATTATATTTCATTTTCTGGTACTCAATGGTTATACAAGAGTGTTGACACTGGGCAAAAAATTGCACATCTGGAACCACAAGTGTGACAAGACGGCTCTCTGCATTCTAGTGGGGAGAGCAGAAAACGGTTTTGCGAGAGTGACTTGACGCTCAGTCAGGCGGGATTTGAGCTGGAGTGTGTGTCTGTCTCAGATAGGGTGTTCAGAGAGGGGCCTCCTGAGCGGGTGTCATCTCAGCTGAGCTTGAAGGATAAGAAGGAGTCTTACAGACAAGGGGCCGGAGCAGAGTGCTCCGAGTGTGAGGTTATAGTAAGTACAGAAGCCCCACGGGGGCAGAGTTTGGCCTATTCAGTAAGAAAAATTCTCCCTGCCCCAGTCATGTTAAATGCTAGCAGAGAATCAAGCTCCTTTCCTCCAAAACACGTCTCGTGGGTTATAATGTATTTGTTCATAGTATATTTTGATTTGTCCGCCCTTCCAAATAAATTTTAGCAACTACTTCTCAACTGCCACTGTGTGCCGGGCACTGGGGTTCTAAGTGAGCAAAACAGTTTTGGCTTTTATTTGTGTGAGTGCAACAGATCAATAGTGAAACCAGGATCATAAAAATGGATAGTTTTGTCATCACTCACCAGTGTATCCTCAGGACCAGCACAGAACTGGCACACTGAAGGCACATATGTGTTGAATGAATGCTACTACGGAAAGAATGCAGCATACAAATTGTATATGTAATAGGACCCTATAAATAACTTGGGCAGAGAAACACAGGTGCAGATAAAGACAGAAAGAAATATACCAAAGTACTGAAAATGGTTGTCACTTCATTGTGTGTTACACAACAAGCCCATCTCTTTCAGTATATATATATATATACGTATATATATATATACGTATATATATATACTTATTTCGTATATATATATGAAATAAGCACTAATTCTTATTCAGTCAAACACTAAACAAATTTAATGGATGGGGGCCTTCGGTTTCCGCTAATGGGTGTAAAGAAAACGGGACTGACATCATTTATCGTGTATTTCTCAGGATACTCATTTGTCAGTAAGCTACCAATGCTTTTAAGATTAATTCAGAATTCCCCTGAAATACGACCCACCCTTATGAAAACAAGGAAGACAATGGCAAAAAGCCATTAGGTAATGGAATTGGATAATGTCTCTTGGATGGAAACAGGAAGATGATTCTATGTCCAGGAAAAAAAAATGAAAGAGGAACACCCTGCAAACCAACACCAATATGATCTTGGCCAACAAGGAGACTGTTGCCTTTAGGTACAAAAAGCAAGAAGCAAGGTGTGGCCTTCCCAAACCCTCTAAGCCCCAGGGGCCCAGAGCATGCTTGCACCCGGAGCCCACTCTCACCCAAGCACTACAGAGCCACACGCGATTCCCAGCCCCCATGCAAAGCAAATGGTGAGCTTCCTCATCCCCACACCCCAAGCCGGGTCAGTTCCGCAAAGCACACACCCTGTAACACCCAGCCCGGGGTCCCCCAGGACGGCACAAACAACACCCTTCTCCCCAAGGCCATCATCCCTCCAGGGAACACAGGACAAACTTCCCCACAGGCACACCGCGGATCCTAGCAACAGCGACACGCACGGGGCACGGAGACTAAACCGTCACCCCGAGCCCCAGGTCCGCGCTCCGAGCCCCCAGGTGCCTCTGTTCGGAAGCACGCTGCAAGCGTTCGCGCGGGTCACAGTTCCGCCCGGGGAAAACACCAGCCGCGCCCAACACCCGCAGGGCTTGCTGCCCAACGCCTCGCAAGCCTCCACCCCCTTGGTATCCGCACAGTACGACCGGGGCCGCCCCGGCGTCGCGCCTGCTCCCGACCCACCAAGCAAAGCTCCCAGGCCCTGGGCTCGCTCGGCCCGCTCCCCGACCCGCTCCAGCTCGCCGCCGCAGCGCACACCCTCTCGAGGCTCTTACCAGAGGGCATGGGTATCTGGAGCACTGAGGCCATCAAAAGGATCCCAAAGCAATACAAAACAGAAAAGGGCTTCTTGGGGCGGCAGGGATGGGCTGTGCGCGGCGCCCAGGATGTCGTCATCTTGCAGGAGACCAGCGGGAGCCTGAGAGCCCGCTAAGCGACACCTTCCCAGGTCCGGGGAGCAGACGCAACAATCCCCCAGTACCCGGGCGTCAGGCGCCAGGCGCGGGGGCGTGACCTGGCGCGAGGCTTGGGCGGAAGTGTCTCGCCTTCCCGAAATAGGCGGGGCCAAACGGCGACCGGAGGCGGGGCCCGGGCGCGGGGCACCACAAGCCTCCCAGACCCGGCGTGGGCCTGCTGTGGGCGCACCCACGGGACGCTGAGGGACTCAGTCCCCTCCCCTCCCGCGGGCGCCGGGAGGCCCTCGACGATCCCGTGTGCACGCCGACCCGAGGACCCCGGCGGCTTGCGGGGCTCACCGCCCGGACTCAGGAAAAGTGGGAAGGAAAGCAGAGCTGGCGGGGTCATCTTTGTCCCTTTTCCAGAACGGAACGCCGCACTGAGCGAAAAGCGCAGCGACCTGACGCTAGAAACCCAAGGCCCAGGCAGCGGGTCGTCGTGGGGCCGCACCCCTCGCGGCTCCAGTGTGTCGTGGGACACTCCGGACTCCCTGGGCCCTTGTTTCAAGAGTTGGCATTAATCGGGCATATTTAGGGACAATACTTGTGATTTCCATGGCTCAGCGTCTGTCTGCTCTTGGATCCTTTGGAGGCCTGCTAGATTTCAGACGCTGAGAGGTTTGGCCAGTGCACTCCCAACCCCTGAAGTTAAGCAAGGTAGATGAATTATTAAACCACACCGGGCCATTAGCATATTGGACCTTACCTCTCTGGGGTCCCTGCCCTTGAGCAACTAAATGCTTTATTGAAGAGGCAAAAAACATGCACGAAAAAGGTAAGGACAAGGGTGTATTAATTGCCAACCTCCTGGAAGTACTTAAAGCCATTATTGTTGGGATGGAGAGGAATCCATAAGCTGGAGAACGTTTCTGGTGACACAGTCTCTCAGTGGAAAATCAAGTGGAAAATTAAGAATGAGCCAGATCTATTTGTAGAGTTCTGATTAAACCTGTATGACTAGTAAGAGGAAAAAAATTCACATGACCTGTATTAAAAGAGTACCTAGAAGGAATTGACATTTTCTTCCCATTAGCTGGCCAAGAATAATAAATGTCAACCAATGTGAGTAATCGTATTGGGGGGACCAACACCCTCAAACCTTGGCTTTTAATTTAACTTTCCCATATGTTAAGTTTTTAAATGGCCATGACTTTTAAACCACCATTTCCATTTGGAGTTTATGCCACAGAAATCATCAGAGCTGTGACCAAAGGTGTGTAATTTTGGAAGAAAAATAAATCCTAAGCGTCTAGCCAAAGTATAAGGAATTTTTGATAGGGGGCTTTATGGTATGAATGTCTATGCATCAGGCAGTTAAAAAAAAATCTACCTGAGAAACTACGATATATAAGTTAAAAAAATTGACTCCAAGTAAGTGTCCTTGGTATTCCCATAGAGCAATTAGCTCAAAATTAACTAACAGTGATAGGATTATGGGTATTTCATTTTCTTTGTGCTTTTCAGTTTCCTATACTGACCCTGTGTTACAGGAATCAGATGAAGAAAAAATTTTTTCAGGCCAACCTATATATCAACAGCTATTTTCATAGAATGATGGGGGTTGATCCTGCATCATACAGAATTAAGGTATAACAGGATGGTGAGGAATTGTAATCTTTCTGTATTAACCTCAAATGCATCTTCTAGAATTACAAAACTATATATGTTTAAAGAATTCTATAGCTGAGAGGTACTAAAAACTTTGTGGGTTCAACAAACCATGGAATTTTGCATAATTCCCAGAACAACACAATGTTTGAATTTTTGACGGCATATGAAACAATAGGTGTGGAGGTGATCCTGAAACACCGCAGTATCTTAAATTCTGAAGTCCAGACGCTCCATCATGACACTGACTTAAAGGAGTTATAATTAAGGAGACAGAAAACTCAATGAGGGGGATTATTTCTGTTAATTTTTACAGTTGCAAAAGAGTTATTTAACAGAAATGTTGTGTTGTTCAATGTTGACACTTATTTGTGAAAACAGGGTCTATTTATTGTTCTCTGCAAACATCTGTATACAATGGTATATGTCAGTTACGTCTCAGTAATATGAAAACATTTTCCCATCTATTTCTAGTCTTAGAAGTAAGTTTTTTTCTCATGAGTAAATTAAAAGGTGGCAAAACATGGCTGGTGTTTGGTTTCCTAGTTACACAAGCTAGATTAGAGTCAAGAATTGGGATTTTACTAGAACATTCTTTCAATCAGTAAAATCTATACCTGCGGTTCACCAAGCCACTCTAAATATAATTGGAGATTTTCACGTTGATTGATTTATTTTCACTGGACCAAATTAAGGCTCTATTGGAAAGGTTCTGAGCCCTGTTCCCTATTTTTCTGGAAAAGCTCCATGAGACAGGGCTCGAGTTTTCTTGCTGTAGCTCCAGTGCTAAGCCAGTTCCAGGTCTGTAGTAGGTGCGTCGTCAATGCCTGTGAATACTGCCCGAAATGCATGGCTGTTGCCGTCAGGTGCATCTGACATGTCTCTGCCAGTTCTCCCCAGCATGGATTTACCAAGTAAGTGCTGGGAACGTTGTGAGAGATTTTGTTTTAATAATCTTAGACACTAGGAGCAAGGTGGGTTTGCCTCTAAAGGAGGAAGCTGCAACTTGTCTGCACAGAAAACGTTCCTGTATCAGGCAGTGCAAGCTGTGATCTGACTCCTTAGCCTTGAGATCATTTTAGTGACTTGGTTCAAAGGGAGAGTGTTGACAATGAACATCCTGTCGCCTGGACAGGAATAGAACTCAAGAGTCAAGGCTTTGAGTGAGGTAGGGGAGTAAAGGCTTCCGGTGCCTGCAACTCCCCCTGAAGATTTGTCGCACTGCCAAAGTGACAGGAGAGCGTGGAGAACGTGCCTGTGTGTAGACCAGGTTTTGAGCGATGTGCTAGATCTCCTTTAAGGCTTTATGAATGGCACTAGGGCGGAGGTAGGTGTGTGGCGATGTCATTAAACAGAGACCAACTTCTGTAAAATAAATCTTAATGCTAGATGAATCTTGGCCTCCTAAATTTGTATATTCCCATCATGCTTTTCAGCGGTGGGGGTAGCAGCTGGAATGGGCCCGGGAGTCCTCTCAGAAAAGGCTTTCCGCTGTCATGGTGAATTACACGCTAGGTTCGCTGTGAAAGCTGGCAGAGAATGGCTAAACAGCATAGATAAGCCGTCTTGTTGATGTGGGCCGGGGAGCTGTGCCATCTGTGTTTCTACCTGGTAAGTACCTGCCAGCCAGTGAACCTTCCTATTTAGCTGTTACCAACAAGAACATTCCAGTGGTAAACCGCACCCGACACAGGATTCTGAAACCATTCAGTACAGAAAGCGGGGCACTTCTCAGAAGGAACCCATATTCATTTTGTTTCCTCTTGGCTTTTAAAGGCTTTAAAAAGTAAATATATTACAAACCATATTCCAGACGTAGATTTAGAAAGAAAAAATCTTTTATTCCTTTCCCATTATAGTGATGGAGACAGAACATTTTATTTAAATGTCATAGACTTTAAATTACACCTCACACTTACGTGTACACAAAAAGGAAACATGAAAAAAATTCAGATTGTTAGCACTAAGAATAGTTTTGGAGACCAGTTGGTCCAGCCCTGCTTTTCAGATGAAAAATGTAAGGCCAGAGGTCAACAGAATTACTCAACAATACAAATGAAGTTAGACATTCAGCATTTTATTCATAGTTAGTATAAACAGTATTTCCCTTGTATCGCTGATGTCACAGGCAAAAAATCTCATGATTTTCTTGAATTTCAACGTCCCAGGCATCAGGTGATGGTTAATCACAGTACTCACTGACCTACTGCATTCTGAGGGAAAAGAGGAATTTACAGTTTTTTTTCTTGTGATAGGGAATTTTATTCTAGGAAAGGCCAATCCCCAACAGTTAATTTCTAGCCCTCCTTTAAAATGTATGTCTTCAGAAATGCAAGACCTAATAGATTTCCCTAAGTTTCCCTAAGTTTCAACTAAGCAAAACCATTGAGGATCTTTTCATATAGTCATGGGTTACTTGCCTTTCTTTTATTGGAGGCCTGGCTGTATATCCTTCGCCCATTTACAGGGAGGTGGGGGGTGAGGAGGGTTGGTCTTTGAATTTTTTAGCTCTAAATTCGCCAGTTACCCTCTATGATATAAGTTGTAATTTTTTCCTCCTAGTTTGTCAGTTGACTTTGCTTATGCTGTTTTTTCCCTTTCTTCCATGATTTTAAAGAAAACTTCAAGGTGATGTCCAGGTCACTCTTTGGATTTATCAAGGTGAGTGTGGCAGAATATAGTCTAAAAGCAACTTAAAACCCAGAATTACACAGTAGCTATCAGTCGTCATGTACAAATCTATTGTTAAATGTCCAGAAAGATTCTGGTATTTTCTAGATTGTTATCATGGCCCGTAATATCATCCCAAATAAATTACTGCTCTGTATGTGGCCCATTTAGGTACTCCAGGATCACCTATGTAGAGACCTGTACATGAATTTTGCAGTTCTTAAAAGTCATGGTTTCTTAGTTTATTTGGCATATTCTGAATCTATACAAAAAGTAAGTCACTTGCTTTTATAATAAAATTACTGTTTGATTTAAAAGAGTATGTTTTTATACACACAGTACAAATTGCTTTGAAATAGAGCTTACGAAATATCCAGAGCTCATTGTTTAAGATGTTTGTCTTGAAAACCTCTCCCCCAGATTCATTTAATACCTTCTTAATAAACAGAAAATACATTTTTTTAGTGAAAGTAAAAACTGATCTCTCTATATTTTATATCTGATCAATAGGAGATTTTGCTCTATCGAAGAAAAAGTAACTAAGAAAGACATGGGTGTATAAAGAAACAAACATAGATGAAGAAAGGTTAGCAGAAGATGAATCGAAAATCAACAGTGGTTATCACTGAGTAGTATAATTGTACGTGACTTTGTTTTTCACGTCTTCCTCCTGGATTTTGATCTTCTCGTTAATGAGCCCATTCCATAGTATGAACATTGAAAATAAGAAAGGTGAATCACAGACTGTAAACAGAAAGCCAAAGTGACACCTTCTTCCTTTAAGTAACTGAGATTATTTGCATTCCCTGAGTGCAGTCTTCCCCTAACTAGATGGTGTGTGCTTCCAGCAGAAGGACAGAGCACAAGGAGTGACTAATCCAGGCTAAGAGGAGGGAGCTTTCACTAGCTCCTCGGAGCACCTCAGCATCTTCAAGTGCACATGGCTGCGTCTCCGGGAGGTCGCTTCCAAGGTTTTATGAATCTCACATCTTACACTGTTGGATTGTCTCCTTTCCCACAACGTTGTAATTTGAGGTGTTGTCCGGCGCTGGAGTACTTTGTCAAGGAAGGGCACTGAAATAACAGGATATTTTTATTGAGGTGACAGCACGGGTGACAACTGAACCGCCCAGAATTTGCTTCTTAAAATGGTGATACTAACATTACACGTAATTACGAGTTCAGAAGAAGTGTTTTGCCCTCCTCTGTGGTTGCTATGTAGGGCACAAGAAAATATGGCCTAAATTGAGACACTGAGTAGATAAGAGAGGGAGTAATGAAAAGTTGACCTTTCCTCATTGCCTTTTTTGCCAAAGGAACAGTGTTCTCAATGTTGAGCAACTAAATAGAAAGAACCTTGTTCCAGAAACATAGAGGTCCCTCATAACACACAACATAGTTCTGACTCTCTTTTCTGAGCCAGGTCATGGCAGAGAAAGTAAACAGGACTGCTGGTTTGGAGCAGGGTCTGTCTCAGAGAGTATGTCCTCCCCCTACCACAGTCAAGAGCGAAAGAAGATATTGTGTAGTCCAAGGGGTCCGAACGCTTCCCTGGCCATGCTGAAACCTCTCCTCTCCCTTAAGGGCAGGAAGACTGTCCTCCCCGCAGTGGAACACATCCCTGTGGAGGCCCAGCAGCTCACCTGACACCCCGTATCATTCCTGCCACCTGATCCCTCATCATCGTTTTCTTTCCACCTCACAAGACTTCCCAGCATCTGTTGTTACCTGCGTCATCTTTGAACATTCTCATGTCCTTTAGCACGCAGCTGTGTCTGGAATCTGCCTCTTTTCCTGTATCACCCTTTCTGCCCTTGCTCCCGGCTTGGGCGCACAGGTCTTAAGGTTGGTACTGACTCTGACTCACTCCTTATCTACCGTATCTTGCCACAGATGATCAACCTTGGTCCTGTAGAACTCTATGGCCAAAATTCAGTCTTAAAAAGGAGATTGGAGGCAAATTCATTAAGGACTTTCTTCCATTTTATTAGCTGTTGATCAGCATTCAATGTACACAATTTGACACGTACCTTGATGTAAAGGAACGCTTCCAAAAAGTTAGTTAAAATGAAATTTTGATAAATTTACTTGTTTATACTTCTCATTTGATTCTCTGCTCAGAAATTTAGGGAAATTTAAAATGGAGGTCCTTACTCATAAGTTAGCATGAGAAAGAAGATATAAGTACAATGTATGGTACATGTTATAAGTGACTAATCCAAGGGTGTCTGGGTGGCTTCATTGGTTAAGCGTCTGCCTTTGGCTCAAGGCATGATCTTAGAGTCCTGGGATCGAGCCCCGCAACTGGCTCCCTGCTCAGAGCGGAGTCAGCTTCTCCCGCTCCCTCTGCCCCTCATGCTTTCGTGCTCTCTCATTCTCTCTCTCTTAAATTAAGAAAAAAAATGTGACTAATCCATGTTTGAAGAATGTCGGAATGAGCAAGTGAATACAGTAGTGTGAATAAGCAAAAAACGACGAATATTATATTGAAACTAGAGGATATAAGTTTTTTAATAAAGGAAATGGTTGTCATCGCGTGAAAGCAAAATCAGGATTCAGTATTAGAGTGCATACGATCTCCGTGTGTCGGCTGCAGATGTACAACGACACGCAGGGAAGCTGAGGAACGGGACTACTGGGTGGGCGCTATGTCAGGTAATTTTTATATTCTTTATATTTTCTTTAGTTTCTACATTTTCTGTAATGAGCACTTAGTATTCTTAAATTCTTAAAGGAATTCTTAGTATTCTTAAAAGGAAATAATATATTTTAAAAATGTTACAGACAGCAATTGCTGTGAGTTTTAAGGAAGGACATCACTCTGGATCGGGGCACTTTGGGGAGCTCCTTGGGTACGTGGAGTCTGAGCCTAAGTTAATGCAACTTCAGTTGGAAGAAAGGTGGTAACGTGTTTAGGTAAGTAACCTGGCAGGAATGAGGAGGAATTAAATGCTATTTTTAGCCCTCTTGTGAAATCGTTTTTATTTTATTTTTTTTTTAAGATTTTTTTTTTAATTGATTTATTCGACAGAGATAGAGACAGCCAGTGAGAGAGGGAACACAAGCAGGGGGAGTGGGAGAGGAAGAAGCAGGCCCATAGTGGAGGAGCCTGACGTGGGGCTCGATCCCAGAACGCTGGGATCATGCCCTGAGCCAAAGGCAGACGCTTAACCGCTGTGCCACCCAGGCACCCCTGAAATCGTTTTTAAATTAACTTTTGTAAAGACAACCACACAGTCTCTGCGTCTCTGTCGTTTCTGCTCAGCTCCGCTGTTGTAGCCGTAAGTAGGCTAACAGTGGCTGAGGCTGGGTTCCACTAAGACCTGATTTACAAAAACAGTTACTTTTAGGTTCAGTGATTTCTAATATTCGGTTCTACCTTGTGTGCCACTTTGGGTCGTAGCATAATCTCCCTTTTCACCCCAATCCTTTAGCAAACCACGAAACAGTTACTACACAACAGCTGTGCTAGTAAGCTGCTACTCTGAATTCCTGGAATGCAGGCATGAGGTGTGGTGACAGGAGGTGTGGGGGACAGAAGGGAGAGAGCAGTCACCTGAGGCCAGGGGAGGCAGAGAATTCAAGGAGAGTGGGGAGCAGGGGAGGGGAAACCCAAAGTCTCCACAGGATCCTGAGGTGACCCTGTGAGTTTGAGGGAAGTGGGGGACCCGGAGGCACCCCCACATGGCAAATGCTTGGGTTCCACAACAAAAACGAAAGCTTCCTTCTCACAGGTTCATAGCGTCCCTGCACAAAAATACAAGAGTGCTTTGTGAAAACAGTGCCTGTGCATAGCGCTGACGACAGTCCTCACCAACTCACTGGAAACAACCGGAATCCATCAGAAACAACCACCGAGGCCTCTCCCCTCCCTGAAGTACCTTCTAACTCCCCTGGTACCAGTGATCCGACCAGAGCAGCAACACACGCGGATCCTGCAAATCATCTCCAGCGTTAGTTCTCGAGGACATCATGAGCTCAGTATTTACTTAGGTACCTGCTGTTGTCCTGATTCGTCTGCAGAGTTTGCGGCTTTACACGGCCGTCTTCTTGAGGATGTAAATGGGTCGTCTCTCGAGGTTTTTCATCTGTATTATTGCTAAGTGGCAGGAGAAGAAAAATAGGAAAGGTACCTTAATTATGTACATTTCAGTCGTGGAAGAAATTCGTCAGCGGCTTTCATTTTGAAATTTAGGGCAGAATTTGCCTCAAGTTTCTGAAATCTTTGCAAGGTGTGTAAAAGGACAACATAACCAAATCCCACCTTTCACGACTAAGTCAAAACTCGAAGGAGGAAATCGTATGAAAACCATCCTGTACGGTGTGTCAGAAGACGCTGAATTCTTATAGACAGGTGTCCGTGCCTTAAAACAACACCTATTTCCAAAGCAATTCTGACTGGCAAATAATCATTTACTGCCAGGTTGTGACATTGAAGCCTCACAAGGTCAACGGCTCCGCACAGCGGATCTTACTCAAGGCTTCCTCTTCTGTTTTCGCGAAGATGGGAGTTCTGTTTTCTGTACATTGACGTCCACAGTTTGGAGAGCAGCAGTAGTGGTCATGAGGCATAGGAGGACTGACAGTAATGCCAAGGATTTAACCACTTTTAAATGCCAATAACAATCACGGGTAAATAACAACAGCTAACATTTTCTGACCTTCATCCTAAGCGAGGCAGTACGTTAAGTGAGGTTGGAACTATTGTCCCTATTTTACAGACAAGGAAAATGAAGTTTAGAGAAGGTAAGTGTCTTGCTGAGGGTTTCAGAGCTAGTAAGTGGGTGTGAACACAGCTCTTACTGATTGCAAAGCTCCTGATCTCACCTGGTAACGCTACTCTGCCTCTTCAGGGGTTAAGATGCACTTCATTGTACAGAAATGAAATGAGAAATGATACAATACAGTGCGTTTAGGCTTCAGATATGTGTTGGTATTAGGCATTTAAGTGTGGAAGCACAAAGAGTTAACTCCTCCACTTACCAGGACTTCCTCATTACTCACTCACTCTACCCTTTCTTGGAAATTAGAACGAGGGCATCCCTTGAGACAAAGAGGAAGACTGAGTCAGGAGCCAGTTTTCACAGGATGTGGAAGGGCCAATTTGAGATCCTTGCATGAGGAAGAGCAGAGGGTTGTACCAACAGGTGTTCTGGGAGGGGCTTCCAAGAAGCAATGACTAAGTGGTTATCTGAGGAATGGCTAAAAGTGGTTTTGACTGAGGAGTGGTACATGGGTGTGGGAGAATACAACCTTCATGAGTGTGTGCGGAAGGAATGGCCATCCACTTGATTGATGGTAGTTAATGCGAATATGGAGTAATGCAGGAGTGGTCTTAATAGTTTTGTCACTCCAAGCATCAGACCAATGAGGACTTTAAAGCTTTATCTGAGTATATACAGGAAGGTTGGTTCGTATAGGAATAGGAATAGATCAGAGGCAGAAACAAGAGGCAAGGATAAATGGGCTGTGAATGGAGGAGTCCAACAGTATTTTTCCTGAGTGATCAGTGCATGACTTCTCCTGCTTAACCTTTGTCACAAATTATTGTTGTAGAAATATACAGTAAATGTAAGGTATGCAGATGACACATTTTTCACTAGTGAAAGGCCAGTAACGTTAAATCACAGAACTTGCTAGTCTGTGTGAATGGACAGGAACTTTTCCACCAACCTTAATAAGGACAGAATCCTTTACGGAAATACTATAATTTTCTTATAGGCTAATAACTCAGACTAGCATAAAAAGGGAGAGATTGCCTACTGTTCTCTAGAAGGATATTGGCCTAATGTACCAGAGTAGCTTAAAAAAAAAAAAACCCAGGAAGATTGATGGGGGACAATATTGATAGAAGAAAATTCCATGTTTGTACTATATGCAGTTCTGGGTGATACAGAATCAAATTCAGAAGTAGTAGCAACTGGGGGCACCTGGGTGGCGCAGTCCTTAAAGCGTCTGCCTTCGGCTCAGGGCGTGATCCTGGCGTTCTGGGATCGAGTCCCACATCGGGCTCCTCCGCTGGGAGCCTGCTTCTTCCTCTCCCACTCCCCCTGCTGTGTTCCCTCTTTCGCTGGCTGTGTCTCTGTCACATAAATAAATAAAATCTTAAAAAAAAAAAAAGAAGTAGTAGCAACTGAAATTATCAGCAGGTAGCTGTATGGGTTCAGGATTCTGAGTCTGATCAGCAGGACTGAAGGCCTACCCTGAGCAACTTCCTGCTGGTATGATTTTAAGCAAGTCACTGAATTTCTCTGGCCTTCAGAGTCTTCTCTGCTTTGGGATAACAATGTTATTGGGCCTACATACCTCACAGAGTTGCTCTGGGGACCAAAGACAATAAATTTTAAAATATTTTGTAAGCAAATATATTAGCTGTTGCGATTCTCTCTCTCTCTTTTTTTAAGATATTATTTATTTTTGTGAGGGGGGCGGAGGGAGAAGCAGATTCCCTGCTGAGCGGGGAGCCGGATGTGGGACTCGATCCCAGGACCCAAGGATCATGACCTCAGCCGAAGGTCTGAGGTCACTCAACCAAGTGAGCCATCAGGCGCCCCAGCTGTTGCTATTCTTATTATTAATCCTGACTGCTGTACAAATGGAAGTCAAAGTCATTAAATAAAAATGATTTCGAGTGCGTATGGGTGGTCTCTGTTCACGAGAAGCTCATTTTCTGCGGGTGGCGCTGGTGAGGAGTGTAGTAGGGACCAAGAAAACAAGAGATAATTTAATTTAAAAAAATAAAAAGGATAATTTAATAGAGTGGGAAGTGCCATGCGGGGCAGAGGGAGGACATGCGCAGAGTAATTAGACACACTGCACCTGGGCGAGCTAAGGGTCAAGGAGACATGGGGAATCATCAGTGATGTGACGGAAGTCTAAAACAGGCCGGCTCACCAAGTTCAGCGTTCGTATATTAAAACAAAGAGCAACCTTGACACCCAGGGTAAGTTTAGGACAGTTAGAGATGTACTGCCAGGTAGGGTTAGTTACAGCCCTCAGGTCCTTCGGTCTCGGGTCACAACACAGTCTCAGGAGGATACCACTAAGTACAGCACTGCTTTCTGCTGGACGCTAACCCCCACCCCAGGCCGGTGACGTGCATTTTGTAGCTGCTATCCTCCCTACTCACACCGTTTCTGGCCCCTTGACTCCTAACTTGCTGGTTAAACAAGGCATTAAAAAAGTAATCTTAAAAAAAAAAACTATAAGCAGTTTAAAGATTATCTAAGAAGTTAAAATTAGACAAAAATAGGTACACACACACACAGACACACAGACATGATCTCACTTTAAACACTCCCCCATGCGGCCCCCCTAATCATCGTATTAAAGATGGGGTCTCCCCCACACCCCCGTTCCTGAGCTCTCTTACTCTGATCTGTTTTCTCCCAGTCTGTATCCCCTTTATTATAATGAGTTAACTACGTGTCTTGTTTTTACTCTCCCCCGTCACTGGAATGAGAACTCCACGAAGGAGTCTACCTTCCCTGGAGGACACTCCACAAGCCTCAGAGCTGTCCCTGGAACAGAGAAGGGCTCGATACATATTGACAAAGTCAGATGAGTGTGCCAACCACCATCTAAGAGAAACATGGCTAGTTTCTGAGCTGGCTCCTGCGTCCTGCTCCCGTCCGGGCCTGGTTTGATCCCGCAGCTCCCAAAGAGCGGGCCGGTCCTTCTACACCCTTCTGTCAGTCTTTTGGGGCGCTGACGGAAAGTGCTCTGCTGGCAGGGCAAGAGCCAAGGTCCCCTCCACTCTCCTGTGCCTCTCACGTGACTTCCCTCTCCTTTCTGTGCGAGGGCCTTCCTGCCCTTCCTGTGAGGAAAGCATGAGATCCAGATAAGAATAATCAGCTCAGCCTGGGCAGCCGCAGCTCCCCAGGTTCTCGGCTTCCCCCATACATGGACATAGCACAATGATTAATCACCCAACTGCTTCCAGGAGAAGGATCTTGGGGGTTCCGATTATTTAAACTCAGCACCTCCTCCTGCTTATCTTAGTTACGTGATATTTCTAACACGGAAATAAAGGGCATTTTCTGACCGTGATCCACTCATTATCCCAAGAAGTGAAACACAGGCCAAAGAGATAAAGGCTTAGAGAAGTTCTGAATTGTGTTCGGATTACATATAGGATAGGTTCAATGGTGGGGTACTTCGCTGTTTGGGGGGTTTGCTCCCTGAGCCTTCAGGCTCAAGAACACCATGGTCTTTCCCCTGCCCCATCCCTGGCCACTGCTGCTCGCAGAACGCTGGGGCCAGGCCGTCGCCCTCGGAAAGGATGGCAACGACAGGAGGCAGATTTTAAGACGGGGAAACCCATGAAGAAATGGTGTGTGATCAGAGTGTGTTTCGATGAGACAAGCTAATCATTTCTAAAGAAATAATTTTTATGAAATGGCTACTGAATCTTTTTTATGCCCGAGGATGATAATACAAGGAAAGGATCTTAAGTAACAAATCAATAGCTGGACTCAGAACGCGCTCCTGGATGAGCTAGGAGCAGGCCATAGGCATGCGGAATGGAGTCCTTGGAGCAGGGAGGAGGGAGGGGAAGGTCACGACTGTCTCTAAGAGGAGGAGAATCATTTGCTGTGGCTGGTTTTAACTGGACATTGGCCCGGAAATAGAAAATTAGAAGCCCTGGGGCGCCTGGGTGGCGCAGTCGTTAAAGCGTCTGCCTTCGGCTCGGGGCGTGATCCCGGTGTACCGGGATCGAGTCCCACATCAGGCTCCCCCGCTGGGGGCCTGCTTCTTCCCCTCCCACTCCCCCTGCTGTGTTCCCTCTCTCGCTGGCTGTCTCTCTCTGTCACATAAATAAATAAAATTTAAAAAAAAAAAAAAAGAAAATTAGAAGCCCTGACTACTTTAATTCAGCCTTAATTTTTAAAAAGCCTAATTAAAAAAAAAAAAAGTGACTCACAAACTGTAGTACTAGAAGAGAAACTTGAAGAGGGAAAAGTCCCTGACACGAAGACTTTTGCTAATATAAACTATCAGGGCTACTGTCGCTTTTTTAAAATAATGAAGTAGAGGGAATTGTATTTAAGCTGTCCAACCACAGCCCATAGAGAAGGTTAAATAGGAAGGCTACAGATTTAACTTAAATGTAAATCTCTACTAATTATTTTATCACGAACCCGAGTTCCTGCCTAGATTGTTAAGACGCTCTGCTGTGATATTCTGCTTTTAAAAGGTGCACACGGACCCCCTCTGTGAAATAGCACTTTAGTTTCTATTCGGCTTGCTTTGGGAGACTGGGTCCAGAACATCTGCTGTGGCAAACTGTTCACTCACAGGTATGAGCCGTTTCTCATGGGTATAGAATTTGTTTATCGCGGTTAGACATTGATCTTATTGACTTTGACCTCACAGGTTTTGTTCTAAATAAATCAGTGAATGCAAACGTTTTCTTCCTAGTCGGAAATGTTTATTAAGATCTAATCCTTGTAAGGTTTCGGCAAGTTTAAAAATTAGGTGGGTTTAGAAAATATTTATTTTTAATGCCCTGTAAAAAGCCTAAGTTCTTTGACGCTGGCAGCCTGTGAGGTGTGGGCCAGTAGGACACACTATGGAACTTCTGGTGCCTTGAAGAGGTCTGTGTCTAGAGATCTGAGCCTGGAATGTTTCGGCAAAACTGGGATACCAAGTATCTCATCAAAAGTTCCTTCTGCCTACTTTCCCTTTTGTAAAATTTTAATCCTCCTTAAAAATCCTAAGCTTTTTTTTTTTAAGTGTTCTTATTTTCATATATATTTCTTTTAGTGTGAATACTTCTCCATCCTTAATGTACATCAAGGGCCTGCTTTATAATTAGGGATTATTACATCTGTTTATGTAGTAGTGGTGGGTTTTTTTTTTTTTTTTTTGAGGTTTTCTTTCACTTCTCTTTGGCTTTCAAGAGGAAGCGGTACCGTCGTAGACATTTTCTAGGAGAATATGGCTATACTTACCTTTTTTTGTGCTTTACAATTATCCACCAAGAACCAATGATGAATGAAAGAAAGAAGATCACGCCAAAGAAAATACCTAGGCAGTAAAACAGGGTCATTGACTGCATGGAAAATGGAACCCACAGGTTTTAAACTCTAAATATCTAGTCCCACCGGAGGCTGCCAGTGAGTTTTTTAAATGTAACTATAAATTCTACTTTTAAGAAACACCTCACACAGGCTTACCTTGAAGAGTTTCCCTCTACTCCTGGTTTAATCTAGCGCGTTAGTCTTACTACCGCAGGGTCACAGATAAGGGGTGAGCAGAGCAGTTTGTAACCTTTAGTCCAAAGCAGCCTTTCAACAGAGAGGTGAGAAGAGTGCGGGAGCTCGGGGCGGGGGCGCTGCGGGACCCTGCGCTCCTGTCTTGTGTAAGGCGCAGGCACAAGCTACTGTCTGCAACAAAGTCTACCACCAAACCACTCCTCTGACATGGGCTTAGGAAATTGGTCTTTGTGGCCTCCACTGTGTGCAAGTGGGCATGACACCATCCTGAAGAAACCTCCTGGGTTATAAACCAAAGAGGAAGTTGTGCTCTCCAGCTCCGTTAGAATAGAAGGACGATTATGCATTTGTAATGATTCAAAGCCAGTATAGAACCTTCGATAAGGGACACTACTCTTTCTGCCCGTGAGGATCCCATCCCTGCCGCACCATGGCCTGAATTTCAACTTACTTTCCTTCTAACTGAAATGGTAATGTAGGAGACGTTGGTCTCTCCTTTTACGCTTCATTCACTGTAAGTGAATACTTACTGTTAAAGGTGCTAGAGCTCCTCATCCTGGGCTGTGAGAGCATTACGTGGTCCTGAAGGGAAGACAGAAGCCAGGACGACATCCGCCTGGCCCACAGCATGATCCACAGGAGCTCTCAGCCAGTGACAATCCATCCTGATTTTTTTTCAGCACACAGTCTAATGTTTTTCTAGTATAAAAAGCCATTGGTCTCCCTCCCACAACCCCATTTTATCTTGTGCACTCTCAAAATATGTGTTTTTTTTCTTTTTAACTTAATATTTTTTTTCATAAAATTACTATAATTATAGCCCAAAATGTATAAAACAGAACAAAAAAGTATCACCCATAATGCTCCTACCCTGAAATGTTTTGGTACAATCCATTCTGGTACATTTTCCTGTGCTTCTAAGTCTTTACAGGGTATACAGTAAAAATCCAAATCAAGACAGGCACATAAATATAAATATAATATATATATAAAATATATAAAAAATATATATATAAAATATATTCCAGTGGCTGTATCAGTGTCATCCAAGATCTCTATTGCAAATTTGTTTCCAGTTTTATTTATAATGAAGCTCTTGATAAAAATGCATGGGATATTTTTCATATTAAAGTATTCCAGTAGAATGGATTCCTAGGAGGGCTAAGTGGCATGAATATTTGTATTATTCTCTGTATACATTGCATAATTGTTTTTCATAGGCCTTCTGCCAGTTGCTGGGGTAACTTCAACATAGGAGGATATCCATTTCCTCACACTCTTGCTTTTTATCAGGCGTACGCATAAGTAGCTTTCTGTTGTTAATGTAATGGGGATAAAATGTATCTTGTTCTTTGCTTTTGCCTTTCTTTAGTTTTAATGAGGTTAACATTTCCAGATTTATGGGCCAGGGCTCTCTCCCTATCCTGCATTCTAAGAGAGTTTCTGTATTTCCCTGCTCCTTTTTCAGTGCTATGTAGTGTTGAACTCTGCTAAAGGAACTTCACTTACCTTAGAAAGGTCATGGGGACTTTTGTGAACTAGGAGACCCAGACGGGGAGGGGGGGCAGTAGGAGAACTACCTATAAGCCGACTCGAGCTGGAGCTTTTGAGACAAAATCTGGGTAGAAAAGAGAGAAGCTAGGTTCTAGGAAAGCACTTGCATTCACAGATGGATCCTTGGGGGACTGAAATGGATGAAGTGGATTTTAGGACATTTTTATGAGCGTTACAGAATGTAATACTTCTTTGAGCCTCACTGGAATATTCCATTGAAGTCTTAGTTTTTACTTTATGGAGTTAAAGTTATTTAGCGGTCAAGCAATACTGTATGGTACTCTTGAGACAACACAGTTAAATATAGGTCATACGTGCTGTTAGTGGCATGTTCTAGCCTGAAAGGGGAGCCTGAGATCACCCCTTATGGTGAGGAAGATGATATAAACCAGGTCTCTCATATAACTGGGCCATTGAAATAGGAGATGTGGTAAATTTGAGAATTCCAAGAAGTTCTTCATTCTGTGATGCAAGCATTCAAAGAATTCTTTTCGTATTTGGCTTGCTGTTTTCTCTCAAACTGGGATCTGGTGTAGTCTTCCAAGTCCCTGGTCTATTTCCCCCAGCTTCCTTTTTAGGAAGGCCTAGGACTGGTATCTTGAGCAATCCTAAGCCTTAGGGAAAATACTTTTTTCTCTGTTTTCCACTGTCTTATCTTTGCTTGCCTCTTCTCACTACGAAGTGGTAAGATTTCAAGCACCAGGATTACACAGCATAAAGAGAGTAGGAACATGAGTGTAAGGGGACATGCTTTTAGTCTGGGTCTGTTTTAGTCCAGAGGGATGAAAGAGGTCACAGGTGGTCCAGCCCAATTCATGAGGAGTCCACCCTACCGTGTGAGTTCCAGGAATCTTCTGGTTAACAGTTACTTGGCCTGTTCTAATTCTTTGCATCTTCCTGAATCAGGAAAAGATACTTATTGTTTGGTGTTTGGGACCTTGGCCTAAGAGCTCTCCATTTCATCATGACTAATACTGGGATTTTTTCTGTTGTTGTCCCCGGAGGACGGTCCCATTCGCGTCAGCGCCGCACCTGCTCTGGACGCCCCGGGACGTTCAGCGGCTGTGGCCGTGCGGCTGGACTGAGACTCGCCACCTGCACGGTCGAGGGCAGGACCCCCAGGAGCACCACCGGACCCATCTCTTACACAGGCTGACCGATTTCTCCTGGTGTTCAGAGTCTGTTTTTGTCTAGCACCATTTGAAATCGGTTATGATGTAGGGGGAAAAGCAGCGGCCTCGAAGACTCGCGCCGACTCTGGTGAGCAGCCGCCCGTGCTTTCCTGGAGGACGGATGGGCAGAGAGAGGGGAAGGACGATCTCGTGCTTTTCACTAACTTCTTTAACTGCATTTATGATCCCTTACTGCAGAGGTAAGAGAGACCTGACTGTACTTTGAAAAGCAAAGGGCTTTAATGTATCCGAGGTCCGGTCGCATGTTGCCGAAATGCGGGAGGTGCCGCGGATGCTCTCAGGGGTCGCTGTTGAGTTCTCTTTCTGTGAAGAGTCCGTTCCTGCCTCCCCACCTGAATAAATATTTCACTCTAGTCAACTAATCATCTCTTTGTTTTTCATCCGTCATTTCCTATTCATAATTCCATGACAAGTGGGGTCCTGGAAAGGTAACTTGCGATGTAGAATTACCCACTTGCTAAGCATTTCAGCAGGAGACGGCAGAAGACACACGTTAAAAAAGAAGCCAGCCCGTTAGGACAAGAATGGAATTCCGTGAGCCAAGGGACAAAACGAGAGAAAAGATCACCGAAAAATGCTCAAGCCTGGGTGGAGGGATGCTGCTTAGGGAAGGGGAAACTGAGGCTGGTTCCAAACGGCACCTCCGTGGTCCATGATCCTTTGAGAAATTTTGCCCAACTGAACACACTGTCCCGTGGCTGGTGAAGGAGAGCAGCCTGAGGATTTCCCTTCCTTTATAAAAGATGCAGGAGCTCTACTTGTGGTGCAGAGTCTCGAGGAGCCCTGGAGGGACAGGGCAAACCAGTTCCGGAAGGGTATTCAGCGATGAGCCAGATTTGGCTTCGTGGGGGATTAAATCTGGGGAATCTTCAGGTCAGAGGGCTGTGACCTCTTGAGTGAGCATTTCGTGCAGATGTCTGGAGACATCTTGAACCTGTTTTTCAAGACCCTGCAAATTTTAGTGGCCACCCACACGGGCTCTGGTTATACTGTTCCGGATCACGCTTATGTTTTTATTCTAAAGTTTCCCCAGGTGACTCACGTGCAGCCACGGTCGAGAGCCACCCCTCTGTGGTCTGGCTTTCCTACTCAAACAGTGATGGGAGGACCCCTACCACGGGTGTAGGAGCTGCTGGTCTTCATCTCCTTGGGCTGCTGTAGGAAACCACGACAGCCCCGGCAGCTTATCAACCACAGATGCTTCTGCTGGGGATGCTGGGAAGTCCAAGATCAAGGTGCTGACAGATTCAGTGCTGGGTGGCAGCCAGCTTGCTGGTTCAAAGACTGCGCCTTCCCAGGGCAGAGGGGCCGAGGGAACGTTCTTGGGCCTCTTGACAAGGGCACTAATCCCATTCATGAAGGCTCTGTCCTCATGACCTAATCCCTTCCCAAAGGCCCCACCTCCCGATACTATGCCCTTGGGGGTTAGGATTTTCACATGGGGATTTTGGTGGCACACGAACATTCACGCAGTAACTGTCCCGAAACAAAACACCTCATTTCTTCCAGTCCTGGAAGTCCCAAGTGTGACATTTCACTAGGCTGAACCCAAGGCATTGGCAAGACCAGGCTCCCGCCAGACGTCCTAGGAGAATCCATGCACTTGCCTTTTCCAGGTTCTAGAGCTGTGTTCTTTGGCTTGCGGTCCCTGCCTCCATCCTCAGGGCCGGCCTCCGAGCATCCGCCGAGGGGGTCATGCAGCCTCCTGCTGCAGTCAGCTTCCCCACTGTCCTGCCTTCCAGGGCACCGCGTGATTACATTCAGGGCCCCACCCAAGATCCCATGTGCAGAGACCGTTCGCCACAGAGGTGACAGCCACAGGTGACAGGTATTAGGTGACAGCCACAGGTGACAGCCACAGGTGACAGAGATCCGAAATCTCTGGAGGCCATGAGCCTACCACAAGCAGCAGTAGGTAGAACGAAGGGAAATGCGGACTCTCAGGCCCACCTGGGATCTGCTGGATCAGAATCTGCATTTTAGCAAGACTTACCAGCACACTACCATTGGAGAAGTGTGGTCCCTCGGGGTCCTACCCAAGGAAGTGCTCATCTAAACGACAGTGGTCTCCGGCTTCTCCCTGAAGCCCCCAGCCCTAAGCACCAGGATGCCTGAGCTTTTGCTTGGTTTCCAGAGCTCGGCACAAGGCTTGCCACTGCCACTTTTTAAAGGCTGTGTAAGGGAGATAGATGTTTATGTTGTAAACATAAGCAGCTCCCCCTGCTACTCTCCCTATACATGTTTTCTTGTGGTAGCGAGTGCAATCGGGTGGGTAACTTTCTCATTGTGGCGAGTCATTTATCTTCATGTACATAAGTGAGAGGGAAGGAAAAAGTGTACTGACCACAGCCCCCGGTATTCTGCTTCCCCCACATTTAAGCAATAAGGGACAGAGGTCAGCCCCTTTAAGATGTTGATTTCACAGAAGGCAAGCAGAAAAGACCTAGTTAATACTAGACCCAAAATGAAATTAAAAATGTCTTCTGGGAATCACAGCAATGATGGGAACCTCTGAATCATAATGACCCAGTGGGAAGGACTTCGGGAATGGCCTATCCCCGGAGAGTCCACAGGAGGGCAGCAGTGCTACACCGTAGAAAGACTGACCAGTTTAGCGCATGCTTTTCTGGATGAGTCTGCAAATGATGAAAGCAAAATTAAGCAGAATTAAAATGACCTGCATAGGTAGTGGACTTTTGTTTCTGGGAGTCAGTAGACTATGTTAAATCCTGCTCTTGAGTAGAAATATGCAAATGCTTAAAATACATAAGAAAGTTCATTCTTGGTGAAAATGTTAGCTGTCAGACATTACTGAGTTTTCAAATACCAAAACTGCCTATTTTCTTTAAAGCTAAAATATTCGGAAACAATGGAAATTCATATTCCTGCCCATCGTATGTCTCTATCTCTCTTCAGCTTTCTTACAGACTCTTTGGTAGCTACCTTAAAAGCTCCCCTGTACATTTTATGCCGATTTAAACAATATTCTATAATCTCAAGGAAAAGCCAAATACAATTTAATAAATTGTTTTCTTTATTTATGGACAACCTAATTTTCATCCAGTGTTATCAGAAAGATTGCCCTGTTTTTTCAAACCACAAATAGCCTTGTTTCGTTAGGCCACAAAATCTTATGTCTCAGACTATATTCTTTTTTTTCTTTCTTTTTTTTTATTATATTACGTTAGTCACCATACAGTACATCCCTAGTTTTTGATGTAAAGTTCAATGATTCATTACTTGCATATAACACCCAGTGCACCATGCAAGACTGCATTCTGATGTAATAGGCTCAATTTGAAGAACAGCATCTTGGGGGCACCTGGGTGGCTCAGGCCTCTGACTCTTGATCTCAGCTCAGGTCATGATCTCAGGGTCATGGGATAAAATAAATCTTTTAAAAAATAAAAAACAGCATTTTGTAAATAGAAGCCTTTACCTCTGTCTTTATGAGTTTATATGTAGAAATGGCCTGTGGAGCTTGAGAATCGCTAAGGCAGAGGTTCTAAACCTTAACTACACATTAGAGTCACTTGGGAGGCTTAAAAAAAATCCCCACTCCCAGGCCACAGCCCAGCTCAATTACAGAAGAAAACCCAGAGGGGTGGGACCCAGGCATCAGTAAAGCTCCCCAAGTGATTCCATGTGGAACATGGTTCAGAACACTGAGGCCTGATCTCAGACACTTAACTATCTGATTTAATTCAAATCTGCAAAACGACCAGGAAATTTTTTTGCGTAAACAAAAGCAAACCCTATTTCTCCTTCAAGGAGCATGCTAAGCAACTTGGACATGATGCCGTAGGTCATGTGCTGTGACCCAACGCCTCTGGGCAGGACAGGCAGGGGCTGGGCTGGGAGAGGAGTCCTGACACAGCGAGCGCTCTGGGCTGCGAGGGGCAGGAGTGGAATGCTTAGAGAAGCTGGGCCCCGGGGACAAGCACATGTCCTCTGAGATAAAGCACGCTGGAAAGAACGCATCATCGCAAGTGAAAATTCTCCAATCTACATTTTATTTTTTACAACATTTGAAGATCCAGTTTTCAAAAAATGAACAATAAAGACCCTGACACATGGGACTTCTGATTTCACGGCAAATACATTCTTACAGTTTTAACAAAGTTTTAAATTTACATATGCTTTTTTATGTCATTACAGAAACTTTCCTAGGGAAAACTGTTTTCCTCTTAGGTTAGGAAATTGACAAGTTGTTTGACAAAGAGCATAATTTATATTCACGCATCTATGTCAATTTCCCATATAAATCTAGTAAAATGAAAAAACTAAATTTGAAGCAGAAACTATGATACAAGTCCATCTATTTTCAATACATTACAATCTTTGGTTGAAAAGTCTTCCTTTCGGCTTGTTACAAATCAACAGTGCCCCTTCGAAGCAAGTGTGAGGTCCCTGAAAAGTGTGTGACAACGGGGATGGTCCAGCTTCCCCTCCGTACTTCATTCTGGATTCCTGTTTCTTTCTGCTCAAGCTGATCTTCCCGAAGTCCCTCCCAGATCCCAGAGGGAAGCAACAGGTACAGTGCATCACAGGCGTGCCTTTATCTGTCAAAGAGTACTTACTCTGACCCACGCTGGATTCCCAACCACATCCTTCTCCAGGCAACGTTTCTTTGGCCTAACTTGCGCCACTAAATGTGAAAGTGCAAAACGAAACTTGAACAAGTGTCACGTGTGTTTGAGTGGCTGTCCCTTCTCTGCCCCCTGGGCTTCCCTGGAAGAGACCCTGCCTGGGCTGAGGTCACAGAGGCCACAGTCTGTCCCACCCGAGCATCGGGGCTACCCCAGCTGTTGCCTTTTCCTGCCCCTTTGCACGACCGACGACAGGCACAGTTTCCTTCTCTGAAACATGTGGCTTAATTTTTACTCTGCTTTTAGCACGTAAGGTGAGCTGTCCCTACACGCTCAGATTCTGTTCCAACCTGAGGTTATGTGATGGATACGTTCCTGCAAACCTCACCCCTTTCACAGGACGTTGTCTGAAGGAAGACCTCTCTTTATTCAAGTACCAGGAGGAGAGGACCCATTGCCAGAAGTTAGAGTGGACTCTAATTTTCCTAAAGAGCAGAATCTTCTTAGAGAAAACTGCAAGGCCACAATGTTCACTGCAGCACCAGCCGGCATTCTTGCTTCGAGAGCGATGGCTCCCTGATGTACAGAAGTTTGCAACTGATTCTCAGTCCCTCATGCAGGTCTCAGACTGTTTATAGCTTCCTTAAATCACCGGGAAATTACAAATGTTAAAAAAAAGAAAACATACAGAGCAGAGGACCACAGGGGAAGGGAGGGAAAACTAAACGGGAAGAAATCAGAGGGGAGACAAACCATGAGAGACTCCGGACTCTGGGAAGCAAACTGAGGGTTGCAGATTGGTGGGGGTTGGGAATGGGGTAACCGGGTGATGGGCATTAAGGAGGGCACGTGGGGTGAAGAGCACTGGGTGTTACATGCAACTAATGAATCGTTGAACACTATATCAAAAACTAATGATGTACTATATGTTGGCTAGTTGAATAAAAAAAACAGAATTCTACCCCATTTAGAGCATTTTCCAATCATATTCTTAGTTAAGGAAGTCAAACTTCTTCAAAATCTCAATATGCTGTGTTCCTCTTTTTAATGTGAAGGGCTGAAGGAGCATACGCATATTAAGGTATTTAACACTAAACAATCTATGAAACACATCTTAGAGTTGTTGGAAGAATGAATCTTAAGACTTGGCATTAATCTTTGAACAAATAGGATTTCAAAATCACTTTCTTTACAAAGAAAATGTGATTCATTTTGAACTGTAGTTCTCTAAATACGGAGATTTATTTTAAAAATTATTTCCCCACCTAAATACTACCAGGGATACTGTGCTGAGTTGCCCTATAAGTTCAAGTGTTATTTAAGGGCAAACAGGACAGAGGTTCACACCCAAATTCATCCCCAGTTCAAAGCAGCATCAAAGGATGGGGACTATACTCAAGCCACATTAAAATGTCAGCCTTAAGGCTTAGTGGTTGCATTCATGAAAATACAAGAACTAGAGAATAACTTGGATAGACCTTAAGATTTTAATTGGATCAAAAGATAAACTGAGGCACTGGTTTGTGGAAACCATTTGGCGCAACCGCTGTGCCTCAGGGGGTATTTATTCCGGTAAGTGCTGTACTCACCTCCGACCTCTGCTTCCCTAAAGAGCAATTTACCCAGAAAACATCAGTTAAGTACAGAAATTAAATCCAGACGCCCATTTAGAAAATGGACAATTAAAAACATACATTTATAAAGCAAAAGTTCCTGATCTAGAAAGTAAAGGACTCTTCCACGTGTTCAGCTAGTCTCAGTGTAGAGACCATCCTATTCTTGTGTGTGTTTTTGATTCTTTCCAAAACAAGAAATAGAGCAGTATAATACAAAGTACTTAGTAAAGATGTCTTCATTTAAATTAAAATGAGGGCTTATGGGGAAGACTGCAGAGAAACACATGTAGGACCTAATAATGAAATTTTAAATTTGGCTCTGAGATGAAACTTTTGGAAAGGTAACACTTCCACCAGCCTCCGAGTTCAACAATTACCATAGAGCCCTCACTGTCAAGGAAATCATGTGTTTCACTAAGAGCTCTCCTAAATAACTAAGAGTAACATCACAATTTTATGGTAACAATAGACAGCTTTCTAAAATCTATTATTTGAGCCCAATGCTGTCCAAAGAAATACACTATGAGCCACATGGGTAACTTTACATTTTCTAGAAGCCATATTTTAAAAAGGTAAAGGAAGCTAGCGAAGTTAATTTTAATGCATTTTCCTTAACCCAATATACATGTTATTTTACATTTTTTGTACAAAGTCTTAAAGTCTGGTGTGTATCTTACAGGACAACTTACATAGGACTAGCCACTTGGAAGTCCTCAGTAGCCCCACGGGACTAGCGACTATTGAATTGGAAAACGCAGGTCTGGGCCCTGCCTTAGTACAATGACTAGACCGGACAGAGGAAAGCTAACCGTGAACAGGTCAGGGGTTCACCAGTCTGCGTGCCACAGCCAACCCTCAGGGATGCCTACCCAGCTAACAGCTAACCATGTCAGTTCTGGATACCCTAGTACTTCTCTTTCTGGGGGACGCCATCACGTGAGCCGCCACTGTCACAAAAATTCACTTGGGATCGAGCAATTTCCTGAGGACAACTGTGAGCCGTTTTATACCGGGAGTTAGGACTGTCAGTGAATTCTCCGAGACTGCCATCTTCTTCTCCTTTTTGGAGTCAATACTTCTTTTGTTTGTGTAGTGGTGGAATCCTTTTCTTCAAATAGAATTTTAAACAGACTCCAAGGGAGGAGAAAGAGAAAAAGGATTCACCTAAATGTTAAGAAACTTGTATTTGATAGAACCACGAAGCAATTTAAAGATGGTGAAAATCTCACCCTGGATTACTAATTACAGATGTTTTACACGATCTTCGGCACCCATTACATGACCTTCAAATGTTTACAGACACCTTGAAGCTCACGACACACTGACATCTACCTTCCTGGTTGGCTTTAGCCTCAAAGGAATTCTAAGGGACCAAGAAGATTCACGGACTGGGGAGGCCCCTACTGCCACTTCCGGTCGGTCTGTTCTGTCTTCCCTTTGCTCCTGTGACCCAGGACACCACTCTGCTTTCACCAAGAAGTCGCCCTTCCTATTGGCGTCTGTCGAGTCTCCTCCCAAACTCCTGAGTGTAATGTGGGGTGTCGCCTCACATTCTAAGTGGTGGGATACGTATCTCCTCTCTTCCCGGCTGTGTAGACACACATTCTGGCACAAAGAGATGAACACTTCCAATTCATCTCATTAGGACAGAGGGCAGTGAGGCTCAAAGGGCTAAAGGTAATGCAATTCAAAATTTTTCAAAATCTAAACTTTTTTGTTGGTTTCTTTCATATGCTAAAAAATGCTGGTAAAGGAAAACTAGTAAATGCTTTTAGAGTTAATATTTACAAGTTGAAGGTGAATGCAGTTATAAAATTAAATAAAATGTATTTTGGTTTTTGAAAAAAGACATTTTTCTTCCTTGCCCTTGAACAGATTCTAAATTTCTGTGCAATCTGTTTAGCCCTGAAACCATTTAGCCTGACGAGAATAACGTCAACTCTCTCTCACAGAGCAAGACTGTGTGAGGACAAAGGGGCCTGTCTCTCACACCTTAGATTTAGAGGGAATTCGCAGAGCATGTGTCCAGTTCATGCAATGCCGTCTGACAAGTCGATTTTGTAGACATTTTCAGATGCGACTTGATTCTCGCATCGAGTGCAGTTTCTTCCTGAGGCCCATCTGCTTGCCCCCGAGGGAAGACCTCTGTAAAACTGACTACCTGACATCCCATTTTCTGGGATGGATCTCAAGTTCGCTCTTTCAGCTAACTACAAAATCCTTTCTCATTTATTAGTTGTTTGAAGTATCGTGAAGAGTTTGTTGGAAGCTCAGGAATCTGAGACTCAAGTGGAGGAACGTTCCAGTTGATTTGATCCTTCGGCTTTTGCCCCAGGTCACTATACTCCCCGCCTGATCTGGCTGCTCGATGGAGTAAATCCCAAACCTCTTAACAAGCTTCATTCAAGCACCGACGGCTTAAAAATTACAGAGTTACTGGCTCAGTCATTATTATAAACGTAGGTTTAAGTTAGACCAAATAATAAATATCCTCAATAGAAAAAAACGGGAAAACCGTTTCGTCACCGGGAATAAAATACATAAAGTATGTAAATAATTCTAATGGGCTTGAGCAAACTCTCGCTTCTCCGGGGACGATGTCACCAGAGTGGAGAAAATCATGCATTTATGAAACAAAATCACCACCCGTATGTGAACGCACTAATGTCAAGCAGATGCGTGTTTTCTGCAGCCGCACAGTCACGACAAGCCAGACAGGACTCAGGCCGCAGCAAAGCCCCGGGCAGGGGCTGTGGGTTCCAGACGAGAAAGGAGGGCAGCAATGAGCGAAGAAAGGAACCCGGAAGGAAAAGGCAGGGGTGTGTAGGGGGGCCCATTTCACACGCCCCGGGATGCCATTCTCTTCCTCGCGGAGACTAGGGAACAGACGACCCTGGCTGAACCCTTCAGCGCGGGGCCACGATCGTCAACTATCCACGAAGTTTGTACTTGGGGACGGAGGCTGCAGAAGGGTAACCGTGTTCCCAGGTCATCACAAATACAAGTTTCCATCAAATCCATTTGTACCAAGTTTTAGCAGCAACTTGGGACGTTCTGTGCCTAGCGCCCTGCTTCCAGAGTTACCCCTAGAAACAGAGCAGGAACTGCACGCTCTTCCTAGTCTCGAGAGAAGCTTCCAAGGCAACAACACTCTGTTTCAGGGAGAATGTGATGGACATTAGGCCCTACAAAGAATCTAACAGAAATCTGTACTTTTTTAAACAGCAGCAAGGTAGAGGTAAATATTAGCCCAGACTCTTTTTCACAACACACTCATAGGAATCTTTAAAAAATCCAATTACCTTAAACAGGAGAAAATTTTGCCGAGCTTGATGGTGTCTCTTGCAATTTCAAGAATGTGAGCATATCCGTAACGTCGCCCCCTCTGGTTACTCAGAGTGCAGCCCAGGCGAGCAGCAACGAGGCTGGGCGCTCATGGTTAATTGAAAATATCAGGCACTGCACCAGACCTAATGACTCAGAATCTGCATTTTAACCAGACCCCAGGTGATTAATGTGCACATGAACATTAAGAAGCATCGCTCTAGATTCTAACGGAGAAAGGTACTACCAACCTGCATCAGAGAGACTTCAGTGCTGAACCAACATAGAACCTCAAGAGTTCGATAACATAGTTCAATGTCTTGACGTGAAACACTCTAGAGAATCTAAAATTGATAAAGCCATTCTATAATACTGAATTTCTAACTCAGTATGTTCCTGTCATGAAAAGGGCAACATATATCCTAAAAAATTTCTACATACTTCCTAAATTAGCTCATAGGCATTTATGAATTTCCCCTCCCACACTATATTTTTAACTTTTTTTCTTCCAAATTATGCTACTATATATAGGATTAATTACATTGCACCAGTTAAAGATACATTTTCTGAAAATATTTAAAAATTTTATTTTATTTTATTTTATTTTTTTAAAGATTTTATTTATTTATTCGACAGAGATAGAGACAGCCAGCGAGAGAGGGAACACAAGCAGGGGGAGTGGGAGAGGAAGAAGCAGGCTCATAGCGAGGAGCCTGATGTGGGGCTCGATCCCAGAACGCCAGGATCACGCCCTGAGCCGAAGGCAGACGCTTAACCACTGTGCCACCCAGGCGCCCCTAAAAATTTTATTATTGCAATTTGCTGTTTACAAAGAAAATGTAGATGGTAAATGGTAAAGTACTGCCTGTAAAAAAATTGAAAGGTAATTGATATATACCATTGTTTTACCTTTAGATGGACACATAATAATTTGAGAAACGTATATATTACAAAACGATCACAATAAGTTAATATCCATCACCACACAGAGTTACAAATATATTGTGTGTGTACACTCTTAAGATGTACTCCCTTAGCATCCTTCAAATATGTCATATAGTATTATTAACTATAGCCACCATTCTGTACATTACATCCTCAGCGACATAGTACATGCTGCAAACTGGAAGTTTGTACCTTTTGACCACCTTCACTCAATTCAACTGACACCCCTTCCCCCCATCCTTTCCCCACTCCGACCCATCTCGGCATCCACCAAACTTTTCTCTGTATCTGAGTTCATTTTTTTTAAGATTCCACATATAAGTGATATCATAAGGGATTTGTCTTTTCTCTGATTTATTTCACTTGGCATAATGCCCAAAGGTCATCCATATTGTCACAAATGGCAGGATTTCCTTTTTTATGGCTGAATAATATATCATCAGATAATGGAATCTATATAATGGGTTATAAAATTATATATAATATTGTACTATATATTTATATGTACAATATTCCATTATATATATAGTATATACACACACACACACATTACATTTTGTGGTGTGTGTGTGTGTGTGTGTGTATATATATATACACCATATTTTCTTTATCCATTTATTCATTGATGGATATTTAGGTTGTCTTCATGTCTTATTGTAAATAATGTTGCAATGAACACTGGTGTGCAGATATATTTTCAAAACTGCTATCCTCTCCTTCAGATAAATACCCATAAATGGAACTGATGGGTAAGTTAACTCTATTTTTAATATTTTCAGGAACCTCCATATTATTTTCCATATGGTACACTAATTTACCTTTCCACCAATAGTGCACAAGGATTCCCTTTTCTCATGATCCTCCCCAACATCTGTCATATCTTTTGGATAATGACCAGTCTAACAGTTGTGAGATGAAATCTTGGGGGTTTTGATTTGCATGTCCCTGATGTTTAGTGATGTTGAGTGTCTTTTCATACATCTGTAGCAATTTCTATGTCTTCTTTGGAAGAATGTATATTTATATTGTTTGCCCCCTTTTTTTAAAAATTGAGGTATAATTTACATATTAGTTTCAGTTGTACAACATAACTACGTGAGATTTGTAAATTTGCAAAGTTATTGCCATGAATAAATCTAGTTAACATTCATCACCATACAGTTATAATTTTTTTTCTTGTTATTAAAACTTTTAAGATCAGCTCTTAGCAACTTTCAAATATGCAATACAGTGTTATTAACCATATTACCATGCGGTGCATTACATTCTGAGACTTATTTGTAACTGGAAGTTTGTACCTTTCTGACCTTCTTCACCCATTTCACCCACCCCTACTACCCGCCCATGGCAACCTCTAATCTGTGCCCTGTATCTAGGAGTTGTTGTATTTTTTTCTTTTTTGAGACCACATATAAGTGAGATCATATGCTATTTGTGTTCTCTGTCTTACTGAACTTAGCAAAATGCCCTTGACGTCCATCCACGTTGTCGCAAACAGCAAGATTTCCTCCGTTTTTTAAGGCTGAATAATATCCCATTGCATACGTACCACTGTTTCATTATCCACTCATCTATTTTTTTTTTAAGATTTTATTTATTTATTTGACAGAGATAGAGACAGCCAGCGAGAGAGGGAACACAAGCAGGGGGAGTGGGAGAGGAAGAAGCAGGCTCATAGCGGAGGGATCACGCCCTGAGCCGAAGGCAGACGCTTAACCGCTGTGCCACCCAGGCGCCCCCCCCCTTTTTTTTTTAAGATTTATCCACTCATCTATTGATGAACAGGTAAATCATTAATTCCATTTCACTATAATCTTTCTCCGAGGCTTTATCTAGTTCTTTCATTTGGAACAGATTCCTTTGTTTCTGCATTTCCCTTGACCTTGTTGGTTTCTAGGCGTTTGATAAAACAGCTCTCCCAGTCCTAAAGCAGCACCCTGGTGTAGGGGCTACAACTTACCGTTCAACCCTGCCCTAGCTCTTGGCTGTCCATCAAACCTTTGGAATCGTCCAGCCTGCCTCCTTTTTTCTCAGTGGCTCTCACGAGCTGAGGACGTGCCAAGACTTCTCAGGGTCCCGGAGAGGAAGGTCCCAGTCTTCATCTAGGCTGACTGGAAGCCAGCCCTTGGGTGGCAGCTTTTAAAGCATGCAAATATACCTCTTTCGGCGGAATGCTGGGCAATGGACGTTTCTGTGTGCTCCCTCTGTACTGAGCCCACTGGTGGCAGCCAGTTAAGAACTGTTTGGTTATTCGCCACTGTCCTGCTGACCACCAGGGCTGGTTATCAAGGGATGTGTCCTGCAGGGAGCAGCCACAAAAGCTGGGGCATCAGCCGTGTACGCAGGCTCCTTTCCTAGAGACATGGACAGCCTGGGGCTGGGTAAAAGGAGAGTTTGAAGATGGTGCCTGTCAGTCTCCCAGTCTCTGCAGAGGATTGTCTTGGGCTCACTGACGTTGTGTTTCATTAGAAGCCTGTTCCTTGGCCACAACTATGTGGATAAGCTAAAAGGCCTGTCGCAAAGACTGGGATGACTTCAGTCGGCCACCTCTGTGCTATGTCCTGGACTGGGCAGCTGGTTAACAACTGTTTCTCCATGCGTTACAGTCCTGTGTGACCTGCAGACGTGAGCCCCGAGGGCCACCAGACAGGTGCACGAGCTCCTTTTCTGGAGCTCCTGGCAATGCAGAGTCCGGCAGAGGGGCAGCGGAAGATAGCGTAGGCTCTCCAAGGTCTCCGGAGAGGACCGAAGCCAGCCGTGTTTGGATAGAAGCCTGTCCCTCAGGCCTCAGCGACACAGATACGCTAATAGGCCTCCTTCCCAGAAAGACGGGCGCATTTCAGACTGCTGCCTCTGTGCTGCGTCCTGGGGTGTGGCCAGTTAACGGCTCCTTCTCTGTTAGGGTCCTACAGGACCCGCAGATGTCAGCCTCCCTGGTCACCAGTGCCCGGCAATCAAGGGGGGCTCCCTGGGTGGCAGCTGCAAACACCAAAGCCCCAGATGTCGCACAAGCTCCCTTCTGAAAGATACCAAGCTGAGAGCCAGGCAGAGGGACGGCAGGAAGATGGGGCCTTCAGAGCCTCCACGGGCTTTGAAGAGTATTTCGGTGGGGTCCTAGGTGTGTGTGACATTAACGCCTGCCTTTCAGCCCAAAGCTTTTAAGACAAGCAAATAGGTCTCCTTCACGGAAAGACCAGGTGTTTCGATCAGCTGCCTCTCCACTGTCCCCTGGGGGGTTAGCTACAGTAAATCCACACGGGTACTTTAAGAACTGTTTCTCGGTTCACTATAGCCTTGTAGACATAAGCCCCATTGGCTTTCAAAGCTAGATGTGTTGTGGACCCATCTCTCAGGTGCAGGTGGGGTGCTGTGGGGTTCCAACATTTTGCTTCCCAGGAAGGAGCTCGGAGTTGTGGGTGGGTTACCAAATTTGGGGAGGAGCTTACGGGGAGATCCTATCGCAGTCTCCCCTACCCATTTTGATATGCATTTTTTTTTAAAGTAGGCTCCACACCCTCTGTGGGGCTTGAATTCACAACCCCAAGATCAAGAGTCAGACGTTCCACTGACTGAGCCAGCCAGATGCCCCTTGATGGGGGTTTTTTATCCACCCAATGTGTAGGAGTCCATCAAATGAGTTTTCAGATCCCTTTCAGAGGGAACTGTTCTGTATGTAGCCGTAGATTCCGTGTGTATGAGAGGAGGTGAGTTCAGGATTCTCTTATGTTGCCATCTTAAATTAAACCACAGGCTCGGGTTACAAGACCCATTAATTGGTAGCTAGAGAGAGTTTGAGTAATACTTGTTAAGGACCCAGTAATTATTTTGATGCAGAGAATTTAAACAGAAAAGGAAAGTAAGGAGCAGAAATCTATTTTGGTTTGCTTTCTTGAGAAGTTATTTCTTTCTTTCTTTTTTTAAATATTTTTTTAATATATTTTTTTAAATATTATGTTAGTTACCATACAGTACATCCCTGTGTTTTGATGTAAAGTTCGATGATTCATTATTTCTACACAAAACTTTTGTTGGACTTGTAAAATTATTCCACTGACAATATTTCCTACTCATGCTGTTGTGTAGATGTAATTTAAAAATATACTACTGATTGAGAAATCCAATATGCATATCATGTGTTCTACAAATATGAAATCAAAGATTCAAATGAAGGCATTGTGGTTTAAAAAAGATAACCAATAATATTAAAAAGTTTGAATTCTTTATGTGTAAAGAATGTACTTTTTTTACACAGCCTAAACCAGAGGATTAATATAAAGGTAAAATGTATCATAAATCCATGAATACCAAGAGGCTTAAAATTACTAGTTTTTTAAAAAAATATTTTAATTATTTAATTTGTCAGAGAGAGTGAGAGAACACAGCAGGGTAAGTGTCAGGCAGAGGGAGAAGGAGAAGCAGGCTCCCCGCAGAGCAGAGAGCCCAATGCGGTACTCAGTCCCAGGACCCTGGGATCATGACCTGAGTGAAAGGCAGATGCTAGCTGACTGAGCCACCTAGGTGCCCCTAAAATTATTAGGTTTGATATTAAAGCTATTTCCAAAGCTACAAGGAAAGAAAATTACTAAAAATCACTAAAAATTAGAAATCTCAAAGCGCCTAATCTTGGTCTATGCTCTAGGATTCGTTCGAAGTCTTTTACTAAATTGAAAGACATTTCATTAAAATTTAATATTTAAAAACCCTATTCTCCCTAGAAGATATGTACTTGTACACTTTTTTTTCTATTACAGGCCTCCCTTTTTTCAGTTTTATGATAAAAATAAAGTAATGAGGTACCTTATAAATCTTACCCCTCAGTAATGTTAAGTTTAATCCCAACAGTTTTACTGCGACCTTGTAAATTAAGAGAAGAGGGAAGTCAAACAGTGCTGCTTTTCCTTCCCCAGTTCAACAAGTATAAGTAACAATTCTACATAAAAACAAATCAAATTGCATATTTGAATGAGAACCTATGTACCTTCTTACAATTACCTAAGTTACACAGACAAATGGAAACTTTCATCATAAAAATTCCAAGGAATACAACTGTCCGAGTCTCCACAGTGAGCAGTTCTAAATTTAATCTTGGCCACTCGGCAAATCTAGGACACAGGGTAACGCTGGGTGGGGAAGGCCCCCCCGTGGTCCGTGATTTGCTACAGAACTTAAATCTCAAATCCCACAGAAATGCTTCTTGCAGTCCTAATAGCTAGAGCCACTCTGCACAGAGTCCTCTGGCGACAGGGACAGTAAGAGCAGCCCGGGGTCGTTTCAGTAAACACGGGCAACGGGGATGGCGCGTTCATGCAGGCACAGTTCTGAAAAAGACGGCATGCGGGACAAACAGAAAGCTGCAACAAAACGATGCCAAGAGTGAGCAAGACCATGAGTTAGAAGGAACATGCTTTTATTTACCCTTTCTTCTCCCTTTGAAAACATCTATACAGGCAGGTGCAAAGTACCGCAAGGCCAACAACTGCAAGAGACCAGAAAACAAAGGACATAAAACTCCGAGAGCTGGTTGCCAAGATTCAAAATCTAGCAGCAGAAATAAACAAGTGTTGGTTACATTCCAGTGGTCAGAACATGTTATTTTATTTAAGCACATATCTACTTATATTCCGTCTGGACTCTCTACTATCTAAAGCCCATTCCCTGGAGTCACTCGAACAGTCCAGAGGAAGCCAGAGAAGAATCCTTGCTTAGTTTGGAAAATTACCCAAAGCATCTTTGGGACGCAGACTCATGACCACTCATCCCGAAGACAGGTAGTATTTAGGGTCTGTTACTAAGGGGACGCATACAGTATAAAAGAATATTCACCAGTAAAATGTAGTGTATCATATACAAGCTGCTCTAGACTGGTGGACTGCGTGTCAAGCTATATAAACTACAGAAGCTGAAACGTCATTTAAAAAATAATGCACGCCTTTGCAGTCATATTTTGATTTAAGTGGCATCCACGTTTGGGCTACTTACGAATGGTAAGAACAATCACAGCAATGATGCCTGCATCTGAGGAACAATGAAAACAGTTTGAAGACTGAGCACATAAGGTTCCCAGAGGATAGCTGCAGTTCAGTTTGACCAGATCATCCACACCGTACGGCAAAGCAGCTGCTCCTTGTCTAGTTTCAGCGGGAGCGCTAGCGCGTCCAGCTCGCTCTGATTGCGGTTCCCTTCTAATCAGATCCCAGGGTTAGCAGCCATCTTGTAAAACTCTTTTCACTGGAACCTGACTGTTCATTGTTCTGTGCTGTTGGGACTGCATCAGGTTGTTTAGTAAAGCTTACCAGGACTATCAGAATTCCCTAGATTAGAGGAAATTACCTACAGGTCTCCATACACAGCACCACCTACGTTTATCATATTATCTGGACTACTAAAATGGAAACTATAAATGTCAAATTTTGTGAAACTTCGTTCCTTCCTTAACTACGAATGATTGGAACATGATAGATATGTCCGTGTAGAACTCCAAGGCCTCATAATGCAGAGTAATTAGTAGCCAAAATAATACCTAATTCCTCAAAGTCTTCAAGTGATATTGGGTCGTTGGGCTCGGGATAGCCTAGGGAAAAACATGGAAATAAGTTAAAAAAGAAAGACAGACCAAAGCTTAAAGATCCATAAATTCTCTGGTTTTCTTTTTTGCCTTTGTATAAAACTACTTATAATTTCATTTTCCTTAATGTTTGTCAATCAAAGTGGTATCATAAATGATAAATTTATATTTGATGTCATCGACAATCTTCTTCCTGTCCACTGATATTTCCTGTGACAATATTTTGTGGTATAGGAAGCAAATTTATCACTACCACATCTTCAAAATTAGCCTGAATTCAACATGACTCTACTTAAAATTAAAAAATAGAGGAGGACTTTAAAATAATTTTTTGATCTGGAATAGAAAGACTCTTCAACATAACAAAAGCCACTTATGAAAAAACCCATGGCCAATATCATATTTAATGGTGAAAGACTAAAGTTTTTCCCTTAAGATCAGGAACAGGACAGGATGCCTGTGTTTGCCACTTCTATTCAACATAATATTGCAAGTTCATATCAGAACAATCAGTTAAAAAAGAAATAAAAAGCATCTAAATTGGGAAGAAATAAAATGATCTCTGTTCATAGGTGACATGATCTTTTACATAGAAAACTCTAAAGATACACACACACACACACACACACACACACACACACACACCCCAGACCTGGTAAAACTAATAAATGAATTCAGTAAAGTTGCAGGATACAAAATCGACATGTAAAATGAATTGCATTTCTACACACTAACAATGAGCAATCTAAAAAGGAAATTAAGAACACAATTCCATTTATAATTGAATCAAAAAGAATAAAAGACTTTGGAATAAACACGACAAAGGAGGTAAAAGATCTGTACACTGAAAACTATAAAATATTGCAGAAAGAAATTTAAAAAGGCATAAATAAAGGGAAAGCAATCCCCGTGTTTGTGGATCGGAGGACCTACTAATGTTAACATGTAAATATGGCACAAGGCAGGCTACAGGTGAAGGGCAACGCTTATCAGAACCCTAATGACGCTCTTTGCGGAAAAAGAAAAATCCATCTGAAAATTCATATGGAATTTCAAGGGATTAGGACTAGTCAAGGTAATCATGAAAAGAGAAAGCAAAGTTGAAAAGACTCATACTTCCTGATTTCAAAAACTTACTATAAAGCTACAATAACCAAACCAGAATGGTGCCGGCATAAAGACAGACCTACAGACCAATGGGATAGAAGCCACAAAATAAATCTTTGGGTATACAGTCAAGGAATTCTCCACAAAGGTGCTGACAACATTCAATAGGGAAAGAGCAGTCTTTTTCACAAATGGTTTTGAAAACTGGATAACCACATACACAAAAGGATGAATTCTAACCCTTGCCATTCACCAAATACAAAAATTAATCCAAAATGGATCAAAGACCCTAAAGAAATAAAACCCTTAGAAGAAAATAAGACTACATGCTTCATGATGTTGGATCTGGCAACGACTGACTGAATGTGACACCAAAAACACAGGCAACAAAAGAAAAAAACAGATAACTTAGACTACATCAAGCCTAAAAACTTTTGTACATCAAAGGACACTAATAATAGAGTGAAAAAGCAACCAACAGAATGGGAGAAAATATCTGAAACTCATATAATAAGGGATTAATATCCAAAATATACAACGAACTCCTAAAACTCAAAAACAAAAACAAAACCCACAACCCATCAAAAATGGACAAAAGACTTGAATAGACATTTCTCCAAAAAAGATATACAGATGGCCAATAAGCACAGGAAAAGATGCGCAACAAATTACTAATCATTAGGAAAGGGCAAATAAAAGCCACAATGAGAGTCTACCTCGTATATTACCTAACATACATTATGATGGTTATTATAAAAAAGCAGAAAATAATATGTGTTGGTAGAGGTGAAGAAATTGGAACTCTTGTGCATGGCTGGTGGGAATGTAAAATGTGCATCCTTTGGGGAGGACAGTATGATTGTTCCTCAAAAAAGTAAACATAGAATTATCATATAACCAGCAATTCTACTCCTAGGTATACAGCACCCCAAAACTGCTAACAGGGACTCAAAATTGAAAATTTTCAATTTTCAAGTTTATCACTGAAAACAGGATTCAAACACTTGAAAGCCAATATTCAGAGAAACATTACTCAATGTGGAAACAACCTAAGTGTCTATCAACAGATGAATGAATAAACAAAATATACAAAATAATGTAATATTATTCAGCCATAAAAAAGAATAAAGTTCCGATACATGCTACAAGGTGGATGAACCTTGAAAACATTATGCTAAGTGAAATGAGGCAGAAATAATTCCATTTCTATGAAGTATGTAGACTAGTCAAATTCATAAAGACAGAAAACAGAATGTTTACCAGGGCTGGGGGGGGTTTGAGAGTTATTGTTTAATGAGTATAATGTTTCAATTTGAGACTATGAGAAAGTTTTGCAGATAGATAGTAGTGATGGTTATAAACAATGTGGGTGCAATAATTCCACTGAAATGTATACTTAAAATGGTTAAAATAGTAATAAAACATAATAAAAGTTTATCTAGAAAAATTAACAGAACAGTCTAAACATTTCTGAAAAGGAAATATTCTGCCAGATATTAAAACAGATCATAGTATTAGAGTGGAAAGCAACGATTCAGTGCTGTCAGGAGAATGGTCAGAATTCAAGGAAACAGAGAGATAAATGGAACATCTATGGATTTAATGACAAAATAATTGTCACTTGAAAACAGCTGGAGAAAGAACAACTTATTCAACAAATGTTGCTACTTTGCCACGGGGTGGGTGTGGGTGGAAAGGAGAGGGATTCCATCTCACTCCATACACCATACTGAATTTCAGATGCACTAATGATTTAAATGCAAATACTGCAAACAGAACTCAGGGTTAAAATGTTTATAAAATTTATAGCATGAGGAAGACCTAAAACTTTTATAAGAAAGACACAGCAGACATAGCCATTAGGGAAAGATTGTTACATTCATCAATCCATCTACCTATTGATGTAAGATTTCAACACATGTAAAAGACCACTAACAGAACAGTTAAATAAATAAATACAGTATATATTTCAAAGTCATCATTGAAAAGAATGGCAGTAAATCTAAATATAACCCCAATATAAAACATTAAATGGAAAAAGTACAATTTTCAGAAAAATATATACAATATGAAGTCAATTTTGTTTAAGATAAAAGAAAAAATACCCAACAATATATGTAACTACATATCTAAGGATGCTGATGTACAGAAATAAAGAGACACCCTAAACTATTCATAGTGATTAATTCAGGTAATAGACTAGAGAAAAAGAAGGATAATTCTTTACTTGTATACTTTCACAAAGTTTGAAAATTTTGAAAAATATATTCATATACCACTCATGCAACAAAAAGCTATAAAAAGCAATCTAGGGGCACCTGGGTGGCTCAGTCAGTTAAGTGTCTGCTTTTGGCTGAGGTCATGATCCCAGGGTCCTGGGATGGAGCCCCGGGTCAGGCTCCCCGCTAAGCTCCCTGCTTCTCCCTCTCCCTCTGTCCCTCCCCTCTCCTTGTGCACTCTTCCTCCCCCAAATAAATAGATAAAATCTTTTTAAAGAGCAATCTATAATTAATAGTATACAATAAAAAATCTTAAAAGAAAACTGACTAGTGAAAACAAGGCCAAAAAACCCCTGAAAAAATGTTCACTTCATATTAAAAGGGCCTTAACTTATAATGAGCTCTCACAAATCAACAAGAAAAATATTTTAGAAACCTAATTTTAAAAAATGAGCAAACGGTATGGATAAATCAATGCAGACCAAAAAAAGTTCAGCTTCACTGATAATTAAAGAAATGCAAATTAGAATAAGACGTAACTTTGCATTTATCACTTTATAAAATTGTTAACAATATAAGCAGGAGAATTACTGTACCTGGATACTTTGAAACTGGAGGTTTGGGTGGATGAGTAGGCTTGAAACCTGGAAAAATAAATTTGATTCAATTCATCAGCCTTATCAATATAAAATTATTGATTTAATTTTGATTTTTGATTTTTTAAAAAGATTCATTATTTCTCAAAATGAAAAATACACATGCTTTCCAAACTTTGCAATTCTACTGCTGGGAATTTAACCTAATATGCATTTGCACAAGTGCATAAGCTGTATACTTAAGAATGTTTCACTACATCTTTGTATTTTATATGGAAATCCTAGCAGTTAACGGATAGTAAATCATAAAAATAATGTCTTCATAGTAAATACACATATCTTAAAAACAAAACAAAACAAAACATCCAAGTAGTATCATGCTACATAAGTTGTATCTTTTTCTTTTCTTTTTCTTTTTTTTTCTTTTTTTAAAGATTTTATTTATTTATTTGACAGAGACAGCCAGTGGGAGAGGGAACACAAGCAGGGGGAGTGGGAGAGGAAGAAGCAGGCTCATAGCAGAGGAGCCTGATGTGGGGCTCGATCCCAGAACGCCAGGATCATGCCCTGAGCCGAAGGCAGACGCTTAATGACTGCGCTACCCAGGCGCCCCCATCTTTTTCTTTTCTGCCTAGTATTTCTTGGGCCTTTTAAAAAATACTTGCATATTTAGATCTGCTATAACACCATTATATGTTACTGATCCTTTTGGTAGAGTCTTTCTCTAACTGATGGTAAAAAATGATTGACAAACCCGTGGAGAGATTTCTATTTTTTATAAAAGATCCCTGTAGTTTCTCCTCTTCATAAGCTTCTCACAATTCTTTCAAAAACTAAACTGTAGGGGCACCTGGGTGGCTAGGTCTCTTAAGCATCTGCCTTTGGCTCAGGTCATGATCTAGGGTCCTGGGATCAAGTCCAGCATGGGGCTCCTTGCTCAGCGGGGAGCCTGCTTCTCCCTCACTCTCTGCCCCTCCCCCTGCTTGTGATTTCTCTCTGTCTCTCTCTCAAATAAATAAAATCTTAAAAAAAAAAAACCCAGCTCAACTCTATCAGTGTTTTATAAATCCTTCATGAAATGTTTCTGGCTCAACTCCTTCAAGGGAGCGTATGAACAAACACGGTACACCACACTGCACAGACCCATGAGGACCATGTGAGTGAACACGGATGGGTCAAGGAGTATAAATTTCATCTGTAATCTTAATATATCAGTCCACCAAAAAACCATTTCTTTCCCTCCCAACCTCACAGCACTCAACTAAAGTACACAAGGAGGCTATCAGGTACTAGGTTTACAGGAATTATAAAAAGAAGTATTCTCATTACCATGTTAATATGTGTAATTTCCCCAAATCCTTTAAAATAGTATGGCCACAGATAAATTAAAAGCCAGTATTCATGATTAGTTTGAGTTCAACACCTTTGTGAAACCGTAAAGCCCACAGAAACGAGGTTCCTTGAGTAAGCAGAGCCAAACTAGGGCCCTGATGAGGTCGGCCCAGGCTAATAGCTCTTCCCACTTTCCTGTTGTCTCTTGCTTTCCAAGGCAGAGAGACCAGAGATAGCAGCCCTGAAATCAGGAAGATATTTCCTTCCATTATAGCAAAATCAGCTCTCAAGTCCTAAGGAGAGTAGCTGACAAGCAGTCCCTGCAAGAAATCTTCCATTTCATTTCAATGAATAAGGATTTTTCCTGCCTTTTGGTTGCTATGAAATTTAGGTAAAAATGCCCAGTAAAAAAAAAAAAAGAATAATTGTAAGAAGCGGGAAGGGGTGGGAGTGAGGGAAGACATTCAGGTCTTTTTCTGGAGATAGCAGAAACTTCCCAGTTTAAATTGTGCTACATAAAAAATGAAACAAGACAAAAAACCTAAACGGGTTGCAGTCCAGCAATTGAGACATAGTCCTGGACAAGGAAGACAATCTAAAAGAGCCAACAGATCACCTCTAAAAGGAATAAAACAGCCAAGTCAATGACATGTTAAGAAATAGAAGCCACAGACCTTCCTCTTTACTAACATTAATTTGAGTGATGCTATAAAGTCATATGAGGTACATTTAGGAGCTTCCTAAATGCCAGGCACTGTGCTAAGTGCTAAATGCATCCCATTCACACTTTTGTAACTTGCCCAAGTTTACATACGTGTTTATATCTGCAGACTATGCCACATAATTTTAGAATAACTATATATAACAACTAAATTGGCTTTAAACATGTCCTTCAGGGGCGCCTGGGTGGCACAGCGGTTAAGCATCTGCCTTCGGCTCAGGGCGTGATCCCGGCATTGTGGGATCAAGCCCCACGTCAGGCTCCTCTGCTGTGAGCCTGCTTCTTCCTCTCCCACTCCCCCTGCTTGTGTTCCCTCTCTCACTGGCTGTCTCTATCTCTGTCGAATAAATAAATAAAATCTTAAAAAAAAAAATAAACATGTCCTTCATCCTTTCATTACTAAAAATAATGAATGAGTGTAAATCAAACAACTGTAAGGGATTTTTGTTAAATATAAGCAGGAAAGTACTAATCTGAATGACTCAAAATTGGAGGTTTTACATTGGGAGAGACTGATACTGGAAAACCAAATAATGTAGGATCAACTACGTGGGAATTACTGCTTTCATTTATATGAATTACATCTTTCATTCTTGACTTACACGTGTAAAAATTCTCATGCTTCAATCTCCTCTAAAAGTGGTCACTATGCATTCTTAAAAATACTACACAAGAGAAATTTATATACCTGTGTGATGTACATGATATGTTAAGACCCTATGAAAACATACAAAATCACAACATAGAAATTATCTCACGCCTCCATCATGGAAATAATTACAAGACAGAGTTAAGTACTAAAATGTCCTCTTTTCAATGATTCAGTATCATTGATATTTAATGTCAAAGAAATAAAAATAAAAGCTAACCCAAAAAGACAGAAAAAGACATTTATACCTCTGATACATTTTGGCATCTCAGGCTCCCAAGTACTTCTCCCACCACAGAACACTGGGTTGCTGCCATTAAGATAGAAGCCTGGGAGGCATTCGAATAGAACCACTGCTTGGTAGGAATATTTGTCTCTGATTCCTGATACCAGTTTTCCATGTTCAACTACTGGATATTGACATCTGACCACTGAAAAGGGGAGAAACTCCAGAATTAATGGAAAGCAGATTTAACACAGGAACAGAAAAAAAAGGTACAAGGTAATAATTTCCAATGGGAAGAAACATACAAGGAATGAAAGGCAAGGTGTTAAAAGAAAATTTAAAAACACCCAAGAAACCTGTATACATATGAACATTTTAACTCCGGGGAAACAGATTTAGAGAAATCTAATAATGTTTATCCACCTAGAAAAGACTAGCATTACGGTCTATTGGCTTTCCTACATTTTTTCCCATTACTGACGAGGTTTGAGAGAGGCCTGACCGCCACATACAAATTTGGGGTAAGTTCAAGAGCAACTTTTGATCCTCCTTTGCTCTAGGGATTTTTGTAAAGGTCATGCTGACACTGATTGCAGTACTCTGCTTTTCTAGAAAGGTGGGAAACACCCTTCTGAGAAGGTAATACTTGAGCTCAAACTTAGAAGTTCAAAAGCACGTAGCCATGCAAAGACAGGCAAAAAGGAAGTTCTCAGCAACAACATACACAAACGGGGATGTTCGGTTAATGGAAAGGCCAATGGAGTTAGGGCGGCGTTTTCCAAACATCTTGGCCTGCAACCCAGGGATCAAACAACACATTTTATGCTGTAAACCACTATATGAGCACACAGGCCTGAAATACAAGTTAGCCTCATACCAGCAGACTCTGCTATTTCCCATTCTACTCTACCTCTTAACAAGTGAACTACTGGTCAGGACCTGAGAGAGTGATTTCAGGATCGATGAACGGGCTGGGGAGAATTTGGAAACAAAAACCAAAACCACAGGGCTGGGCAGTGAGTACAACAGAACATCTCTGGACATGAAATCTGAGCAAGAGATAAGGGCCAGGGAGTGGATACCCTTTTCAACCAGAGGACTGCTCTTCCTCTGTTCCCAGGGATTCTGACTTTCCATCAGCTGTCATTTCCCTTCAGCCTGAGGAACTTCCGGTAGCAATTCCTATAGTGCAGGTCAGCTGGCGACAAGTTCTCCTGGCTTGGGTTTATCTCCAAACGCTTCATTTCCTCACCTTCAGTTTTGAAAGATTTCTCCTTGACAGAGAATTCTAGATGAAGGGTTTTGGCGTTTTTCCAGCACACTAGCAGACACTGTCTTCCAGTCTCCACTGTTCCTCAGGACAAGTCGGCTGTCACTCTTACTCGGGGGGGGGGGGGGACAGGACAGTACCACCTGTGTTTATGCTTCCCTCTCCGACTGCTTTTCCTTGCACACCTCTTGTTTTCAGTAGTTTCACCCTGATGCCTTTAGCTCAGTGGGGGTTTCTTGGTAAATGAAAACAACGTATTTATCCTGCTGGGGTCACTGGCTTCCTTGGTTCTGTGAGGTTATTGTTTTGGGACAAATGTGGATAATTTGTGGTCAATATTGATTCAAACCATTGTCTATCCTGTTCTTTCTCCTTCTTTCTGAAGCTCCAACAGCATGTATGTTTGGCTTCTTGCTACTCTTCCACAGGTCTGTGAGTCTCTCTCTTTCTAATATTTCCTTTCAAATCAGTCTCCTGACTTCAGGTTCACCGATTTTTTTCGCTCTTGTGCTAAACTGCTGTTAACTGCACTAATGGCTTTATGTTTGCTAGACCCAATTCACATACAGTAAAACTCACCCTTTTAGGTACACACCTGTATTAGGTCTGACAAATGCAAATAATCATGTAATCACCACAATAAAGACACAGAAAAGTTCCATTACCCCCCAACATGTCCTCATGCCACTCTGTAATCAACCCTCCCCACCCCTGCAACCACCTTCACCAACCAGCCAAACACTGATCTGTTTTCTCTCTCTCTACAGTTGCTTTTCCAGAATGTCATAATGGGATCACAGCCTCCGAGTATGGCTTCTTTCACTTAGCATAATGCATTTGAGATTCAGTCCTGTTGCTGCATGGATTAGAGCTCACTCCTTTTCATTGCTGAGTTGTAGTCCACCAAGTGGATGTACCACAGTTGTTTATCCATTCACCAGTAGAAGGACAAGTGGGTTGTTCCCAATCTGTGGTGATTTAAAGTAAGGCAGCTGGATATTCTCACCCAGGTTTCTATGTGAGCATTTTTCATTTTACTTGGATTGATGAGTTGTATGGTAAGTATATGTTTAACTTTATGATAAATGTAAAAATAGGTTCCAAAATGATCATACCACTTTGTATTCTTACCAACAATGTAGAAAAGTTCCAATTGCTCTATACTATTGCTGGTACTTGGAATTAGTCATTTGTTTTTAATTTCAGTCATTCTAATAGGTGTTTAGTGGTATCTCTTTGTGGTTTTAAATTATATTTCTGTAATTACTAATTATATTGAGAAACTTTTCATGTATTTTTTGCCATCCATATATCATGTTTATTGAAATGGGTCTACTCAAATATTTTGTTCATTTTTAAAAAATGGGTTTGTTTTCTTATTATTGAGCTTTGAGAATTCTTTATGTATCATAGATAAAAGTCCATTATTAGATATGTGCTTTGCAAATATTTTCTCCCGGCCTATTGCTCATTTTTTCCCATTCTTTTAACAGTTCTGTTGTAGACCAAACGTTTTGAGCTTGGAACATCCAATTTTTTTTCTTTAAAAGATCACACTTTATGTGTAGTATTTGAAGAAATCTTTGGCTAGGTCACAAATATTATTTTGTTTTCTTGCAAAAGTCTTACAGTTTTAGGTTTTACATGTGAATCCGTGGTCCATTTTTCCCCCTAAATTTTATTTATTTTTCAATTTTTTAAAATTTGAGTATAGTTGACAGATGTTACCTTAGCTTCAGGTGTATAAACATGGTGATTCACCATTTCTATATGTTATGCTATCCTCACCACAAGTGTAGCTACCACTTGTCACCATACCGTAGCATTGACTACATTTCCTATACTATACCTTTTATTCCCATGACTTATTCATTCTATAATGGGAAGTCTGTATCTCTCACTCCCCTTCACCAATTTGTTTATCTCCCACCTCTCCTTCCTCTGGCAACCATCAGTTTGTTCTCTGTATTTATAGGTCTGATTCTTCTTTTGTTTGTTTCTTCATTTGTTTGGTTTTTTAGATTCTTCATGTGAGTGAAATCATATGGTATTTGTCTGTCTCAGTCTGACTTACTTCACTTAACATAATACCCTCTAGGTTGATCCATGTTTTCGCAAATGGCAAAAATCTCATCCTTTTTGTGGCTGTGTAATATTCCTGTGTGTGTGTGTGTGTGTGTGTGTGTGTGTGTGTGTGTACACATCACATCTTCTTTAGCCATTCAACTACTGATGGCCACTTAGGCTGCTTCTGTATCTCAACTATTGTAAATAATGCTGCAATAAATAGGAGTGCATATATCTTTTCAAATTAGTGTTTTTGTTTTCTTTGGGTAAATACCCCATAGTGGAATTATTGGATCCCTATGATCCATTTTGAATAAATATCGGCTTCTGGTGTTAACTTAGGTCAAGGTTCCTTTTTTTTTTTTTTGGCACATGGATGTCTAATTGTGCTGTACCATTTGTTGAAAACATTGTTTTTCTACTGAATTGTTTGTACACCTGTACACCTGAAGAAAATCAATTGGATATATTGGGAAGAATCTAATTCTGGTTTCAGTATTCTATTCTATTGCTCTATATGGCTATCCTTTCACCTATACCACATTGTCTTGATTATATACCTTAAGTATGCTTTATATAGTCTTACTGGCAGGTAGAGTGACTCCACCAAGTTTTTTCAAAATTGTTTTCACTATTCTAGTTATTTTGTCTTCCCATATAAAGTTTATGTTTTTTAAGATTTTATTTATTTATTTGACAGAGAGAGACAGCCAGTGAGAGAGGGAACATGAGGGGTAGTGGGAGAGGAAGAAGCAGGCTTCCAGGGGAGGAGCCTGATGTGGGGCTCGATCCCATAATGCCGGGATCATGCCCTGAGCTGAAGGCAGACACTTAACGACTGAGCCACCCAGGCGCCCCTTCCCATATAAAGTTTAGAATTAGCTTAATTTATACAAAAAGTTCTGCTGGGATTTTTATTGGGATTGTGCTGAATTTAGATAAATTACAGAGAATTGACTATTATATTGAATCTTCCAAACCATAACTAATGTATATCCCTTCATTTATTAAGGTTTTCTTTAATTTCCTCTATTAGTGTTTAGTACATTTTAGCCTTAAAATTTTCTTATATATTGTTAGATTTATACTCAAGTATTTCATGTTTTGGAGCTCCTGTAAATACTCTTTTTTTAAAAATATTTTTTTATTATATTATGTTAGTCACCATACAGTACATCCCTGGTTTTTGATGTAAAGTTCGATGATTCATTAGTTGCGTATAACACCCAGTGCACCACGTAATACGTGCCCTTCCCACCACCCATCACCAGTCTATCCCATTCTCCCACCCCCCTCCCCTCTGAAGCCTCAGTTTACTCTTAAAAATTTCAATTGCTAATGGTTTATTGCTAGTATACAGACATATAACTGTCTTCTGTATGTTGATCCTATATTTTGCAAACTTGTTAAAACTTCAGTCTTTGGAATCTTCTACACATAATTGGGTCATAAGTGAACAGAGACTTTATTTCTTACTTTCCAATATGTATGCCTAATTCTTTCTCTTGCCTTGTTGTAGTCGCTAGGACATCTTGTACAATGTTGGTTAGAGTGGTGACAGTGGATTTCCTTCTCTTTTTCCTACCATGGGGGAAATTAGTCTTTTACCATTAAGTATAATATTAGCTCTGAGATTTTTGGTGATGCCTTTTATCAGATGAGATAGTTACTTCCTTTCCATTCCTAGTTTGTTGAGAAATTTTATCCTGAAAAAGATGAATTCTATCAAGTGCTTTTTAAAAAACACTTATTAAGAGGATCATTGTTATTTTCGTTATAGTCTCTTGATAGAGTAAATTACACTGATTAATTTTTAAATTTGAACCAATCTTGCATTTATGGGATAAATCTTACTTTGGTATGATGTACTATTATTGTTACATATGGCAGGATTTGCTTTGTTGATATTTTGAGAAGTTTTGGTTCTATGTTCATTAAAGATACTGTTTGTAATCTTCTTGCAAAATTTTTGTCTGGTTTTGGCATCAGGATAATTCTGTCCTCATGAAATTAGAAGTATTCTCTCCTCTCAAGTGTTTTGAGGAGTTTGCATAGAGCTACTATTATTTATTCCTGAAATGTTAGAATTTTCCAGGGAGGCCATCTGGGCCTGCAGTTCTGATTGTGGGGAGGTTTTTAACTAAAAATCCTATTTCTTTAATAGATATAAGACTATTCAGGGATGCCTGGCTGGCTTAGTGGGTAAAGCATGTGACTCTAAATCTTGGGGTTGTGAGTTCAAGCCCCACACTGGGCATAGAGGTTACTTAAAAAGAAGAAGAAGACGAAGACAAAGACGAAGAAAAAGATGAAGATGAAGAAGACGAAGAAGAAGACAACGACGACTATTCAGGTTATGTATATCTCTGAGTGAGCCTTGGTTGGTATTTTGTGTCTTCCAAGGAATTTGCCAATTTCATATATAAGTTGTCATATTTATAGGCACAAAGTTGTTTTCATAATCCCTTAAATATCCATAGGATATTTAGTGCTGTCTTCATTTTCTTTCTCGATATTGATAAAGTATTTTCTCTTTTTATTTCAGTCTGGCTATAAATTTATCTATTTTATTGACTTTCTCTAAGAACCAGGTGTTGGTTTCATTAATTTTCTCTTTTCAACTTCATTCACTTCTATTGATATTATCTCCTGTCTCCTTGTTTTGAGTTTAATCTGCTCTTCTTTTTTACCAAGATTACTGAGACTTCTATTTTTCTAATGTAACTATTTCATGCTATAAATCTTCCTCTAAGCGATGTTTTTGATGTATCAAATTTTATGCCATGTTTTCATTTTTATTCAATTCAAAACACTTTCTAAATTCTCTTGTGAATGCTTCTTTGCCTCATGGGTTGATTAGAAGTGTCTTACATAATTATAAAATATTTGAAGATTTTCTAGGTTATCTGTTTTATTTCTACATTCATTCCATTGTAATCAGCTAATATATTCTGAATAACTTCAATTTTTAAAATTTTGTTAAAAATTTTCTTGCCCATTTTAGAGAATGTTCCATGTGCACTTGAAAAGAGTAAATATTTTGGGGCGCCTGGGTGGCTCAGTAGGTTGGGCATCTGCCTTTGGCTCAGGTCACGATCTTGGGGTCCTGGGATCAAACCCCATGTCAGGCTCTTTGCTCAGTGGGCAGCCTGCTTCTCCTTCTCCCTGCCCCCTACTCATACTCTCTCTTTCTTTCTCTCTCTCTCTCTCAAATAAATAAAATCTTAAAAAGAAAGAAAGAAAGAAAGAAAGAAAGAAAGAAAGAAAGAAAGAAAAGAATAAATATTTGCTGTTATTCAGTGGTTCCTTTCTTCCAAGAGTCAAATCCCCTCTAGTGCCTCCCTGGTTTTGATCATTCTCCAGTGTCGTGAACATTGTTTTTAAATATGTTTTGTCCAGACCTTTTCAATCTTGGCAGTGAGAGGGCTAGTCTTTTACAATTTATTCTGTAGCCAGAACTATCAGGTATCTTGTAATATAAGAAAAGATTTTCCTACTCTTAACCCAGTATGTGTTGAATTTTTGGGTTCTTTCAAGCAAAAAATTCCTAACTCATGCATATACACAGTAGTTTACGGTATGTGTGAACAGGAATGCTGAGAACATGTGGGATGAGGAGAAGGGAACTCTGTAACTAGAACTGATTTGACTTGACCTGTATTAATCTACATTGGAAGTCAATTTAACAGGAGGAGGAAGCACATATGACTGTTTTGTTTACTTATAGATAAAACTATTTATAAAATGTTTCCAAATTTAAAATTTATAAATGAAGAAGGAAATAAATGGAAATACCATTACCTTTACACTGAGGAGGGGCACTACTCCACTTGTCAGTCTCAACACAAATAAGTTTGTTGTTTCCAACAAGTGAAAATTCATCTGGTCCATTTGAAGGATCACAAGTATAAGTAATTAATTCATTATATTCAAATATAGTTCTGTGACTATTGCTGTATTTTCCATTTTTTATTTTTGCAGGTGGTTTACAGTAAATCTCTTAAAAAGGAAATAAGAAGAGGAAATAAAGGGCAAAAGGAAAAGTGTTAAGATCACATTATAAAGTCCTACGAACAGCCTTCAGTAAAAACATTAACAATTTCTACAAGCTAGCTGTGAATCCAGTACCTATTTAGGTTCCTACAAGAAAATAAATGATCCCAAATTCAAACCATGCACAAATAAACTTTCAAAACACAAAACTCATTTTCTTCAATACCTTTACGAAGTATCTATTATTACTTTATAAAGGCATGCTAAGTTTTGTTCTAGTCGTCATAAAAGGTACTGAAATTTTAATGAGAGACATGCTTGTGATTAAAAATAAAATTCACTGCTAGCTGAGAAATTCTTTATATTTAAATATAACCATTTGCATATGTATATATCCATTTGTTAAATGAATGATTCGCAATAATACCAAGACATTGTCTTTCCTCACTTTCATCCTTATGAACATACAGTGAAATTTTCCAGGGCTACAAATTGTGTGCTTTCAAAACAGACTGAATCCAGATGTCCCTCTTTAAGCCAAATATTAAAGAGATTTGCAGAAATGTAAAACAATGGCACTATTTTCAGTATTTGTTTTGGAAAATTTATTTTTCATAAAAATATGCTGAGTATGTTAATGTATTGAGCTTACTATTCTTAAACATGAATAATTATTTTTAAAACTTCACATTTTTTATTCCGATATAATGAATATCAATAAGCACAGGCCACATAAAGAAAAGCTCTTTGGGATCTTTGTCAATTTAAAAGCATAAAGGGGATCTGAGGCCCAAAAGACTGAGGCTTGCTTGTCTAAATTCTAAAATGAAAATTTACTTACTTTTACACTTCGGTAATTCATCACCCCAAAACACATCATTTCCACGACGGTTACAAAGTACAATTTGTTTTCCAGATAAGTAATAACTGAGAAAAGAAAAACTTACTGTTTTCTCTATTAGTGAACAAGAGGAACATAAAAATGAAAATTTTAATACTGTTGCTATTCTACACCACAGTAGTTTGAGGGAGAAGTTTCTTAAATACCATTGTATAGTGAAAGTGCTACCATATCTGCTCTTAATTAGATAGAGTTTCTACATTTGAACCCTCAGTGACCAAAAGCAAAGATGTCCAAATAAATCTGCTGTAACTGTCAGTCTGGCCTCTTTGCTATCTCCAGCAATCACATTACACATTCATTTCTATGCCTATGGTCACACCATTCTTCTCAGTAAAAACAGCAACCGAGTAGAAAGATTAGGCCCTAGAGCTTGCCTGTCTGGATCCGAGTCCCAGCTCCATGACTCACTTTCTACCTGAGCTCAGACAAGTCCCTTAATTGTCCCCTTGCTCAGCTTCCTCATCTATGAAAAGGGGATAGCAGTGCATACTTCATGGGATTATTTCAAGGGTTAGATGAGTTAGCATCTGGTACATAGTGAGTGCTAGGCAATTTTTACCTCTTGTTAATATTCTTTCTTTTTTTTTTTTTTTAAGATTTTATTTATTTATTTGACAGAGAGAGACAGTGAGAGAGGGAACACAAGCAGGGGGAGTGAGAGAGGGAGAAGCAGGCTTCCCACTGAGCAGGGAGCCTGATGCAGGGTTTGATTCCAGGACCCTGGGATCATGATCTGAGCCGGAGGCAGATGCTTAACGCCTGAGCCACCCAGGCACCCTCTTGTTAATATTCTTTAGGTAAGAATATTTTTCTGGGACTAGTCAGGAATATTATTCAATGAAATTTTCTCTTGTGATTTAAATTCACAGTACTCTCTTCTCCTGCTGGACTCTTACTGTAATAATCATGAATAATTCTATTTATTTGTTACTTCGCATTTATTATTTTGCTTTGACACCTCTCTATACATTGTGTTTCTCAACAAGGCTACAACTTCTTTGAGAAGAGAATATGTCTTAAACTTTTTGTACCCCTCAAACTGCCTAGCAGGCTTGTTCTACATAACTACTAATTGGATGTTCCAATATTTTTACTTGATCAAATTAAAAAAAATAGTTGGTGAAACTGTTTATTTGTGGATCCAGTTGTTTTTCTCTACATTATGGTATTTAGTGGAGGATTCTGGGAAAATGGCAGAATAGGAAGCACTAAGAATCTGTCTCCCCAACCAGACAATGACTACAATGGCGGAATTGGCCTAATGGAACTATTTTGGAACCCTGGAGTCTGATGATGGCTTGCAACTTCCAAAGAAAGACTTGGACAGGTAAATTGCATTGATTTCGGTCAATAACATCCTAGCACAGTGTCAGGTACATATCTCCCACTCCCCACAGGCAGCTGTTTATATGTTCCTGGAGCCGCTTAGAAGCAGTTTAGGGAGCTAGGGTGAGCAAAAAGGACCCTGACCTCCAGATACTGGGGATCTGTGCTCTTACCACTGAATTTTGCTTCTGATCACAGAGAAGCAGTCAAAGAGGTAGGCAGCCACAATTGTCATACCTACCTCCAACTCTTATAAGCTCCTTTCTGTCTGAAGTGACTTCCAGGGAATGTAAACATCCAGTACTCTCTGCTCCCCACTTCATTTTTCACTTTTTCCCTCTCTGGAGCCAGACATTAAAGACTAGAATATTCAAAACCAACTGCATATGTGAAGAAAGTTAAGAAGTGAGTATGCATGCCCAAGGAAAGTCTCATGAAAGACTGAAAAGACCATTAATTTAGATGTCAGGCTGATAAAATATGGGAAGAGTCAAGATGTCCATTGACAGATGAATGGATAAAGAAGATGTGAAACAGATATAGATAGATAGATAGATAGATAGAGACAGAGATAATGGAATATTACTCAGCCATCAAAAAAGAATGAAGTCTTGCAATTTGCAACAACATGGATGGAACTAGAGGGTATTATGCTAAGTGAAATAAGGCAGTCAGAGAAAGACAACTATTTTAAGATTTCACTCATATGTGGAATTTAAGGAACAAAACAGATGAACATAGGGGAAGGGAAGAAAAATAAAATAAGATGAAATCAGAGATGGAGACAAACCATAAGAGACTCATAACTATAGGAAAAAATGGAGGGTTGCTGGAGGGGAGGTGAATGGAGGGATGGGGTTACTGGGTGATGGGCATTAAGGAGGGCAACTGAAGTAGTTGGCACTAGGTGTTATATGCAACTGATGTATCACTAAATTCTACCCCTGAAACTAATAATACACTATATATTAATTAAATTGATTTTAAATTAAAAATAAGTAAATAAATGTCAAGCTGATCCTCAGCAGATACACTGTACCACAATCACAAAAATATGAACAATAACATAACACATTGGCCCTAGGGAAAGGGAAGAATTTTATTTCCATATTATTAGATTCAAATGTCCAGTATTCCACACACACACACACACAAATCACAAGATATACAAAGAAACAGGAAAGCTTAGCCCATTGAAAAGAAAAAATAAATCAACAGAAACTGTTCCTGAAAAAGACCTGATGGCAGATTTACTAGACAAAGACTTCAAAATAACTATCTTAAACATGCTCAAAGAACTAAAGGAAGAACCGAAGAAAGTCAAGAAAATGATAGATGAATGAAATGTAAATGTCGATAAGGTGACAGAAAACCCAAAAAGAAACCAGAAAGAAATTCTGGAGCATAAAAGTAAAGTAACTGGGATATGAACAATTTACTAGAGGCTTTGAAAGCAGATTTGAGCACCAGAAGAATTCAGTGAACATGAAGCCAGAACAAGGGAAATTACTGAGTCTGAGGACAAGAAAGAAAAAAGAATGAAGAAAAGTGAGCAGAACCTAAGGGACCTGTGGGACACCATTAAATAGAACAACATACACATTGTGGGAGTTCCAGAAAGATAAGAAAGACAGAAAGGGGCAGAGAGAATATTTGATGGCTGACAACATCCCAAATGTGATAAAACAAAGACATGAATATAAACATCCAAGAAGCTCAACAGCCTCCAGGCAAAAATGAACTCAAAGAGTAACTAAGACACATAATAAGCAAACTTTCAAAAGACAAAGACAAAGAGAGAATCCCAAAAGCAGGAAGAGAGAAGTGAGTCATCATACAAGGGATCCTCAATGATATTATCAGCAGATTTCTTATCAGAAGTTTTGGAGGCCAGAAGATAGCGAGACAGTATACTCAAAAAAGTGCTAGAAGAAAAAAACTGTCAACCAATAATCGTCTACCCACCAAAACTATCTTCCAAAAGTGAAGACAGTTTTGTTTATAGATAAACAAAAGCAGAGGGAGATAATGACCACTAGATGTCCCTTGCAAGAAATAAGAACTGCTCAAGGGAGTCCTGCAAGATGAAATGAAAGGACACTGGAAAGTATCTTTGAGCCATATGGAGAAATAAATATCTCACTAAATACATCTCACTAAAAAATTTATATATTTTGTATATATATATATATATAATACAAGGTAAATACATGGGTAATTATAACAGCTTGTATTATTGTAACAATGGCTTATAACTGCAATTTTTGTTTTCTTTATAACTTAAGAGACCAATACATTAAAGAAAAAAAAAAAAAAGAAACGTAAAACATAGTATTATTGTAATTTTGGCTTTTAACTCCAAATCTTGTTTTCTACATAATTTAAAGGACTGATTTAAAAGAATTAGTGTATATATTTTTGTGTAATAAACAATCAAATGGGGTGGGGGTGGAGTTATAAAGGATCAGAGATTTTGTATGTTATGACATTAAACTGATACAAATTCAAATTAGAGTGTTATAACTTTAGGATGTTAAATATAATCCCCATGATAACCACATAGAAAGCAGCCACAGAACAAACACAAAAGGAAATGAGAAAGGAATTTAAACATTAACGCAGGAAATGAGGGCCAAAATAAAAGCTATAAGGCATATAGAAAACAAACAGCACAATGACAGAAGTAATCCCCTCCTTAACAGTAATTACTTCAAATTTAAATGGTTTAAAATTCTCTAATCGAAAGACAGAGATTGGTAGAATGGATGAAAACACATGGTCTAACTATATGCTATCTACAAGGGACTCACTTAAGATCCAAGGACACAAACAGGTTGAAAGTAAAGGGACTGAAAAAGATATTTCAGCAAATAGTAACCAAAAGGCAGTAAGGCTGGCTATACTAATATCAGACCAAACAGACTTTAAATCCAAAAAGGTTACAAGAGACAAAGGACGTTATACATTAATAAAGGGTTCACACAGCAAGAAGATTTAACAGTTGTAAACATTTATGCCACCTGATGACAGACCATCAAAACATATGAAGCAAAAACTGATAGAATAGAACAAAGAAATACATTTCTACATAATAGTCATTTCTACTAGTTGGAGACTTCAGTACTCAGTCTACAGTAGTGGACAGAACCACGAGACAATGTAAGTAAGGAAATAGAGGACTTCAAGAACACAACATTTCTGCTGAGTCCTTCTTCAAATCTGAGAGTTGGCATTTTAAATAGGGTACACTTTGTCAAAGATAAAGTCACCATGATTACTACATTTTTGATGCTTACAATAAACTTATTAGATATGTAAGTATTAGACAATTTTGCTTTCCTTCAATATAAATTTCTTTGAATTAATTATGCATCTTTTCAGTCCCTAATAAAAAGCCCAAGGGTTGTTTGGCTGTAAGGGCAACTTATCACATAAAAAGCAGATAAAATCAACTTTAGGGGAATGCTTGAGAAGCAAACCAAAAACGGAATTAGTAACATTTACCTTATTTCCTCTAAGGAGCAACTTACCCCTCATCACAATAAAAGTGAGCTTCATTATCAAATTGAAAGGAGTTATTTGGGGCAACGACTTCACCATTGTGGAATATTGGATCGTCACATGCTTTTTCTAGAATAAAATTTTAAAATTTGTTTTTTAAACCAATTTCAAAACAGATTTAAAACAAGACCAAAATTTTGCACTACTCTCTGCAATTAATGCAATATCATTTTCTATAACTAACTGGTATGCAAACTTAAAATTCACATTTAACCAGGTAAACAATTGTCAAGAAAAAGATCCCCTGGGGATTTCTTAAATACTGGAAAAAATACTGCTATCTGAAACCAATTTTCACATGGGAAAATCTTACTGTAGTAGAAAGCGGACCCTAAAATTTGTAAAAATCTCTAGAGAAAGCAAAAATTTTTTTGTTTTTGTTTACTCACTGTAACAAGCTTCTTCGATAGGGAACCATGAGTGATTCTGTTCACAATAAGCCATGACGGGTCGCACAGTTAGGTATCCTGGATGACACTGATAATATATTCTCTCCCCAACTTCATAATACTCCTTAGGGGTACCCTTGAGGTCCATAGTTTCATATTTTGGTGGCTTACCACAGGCATCTCAGGATAAGAGAATAAGAACATGAAAAATTTTTTCGATTTTTTTTTATGTCTTATTTTAAATGCATGTTAAGTATTTATCTCATTCACCAGCCAAGGACCGTGGTCTGGCAGGAGGTAGGTAATACAGAATACGTGGAAAGATCCTTGGCAAGCTTTTAATGATACTTACATGCTTTTACCCAGGTGGTCGGAGTAGTGGAGGATGTGCCTTGGTTGCTTTAAATAACAGGCTATTAGCATTTTATTTGGTGGGGAATAAGCTGAATTTTCATGCAATGATAAATTGAAGAGACAAAAATCAATGTTTATGGTCTTAAAATATATACAGGTATGTGACCTTCCCCACTTTTTTCTAAATTCAACACTCGCCTCTCCTCTAAAAAGCCTTCTGTAGTACACAGCACTCTGCTCTGATCACCCTTCCATAGTCTGAAACAAACCAATGATAACTTGTCACTTCAGGCTCGGTCTCCTCTCAGAAGGCAACTGCCTAGAGGTCAGGGATCGTAGGTCTTCTTTTTTCTACTGCACTGTGTACTGGGGCTTCAGAAATGCTAGAGTAACAAGTGATTGTTAAATAAGCATTATTACCGGTTAAATAAGCATTACGAAGTTCATAGATCAAGATAAATATGCACCAAAGTCTTTCATGTAGGATTTCATTTCATGTTTCATGTGAGTGAACTGAGCTTCTCACAAGTAAATAGATACCATTTAAATACCAAAATGTACTACTCTGGGGACGCTTGGGTGGCACAGCGGTTGAGCGTCTGCCTTCGGCTCAGGGCATGATCCCGGCGTTATGGGATCGAGCCCCACGTCAGGCTCCTCTGCTATGAGCCTGCTTCTTCCTCTCCCACTCCCCCTGCTTGTGTTCCTTCTCTCGCTGGCTGTCTCTATCTCTGTCGAATAAATAAATAAAATCTTTAAAAAAAAATTTACTACTCTGAATATCCTTACAGGACAATAATGCTGCTTTTTTGGGCATTACAATACTTTAACAATAGATGCCATTATATTATACCATAGGCTGCATGCAGAAAATTCCCCAATGTTCCAGGGGAGTTTCAGGAAAGTGAAATAGTGCTGTACTACAGATCAACACAACTGTTCGCCTCTACACTTGCAAAAATCATACAAGTACTCCCTAACCTTGCAAAAATTAAAATAACTCTCTGACACCAGCACAAACCCACAGCTCCGCCCAAAACACTAGCTTCAGAAAATCATGGTCTCCGACCAAACCTGGAATCTCAATGAAACCTGACCTACCCGCTGTGTCTCCTATGGCTACAAAACCTAGTTTTAAGCTTCCTTTGCTTCCTCAAATACAGACTCTGGCATCTACACTTCTCAATTGTATTTCTCACTTCCCACGCACTTCTGGGCCTATGAAAATCAGTTAAATTACTTTCAAAGTCATTAGTTGACTCCTTTCTTGGTAAATTCATTTTAACAGTTTCTCTCTCAGCAATGTTAGTTACTCTGTCTATACCATCTGGAGCCATTGATCACTCTGCTTTCTCCTGCCTGAAAAGCTCTCTCCCTCGTTTCCAGGAAAACACACCACCCAAGCTGGCAGCTTGTCCTCTGGCTACCCTTCCTTCTCCGCCTAATTCGATCATGTGATGTTCCTAATGGGCTGCTGTGGGATCTCTGGTTACTTCACTCAGCACATCCCTGGGGTGAGTGTGTATTCTCCCGTGATCTCATTACCACCGAGAAGAGCTGCCTCCCAAATCCTGATCTCCATGCTTGATCTCCAGCCAAGGTGCCGACTGTATACATTCAATTGCCTCCCTGAAGCTGTACCCCATAGGGTTAATGAGGTTGAAACTGGCAGAAAGTTTATACTTTTTTTTCCAGAGAACTGTTTCTCCCTAATCAGCTATTGCGCCTTTTCAGACCCTACTAACAAACTCATGAGCTGTTACTGCAGAAGCCCGGAATCAAGGTCAACGGATGTGGCTCCGATCTATGGACAAACACGGCTGTGCATTCTTTGCCCTACATAAAGAGCCTAAGACCCGATCCAGGTTATACCAGCTCTCAGTGCAGGCCTGTAGCCCCTTCTACTTGTCCTGAGATAACTTCCTGAGGTCAGGGGCTAACTTTTGCCTCCTTCTGATGCCGAGTATCTACCCCAGAGGGAACGTGGGATGTATGCACCTATGACACTCAGGGTACATGCTCCATCTTTCCTCATGAGGAAGTTGTAAGTCGCCCTGCCGTTTTCATAAATATGTATAGAATCTCAAACCCAATGAGTATTAAAAAAACTTGTTCTCTCTCCCAACACTCTACGTCTTGTTTCTTAAACAACAGTGGTGACGGTAATAATCGTGTTAGAAATAGCAAACATCCAGCACTACCTGTACCATTTTTTTTTTTTTTTTGAGTTGGATGTCCTTTACTCAAGAGAACATAATCCAAGGATTGAGGGAATACGGTGCCTTTTATGCCCTGGAGCACTCTTCCCAAGGTATTTGGAGCAAGAAGGAGGTTTACAGAGCTTTTGAAGAGGCGACTCAGAAACAGGGCATGGATGTCTAGGAGGTTGGAGATTTCCTTCTAAGGCTACCAGGCCCAATTCCTCAGGAAAGTTTGCTAAAGCTCTGAGGATGGCGACTGGTGTGTGCTGGGTGTCCTTGACAGTTGTTTCCTGTAAGTGCAGGCTGACTTGGGGTTAAATTTGTGATGTGGGCCAGGTCACTGGGCCTCCATTTTGTGAGTTCCGATATATGGGTTAACTTTAACAATTCCTTACCTACATTCCCTACATTCCTTAGACTATCATAATTTTCCAAGAAGGACAGTTATTATCACAATAACAGGAACTTGAGGGAGATGGCAAGTTGAGATGTTCTTCAGTTATTTTTATTTCTCCCCCCAAATGCACATACTAACTTGGCTCAGAACATCCAGATTAGGTTGCAAGCCCTACTCATAGTTGAATCTTTTTTATGTTGCCTTTATTATCATTTCCCTCTCCCCTTAGGATTCTTCGGTGAAAGGCTCTAGATTTGTAGCTGGATTTCAATCAGATAATACTTGCAGTCCTTAGCTTTGCCTGTCAAAAACCACCAGAAGGAGAGGTGCTCAGGGAAATGACATGTACCATTATTCTAAGTGCAATTTAACTTATCTTCATACTCATCCTATGAGTTGGGCACTATTTCCCCTCTCTCAGATGAGCCAACTAAGACACAGTAGGTTAAGTAACTTGCCCAAGACAGTATCTCCAGCAGCCACGCAGCCTGCTTCCACTAGCGACACTGCTCCCCACCACGGTCATCTGAAACTCTCCCACGCTTACACCAACACCTTGCAATGGAGTCCTCAAGAAATGGTCTTCTACTGAGTCTGGAGAAATTAAAGTAACCCTGGGAGCGCCTGGGCGGAGCAGTCGTTAAGCATCTGCCTTCAGCTCAGGGCATGATCCCAGAGTCCTGGGATCGAGCCCCACGTCAGGCTCCTCCGATGGGAGCCTGCTTCTTCCTCTCCCACTCCCCCTGCTTGTGTACCCTCTCTTGCTGGCTCTCTCTCTCTGTCAAATAAATAAATAAATAAATAAATCTTAAAAAAAAAATTAAAGTAACCCTGGTTTAGATTTGCTATGTGCTAGTAAGTCAAACAAAAGGGCTCAAGTGCCCTGAGAGGACAGATAATAACATCATGTCTGAATTTTAATGATGGGGATTATTCATTCCTGGCTATCCTGTTGCTTTTCACAGAGATTTGCTCTGTGTTCTAGTCTTTGGCCTTTCTCTTTGCCTCCCTTGTCCTCCTGCTGCCACACCGGGTAGCTCCGCAGCCCCTGAAAGCCCCCAGCCATGTCCCATCTCTAAGCGTCTGATCACACTGCTGCCTCTGCTCTGAACACCCTCCCTCCCTGCTCAGCTGCAACCCCTGCTCTATTCCTGCCTTCCTAGCCTGAATCCACTCAACCGCTCCTCTAGGGAGCACTGTGTGCGTCCCGGGGAGGCGGCGCCCAGTCCCCTTCTCTTGGATTGTCCTCCGCATGGATCTCTCAGTCACTACCACATGTTTTTGTGTTTAACAGCTCCTGTGGCTGACTCCATTCACCCAAGCACAGTAAGTCCGCCAGAGGAGCTGGGCCAAAAAGGACGATCCGGCCCGCAAAGGACCACTGCTGTCAAACGGAACACCACGGTGAAGAATACACTGTGATGCATCTAACAATGAAAAGAATCATCTTTAACCTCTATGCCCTGGAGAAAGATCTGGCCAAGTAATTTCTTCTGTTGCCTACCTCCCAGTATTCTGGTAACCTAGCAATTGACCAGATAAGGACTGCTCCCTTTGCATTACAGTTCATAGAGGAAGAAAATAAGAAGCTACCCTGTAAGCAAGCCCTTAAGGTTCCCCTTAAGGGAATCTGAGAGCCGGCCAAGCCCACACCTTCCCAGGTCGGGGAGCAGACGCAACAATCCCCCAAGCTTGAAGGACTTGGCTAAGTCCATTAGAGAGAAAGAGAAGACAGAAAAAAGATACCTCTCACCGCAGGAGATGGTGTCCAAAAAAGCAGACCCCTTCTGGAAGGATGAGACTGGTTCCGAATCAGACAAATGTTCCCTTCCGCCATCGTGTGCAGCTGACAACTAACCACCTCTGAGATGGCAAGCCTCCAGGCACAACACTGTCTGCTTGCAAACCTGCTTCTGGGCCTGCGAGCTGCTTCAAAACTGACATGTGTATTCTAGTCCTGCATTTTCCCTGCCCGACATTATGAGGCTCATTTGTACTTTCTCTAATTTCATACCTATCCTGCGAACTTTCAACTTGGCCTTGTGTTTCCTTTTCTGCATTTCTAAGTTTTGTTACCTTCCAGGTTGCACCCTATTCATTTTATTTCCTCTTTTCCAGACGACATTCACGGTCTCCTTCAACTGTGGGCTCCAAGGCTAATCTAAACTGGATCCTTTCTAAAACGTTTTTTTCTTTTCTTTTTATTGCCACTGGCCCCTTCCCACGCTACTCCCCACACAAAAATAAACTCTTTGGTGATCAGGAACAAGCAAGACTAGAGTACTGTGAGCCCTGCAGACTCTATCACAGCCAGTGGAAGACAGAGCCTCTCTGACGGTCGGCTTCCCCTGACTTCACTTAGGCACCACAGAAAGGCCATCCTAAGGACGGCTGTTTACAGATCCTTCCTCCTGGAAGCAGGAGGAATTTTTGCTGGCACTCTAAGTCCCAGCCTAATTGTATTTTATTATTATATTTCATTTTCTGGTACTCAATAGTTATACAAGAGTGTTGACACTGGGCAAAAAATTGCACATCTGGAACCACAAGTGTGACAAGATGGCTCTCTGCATTCTAGTGGGGAGAGCAGAAAACGGTTTTGCGAGAGTGACTTGACGCTCAGTCAGGCGGGATTTGAGCTGGAGTGTGTGTCTGTCTCAGATAGGGTGTTCAGAGAGGGGCCTCCTGAGCGGGTGACATCTCAGCTGAGCTTGAAGGATAAGAAGGAGTCTTACAGACAAGGGGCCGGAGAAGAGTGCTCCGAGTGTGAGGGAATAGTAAGTACAGAAGCCCCATGGGGGCAGAGTTTGGCCTATTCAGTAAGAAAAATTCTCCCTGCCCCAGTCATGTTAAATGCTAGCAGAGAATCAAGCTCCTTTCCTCCAAAACACGTCTCTTGGGTTATAATGTATTCACTAGTAGTATGTTTTGTCTGCCACTCCCGATAAATTTTAGCAACTATTTCTCGACTGCCACTGTGTACCTGGCACTGGGGTTCTAACAGTGAGCAAACGTTTCTGTTTCTATTTGTGTGGCTGCAAACAGATCAATGCTGAAATCAGGGTCAGGAAGTTAGGAAAGCAAAGCTCCTGGGCCTTGGGCCCTGTTGGCCTGCTCCCCGACCCACTCCTGCTCACCGCCAGAGGGCACACCCTCTCCAGCTCTTACCGGAGTTTAGACAGAACAGAAGCACTGGGGCCACCAAAAGGAACCCGACCAGGCGCCAAGATAAGCGCTTTTCGGGGCGAAAGCCACGGGCGGCGCACGGCGCGCGAGACGCCCTCATCTTCCCGGAGTCCAGCGGGAACCTGAGAGCCGGCCAAGCCCACACCTTCCCAGGTCCGGGGAGCAGACGCAACAATCCCCCAGTACCCGGTGTCCGGCGCCAGGCGCCAGGCGCAGGGGCGTGGCCAGCGCGAGGCTTGGGCGGAAGTGCCTCGCCTTCCTGAAATGGGCGGGGCCAGCCGGAGGCCGGAGGCGGGGCCTGGGTGCGGGACCCCACAAGCCTCCCGGACCCGGCGTGGGGGTGTTGGGGTCAGGCCCCGGAAGCTGCGCGATTTGGTCCCCTCCCGCGGGCGCGGGGAGGCCCTTCGACGATCCAGTGTGCACGCCGACCCGAGGACCCCGGCGGCTTGCGGGGCTCACCGCCCGGACTCAGGAAAAGTGGGAAGGAAAGCAGAGCTGGCGGGGTCATCTTTGTCCCTTTTCCAGAATGGAACGCCGCACTGAGCGAAAAGCGCAGCGACCTGACGCTAGAAACCCAAGGCCCAGGCAGCGGGTCGTCGTGGGGCCGCACCCCTCGCGGCTCCAGTGTGTCGTGGGACACTCCGGACTCCCTGGGCCCTTGTTTCAAGAGTTGGCATTAATCGGGCATATTTAGGGACAATACTTGTGATTTCCATGGCTCAGCGTCTGTCTGCTCTTGGATCCTCTGGAGGCCTGCTAGATTTCAGACGCTGAGAGGTTTGGCCAGTGCACTCCCAACCCCTGAAGTTAAGCAAGGTAGATGAATTATTAAACCACACCGGGCCATTAGCATATTGGGCCTTACCTCTCTGGGGTCCCTGCCCTTGAGCAACTAAATGCTTTATTGAAGAGGCAAAAAACATGCACGAAAAAGGTAAGGACAAGGGTGTATTAAATGCCAACCTCCTGGAAGTACTTAAAGCCATAATTGTTGGGGTGGAGAGGAATCCATAAGCTGGAGAACGTTTCTGGTGACACAGTCTCTCAGTGGAAAATCAAGTGGAAAATTAAGAATGAGCCAGATCTGTTTGTAGAGTTCTGATTAAACCTGTATGACTAGTAAGAGGGAAAAATTCACATGACTTGTATTAAAAGAGTACCTAGAAGGAATTGACATTTTCTTCCCATTAGCTGGCCAAGAATAATAAATGTCAACCAATGTGAGTAATTGTATTGGGGGGACCAATACCCTCAAACTTTGGCTTTTAATTTAACTTTTCCATATGTTAAGTTTTTAAATGGCCATGACTTTTAAACCACCATTTTCATTTGGAGTTTATCCCAAAGAAATCATCAGAGCTGTGACCAAAGATGTATAATTTGGGGGGAAAAAAAATCCTAAGTGTCTAGCCAAAGTATAAGGAACTTTTGATGGGTGGCTTTATGGTATGAATGTCTGTGCAGCAGGCAGTGTAAAAAAGTCTATGTGAGAAATTGTGATATATATGTAAGTGGAAAAAGCAGATTCCAAATCAATATGTGCCTTTTGGCATTCCTTTATTAAAGGAAAAGTAGTGTATTGATACATGTAAACAGAGTTGGAGCATACTAACATTAACTAACACTTCATAGGATTATGGATATGTCATTTTCTTTGTGTTTTCCAGTTTTCTGTAGTGACTTTATGTTACATTTGCAATCAGGTAAGGAAAAAATATAAAATCCAACTTGTATTTCAACTGCTACTGTTTTCATAGAATGATGTTGATAAAACCTGCATCAAACAGAATTAAGGTATGAGAGGATGGGAAGAAAATGTAAACTCTCTGTATAAACTTCAGATTCATATTCTGGAATTATAAAACTATATATGTTTAAAATTTTGTATCTGAAATGTACTGAAGACACTCTGGAATTTGCTCTTCCTTCCAGATCAAAACATTATTTTCAAATGATACAAAGTTGTGGATTGATATATAAAATAAACAGCTTAGTATCTTGGATTATAAAAATTTACGTGGAGAACAAAGGCAAAAGAAAAAATTAGTTAAACTTTCTTATAGCTTATAGCCCATCGACAAGTACTTGGGACAGGCAGGGTGACCATCCTCCAGGATCTCAACTCCCGCAGTGTAATGCTTCCCTAGAGGCAAAGGCAACCTTAGGCAGAAATCCAGGATCCTGTAAGTCTTCTTTAACATATGAAAATTCCTTCAGAGACTTCCTTTATCTCTACCCCCCTCAAGATAGCATGTTAGCAATCATCTTCCAAGTATATGACCCACTGATATACATCTGAAGGGTCTCGTGACTCAGGTTTTACTAGATAGTATAAATGACCTATCCTAACAACAGCTAGCCCCTCAAGGTCCTGGAAATCTTGCTTCCAAATTCCTTAGAGACTTCTGCTATCCCTAAACCCCGCCCACCTTGATAGTATATAATCAGCCACTCCTCACAATCCCAGTGCAGTGCTTTCTGCCCAGGGGTCCTGTCCCACTGCTTTTGTAAAAGGACCTTTTTGGCACCAAAGACAGGTAAAGAATTCTTTTGTGACCATTCGCTCCCAAACCCCAAGGTTTCACATCAAAAACCATACACTATGATGACACTTCATTGAAGGAGGTATAATTAAGGAGACACTGGAAACTCAATGAGGGGGAATTATCGTTTCTGTTGATTCTTAGAATTGTAAGAGAGAACAGAAATGTTCTGTGGATCAAGTTGACACTTACTTGTGGAAACAGAAATCTATTGTTCTCTGCAACCCTCTGTGTACAATGGCATACGTCCCTTACATCTCAATAAGAGGAAAACATTTTCCCATCGTTATCTACCCCTAAAAGTTTTTTTTTTTCTCATGAGTGAATTAAAAGCTGGGAAAATATGGCTGGTGTTTGGTTTCCTAGTTACAAGTGGTAGATTACATTCAAGAATTGGGGTTTTACTGGAACTTTCCTTCTACCAGTAAACTCCATGCCTAGTGTTTATCAAGTCATTCTTTTTTTTTTTTTTTTAAGATTTTATTTATTTATTTGACAGAGAGAGAGACAGCCAGCGAGAGAGGGAACACAAGCAGGGGGAGTGGGAGAGGAAGAAGCAGGCTCACAGCGGAGGAGCCTGATGTGGGGCTCGATCCCATAACACCGGGATCACGCCCTGAGCCGAAGGCAGACGCTTAACTGCTGTGCCACCCAGGCACCCCTATCAAGTCATTCTTAATATAATTTAAAAATTATATTATCAAGTCATTCTTAATATAATTTAAAAATTTCACATTGATTTATTTATTTTCACTGGACCAAATTAAGGCTCCACTGGAAAGGTTCTGAGCCCTGTTCCCTATTTTTCTGGAAAAGCTCCATGAGACAGGGCTCGAGTTTTCTTGCTGTAGCTCCAGTGCTAAGCCAGTTCCAGGTCTGTAGTAGGTGCGTCGTCAATGCCTGTGAATACTGCCCGAAATGCATGGCTGTTGCCGTCAGGTGCATCTGACATGTCTCTGCCAGTTCTCCCCAGCATGGATTTACCAAGTAAGTGCTGGGAACGTTGTGAGAGATTTTGTTTTAATAATCTTAGACACTAGGAGCAAGGTGGGTTTGCCTCTAAAGGAGGAAGCTGCAACTTGTCTGCACAGAAAACGTTCCTGTATCAGGCAGTGCAAGCTGTGATCTGACTCCTTAGCCTTGAGATCATTTTAGTGACTTGGTTCAAAGGGAGAGTGTTGACAATGAACATCTTGTCGCCTGGACAGGAATAGAACTCAAGAGTCAAGGCTTTGAGTGAGGTAGGGGAGTAAAGGCTTCCAGTGCCTGCAACTCCCCCTGAAGATTTGTCGCACTGCCAAAGTGACAGGAGAGCGTGGAGAACGTGCCTGTGTGTAGACCAGGTTTTGAGCGATGTGCTAGATCTCCTTTAAGGCTTTATGAATGGCACTAGGGCGGAGGTAGGTGTGTGGCGATGTCATTAAACAGAGGCCAACTTCTGTAAAATAAATCTTAATGCTAGATGAATCTTGGCCTCCTAAATTCGTATATTTCCATCATGCTTTTCAGAGGTGGCGGTAGCAGCTGGAATGGGCCCGGGAGTCCTCTCAGAAAAGGCTTTCCGCTGTCATGGTGAATTACACGCTAGGTTCGCTGTGAAAGCTGGCAGAGAATGGCTAAACAGCATAGATAAGCCGTCTTGTTGATGTGGGCCGGGGAGCTGTGCCATCTGTGTTTCTACCTGGTAAGTACCTGCCAGCCAGTGGACCTTCCTATTTAGCTGTTACCAACAAGAACATTCCAGTGGTAAACCGCACCCGACACAGGATTCTGAAACCATTCAGTACAGAAAGCAGGGCACTTCTCAGAAGGAACCCATATTCATTTTGTTTCCTCTTTGCTTTTAAAGGCTTTAAAAAGTAAATATATTACAAACCATATTCCAGACGTAGATTTAGAAAGAATTTTTAAAAATTTCTTTCTCATTATAATGGTGGAGACAGAACATTTTATTTAAATATCATAGACTTGAACTTACACCTCACACTTAGGTGTACACAAAAGGCAAATGAGAAAAAAAAGAATATTAGCACTAGGAATAGTTTTGGAGACCAGTTGGTCCAGCCCTGCTTTTCAGATGAAAAATGTAAGGCCAGAGGTTAACAGAATTACTCAACAATACAAATGAAGTTAGTTCAGTATTTTACCCATACTTCGTATACATAGTATCTCCCATGTATCACTGATGTCACAGGCAAAAAAAAAAAAAAAAAAAAAAAAAAATCTCATGAATTTCTTGAAATTCAACGTCCCAGGCATCAGATACTAGGTAATCACAATAGTCCCTGACCTACTGCATTCTGGGCGGAAAAGAGGAATTTATGTTTTTTTCTTGTGATAGGGAATTTTTATTCTAGGAAAGGCCAATTCCCAACAGTTAATTTCTAGTCCTCCTTTAAAATGTATTTCTTCAGAAACTCAAGACCTAATAGATTTCTCTAAGTTTCAACTAAGCAAAACCACTGAGTTTCTTTTCATATATACATGGGTTACTTGCCTTTCTTTTATTGGAGGCCTGGCTGTATATCCTTTACCCATTTACAGGGAGGTTGGCGGAGGTTGGCACTGAAATAACAGGAGGCGGGGAGGGTTGGTCTTTGAAGTTTAACTCTCTAAATATGCCAGTTACCCTTGTCTATGATATAAGTTGTAATTTTTTCCTCCTAGTTTGTCAGTTGACTTTGCTTATGCTGTTTTTTCCCTTTCTTCCATGATTTTAAAGAAAACTTCAAGTTGATGTCCAGGTCACTCTTTGGATTTATCAAGGTGAGTGTGGCAGAATATAGTCTAAAAGCAACTTAAAACCCAGAATTACACAGTAGCTATCAGTCGTCATGTACAAATCTATTGTTAAATGTCCAGAAAGATTCTGTTATTTTCCAGATCGTTAGCATGGCCCGTAATAGCATCCCAAATAAATTACTGCTCTCTATGTGGCCCATTTAGGTACTCCAGGATCACCTATGTAGAGACCTGTACATGAATTTTGCAGTTCTTAAAAGTCATGGTTTCTTAGTTTATTTGGCATATTCTGAATCTATACAAAAAGTAAGTCACTTGCTTTTATAATAAAATTACTGTTTGATTTAAAAGAGTATGTTTTTATACACACAGTACAAATTGCTTTGAAATAGAGCTTACGAAATATCCAGAGCTCATTGTTTAAGATGTTTGTCTTGAAAACCTCTCCCCCAGATTCATTTAATACCTTCTTAATAAACAGAAAATACGTTTTTTTTCCTAGTGAAAGTAAAAACTGATCTCGCTATATTTTATATCTGATCAATAGGAGATTTTGCTCTATCGAAGAAAAAGTAACTAAGAAAGACATGGGTGTATAAAGAAACAAACATAGATGAAGAAAGGTTAGCAGAAGATGAATCGAAAATCAACAGTGGTTATCACTGAGTAGTATAATTGTACGTGACTTTGTTTTTCACGTCTTCCTCCTGGATTTTGATCTTCTTGTTAATGAGCCCATTCCATAGTATGAACATGGAAAATAAGAAAGGCGGATCACAGACTATAAACAGAAAGCCAAAGTGACACCTTCTTCCTTTAAGTAACTGAGATCATTTGCATACCCTGAGTGCAGTCTTCCCCTAACTAGATGGTGTGTGCTTCCAGCAGAAGGACAGAGCACAAGGAGTGACTAATCCAGGCTAAGAGGAGGGAGCTTTCACTAGCTCCTCGGAGCACCTCAGCATCTTCAAGTGCACATGGCTGCGTTTCCGGGAGGTCGCTTCCAAGATTTTATGAATCTCACATCTTACACTGTTGGATTGTCTCCTTTCCCACAACGTTGTAATTCGAGGTGTTGTCCGGCGCTGGAGTACTTTGTCAAGGAAGGGCACTGAAATAACAGGATATTTTTATTCAGGTGACAGCATGGGTGACAACTGAACCGCCCAGAATTTGCTTCTTAAAATGGTGATACTAACATTACACGTAATTACGAGTTCAGAAGAAGTGTTTTGCCCTCCTTAGTGGTTGCTATGTAGGGCACAAGAAAATATGGCCTAAATTGAGACACTGAGTAGATAAGAGAGGGAGTAATGAAAAGTTGACCTTTCCTCATTGCCTTTTTTGCCAAAGGAAAAGTGTTCTCAATGTTGAGCAACTAAATAGAAAGAACCTTGTTCCAGAAACATAGAGGTCCCTCATAACACACAACATAGTTCTGACTCTCTTTTCTGAGCCAGGTCATGGCAGAGAAAGTAAACAGGACTGCTGGTTTGGAGCAGGGTCTGTCTCAGAGAGTATGTCCTCCCCCTACCACAGTCAAGAGTGAAAGAAGATATTGTACAGTCCAGGGGGTCCGAACGCTTCCCTGGCCATGCTGAAACCTCTCCTCTCCCTTAAGGGCAGGAAGACTGTCCTCCCCGCAGTGGAACACATCCCTGTGGAGGCCCAGCAGCTCACCTGACACCCCGTATCATTCCTGCCACCTGATCCCTCATCATCGTTTTCTTTCCACCTCACAAGACTTCCCAGCATCTGTTGTTACCTGCGTCATCTTTGAACATTCTCATGTCCTTTAGCACGCAGCTGTGTCTGGAATCTGCCTCTTTTCCTGTATCACCCTTTCTGCCCTTGCTCCCGGCTTGGGCGCACAGGTCTTAAGGTTGGTACTGACTCTGACTCACTCCTTATCTACCGTATCTTGCCACAGATGATCAACCTTGGTCCTGTAGAACTCTATGGCCAAAATTCAGTCTTAAAAAGGAGATTGGAGGCAAATTCATTAGGTAGGACTTCCTACCATTTTATTCAAAGTTGATCAACAGTCAGTGTGCACAGTTTTACGTGTACCTTGATATAAAAGAATGTTTCAAAAAAGTTGAGGATACATGAAATTTTGATCAGTTTACCCTCAACTATTGACTGTACATTTCTCATTTGATTAAATCGATACTTCGAATTGGGGGAAATATGAAAGGGGGTCCTTACTCATAAGCTAGTCAAGCATGGTAAAGAAAACGCACAGGTACAGTATTGGTAGAGTAAGTGGCTGATCAGTGAAGAATAGCAAATGAATGAGAGCAATAGTACTAACAGGCAACAACGGTAAATGAAATTCTGAATTCTATGGGATGTAAGTTTATATACAGTTTGTAACGATAAGGGAATGTTTGTCATTTGGTGGAAACCAAACCAGGATTTAATATCATACAATCAATATAATCTCAACGTATAACCTTGTAAAGTATGCGAAGAAGCTTGTGAATATTAGCCATTGGATAGAAGCTATTACAGGTAATTTTTCTATTTATACTTTTCTGGTATTTTCTATATTTTCTAAAAGCAAATATTACTATTAAAAGAAAACATTCTAAAAGGCACAGACAGTAGCTGCTATGAGTTCCAAAGACAGACATTCCTTTGCATCAGAGCACTTGGGGAGAGCTGCTTGAGTGAGGGAATTCTGAGCTGGGTTAATGCAAGTTTGAAGGGAAGAAAAATGGTCACGTGTGTAGGTAGCTACCCTGGCAGGACTGAGGAGAAACCAGATGATCTTTTAAGTACTCTTGTGTATGTGTATTTAAATGGACTTCTGTGAAGACAACCGTGGCCCTTGCAGTGGGCAGTACCTTGTGTGTTTCTATTTAGTGGCCGCACAGTGGGCTGTGAGTCAGTTTCCCACAGCTTTTCCTTCAGAGTAAAATCAAAGCATGCATCAACCCAAGAGCCTTGGAGCATAAGGTGTACAGCATCCCGGAAAGCATAATATTCTCTGTCTTATTTGAATTTTAAAATCTCCCGCATTGTTCGACTACTGTTCCCCTGTGTGTGTATTTGTGTTAATATAATGCTCTTTTCCCTTGCAACTATTGGAATGACATTAGGAAAAAAATACTCCCCTAGGAAGTCATACCATGTCAAGAGTTCTATGTCCTCTGGATCTACCAGTCAGGTTTCCCCAGGTATATGCAAATGCTATTTCCAGAAGAATCAGGCTGGATGATCATTAAAGCTTCAAAAAGTTAATTAGCAATTCTGAATTTTTAAAAAGCAATGCCTATTTCATTTGCTTCCATAAACAGTCACAAAAAACAAGCTATTCAACAAAAACAAAGTGAGTACAAGCCAGATAGTAAACATTGGGATTCACACATTCTAATTAGGAGAAAGTTGACCCTACCTTCTATGTTTGTTTAGAAGATCTGAATTGCCTATATCTTAACTATAAAATGCCTCTCCTACCCTTTTACCTTTTCCTGGGGCCACTTCTACTGTCCTCTGTTGAATTTAAGATTTCCAACACGTTTGTTGATAAAAAATGGCAGGTTTGAATTAATGCACATTGATATATGGGAAAGAGGACAGAAAGGAAATTTATTTAAAAATGTGATACTTTTGCATCTGCTTTCTACAGGAGTGGCCTAATCCCTTTTACAGGCTTTTGGTGCTGGTGTTTCTGACAGTGTCCTTAAGGATCTGGATAGATAGAAATGTTAGGACACTTGGGCATAGCCAGAATAAGCAAGGACTGGGCAGATGGCTCTGTACAATAAAGAAAAATGGAATTTTGAATTTACAAGAAAACCAAGAGTCAAAATGAGGTACCCTGAGAACACATTAAAGATTTGAACAAAATGAACAGGTGGCTAATGTGAGAGAGGCCTAGGAAAAGGGTGGAAAGCCAAGGCTAACAGGGGGACCAAGCAGAAAATCCTGATCCTATGATACAGTTTAGGGTCTGGCATTTATCTTCTTAAAGACTAGATAGTAAATATTTTGGCTGTGGGTGCCACCCAGTCTCGCCCTTTGTGACTTCTACTCAACTCTGCTGTTGCAGTGAGAAAGTAGCTGTAAGTAGGCTATCAGTGGCTGAGGCTGGGTTCCACTAAGACCTGATTTACGAAAACAGTTACTTTTAGGTTCAGTGATTTCTAATATTCGGTTCTACCTTGTGCGCCACTTCGGGTCGTAGCATAATCTCCCTTTTCACCCCAATCCTTTAGCAAACCACGAAACAGTTACTACACAACAGCTGTGCTAGTAAGCTGCTACTTTGAATTCCTGGAATGCAGGCATGAGGTGTGGTGACAGGAGGTGTGGGGGACAGAAGGGAGAGAGCAGTCACCTGAGGCCAGGGGAGGCAGAGAATTCAAGGAGAGTGGGGAGCAGGGGAGGGGAAACCCAAAGTCTCCACAGGATCCTGAGGTGACCCTGTGAGTTTGAGGGAAGTGGGGGACCCGGAGGCACCCCCACGTGGCAAATGCTTGGGTTCCACAACAAAAACGAAAGCTTCCTTCTCACAGGTTCATAGCGTCCCTGCACAAAAATACAAGAGTGCTTTGTGAAAACAGTGCCTGTGCATAGCGCTGACGACAGTCCTCACCAACTCACTGGAAACAACCGGAATCCATCAGAAACAACCACCGAGGCCTCTCCCCTCCCTGAAGTACCTTCTAACTCCCCTGGTACCAGTGATCCGACCAGAGCAGCAACACACGCGGATCCTGCAAATCATCTCCAGCGTTAGTTCTCGAGGACATCATGAGCTCAGTATTTACTTAGGTACCTGCTGTTGTCCTGATTCATCTGCAGAGTTTGCGGCTTTACACGGCCGTCTTCTTGAGGATGTAAATGGGTCGTCTCTCGAGGTTTTTCATCTGTATTATTGCTAAGTGGCAGGAGAAGAAAAATAGGAAAGGTACCTTAATTATGTACATTTCAGTCATGGAAGAAATTCGTCAGCGGCTTTCATTTTGAAATTTAGGGCAGAATTTGCCTCAAGTTTCTGAAATCTTTGCAAGGTGTGTAAAAGGACAACATAACCAAATCCCACCTTTCACGACTAAGTCAAAACTCGAAGGAGGAAATCGTATGAAAACCATCCTGTACGGTGTGTCAGAAGACGCTGAATTCTTATAGACAAGTGTCCGTGCCTTAAAACAACACTTATTTCCAAAGCAATTCTGACTGGCAAATAATCATTTACTGCCAGATTGTGACATTGAAGCCTCACAAGGTCAACGGCTCCGCACAGTGGATCTTACTCAAGGCTTCCTCTTCTGTTTTCGCGAAGATGGGAGTTCTGTTTTCTGTACATTGATGTCCACAGTTTGGAGAGCAGCAGTAGTGGTCATGAGGCATAGGAGGACTGACAGTAATGCCAAGGATTTAACCACTTTTAAATGCCAATAACAATCACGGGTAAATAACAACAGCTAACATTTTCTGACCTTCATCCTAAGCGAGGCAGTGTGTTAAGTGAGGTTGGAACTATTGTCCCTATTTTACAGACAAGGAAAATGAAGTTTAGAGAAGGTACGTGTCTTGCTGAGGGTTTCAGAGCTAGTAAGTGGGTGTGAACACAGCTCTTACTGATTGCAAAGCTCCTGATCTCACCTGGTAACGCTACTCTGCCTCTTCAGGGGTTAAGATGCACTTCATTGTACAGAAATGAAATGAGAAATGATACAATACAGTGCGTTTAGGTTTCAGATATGTGTTGGTATTAAGCATTTAAGTGTGGAAGCACAAAGAGTTAACTCCTCCACTTACCAGTACTTCCTCATTACTCACTCACTCTACCCTTTCTTGGAAATTAGAACGAGGGCATCCCTTGAGACAAAGAGGAAGACTGAGTCAGGAGCCAGTTTTCACAGGATGAGGAAGGGCAAACTTGCATGAGGAAGAGTAGAGGGTTGTACTGACAGGTGTCCCGGGAGGGGCTTCCAAGGATCAATGACCAAATGGTTATCTGAGGAATGGCCTAGAAGTGGTCTTGGATGCTAAGTGGTATATGGGGTGTGAGAAAATACAATCTTAGTGTATGTTGAATGAATGGCTATCCAGTTGATTGATGGTGGTTATGAGATAATAGAAAATATGTATTATTTTCTTCCCTCAGTACTGGCACAGATCTCTGAAACACTTATATAGTTTTAAGTATCACTGAAAAAAATGTTATTATCATCTGTATTTCTTTTAGTGTGAATACTTCTCTATCCTTAATGTACATCAAGGGCCTGCTTTATAATTAGGAATTATTACATCTGTTTATGTAGTAGTGGTGGGTTTTTTGTGGGTTTTTTTTTTGAGGTTTTCTTTCACTTCTCTTTGGCTTTCAAGAGGAAGCGGTACAGTCGTAGACATTTTCTAGGAGAATATGGCTATACTTACCTTTTTTTGTGCTTTACAATTATCCACCAAGAACCAATGATGAATGAAAGAAAGAAGATCATGCCAAAGAAAATACCTAGGCAGTAAAACAGGGTCGTTGACTGCATGGAAAATGTAACCCACAGGTTTTAAACTCTAAATATCTAGTCCCACCGGAGGTTGCCAGTGAGTTTTTTAAATGTAACTATAAATTCTACTTTTATTTATTTATTTTTTTTAAAAGATTTTATTTATTTATTCCACAGAGATAGAGACAGCCAGCGAGAGAGGGAACACAAGCAGGGGGAGTGGGAGAGGAAGAAGCAGGCTCATAGCGGAGGAGCCTGATGTGGGGCTCGATCCCATAACGCCGGGATCACGCCCTGAGCCGAAGGCAGACGCTTAACCGCTGTGCCACCCAGGCGCCCCTAAATTCTACTTTTAAGAAACACCTCACACAGGCTTACCTTGAAGAGTTTCCCTCTACTCCTGGTTTAATCTAGCGCGTTAGTCTTACTACCGCAGGGTCACAGATAAGGGGTGAGCAGAGCAGTTTGTAACCTTTAGTCCAAAGCAGCCTTTCAACAGAGAGGTGAGAAGAGTGCGGGAGCTCGGGGCGGGGGCGCTGCGGGACCCTGCGCTCCTGTCTTGTGTAAGGCGCAGGCACAAGCTACTCTCTGCAACAAAGTCTACCACCAAACCACTCCTCTGACATGGGCTTAGGAAATTGGTCTTTGTGGCCTCCACTGTGTGCAAGTGGGCATGACACCATCCTGAAGAAACCTCCTGGGTTATAAACCAAAGAGGAAGTTGTGCTCTCCAGCTCCGTTAGAATAGAAGGACGATTATGCATTTGTAATGATTCAAAGCCAGTATAGAACCTTCGATAAGGGACACTACTCTTTCTGCCCGTGAGGATCCCAGTCCTGCCGCACCATGGCCTGAATTTCAACTTACTTTCCTTCTAACTGAAATGGTAATGTAGGAGACGTTGGTCTCTCCTTTTACGCTTCATTCACTGTAAGTGAATACTTACTGTTAAAGGTGCTAGAGCTCCTCATCCAGCCCTCCACGAAACTTACCGACTATGAGAGCGCTACTTGTACCTGAAGGGAAGACAGAAGCCAGGACAACATCAGTCTGGCCCACAGCATGATCGACAGTAGCTCTCAGCCAGTGACAATCCATCCTGATTTCTTTTCAGCACACAGTCTAATATTTTTCTATTATAAAATGCCATTGGTTTCCCTCCCACAACCTCATTTTATCTTGTGCACTCAGCAAAGTAGTTTTTTTTTCTTTTCAACTTAAAATTTTATCATAAAAGAAAATTACAGCAGAGAATTTATAAACCAGTATAAAAGAAATACATCACACACGATGGTACTACCCTGAAAAATCTTTTACTTGGTGAAACTGTCCTAAAATTGTGGTGTATATTTTTCTAGCGTCCTTTGCAGACTATGCCTGCCTAACTACTTTTTTCTACATTCAGCTCCAGAAAGCTATTTCTGGAATCTGTGATTCCAGGATGCCTCTAGTAGGTCTTCAGGAACTAGAGAGCCTTAAATTGATCTACTTTTCTAGGACTAATTCTACTTCTGTCTCTTTCAGCTTGTCAGCTCTAAAAAGAATCAGTAGAATGATAGAAGAGGGTGCAAGTTGGGGCACCTGGGTGGCTCAGTCAGTTAAGTCTGCCTTTGGCTTAAGTCATGATCCTGGGGTCCTGGAATTGAGCCCCAGCATCAAGCTCCCTGCTCACTGGGGAGCCTGCTTCTCCCTTTGCCCCTCCCCCTGCTCATGTTTTCCCTCTCTCTCAAATAAATAAATAAAATCCTAAAAAAAAAGAAGAAAAGGGTGCAAGTTCTTGGAGTCAAATTGGCTCAGTTAAAAATCAGTTTTATTACTAAATAGCCATATATTTGCCATGTTCGTTGAATTTTCTGTATCTCATTAATCTTACTTGTATATTAGCGATCACAGTACATCTAACTCAAAAGATTACTCATCCCCTAAATATTTATGAGAACATATTATGAGCTATTTGATTCTGGATGCTGGGGACACAAGTGAATAGACAAAAATCCCTGCCCTCGTGGAGCTTTTATATATTTATATAAATATATAGATATATTTCTCCCCACTTAATCTTGAAAACCACTTAATGGGACAAACTATTTTCATTACTTTAGGTATAATCATTAACTTGCTCAAGAGCTCATAGAACTAAAAGAACAAATGTAAAGGACTCAGAGAAGTGCTTGTCATAAAGGAATCACTAATAGATGGGTATTAGTTCTTGTTTACTGCTCATAATATATATTTTTTCTTCATCACAAATTTAATAGTATCCAAATAATACAGAAATATGTGAAGTAAAAATAAGAGTCCCTGTAATTTTTCTCCTTTACTGTTAAGAATTTGGCTCATTATTTAGTGGACTTCTCTTCCTAGGGCATCTGTGAAATGAAGTCTCAGGATGTAATAAGCCAACAATTCTGGCTATAATCAGTATTTATCGAGGAAGCATCAAGTGATTTCTTGCCTTTTTTTTTTTTTCCTCTTCTTCTTTGCCAATGTTCTCTGGAGAGCAAAATTGCTTTGGCTTAGAACCACTGATTTTTTAAAAAAATATTCTGAAATGTTCTGGTACATTCCTTTCTGGGACATTTTCCCATGATCTAAGTTTTTACGTAGTTATAGAATCTCTCTAATATTTCAACAGTGGAATGAAATGTTCAATATATGTCAACTTGTACAATCATCACAACCACCACTACTGCTATTTGCATGATAACACTATTAACCCTTCATTATATTTGCACATATTTCTCTTCAGGCTAATGTCTTCTAATTTACTTTTTGAAGTACATAAATTCTAAGTCAAATTTGTTGACATTTTATGATTTTCTCTGTGCTATTTCTAGCTCAAAATTTGGCCTTCTGTTTCATAAATATTCTTCTTAAGATCTACCTTAGCTTTGCCATGTTCACTTTTAAAACTTCTCTTTCTTCCATCGGGTATTTATTATAAGATAAAAAGAAAGGGTCAAAATTTCTTCAATGCTACCTTATAGCATTTGATCATCTTTTCCTTTCCCATGGATTGATGTCTGTTATTTTATCTGCAAGGTACTTTTATTTTATTTATAATAGCCTTTATTTTATTAACATCTGCTTTGTTCCACTTATTTATAAAAATAAATTAATATTTTTGTGTTGGCATAAAGTGATTCATGTATTGTGGCTTTATATTTTGTTTTAATATCTGGTAGGGCTGTTCCTCCAATTATGTGAATTTTCTCTCACAGCCACATCTTCAGAATTCTCTAAAGGCATCCAGTCAGTTCAACAGTGAGATTTTTGCCAAAGAAGTACATATAATTTGACATTAAGGGACTGTCAGATTTATAATTTGGAACTATTATGTGAGTCAGCTTAGTTAACACATTTAAGGAATTAACTATAAAAAATAGATCTTGAACAATCTTAGCATTCAATCATATAACAAAGAGTTATAAAAATTGTGGAGGGCAGCCTCGCACTAATTTCGCTTAAGGATGATTATACAAATTTTGCTCATCAGCAACTGATGTATACAAGTTTAGGGTTTAGGATTTTCTATCTTATATCACTTTCTAGTTGTTAGCAGAGGGCTACTCTTCTGAGCTCAATGATACATGATTTTTAAAAATTAAGTAATTAATTTTTTAATTTAATATACTGTGTTCTTAGTTTCAGGGGTAGAGTTTAGTGATTCATCAGTTGCATACAACACTCAGTGCTCATTATACCAGGTGCCCTCCCTAACGCCCATCACCCAGTTACCCTATCCCTCTACCCACCTCCCCTCTAGCAACCCTCAGTTTGTTCCCTATAGTTAAGAGTCTCTTATGGTTTGCCTCCCTCTCTGTTTTTAACTCATTTTATTTTTCCTTCCCTTCTCCTCTGTTCATCTGTTTTGTTCTTCAATAAATAAAGAAGATGTGGTATATATATACAATGGAATATTACTCAGCCATCAAAAAGAATAAACTCTTGCCATTTGCAATGACGTGGATAAAACTAGAGGGTAATATGCTAAGAGAAATAAGTCAGTCAGAGAAAGACAGATACCATATGATTTCACTCATACGTGCTTTCTAAATCTGCTCTATCCAGCTGTACCCCCTTAAAATCCTGTAGTCTACATCAGTGAGGGAGACCAGCTATCTTGTCTCTGTACCTTGTAAAGTGCTCCCTCATTTGTGTTGAAATATTCTTGAAGGCCTGCTCTACCACTGATGTGCTCCTGAACTTTAAGGCCCACAGGCTATAAACAAATCATTACTATGCCATGTAATCGACAATAGAGCAATACAGACAAAAAAGGGTTCAGGGGGGTTCCTGAGGAGAGATGAATGGGTTGAGCGGTGTGAGAAGAGCAAGACTTGCCTTACTTTCATTTCTAAGGTCTTTCTGGGAAGAATTAGGAGCTCCTGTTGTGCTCCTTAGCTCTTAGCAGGTGCTATAAACATCACACCACATTCAATGACAGTATAGATGAATGAATGAATAGTAACCATGACTAAGGAAGGACCTACATTTCTTGCAGCTCCATTGACTAGATGTACATATGGCCAGAGGAGGGTTCCATGTGTCATCTGCCTGGCACTGGCTCTGGGGACTGCCTTTCAGTGTATACCCATCTTCACACTCGAAAGTTATATTATCTCCATAGCGATACACTTTTCTCATGTCCAGGTCCTTCCGGATTCCATTCATCGACTCTGGGAGGATACATGTTACCTCTGAAATTAGAAAAATGAGAAGGAAGTTGAAATTTTATTATTCATTGTTAGTTGAAACTGCCATAATGGAGAGATGTATGACCTTAAACTACTTTGCCTTCAGAAAAGATGAGTCATGTTTTCAGTCAAGAACTCCTGAGACCCGCTCAGCATCTTAGGATTTTAAATTCTCTGACTTTTCATTTCTTGGGTAAAGTAAGGAAATATGGAATGTATTACACATCCACTTTTAATTATTGACACCTCTGCAGCTGTGGAAAGGTTGGGAATTACGATAACCATGCTCTAACCCTGGATCCACTTGTGTCCCACCGTAAGGAAACAGGACTATCACATTAACTCTCTTTAGGTATACAACAGATACCTGTATTCTGCTTCCTGATTATCAAATGCTTGTTTCTGGCTCATTTCTATGCATAAACTAAGAAGCTAGTAAATCATGATTCTAAATTTAAAATGTAAGTTTTCTACTTTCTTTTATCTTATTTAGCTTATTCTTTGTTTTGCTTTCTTTCTCTGCCCAGCTATTGACACCTTCTTCAGCTTCAAGCAAAGCCTGCTTTTTGGTTGTAATTATCCCAACATGAGGCTTAATTATTTTCTTCTGTATAGGAACCAACAAGGTAAAGTGGTATTTTCCAAAGTATGGTCTGTGGTCTTCCTACAGCAGAATATGCTGATTAGTTTGTTAAAAGTAGACCAAACCCCAGCTTAAAATGTCAGAATCAGAGTTCTTAGGAATGGCGCTTGAGATCCTAATCTTAACGGGGTTCCTGGCTGGTTTTGCTAATGCTGAAGACCCACAGTGACCACGATAAAGCATGTTCGAAGAGGACAGTTATTAAGACAAAATGAATTTTACTTGAAAGCAGCCACCAAGAGAATAGAATATTACCCTTTTGTTTTCAGGAGAAGAACCTTCTCAGAGTCTTAATTGGAATACTTAATCTTTGAAGTATTCCCCGAATCTTCCTACTTCTCCATGCAACTAAAGCAAGGAAGGGTAAGCGTTCCTATTTCTGTAGAGATATAGGGACTCCGCAGTTTATGCAGTCCATTCTTGCAAATAAATACAGGAGAGCCACTTAACCATCTCTGTGGAGATTTTCTCTCTACATTTTCTCTCTCTCTAAAATCAGAGGGTGGCTAGCCAAAAAGTCTGACTTTTAGGTTGGGGAGGGCCCTCTGGTCCTATACCCACCAAGGCAGTCATAGGACTAACTGCTCCTTAACATTTGAAACATGGGCATGTCTGAAGTCCCTCCTACCTCATCCCTGCCCTTAGCTTAGTTTTCTAAAAAAGAAAAGAAAACAGACAAAAAGCAAATTGCTAACTTAGAATTGTGCAAAGTCAAAAGAACCACATTTGAAAGGAGACAGAATATAGTGCAGTGTTTAAAAGCATGGGCTAGGCAGTGGCCCAGTGCTGGCACCACCACCCACGAGCTGCACACCATGGACTAGTTCTGGGTCTCTCAATTCCCTCTTCTGTAGAACAGCAAGAATAATCCCACCTCATCAGACTCTTTTGGAGACTAACACAAACAATTTTTATTAAAGGCCTCAGTACCATGCTTAGTCACAGAATATTATTTTTAATTCCATATTTTGTAGTTTTAAAGAATATTGCCAACAAAAGATTTTAAGTGTATGCAAACATAGACTGGAGTAAAGGCAGTAATTCCTGGAACTCTTTCTAGGGAAGCGATGAAATGAGCACTTCACCTTTGGTCTCGGAAATTACAGTAAGGACCCATATTCAGTAATTCCAGGAATTAATTGCTCTCGACTTTGCTCCAAGCTTCAATTTTCCTCACTGAAAAACTGTGCTTCTAGCCTCTTATTTAAGGTATTTGTGAGGACCACTTGTGACCCTCTGAGGTCCTTCTGAGCTGAGATATATTATTGGTTAAAAGCCTGCAAGTCATTTTAAATTGGTGTTTGATGTCTACTGTATTACTGGAAATTCCAACAGTTCTTCCTACTAATTTGGTAGAGCTGAGACTCCTTGGATAGTCTCCTGCCCATCTTTTTTCCCCCTGCTTTTCTCCCTCCCTTATTGACACTCATTTCACAATCTTCTCAGAAAGATCTCTCAGCCTTATCAAACTCATACATCAATTTTCCATTAAAAAACCCAGCAGGAATAAGAAACACCTTTGCAATAATGATCAGATTGGCTCCAGGTTCCCTGGTATGTGCAGAATATGAAGGCTCTTCCCACCAACAAGTAGCCTGGGTCACAAGTGTAGTTGACGATCATCCCAGGAAGATAAGGAGACGCATGCCCTTCAATGTAATGCCCATTGTGGATCTTGGGCGGATGTGGGCATCCTAAGAACAAGATCCCCCCAAAACACAAGAAAAGACATTCAGTTAAACAAAGAAGTACAAATACACCAACATATCTAATAACGTCTTTGAATATTAGAGACACAGGAAGACCCAAGGCAGGCAAGGTCCCAAGGCACTACTTATCTACCGTTCAGTGGGAAGACTGACTCTTTAAATGTAGACCTTCAGCCTTTAAACAGGATCACCTGTATTCTCCACTTGCAAACGTCATCAGAGGGCAGTACCACCCCGATCGATCTATAAACGACCCCTTCAGTGCGGTCTGTCCTCACTGGTGCACAGAGCTTGTGTGGACAATCACAGCCACGAACGAGCCCCCGATTGTCAGGCACTGTCATTTAATGCCAGACTGATAGGTAAAAGGAAGGAGTTGCCAAGAGCACAGCCTTGAACTCCACCTCTCTAGGGCATCTTGAGTTCCCATTGCCAAAAGTGAGACAAAGGGTCAACAAAATGCAGTCACAGGCTGAGCAGAACACTTAGAAGGAGCAAAAGGAATACAAACCCCTGCATCGGAGTTTCTTTAGTTATTTCTCCTGCATCAAATCTGCAGTAAAATACAGCCATCAACATGTGCTTTTTGCTCTGCACACCCACCTATCCAATAGAAATACAACTTTTTTTTTTTTTTTTAAGCAGGTTCTATGCCCAGGAGGGAGCCTGATGCAGGGCTGAACCCACAACCCTGGGCTGTTCAACTGACTGAGCGACCCAGGCGCCCCAAAATATAACTTGGAATAGAGGTGGCAGGAGAGAGTGTTTTCTTTGGTGTTTGTTTTTAGTGTTTGAAAATAGTCTGTATAAAGTCTGGGCCTCATTGATTCTCCCCACTCTCTCCCTCCTCCTCTTCTCACTATCCCACACTCCTCACCCCAGTGGGAAGGGCCATCAGAGTACCACCAGTTGGGACACAGCTTGGCACATCTAGAACCCAGCTGTTATTTGCCCAGCAGGTAATTCTGTGTGTCTGACTTTTATAGGAAAGCCATGTTCCCAAGCAAAAATGACTGTCCCCATAGAAACAGGGAGGCTCTTGCCTAAATATTCTGATCTATATGGGGCATAGGGAAATGTGCACTGACCTGCAGGACCAGCGAGTTCACAGCGGGGGGCAGGGCCGCTCCAAACCCCGTTCCCTTGACCATCACTTGTGCAGAGGATGGTGCTCTCCCCAATGAGGTTGAAGTTCATCCCTCTGGCTGGGTGGTGGTCACACGTGTACGTAATTTCCTTTCCATAGGGAATGTCTCCCTGAGAAGTTCCAGTGTGATGCCCATTAAGGATAGACGGAGGATTTGGACAAAAGATTTCTAGAAAGAAAGCAAGAGCTTTAGGTTCCATTAGAGCTTCAGTCAAAATGATCATACAACCATGGGGCCCTGAGACTGTGTATTTTTGCCCTGAGAACACAACTAAGGTGGGTGGATTTGAATATGTAAGACTTTTTCAGAGAAGGAACTAACTGAAGTGAGACTGAATTATAGTTTATTGCAAAAGTCCAAGACCCTCCAGGTAGCTAAGATTCAATTTGAAAGGTAATTAATTTGTTTTTAAGCAGCTATTGTTTGCCTGCTTGATGTCCGGCATAAAGACAGTCCTTGGTTGACTTTGGGGGTACAAGACAGATGAGGTTGGCCCTCAAAGATCTGAAGTTGCAAAGAAATCTTAGTGAATCCTCATTAAACATAGACTATTGTTTTCAGCAGATGTAAATGTTATGTGATGATTCAAGACTAGTACCATCTGTATCAATACCAAATACACAATAGTGTCTTCAGAATACCCTGATTCCTATAGGGCTCTTTAAGCCAGATTACGCGGCTCTAGGAGCCTTTTAAAAATTTTTTTCCTTTTGTTTTTTTCTTTCTTCCAAGTGACCGGCTGTGATTTCTTTCTGCTTTTAGTGTATCTGTTTCTAGCAATTCTCTCCCTAAAACTAATCTGATGCTTTGAATCTGATGAATTTAGGAATAGATTCCCAAGCCTGTCAGAATTGTGTGAATAAACAAGCGAAGGCCTTTATACAACGAACAGTGATTGACTTCTCCTATCTAGATTTTATCTGTTTGTGTTTATCTAAAGCTTACTTATATATTTTTTATAATAATATTTTTTTATTATATTATGTTAGTCACCATACAGTACATCCCTGGTTTTTTATGTAAAGTTCCATGATTCATTAGTTGCGTATAACACCCAGTGCACCATGCAATACTTGCCCTCCTTACTTATGTATTTTAATTTCAGATTTATATGTCTCAGGAAGGCAGAGTTTGTTGGATATCTGAGTTTTATCCATATTGGATGTTCTTATAAAGTTCCATCACAATCCCATAAGATGTCCAAATAGATTTCTAGCACGATATTTTAACAGAATCCTGATTAAAGGGGCGATTCACAACTGAACAAAGGTGGTTCTGTATATGACATTTCTGCACACCTGTGCTTCAGAAAGTAGGTGGACAGTATTTCGGAGGCTGCTGTGGATCCAAGGGAGTTGGAATCCAAGGGAAGGAGGGGGTATTGCCCCACCCACATTTGCTGCAATTGAGGGAAAAGCAGACCTGGAGAGAGCCAAACCTGGTGGACATGCACCAGAAATAGAGAACTCGCAGAGGTCCAGGCAGCCTGAAGGGAGAAGCAGGTGCCCCGCAGGCAGGACAGAGAGGAGTTCGGAGGCAGAGGAGAAGGAGGGTCTTGAGGAGCCAGCTCCCTCTCAGGGCCAGAGACCTCCCTCACAGAGGAGGTAGACAGCGAAAGAGGTGAGTCACTGACTGGACCCATTTCACCCCAGCTGCACAGATTTCTGAGAGGGGACCTCTACAACTGGGGGAGAGAGGAAAGGGAGGGAGAGGCAGACAAGAATAACAAAGGGCATTGACAGAACCTGTTCCCTGGCCGTCATCTTTGGGATTTCAGCAGGAGGTCTGCCCTCAGACCTCTGGGAGTACCCCGACTTGAGGATCCCCCCCTGTTGGGTTGTGGGCACGCACAAAGCAACAGGTGCTAAACCCACACCTCCCCCAACTCTGCCATCAGCTTCTTCTATACCAGCTTTTTAAAACCAGTGCTCCCCAGTGTAGCCCAGAGCCAATGCAGGTTGAGAAACCAAAAACTAGAGCTATAGCGCCACCTTCTGGAAGTAAAAGGAATGGTTTCTAATTGCAGTAAACAACTAAATAAGGTACGTGCTACTTCAAATGGGATGGCAGAGATACATTTTGTCAAACACTGAAAAATGACAGGATCATCATATGGCAAAGAGGAAAAGGTTATTCTCCAGCCATCGATCTCAGAGGCATGAAATGTTGCAATCTAAATGATAGAGAACTCAGAACAGCTGTTATGAAGAGATTTGGTGAGCTACAAGAAAATTCAGAAAGACAATTAGATGAACTCAGGAATAACATTAATGAACAGAAAGAGTTCTTTACCAAGATGTGTGTGTGTGTGTATATATATATATGACAGAATATTACTCAGCCATCAAAAAGAATGAATCGTGCCATTTGCAACCATGTGGATGGAGCTAGAGTGTATTATACTAAATGAAATAAGTCAGAGAAAGACAAATACCATATGATTTCATTCATATGTGAAGTTTAAGAAACAAAACAGATGAACATATGGTATGGGAAATAACAAAAAAAGAGGTAGAGGGAAACAAACCATAAGAGACTGTATTTTAAGATTCTATTTATTTACTTGAAAGAGAGAGTGTGAGATAGCATGAGCTGAGGGAGAGGCAGATGGAGAGGGAGAGACAGACTCCCCGTTGAGGAGGGAGCCCGATATGGGGCTTGATCCCAGGACTCTGGGATCATGACCTGAGCCAAAGGCAGATGCTTAACCAACTGAGCCACCCAGGTGCCCTCATAAGAGACTTTTAGTGATAGAGAACAAACTGAGGGTTGATGGAGGAAGGTGGGTGGGGGATGGGATAGATGGATGATGGGTATGAAGGAGGGCACTTGTTATTTGTGCACTGGGTGCTGTATATAAATGATGAATCATTGAATTCTACTCCTGAAGCCAATATTGCACTGTATGTTAGTTAACTAACTAGAATTTAAATAAAAATTTGAAAAAACGAGTTCTTTATCAAAGAGACTAAAATTAAAAAAAAAAAAGAACCAGACACAACTAAACCGCTCTTTTATTTATGCACAATAAAGTTTTCTGTTTCTCTAAAACAAACAAACCAACAAACCAGACAGAAATTCTGGAGATGATAAATTCAATGAATCAGATGAAGAATAGATTAGAGAGTTAAGGAAATAGGACAGATCAGATCGAAGAACAGATTAGTGACCTGGAGGATAGAAATTTAGAAATAACTCAGGAGACAGAGCTAAGATTTTTAAAAAGTGATGAAACCCTATGAGAGGTATTAGATATGAGAAAAACAAATATAAGAACAATTGGTCTACCAGAAGAAGAAGAGAGGGAGAAGGGAGCAAGAAGTGTCTTTAGCAAAATAGTAGCCGAGAATTTTCCTAACAGGGGAAGGAATTAAACATACAAATCCAAGAAACTAATAGAATACCCTATTTTCTCATTGCAAAAAGACCCTCCCCAAAATATCTTGTAATGAAACTGCCAAAAACCGATGATCAAGAAAGAATCATTAAAGCCACCAAGGGGAAAAGAAAAAAGCAAACTACAAAGGAAGCCCGGTTAGGTTACCAGTGTACTTCTCAGCAGACACTCTATAGAACAGGAACGAGGAACGATAGATTCAAAGTGGTGAAAGAAAACTTGCCGGCCAACAATACGTTCTCTAGCAACGTTAGCCTTCAGCTATGAAGGAGAAAGAAAGGCTTTCCCTGAAAGACAAAAACTGAGGGAGGGTCACCACCACTAGTCCTGCCTTACAAGAAATGTTGAAAGAAGCTCTTCATCTGAAATGAAAAGACATCAATGAGTGATGTAACAACAAGTGAAAGTACACAGTGCTCTAGCAAAGGTGAAAAATAAACAGAAAACCACAACTCTTTTGGAATGGCGTGTTAACCAACTAATTATAATATAAAAGCTTACAGAAAAGAGCATTCAATAGAACTGTATCTGTATGATTTCTCAATGAATTCACAGCGTGAAAGGAGGTAACCTAACAACAAAAATAGAAAAGGGGAGGAGTAGGGAGCTGGAAGCTTTATAGGTGAATGAAGATAAGGCGTCATCAGCTCTGAAGCTGGCGAGGTCCGGAAGCCTGGGTAATCCAGGTTCTGTTGGAGAAGCCAAGCTTCCCAGAGAATGTTTCAGAAAAAGTTATGTGGAATGGGGGCGTTTCACAGACTCCTAAGAGACCTCCAGAGAAGACATGGCTTCCCGAGAAAACACAAAGAGGACAAACAAAGTGCTAAGAATAAGTGAGCTGGATGCACTTGAACTTAACAAGGCTCTGGAACAGCTGGTTTGGCCCCAGTTTACTCCGTGCTTTAGCCCTTAGCCCACTTTGAACCACAGGTGAAAGTATTCCTGTGGCTTGTCTTGTGGCGATTCACCGTTTACTCTTAAAATGCCACCGTGGGACAGTGCATTTTGCATATTCAGTACAAAAATGATGTTTCCCCGAAGCCCAGGTACCAGCCGCTGTAGCGAGAAGAGGGCTGCTATCACCTGTTTCGAAACCGCCATTCGGCATCATTTGGGAAAGCCAGGCCGTGCGTGAATATCATGGCTGGACTTTTGAAATTAGGTGGGCTGATTAATTTCCCGATTTTCCTTCAGAGGGGCAAGTTTGCAACTTAGACAGAACGTTCCCTAGGCATTCGTTCTGTATGTCGCAAGCCCTGAAACTAAACGTGAAGCTGCCTTTGAGTGTATGACCAGGGACTTCTCTGGCATGGTTTTGCTGAGTTTCTGATTTTTCTCTCACCACTTATTAAAACCCAGAAGTTGAAAGCTAAGTGATCTTCATGGTGTGCTCCTCTTACTGGTGCTCCTAACAGTGGCAATCCATCAGCCACCAGCAGCAAACAGTGTTCTCTGTGTGGAGAGTGGCCCCCACGGGTCACACCATAGGATGTGAGCGTATCTTCTGTTACTGCTGTATGAAGAGTAGTTTCTTATTTAACGGGTACTTTCCTCGTCCTAAGTGTGGCAAAGACGTACACAGTCTGCAGCCACTGAAACCAGGAATCGAGATGTCAGAAGTTAATGCGCTTTAGAAACTAAGATTGTTTCCTCTGAGGAAAACTGTATTATGTTCAAATCCTTAATATTAGTCATCCTAAGCATACCGTTTAGATGTCTTTTATGAGGGGATGTGCTTCTCAGCCACCGTCTTCTGTTCCTTTCCAAGCATGAGGAAATTCTAATCACCAGAAACCACATGATTCTGAATATATTATGTAAATAATAATGTTTATTTTTCTCTAAATCATTGTATTCAATTCTTAATGTCGAGAATAATGGACAGTTTTTGTCAGACTAATAAAAATGCTCTTTCATTTTGCTAGTTCCTAGAAAGAGGTTAGAGCCTAAAATGATTTTGGAGACTCTGGGAAGAGTGTGTATTTATTTTCAGAGATGGCATTATAATGTCATAATCTGACAATGATGAGACCCTGGTGTTTTGAGCCTTAAGATCTAGTGGCCCCAGTTGTAATTTTAAGCTTTTCTCTAAACCCTATTTTTGAGGGGTTCGGTTGGCTTCATTCTCAGGCAAAGTGATGGCCACCAGCAACTCCAGACTGGTGTTCTGCCGCTTTCTGATCCCCCCGGAGAGAGAGCTTCTTGAGTAATAGTTCCAGCTAAGTCCAGGACCCCATTATCATCAGTCTGCCTGGGATTACACATTTGTGAAGCAGGACAGAAAAGGACTCCTCTTGATTACTAGATGTGTACCACGTGGGCCCATAGTAGGAGAGCAGGCAGTTCACCCCAGGAAACCCAGGTGCCATTACAAGAATAGTGGATGGCGGACAGCTAAAAACAACAGATCCCTACTGGAGTCTACATTTGCCTTTTTTATATCAAAAGTCTGTACGCATTCTTTAATTTTACCAGTGATCTGATTTGATCAGGACATAAGTAACTGAATGGTTGAGTCAGACTGCAGATTTAAAAGGATTAATAAATCAAGATTTTGTTATACCAACAACAACAACAAAAGATCAGGCGTTATCAACATAAAAAGGACTATTTCCTCTATGACATGTAAGCCACATGGTAAACCCAAAGCAAAAATCTCGAGTCATGAAACATAGAAAATGAGGAGGGTGACCGAATCACCATAGGAAACCACCATTTTGCAAAGATAAACAGAAACAGAGAGAAAAAGAAACAAAGGAGGAACAAGACAGCCAGAAGGCAAATGATACGATGACAGTAATAAGTCCTTATGTAGCAATAGTTACTCGAAATACAAATGGATCAATCCATCAATCACAAGGCACAGAGTAGCTGAATAGATAAGAAATAAGACTAACTATACGCAGCCCACAGGAAATTCATTTCAGCCCTGAAGACACACGTAGACTCAAAGTGAAGGGATGGAGCAGGATATTCTACGCAAGTGGAAATCAAAAGAACGTGGGCATACTCATACTTTGTATAAGACAAAATAGACTTCATGCCAAAAATGATAACAAGAGACAAAGAAGGTCATTATAAAATGATAAAAGGTCAATCTATGTAGAAGATATAATAATCGTAAGTATATACACACCCAACATCGGAGCACTGAATCTATTAGGCAGAAACACAGAGATCTAAAGGGAGAAATAGACAACTATATAGTAATAGTCGGGGACTTCAGTTCCCGTACTGTGAGCAATGGATAGATCAGACAGAAAATTAACAAGGAAATATTGGAATTGAACCAACTCGTGAACAAACGGACCCGACAGACAGATACAGACTATTCCATCCAACAGCAGCAGAATACACATTCTTCCTGAGTACGCACAAAACATTTTCCAGGATAGATCATATGATAGGCACAAAACAAATCTCAGCAAATCTAAGATGACTGAAATCATACCAACTATTTTTTTCTGACCACAGTAGAAATATTCTTTTTCTAGAAATCTACAACAAGAGGAAAATTGGAAAATCTATGTGGAAACTAAACACTATGTGGAAACTAAACGACCCACTTCTGAACAACCATTGGATCAAAGAAGGAATAAAAAAGGAAATAAAAAAATGATCACAAGACAAATAAAAATGGAAATACAACACACCATATCTTATGAGATGTAGCAAAAGCAGTTTTTTTTTAAGATTTTATTTTTATTTATTTGACAGAGAGAGAGAGAGAGAGCACAAGCAGGGGGAGTGGGAGAGGAAGAAGCAGGCTCCCAGCGGAGCAGGGAGCCCGATGCGGGGCTCGATCCCAGGACCTTGGGATCACGCCCTGAGCCGAAGGCAGATGTTTAATGATGAGCCACACAGGTGCCCCAGCAAAAGCAGTTCCAAGAGGAAAGTTTATAGTGATAAATGCATATATTAAGAAATTGGAAAGTCTCAAATAAACAACCTAACTTTACACTTCAAGGAACCAGAGAAAGAAGAACAGATTAAGTCCAAAGTTATCAGAAGAAAGGAAACAATAAAGATCAGAGTGGAAATAAATGAAGTAGAGAATACAAAAACAATAGACAATATCAACAAAACTAAAAGCTGGTTTTAGGTAAAAATAAACAAAACTAACAAACTTTTAGCCAGACTAACTAAAGACAGGAAGAGAGAGAGGGAGACAGAGGGAAGACTCAAATAAAATTAGAAACAAAAAAGGAGACATTACAAAAGAAATACATAGGACCATAAGACACTATTATGAACAATTATATGCCAACAAATTAGATAACTGAGAAGAAATGGATCAGTTTCTAGAAACATAAAACCTACAAGACAACTCGGGAAGAAATAGAAAAACTAGGGGTGCCTGGGTGGCTCAGCTGGTTAAGCGTCTGCCTTTGGCTCAGGTCATGATCCTGGGGTCCTGGGATTTAGCCCCCTCATTGGACTTCCTGCTCAGCGGGGAGCCTGCTTCTCCCTCTCCCTCTGCCTGCTGCTCCCCCTGCTTGTGCTTTCTCTCTCTCAAATAAATAAATAAATAAATAAATAAATAAAATCTTTAAAAAAATAGAAAATCTGAAGGGACCAATAACTAGCAAAGAGAATGGACTCAGTAATCAAAAACCTCCCAACATAGAAAACTCTAGGGCTGATAGCTTCACTGATGAATTCTACCAAACATTCAATGAAAAATTAATATCAACCCCTCTCAAACTTGTCCAAACAACTGCAGAGATGAGAATATGTCTAAACTCATTCTATGAGTCCAGCATTAGATTACCCTGACACCAATGCCAGATCAGGACACCTCAAGAAAAGTAAACTATAGACCAATATCCCTGATGATATAGAAGCAGAGTTCTGAATAAAATATTAGCAACCCCAATTCAAGAACACATAAAGAGGGAGATTTATCCCTAGGTGCAAGAATGCTTCAACATACACAAATCAATAAATGTAACACGTCACGTTAATAAAATGAAAATTTTAAAATCATATGATCATCTCAATAGATGCAGAAAAGAACATCTGACAAAATACAACATCCTTCATGATAAAAACACTTGGCAGATTGGGTATAGAAGGAACATACCCTAATGTAATAAAGGTCATATGTGACAAACCCATGCCTAACATTGTACTCAATGGAGAAAAATGGAAAGTTTTTTCTCTAAGGTCAGGAACAGGACAAGGGTGCCCACTCTCACCGCTCTTTTTCAATGTGGTACTGGACATCCTTGCTAGAGCAATTAGGCAAGACAATGAAATAAAGGTACACGAACTGGGAAGGAACAAGTAAAAATGTCACTATTTGCAGATGATATGATTCTGTATACTGAAAATCCAAAAGACTCAAACAAAAAACATTTGGAACTAATCAGTGATTTCAATAAAGTTGCAGGATATGAAATCAAGATGCAGTAATCAGTTGCATTTCCTTTTTTTTTAATGATTTTTTATTATATTATGTTAGTCACCATACAGTACATCCCTGGTTTCCAATGTAAAGTTCGATGATTCATTAGTTGCGTATAACACCCAGTGCACCATGCAATACGTGCCCTCCTTACTACCCATCACTGGTCTATCCCATTCCCCCACCCCCTCCCCTCTGAAGCCCTCAGTTTGTTTCTCATAGTCCATAGTCTCTCATGTTTCATTCCCCCTTCTGATTACCCCCCCTTTCTTTATCCCTTTCTTCCCCTAGTGATCATCCTAGTTCTTATGTCAGTTGCACTTCTATACACTAAGAATGAAACATCCGGAAAAGAAATCAAGAAAACTTTCCCATTAACAATAACATCAAAAAGAATAAAATACTTAGGAATAAGCTTAACCAAGGAAGTGAAAAATCCGTACAATGAGAACTACAAGACCTGGCTGAAAGAAATCAAACAAGACACAAACAAATGGAAAGGCAACCTGTGCTCATGGATTGGAAAAATAAATATTGCAAAAACGTCTATACTACCCAAACCCATCTATAGATTTGATGCAATCCACATCAAAATACCAATGGCATTCTTCATAGAAATAGAAAAAAATAATCTTAAAATTTGTCTGGAACCACCATGTAAACACAAATCAATAAACAAAGACCCAGATTAGCCAAAGCAATTTTGATGAAAAAGAACAAAACTGCAGGTATCATACTTTCTGATTTCAAACTACACTACAAGGCTACAATAATAAAAACAGTATGGTACTGGCACAAACTCGGATACATAGGCCAGTAGAACAGAATAGAGAGCCCAGAATGAAATTTCTGGTTATCCAGCCAGTTAATAGTTGACAAGAGAGCCAAGAGCACCACTCACAAAAATTCACTCCAAATGGATCAAAGGCCTAAATATAAGACCTGATACCATAAGACTCCCAGAAGAAAGTGAAGAGAAGAGTGTCCTTGACATTGGTCTTGGCAATGACTTTTTGGATATGACACTAAAATCACAAACAACAAAAGCAAAATCAACAAATGGGACTACAAGAAACCTGAAACCTTTTGCACAGCAAAAGAGAAAATTAGCAAAATGAAGGGGCAACCTATAGGATGGGAGAACATTTTACAAGCAATGTATCAGATAAGTGGTTAATCTCCAATACATACAAAGGACTCATACAACTCAATAACAAAACCCAAGCCATCTGATTTAAAAAGGGCAAGGGTACACTTATCTTGCTGAGCACTGAGTAATGTATAGAACTGTTGCATCATCATATTGCACACCTGAAACTGATATAACTCTGTATGTTAATTATACTTCAATAAAAAAATGGGCGAAAAACCCTAAATACAATTTTTTCCTAAGTTGACATAGAAATGGCCAACAGGTACATGAAAAGATGCTCAACATCACCAGCTATCAGGGAGGTGTAAATCAACACTACAATGAGGTGTCACTTCATGCCCAGTGGAATGGCCATCAGCAAGAAGACAAGTGTTAACAAGCTGGTGAGGATGTGGAAAAAGAGAACTCCTGTACACAGTTGCTACAGCTACAATGGAAAACAGTACTGAGGGTCCTAAAAAAATTAAAAATAGGACTCCCATATGATCCAGTTACCCATATAATTCCACTCCTGGGTATTTATCCAAAGAAAATTAAAACATTAACTCAAAAACATATGGGGTGCCTGGGTGGCTCAGTTGGTTAAGTGTCTGCCTTCGGCTCAGTTCATAATCGTGGAGTCCTGGGATCAAGCCCTGCATCAGATGCCCTGCTCTGTGGGGAGTTGCTTCTCCCTCTCTCTCTGCTCCTCGTCTGCTCATGCTTTCACTTGCACTCCCTCTCTCTCTCAAATGAATAAACAAAACCCCCAAAACATATATGCATCCCATTTCTTTGCAGCATTATTTGCAATAGCCAAGATTTGGAAACAACCTGTGTCCAACAATAGATGAAAGGATAAAGAAGATGTGGTGTCTACATACAATGGAATATTATTCAGCCACAAGAAAGGAGGACATCCTGCTATTTGCTACAACATGGAGAGACCTCGAGCACCTTATGCTAAGTGACATAAGTCAGAGAGAGAAAGACAAGTACTACACAGCATCACTTACATGTGGCATGTAAAAAAAAAAGCCAAACTTGTAAAAACAGAGAACAAAATGGTGATTACCAGGGGTTAGGTTGTGGGGGGACAGGGCAGATGCTGTTTAATAGGACAAACTTCCAATGTTTGGTAAAGAAACCCTTAGAGAGATCATGCATAGCACAGCGCATATATACAATGTTGTAGGATGAGCACCAAATGTGCTAAGAGACCAGAACTTAATTATTCTAACTACTAAAAAGAAGGGATAATTATGTTAAAGTGACAGAAGTGCTAATTATCACTACAATGGCATCATATTACAATGTATGATAGTAACAAATTAACATGTCGTACACTTTAAACTTACACAACTCTATATGTCAAGTATATTTCAAAAAAAGAAAAAGGGAGGAAAATATAAAAGATAAGGCATGAGAAATGAAATATTCGCAGATTCAGAGGTAAATGAATACTATGTTCTATCATCACATAATGATTTTTAAATACTCATACAAGTGTCTACATACATGTTTGCATACATGTATATGGATAACCAGTACCCACTCCGTTAAATGTTTATTGACCTATAAATATAGATGTGGAAACGTTTTTCATGAAAGATATCCCCTAGAAAATTGATATAGTAAATTGATAATATCTTCCTAATTTGAGTTTTTTTCAGAGAATTTTAAATTTTAAATTTTTGGCAGGTAAAGGAGGCACTTTGTATATAGCTCATCCATTTCTTTGAATCTTTTTTTTTTTTTAAAGATTTTATTTATTTATTCGACAGAGATAGAGACAGCCAGCGAGAGAGGGAACACAAGCAGGGGGAGTGGGAGAGGAAGAAGCAGGCTCATAGCAGAAGAGCCTGATGTGGGGCTCGATCCCAGATCGCCGGGATCACGCCCTGAGCCGAAGGCAGATGCTTAACCGCTGTGCCACCCAGGCGCCCCCATTTCTTTGAATCTTTAAAAGCCAAGGTTATTTTCTTTTTATGAATACTTGTGAATATAATGAACACATTTCTTAGGGAAAATTTATAAAATACAGACAAGCAACAAGAAGAACATGATGGTCCAAAAAGAACTATTTTTAACAACTTAATGTATATTGTTTCAGATATGTATGTGTGCATATGCTCCCATAGCTGTGGATATATTTTCTACAGTATCGTATTTGGGGCTGAATAATATTCAGGCATGTAGATATATAAATATACTATCTGTTTCCACTGGGGTGAGGCATCTCAATCTCTAATGCTCATGGTATACTTTTTGCCTTTCTTCAAAACTTATCATACTTATTTCTTCCATTAGCTGTTTTCCAATCATGCTGAACATTTAGATTTTTAACATTTTCCACCGTCCTAAATATTGTTGCATTGAATGCCTGTGAACCAAAATCATGGGAAAATTCCATGATTATTTTCTTTGGATAAATTCTGGGAAATAGAATTACTAGGTGAAAGGGCATTTACATTAAGGCCTTTGTATATATTGCTCATAAGCCTTCCAGAAGTTGGTGCCCACTTTCACTGTCATCAATTCTGTGTGTGATTCTGATTTCTTCACAGCCTTAATATTTTACCAATTTGCAATCCGTCATTCATCCATGCTCCTCAGAGTTTTGGGAGTTCACCTTACAGCATCCCACTGAAAAGATGCAGGGTCAACTAGTCAAGAACAAATGCAACCAGGGCATGAACCTGGAAGAATTTAAAGAAAGGATAAAGTGCAAGATGACCAGAGGCTTGGGGCAATCACTAAGATTTATGAGATCTTATTTCATAAGGGAGTAATCTACTTCTTGCGCTTATAATGTGCTCTTAAGAGGTGGCAGAGACAAATTTTATTTTCTTCACTGTCTTTTCAATTTAGTCACGAGGAAAATCTTTACCCTGGAAAGTATTTCCTATCAAAGTAGGAAAGGAGGGCAATTTTACCTGAGTTCAGATCCACAGTTCCAGATAAATAACCTCCTAAAATAAAGAAACACCTGGAGGACTATGCAGCATAGGACTTCAATTTGCGAATATCTGAAAGACTATTCTCTGCAAGATGGAAGGGATTTCCTCTTTGTAACACGGGGCAGATTTGCATGGAACAGAGGGAATTATGGGAAAAAACCCACTTCAACTCACCCTCACATGTAGGTGCTTCCTTATCCCAAGTGACAGTACTGCCCAAGAGGAGACAAGCTGCAAAAGCAGAGCCAATGAGTCGATACCTAGAAGCAAAGAATGGAAAATTATACTCTACACTTATTTTCTACTTGAGTCACCAGGAGAAAAAAAATTGCTGGTATAGGTTACAAATTACAGGAAGATTAAAACATAGGAGATGTCAAGGAAGAAACTCATCTCCATCTGCAAACTGGTCCTTTACTTCTAATGACAAGTTTACATTCTTACTGCTTTCATCCATGTTTATTGCTAGTCCTTCACCACTGAATGCAATAATGCCTTTCTTCATCAAGGGACATTTTGTAATTGTCATTAGGGAAACTCAAGAGCTATTCTATCCATGTGTACTTCCATCCGGGAAATGAGAAGCTCCTTGATTAACAGGGAAGATGTCTTATTGAAATATTTACATTCTCTAGCACCTTGCCTAGAGACTTTCAACCACATGGTACTCAAAAAATATCTGTTGAGTGAAGGATAGGATGATGGCTTTGCTAAGCTGACTCAAATGTAGAAGGTGGGGGCCCTTACCTATTGTGCCATAAAATCATTCAAAGTAGGTCACATAGATTGGAACATTTCATCATCACTTATTTTTTATTTATTAGGTATATATACTATTACTGTAAGAAATGTCACAAAGGATATTCAACTAAGCTATCTACACATTCCATGTAGAGTAGGGTTAAACTTGATTAAGTAAAAGGTAAGGGGTATAATGCAATGTCATATAATAGTGAGTAGTTACTGCAACAGCTAAGAACTTTGCTTCTTGATTACCCAAGACATGTGACCATTTGTAGGGAAGTCTACTGGTATCTCCAGTAACTACTTTCCTCTTTCTCATTAGTGATGGAACCCTGTATTTTTAACTGGCCCATTGGCCACCTTCATTAAAGTTTCCCTACAGTTGTGTATATCCATGTGACTAAGTTCTGTCTACAGGGATGCACCTAGAGTGTCTTGTGAAACTTCTGGAAAGTGTCTTTAAAGGAATGGGTGTTCATTCCTTTCATTGTTTCTCTTTGCGGGCTGGAGTTGGACCATGTGATGACATGGAGTCTCAAACGGAAGGATCTCAGGTTTATGTGGATCGTGGAACCACCTGTTAGCCCTGGATTTGTACATTTTATTGTTTTCTTGAAGGACTGCCCCTGCGTCGTAACCTGAGAGAGAAGTAAACTATTATCTTGTGTAAGCCTCTGTTATTTTGTTTGTTTGTTCTGTCTTTTACAGCTTAATCTAATCCTAATTTATATACCAAGTCTTCCAAAAACAGTGATATAAAGGTGACGGGAACTATGTGGGTAGAGCAATGACAGTGAATACTTTTGTAGGCACGTTGAGTCACCTTTATATTTAGGTAGTGATTGAGTTCTACTTATTGTTACTTGTTTTTTTATTGGGTATGTTGTAAAATCTTTTCAAATGTGCCAACAAATATTTACTCTTCAAAATTTCTCCAAAGAAAATTTGAGAAGCACTAATGTATTTCCTTCTGCCTTTCTTCTATCATACATTTAACAGTTGTCTTACGAGCACAGGACCATGGGTGTCCCCTGACTTTTGACTATAGAGTTGCTCTTAATGTGTTCACTATGACAAAGTTAGAGAACTGGAATAAAAAGTGTGAGGCAGGTTCCAGTCTATGTATGGCTGTAAAAAACAGGGAATATTTTCGAATGTATTATGAGACACTAATATGCTCCAGTAGCAATTATGTTGTCATTTTTCCTGACTTGATTTTCCATCTCTCTGAAATTCTTTTAATCAAGCCTACTCCTTAGCTTCCCTGAACATTAGAAATTCGGGTGGCCATGAAGCTAAACCACTGATCAAGAAAAGCCCTGAGATTCCCTTCCCTATAAGCAATATACACACTGTGCAGAAGCATGCTGAGACAGACATTAAAAAGGCTATTACATAAGGTCAGCGATGGGGAAATGTAAGGGCTGGAATGTGGTGCTACTTCTATCCTTCCTATTTGTTCATGGACTTTGAACTAGTTTGGAGTAGAGGAAATCTATGGAGATATTCAATAGGCTGCAAATAATTAAAAGTAGCTCCCAGATATGATTCTACAGCATATTTAATTGTGTGTTAAACTTTGTATCTTACAGAGAATGTAAACTTTCTCTCTAGGAGCCATTTATAAAAGTTGTAACATATCACTCCTCAGAGTGTATCCCAATAAATTTGCACATGGGAAAAATCAAAATTTTATACACTCTCATTATAATACAATAACACTAGCAATTAATAACCACAGAATAAATACAAAGTTCAAAGGTTTGGATCTTGGTCAAAGACAAAAGTAAAACAGCTATTGAGGATTACCTATAGGATAAGAGTAACACATGATAAGTGAGTCATGTGCTCCACACTTCAAAGTGTTTGACATAGACTCACCTACTTAATCTTTAACATGATGCGTTGAAGTGAATATTATGCCTAGCCCCCATTTTACAAAAAAGAAAACAGAGTTTAACAGATCTGTCCAAATTCACATGACAGATATTGAGGTTAGAGTTTGAATGCCAATTGGCTTCAACAGCCTGTAGAGATAAATCTGACATTATTCAGTGCCTTCATTATAAGTGCTGATGCAAATATTACTCTTTGAAAATTTCTGGGATGCCAAAACTGTCCTTAGAGAAATCCTTAATACTTTTGTTATTTGACAAGAAAAATTTCGGGGACACTTGAGTGGCTCAGTCAGTTTAACATTTGGCTTTGGCTCAAGTCATGATCTCAGGGTCTTGGGATGAGGCCCCATGTCTGGCTCTGTGCTGGGTGGGGAGTCTGCTTGTTCCTCTGTCCCCAAACCCCATACTCTTTCTCTATCTCTCAAATAAATAAATAAATAAATAAATAAAGTAAAATCTTTAAAAAAGGAAAAAAGAAAAATTTTAAATAAATGAACCCAACATTTTACTTTAGATGTTTTAAGGACTATAAATATGAACATATAAAGGAAGCTGATCTGAGGAATTAATAAAATAAATCAATAAGTACGAAAAAGTGAATAGAAATGATAAGTAAATCTAAGAGCAGTTTCTTTAAAGTGGCTGATTAAAACAAACAAAACTTGGCCAATTGTAACTTCACAAAATAAATCTACAGATACATATAAATGAGAAAATAGTTATCATCATAGATATTGAGGAAACTTTATAAAGTACAATTATAAAATACTTTCTAAAAATATTATGTCCTCTCTATCCCAATGAAATTGAAACCATCCGTGAGATGTGTCATTTTGTAGGAAAAATATAACTTATCAAGATGTACTTAGAAATAGAACAGCAGATAAACCCTATCTGTCTGAGTCTCTGTTTTCAGTCTGTTTGGATACACACCTAGGATTGGAATTGCTGGGTAACATGGTAATTCCATGGTAACTTTGGAATCACCAAACTGTTTCCCACAGTGGCCGCACCAGTTCACATGCCCACTAACAATCCCACTAGCAACCACAAGGGTTCCATCTTCTCCACATCCTCCCCACACTTTTATTTTTCATTAAAACACACACACACACACACACACACACACACACACACACACACACAAAACATTATTAGAGCCATCCTATAAAGCGTGAAGTGAGTTTGATGTGTGTTTCTCTAATGGCTAATAATACGTAGTATCTGTTCATGTGTTTCCTGGACATTTGCATATCCTTTTTGGAGAAATGTCTATTCCAATCCTTTGCCCATTTTTTTCAATTGCATTGTAAGTGTTTCTGTTGTTGAGTTGCAGGACTTCTTTATATAATCTGTATATGAAACCCTTGTTAGAGAAACGATTTACAAATATTCTCTGCCATTCTGTGGGCTCTCTTTTACCTGTCTTGATAGTGTCATTGATGTTGACTGGGGCTACAGTCATTTGAAGGACTGATGAACTAAGAAATCAGAAGTCCTTGTTGGGGGCAGGAGGGCAGTGATGAGGACAGAATCGATGCTTTCCAGATATGGCATAATGCTTGTGTACAATTTAACCAGCTCTCCTTTCTAAGGGCAACTGAGCTCAACAGACATCTGGGTTACATGTGAATTTTCAGATAAGAATCCTAGAAGAATTCATAGCAAAATATTAATTATGATGAGTGGTAGAATGCTGGGCGGTGAATTTTTTGATCTTTATGTTATTCATGGCTTCCAAATATGTCTAATGGATATATGTTTACTTTTCTAATCCAATTAAATTCTTTTTTCTCTGAATTTACTGTAACAAGTGAAAGTTAATACACATTCCTTAATTGCTCCCTCTACATCAAGCCAATGGTTTCTAGCATGGTTCCCTGTGCCAAGGAAGGGTTGAGGGCAAGAACTCCATGAATGTTCCCGCTCAGTGTATGTGTTAATACTCACATTTCCCAGAGCTACTACATTAAGACTTCCCCTCCAACCCCTACTTCAAGGTCCTCCAACTCAGCTATAGTACTTGCTGATCTTAGTTAAGAATGTTGCATGCATGGTTCGGCTAGCATTTCTCCCTTTACTCATTTAGCAGGCTGGTCCTTTTTATCCAGTGAATATCTTACCAGGTTTCATGTATATTATCTTCAGCAGGAACCTGGTGCCCTCCCCTCATTGAAATATGAATATAGAATGCTGCTTCTTTTTTATATTCCTTTGGTCATATGCCAGTGTTTAAGCTACCATCTCTATCCAGAAGTCCTTGTTGCTAACTTTTTGAAGTGCGGGTGATAGTCTAGTTTGCCTGTGTCAGACTAGGTCAGAGATAGCACTGTTGTTCTGGAACTCATATCCTAGGGATAGTGCTCTCAACTCACCCTTCATTACAAGAATAATGAATTGTTGATCCAAACTGGGTATCTGTGTTTATATGCACCATGCCATTGAAGGGTTCTGGTGGAGCTCCACATGATTTTCCTGTGGGAAAAAAGCAGAACTTGGGGCTGGGTGTACAGTTCAATTTACCTTTGTTTTTAAGATTCAGCCTGGAGTGTAGCATACCGAACAGCCTATACACTTCTGATTGCTCCACAGAACTGACCACTTTGAGGAAATTCACCATACGAGCGCAGAATCGAGCAACTACAGAGCACTGCTTTTTAAAAGACTACTCCTGAATCTCCCAATAAAAGTCAAGAATGGATAAAGAATTGTTTTCTCGTCCCACAGCCTAAATCAAAGGCCTCGAAATTTGGGATTTCCCCTCCATCTGGGTTAGCCAACCACCGTTCACTGTGACCTACATAATTTTTTTTTGGTGTCCCTATTTCATTCATTTCTGGGTTTTAGCCATCAAAGTTCAACACCAGTGAATGGAAATTTCCCCTGGGATTCCTTTTGTGGGAGACATTCCTGTGACATGAATATCGAGTCAAGGTACAGAGACTCCAGGCAATAAGAAAGGCTGCCTGAGAAAGTCTACCCTTCATTTAAATGCCTTGGGCAAACCTCGATGTCTTGCCTACAAAATTTGAGCAAATTAAATTGGATCCCACAGATGCTTTGACATACATGAATTAGCTCCCAGGATGGCGTTACTCACGTCTACAGATACCTTCGGCACTCGACCAGACCAAGTTTTCTAAGCAGGTGATAGAAAACATATCCTCAAAATACCCAGGGGAACATTCATAATTCAACGATGTCCCAATTGGAAACTCAGACTCATCAGTCAGGGATGTAGGCTTGGCAAACGGAAACTCTTCTGGGGCTTTACAGTAACCTGGAGAGTAAAACCACAGGAATACCACGGTGAGCAGAGTGATTCCCACCCTACTTCCTCTTCTTTCCAATGAAGCTGGTAGATAGGCTCGGAGAAACAGAGACTTACAATAATGGCAAAAGGTTTTCTTCCCCTTCAAGTTACCTTAGGAGGGTGCTTCCCAACAGCTTCTACTCATCAGGAAATATTTTACTACTTGGAAGTCTATTCATCTTTCTGGTCTTTCTGCTCTTGTTTCACCAAAGCAAGGATTTTAGCTAATGGTTTCTTACCTCAGCCCTATCAGACTGCCTCTGTGTAGGGTTAACCATTCATATCCTCATTTCTTGGTGTTAATATATTCATGTATATCAACACATATTTTATCTTCTCTCTCCATTTACTCCTCTGTACCTCATTCTCAGGGTGCCCACCATAAGCAGCCTCTCTGGCTCTAAATAGCAGTCACTAATTGTAGTGGGTTGAATGATGTTCCCCCCAAAAGTACATCCATCCAGGACTGCACCATGGTAACTTACTTGGAATAAGGGTCTTCTCAGCTATAATTAAGGTAACACTTTCAAGATGAGATCAGATTTTTGAAAGGCATTTAAAAATGGTTTACTTCCTTGATATTTAAAATCGATTGATATTTATAATGCTACTGCTTTTGGCATATATATATATATATATATATATATACACACACACACACACACACACACACACACACACACACATATATATTTCCTTTTCTTTCTGTGGGTTGCTTTTGCTTAATGTTTTAATGTTTTATAAGGAGCTTTCAATAGTCTGATTGGGAGAAAAAAATTTCTAAGGAAAAAAGAAAAAAAAAAAGATAAGATCATCCCGGATTACCAGGGTGGGCCCTAAATCCAATAAAGGGTGTTGTCCCTAAGAGAAAGGACAGGGACATTTGAGACACAGAGGCACAGGGGAGAAGCCCACATGAAGTCAGAGACAAGGACTGGAATGATGTGTCTACAAGCCAAGGAATGCCAGGAGCCATCAGAAGCCAAGAGAGGCAAAGAAGGATTCTCCTCTAGAGACATAGGAAGGAGTACATCCCTGCCAACACCTTGACTTCAGACTTCGGGCCCCGGATCTGTGAAAGAATACATTTCTGTTGTTTTAAGCCATCTAGTTAGTGGCAATTTGTATGGCAGCCCTAGGAAACTACTCACCACTCTTCTCTTTCTGATGCTAAGCCAGATATTTAAGAACAAAGAGAAAACAGACTAAACCATTGAGCCGCTTTGTCTTAGCAGCTATGTCTTGTTAATGAGAGGGTAGATTGCGTGCTGCATATTTTGAGTAGAGTCTGTACTCAACTATCTCCTTTTTGGAGGAGACTGCTTCTATTTGCCCATTCAATATGTGTGGCTGGTGGCCTAGGCAACTTCGTTTAAAGAAATCTCACTGGATTCTAATATAACCATCCAGCTGGAAGGGGAGGGGCATCAAAGAAAGGTTAAATGCCTTTCATCATGTGTTGTCTTTTCTCATTGGCTTGCTTTTCTCTCTCATGTGGTATTACAAGTGTGGCACCTCATCCCCAGTGTACTCCCGCTTCCGTCTTGGGAAGGCCTACGGTCAGGCCTCAAGAACCAGGTAACCGCCAGTTCTTAGGAAGAAACAGCCTCCTCTTTTTGTACTCTTCCTTGAGCTGATCTTTCCTTGCTTCTAACTCTCAGAATAGAAAAGTTCAAGGACAAAGATTAAGGTGCAGCCTAGAAGCCAGGTGACAAATGGGCATACTTTGAGTCAAGGTCTTAAGCTACCAAGGTTGAGTCTTTTTGGTTACTTAGCCTATTCAGCATAGGACTAGCTAAAGCCTTAGCTAAATAATATCCATGTTGCCAGTTTGATCCTTTACATACCCATGAACTTGCAGGGAGTGTGTATCAGTTATCCTGGCATCGGTTAGTGTTCATAGTTAGTTGTTCTCATGTCCTCTCCAAAGACTATATTTCTTCTTGATTTACACATGGTGCTCACTACCTTCCCCTCATCCTTTCCCCTCTCCTCTTACCCCACTGTGTTCATCACTGCACCAGCAAGAAGAGTTATTCACATCTTACTATTCAAACACAGCTTGGCACATCTGGACTCATGTTTTAGCTATGGCATGCAACTCTGACACTTCGCTTATGACAATGCATCCACAAGCAAACACCATAATCTTATAGAAATATGAAGGATCGTAGCTGGATGTTCTGAATCCATTTGGGGTACATGGGTACTAACCAGCAGGACCAGCGAGTTCACAGCGGGGGGCAGGGCCGCTCCAAATCCCATTCCCTTGACCATCACTTGTGCAGAGGATGGTGCTCTCCCCAATGAGGTTGAAGGTCATCCCTCTGTCTGGGTGGTGGTCACATGTGTAAGTAATTTCCTTTCCATAGGGAATGTCTCCCTGAGAAGTTCCAGTATGGTGCCCATTAAGGATAGATGGAGGATTTGGACAAAAGATTTCTGGAAAAAACACAAGTGCTGTAAGTTGCATTACAACGTTAACATTTTAATCTGAGTTGATTCCACAATTATGGGATGATGTGACTGTGTTACCAATTAAAAAATTAACTCTCAGAAAGAGTATAAACCACAAAATAAATATATTAGTCTCTGTTGAGACGCTTCTAAGTGAAATGACACTGAAATCAAAGCCCAGAAGGGACTTAATCATCCTGAACTCTTTGGAGAGTTAAGACTTCTGGATAATTGAGAGCTCATTCTTTTAAAATAGACAAAAATCTTCTTAACCCCACTGAGAAGAAAATCATCCATTGAATAAGAAAATTATCTATTAATTCAACAGGAATTCTTTGAGGACCTACTCTGTATCAAATACAATTTTAAGTACAAGATAGAGAAAATATTTTTTGAACTCAAGGATCTTCACACCAGAGAAATCTTTCAAAATATATTATACATTTTCTATTTGTCTATCACTGATTTAATCTTTTCTTGATGACTTGAGGCTGTTATGCTCAAAAACACAATGGACGGTTATAGTAGTGCCATGACAATGAGTGAAACAAACCAATGGTCCTACGCAGGACCAGAAGATGCAGAAATGTCATGACTTTTGAGATATTTACTGGTTTTTATAGTTTTTTTTCCTCATTGAAGACATAACATTTCTTTTGAGTGTAGCTATCTGGAGAAACTCTTTCCCTTCTGATTTGATTTGTATTTGGGAAGAGGATACCAGCAGCTTGAAAGAATTATGAATAAACTGATCAAAAGGTGGAGTAGCTTAACCAATGTTTACACTCTAGTAATTGATTTTTGGTATATCTGGGTTCATGGGAGTATTCTTTTTTCTTTCATGCTTCTTAACTATATTCCAGGAAAGTAAAGATTTTCAAATAGCTGACTTCCAGATATGAAGGATAAAATTATCAAGTTTCATGATATAAATTAATACAAAATTTCCAAACACCTTTAGAGCAAAATATTCATTGGAAAAATTCTATTTTATACACACAGATTTTTCAATAGTTATGATCAGAAGATGAAGCAACATCCTGTTTGATTTCATGAAAAAATAAATGGGCAGATTGAATATATTAGTAGTGTTCTTGAATTTAACACATTAAGTTTCTGTCCTCTTAAAAACAAATATAAACAACAGGAAAGCAAGGTCCTAGTCTGTGTTCTTTACAGGTGTAGTCCCAATGTCTAATTATTTTAGTAATAACACTTGGTATTATTTGAAACAGTCTATTTATGTGTTTGCTTGTCATTATATTTAAAGATTTAGTTATTGGGGGTGGGGGGAGAAGCCACAAACAGGAAAGGCCGAGGAAGAAGCAAAGAGACTCTCAAGCAGAGTCGGAGCTCAGCTCTGAGCCTGATGTGGGGCTCGATCCTATGATGCTGAGATTGCGACCAGAGCCAAAACCAAGTGTCTGACGCTTAACTGACCTTGCCACCCAGACGCCCCTGTTTGTTATTTTTTTCTCTTTCCTTCTACTCAAGCATGTAAACAACACAAAAGCAGGGTCCTAGTCTGTTTTGTTACAGCTGTATGCCCAGTGTCTAGAACAGTGATTGTCACAAAGCAGGTGCTCAAAAAAATTTCTCAAAAAGACTGAGCCTAGGAATGAATAGAAGATTGAGGCAAGGATGAAATGCTATCATTTTTGACAGAAAAAATGCCTCAGGATCTAAATTTCCCTCTGCCTATGAAGAATTTCTCTCCATTTGTAGCACACATGACGCTTATAAACATTTATAGGATGATCCCCAAAACTCGTGATGCTCAGATTTATTTCCCCCAGAAACAATCCTTGCAACAAAGAAAGATGTCGATCCAAAGTGAAGATCAACAGAGGGGCAAATATTAGGGAATTTTATAGGCAAAACACACCAAACGGACAAACAAGCAAACAAAACAAGGAGGGAGAGGCCGATCTGAACAGGCATTCCTTGTACTCACGTTCACACACAGGAACACTGTGATTCCAAAGGCTTTCCATTCCAACCAAGACGCAGTAACTAGCAGAACTGCCCTTTAAGTGGAACCTGAGGAACAGAAGCAGCAGTGACTGGGTGAGCGCACCGTTTCTCTCTCCCCTTCTGCCAAAATGCAGTTTATGGCCCAGTGAAATCCCAGGTGGAAAAGCCCAGCTCCCTGGCTTGCTCAGGCGACAGAAGCTGCAAAATCAGAACTTGTGGCAAGATTGCGGTTTCCAGTGAGGACAGAGCAATAACGAGGGTCTCTGGTTGTCGACCTTCAGGAGGTCATCTGTGCCACCTGCCCTCTGACAGCTCCCCGTCTGCCTCTGTAAGGAGCTCTGCTCTCTAGGGCACCGCAGCACTCTCCGCTCTAGTGCATCAGGAGGAAAACAGCTCCTGATTCAAGTTGGTAAATCAAAGAACGGGAGGAAAGACATCAGAGACTGCTGTTTCGGGCCAACACATTTGGAATGTTCCTGAATGACGCCTGTGGCATATCCACAGTATTGATGAGTGAAGCCAAATTATCTAGGAAAAATAGGAAAAGGTGAGCAGAGAGGATTCTTTGGAGGCCCATCCTCCTAAAACATCTGCTTATTGTCAGAGCAGCGCCTGCCTGGATTGCCTCCGGGTCCTTGCTGGGTGACAGATATTAGCTGCCTGCCACGGAGTCCTCGAAATATACTGAGGACAAGTGCTCTGCTGTCCATGCTTTTTACCTGTCAGTGGTGCTGGAACATAATGCCAAGGTCATTAAAATTCCCATTAACAGCTCATGAACTATGGAAACATGAGCATCAGTCTTCATACTCCTTCAGTGTGACCTAATTCTATTCAGATGACATAGAATTAGATTGAAAAACACTCCTAGTCACTCTTTCGTTCCTGTTCCAAATTCCACTACTGATTGGTTTATACTTTTCTTGAAACAATCCTTGCATGTTACTTATCTTATAAATAACTGTCTTTGATATGCCAACTTTCTTTTTAACACCGCTCTGCAATATTTATCCCTTCATGCCTACAAATTACTTTTCATTCATACATGTAATGTTTCCCCTAAATATTCAAGATCTGTTGTTCTACTTCTGCTGGTCAACAGTGTATTTACCGTTGTTCCTTCTGAAGCACCTGTTCATGGTTCTATCTGGATCCTACCATACTTCCCAGTCACTGTGTCAGCTATTAGTCCTTTCTGGTACTTCTTTCCATTAGGCAGCTTTCTCTTTAGCTGGACCCCCTTTGCCCCCGGTGTCAGGATAGGAGCATCGAGTACTGAGTCCCTGTCTCTCTGCCAGGTCGCACTCACCCCTCTTCACAAACGAAGGACACTTTTGCCCCAAGTTGGAAATTAGGTGGAAAGAGCACACGGCCGTTAGGGAGTTGTTCCAGGAAGTCGGCACATGATTTCACTAGGAAAACAACAACAACAACAAACAGAAGTAAGACTGTCATGTGAGGACCAAAAGGATTGATCTGCAAACAGATGAAGGTGTAGGCACCTGCACATCTCGGGGCTGCTGGGCTCCAGTCTCCCTGGGGCGAACAGCGCAGAGAAGCAGCCCCTCGGAGATCATAGCCAGGCTCACAGCGGTAGAACACTTCCTGCCCAGGGGAAAAGTTGGCCTCGTTGCCTGCAGTGTGCTTACCGTGCAGAATTTCTGGAGGTGGCTGACATACTGTGGAAAGAACAGGTGCGCAGTACCAGTCAGTTATGGGGAAATGCCTTTTGCTACATTCTATCCTTTCCGAGGTGTTACAGACTCATCAGTAAAGGGGTTCAGGTGTAACAAAGGAAATCAAATGATACTCCCACCCCCTCCTTTTACTGTTATGGAAGTTCAGAATATAGAAGGGAGGCAGCCAAAGTGCTCCCAGCTAGTAAGGGGCTGGTAATTCAAACTGCGCTCTTCTGGGCACAAGGTCAAATTCATGACCAGAACCCCAGGGGCACTTTCTCTAGTGCTGGCTGGTCAATATGGAATTATTAGCCTTACTGGAAAGGAGTGCTGTGACGAGTAGGTGAGTTAAGGCATTTAAAGTGCTTATTGCCCAGCTGACTGGGAGGTGCCCCTCAGGTGTCAGGATAGCTGAGCGATACTGGAGCTGGTATTTTGCCCTGAGGATTGCTCTATACGAGAGTCCCAAATGTCTCCTTCTTCGATTGATGAAGCTCCTGCTTTCAAAGGGAAGGCACGTATCCATAAGCACACAAACGCACACACACACGCATACTTTCTTAATTTCATGCTTCATCGCACAGCACCGACTTGCACGGATCACCATGCATCCTTCTCCCAGAACAAACACTGATCTCCTGATCCTCTTGCAACCCATGCCCTTTGTCCGTGCCTTCATAGCCGCTGTCAGACTCACCCCTAGAGCAGCTTGGCAGCTCTGGCCCCCATTTGTTTTGGGCTTGGCATTGCACGCTGGACGGTCCTTTCAGGACAAAGCCGGGCTCACAGGTAAACCTCACGATTTCATGTAAGGAAAATAAGGTTTTGTTCTCAGATACCCTTATTGCATGTTCGATGTCTGGAGGTGTGCATTTATCGGGTATGATGCACCGAGGGGGAGGGCCGCTCCATATGCCAACGTGATTGTCTTTGCTGGTGCAATATATTGAGGAGCTGCCCACAAGCTCAAACAGCTTCTTCCCTCTCGGTCCAGGATGGCAGCGATAGGTCACCACGGTTCCATATGGAAACGATTCTCTGCCGCTGCTAAAGAATTTTCCATTGGCAATGGCTGGGGGTGGCGCACAAGGAATAGCTGGGAAAAGATATGGCAACTTAAATAATGGTGAATCAAAATAATTAGTCTGAGAAATGCAATGAGTAGAACAATTTTACATTTGTTATTAGTTTTTAATCTTTGTTAATATGTAGATACATTTTTACAAGTTGTGATTTCTGTGGGTGTAATAGCAAGCCTTCTGCCTTTCCTGCTTACACTACTCCTCACGAGCATATGTATTTTTAAAATAATCCACATTCCGTTAATTTTAGATAGCTCTTTGATCATATTGTTACACCAAAGTGTGCAGTTTCCCCCTACTCCTTTTCATTTGCCTTCTTATTTCCATTTTTTGTTATTAGCTTAGTATAGCTTTCAAAAAAATAAAAAGACCCTTGCTAAAAGAAAAATGGAAGGAGAGAGAAACAACACAGATACACCAGAGTAGGAAATAGAATTAAAACTATTTGCATATGTAGAAGAAAAATTATATGAAACTGTAGACTACTGTAATGTTAAACAGGAAAGACAAATATTGTGAAAATGTCTATGCTACCTAGAGCAATCTACACATTTAATGCAATCCCTATCAAAATACCGTCACCTTTTTTCACAGAAATGGAACCAATAATCCTGAAATTTGTATGGAACCAGGTAAGACCCCGAATAGCCAGAGGAATGTTGAAAAAGAAAAGCAAACCTGGTGGCACCATAATTCTGGACTTCAAGCTCTATTACAAAACTGTAATCATCGAGACAGTATGGTACTGGCACAAAAACAGACACAAAGATCAATGGAACAGAATAAAGACCCCAGAAATGGACCCTCAAGTCTATGGTCAACTAATCTTTGACAAAGAGGGAAAGAATATCTAATGGAGAAAAGACAGTCTCTTCAACAAATGGTGTTGGGAAAATTGGACAGCCACTTGCAGAAGAATGAAACTGGACCATTTTCTTACACCATGCACAAAAACAGACTCAAAATGGATGAAAGACCTAAATGTGAGACAGAAATCCATCAAAATCCTAGAGGAGAACACAGGCAGTACCCTCTTTGATCTCAGTGGCAGCAACTTCTTGCTAGACATGTCTCCAAGGAAACAAAGGTAAAAATAAACTAGTGGGACTTCATCAAGATAAAAAGCTTTTGCACAGCAAAGGAAACAGTCAATAAAACCAAAAGACAATTGACAGAATGGGAGAAGATATTTGCAAATGACATACCAGATAAAGGGCCAATATCCAAAATCTATAAAGAACTTATCAAACTCAACATCCAAAGAATAAATAATCCAATCAAGAATGAACAGACATTTCTGCAAAGAAGACATCCAAATGGCCAACAGACATATGAAAAAGTGCTCCACATCGCTCGGCATCAGGGAAACACAAATCAAAAACCACAATGAGATACCACCTCACACCAGACAGAATGGCTAAAATTAACAAGTCAAGAGACAACAGATGTTGGTGAGGATGTGGAGAAAGGGGATCCCTTCTACACTGTCAGTGGGAATGCAGGCTGGTACAGCCACTCTGGAAAACAGTATGGAGGTTCCTCAAAAAGTTGAAAGTAAAGCTACCCTACGGCCCAGCAATTGCACTACTGGGTATTTACCCCAAAGATACAAATGTAGTGATATGAAGGGGCATGTGCACCCCAATGTTTATAGCAGCAATGTCCACAATAGCCAAACGATGGAAAGAGCCTAGATGTCCATTGACAGATGAATGGATAAAGAAGATGGGGTATACACACACACACACACACACACACACACACACACACACACACACTGGAATATTATGCAGCCATCAAAAATGAAAAATGAAATCTTGCCATTTGCAGTGATGTGGCTAGACCTAGAGGGTATTATTGCTAAGCGAAATAAGTCAATCAGAGAAAGACAATTATCATATGATCTCACTGATACGTGGAATTTGAGAAACAAGGCAGAGGATCATAGGGGAAGAGAGGAAAAAATGAAACAAGATGAAACCACAGAAGGAGTCAAACCATAAGAGACTCTTAATCTCAGGAAACAAAGTGAGTGTTGCTGGAGAGGAGGGAGGTGGGAGGGATGGGGTGGCTGGGTAATGGACATTGGGGAGGGTATGTTCTATGGTGAATGCTGTGAATTGTGTAAGATTGATGAATCACAGACCTGTACCCCTGAAACAAATAACATATCATATGTTAATAAAAATAAATTAAAAAAAAGAATCTATGCTAGAAGACCTACAATACAAAAATGCTAAAAGATCATTTTTCTTTAGATTGAAGGAATATAGTGTTATAAAGAATTGACAGAACTGCAATATGGAGGATGTATAATGGAAATAGTTAATATGCAGATAAGTATAAATAAATATTGTTTTTATTAAAACAATAATGTTTTTTGAGATACATATAAAATTGCAAAATTAACACAGTGAAGGGAAATCAGAATATGGTCATCTCAATAGATCCACAGTGATAAATTAAAATACAGATTCACAATAAATCTTTTAGCAAGGTAGGTATAAAAGGGAATTTCCTTAATCATTTTCATTTGCCTTCTTCAGATAAAGAACATCTCCCAAAAACCTTCAGTACACAGCACGCTTTATACTGACTATTAAAAACTCTTTTATCATCTCTTCTTTTCAACATTGTACTGGAGATTCTAGCCAATGAAGCCAAGCAAGAGAAATAAATAACAGATACAAGAGAGGAGAGGATTAAAACATAAGATAATTATTTATCAATGACATGATTATTTATGCAGCATATCCAAAAGTGATCCAAGGTGAAATGATTGCATATTTAAAAAACAATTAGGAAATGTTACATTTTCCAACATTACATTTCCATGTTTACATTATTTTCTATAATGTAAGTTGGCAGATATTATTGAGAGAAATTAAAGAAGATTTCAAAAATGGGGAAATAGATCATGTTCATGAGTTTAAAACTCAAAAATGTAAAAATGTGAATGGCCCAAAATTGACCTATGGAGTCAACAGAAAGCCAATACAAATTTGAGTAGAATTGTTTGTGTTGAAACTGACAAGCTGATTCTAAATTTTATCTGGAAATGCAAAGGGCCAAGAATCACCAAGTAAATCTTGGAAGAAGTGAATGGTTAGAGGCTATACCACCGGACATCAACTCTTTATATAATGCTAGAGTAATGAAAACTGTGATAAATCAACCAGGGGAGCAGAACTTCTCTGAAAGGAGACCCACATATAATGTCACCTGATTAAAGGGTATAATACTATTACACGGTGATATACAAGAAATGGTTTTTCTTAAATGGTTTTTCAAGTAAATGATATTATAGCAGCAAAGTTATGGTTATTCGTCAACCAATTCCCAGACTTGAGAGCTCGTGGATAGATCCAGAGCAGCTCAAACAAATAGGAGACGGGATCTTCTTGAGAAAGCATATTGCTACACAGCCAAAATGTATACCAAAAGTTTCCTCCCACCTTCACCAAAGAGGCTTGAGGCCATTCACCAAAGATTAGATATAGGAAGGGGTACAAAATTAGAAATAAAGATGAAAGTATAGGAATAGATAAAGGTGTATTGTCTTTAAATAAAGAGATCTAGCCAGAATACCATTTTGTCATCTAATTTTTTTCACATAAAATATATAATTAACATCTTTCTATGTCATTAATTGCATCTCCATGACATCATGTTTGTTGGTTTTCGGTTTTTGGGTTTTTTTTAGTTGAATAACGTTCCAGTGTGTGGATGTATTTCCTCTTCTCTTCCTTCCTCCTCTTCTTCCTATTCTTCCCATTCTTCCCCTCCTTCCCCTACTTCCCTCCCTTCCCTCCTCCTCCTCCTCTTCCTCCTTCTTCTTCCCTTCTTCTTCTCCTCCTCTGCCACCTCCCCTTCTCCCTCCTCCTCCACCTTTTTTTTCCTCCTCTTCCTCCTCCTCCTCCTCTTCTTTTTAAAGTAGGCTCCAAGCCCAAACTCACAACCTTCAGATCAAGACCTGAGCTGAGATCAAGAGTCAGACACTTAACAGACTGAGCCACCCAGGTGCCCCTGGCTGTATTTCTTCTACTTCTGTGTGGCTCTATTTTATGTTTCTTAAGCAATACTCTACAGTCATTTTTAACAGGACTCTTTCCTTCCGGTACTTTCCAAACTATAGCTGGAAACATTTAAGTTACTTTAACATTTTTGTTATTATAAAGAATGAAGCAATGAAAAGTTTATAGTGAACTCCTAGTAAAAATCTGTGTTTATTTCCCAAGTGTAAATTGTAAGAAGTGGGTCAAAATAATGTCCATTTTGAGGCTTACAAAACACGGTGACTTGCAAGAGGTTCCGTGGAACTCTAAGTAAGTGAAAGTGTTGATTCATCCACAGCTTCACCAACCTTGGAGAGTTATCACTTTAAAAAATCTTGACTAATTTGCCAAGCAGAAGGATTGTTATACTGGGGGTAGCACAATCAGCATAATTCCGAAGTAATTGAGGGAAAACTAAAGTTTGAGGCTTTTATGTATTTAAGTCCCCAGATTCAGAAAAGGCACAAGAGAAGGAAAAACGTAAGGCAAGAGTTGCCAGAAACCCCGTAGGTATCGAGGGATAGAATGCACAAAAGGAATTCAATTAAGATTTGTATAACTTTAGGGGGAAGCTTAGAATCTACTGGTAAAGGTAATAGGAAAGAATATTTTGACTCACTCTCACAAATCGGTGGGTCGTTATCCCAGGCGACAGTGTTGTCTGAGATGACGCATGCAATAGAGGTCTTACCAATAAGTCGGTATCTAGAGGGAAAGAAGAATGAATGTTATTTTCCCTGTTCATTCTCCTCCTTAAATTGCTGCTTACAAGAGATTGCAATCTTGGAGAAATCGGAAGGACAATTTCCATTTGTCATAGTACTCTCCCTTTCCCAAACTGTATGTCTTTATTTGGACTTAAATTTTTTCTTCATGGATTCTAAGCTAAATGGGCTCTCTCCTCTTTATTACGTTAAGCTACGTTAGTGTTTAAACCTAAAGTGTTAAAGACTCATCACACTAGAACCAAAGGAAATCCAAGCAGAACAAAAAAAGTTAAACATGGATTTCATACTGAAAATGTTAAAGGCAGAAATTCTCACTTACTATGCCACAAACTGTTCAAAGTGAGCCATAAAGCTTGGGAAATTTAAATTTCCCTCATTGTTAATGTCTTGCAAAGCTATACTGGAACATTAAAACCACGATGTTGTCATAGGTATGATCCACCAATTTTATTCAAACATCTTCAGTTTTGTTAATACTAACCTGCGTGTGTGTGTGGGGGGGGGTACTTACATCTATTTAATTGTTTATACAGACTATTTTTAACAGGGGTTTTAAAGTTCACGATAATATTGACCAGTAATAGTTACCATATACTCCCTTTCCCTACACATGCATACCTTCCCACATTATCGACATCCCCCACCAGAGTGGTAGAGTTGGTTGCAATTGATGAACCTACATTGACACATCATTATCACCTGTTGTCCGTACTTCACATTAGGGTTCACTCTTGGTGGTGTACATTCTATGGGTTTGGACAAATATATAATGACATGTATCTACCCTTACAGTATCACACAGAGAACTTTCACTGCCCCAAACATCTTCTGAGCTCTGCCAATTCCTCTTTTCCCCCTCCCAACCTCTGGTAACTATCAGTCTTTTTACGCCATATTTTCTTTTCCAGAATGCCACATCCCTGGAATCATACAGTATTTAGCCTTTTCAGATTGGATTCTTCCACTTAGTAAAATGCATTTAAGTTTCCTCCATGTCTTTCCATGGCCTGATAACTCATTTCTGTTTTCTGGAGTGGGTTTATGATTTTATAATCCTATCAGCAGTGAATGGGTGCTCCAGTCCCTCTACCTCCATGCTAGCATTGGGTGTTTTCACTAGGGTGTATTCTAACCATTCAGATATGTGTGCAGTATTGTTCCATTGTTGTATTAATTTGCATTGTCCTAATGGCTAATGAAGCTGAATACCTTTTCATGTATTTACTTTCCATGGATATATTCTCTTCACTGAAATGTCTGATCATGTCCATATGGGGTTCCATAGTGTACCTCCACTGAAACCCCAGAATCCCACTTCTATTGGCAGTAAGGTCTTGGCAGATATAACAGCGTTAATATGAGGTCATACTGGTTTAGTGTGGGCCCTAATGCAAAGACCATTGTCCTCAGAAGAAGAAGGACATTTGGACAAGGAGACAGACAGAGGGAAGACAGTGTTAACCTATAGAGAGGCAAAGCCAAGTGAGAACAGAGGCAGAGATAGGAGTGATGTGTTTGTAGTCGAGCGATGCCAAGGACAGCTGGCAACCACCAGAAGCTAGGAGGAAAGCATGAAATGGATTCTTCCTCAGAGCTCCCAGTAAGAGCCAACCTGTGGTCACCTTGGTTTCAGACTTCTTCAGTTCTATCCCTAACTTGCTGTGAGTTTGTATCATGAATTGATATTGGATTTTGCCAACTGCATTTTCTGAGTCAACTGATAGGAACATATACATTTTCTTCGTTAGTCTGTTTATAGAGTTGATCGAGTTGATTGATTTTTGAATGTTGAATCCATCTTGCTTACCTGGAGTAATTTCCACTGTGGTCATTGGATGCAATTCTTTTCATGCATTGTTGGGTTCGATTTGCTAATATATTATAGATGCTAAAAAGATCGTCAATAAAGTATAGCAAAACAAGTCCAGAAGTATATAAAAAGGATCATATACAATGACCAACTGGGATTTCTTCCAAGTATGCAGTTACTATTTCTACAGAGACAGAACTCACAGTAAGTTCTTTTCTTTCAGTACTTGAACTAGGTGGGCCCCTTCCTTCTGGTCTCCATATTTTCAGATAATAAATCCACCGCCGTTCAAATTAAGTTCCCCTATAACCAGCATGTCCTTTCTCTCTCGTTGCCCCTAAGAATTTTTTTTTTCGAGGGGATTTGTAATTACTTATTGAAGCGATTTTATGATGGCTGCCTTAAAGTCTTCGTTAGAGAGCTCCAGCGTCTACTTCCTCTTGGTCCTGGCATCAGTGGATTATCTTTTCTCAGTGAAGATGTGATTTTCCTGGTTCTTGAAGTGACACGTGATTTTCTATTGTACCCTGAACATTTTGGATATGATGTTAAGAGATGCTTGATCTTATCTGAATCTATTTTAGCGTGTCTCCACCTCTTTAAGGCATTGTGTAGATTCTGGCCGTCTTTCATGGGCTTTGGTGCCAATGACTTTAATTTTCCAGTCTTGCAGTGCTATTCTGCTGCTTCCTTCTCACGGCTGCACTTACATTCCTCATGGGTCCCTGCTGATGCTGCCTGTGGACAGTGGAGGTCTTCTCTGAACTGCCTGCTGTCAGTAGGGGAGGAATGGGAGATGTTGGGACCTTAGATGGAGAGTAAGCTCTCTGGCCTTCTCTGGCTATCTGGGGAGGGTGCAGGTCCCCCTTCATTTGTGTTGTTGCCACCAGGGGAGCAAAGCATCTATCTGGGCTGCATTTTGCTGCTGAGTGGAGAATCAGGAGACACGGGCCTGGGAGGCTTTCTCCTAGTGGATGGAGGATCCAGAAACCACGAACATGGTTTCCGTTCTGCTGCTGGGTTGGTGGCTCCCTGCCATGGGTGTGGGGTCAAGAGATGCTGGGCCTGGATTGTCTTCTGCTGCTGTGTGGAGGGCTGGGACGCTGGGCCTTCTCGCATCTGTCGCATGAGTGGAGGGGTCCTCTTACTGCCGGCTTGAAGTCTTGGTCTCAGAATAGGGCCCAGTGCTGCTGGCTGGTGTGGGGCATGAGGCAAAATTCTCATTGGGACTAAAGCCCAGGTCTTCCCATTGATACAACTGCTGGTGGACTGGGACCTGCTGTGGGACTTGAGAGTGATAGACTCCCCACCCCCATCCCCGATTTCTGCTTATGCTGTTCTTGTGGGCAGATTGGGCCACTGTATCCACCAATGTGTCTTCCCACGACAACCTCACTGAGGTTCCCTTTTCCTGTTCCTTTGACCAGAGAACAGGCTTCACTCTCCCTCTGTCTCCGCTGCCTGTTGACTATTCAGGGTGGTATTCCTTTCCAGCACCCAGTCTGAGAGATAAAAAGAAAACTCAGGGTCCTCACTATGGTGTCATTCTTTAAGATCTGCAGTCCCCCAGTCCCTCTTCTTTCCACCTTTCCAAGTCCTTTTATGCTTGCATGTTGAGCAGTTTCCAGGGTACTTAGTTACATGTAGAGAGAGACTCAGGGAAAGGTGAGTCTGCCCATCTTGTCCTGGAACTGGAAGTCCTAGTAATTGTTCTTTAACTCTGATTACAAAAGTTAGTACATACACATTGTATTCAAAAGTGAGAGATACAGAAACCCCCAATACTGAAAAACAAAATCACCCAAACTCTATCTTACAGAAATTAGCATAAAGTTTAAGGCAGGCCTTCTTAAAAGTTTTATGTGCATCGAAATCACCTGGGTATCATGTCAAAACGTGATTCAGAGTCAGTAGTTATGAAAATTCTGCATTTCTACTAAGCACCCAGGAGATGCTGACCTTGCTGGTCTGTGAGCCATACTTTGGATGACAAGGGCTTAGAGTCAATCTTACAGTCTTTTATATAAGGAGATACACATATAACAAGGACATCGGTTGTCCTTCTCCTACACGGACTAATTTTTCTGTATTTGTTTGTTCAGTTGGAAATGACACTTAAAAATTTTATCCTACTGGGTTACATCCATTAAGATCGATAGGAATTTGTTTTCTCAATTTTTGTAGGTCAAGATGGAGACATTTAACTAAAATGCTACCCCTTTAAATTTTTTCCTTAACTTCTAGCTTCCTATATTTATTACACAAATTCATAAATAAATGTGATTACATCAATTCAATGTACTATTGGATATATTTGCAAATTCAAATTTGTCACAATTTTCTTACACCCATGTATTGCATGGAGGGAGGTAAATGTAGTGATTAACCTCAGAATTTATTTCTGAGAATTTATTTCTTAGTTGTGGATCATAGCAAAATAAGTATGAAAACCACTGTCCTAGACAAACTTTTTCACACGGGCGCTAAGAGACATGTGTACTTATTGTGGGAATGCTTATGATAGGCAAAGCAAAACAAACTAAAACAAATGAGAAATAATCCAAATATAAGAACCAAGAAGAAATAAATTGTGGCATATCCATTCAAGGAAATACTATCCCAAGCAAAAATGAATTAACCACAACCACACGGATAATTGTCAGAATCAAAATATTCAGTAGAAAAGCAAGTTGCAGAGAAGTGCATTTAACATCATGTCATTTATATAAAGCTCAAAATATGTAAAGCTAAATCTAAACTGAGCAGGCCTATGTATGGGAGAAAACGGAAAACAAATGCAAGGGAGTGAGTGACACAGAATTCAGGATGGTGATTTCCAGAGAGATTCCGGAGGTGGAGGAATGGGAATTGGGAAAGGCACCTAGGAGGTTTCTAAGGTACTAGCAATGTTTCTTACAGTGGATAGAGTATACACTGAAGTTCACTGTATTGTTATCACCCATTTTAATGATCACTTATTTTATATGGCTTTTAAGTAAGCTAGAAATAATGAAAACAACGCAGAAGTTAAGGTATAAGGTAAAGCAGTCTCCCTAGTTCTTTCCTTAAACCAAGAATATGCCCACAGCAAATTTCTGCACTGGGTACATTTCTGGAGAGGGGCTATAACAATCAAGATTTGCCTGTCCATCACATTGGCTCCATCATCCTAAACAATTCATTCTTCCCCACTTCTGAGTCCACCATCTCCAGCTCTTGTTGCTTTGGGGGAAGAATATATGCATGGGTCCACTCATGTTTGTTCCATTGGCTTCTTTAGAGAGCAGGTCCTTCCCATTTCATGACTGCTTCTCTGGGTTTTAGGTGCACTAATCTGGTGTGCAACAGGCATCTTTCCTGCCCACCCCTAAGTTTCTAGCATGGATACAGGTTTTCCCTATTTTTCAAATCTTTGTTTAGTCATTTCAAATGTAATTAAATACCTGGATTCAAGCCACCACCTCGGCTTACAAATGATACTGCTGTGTTTTAAATGGACAGGTAGACTTTCTAAGACTCTTGTTTAGAGACTGGTGCTACAATTCTGGAACTGTCATCCCCAATGATGCTGCGGCCAACTCACCCTTCATTACAGGCATAATGAACAGTGGATCCAAACCGGGTGTCTCCGTTTACGATCATTTTGCCATTTAAGGGTTCTGCAGGAGTGCCACATGACTTACCTAGGGGAGAGAAGCAGAATTTGGGGATTGGGTATAGAACTCTCCGATGTCCTCTCAGTAAGGACATAAGGTCCCAACCTGGCTGGAACTTACTGAAAATCATTTGTCGCTCTACAGATTTTGACACCTGGAAGAAACTTACAAGACAGCCTCGGGGTCAGCCACCTACTAAGCTCCAAGTTCACAAAAGACCTCCCCTCCTGATCGATCTCATGCCTGCATTGTGCCTCCCAGAAAAATGTAAACTTCCCTTATTACCAAGGTGGTTACTTTGTCATTCAGCCAGTGTAAATCAAAGATCTCAATGTCTGGAATTCTCTCCCCACCTATGCTTTTCTTTTCTTTTCTGAGTCATTCCTGACCTAGTTCCAGTGGTGACAATGGGAAACCCCTACTGAATGGAGATTTTCCCTGCATCGTGCCTTGTGATGGTCATTTCTCATGAAATGAACTTGCGATGAAGGTGCCAGCAAGTGAGGGGTAGGCAGATGTGACAGACAGAGAAACTCTCCCATGTGCTCTACTTGAGGCAACTTTAACGAGTCATATGTGTCTTAGTTCCAAAATCTGAAGAATTGAATCAGCTCTTATGGATGCTTGATTGACACAGAGGAGTTCTCAGTCCAGAGGTACTTACGTGTACAGATGTTTTCAGCGCTTGACCAGACTGAGTTCGGTAGGCAGGTGATAGAGAACACTCTCTTCTGGTAACCAGGGCGGCACTCATACTTCAAAGATGTCCCAATGGGAAACTCATACTCGTCAGTCGGATTTGCAGGCTTGGCAAAGGGAAGCTGTTCCGGGGCTTTGCATTTACCTGGAGGCCAAGACCACAGTGACATCCCAGTGAACGGAGAAACTTCTACTCTGCTTCCTCTTTCCCAATATGCTTCATAGATGTGATCAAAGAAAAGAGCACCTTACTAATGTTAAAATGATTGCTTCTCTCAGCAGTGATCTTAGAAAGGAGCTTTTTGTTTCATTTTTCAGCTTTATTTATTTATTTTGAGAGAGAGAGAGAGAGAGAAAGAGTGCACATGAGAGGGAGGACGGGCAGAGAGAGAGAAAGAATCTCAAGCAGACTCCCCACTGAGTGCAGAGCCCAATGTGGGGCTTGATTCCAGGCCCTCAAAATCATGACCTGAGGCAAAGTCAGCCACTTAAACAACTGAGCCACCCAGGCGACCCTGTCCACAATTCTTAATAACTATGTTGAGCACTGCTCAACTTCTCAAACCTTAGAATTCAACTGTAAACCACTACCTCATTTCTTATTCTACAATAACGTTCATTTGATACTTAATCACAGCCACTGTTAAAAACCCAGTTCTGCCAACATTTCTTGTCATCAAGAGGAACCTACAGAAAGAAATAAAATAAAATAAATGGAATCGCTTGCCTCTAACGTAGCCAGGAGCTACAGGTAGCTAGAGTTACACAGTATCTGAGAGATAACAAGTTCCGCTGTTTCCCCCCCAAAATAAAAATGGCGCATAGGTCTCCTGTGCGGTCCTGGAGGCTCCCAGAGCACATCAGCCCACATTTTGGGAAATGCAGCACTCTGCTAATCTTTGTCTGTAAAGTGGGTTTGTCTATTTGTATTTAATAGAACTGTTGATGTATTTAGGATTGGATCTATCATCTTACTATTTGATGTTTACTTGTCCTCTTTCTTATGTTCTTTATTCTCTTCTATTTTGCCTCATTTTGATTACGAATTATATTTATTAATTTACTGTTATTTCCTTTTTTTAAAAAAGATTTTATTTATTAAAAGAGAGAAAGACTGAGCAGGGGGAGGGACAGAGGAGAGCTGGAGAGAGAGAATCTCAAGCAGACTCCCTGCTGAGCGTGACCTGAGATCATGACCTGACCCAAAATCAAGAGTCAGATGCTCAACTGACTGAGCCACCCAGGAGTCCCTATTGTTATTTCTTCTCATTAGATTATTTGTTACACATTCTTTTACAGCTCCGTTAAAGATAACATGCATCCTTACCATGTTAACGTGCCTTGGACAATTATCATTTCCCTGAAATGAAAGAACTATAGATAATGCTAACTCCATTTACCTCCTTCCTGTCTTCTGTTCTATCACGATTATGTTTTTAAATTCTACATATATTTTACATTCCCATTAGTCATATTCAACGTACACACCGCCAGCTGTTTGCTGGGCTACAGCCATTTGCTACTAAGCTGGACCCTAATGGTAATAGATTCCCTCAGCAGGCTCAGCTAGGATTTTGAAAATCTGGAGAAATGTGTGGTTGCCTAAACAACGAGCTCCCAAAGACATCCATGCCCTCATCCTTAGAGCCTGTGAATGTGACCTAATATGGCACCAGGGCTTTGCAGATGTGATTACCTCAAGAATCTCATGATGGGAAGATTATCCTGGATTAGCTGGGTGGCCATAAGTGCAATGACGAAGGTCCTTAAAAGAGGGAGGCAAAGGATCAAAGACAGAAGAAGGACATTTAAAGATGCTGCGGTGTTGGCTTTGAAGGTAGAGAAAGGTGGCCATGAGCCAAAGTATGCGGGCAGCCTCTGGAAGAGAAAAGAGCCAGGAAACCTGATCTCCTTGGAGCCTCCAGAAGAAACACAGTCCTATAGACCCACTTGAGAATTTGAGCTCCAGAACCATAAGAGAATAAATTTCTGTTGTTGTAAGCCATAAAGTTTGTGGTAATTTGTTAGAGCAGAAATAAGAAACGAATACAAAAGGTAACAATGTATAGTGTTAGAAACTGGACTCACAGAGACCGGACTTGAACCTAGTGTCTTCTCCTTACTAACTGTGAGGTAGAAGTAAAAATTGTACATTGGGATACTAGCCAGCATAGAAAGGAACATGGGAGCCTTCACTACGGAAAGCTTGATCTGGTTTCCTTTTCCTCCTTCATTCCCAATTCCTCAAATTATAAGAAATATATTAATGTGAACTCCATAAACTCAAGACCTACCGTAGTTTATATAAAGAAACACCTCTGCATAGCTTTATGATCTATTAAATACAATAGTTCAAAAATACTTCAAGTATACAATTGGATGAACTTGACATACGTGTGCACGATGAAACCATTACCACAATCAAGACAGGAAATGTTTCCATCACATCCACACCAGTGTCCTCATTCCGCTTTATCAACCCTCTGTCTCTCTACCCCCTTCTCTAGGCAATCTCTGACCTGCTTCCTCTTACTGCAGATTGAGTTGACTTTCTAGAATTTCCTATAAACCAACTCACTTGGTTTGTACTTTTTCCCCTTCTTTGGTCTGGCTCTTACACAGATCATTATTTTGAGATTCGTCCAGGTTGTTGCATATATAAAAACTATTTCTGTTTTTGCTGGGTGATATCCAGTAGTACAAATACCCCTTGATCGAGTTTGCCTACTTGACTGTTGAATGTCCTTTGGATTTGGATTGTTTCCAGTTGTTGGCTAGTACAAATAAAGCCACTGTGAAAATCCTTGCCCAAGTCTCTGTGTGGTCAGATGCCTTCATTTCTCTTGAGTCAATACCTGGGAGTAAAATGCCTAGTCATATGGCACATTTGTGTGTGTAGCTTTTTAAGAAACTGCCAAACTGCTTTCCAGAGTGGTTGCATCATTTTACCAAGGAGCAGTGACTCCAGGTACTTCACCTTGTTGCTGACCCTTGGTATGGTCAATTTTTAACATTTTAGCTATTCTGGTGGGTGTATATCGTCATCACATTGTGATTTTGTCTTGGGTGACACAGTCCACTTGGAAATACTCCCGATTCAAACTCTCCATTCAAGGCAGATGGGTTTGTTCTGTGCTAGAACCACAATTTACTTATTATTACTTCCATGTCCTTGGTCAAACATAAATCGTCAACCTGGAGGACACTCTGCTCTCCATTCTGCATGTCCTACTCTTTTATGAAAAGATCTGCAAGTGTTTTATTTAAACATCTCTATCGGTAAAGAAAGAAAGAGCATGCACTTTAAAAAATTTTATATATTTATATTTTATATAAAGAAAAATCTTTATATATTCATATATTAGTATACTATATAGTATAATTGGTATATTATATAATCTAATTTAATCTATAATATTATATATTCTAATAGATAATGTGGTATGTTATATACGACATATTAATTTAGTATATTACAATATATTTTGTAAAATATATATTATACAGATTAATGGATATTATAAATTATAAACCACATAAACCATAACAACTTAATACTATATATTAAATTTTACTCAGATTACATAGCTTAATAAAGCTATTATATATAATATATAATGCAATTATGTATGTTAATTATATAACAAATTGTAATGTCATGTTATGTAAGTAAACATAATGTAATGTACATATATAACATTGTTATATAACAAAAATATAATTAGATTATATTACATATATTGTTTTAAGTAAAATATTAAATATATTTCAGTATTTGTATGTATTTAATAATTTCATATGTATAAATATATACATATATCTACATATAAAATATATAATAGATGGGTAGATATTATATAAACATAGAAATTTTAAAAATATGATACAGATAAAATAAACATTTTGAATGCTTTGCTAATCAGGAAGACCCAAGGCAGGCAGGTCCCAAGGCACTACTTATCTACCGTTCAGTGGGAAGACTGACTCTTTTAATGTAGACCTCTCAGCCTTTAAACAGGATCACCTGTATTCTCCATCTGCAAATGGCATCAGAGGGGAGTACCACCCCGATCTATAAAGGACCCCTTCAGTGCGGTCTGTCCTCACTGGTGCACAGAGCTTGTGTGGACAATCACAGCCACGAACGAGCCCCCGATTGTCAGGCACTGTCATTTAATGCCAGACTGATAGGTAAAAGGAAGGAGTTGCCAAGAGCACAGTCTTGAACTCCACTTCTCTAGGGCATCTTGAGTTCCCATTGCCAAAAGTGAGACAAAGGGTCAACAAAATGGAGTCACAGGCTGAGCAGAACACTTAGAAGGAGCAAAAGGAATACAAACCCCTGCATCGGAGTGTCTTTAGTTATTTCCACTGCATCAAATCTGAAGTAAAATACAGCCATCACCATGTGTTTTTTGCTCTGCACACCCATCTGTCCAATAGAAATACAACTTTTTTTTTTTAAGCAGGTTCTATGCCCAGGAGGGAGCCCGATGCAGGGCTGAACCCACAACCCTGAGATCTAGACCCAATGGGCCGCTCAACTGACTGAGTGACCCAGGCACCCGGACATACAACTTGGAATAGAGGTGGCAGGAAAGAGTGTTTTCTTTGGCGTTTGTTTTTAGTGTTTGAAAATAGTCTGTATAAAGTCTGGGCCTCACTGATTCTCCCCACTCTCTCCCTCCTCCTCTTCTCACTATCCCACACTCCTCACCCCTGTGGGAAGGGCCATGAGAGTACCACCAGTTGGGATGCAGCTTGGCACATCTAGAACCCAGCTGTTATTTGCCCAGCAGGTAATTCTGTGTGTCTGACTTTTATAGGAAAGCCACATTCCCAAGCAAAAATGACTGTCCCCATAGAAACAGGGAGGCTCTTGCCTAAATATTCTGATCTATATGGGGCATAGGGAAAGGTGCACTGACCTGCAGGACCAGGGAGTTCACAGCGAGGGGCAGGGCCGCTCCAAACCCCATTCCCTTGACCATCACTTGTGCAGAGGATGGTGCTCTCCCCAGTGAGGTTGAAGTTCATCCCTCTGTCAGGGTGGTGGTCACACGTGTACGTAATTTCCTTTCCATAGGGAATGTCTCCCTGAGAAGTTCCGGTGTGGTGCCCATTAAGGATAGACGGAGGATTTGGACAAAAGATTTCTGGAAAAAACACAAGTGCTGTAAGTTGCATTACAACGTTAACATTTTAATCTGAGTTGATTCCACAATTATGGGATGCTGTGACTGTGTTACCACTTAAATAACTAGCTCTCAAGAAGAGTATGAACCACAAAATAAATATATTAGTCTCTGTTGAGATGCTTCTAAATGAAATGACACTGAAATCAAAACTCAGAAGGGACTTAATCATCCTGAACTCTTTGGAGAGTTAAGACTTCTGGGTAATTGAGAGCTCATTCTTTTAAAATAGACAAAAATCTTCTTAACCCCACTGAGAAGAAAATCATCCATTGAATAAGAAAATTATCCATTAATTCAACAGGAATTCTTTGAGGACCTACTCTGTATCAAGTACTATGTTAAGTAAAAGATGGAGAAAATCTTCTTTGAACCCAAGGATCCTCACACCAGAGAAATCTTTCAAAATATATTATACATTTTCTATTTGTCTATCACCGATTTAATCTTTTCTTGACGACTTGAGGCTGTTATGTCAAAAACACCATGGACGGTTATAGTAATGCCATCACAATGAGTGAAACATCCCAATGGTCCTATGCAGGATCCAGAAGATGCAGAAATGTTATGACTTTTGAGATACTTACTGGTTTTTACATTTTTTCTTTCTCATTGAAGAAATACACATTTCTTCTTTTGAGTGTAGCTATCTGGAGAAACTCCTTTCCCTTTTTGATTTGATTTGTATTTGGGAAGAGGATACCGCAGCTTGAGAGAATTATGAATAATCAAAAGGTGGAATAGCTTAACCAATGTTTACACTCTAGTAATTGATTTTTGGTATATCTGGGTTCATGGGAGTATTTTTTTTTCTTTCATGCTTCTTAACTATATTCAAGGAAAGTAAAGATTTTCAAATAGCTGACTTCCAGATATGAAGGATAAAATTATCAAGTTTCATGATATAAATCAATACAAAATTTCCAAACACCTTTAGAGCAAAATATTCATTGGAAAAATTCTGTTTTATACACATGGATTTTTCAATAGTTATGATCAGAAGATGAAGCAACATCCTGCTTGATTTCATGAAAAAATAAATGGGCAGATTGAATATATTAGTAGTGTTCTTGAATTTAACACATTATGTTTCTGTCCTCTTAAAAACAAATATAAACAACAGGAAAGCAAGGTCCTAGTCTGTGTTCTTTACAGGTGTAGTCCCAATGTCTAATTATTTTAATAATAACACTTGGTATTATTTGAAACAGTCTATTTATGTGTTTCCTTGTCATTATATTTAAAGATTTAGTTATTGGGGGTGGGGGGAGAAGCCACAAACAGGAAAGGCCGAGGAAGAAGCAAAGAGACTCTCAAGCAGAGTCGGAGCTCAGCTCTGAGCCTGATGTGGTGCTCGATCCTGTGATGCTGAGATTGCGACCGGAGCCAAAACCAAGTGTCTGACGCTTAACTGACCTTGCCACCCAGACACCCCTGTTTGTTATTTTTTTCTCTTTCCTTCTACTCAAGCATGTAAACAACACAAAAGCAGGGTCCTAGTCTGTTTTGTTACAGCTGTATGCCCAGTGTCTAGAACACTGATTGTCACAAAGCAGGTGCTCAAAAAATTTCTCAAAAAGACTGAGCCTAGGAATGAATAGAAGACTGAGGCAAGGATGAAATGCTATCATTTTTGACAGAAAAAATGCCTCAGGATCTAAATTTCCCTCTGCCTATGAAGAATTTCTCTCCATTTGTAGCACACATGACGCTTATAAACATTTATAGGATGATCCCCAAAACTCGTGATGCTCAGATTTATTTCCCCCAGAAACAATCCTTGCAACAAAGAAAGATGTCGATCCAAAGTGAAGATCAACAGAGGGGCAAATATTAGGGAATTTTATAGGCAAAACACACCAAACGGACAAACAAGCAAACAAAACAAGGAGGGAGAGGCCGATCTGAACAGGCATTCCTTGTACTCACGTTCACACACAGGAACACTGTGATTCCAAAGGCTTTCCATTCCAACCAAGACGCAGTAACTAGCAGAACTGCCCTTTAAGTGGAACCTGAGGAACAGAAGCAGCAGTGACTGGGTGAGCGCACCGTTTCTCTCTCCCCTTCTGCCAAAATGCAGTTTATGGCCCAGTGAAATCCCAGGTGGAAAAGCCCAGCTCCCTGGCTTGCTCAGGCGACAGAAGCTGCAAAATCAGAACTTGTGGCAAGATTGCGGTTTCCAGTGAGGACAGAGCAATAATGAGCGTCTCTGGTTGTCGACCTTCAGGAGGTCATCTGTGCCACCTGCCCTCTGACAGCTCCCTGTCTGCCTCTGTAAGGAGCTCTGCTCTCTAGGGCACCGCGGCACTCTCCTCTCTAGTGCACCAGGAGGAAAACAGCTCCTGATTCAAGTTGGTAAATCCAAGAACGGGAGGAAAGACATCAGAGACTGCTGTTTCGGGCCAACACATTTGGAATGTTCCTGAATGACGCCTGTGGCATATCCACAGTATTGATGAGTGAAGCCAAATTATCTAGGAAAAATAGGAAAAGGTGAGCAGAGAGGATTCTTTGGAGGCCCATCCTCCTAAAACATCTGCTTATTGTCAGAGCAGCGCCTGCCTGGATTGCCTCCGGGTCCTTGCTGGGTGACAGATATTAGCTGCCTGCCACGGAGTCCTCGAAATATACTGAGGACAAGTGCTCTGCTGTCCATGCTTTTTACCTGTCAGTGGTGCTGGAACATAATACCAAGGTCATTAAGACTCCCATAAACAGTTCATGACAGAGGGGGACAAGATAGCAGCAGAGTAGGGGACCTCGTTTTAAGGGGTCCCTTGAATTTAGCTGTATATCTATCCAACCATTCTGAACACAAATGAAGTCAACCTGAGATGTAACAAGATTTATCTGGATCTCCACAAGCAGAGAAAGAGCTACTTTTACAAAGTAGGAGGTGCAGAAACTTGAATCAACCGGGGGAAATATCTGAAGATAAGCAGAGGGGGGAGGGAGCCTCCATAAGCCAGCCGCAGGAAAGTGATATAACACCAGAGCAAAAAAATTGGGACCCTTAGAAATCTCCTCTAGTAAGAGGCACCCCCTTCTGAAAAGGGCATGGGGGCAAATAGGGCAGACTTCTAGGCGGATCATTGTGGTGTCAGGATTCCAGGAGACTCAGAAAGCACGGGGGAGTCCGAACTGATAGAGTGCCCAAGCAGTGGAGCGGGGAGACTGGTTATGGTCAACGAGCCCAGAGGACTTTCAGCTCCAGGCACCGTAAACGGAGAGCTGAGCCATAGGGGGACGGCCCTCTGCGTGACCACCGGGAAAAGCACTAGAAGGTTCTGGCTGTCTGACATCCTAGGGGAAATAGAGAACGGCTTGCGCCCATGACAGGGACGGCTCTCAGGGCAGTGTGGCCCATGAGGAGACGCTGGGGACGGCACCCTCGTGAGGTAGGAGCTGTGGAGGAGGGTGCACGCGCGAGCCCACGGCCGCTGGCAGTGTGGAGTCACAGGGCACCGAGGCGCTCGCCGTCCTGTGACTCTCCCAGCAGAGGTGCAGTGGGCACGAATTGCGCTAGTCTGTGGAGTTTGGTACTCACAGAGGTGGAGACGATTGATCTGGAGTATTTGTTGGGGGGAGGGGGACCGCGACATTGTGGCTCCGGTCGGAGATTCCCACACCGCCATATTTGCTCTGAACCTCTAAAGAGGAGCGGACAGATGCCAGGGAACAAAGGCCGGGCAGCCAACCAGCTCACATTAAGCCCATCCCCCTGACAAGGGGCGGGGCAGCTCCACCCAGGCAAAGACAGCTGAGAAGCCGGGCAGCAGGCCCCTCCCCCAGAAGACAGACTGGAAGAGCAGGTGAATGATAAGCTTATTTCCCACAGGACTGTACAACTCCAGCGCCAGGGGAAAATAATATAGGGAGCTCCAGGTGTTCCCTCACAACTCGTTTATACTTCAGGCTAAAATTTTACATTTCTTTTCTGTTTCTTTTCTTATTCTTTTTTCTCCTTTGTAACACTGCTCCCATTTCAAATAGATTCTTATTTCCCAACCTATGTTTTTAAGTCCCTTCTTAACTTTTATTTTTTTCACATATATGTTTTATAGATTTATGCCCCAGACTAGCCTGTTTTTCACTCTAGTCAACTTTATCTTGATATATATGTAAGTTCTGATTTCTTTGCAATTTTGGGATATAGTGTCTTCTAATACACAGACCAGAAATCAAGAAGGAATGGGCAGATCACCCGGCTGTGTCCACCCTGAGAGATTATATTCTCTCTCCCTGCCCCTCACCACCACCCTTTTCCGCCCTCTTTTCTTTTCTATTCTTTTCTCTTTCTTTTTTATTGTTTTGGATCATCTTGGCTTTGGTGGCAGATCTGTGATAGCTTTTGACCACTTTGTATTTTTTCGAAGGTGCATTTTGCTTGGCTCTTGGTTGATATTTTGGACTCTATACATTCCCTCAACCATCCCTCAACAGAATGACTAGGAGGAGGAACTCCCAACAAAGAAAAGAACCAGAGACATTGTCCTCTGCCATAGATCTAATGGATACGGATATAAGCAAGATGTCAGAGATAGACTTCAGGGTAGCAATCATGAAGTCAATAGCTAGGCTTGAGAAAAGCATTAGTGACAATATAGAATCTCTAAGGGCAGGAATGAGCTCTATTCAGGCTGAACTTAAAAATTCTATGAATGAGATGCAGTCTAAACTGGAAACTCTAATAGTCAGTCTAAATGAGGCGGAAGAACAAATTAGTGATCTAGAAGATAAGCTGATAGAAAGGAAGGAAGCTGAGGAAGATAGGGATAGGCAGCTAGTAGCCCATGAGAATAGACTTAGAGAGATCAATGATGCCATGAAACGTTCCAGTGTCAGAATTATTGAGATCCTTGGGGCACCTGGGTAGCGCAGTCGTTAAGCGTCTGCCTTCGGCTCAGGGCGTGATCCTAACGTTATGGGATCGAGCCCCACATCAGGCTCCTCCGCTGTGAGCCTGCTTCTTCCTCTCCCACTCCCCCTGCTTGTGTTCCCTCTCTTGCTGGCTGTCTCTGTCAAATAAATAAATAAAATCTTAAAAAAAAAAGAATTATTGAGATCCTTGAAGGGGGAGACAGAGAGACTAGAAGGTATATTTGAGGAAATCATAGCTGAAAACTTCCCTAATCTGGGGAAGGAAACAAGCATTAGTGTCCAAGAGGCAGAGAGGATCCCTTCCAAAATCCATAAAAATAGATCAATGCCCCAATATATTATAGTGAAGTTTGCAAATCTTAGAGCCAAGAAAGCTATCCTGAAAGGAGTTAGGAGGAAGAGATTTCTTACATACGGAGGGAGGAACGCCAGAATAACATCAGAATTATCCACAGAGACCTGGCAAGCCAGAAAGGGCTGGCAAGATATATTCAGGGTACTAAACGAGCAGAACATGTAGCCAAGAATACTTTATCCAGCAAGGCTGTCATTCAGAACAGATGGATAGATAAAGAGCTTCCAGGACTGGCAGAAACTGAAAGACTATGTGACCACTAAGCCAGTCCTGCAAGAAATATTCATGGAGATTCTATGAAAAAAAAAAAAAAAAGAAAAAGAAAAGAAAGACCCCCAAGAGTAATATAGACCAAAAATTAACAGAGACAAACTATAGAAATAGGGACTTTACAGGCAATACGATGGCACTAAATTCATATCTCTCAGTAGTTACTCTCAGTGTGAATGGGCTGAATGTTCCCATGAAAAGGCACAAGGTTTCAGATTGGATAAAAAAGCAGGACCCATCTATATGCTATCTACAAGAGACTCATTTTGAACCTAAAGACACCTCCAGATTGAAAGTGAGGGGATGGAGAATCATTTATCATGCCAACAGACCTCCAAAGAAAACTGGGGTAGCAAGTCTTATAGCAGATAAATTAGATTTTAAACCAAAGACTGTAGTAAGAGATGTAGAGGGATGCTATATCATACCTAAAGATTCTATCCAACAAGAAAACTAAATAATTTTAAATATCCATGCCCCCAACATGGGAGAAGCCAACTACATAAACCAACTTTTAACCAAAGTAAAGAATCATATTGATAACAATATATTAATAGTAGGAGACATCAACACTCACAGCATTAGACAGATCATCTAAGCAGAAGATGAACAAAGAAACAAGAGCTTTGAAGGACACATTGGACCAGATGGACTTTGTAGATATATACAGAACGTTCCATCCTAAAACAACAGAATACTCATTCTTCTCGAGTGCACATGGAACTTTCTCCAGAGTAGATCACATACTGGGTCACAAATCAGGTCTCAACTGGTACCAGAAGATTGAGATTATTCCCTGCATATTTTCAGATCACAATGCATTGAAACTGGAACTCAACCACAAGGGAAAATTTGGAAGGAACCCAACCACTTGGAGGTTATAAAGCATCCTGCTAAGGAATGTATGCACCAACCAGGAAACTAAAGAGGAACTTAAACAATTCATGCAAACCAATGAAAATGAAAACACATTGGTTCAGAACCTATAGGATACTGCAAAGGCAGTCCTCAGAGGGAAGTATCTAGCCATGCAAGCCTCTCTCAAAAAATTAGAAAAATCCCAAATGCAAAAGTTAACCTTACACCTAAAGGATCTGCAGAAGGAACAGCAAATAAAGCCTAAACCAAGCAGGAGAAGAGAAATAATAAAGATTAGAGCAGAAGTCAATAAACTAGAAACTAGAAGAACAACAGAACAGATCAACAAAACTAGAAGCTTGTTCTTCGAAAGAATTAACAAGATAGAGAAACCTCTGGCCAGACTTATCCAAAAGAAAAGAGAAAGGACCCAAGTTAATAAAATCATGAATGAAAGGGGAGAAATCACAACCACTACCAAGGAAATAGAGACAACCATTAGAACTTATTACCAGCAGCTACATGCCAACAAACTAGGCAATCTGGAAGAAAGAGATACATTCCTGGACACTTATAAACTATCAAGATTGAAACAGGAAGAAATAGACCATCTAAACAGACCAATAACTAGCAAGGAAATTGAAACAGTAATCAAAAACCTCCCAAAAAAGAAGAGTCCAGGGCCAGATGGATTCCCAGGGGAATTCTACCAAATATTTAAAGAAGAAATCATACCTATTCTACTGAAGCTGTTGCAAAAGTAGAAACGGAAGGAAAACTTCCAAACGTGTTGTATAAGGCCAGCATTCCCCTGAACCCAAAACCAAAGACCCCATCAAAAAGGAGAATTACAGACCAACAACCCTGAGGAGCATGGATGCCAAAATACTCAACAAGATCCTAGCCAATAGGATCCAACAGTACATTAAAAGGATTATTCACCAGGACCAGGTGGGGTTTATTCCTGGGATTAAGGGTGGGTCAACATTTGCAAATCAGTCAATGTGATTGATCACATTAACAAAAGAAGAGTCAAGAACCATATGATCCTCCAAATTGATGCAGAAAAAGTATTTGACAAAATACAGCATCCTTTCCTGACTAAAACTCTTCAAAATATAGGGATAGAGGGAACATACCTCAATATCATAAAAGCTATCCATGAAAAGCCCACAGTGAATATCATTCTCAATGGGGAAAAAATTGAGAGCTTTTCCCTTAAGGTCAGGAACACGACAGGGATGCCTAGTCTCACCACTTTGTCCAATATAGTACTGGAAGTCCTAGCCTCAGCAATCAGACAACAAAAAGAAATGAAAGGCATTCAAATTGGCAAAGATGTCAAACTACCTCTCTTTGCAGATGACATGATACATTATGTGGAAAACCCAAGAGACTCCATGCCCAAATTACAGGAACTCATACAACTATTCAGCAATTTGGCAGGACACAAAATCAATGCACAGAAATCAGTTGCCTTTCTATACACTCGAATGTGAAAGAAGAAAGAAAAATTAAGGAATTGATTCAATTTACAATAATAACAAAAACCATAAGATAGCTAGGAATAAACCTAACCAAAGAGGCAAAGGAACTATACTCTAGAAACTACAGAACACTTAATGAAAGAAATTGAGGAAGAAGACACAAAGAGATGGAAAAACACTCCATGCTCATGGATTGGAAGAATAAACATTGTAAAATGTCTATGCTGCCCAGAGTGATCTATGCTTTCAATGCCATCGCTATCAAAATACCATCAACATACTTCACAGAACTGAAACAAACAATCCTAAAATTTGTATGGACAAGAAAAGACCCTGAATTGCCAGGAGATTGTTGAAAAAGAAAACCAAAGCTCGGGGCATCACAATGCCTGACTTCAAGCTATATTACAAAGCTGTGATCATCAAGACAGCATGGTACTGGCATAAAAACAGACACATAGGTCAATGGAACAGAATAGAGGCCCCAGGAATGGACCCTCAACTCTATGGTCAACTAATCTTCAACAAATCAGTAAAGAATATCCAATGGAAAAAAGACAGTCTCTTCAATAAATGGTGCTGGGAAAATTGGACAGCCACATGCAGAAGAATGAAACTGGACCATTCCCTTACACCATACACAAAGATAAACTCAAAACGTATGAAAGACCTCAATGTGAGACAGGAATCCATCAAAATCCTAGAGGAGAACATGGGCAGTAACCTCTTCAACATCGGCCACAGCAATTTCTTTCAAGACATGTCTCTAAAGGCAAAGGAAACATAAGAAAAATGAACTTTTGGGACTTCATCAAGATAAAAAGCTTTTGCACAGCAATGGAACAATCAACAAAACCAAGAGGCAACCCATGGGATGGTAGAAGATATTTGCAAATGACATTATGGATAAAGGGCTGGTATCCAAGATTTATAAAGAACTTCTCAAACTCAACACCCAAAAAACAAATAATCCAGTCAACCAAAGGGCAGAAGACATGAACAGACACTTCTCCAAAGAAGACATACAAATGGCTAACAGACACAGAAAATGAATGTTCAACATTGCTAGCCATCAGGGAAATACAAATCAAAACCATAATGAAATACTACCTTACACCAGTTAGAATGGCAAAATTAACAAGATGGGAATCAACAAGTGTTGTCGAGGATGTGGAGAAAGGGGAACCCTCTCACACTGTTGGTGGGAATGCAGGCTGGTACAGCCACTCTGGAAAACAGGATGGAGTTTCCTCAGGATGTTAAAAATAGAGCTACCCTATGACCCAGCAATTGCACTGTTAGGTATTTACCCCAAAGATACAGATGTAGTGAAAAAAGGGGCACATGCACCCCAGTGTTCATAGCAGCATTGTCCACAATAGCCAAACTGTGGAAGGAGTCAAGATGCCGTTCAACAGATGAATGGATAAAGAAGACGTGGTTCATATATACAATTGAATATTACTCAGCCATCAGAAAGGATGAATACTTACCATTTGCATCGACGTGGAAGGAACTGGAGGGGATTATGCTACGTGAAATAAGTGAAGCAGAGAAAGACAATTATCATATGCTTTCACTCATATGTGGAACATAAGGAATAGCGTGGAGGCCCACAGGGGAAGGGAGGGAAAACTGAATGTGAAGAAATCAGAGAGGGAGACAAACCATAAGAGACCATGGAATCCGGGAACCAAACTGTGGGTTACAGAAGGGAGGGTGGTGAGGGGATAGGGTAACAGGGTGATGGGTATTAAGGAGGGCAGGCGTGGTGATGAAAACTGGCTGTTATACACAACTAAGGAATTGTTGAACACTACACCAAAAACTAATGAAGTATTATATGTAGGCCATTTGAACATAATAAAAAAAAACCAGTTTGTGATATTACTTGAAATATGACAGTCAGGTTCATGCTCCTTCAATTTGGCCTAATTCTAATCAGATGACATATAATTAGATTGAAAAACACTCCTATTCACTCTTTCGTTCCTGTTCCAAATTCCACTATTGATTGGTTTGAAATTTTCTCAAAACAATCCTTGCATGTTACTTATCTTATAAATAACTGTCTTTGATATGCCAACTTTGTTTAAACAAAGGCTCTGCAATATTTATCCCTTCATGCCTACAAACTACTTTTCATTCATACATGTAATGTTTCCCCTAAATATTCAAGATCTGTTGTTCTACTTCTGCTGGTCAACAGTGTATTTACCATTTTCCCTTCTGAAGCACCTGTTCATGGTTCTATCTGGATCCTACCATACTTCCCAGTCACTGTGTCAGCTATTAGTCCTTTCTGGTACTTCTTTCCATTAGGCAGCTTGCTCTTTAGCTAGACCCCCTTTGTCCCCGGTGTCAGGATAGCAGCATCGAGTACTGAGTCCCTGTCTCTCTGCCAGGTCGCACTCACCCCTCATCACAAACGAAGGACACTTTCGCCCCAAGCTGGAAATTAGGTGGAAAGAGCACACGGCCGTTAGGGAGTTGTTCCAGGAAGTCGGCACATGATTTCACTAGGAAAACAACAACAACAACAACAACAAACAGAAGTAAGACTGTCATGTGAGGACCAAAAGGATTGATCTGCAAACAGATGAAGGTGTAGGCACCTGCACATCTCGGGGCTGCTGGGCTCCAGTTTCCCTGGGGCGAACAGCGCAGAGAAGCAGCCCCTTGGAGATCATAGCCGGGCTCACAGCGGTAGAACACTTCCTGCCCAGGGGAAAAGTTGGCCTCGTTGCCTGCGGTGTGCTTACCATGCAGAATTTCTGGAGGTGGCTGACATACTGTGGAAAGAACAGGGGCGCAGTACCAGTCAGTTATGCGGAAATGCCTTTTGCTACATTCTAACCTTTCCGAGGCATTACAGACTCATCAGTAAAGGGTTCAGGTGTAACAAAGGAAATCAAATGATACTCCTACCCTCTCCTTTTACTGTTATGGAAGTTCACAATATAGAAGGGAAATCATATGATAATTGTCTTTGTCTGCTTGACTTATTTCACTTAGCATTATCTCCTCCAGTGCCGTCCATGTTGCAGCAAATGTTGAGAATTCGTTCTTTCTGATAGCTGAGTAATATTCCATTGTATATATGGACCACAACTTCTTAATCCAGTCATCTGTTGAAGGGCATCTCGGTTCCTTCCACGCTTTGGCTATTTTGGACAATGCTGCTATGAACATTGGGGTGCATATGGCCCTTCTCTTCACTATGACTGTATCTTTGTACTATGAGAAACAAGCTGAGGGCCTCAGAGGGGAGGGGTGTGGGGGAATGGGATAGACCAGTGATGGGTAGTAAGGAGGGCACGTATTGCATGGTGCACTGGGTGTTATACGCAACTAATGAATCATCGAACTGTACATTGGAAACCGGGGATGTACTGTATGGTGACTCACATAATATCATAAAAAAACATTAAAAAAAAAAGAATATAGAAGGGAGGCAGCCAAAGTGCTCCCAGCTAGTAAGAGGCAGACTATTCAAACTGCGTTCTTCTGGGCACAAGGTCAGATGCATGACCAGAACCCCAGGGGCACTTTCTCTAGTGCTGGCTGGTCAATATGGAATTATTAGCCTTACTGGAAAGGAGTGCTGTGCCGAATAGGTGAGTTAAGGCATTTAAAGTGCTTATTGCCCAGCTGACTGGGAGGTGCCCCTCAGGTGTCAGGATAGCTGAGCGATACTGGAGCTGGTATTTTGCCCTGAGGATTGCTCTATACGAGAGTCCCAAATGTCTCCTTCTTCGATTGATGAAGCTCCTGCTTTCAAAGGGAAGGCACGTATCCATAAGCACACAAACGCACACACACACGCATACTTTCTTAATTTCATGCTTCATCGCACAGCACTAACTTGCACGGATCACCATGCATCCTTCTCCCAGAACAAACACTGATCTCCTGATCCTCTTGCAACCCATGCCCTTTGTCCGTGCCTTCATAGCCGCTGTCAGACTCACCCCTAGAGCAGCTTGGCAGCTCTGGCCCCCATTTGTTTTGGGCTTGGCATTGCACGCTGGACGGTCCTTTCAGGACAAAGCCGGGCTCACAGGTAAACCTCACGATTTCATGTAAGGAAAATAAGGTTTTGTTCTCAGATACCCTTATTGCATGTTCGATGTCTGGAGGTGTGCATTTATCGGGTATGATGCACCGAGGGGGAGGGCCGCTCCATATGCCAACGCGATTGTCTTTGCTGGTGCAATATATTGAGGAGCTGCCCACAAGCTCAAACAGCTTCTTCCCTCTCGGTCCAGGATGGCAGCGATAGGTCACCACGGTTCCATATGGAAACGATTCTCTGCCGCTGCTAAAGAATTTTCCATTGGCAATGGCTGGGGGTGGCGCACAAGGAATAGCTGGGAAAAGATATGGCAACTTAAATAATGGTGAATCAAAATACTTAGTCCGAGAAACGCAATGAGTAGAACAATTTTACATTTGTTATTAGTTTTTAATCTTTATTAATATGTAGATACATTTTTACAAGTTGTGATTTCCATGGGTGTAATAGCAAGCCTTCTGCCTTTCCTACTTACCCTACTCCTCAGGAGCATATGCATTTAAAATAATCCACATTCCATTCATTTTAGATAGCTCTTAGATCATATTATTACACCATAGTGTGCACAGTTTTCCCCTACTCATTTTCATTTGCCTTCTTCTCCTTCTTCTTCTTCTTCTTCTTCTTCCTTTCCCCTCCTCCTCCTTCCCCTCTGCCTCCTTCCCCTCCTCCTCCTCTCTTTTTTCTTAAGTAGGCTCCAAGCCCAGTGTGGAGCCCAACATGGGGCTCAAACTGACAACCTTGAGATCAAGACCTGAGCTGAGATCAAGAGTCAGACACTTAACAGACTGAGCCACTCAGGTGCCCCTGGATGTATTTCTTCTAATTCTGCATGGCTCTATTTTATGTTTCTTAAGCAATTCTCTATAGTCATTTTTTAACATGACTCTTCCCTTCTAAGGTTTCCAAACCATAGTTGGAAACATTTAGGTTACTTTAACATTTTGCTATTATAAAGAATGAAACAATGAAAAGTGTATAATGAACTCCTTATAAAAATCTGTGTTTATTTCCCAAGTGTAAATTGTAAGAAGTGGGTCAACATATATGCCCAATTTGAGGCTTATGGTACATGGTGCCTTTCAAGAGGTTTTGTGGAACTCTAAGTAAGTGAAAGTGTTGATTCATCCACAGCTTCACCAACCTTGGAGAGTATCACTTTAAAAAATCTTGACTAATTTGCCAAGCAGAAGGATTGTTATACTGGGGGTAGCACAATCAACATTACTCCAAATTAATTGAAGGGAAACAAAAGCTTGAAGGCTTTTATGCATTTAAATCCCAGATTCAGAAAAGGCACAACATAAGGAAAGAGTTGCCAGAAACCCCGTAGGTATCGAGGGATAGAATGCACAAAAGGAATTCAATTAAGATTTGTATAACTTTAGGGGGAAACTTAGAATCTATTGGTAAAGGTAATAGGAAGGAGCATTTCAACTCACTCTCACAAATCGGTGGGTCGTTATCCCAGACGACAGTGTTGTCTGAGATGACGCATGCAATAGAGGTCTTACCAATAAGTCGGTATCTAGAGGGAAAGAAGAATGAATGTTATTTTCTCT